>NC_138575.1:58670172-59870172 GCF_964289735.1 Phaethon aethereus | reverse complement strand
CTGGGAGCTGGGGAGGACACAGACAATGGACCAAAATGTGCACAGGGAAGGGGATTGGGGGCCATGGCTGAGGAAGAAAGAGTGCATATAAATGTGTAACTTTTCAGGTAATTCATCAGTCCTGCCTGTGAGACAGATCCACCTTCTGCAGGAGTCCAACCATCTACAAAAGCTTTTAGTATGTCCCAATGCATCTGTTTCTTAATGTATGAGCGGAAGTAATCTCAAGTCTGGCATTGCCTTAGCTTTCCACTACTTAACTCTGCAGCCTCAGCTAATGAAGTCCTTTAGATGGACTTTCTGGTATGTGATTTTACAGATAAAAAACAGACAGTGCACTTGAAGAGAGGCCAAGTTGGCACACAACTGCAGATATGTTACTTTCCTACCACAAACTGCAAGGGAAAAAAAAACACTAAACTATTACATAGCCCAAACAATTTTCATAGCCTGTGTCAGGAGCACATCAGAAAATACAGAAATATGTTTAAAATGTCTGTGGTTATAAAAACATGGGATGGCTTCTTACAGGAAATTTATTTGAAATACAGGAAAGCTGCTATGTTAGGTGTCACCAAGGGGAACAAAACTAGGGCTTTTCTGTCCCAAAGTCATAGGCAGCTTTAGCAGCTGGAGCTAAACTTTGGCTTGAGTGTGTGTAGTTTGTGGGCCAGACCACAGAAGGACCTGCAGTCAGCTGCAGGTGGTAAGTGTCCATTTCCCTGACGTCTGAGTTCTCGTGCCGCTACGTGAGTGGAAATACCATGACTCAGAGAGCAACTTAAGGAGGAAACCCACCCAAACCATACTTTCGCCCCATAATTGGACAATTTATTCCAGTATGCAACTCAATGCCCCAGCAGACCCCCATGCATCTGTGTAGCTTTGGAGATGTCCTGCCTTTATCCAAACCCTAACAGTGACTTGCTGCTCCCCTCCAAAGATGCTGTAATTCCCTGAGTCACAAGAGCCTCTCTCTTCCCCTGCCTGTGCCACTTCAGCACTTGGCCTTTCTCTGGAGGGATGCAGCAAGGAAGCTCTTAATGGGCCCCCGTGGGACATCACAGGGAAGTCCAGGAGTGAGGAAGAACATCAGGCACTTAATTCATGACCTGCATCAGGTAGAAGGGGGCAAACAACAACAGCTGCAACAAAAACAAAGCTCTTCTCTCTAGAGCGGATTAATAGGAGCTCCCACTGGAGCCCATTAAACAAAACAAAATGCTGAAAGCCTAGGAATATTGTGCACTTCATCATTTTCTCAGGATCCCCAGGGACAGGAGGGGGAAAGTTACAATGCTACCGAGGTGGGGCGAAGGAGCCTGGGAAAGGACTACCTCAGGCAGGGCAAGCAAGGCTCATACCTCCTCAGTAAGTGGATGAATGTCTCTTTTGTGTGCCTGCAGGTGATATTTTTCCTTCTCTAGTCTGTACACAAAATCTTGTGCTCTCCCAAGATTTTGCAGGGCCTCAGTGGACTGTTTGCTTGTTTTGCCATTCTGCCATCTGGCCAGCCTGACATGACTGTCCCTGGCAGAGGCTGAAATTTTGATATATTGTCTAAATTTGGAAGTGACATTTTCCCCAGGTTTTGTAAGCAGAGCTAATGAATCACTACAGTGCAATCTCTTTTACTCTCTCTTCATGGAGTTTGACCTGAATTTTAGTACTGATGAAGATGATATCTTGACAGGACAGGTTGCAAGGATAATATCTCCCAGTCTGCTCTGCTGACATATCTTGCTCCTGTCCAGTATCTTCTCTTGCTATCAAGACTTTTTTGTTTACTGCTTTCACTTCTTTGTCAACAAAGAGTTTATTCTCCTCTTCAGACTCCCTTTGTATGGCTCTGAGGACACATTTTCATGCCCTCCTGGCGTTCCTGTTCAGGACCTACAGAGTAATTCAATAATACTAATCATCCCACCTCCCACCTGATCCTGAAATAATACTTAAGGTCTCATCAGGCAAGAGGCTGTTTGGCTCAGCAGGGTCTGGATCAGGATCAGTCCACTTTGTGGGTTAAGTAGAGTTTGGTGTATTTAACAGGAAAAAGCATGAAAGATTGTCACTTTTCCCAGCAGGAGTAGGGAAGTGATTGTGCCCCTGTACTTGGCACTGGTGAGGCTGCACCTTGAATATTGTGTTCAGTTTTGGGCCCCTCACTACAAGAAGGATGTTGAGGTGCTTGAGCATGTCCAGAGAAGGGCAACGAAGCTGGTGAGGGGTCTAGAGCACAAGTTTTATGAGGAGCGGCTGAGGGAACTGGGCTTGTTCAGTCTGGAGAAGAGGAGGCTGAGGGGAGACCTTATCGTTCTCTACAGCTACCTGAAAGGGGGTTGTGGTGACGTGGGTGTTGGTCTCTTCCCCCAAATAACTAGTGATAGGACGAGAAGAAATGGCCTCAAGTTGTGCCAAGGGAGGTTTAGATTGGATATTAGGAAAAATTTCTTCACCAAGAGAGTGGTCAAGCATTGGAACAGGTTGCCCAGGGAGGTGGTGGACTCACCATCTCTGGAAGTATTCAAAAAACATGTGGATGTGGCACTTCAGGACATGGTTTAGGGGGGCATGGTGGCATAGGGTTAACGGTTGGACTTGATGATCTTGAAGGTCCTTTCCAACCTAGTGATTCTGTGATTCTGTGATTATTAATGTCTTTAAAACTGCACGTCTAGGTGCTGGGAAGTCTACAGTTTAAAGAAGACAGGACAACTCTCAGCTTCTCTTGTGCTTTCTAGAATAAGTCACCTGAAAAAAGTGACTCTAGTGACCAGAATTTAACTGATTCTAATTTACTGGCTTTCTTTATAGATATGCTTGCCAATATGACACCCATTTACAAGAAGGGACAGAAGGAGAATCCCGGGAACTACAGGCCTGTCAGCCTGACCTCAGTACTGGGGAAAATTATGGAGAGGTTCACTCTGCAGGCGCTCACAGGGCATGTGCAGGACAACCAGAAGGTCAGGCCCAGCCAGCGTGTGTTCATGAAAGGCAGGTCCTGCTTGACCAACCTGATCTCTTTCTATGAGCAGGTGACCCACCTAGTGGATGAGGGAAAGGCTGTGGACGTTGTCTACCTGGACTTTAGTAAAGCCTTTGACACCATCTCCCACAGCATTCTCCTAGAGAAATTGCCAGCTCATGGCTTAGACAGGTGTACTCTTCGCTGGGTAAAAAACTGGCTGGATGGCCAAGCCCTGAGAGTTGTGGTGAATGGAGTTAGATCCAGTTGGCGGCCGGTCACAAGCGGTGTTCCCCAGGGCTCAGTGTTGGGGCCAGTCTTGTTTAATATCTTTATTGATGACCTGGATGAGGGGATTGAGCGCTCCCTCAGTAAGTTTGCAGATGACACCAAATTGGGCGAGAGTGTTGATTTGCTGGAGGGCAGGAAGGCTCTGCAGAGGGATCTGGACAGGCTGGATTGATGGGACAAGGTCAAATGTATGAGGTTTAACAAGATTTAACCTCAGGGTGGTTAAATCTGCAGGGGGGATTTAAGCCCTACAGGCTTGGGGAAGAGTGGCTGCAAAGCTGCCCAGCAGAAAGGGCCTGGGGGTGCTGGTTGACAGCCGGCTGAACATGAGCCAGCAGTGTGCCCAGGTGGCCAAGAAGGCCAACATCCTCCTGGACTATATCAGAAACAGTGCGGCCAGCAGGAGCAGGGAAGTGATTGTGCCCCTGTATGTGGCACTGGTGAGGCCGCACCTCGAATCTTGTGTTCAGTTTTGGGCCCCTCACTATAAGAAGGACATGGAGTTGCTGGAGTATGTCCAAAGAAGGGCAATAAAGCTGGTGAGGGGTCTGGAGCACAAGTCTTATGAGGAGCAACTGAGACAATTGGGGTTGTTTAGTCTGGAGAAGAGGAGGCTGAGGCAGGACCTTATTGCTCTCTACCACTACCTGAAAGGAGGTTGTAGTCAGGTGGGTGTTGGTCTCTTCTCCAGAGTAACTAGTGATAGGATAAGAGGAAATGGCCTCAAGTTGCACCAGGGGAGGTTTAGACAAGATATCAGGAAAAATTTCTTCACTAAAGGAGTGGTCAAGCATTGGAACAGGTTGCCCAGCGACTGGTAGAATCACCATCTCTGGAGGTGTTCAAAAAACGTGTAGACGTGACATGTCGGGACATGGTTTAGTCAGTCTATTCTGTTCTGTTCTGTTCTGTTCTACTCTACTTCTGTAATTCTGCAAAGCTGAGAAGTTCATATATGCAAAAAATCAAGGTTGTTCTTGGCTTGTAAATCATGGGGTTTACTGTGCCAAGTAATTGCAGGAGAACCTTTGCACGGAAATCAGTTGGATAAGTGTATAACTTCACATTCTGCAGCATCTTTTCACCATGGGCATGACTTGACAAAGTGGAAGACAAGGATGTAAGACAATTTTCACTTCCCCACCTGGGCTGCTGCAGTCCTGGTGTGCTTCCCCACAGGACACTCTGCCCTCTCCTGCTTGGCTTTGAGAGGCAGAAACGGTTCAAGCAGTGGTCACCTAATACTGGCTCTGTCAGCCTGAACATTGAATTAATTACTGGTAACTAAAGCACTGTTTCACAATAGTGTTTGCAAAGTCTATCGCGTGAAAGGTGTTGACTGGTTAAAATCCATGCAGGGTGTCAGAGCCAGTTGTGAACTTTATGACACAAGTAATGCTTTTTTCTCGTGGAAATCAAAGCAATTTTGGAGAAAGGTAAGGTTGGCAAACTTGTGCACACTGAAATCTGTGACCATCCCAGACAGATAAAAGCCCTGTTACGCACGCAGTATAGTTTCTTTATTCCCATATAAATTATCTATGCAATAACTGTTTTCCAGGGTACCTCACAGACTGGACTGCTGGATTTGAGAAAAATAGCTATGGAAACAGAGGAAAAGCCTTTGAAAAAAGTGGGTTTAACAATATAATATGACTAGGTAGTTAACCATGTCTCCTGTTAATTGGGACAGGCAGCAGCCTTAGGAAAAGCATATAATATAACCTTTCCTGAATGTTTTTTGACAAACAGCTGATTTTCCAGTTGCATCTAGGAGACCAGGAAACTGGGTCAGCGGCAAACACAGGCATTTGTTCTGCACATACAGAACACTACACCACCAGGCTTGTATTGTTTGGATTCACTATTCATTTAAAAAAGAAGATGATGAAAATTTTTCAAATTCTTGAAACATGTTGTTCCAATAGTTTCTAAAAGGTTGTTTTTCCATGTTTGAGATTACTTCTTTATTTAAAAATAAATTAATTATGGTGAAAAAATAACTGAAAGTTCAAAAGCAAGACAAAACATCTTATTATATCAAAATGAAATGCCTTTATTGAGCTGAGGCTGATGAACTGGAAAAAAAAACCTTTTTTTTTGAGTCCTTGAGAGTTTGACTTTTTGTTCTGATTTGGTACAGGAACATCTCTTGAAATCTCAAAATGCTCCCAGCACAAGAAGGCTACTTCCCATGAAATTGTACCTAGAAGGTGAATTACTCTAGACTGGTCTTCTCAGGAATGAGACAATAGCTGGCAGCTCCACCCCATCAGTATAGCACAAACGTTTCCCATACAGACAAGGCACTGATGGTCAGCTCAGCCTCACTGACTTTTGCCCACCGCTAGGCTCACTTTGTGTGTGTGTGTGTGCTGTTTTTCGTATGAGCACATTGAAAAAAGTTGTCTATCAAACTACGAGAGTCCAGTGCACATACGGTTAAGAACACAGGACAAAAAAGGTCAGTCTCACGCTCCCAATCTGTGCATTGCATGGTCGATTTTGAAGCGGGGACATTACCACAGTCTAGGCACCCAACTTTTAGATAATTAATCCAAACTGCTTCTTGATGCTTTCTCTCTTGAAAATGTCAAGAAACAAGTGCCTCCTGAGGGAGGCTAGGAACACCTCGCAGACATTTACCTGAGGATAGCTTGAATTGCCCATTGGGAAGTGCCACTCTCCTCCCCAGTGGCAAGCAAGATAGCTTGCCATGGCGCTGTTTAAAAGATTATCTTCTGCTAGTCATCCCCATAATGGAAAATGCAGTGAAGGCCTAATTATTTAATTGCAGATACCACTATAAAACAACAGCGGTCCAGCATAGTGCTAGTGATTCCTGGGAAGATTCTGTGCCTTCTCCACATCTGGATGATGAAGAACTGTTCTGGGACACGGGAAGTTCATTTTCATGCATCACTACGGACATTTATTCACTACCAAACTACAACCAATTTGAAATAATGAGCTAGAGGTCATGGACTTTCCGGTTTACTCTGTTATTGATTCCTGGAGGGTTTTTTTTCTTTTTCCTTGGAGAATTGTTTTTATTTCTGTACATGTAGCCTCTGTAGCCTTCTTCAGTAGGTGGGGAGAGAATTGTTGCTTTTCCCATGTTTGCAAGGATGGGTTACATTAAGCACTTTTTTTTTTTAACTTTTTGTCAGACAAACAGCAGACAGATCAAAGCCAGTTTATTGCCATGCTGGACAGTTCTCCATGGCAATAGCTGCTCAGAAGCCTGAATTGCTACAAAAAGGACAACCTTTGATCTCTCTGGCCCTTCCCACATATAACAGCTCCTGTTCCATTCAAAGCAAAGAGCCAGGCTCCTCGTTGTGGATTAACTAAAGACTTTTGACAGAAAAAAACTCTACAAAGTGCTTGCGGGGCATGGAAGGGGAGAAGAAGCATCATGAAATATGAGAGTGGATTAAACAGAGTGTGAAGTTGCTAAAAACCACCTCCAAACTATATAATCAGTGACCTGGACTCAAACTGTTTGTGTGCTTCATCTCTTGTAGTCCTGCTGCTGCTGTTATTATTATTTTTGGCCTGGGAGAAATATCTTTCTGAGTCTATTTCACCTTGATGGATGATGATGCCATTTTAAATGTCAATTGATAATAATTGTGCCATAAAAAAAACATAATAAATATTATCACTTTAAACCTACAGTGTCCCTTTTATTAATATTTCTAATTTATGAGCTTGTTGAGAAATCTACAGAGACAACAGGGCTAATAAACCTGAGGATAAAAGGACTCCAGAAGGCAGGCTGCATGGGCTTTCTACTAGATCATTACCAGCTGTTGAACTTTGAGAAGATCAGAGCAGCTCAGCTGTCACTGGGGAGATTGTCAGAGTCCAGTAAGGCGTAAAGGATGGAAGACAACCTACAAGGACATGAGGCTCCAGAGGTGATGTGGGCAATTTGCAGCTGCACCATCTCTGGCAGCTGCTGGCACACCTATGCACTAGTGCCTCTGACTGCCCGAGCTCGTAGACTTGCTCTGAACAGTTGACTGAGCACAAGCCCTCGGAGATGAGGTGTTGCGAGATGCAGCATCCGTGCTGTGCATAAACACTGGACAGCTCTGACTCTGAGTCACATGCAAAAGTGGTAGCTTAAAGGAGATGTTTCAGAGGCATCAGGTGGAATGTCATCCCGTTATTGTATTTGTCCAGAGGGAGAGACTGATGGGGCAGGAACGGTCATGCTTCCTGACTGACAGCTTAAGTACAATTCTTATTCCTCTTCAAGACAGGCAATACAGGACAAAAACCTCCCAAGTATTGATCACAGGTTGATTTTGAGTCCACACATCCAGGATTTTTCACTTTCTGAAAGCACACCATATTTCAAAAACTTCACAGGCTTTGTGGACCTCTAGATTTTCCTGGCACAGGCATAACAAGTTGAGAAAATCAACACAGCATTATTTTTTTCTAGACAGCTGCCTTCTGGTGTAAAGAGTTGCCTTCAGAGCTCAGCAACCCCAGGGGAAGATGTGTTTCCTGCCTCAAGGAATTTATAGACTAAATTAAACAGGTAGCACAATAATTGTAACAAATGAGAGTCATCTGCATTTCCAGGTCAAGCACAAATGTAAAAATATCCCCAAACTACCCTACAAAAGCCATCATATTAGAACTTGTCAGAAAAATAACTTCTTCATTCTTTTATAATTTAAAAGTAAATCATTTCTTGTTTTGAACATAAATAATTTGTTACATTTCAGCAACTCAATCATTTGAAAAAGGGGGTCAACTGAACTATTTTAATTTTCAAAATATTCATTTGCATTTCAAGCTTCTATTTTTTGCCACTCATCTTTATTTTAACATAATACAAAGCAAAGAAATTCCAAACTAGCAGCCATTCCAAAGGAAATATTTCTTTTTTTTAGTTAATAAAATAGTATTTGTCATTATTTTTACATTTTTGTATTAAAAATATTAATGTGTTCCAGTCTTTTGGTATTATTTAAACATTTTGATATCAAATCTGCACTTTTTTCTGAAGAAACTTTTGTACACAAAACAGGGGATTTATGCATCATTACACTGTTGCTTTCTAATCCCCTTTCAAGAATTGTCACTTATTCATCCTATTTCCTACTTCAGTGCTTGTTGTGTTTTTCTATATAGAAAAACAAAAATATATTTCTCAGTTGGCATTGCTTTCGGTTTTAATAAAAAGAGCAATACAATACGACAGAATAAAAACAAAGCCTTCACAAGGAAGCTTTCAAGTCATAAATTTACATGTGCACATCTCATTTAGAGACACACAGAAAATCAACTTGTCCCTGCAAGCAGCAGGGAGGTTTAAAGTCACAGGTTGAGACAGAATACTTATACAAACATGCACGGTTTGATTTGGTGACATGGGACTACAGTGTTGTCTCAGCAGGTGCCTACCCAGAGAGAGTTGGTGGCGGTGGAGACAGGCAGCACATACTCGCTGACTACAGGGATACTCTGGTTTCACTTGGTACATGTTGTCAATGTGATCATAAAGGTATTTCACCGAGATGAAAACCTGGAGTGTGCCTGTCTCAGCTCTCTTTTCTTCAGAAAATTTTTAACACAGAGGCACATGCATTTCTTTGGGAGCTGGTGTGAGCGTTCATAGAGACATAACTGCCAAAAGGCTACATTTCTTCCTTTCAAAATAGCGTGTATTTCACTCGACAAAAATGGAGCTGGAGCAAAGAAGGGGGATAGGAGGTGTATTTTTTGCACTAAGAGTCTCTAGGCTAATTTACCCAGCCAGTGACCTCCGAAGATATGAGTCATCTCATAAGGAGTGTTGGGACTTATCAGACTTTCTGGTGAAATCCTGCTCCTCCTCCTCCTGCAGCAGGAAATCAGCCCCTTGAACACAAAGACGCTGAAGCAGACAAATCCATGCACTTCACTCCTGCACCTACATAGAGCCTTTGGAAAAATGGACGGCAGGGGAGGCTTAAAAAACAGAGGCTCCTGGTCGCTAGAACTGGTTGCCCTGTGCCTGAAAGCTTTCAGATAAAAGATAACACGCTAAACATCAGAGTCCAGACACTGTCATATATGCTAAATTAATACACTGAAGGCTGGATCAAGGACATTCAACTCATGATATCTGGGAAGTGAGTAAGATTTGAAGCCATTGCTCTATAGGAAGCCAGTGAAAGAAAGAGTGGCCCCTTTTGTAGTTCCTTAGGCAAGCTGAGTTGGGAAAGTAAGGCATTTGTAAAAGAATGCACCAAGATTCTCCTTGTGGTTTTTCATGGATTTTGAATCAGGAATCACACGGAAAAGGGGGAACCTTGTTATTAAATAGGCAGTTTTCATCCAGGGTGTAGATTCAGAGCATAGTTCTTTCCCTTCCCTCTGCATACCGATAGCACACTCACCTCTTCTCAGCCCATGAATTACCCACCCTTTCATTCTGCCTAAGCAGAGAAGGGGAAGACATCCCCTTTTTTTCTGCCCAGACAGAATTCCAGGCACTGGCAGAAAAGCAGGAGAGGACAGCTTGGCCAGAGCAGCAACCCCCTGTGTGCATCAATTGAAATAGCAAAGTGTCCTCCGCTTATGGAGAGGGCCACAAGACCTTTTGTGCCCACGCAGCAGCTGCCACTTCATCACACAACCAGGAAGGCGTGAGATCCTCCGTTACATAAACAGCTCCGTTGAGCCACTGGGCAGAGGGATGCAAAGGGACCAAAGACAAGCGCTTCCCACTCTCTACCCCATGCATTTCCTCCGTGCGAAAGACACTCGCTTGTCTACCCTGTCGCCTAGGAAGAAGCTTGATTAATAAAATCGGATAACTAAATATTCTTCATCAAGACTGGCTGCACCATTTTTTACCTCTTTCATTGTTCTTTTCCGCACCACCCCCACTGCTTTTCCAGTATCTCTAACCTGGAAAAAGCCGAAAGCCTTTCATCTTATCAGGTGTGGTTTATTGCCCCCTGGTTACACAGTAATTTTGGTCTCCGCTCCATGAAGAGGTCATATGATGGGATATCAGATCAAGAATTGTCAGTTCATTGGACAAATAAGGCAGGGCCAGCCAACAATTATAAGACCCCGATAAGGAAGGCGCAGAGGAGAACCAGCAGGAGAGGGAGGCACAACCATAGCAATTTAAAAGGTGAGGGGCAATCCCAGAAGTAGGCAAGAAATGCCAGTGTGGTCAGGGAGAGGGAAGGAACAGAAGCATATCGAACCACACATTCTTCCCAAAATAAAAGTTAATGAGAAGATAGAAGTGGCTCAGGAGAGCAGTTGCTGGCATTCATCCACATTATCCGGGAAATCTTCTCCCCCTGCGGTGGATGCCCGACGGGGAGGCACAAGTGGCTGGTGGGATGGTTATCAAGCTAGCTTGCCTCATAGCTTAGGAGAGAAAGAAAATAACGTTTTATCTTTAGGAGTATAGGTGGGGGTGGAGGGCACTAACTCCTATCCCTAAGCATGTTGCAAGGGCCATCTCTTTTTCTCTTGTGGCTGATAAGATGGGATGATGTTGAAAAGCACCTGTTTGGAAAGCTCAAAGGGTTTCCAAAGTAGAAGAAAAGAGAATCTGAACCAAAGATGATGTTTGGGGAGGGGGGGGGGGCGGGGGGGACTGGACGATAACCTGGGAATTGCTGGTGAAGGAGGTTTCCATGTCCTCCTTGTACGCAAGAGAAGTTTACAAGGCATCTCTCTTGCTAATAAATGGCATGAGGGACAAGTATTCACCCTGCCGATTATTTTCTTAACTCCATTAATAGTACAAATCCAGTGGGTTTGTCACAGATTTCAGCCTGAAGGCCGAAAAGGAGGATAACTGCCCCACAAACAGGATTTACCAACAAGAAGCAACCCTTTCCAGGGCATTTTTCACCTGGGTCTGCAAGGAGCACGCCTCCTCCTGGGACAGCCACGCGACTGTTCAGAGCTCCGTAAATCCGTGCCGGCTGGGGGATGTTCGGCAGTGGGTGGGGTTGGTAAGACTTTTCACCCCCATTTCTACTGCTGTCTTCCCCAGGCACGGGAGCGCAGGTCTTCGTCCCAAGCTGACCAGCAGAGAGGAGCAGGCGCGTGTGCTCACTCGTGGGTCACCTTTGTTTCTCCTCCCAGTGCTCCTGCAGGTCGGCCGGGCACGGGCAGGGAGAGACGCGTACCTTCCCAGCTGCATGTTCCTCGGGGTGCACCCAGAGCCAGGAGAGCAGGAGAGGACTTTCTACCCCGTGGCCGCTTTGGCAGGAAGATGACGGACCCCCGGGTGTCTGCTGGCCAGGGGAAGCCCAGCCTGTCCTTTTCCATTGAGGAAATCTTAAAGAAACCTTCTGCCAGCAACACCCTAAACAGCGAAACCAGGAACAAAAGTAACTACGCTGAGAGGCCTCCAGCCCTAAAAGCAGGATCACCATTGGCCTTTGGTAAGTACCAGTTATAACACTTAATGAAAATGCTCCTTTCTTTTTAACCCCTTAAGCTATCCCATTTGATTATGTAGAATTTTTATTCTTTAAATTTTGTAGGAATCTGGGATTTCCCTATTCAGGTACAAATCGTTCTTTATATATACAGAAATAAAGTTTTTTAAATAATTTGCTTTCAACCTTGCATTAGACTGGGCTCTGCTGCCAGCCTTTGGTACGATTTTGTATGTTATGAAGCCCCAGTGTCACTGGAGAGGTGGGTATGCAACCTGAACAGTTATTGCAGGTAGCTTTCTTCAGTAACTGTGAGAAGTGCTTACTGTAGACAAATACATCCTGGTGTCTTTCCCTTTAAAAAACAATACTCTTGTTATTTAAGAAAAAAAAATTACCTGTCATAAGGAAGGACAGGTGTTCAAACTCAGGAAGCTAGCCGAAAACTGGTGCAACTTAATGAAGTTGTTGGAGTTTCACTTATATCAAGAATTGACTGTTGTCTGGAATTACAGCCAAATCTTATATAAGTACCATTTTCTGATAAATCTGACCACTCATTCTCAAGCAGGAGAAATGGTCTGTAAGGGTAATGGTAGGTAAGGAGTGTTAGAACTCAATTGCTGGAACAAGAAAAGAGAAAGCATTTGTGTTTAATCATTTCTCCTTATCATGGACACTAGGTCCTTTCATGAACTAAATAAAATCAGCTAGTAGAAAACTAGCATGACTTCGATCTCAGCAAACCAGCAAATGCATTAGCCTTTTTGACTTCGGTTTCCTCAGTTCAGTTACTTTGGCCTTGAGTGAACTTTTACCCCCACAGAAATTGTCTCTTTTTTTCCCTTAAACTAAGACCAATGGCCAACATTTCCTGGAATCAGTATTTCTTCTTCTTTTTTTAATCTACATCTTCCATGAAAAGGAGATGTTTTATCTATACAAACACATCCACTTAACTGAAAAATTACTTGTAGTTTTGACAGAAAATTTTCACTCACCTCTCTCTCAACTGTTTTCAACAAAGCTTAATGCTACACTTTATTTTTTGTAACGCAGGAGAGATCCTTTCATGGATCAGGACCCCATTTCCCAGGACACTGGGTGAACCACCTAGTAGTAAGGGAGAGAATCTTTTTCCAAGTCCAAGTAACCATTGCTTATTCGCATAGTTTCAGCTCTTTTTATGTCCAAACTGGATGCTGACCTGGACTGGAAAGCAAAAAAGGCCTAAATCAGGAAGGAAACCATAGTGAAGTGAGCACCACACTCACTAGTGTAACATTAGTCACCAGCTGGGCTCGAGCCCAGTCCCACTAACACTGCCTCTCAGCCATGCTTAGCACAAGATTTGCACTTTCTTGTTCACCTCTGACACGGGGTAACTCCGCTCACTCTGTACAGAGCTTGTTTCCCAACCATGGGCAGAGCCAGCCCACACCACATCTCACAGCCGTGGGAGCCCCAGGCACGGGGGCTCCGTATACAACTGCTGCCTTTGTGCCAGTACCTGTGGCTTTCCACAGAAACCTGCGTATGGGGAAGGGGGATAGCAAGCTGCTGATTTTCACAGAACCATAGAATAATTGAGGTTAGATGGGACCTCCTGAGGTCATCTGGAACTCCAGCCTGCTGCTCAAAGAAAAGGCAGCTTCAAAGATAGACAAGGTTGCTGAAGGCCATGGCTAGTGTGGCTTGGCTGTTTCACCACTGGTACTTTTGGAGGACTGCAGCATTTAGAGGTTTCCAAAAGCTGCCAGTGCAGATTGGACCTGAACAAGAGCAGACCCAGGCCATGTTTTAAATACGGTACTGAAACAAGCTGAAGCTTGGTCATTTGTAGGGGTACAGAAGGACATAGCTGATGCTGGTGCAAGTGTAATGGGGCCCGTGTGCCAAAGGAGCCCAGGTGCCAGGTTACAAGGAGGAGGAAATGCTGCTGTGAGCTCTGTGGGAGTGACTTTTTGTGAGCTGAAAGTCCTTTCCAGAGAGTCCATGGCAGTCATTTGGTGCCATTGGCTCCAAAGTGAGACAGATAGCACCACTGAAAATTGTCAGTGCTGTTCATAACATGGACCACAGAACTGCATTTTAACAACATGAGACTCTTCTCTGGGAACAGAGAAGTGTGGCAGAGACAGGACCTTTTTATATTAAGCCTGCTTCACGATCAATATGTTGAATCCCTGTTTCACTGCATGTCTCGGCTAAGTGTGCCGCTCCAAGCACAAGGTCTGACAAATCTGTATGCAGGACGTGGAGGGTTCCTAGGATTGCATTACTGCACTGCCAGTACTGCCTCATCCCAAATTGCTCCACCTGAGAGTACAGTCAGTTTTTCACCTTGAAAGCAATACAAGCAGAACAGCCAGGCCTTGCCTTTGACTTCGCTTCATCACCTAGCCTAGGCTGTAGCTGTAGTGATTCTTCTCTCCCCTGCTAGAAAGCAAGGTTGGATTAATATACTTAAGGCAATGTCAAATGTGAACTAATGAAAATAGTATATACGCATGAAGATTCACTAAACTGTTACACTAGCTTGGAAAACAGGAAAGCTGTAACGATATTCCAAATGTTGTTGTATCTTGCTTTTTCCAATTGGTCAAGGTTGTTTAAAAAAGAGAATTAAAATGAAACGTTTTCAGTGTTGGTTTCTTACTAACACCAAAAAGATACATAAGCTTAATACCCTTTGCTTTCCCAGCAGAACTGCCAATTTTTGCAGATAAGGTTTATTTATTTCAGAAGTGCAATACCCTGTGCTGTACATCTTGGGATAATTGCTGTATTTCATCAAAGTCATTCAACTTCATGCCATATAAAACTGGCATTAAACAAGTTGTGTAAATAGTCAGCCATATCTAATTTGGCTCAGTGCTGGTCAAGGTCAGGGGACTGAAATGAGGTAGGGAACTTGTTGGAAATGCCAGGATGGGACACAAATCCAGCTGCTTTTCCAGAATAGTTCAGCAGGAGAAAAGAAGGAAGTACTGCAGGTCAGGGCTGAGTTATATCTTGCTATGGGTTTTAAGAACATTTCCTGCATCCTAGATGGCATGTATCTGAACCAAGCCATTATCCATATGAGAGCAAGAACTGGCACCACACACATACTCATGGCTAGCATAAGGTACATACCCGTGCCAGAAATTATCATCCAGCTCGTCTGCTGGGTCCGATCTAGGCAGTCTAGGTACCAAGATCACACTTGTCCTGACATCTAGTCATTAAGAGCTGAGAAGATGGGTAGGACCAGAGGTCCAGAAGATGCAGAATGTCAGAAATGAGGGACATAGACAAAGCTTACCCTGGAGTCTTTTCCCAAAAAAAACCCAGGGGTGCTGAACCAGATTACTTACAGAAGTTTCTTCTAAAGTGAATTATTCTATGATTCTTTTACAAAAAGGATGCTGTGATGTACAGCACCAGCCTCTCATGGAAAGCTGGGGCAGGATTTGATCATGTATGAGAAGATCTCTGGGTATGACTCCTAAGTTCACAGGTTTTTGTGAGTGTAATTCCAGTGGCATTTGGAATAAGGACTGTGCAGTCTTCCCACAAGTGTGCAGCTTTCCAGTTGCAGTGTTAGCCATCTGTGAGTTTACTGCACAAACACAACTACTAGATGACCTGGAACTGCACCTGTTGATCTGAAGTCTACTGAAATTTTTGAATTTTTGAAAGACTCTTACCAAGGTAAAAAAGGAATAGTGAACAAGAAGACATTTTAGTATTCAGTCTATGCTTTCCCTCTCTTCTTTTTGTCACAGTGCCTAGAAAGGGTAATCATGCCTTTTGCAAGGGACACAAATAAACACCCAGCATGTGCTGATCTCCTCACTAGTGCCAACTCTTTCATTTTAAACAGAGAAGACTAGCAAGCCTATTTCAGAAGAAAACCTTCTTCTGAAATCCCTGGGAACTTGATTTCAATGTGCTTGAAAGTACATCTGAAATAATTGTTCATTATTCCCCCAGCTTCTGGCAGGTTTCGCCAACAGGAGCTCCTTTATCAAGCCAAGGAGAGCTTGGGATGAGGACGTTACGCCTGAGAAATTAATAGTAAAAGCAGTAACAGATACTGTAATTTTGTCATTCTGCCTGTGTTATGCCCCATTATGTTAAGGATATGCAAATTAATAGGAATACAACTGCGGCTTCACACACAAATGTCAATGGTGATTGTTTACTTCACCATTAGCAACACTCCACCCAGCTTTATTGCAAAAGAGGAAACATCTGAAGGAATATAACTGAACAGATACCACCTGGCCATATCACCGATTCACCCCACCTATTACAAGGGAATACAATCCACATTAACCAACAAGGGAAAAAAAAAGGTATAGGAGCAAGACAAAAACAGTACAATACAAAGTTGCTTGCACTCCTCAGTGACAGACCCTTCCCTGTTCACAGCCTTAGTAAGACCCTAAAATCATAAGCCTTATGCCTACAACACATCTCTCTCTCTCCAGTGATTACACAAAAAGGTTTAAATGGAACTTAGGCTATCTGAAATAACCTCCTGCTTCCAAAAAGGAATCTTACTATCTTGCCTGAAATTTCCCATCCTTTCGTATGCAATTGAAAGTCAAGCCAAAAAGACTGTTTTGAGACACAAGTTAAAGTCACATCTGTGCATGACAGTAATAAATATCTCATGTTGTGCCAGACTGAAATGCCATTGCCATCCCTGGAAAAAAAAAAAAAAAGAAAAGAAAACTGCATTCCCTGAAGGAAATTTTAGCCCATGCCTACTCATAGGTATTTGTCAGAAATCTCTGCTGGAGTCACATGAATACGCATCAAAAAATGCTGGCTGCCCTAAAGAGCTACCACTTCAGAGACTCTCCTTGCTTGTTCAGGACAACAAGCACCAGAGAAGGTTGAGGACTAGACCTTGAGGCTCCCAAGTCTCAGATATGTGCTTTAAACTCAGTATCATCTACCTTCAATCTTATCCTTCAGAAAAATTCCTTGATTTTTCCAGCCTCTCTTTAAGGTTCATGCCGCTCTGATTCGCTGCTTTGATCTCAAACAACAGATCCTCCCACTTCTTTTCACCAGTTCACAGAGACATTGGTATTTTCCCATCTGCCTAGCACAGTCTTCCATTCCCTTCCTGTTTTCTCTTCTTCAGCTTATGATTATTCTATCCATGCTCATACACAAGTTGTGCTCATCACTGCAGTATGTGAGCATCTCAGAGAAAAATTTTGGGGAGGAAAGTTGTGTACGAAGGATGAAGACATATGAAAAGTCTTCCATAATTTAGAAAATGCCACTGTCATTCTTAGAAAGCTTTAATCACTACCCATAAAAGCACCTTACTCAGGTACCCTTATGTTCTTCATTATTGTAGGATATAAGCACCATCAATTCTAGAACATACGCATTTTCGCAGCATCACATCTAGCAAGGGAGTGCAACTAGTCCTTAATTTAGGGATGGGGGATTGAGATAGAAATCGTGGGCTAAGAACCTGTGCTGAAACAGGTATCCTCTGAGTTCTTGAGTAAATCATTTAACCCCAGCCCCATGCTGGTGACCACTCCCAGGTCTCTCTTTCTCCTTTATCCCAAAAATACTGTTCAAAACCTCACCTGTTTTCTCACCAGAAAACTCAAACTTAGTTGATCCTAAAGTAATTAAGTGAGTTCCATTTTGCACAATGTGCCTCAAACACAGAGTTGGACCTCATACTAGGTTTTTAAGGTCAGCATGGCTGAACACATGCACTTGTGTTTAGAAGTTTACCCAAAGACTGGTGATAATTTGAAGATAACATTTGAACAGTCATCTTTTATTGACATGAGGCTTTGACTAATTTCCAGAGCTCTTGTAACTGCATTTTCTTCATGTCAGTGTCAGCCCTTTGTAAAATTCCTGTTGTGTGGGCTTTTACTGAGGGCAGAATTGGGCACTTCATCTCCAGATGTTATAATTATCATTGCTCCAAGGCTACTTACAAAAAGAACTTGTTATTTGTTCAGAAAATAAAACTCTGACAAGTCTAAAATGTTAGATGCTTTGCCAATGCTAGATACTGCACAAGAAGTAAAATATATATTAAAAAATGGAGTTTCTTCCAGTACAATCTGTTGGGGTTCACATCTGCTGCTATTTAGGTATGAGAGGGGAACAGCCACAGGTGCTGCAAACCCCAGAGTCTAGACATGGGTGACTGCTCAAGAGTGCAGTCCATTATTGCATTAAGATTCTAATGTTCTTTAGACAAACCTGTGCTGTCACATTCGCTTCAGGGTTGTGCTAACCATGGAACCTAAATTCTCCAATGGGTCCGTAATGCTTATGTGTTGCCTCTTACCTTGCCTTTGCAAGCAAAGAAATCTGGGCATGGAGGAAAGCTAGATCAAATTCTAGGTTTGCCATTAAAGCAGCACGGACCCGGTTATCTTGTCTCTGAAGAGCCAAGCCTGAGCCTTGATTGCATCTACCAAAGGCAGCGCATAAAGCACTCGGAATTGGGGCTTATGGTAAGACTTTCATGTAGAATAGAGTAGGCAAGAGAATGGAAGTATTTGGCACACCTCCCTTGGGATGCTAGCAGCCACAGACAGCACACTGCCTTGAACCACAAGGCTTCCCAGCATGTTATATTTCAGTGCATGGCTTTGCAAGGTCCACTTACCTTTACTGGGAAGAATAAGGACTCATACTACATTCATGAGTGCAGAAAACTAATCTGAAATATCTTTGCAGTGTCCCTGCTACACACGGAGATGATGGTGTTAGTAATAAGACAACATGGAAGAAGAAGTATCATGGTTTCTGTGACCAATTTCATCACCACTCAGGGTCAGGTGTCCTAGCCTATGTCACCACTGGTTACTGATGAGGTTACCTTCAGCTCCCATTGACATTGTTTATAAACCCCATGCTCAAATCTAAGCTAACCTTGTGGCTGCACTTCATGAAAATGGGCCAATATGCATTTCTTTTATGTTCGTCCTGTCAACAAGAGTCTGCAGGTGATTTCATGAAGGTGAGTTGGCTGTCAGTACCTTCCTAGATATCACCAGCATCACCTGTCACAAAGGCAGATGAGAAATGTAACATCTACTGGAACATCGACTGGAACATCTCTTGTATGAGGAAAGGCTGAGAGACCTGGGGCTGTTTAGTCTGAAGAAGGCCGAGAGGGGACCTTATCAATGTCTAGAACTATCTGAAGGGTGGCTGTCAGGAGGATGGAGCCAGTCTCTTTTCAGTAATGCCCAGTGACAGGACGAGGGACAACAGGCATAAACTGCAGCACAGGAAGTTCCACCTCAACATGAGGAAAAAATTCTTTACTGTGAGGGTGACGGAGCACTGGAACAGGCTGCCCAGAGAGGTTGTGGAGTGTCCTTCTCTGGCGACCTTCAAAACCCGATGGGATATGTTCCTGTGCAACCTGCCCTAGGTGATCCTGCCTTGACGGGGGAGTGGGGTTGGGCCAGATGATCTTCAGAGGTCCCTTCCAACACCTACCATTCTCTGATTCTGTGATTCTGTGATTCTGTGAAATGTTGACAGCCCGGGCAAAGGCTGCCTTTAGAATTATCCAATGCCTAAATCTGAGTGGCAGGCAACACAGATGTAGAAGAAAGGACAAATGGACCTGAATTGGGGAAGAGACTAACCTTTAGCCTATTCTCTGGCCCGTCTTCCTATAGAGTAGATGTACCTACAGGGACATAGAAGAAAGGACCAGATTTTTAAAAACGTTTGGTATCCAGTGAATTCCATGGCAATCTTGCTGACAGATATTCAGAGCAGCTCCACATCTATTGTACTTCTGAGTTCTTTAGAAAAGGCAGCCACCAATTTGGATACTAACAGGGAAGCTGAGATTTCTTGATCATTTGGTTGTGTTTCCTTACTTCTACAGTCCTTTTTTGAAAATCCTCCACCAGGACTATTGAAAGTTTTAAGGTGCAAGAACGCAGAGAACAGGATAAATTTTGGGGTCAAATTCACCAGGATCATGCCCATACAACATGGGGTCATCTTGGCATTGATGCACAGCACAGAAGGATTAAGGCCATTTTAAATATGATCAGGTTTGAATGGTAAAGTATCTAGACCACACCCATGTGCTTTTTTTCCCCCACATAAACTGGAAGGTGTGCTGAACAACAGTTGCCTTATGCAAAGTTGTTTTGTGCTGTGTCCTTCACAGATTCCAGCAGCAGGAGTCAGTTAGACTGTGACTTACCTTCAGCCAAAATGCTTCTCCCTGCAACATGTGCTACACCCATGGCCAGGGCAAAGAAAGTGCAGGCAACTCACTGCAGGAGACCTACTGACAGCCCAGCTTCCCTCCTGGGTGAGGACACAGGACGTGAACACCTGGAAGGCAAAAGAAAACATGAAGAAGAGGAAGATCAGCTATGCGATTTCCCAGTGGACCATCCACTTCACGGTGAGTGCCTCTATATCCATATTTTTTCCCAAAGTACCCAAAAATACATCTGTTTGTTACCTTACAGTGATGTACATGGCAATACCTAGCAACAGACATCACAAATATTTCTACTGCCAAAGCTCCTGGCTGAGTCACAGGGATGGTTCTTCAGCCTCACCATTGAAAAAATGGAGACCCACACTTGGAGCTAAAGATCTAGCTCAGGCTTGCCAACCCTACCAATTTTAATGATAGGGACAGCTTTGGGTGTTTATTGCCCTCCTACTTGGGGTGGCAATCTACGAAGTTACCACGTTCAGCAGCCTCGCTCCCTGGGTTGTGCAATGCCCATTTCTGGGTGTTGCACAATGTGGGGAGTGAGGCTGCTGAACATGCTGAATCAGCTCGATGTGTTCTGTACACCTTGGACCCACTGTGCAGGTGATGAAGAGGTCATCAAGCATGTGCATGGGCAAACTGTCAATGTCTGGCATGCAGGATGTGTCAGGCACAATTTTCAAGCCTGACCACGTTAGTAGATCTGCTAATTTCATTAGCTGTGAGCACTAGTAAACAGCAGTCTATCTCTTAGCCAAAGCAAAGGACAATACAAATATACTTTTCCACTATGTTGCACAGAGACTTTAAGCTAAGCAGGGTGCGTGGTACCTGAAGAAGACAAGTTCCTAACAGACAGACTGCAATTTATTAGTAGCATGTGAGAAAAACTGCTTTAAGTTCTTTGAGTTTTAGGAAAAGTTAATACAGATGATCACACTACACTCCAGAAAACAGGTTCTCAGTAGCAGCAGTAAGGTGTGTCCTGCATAGTTTGTTATTATTCACTCCTTTCTGAAAGAAAGAAAAAAAGCAATTTTAATGAAGTTCATTGAAGACTCCTCATGGGCTCATGTGACTGCAGATGCAGGCTTAATCAGCTGGCTTCCCTGAGATCCACACATCTTCCACAGCCCATAGTCTGCAAGCTGGCAGAGGAAAAGTTTTTTTTCTGTGAAATACATTTGAAGCCTTGTTTAGCCTACCTCTGCCCCATAAGCTGCACGCAGCTGATGGCAGCAGGGCAAAATCACGTTGCCTCCTTGCAGAAGACTAGGGGCTGTATGTATCTGACACTCAGAGTTGCCTGTGAGTGTTAAAAGGAAGTATATTTCATGTGGGAGGGAGTCCCCCGCCACGGGGATCACACCGGCGTTGGGAGGTGGCTTTCCCAGGTGACAGAGGAGGGAGGCGGCTGTCCCGGCTCAGCACTTAGCCTCATTGACCAGCACAGTGGTTGGTAGCAGCCTCATCAGCAAAGAAACGGGGGGAAGCATGTGATTATCTGCACAAAACTGAGCCAAGCTGAGCAGACCCTTTCACTGACAACTTATATTTTAAAGTCATTTTAAACAAAATCCCTCTGTTCCCTGGTGGCAGTGGGGATTTGAAACCAAGCAGAGGTTTAATGATCTGCCATTTTCGAGGCTACTGGTTCCCACAGTTGCTGAGCCTTTGATAGAAACTGGCTGAAGGAGGGGGAAGGATCTAAAGCACTGGATTGCCATTTTCCCTGCAGTGCACAAACAATGATGTTTTGGATCCTGTTCGTGCACTGTGTCATTCTTAGCAGAGAGATGGAGGCCTGGGTTTAAAATCCTTTCCAGCATCATAAGCTTCAGCCTCCTTCCTCCACTTTGCTTTAGGTGGAAGAGCTGGCAGCTCTTTCTCCTGAGACTGGCTGTGGCTGGAATCACCTTTCCCAGACAAGGTCAGCAGTAGCACCTGCAGGAGAGGTAGACTGCACCATCCCTGGAAGCAGTCAGAAATCCTTACAGCTCGAGCTGATAGCAAATTAACTTCTGTTTCCATGCCTGTCAGCTCTGCGGTGTTTCAGATGCGCTTCTGGCATGGTTGCTATAGGCCAGTTACAGGTCCTCTAACAAGGCACCCGGGCAGTGCCAAATGCCCATAGCATATGATATGGAGGTGTCCCCAGGACCTCCCTCACACCCACACCGGGGATGCCTATAAGTGCCCAGGGGAACAGCGCCAACCTCAGCAGCAGGAGAGCTTTCTGATCGGAAAGACATCAGAAGTCCTTGGCTGGGCATTCCCTCACCTCTTTCTCACCTCTAGCCCTCACCTAGATAGCCTGCCCCTATCTATATAAAACACCTGCATAATTTGTGAGGAAGGACAGTAAGTTCTGACTAAGCATACACATCTGTATAGGTGGAGGGAGGGCTGGGGTTTGTCTGGTGCTTTTTTGGATAAGAGAAGAAAGATGAGGAGGAGGCTATGACAATAAGCCCTTTATGGACAGGTGGTCTGAGATAGCAAGAGCACCCTGACTGTGACCCTAGGTGTGAATCTGGAGCATATTTCCAGGAAACTCTGTAACACTAGTGTTCCTAAAAATTTGCTTTGCCACAAAATGGCTTCTGTGACTAAGCAGTTTAGAAATGCAGTGTCATTTAAACCAAATAGATTTATGCCCTTATCACAAACCATTTACAGGAAGCAATGCCTCTTGCACATTGAACCTGGAGGCTGCATTGTAAGCACAAGAAGAGAAAAGCCTTCATATGCTAGAGATATGCTGACAGTGGCATTTAGTTTTGCTAAGCCCCCATTTGAATTTGGAACCCTTCGTTGGTTGCTTTCACCTGTGGCCTTCTGCATGAAAAGCTCAGCAAAACTTTTTTGGAAAACCTGGTTCTTGGAAAGCAGTGCTGATAAAACTCATATTAGGAGGAGACCATTCAGAGATAGGCCTTACTTTGGAGCTGTGGGTACCGACTGTGCTTGGGCCAGCTCCCTGTGAAATGATTAATTGCTTCCATTTTGCTGTGTGCAACCACCATCACTGCCAGGGTCTTCAAAACTTAAGAAGAAGCAAGGCAAACTCTTGTGGCTGTCGGTCAGCATCACAGCAATATGTCCATGTAAATGCCCAAGTTAAATCCTGAGCTCCCACTTTCCTTTTAATTCCTTCTCTTTGATTCTCTTGTCACATAGAGAGATTAATTCTCTCTCTCTCTATGTGACACCCTTGGGACTTGACCAGTTCATGACAGCCGAGCACTGAAGCCTGAGAGGACTACATGCCTGCCTGCCTGACCTACAGCAGCTCCTGCTGCCACATACAAGATCCCAGCCTAGTTCAGATACTCATGGGCAATTCTTTTGCAAGGTCTTTTACACGTGCTGGGTCTGACTGTATACATTTGTGTGTGTGCACTATAACTGCTTACATCCAAAGGCAGTGGATGAGTGTGGTCAGCATTGCACGTGGGTAGTGGTTCCAGTCCTCTGCTCCAGTGAAGGAGCAGTCAGTGCCTTGGAGAAGTCAGACAGCAGCATCACCTTAAGACACTGCTGGATGCCCAGTCTTGTGGGATTTCTTCTCTGGGCAGTAATTCAAGCACAAGGTAGATCCGGCTTCAATAAATGGAGCTGACTCCTAATTCCACCAGAAACTGGGGGTTTCAGGCCATGGGAAAAACTCAACTGTGTTATTTCCTGCAGTTCATGTCTTCATTATTCACTGTAGAGGAAGCTGCCATAATGAGTCAACGTCACCCAAATATTTCCGTAGCAGGAATCCTCTGCACATTGCTGACTGGGAGTTCAGGGATCTTTTTATTAATCTAATTGTTTTATTATATGATAGCATCTTTGATCCCAAAGCATATTGACAAATTCTGATGGCAATTATCATAAAGACAACAGGAATTGTAGCAATGATCTCAGTTCTGGAGAACTTCCAGTATAAGTCATGTCCCCTCTGTACTGATGCCAGCTGCAGGCATCTTTAGCTTAGTGTTTATGTTTTCTCTGAAGTCATAAATTCATTTGTACTGTTCATTTGTGGACAATATGGCCAAATCCATGTAGCCCTGTGAAACAGCATGGTTTATCTCTTGCAGAGCAGTCTTGTCCCCAATATGCTGACTTATCTTAATGCATTTATGAGAGACCCAAGAGACAATTAAGCATTGTATAATCACAGTCCCAGATAAATATCATCTGCCCAGAGTATGCCAGTGGGACTGCAAGAAAGGGCACAAGCATCCCATTGTCCTGCAGAACAAAAGGAAGCAATTCTAAATGAAAAGGAAAAGCAGAAGGAAAAATAAATGCTTATATAAATTATTTTGCTGCCATTAGCTGTCTTACCAGTCTTCTGTTTATCAGTGTGAATGGTGTCTGCAGCCTTGTGTCTGTGAAGTGCAGTGTTCCTATATACATTTAGAAATGCAGCAGACCATTGACCTTGTTTTGGTGGGTTTACCTGAGGCATTGTTGAAGGCTGGTTCTTTGTTCTTCTCCCTCGTTGAAGACTGACCGTTTACAACCTCATCCTGGATATTAAATGAAAGGCATGAAACCCAAATCCTTTACTCCCACCCTTCAGATTCTGTTCACATAGAAGTCTCACTGGTATAAGTAAGCACCAAAGAAAGCAAAGCTGTCAGCAGTTTTGGGATTATCATAAATTTTTTTTGTGTTGTTTCTTCATGTTTTTTGTGTTTGGGTTTTTTTTTTAGTTAAAGCAAATGTTAGCATTGAATGCTTTTCTCAAGCAGCCCCTTCTTTCCTGGGAATTTTGAATCCAAAGGGTACATTACACAGGACACAGAGGTTAATTTGTTCCTGCTAGTCAAATCTCTGTAATGTGACCACTTGTAAAGTTGATGGCACATCTTGATAAGTTTATTTCAAAGGTCTTACGAGTACTTACTGGCTTCTCCTAAATTGCCTGAGAACTTTTCATTACATCCCTGGGATTTGGTACTTTTAATTACTGTTCTTTGAAATTGAGGGCAGGCCTTTTACCTACTGTATTAGCAAGTGCTTTATGCTGAAATGGGAAACAGCAGAGAATACATACGAAAATAATGATGAAATTATGCTTTCTTGGAGGGAACGCAGACTCTGAGGCAGGGATGTAAACAAGCATACCTGATTGATGTCTAGAGGTTTGCAAGTACAAATAACACCAAAGAGTAGGAATAAAGCAGAAAACAGGCTGTCTGTACAACCTGCAACAAGCTTAGCTTTCTCCATGGGCAAATGGCTGGTTTCTGACAAAGGTGGTTGACCAGAGAGTGCGGGGAGAGTAGTGGGGAACTTGTTGTCCTTGGTGAGAACCGTTACTGGATTAGGCTGGCCACTGCTTTTAAGGTGAAGTCTGACAACAGCTCAACATTCACAGAAAGTACTTTTCAAGGTTGAGATTTAGTGGAATGGAGAAACTACCCGTATACCTACCCCAAATACACTTTGATCTGAAGGAATTCATGAAGGTACAGGTCATTTAGCCTAGGTACAGAACTGATATCAGGTGATGGAAACTAACACACACCCCTGTCAGGTGGGGTCCCTCAAACCATGGCCTGCATGCTTCTTCCTCCAGATATTTCGCTGACCGCTGGCTATGCCAGTGACGCACAACGCCATGTCAGGGCAGCAGCATTTGTAAATGCCGTCATCATTTTGTTGGCAGGTGGGAAGAGTTAAATTCACTAGGGGCTCAGGTTGATGGTGAGTAACATCCTCCATAACAAATTGTCCACATGAATGATTTCATACATACCATCTACTCCTTGCCAACTCCTCTGACAAGCAGACTAAGAAACTCCCCTGGCCACCACCATACAGCTTGCTTAAACAGGTTTCTAGGCTGGTATTTTTAGCATTCCTGCTCACACCACCTAAAGTCTGTACCTCTCTGCATTTCAGCCTTGCTGCCAGGTGATTAGGCACTATACTCTGCACCAGGGTGGAAGCAACTCTCCGTCCAGGAGTTGTGGACTGAAGGGAGGAATTCAAGCCTTTAAAATTTCAAGTCATGATGCTCTGTCTTAACTTCAGCAATGCCTGAGCAGCCAGCAGCTGGATGCTAAATGCTGCATTTCACTAGCAGGAGGCTCTATCTGGAGCACATTGTACCTATCCAGTTACGATCAGTCTCACTCGCTATGCCAGCCCTTCTTAACAAAGGCTGAAAAACCACTTTAGTAAAGATTAGCCACACTGTCATACTCCCACCTAAATATTGAAGCACAAGCCCTTTTGAAAGCCATGAGCCACATCTTTAACTAGGAGAGAGACTGCCACAGGCAGATCCCTGTACACAGGCAAGCACGTTTTGTCCTGATGCCATCAGCACTCTGTAGTAACTCTTTGATGGAGTTGCAGTTGGGGTTGTTTTGCTACGGGCTTGGCTGCCGTGAGCAGAATGTCACCACAAGAGAACAACATTCAGAAAAGCCATGAGAGGGAATTGGCTGGGAGACCCACATATCTGTAATTGTTTGAATTAAAAAGGAGAGGGAAGAACTACTTTTAAAGAGGCTAAAAGGGAAACACAGAACTTAACCAGATATAATGAAGCTCTTTTTCAACACTCCTGAGTTTCTTTCTGAGAAACAAATGATAGAGTTTACTTCATTACACAGAGAAAAATATATTTCTGAGGATATGAAGCTAAAGTCAATTGCTTGCTTATGTGACTACTTTCTCATTTCTTGTCAAAGAAGCAGCAAAATCTTTGGATCTGGTTATCGCATACCACGAGAGGGTACCTGTCCAGAAATGACAAAGAGGATTTCAGCAAGATAAACTGATCCCACCAGTTTTTATCTACCTAGATTACATACTCCAAAGCAAATATGTGCCAGGACTGACTTCCAGCCCTTCTCCTGGGCTTTTAGTACCTTATCCCTCCTGTGTATGCACCCTTGTAATGAGACCCAGTAAGCTTGATAGGGTCCTAGCCTGCTAATGGGCTAAGTGCAAACGGGAGATGCAATTGCAGAGATCAACCCGAGGTAACATTTATCTAGCTGGTTCAGGTATGCAGGGCAGCTGAGAAACAGCAGTGCGAGGTGTACCATAGGCTGTTTGCAGAATTTGCCCAAGCACAGCATTGCTACAGCTGCACATTTTTTCCTTAACAAACAGGCACAAGCAGTATTCTTCAGTATTCATTTGATCATACCTCTAATACCTTGTAACTGTGTTATACTGGATAGTGGAAATAAGCCATAACATGCTAAACTAAAACTGTGTAAACAAACTACTGCAAATCAGACTCCTTGAGCTGTGCATAGTATTAAAGCCTTAAATTCCCTTATTTTTTAGGAAAAGAATGATGGGGGGCTTCAGTTCATGTGGATATTAGGAAATCAGAGAACACAAAATAAATTAGGAGGTTCCTCTGGAGACCATCTTGTCCAACTCCAACTCTAAGCAGCACCAGCTTAAACCGGGTTGCTTAGGCCTTTGTTCAGTCAAGTTTAGAATATGTCCAAGGATTGAAACTTATCAGCCTCTCCAGGCCTACATCAGACTACCTTCATGGTGAACACATTTTTTCCTATTATGTAAACAGAATTTTCCTTGCTGCAACTTGTACCCATTGATCTCATCCTTTCACCGTACACCTTCAAGAAGAATCTGTATTTCTACAAAGTTCAAGTGTTTCAGCTTGCTCCAAGGCTGACCTAGTAATAAATCCAGATCTGCAGAGGACAAATGGATCCTGTTACTGAATTTAAAGGAGCTATACTGCTTTATCAGCATGGAGAATCTGGCTCTTCCAATGTCAACAGTAAGACGATGTATAGACAGCTGTATCTCTAAGCATCTGCAAATGCTGACATATGTAGCTTCCTGGTATTTTCAGGCTTGATTTCAGCAGTCAGCTAACCTGCGAATGACTTTCACAGAGCATAAAAGTACACTTGAATATCCCCAGCTTTTACATAGAAAATAGCTCAGGAAACTCAGGCAGAGTCTTATTTCCCCAGAGACTCTAAAGCCACGTTTGTAAAGCCAATGTTACACTTCCAACACTTTCTACTCTTATATCTTCCACCCACATTCTTTATCAGACTGCAATTCTGAATGCTGTTGTTTGCTATGGGATCTCTAAGCTAAGGTCCCAAGGCAAAGGGAGGTATCAAAGCTACAGTCAGAGAAAGTTTCATCTTGCAAGAGAAAATGTTAACACAGAGCCCCAGATTTTTTGTATTTTTAATAGGTTTAAAAAAAAAATAAAATTACTGATTACTTATAGAAAAAATGCACTCTTCTAGATTTCCTACTGGCAAAAATCTTGATTAGTTCACAGGAGCCTATTTTGTTAGCAATTTAATTTCATTTCATTGAAATCAAAGCCTGTCCTTTAGTCTCTCCCGGCCCATAGCTGACCTCATGTTATTATATTTTGTTTAATCATCTGATGAGTTTCAGCTTTGAAAAATCTGGGTTTAGTAGGATAGACTCTTCTGAGTGCTGTGTAGACCCTTCCCTTACATAAGAGTCTCATCTGTAAAGCAGTTCACCTTTCAAGAAGGAAAAATATGGAGAATATAAAAGTGAGCTGATAGGGAGCTTCTTTTGCCCATCACCAAGTTATCTGGGTCATTTTCGTACCAAAGAAGCTGATATGAGACATCAGAAACTCATGAGCCTATTCTCTCTGAAGCCATGCTCTCTAGTCCTGGACACTTCTTAGCTCCCAGAGGGACAGAATACAGTAAGAGATTATTTATCTGGCAGATCCATTCCCCATCCCATCTCCAGCACAGTTTAAAATACCGTGTGGTTCAAAGCAATGGATCCACCTCTCAGGTACCGTAAGATGTCCCAGCTCAACTAAAAGTTTCTTCCCAAACTTACACCAGCTGTGTACAGCCTTTGTCTTCTCATTCTCATATATTCTTTGCAGGGTAGACTTTGCAGCTCCTTCTAGACTCATGATCTTCATTACTGAGTTTGTTCCACACCTCGACCCTGTAAAGATGATATTGCATTGCTTGTAACAAGTGATTTCTTGAGTCTATCTAGGTTGATTAATCCAATGAACTCTGTACCAAGTCTCCTGCCAGCACCCACAAATTCTTAAGCTGGTAGCCAAGGACAGATATCCACATTATCATCTCTGCCTCTGGTGCCTATGAACATACTCTCTGGAGAAGTCCTGCAGCTAGCATGGTCTAATAATGTAAACCATTCCTTTCTAGTTCAACTGGTAGTCTCTCGTTTGGGCACTAAAAATCTTGCTTTAGCTTTGATTCCCCATTATGAAGAGGAGATGATAGCTATCATCGTATGAGCTTACAGGCAAGAACTAATGATTGCTGTTTGTACAGTGCCAGCTGTGATGAGGTCTGATCCCACTGGTCTTTGGCATTCACTTCAATCCTATCATGGTCGAGTTCAGTCATCCCAATTCTATAGAATCTGGTTAATGTATGAGACCAAAGGGTTTATACTGGACTAAATAATTATTTGCTGTATTTTGATGGAATACTAAAATACACCTTTTTTTTTATTATTCAATGTGACATCTTAGGTTTTAAAATGTAGGTAGCTTCTTTTTTGCTTTGCATAGTCATGAAAGTATATTTCAGTTCATTAATTTTTTTTAAAAGGTTTGTTATCTTTCTCCTGAAGCCTTTCTGATTGCTAGAAGGTACAGAGCTGCCTGAGTGCACAAAACCTGTCAGGACAAGAACCCTGCCAGCATCCCAGACATTTATGTACAGTTAGGACCACAGGAACAAGGAGGTGGTCACAGTTTGAGCTTGCATCTCTTGCTTCACTCTGGAAATGCCGGAGGTAGATTCCAGCAATTGCTAGATTGCAGATTGTGGCTCCACTCCAGGTTTGTGGAGCCAGTCTTCTACTCTGGGTAGAGGCAGGAGCTCAGCTCAGTGTTCAGGGAGACGTACAGGACATCTCAGGGAGGCCTGAAATTTCTGCAACCATGACAAGGTCAGGGAAAACTTCAGTTGTTGTCTGGATCTGCTATATGAATTGCCTTGTGCTAGAAAAATATAAATACCATACGTTGTAATGATACAAAAACAGCAGAGAGATTCATTACTGTATGACAGAACATGATCTGCTTGACAAAATATCAGCTTGGTACTCAATCTTACCTGTCTGCAGTATCTCCCAGGAGGATATGGAGGCCAGCGCTCCCCTGAGAGGTGTGAGGTGAAAATCTTCCAGATAAGAGACACTATTATGAACTGTTAGCTCTATCACCTACAGGGGACATAGTGTCCTGACATTCATATTCTCAGCACTGATATTTCCCTTTTAATCCATACAGCAATAAATCCCTCTTACAGCCATCTTTTGGGAAGGTTCAAGTAGATGCAACTTTGTAATCAGGGCTTCTTAGGAGGGATGCCCATTGCTATCCTCAACATAAACGCACGAAAATATTTCTCATTTCAGATCTCTGCCCCAGTAGTGCCAGCAAGATTCAATGTAAATAACATTTTTCTCTTGAGGCTGAAGCCAGTGCTGCAGTCTAATGAATAGTACTTTGATAGGCCAGTGAAAAGTCTGATGATACGGAGTTAACTGTGTTGGACATCAGCTTTATTAGGCTGTTTCTGAGATATGGGAATATTGACAGTGTTTATGATAAATGAAGCTCCTCAGTTATTTTTGCATGGCTGGTTTCCTTTCAAAGTACCTAAAAGGTTTAGAAAAGATGAAATATTCACAATGGAATATATTCACTTACTGGTCCTGAGGTATTGTGTCCTAGGCACCTTCCTACCAAGTCAATGGACAGAATTTTTATTCCTTATTTTCTGTGTCAACAGAATCACAAAGAAGTTTCGATTACAGAATGAAAAATGTCATTTTCTGGTTGGCACAGAGCCCAATTTATATTGGTGAAGGCGTTTAGTTACCTTTTTCACTGCTTTATCCCCCAACAGAAAAAGTTGATGCTAATGGTTAAACGAAAGGGGGGAAAACGTACAATGTCTTTTTGAGGAACTAAGCTAACCTCCTCTAGTTAACTGTTCCCATTAGAAAGTGTATGCATCTAGTAACACAGTGTGAATTGGTAGTTGTCATCAGACCATGGAAGACCACAGGCAGTTATTCAAAAACGTCATTTTCTCGAGCAACATGGTGTCATTGCCAATTACTTCAGATCATTGCATAGCAAGCTCATCATAGTCACTGGTGATATTAGAATTTTTATGCTCCTATCAGGATGCAGTTTTCTAAGCTCAGTAGAAAAAAAACCTGTCACTCACAACGCTTGGGAGATGGCTTTTTGCTCTGGTCGTTCAATGTCCTTGCAAGACATCAGCCCTTCAGCATCATTTCAGAGCAATCTAGACCTTATTCTAACTTACACCAAGTGGCATACAGAGTTCATGATCTAAATAAAACACCTTGGTGTAGGAGGGAATTCTCAAAACAGTGTAGGGTTGCTGAGGGAAGTCTTTAGTGTGGTCATACCACAGCAGGGGAAGGAATGGAGCAGTCTAAGAGTCGCCTTAAGAATTCACAGCTCCCAAAGTTCCCCATATGCTGCTCCATGTGTTTTAAGGCCTTGTAGTTCTTAAACTTACTTAGAAAGTCCCCACACCACAACAGTGCAGTCAGAGGAATACCATGCCTTTTCTTTGTAAGGTAACATTTTTAATGTCACTGTCACACTGCAGTGAAACTGATGGCTGTCTCTAAATATTGCAGTGGTCAGTTGGTCTGGAATGGTTGACTTCCCTCCACCACGTTCATGCATTTTGAGTACTCCTTGATCTTGCTGGCATACAGAAGGAGAAAATTCACCAAAATTGATAGAGTAGTAATGGAATAAAATAATACTTCAGAGCTTGAGGAAAGCTTAGTAAGACCAGTATGACAGGAAAAGATAGGGATGGAAAATCTATGAGCGGAAAGATAGATGGTGATTTGTTACAGGCATGAGAACAGGACCAAGACAAAATAGAGTATCCACTCTTTCATTCTGTTTACATTAAGGGTTTCTTCACAAACAGTTAATCAGGGATTATAAATTAGCAACAGATGTGTGCATGTGACAGGAGCAAAAAGGGGTCAAAGGCTGGTCCAACACTAAAGGACTTTGATGACAAACCCATTGCAGGGCTAGTGCTGTTAAAACACATAGGGTTTTGTTGACATGCAGTGGATGTATGGAATTAACACTGCAAATGAGCACTTTTGCATTCACTCCTTGAATGATAAAGGAGTTTATACACATTCACTGCTGAGTCAGGAGACAGTCACCTATGGTAAGTACATCTTTAGAAGGTGTTGGAGGTGCCATCCCAGTTGCATAGCAATTTACAGAAATTGCTGAGTGTCTGAATCTTCTTGTGGCCCTGTGGCCTTTTCCTATAAAATGTGATACACCTTTTCTTGTTTGCACAGTTGAGAGGAAAGGGAAACGGAGAATCCGGACAACGTTCACAGCTGAGCAGCTCCAAGAACTGGAGAAGATTTTCCAAGTGACTCACTACCCAGATGTCCATATTCGCAATCAACTGGCAGCAAAGATAAACCTCCCAGAAGCCAGAGTTCAGGTACATTGTGTCTCCAAGAGGCTATGCTCACTGTACCAAATCTTTGTTCAGAGTACATTCTTAATAGTATATGCCTGGGTGACAATGCTAATGAAATATGTGACCTCTCTGTTACCTTACAGAGGAGGCCAGTATCGCTGTTTTCCTTTTACAAATAGGGAAAAAAGTATTTGTCGCCCAGCTGGGACTAACCAAATAGGATTAATCAAAGGGTTAACAGGAGCTCTAAGCATACTAAATGCATAGCAAATAGGAGTTAGATTATGAGCAACCTGTTGGACTTTGTAGCGACAGAGTGGCCATTTATGAAAATATTTATTAATCATTTATCAACCTTTTATAGGATAATGTACATCAAGTACAAACTGTCATCCACATCCATCTTCTACAGGGTCTCAAGAAAAGTAAAAACAGCTGCCCAAATGAAAATGCTTTCTTACTGTTCTGCATTTTGATATCACAGGCTATAAATTCCCTGACTCTAATTTCAGTGCATGGAAACTGATCTAGTTCCCCCCAGCTGTAATGTAGTCTTGCTGACTGAGCTCAAAATTAACCACAAATGTTTACTGCCTATGAAATCTGCTACATTAAAATATACGTACCACTGTGTATTGGAATTTGATGTTGTTTTCCAGGCACTGTTGTGATGATTTTTGCACTAGGCAGTTTCTGTACTTGCCATAATGCTAGAGTCATCAGGGTACTTCTATGCACATATCCCACTCTAACAATCAAACTTCAATACAGAGCAGTTTGTTGACTATGACATGCTTGGGACTATTGACTATCCAAGATGATACTGCTTCATAGTTAGGTGACAGGGAGAATTGGAACAGCATAGCTGTAATATGCCCATTAGCATTATCAGTGCACCCACAATGCATTTCCAATGCTATAACGCACAAGCTGGGCTACTAGTCAGTGTTCCCAACAGAATAGCAAATCACATGAAAGAATAGGACAATCTTCTGTTAAAAAAATTATTTATAATCTGTAGGGGGAAAAATAAAAAAGTTATCATGGGAAACATCAACCTGAGATATACATGAAGGAAGTAAAAAGCCCCTTGTATATGAATTGCAGATGGCAAATTCCCAATTCAGACAGTGTTACCCATGACATAGGAAATTCTGCATTTGACCTCATCTTGGCTGATATAGGGAAACCGGCCACAGAACTGAAAATTAGCAGTAATTTAGGTACAAGTTACAAGTCGTTATAATTTTGATTGATCGCATTTGTCACACATAAACAAAATAATAGAATGCAGAGAATTCGTATATGCTTTTAGTACTTCGAAAGAATAGTTTTGACAAAACTAAAAGCACTGTAAGTCAAATCACCTCAAAGAGATAGTTTAACTGGGAAAAACAGTGAGCAACCATTGGGTAACCAAGTAAAACATTTCATATCCATAAAAAAGTTTGCGTCCTCGAACCAAGAAACAAAGGTATGATTGTTGTGAAACAGTTTAAGTGGATAGATGGAATTATATCCCTGCATGTGTGCATGCCCACATGCAACACAAAATGAAGAATGCTGGATGAGTAAACATTATAAAAAAGAAATTGGAAAAAATGAACAAACAAAGCAGAAGGATACAGGCCAAAGCTTTGATCAAAGAAATTAAGGATCATCAGAAATTCAATAAAAGACCATTAAGAACAAACAACAAAAAAAGTGAACAATTATATTGATCTGTTACTTTATAGAAACAGTGGGACTGTCAAGGGTAATGCAGAAATGGCAGTTATAATTTCTGCTCTATCCTTGGAAATATGTCAGGTAAGGTAGTTGTATCACATGATGATGAAAAAACACTTTCCATAAGGACACTGTTGAACAGCAGCTGCTACAGACAGATATTTTTAAATCCAGACATCTAGGTGACTTACCTCCAGTAGTTCTTAAAAAGCTGCTTGAGAAGCACTTTGGGTCATCAGTGTTGATATTTAATCAGTCCTGGAGCACAAGTGATATTCCAGGGGCCTTGAAGAAATCTAATGTTGTGTCAGTATTTAAAGGGTAAGCAGGAAAACCAGATAATGACTGGCCTGTCAGCCTAACACTGATTTTTGGCAAAGCAGTGATAAAGCCAATATGAGTGTCTGTTAATGAAGGATTTAAAAAAAGGGTAATAAATTTAATTTATTCCATAAACACTGGTTTATGGAAAATAGATATTTTTATGATGAGTTTATTGGTGACAGTTTTAAACTGAAAGAGGGTAGATTTAGGTTGGATATAAGGAAGAAATTCTTTACGATGAGGGTGGCAAGACTCTGGAACAAGTTGCCCAGAAAAGTTGTGGATGTCCCACCATTGGAAGTGTTCAAAGTTGGGTTTGGACAGGGCTTTGAGCAACCTGATCTAGCGAAAGATATCTCTCTTCACAGCAGGGGAGTTGGACTAGATCATCTATAAAAGGTCCCTTCCAACCCAAACTAGTCTATGGTTCTATGCTTCTATGCTTCTATGCTTCTATGCTTCTATGGCTTCTATGGCTCTATGTATTTGGTTGATAAAGGTAATAACATTGATGGCATGTCACTGTAAGGACCTTGCCATGGTCCTACTCCCTGCTTGGATTAAGAAAACAGAGCAGATCAAATGGCATGTGCAAAGCAGACAAGAGCTAGATCTGCAACAGGTGTCCAACTGCAAATGAGGACATTTCAAAGGTGGTCTCTCATTGAAACCATTTACTGACACAGGTGAATTTGAACTACAAAATCAGTAAAATCTTTAATGATAGTGATATGAAATGGTAAGAAGATTACAGGACTGGAAAATAATGAAAAGGATGATTCTTTAGTACAGCAAGCCCCAGACCATTGGTCAATGTGTCTGCAAGAGAACAACAAATGGACAATCTCATAGAGCAATAAATGGAAGCCATTCCTACAACATGGGGCACACCACCCTCCCTCCGCACTCTGTTTTAGCCCTTGTTTCCTTGGACAACTTGCTGACAACTGAGAGGCCAAATGAGTCTTTTTGAAATGTCAGGCAGGATTAAGGAGGTACTTGTCCCTGGCTTTAGCACTGTTACAGAATCACAGAATCACTAGGTTGGAAAGGACCTTTAAGATCATCAAGTCCAACCATTAATCCAGAACGACCATGTCCCCTAAACCATGTCCTGAAGCGCCACATCCACACGTTTTTTGAACACTTCCAGAGATGGCGACTCCACCACCTCCCTGGGCAGCCTGTTCCAATGCCTGACCACCCTCTCAGTGAAGAAATTTTTCCTAATATCCAATCTAAACCTCCCCTGGCGCAACTTGAGGCCATTTCCTCTCGTCCTATCAGTAGTTACTTGGGAGAAGAGGCCAACACCCTCATCGCCACAACCCCCTTTCAGGGAGTTGTAGAGAGCGATAAGGTCTCCTCTCAGCCTCCTCTTCTCCAGACTAAACAACCCCAGTTCCCAGCCGCTCCTCATAAGACTTGTGCTCCAGACCCCTCACCAGCTTCGTTGCCCTTCTCTGGACACGCTCCAGCACCTCAACATCCTTCTTGTAGTGAGGGGCCCAAAACTGAACACAGTATTCAAGGTGCGGTCTCACCAGTGTCGAGTACAGGGGCACAATCACTTCCCTACTCCTGCTGGCCACACTATTTCTGATACAGTCACTGTTGTGACTTTCGTGAACATGCATGCGAATACTGTGCTCTGTCTCAGTGACAAAGCTCAGGAGCAGTGGAAAAAATAAGGTTAGTAGCATGTAGAGAATAAATTATATCAGTAGCTTGGTATCTGGTAGAGAGAGCATGAAGGAATATGTTTAAATCCCAGTAAAAGAAATTCAGGGTGGGCATTGAGAAATCATTTTGGGTGTAAGGGTGTTGGAGAGCTGGTTGGGCAAACAGGAGCAGTTTGGTCTGTGAACATAGCTTTGCCTTTATTTAAAAAAAAAAATCCCTGAAGTAAGGACTTTATCCTATGCGCAGACTTCAGAAGGAGCACTTCAGAGGTTGAATTTTGGCTTCAGTCCCCGCCTCTGCCCTCAATCACTTTGTCAGTGTTAAAGATGAGTCCTTTTTATGGTGCCGTTTCACCATGTAACTCCTGCATGGTAGAAAGGGAATGGAGCAGTTCATACAGACTAAGCAGTTCTCAAACACATGCAAAGCCAGATAAACAAGGCTGTGCTTTCCGTAACCTCAGATACTGCTAACTATCAGCAATATAGCAGAGGGCTCCTGACATTCCCATTACTTCCTGGGCAAGAGATACAGAAATAATTGAGCTGCTCATTATTTCATTTAAAATACATACATATTTACAATGCAGTAGCATCTGGTTTTGATCACTACCACCTTGTGTTCATGTGAACCACTTGCTTACATTTAAACAACAAGTTCCCAAGCCAGCTAGAAACTACAATGGAAGGGGGATTCAACTTTTCACAGCCATGCAGCAAGATACACGACTGTGGCTGCACAATAAATTTTCATCCCCTTGGGTCTTTTGCTTAGGTCCCTTATGTGAATTTCAATGTGCTACCAGCTAAATATAGGAAGAACCTTGTTACTACATCTCCACCGACACATTTTTATTGCAGCCCAGCAAAACATCTAGGTGGTTCTTTTCCCCGTCCATTCGCTTGGGAACAGGGTGAAAGCACCCTGCCATGCAACAAATCACACCTCCTAGGGAGAACAGAATGCCGTGTGCCTTTGCTGCAAGGCTTTGACCGTGAAAGGATCTGCTTTCCCAGGAGAACCCTGGAAGACCTGCTGCACCCTGTGACACCACCTTTCCTTGAACAGGGAGGTACTAGCTCTTCTGTGAGCTGCGAGAGAAAAGAGTCTGTCATGATAGTCAGAGATCCCATATGCTATCCAAAGTGTGAAAGGTGCTGTGTCGAACCAATGTTTTCCTTTAGATTCAGCCCCTGCTTCAGCTGAGCTGGAGGTCAATGTTTTCTGATGCTCAGTTAGAGAGTAGGGAAAGTAGTTGCATGTGAGCAGTTCCTCCTTAATCTCGTGTTCATTTCTGTGTCTTTTCTTTCTTGCCTGTATCCAGATATGGTTCCAGAACCAGCGAGCAAAATGGAGGAAACATGAAAAATTTGGCAACTTTGGTGGCCTTCAGCATTTGACAGAAGTTGATTTCATTCCTGCTCCCAAGTCAGATATCACAGTGAGTATCGGAGGCTATGTATAAAGCCACTGAGGGAGAAATAGCTATCCTTCACCAGGTCAGCTCTTCACATGGAACTATGCCAGAGAAAGAGGAGTGGAAAAGACAAAAATGGCAATATGATGAAGAGAAATCCTATCAAATATAGTCAAATAACACATTTCTTCATGAAATTAAACTTGTTTTGTAAATATGCCATGAGGTGTCTCTTGCAGAACGATCCTTCCCCATTTTACTTCTAAATCACTTCCCTGTAAATCATACTTTGATTCAAAATGTCTTTACTATCAGAAATTTCCTGAACAGGAAGAAATATGACTTTTGCAGCTACAAAGCCATGTTTCTTTATAGACATATATCTCTCTATAACATCCAACAAGCCTTGTTAGGCTGACCAGCACTTTTTGCCCTTGACGGACATCCTTGCCAAGTCCAGGACAGTTAATATTATCTAGGCTGGCATACAGGCTCTTTCCCTTTCAGGAGTTTTTCCATGGCTAGAACAAAGGGTATTTTGCCTTGCTCCCTGGGTGACAGCACACCACTGGGTTTTAGGAAGTCTATTCTTCTAACATTTTCTTCTTAATTACTGAGCACCAGGGAAACAAATAAGGTTGATCGTAAATTGTATCTAACTAAAAGTCTGTATTGATTCACCTGAGACTGCACTTTTATTCTTGAAAGGCTCCTAGCTTGACGCCAAGAAAGTTCGCTGCTACCGTCCCTGCCGTGGGATACTACTCATCGCTGCAAGGGCAGCTGACAACTGCCTGGCTGCCCAGAACGCTCTCCTTCATTCCCCACCACTTGGAGCTGCTGCCCTTCCCAAAACCATACTTGCTCTTCAATGTCCTCCCCCCTTATGGCACACTGCTACCCCACAAGTTGGAAAGGAGCAGTATCTGCGCCAGCTCCACATAGAGGAGGATATGAGGGAGTGTGCTTTTCTCACCCATGACCATTTTGGGGATGTGCAGTTCCTCTCCTCGAGCAAGCCTGCCAAGACGATGGGTGGCCTTTGGTGCAAGGTCAGCTTGCTGCAGGAGTGCCACCATGAGTCGCCACAGCCTAGAGAACATGGGTGAGAGCCAATATGGACGAGGAAGGAGCTCTTTATCTTCCTGAGGGGCAGCACGCTCTGTAGAAACTCAGCCTCTCAACTGAGAGCCTCTCCCTGGGGGGATGGTGCACCAAGTGACCCTGCAAAAGGACTGGGGTTTTTCTCAGCCCTGAGACAACTCTGGATGTCCCTATTGTGCTGGTGGCTTGGGGAAAGCAAGATGCCTGTGATGAGGTGTGCTTAGCCCCAAGGTCCAACCAAAAGTTTTTTCCTCCACAGGTTTAGGCTGCTTTCCTCATACATTCTGGTCCTTATGTGCTGGGGGGGTCCAAAGAGTATGTTTAGGTCAAAAATCAGACTTTCAAAATACTTTCTTTTTCCAAGTACTCAATGAGGGAGGGGGGTGGGTTTGATTTGCTGTCTGTGTTTTTGACTTGAATAAAGGGGCACAAACACAATTTGAGCCGAAATATGACAGTCTGAGAGGGGTAGCAGAGCTGAGCTCTGGATTTGGTACCATGAATCTCTAGGGGCAAGAGAACTCTTCAGCTGGTTAATTAAAATGCTTATGAGGAAGTCTCTCATTTTTTGACCTGAATTAAGCAAGCTCCAAAACTACATCAGAAACAATGACGAAAAGAGACAGCCTGGGTTTAATCTGCTAGACATAATAGGTTGGTATGACCCCACAGTTTGGTTTAATTGTAGATCAATAATGAGATTGGCCTGACCACTTACAAAATGTCTGTATGCCTTATTATTTACATAATATTAATCTCCTTCCAACATATGGTGCTGTTTTCCGCCTGCTTATTCAGGGTCCAATCCTGCTTCCACTAATAGCTCCATTGACTTTCACGGGAAGCACTGTTAGAAAGCACTGTTCAAAGGGTTGCACCATCTTTTGTCCTGCAGCCACAGCACATATTGCACACTGACAGGGGAAGCTACTGAGCAAAGCCATTAAAATGTGGTCTCCCTCCCAGACATATCACTTGTAAGGGTGGCCATTTGTGACAGACTCCAAAAGCAAAGCAAATTGTGACCCAAAGGCTTGCTGGGGAGGCTGCCCCGTGCACATGGGAGTGCAGGTAGGTTAATGACTCTGAATAGGTTGCTTGCTTAAGAAATCCCTCCAGCCAGACTGCAGCTGCCAGGTCGTCAGCTGTCTTCTACCCGTTAATTGTTAGTTACACAGTGGATCACAGTGAGTCAATAGCTTTCTTCTTGTCTGGCTGGTACCAGCTTCCTGACTACTTCAGGTTTGGGAGACTTGTAAGCTAGGGAGTAGCTCATTGTTGCAGGGGAAGACATAAATCCTACCCTATATGGGTTTAATTTCTCCAGGCCACAACTATTCAGCAGGAGTCAGAGGTACTGTGCCCTTCCTCCCATAGGTCTTACCTAAGAACTTTTTCCCACACCTGCTTGGATCTTTACTCTGTATCCTCTTCATCTCTGTCATCTTATCCGTCATCTGAAGGACAGTCCAGTCAGGCACAGGACTAAACTTCAGCTCCAACAAAGGACTTTAAGCACCTAACTGATCAAAATCAACAGAAATTAGCTATGGTGTTCACCTCATGCAACTTTAGGTGACTGCACTGCAGCCACACTCACCTGAATTAAGCATCCTGGGCTCACTTTAAAGAAGAAAAGATGATTACACTAAGGTTTCTAGGTTAGGTGAAGTCCATGCATTAGTGCAGTTTACAGGGTGTGAATTGTGCCTGTGCAATGATTAGCTTGAATATAGACACTGGCATTGTAGTCATCTTAAGTTAAGGGGGCATGACTCTTTGCACAGGTAGACCAGGGCTGCAAGACAGCACCTGCATTGGGACAGCTTATCCTGCAGGAATATTTGTGTAGCATAGAGGAGGATTCTGGGATGATCACAACGTGACAATTTTTCTCGGTCAGGATGTGGAGTGTTTGAATTTCTCTTAATAGAAACCAAGCTGCTTTCCAGGGTTATTGATTACTTTCTGTCCACTCCACATGTCTGTCTGATAACCCCAGGGCCAGGGTTCCTACACATCATGATGCCTGCCCAGAATCTGGAAGCTCTGTTTCATGCCTCTGAGGTCCTCTAGAAATCCTGTTTTCAACCAGAGAGGTGAGAAGCAGAGCTGCTGAGCAAACTTCATCAACTTCACCTTGAAAAATCAAAGCCTTAGAATTCCTTTTTTGCTAGAAGGTTCAATACTTGGAGGGTTTGTTTTGATGTAGAACAATTTTGCTTAGGTTTTCTTGTTTATTTATGAAGTTTCAGAATTTCCCACTGAACAGCAAATCTAGGTTTCAGGATATGTGTAGCATTTCCACCCAAACACAGCTGGTCAAATCCCAGAGAGACTTAATACTACTACCTTGTTTTTCACCAATGTCATAACTTTATTCCAAGGTGCAGCCAGAAAAAATAGCACAGAGTGGGGCAGTTTCTGGCATTGGCATCTTCTTATAATCCCAACACCTCCTAGTCTTTCAGTTTTCATCCCATCTCATCTGATTGGTAGTGGCATCTGTCCCTTCCTCTGCAATACCCTACCTACCTTCAAAGCAAGAAATAAGAAAGTTCACTTGTTTCATGGCTGTGCTGGTCCTCAGAATGCTATTTTTGCATTGTTTTATACTCTGATCTTTCCAGAAAATGTCAGGTTGGGCACACCAGCCTTTGGGACACCCTAAATTCCCCAGTCCTTTAGACATATAGGATTGCTTTGGGCATAAATGTACCTTAAATGTGCCAAAGGGTTGCTAGAGGAACAAGTCATCCGAGGAAACTGACCACACACTAGCAAGATCTGCCCATATAAATGCAGTTGTGGTTTCATCCTAACTTCAGAGTAGTCTGTGGTATTCCCTGAACAGGTGACTGGGAAAAAAAGGAATCAGATTTCTCACCTCCAGTATGTGACTCCAGCTGTGCCGCCTCAGAGTTAACCGGTCCATCTGATCTCCCAGCACACGTGCTACACTTGTCCCAGCCAGAAACACCTTGACCACCTCTCAGCAGACTGAGGTCACCTCACTTCTCAAATAAAAATATGTGGTTGTCACCTCTATCCAAAGGGCCTGGCAGAGAGCTTGGGCTCAAATCAGGTCATGATAACATTTTGTTCCTTCAGCAGATCTGAATCACTTCTCCAAGGCAGCAGCAATGAGATGCGACAGCATGGAGCTACGTGCTCCACATCGATGGACATCCTGGAAGGCTGTTGCCGCAGTCCGCTGGATCAGGTCACATTAGCCTAACAGCATCTCAGAAATAAGTGACGGGAGAGCCCTATCTTGTCTTAGTCCCTGACAAAAATGAAGGGTCATTATTTATGGTAGATGCTTAGAGGTTTTGCCTCACCTGATTTCAAGTGACTCAAACGACAGGGCTTACAGCCCCCTCAGAGGACACCCCTGTGCAGTCTCACAGCTCTCCATGATACTCCGCTTACATTTTCCATATGACAGTTTCATCCCTTAATCCTTCATAAAACCCCTTATAACTTGAACAATTCCTGCCCCTGGCTTACGGCCCTGATTTCCATTTTCACATTGACTTTTCTCAGCAAGCCAAACCACCAGTTTCAGGGAAATTAGTCCTCATCAGCACGAGGAAGACACAATCCTGCCGATAACTTTTGCACACCACAGACACTTCTGAGCCCTCAGACTGCTTTGCCTCGTTCTTAGGTCACTTAGCTATCTGGTGTCCTTAATCTTTCCTTTCAAATCCCTCTGGGACACAGATATTGAGGACAGAATTCTCAATTGGGTTAAAAACAATTAGATGGAAAACCAAGGTCTGAGAACTGACATAAACTGACAAAAATCAAGAGGGCAGAGACTGGGACAAAATCCAAAGGGGATGGTAAATACACTCTGGGGAGAAGGGGATGGGGAGTGGGCAAGTTGGAGGGTTGGGAGCAGCTTTGCCCACGTATCAGCTACCTGGGAGAAGAGGCCCTGTGCTGCTGAAGGGGAAGAAGGCACAACTGTATCTGAGGACATCTGGGCTTAAAAATGACCCCACATAAAAAATGGATGGTGAGGCTACCTGACTCTTCTTTAGACAATTTAATGTTGAAAACTTGCTGCATATCAGACTGAGAAGTACACCAGTGGACAAAGCAAGAAGACACAGGTGCAATCATTGGTCTTCTGATCAAAAGCTCATTTTGAGGGTATTTTTACTTTTAACCAGAGTTTCCAGATTGGATGGCTTTTAACTGTATCATAGTAACAGAGCCCAGGGGCCTCTAGAAAGCTTTTCTGTTATTGTTGCTGCTGTTATTTGTGGGGGTGTCTAGAAAAGAGAGCTGAGGTTTGGAGGGGGTTGTTTACTTTTAAAGGTTTCTTTTTTCCTTTTTTTTTTTTCCCCTCTGATTACCACGCGCTCTGATCACGGTGAGAAAGAGAGCCTGTAGAGATGGTGCTGCCTGCTCTGCAATTCCAAACAGGTACGTACTAGATCTTGGGTCAAAAAAAGCTGCGATTTAAAGCAGCCAAACATCTGGTTCTTCATGCTTGTTGACCAAGCTCTCTGTCCTTTTCCCGCTCTGTGCTGTGACCTGACTTTGATAAGTGACTGCAAAGAGTCCTTCCTCTGTTACCTCATGCATCCCCTTAGCGTAGACAACAGGTCTTGCCCAAGTGCCTACTTAAGTAGGCCTGGCCTTGTTGCCACTTAGTATTTGTTGTTATGAGAAAGTGCTATCAGTTCTAGCTCAGGCACCAAATCATCCCACATCTGTGCATCTCAGGGAGATCACCCAAAAAGACTGGGTGTAAATCAGGGCTTAATTCAAAATATAATGGTCAGTGAAATTATTCAGGTGGGCTTTATCCAATCAGAAGAGCTTGGCTCTTCCAGGAGGGCCTCCTGTGGCACTTCCTCCTTGCTTGTGTCTTCATGCAAACTTGCTCCGTTCCTGGACCAGTTTTCACCCCACTTCCATGACATGTTCTTGCTTTTGCTGAAATCCATCATTTACAGTGTCTATGCAAAGACACCTGCACAGACTAACTTTATTTTCAAGTGTCTAGCAATAAAAACTCACCCCCTGACCTCCTGAAGCCCAGCAGAATGGAGAGGGCAGGAAGGGAAAATGCCTTTCATTCCAGCTCTTCAGAGCTAGGCCTTCTGAAAGGACTCAGGAGTTTGATCAAAAATGAAACTGGTGTCAAAGTCACAAGGTAGGTTTAGACTAAATGCTTTAAAAGGAAACCCAAACAGATCTTTTTAATCCGCTCAGAAAAAAAAAAATCTGTGTCTCAAAGTAGCAAATGATTCATTACCCCAACAGCTGTTTTCATAGACATTTCAAGGAGAGGATGTCCTCTCATGGGGTAGCTTGCATTGGCACTACAACCCTTTCTGGGACCAGCATATCAAGCGGCCACCTGAATGATCTGCAGCCTGTTAAAGAATTAGAGTACCAGCCAGCAACTGCGTGCCAGGAATTCATAGCAGCTGCCCCTTTTTCTCCATTTCAAAACTCTCATAGTCACATTCTTTGCCTTTGCGTTCCTCATCTTTGTCACATGGCTGATGTCAAGCTTACAGGACACAAATTCGCTGAATGCTTCATCATCTTCGATTAAATATAGATGCTACTATTTACAGCCTTACAGACCCCAGGCCTTGTCAGCTTTTAATGTTTTTGAATGCTGCCGATAGTAGAAAAGAGCCATTTCGTCTGCTCCTCAACAATAGGAAAAGCCAATTTAACACCTTCCTTTCTCTCTCCGCAGGAAGCACGTTCCTGACTCTGGGGTGGTACCCTGTGCTTTGTTTGTGTCTGCTGAATCTAGGAAAGCATTTCGGGCTCTCAGCAATATCAACTTTGCCTGTCACTAATTTTCCACTCTCTGAAGCCTTGCTTTTCCCCTCTCCTTTCTTTTGTCTCCCCCATGCATTAACAGAACAAATACTACTGTTACTTTTGCTTTATTCCCTCAGCTAATCTCTTTTTGCTGCTCTCAACTTAAGGCTGCCCCATAAAATGCTGCCAGGATTTTCCAGGCAGGAATAGATGCCCACTCTTTCCGGTGCACCAGGCAGTGCAAAGCACCTCCTCACTGCCGTGAAATGGTTGCTGGTGTAGGGAGCTACTCAGGAGAGGCTTTCTCCTTCATTTGCTTGGAGGATGAGTAGGTAGGTGTTCAGTGTTCAGCGTCTACCATATGATCCCCAGGGTTATCCGTCTTATAGTTAAGGAAACGCAGATCCCCATCAAGGGGTCTTAAATCTCAGCCAGCGTCGCAGGCGTTCGGGCAGTCTTTTATTGACAGCATTTTACAGCACTCCTCAGTGCACTTCCCCTGCCCTCAGACACTTTGAATTTGTACCAAATTTTAACTTTCAAAATTTAACGTTTTTCTGTTTTATCTGTCTGCCTCAGGCCAGTGTCTTAAATCTAAGGAATCCACTCCCTGAGGCTGGGGAAAGTGCGCTCTTTTGCTCAGGGTGACAAAATTCTGGTACACTTTTGAGAACAGCACTTGGAGCATGAGCTTGAAATCTGGCATGGAGGTGGTCTTTTCTGTTAATTGTGCTCTTTGCCATCATTGTGACCAACTACTGTTGTCTGGCCAAAGTATCAGTCTTTGAAAAGTATTGGTTTGCACAGATTTATTGTGTGTCCCTCAGATTATGGCAATTACATCCCTTGTGGAGTCGATGCTCCCTAGGAATGTTTATTCTGATGACTCAGCACAGCTTCCCCCACAAGCTCAGTTCTTGGCTTGCTGTGAACAACACGTGCCCCAGACTCTCCTGATGATAGCCACCAGAGCCCTTTTCCCTGGATTCTGAATGCTCAACCACCTCAGTCGAAGGATCAGGGTGGTGGTGCAACCTCCCCAAGCCTAATAGCAGAAGCATATTCCCCAGGGAAGGTGGAATGACAGGGAGGAGCTGTGGCTGGAGAGGGAAAATAGGGCGAGGACTGGCATAGGCAGAAGAGGCTGGCTGGGCGAGGAGACTGCTGGGGAGCCAGGGAGGTGCAACTGGAGGTGATGCCTGTGGGTTCATGGAGCCAGGAGGGGTGGGTAGCAGTGCACTGCACGGGGACAAAGAGGTGATCTGAGGTGGGGTGAAGGACAGGTTTGGCCCTACCTCTTCCTGTGGGATGCTCAGCTAGTGGCCTGAACTGCAAGTTTCACTCATGCAAGGTTCCTTTCCCACATGCCTGGCTTGGCTGGATCACACTACAGCACTATTTTAGCACTGTCTGTCTGCAAAAATAAGATCCCCAAGATCTGACAGTGGTGTGCCAAGCTCAGGAGTGCTCCCAGCCTTTGCCAGCCTGTGCCCCTGTCCCTGTCTGCAATATAGGGATTGCATACCCTTGCAAGACGTGAGTCTGTGGGGCTCAGACACCCCCAAGGTGGGGCACTGCAGAGAGCCCCGTGGGCTGGGAATACTTCTAACAACAGAGCAGGCAGCAATTAAGGCCTGAAAGCACACAATTAACAATAAAGAGAATAAGACAAGTCCTACCTAAGGCCTGTTCTTCAGTAAGTCCTTCCATCCTGTGCATTCAATGAAGTCTGATCTCACAGGGGAAAAAAGCGTTGTGCAATCCTTTAATTAAGGACTCTGTCACGATGCAAGCACAAAAGGGGGCATAGCTGAGGATTCACTCCATCCTCTTGGGGTTTCCTACCCTTTTCAGTGACCTATTTAGCTACCTTGATAGCTTTTTCTTTACTCAGCTTTTGCCTGTGGTGTTGTGCGGAGCTTCACTGCAGAGGGGTGAATGGTGAGGAGGGTAAGAACCCTTTGTGCTGTGCAGAGCAGACAGCTATAAACTCTCATTGACTGATGGAAAAAACTTGACCACACTAGGAGGTATTTTATTATCTAATTATATCATCCATTACTAAAAGGCAGCAATAGAATAATATATAGACACCTATATCTGATGAGTGTATGTATGTTTTTAAGTGTGGGTGTATATGTATGTGTGCATTTCTTGAATTAAACTGATTAGAGTCTACTGGGACAAAAGATAAATTCCACTGATAAAACTGCTTATTTTATAGAAACTGGTGCAGTGAAAGAACACAGAAACAGCCACACTGGATCAAAACCCAGCCCAGTACAAGAGAGTGCTCAGATGATCAGTACTGGATGTTTTCAGCATGTGCTATTCCACGTTGTGCTGTTTGCATCGGGTTATTTCTGTGCATTCATCCAGCTCAAGCAAACAACCCGACATGCTGTCATTTCTCAACAGCAGCCTCTCTGTCCTTGGCATCATCTTGTGATGCCCAGTTGTGAGAGTTGTTCCAAGTGAGACAGTTGTGGTGTCTCCCCCACCACCAGAAACCCTCCATGACCGAGACTACACTTTTCCTCCTCTGTGCAAAACACTCAGTCACAGCCTCCTCCCTATGACTATTTCAGAACAAAAAATCAGAATATCTCCTCGTGCTGCACAAGCACCCGTCTCCCTGCGTGGTTGCAGTCCACGCACTTTTCACCCAGACTCTTTGAGGACTGACCAAACTCTGAGGCAAATGCAAGGTGTCTTATGCAAAAAGCAGATCCATTTTCAACCACCAAATATCAAAAATGGTCCCCAGGCATCATGAGCCTTTCCTGACCCTTGAAACCCACAAACTAAACATAAACCAAGTCATTTCCTGTGACCAGTCACAAAACAAGTAGGGTGCTATGTGGCAAACACTGCCTTGTGATCTATACCTTGTAAAAATCTGCTCTTCAGCTCTTTGTAACTGGGTGCGAGGGATGGCTCCAGGAAGGATGGTGCGTCTGGCTGTGGGAGTCTGGTTCGGTCCCTGTTGTTATCAACAGGAAAACATCTATCATTTTTGGCAGAGCCAGGGATTGGTATATGCTAGAAAAAAAAAAGTCTAACACCTGCTCACTGAACAAAACCACAGCCGGAGGCCCGTTGGTGCTGTACTGGGAGTTACTCAAGTGCAGACCAGCGTTAGCACAGCATTCCAGGTCTTAATATCATTCCAGGCAACTTCTTGCTCTCCAGTATTAAAGCCGCTGTCTTTATGAAAACAACAGTGTGTGGTGGCATCTCATATTTTCTGTGTTTAGCTGAGCTACCTCAGAAATGCTGCTTCAAAATAGTTAAATTTGTACTCATGTGACAATGACCAATAGTGCTGAAGGAGCTATGAAAATTAGGAGCTATGTGAAAACACGGCACTAGCCCAGGAAATGTTTTATCTCACTGTTATGCAATAACACAGTGGTTCTTAGTGTAAGTATTTACTAGAAAAAAAATTAATTTGTGCCTGCATTTTCCATGGGCAGGATGCTGATCAGGGAGATGAACCTCGGTCCTGCTTCTCCCAGCAAACTACGCCAAGCACGAGGTCCACTGGGCTCTTTGGTGTTTGCTCTCCTTCTGGCCCCACAGCCTGCCTGCACCGTGACCCAGCCCGAAAAGGGATTACCCTCTTCCCCCATACCAGAGCTGTGCATACCATCTTCCTCCAGGCAGAGAAAACTCAGGGCACACCTCCTGGTGAATAAAAGCTGTGATCAATAGTTCTGAGGTCCAGCTGTGGCTTTTTGCCTGGGAATTGCAGCAGTGGCAAAGATCACACCCTCAGTGCTGGTGGTGGCAGATACCCTCAGCGATGCTGGCTGCTCCTGGCTCTGAGATGGGTTATGCACCATGTTTAAGTGGCAGGAGCTTTTGGACTTCAAGCATGCCTAAATCTCTCCGTAGAGCCTGCAGGGAGACTGCCTAATTCAGGCAGCTCAGATATGGCCACAGAACTATGGTTCCGCAATGCCTGTATCGGGCATGGTCTGCATGCTGTCCTCAATGTAACAATAGCAGTACTTGTCGTCTTAGAAGGCTGTCATCACCATCCAGCATGGTAAATAAGGGATGCAGCACTACACCTCTTCATTCAGGCTCACAGAACACCTGCTTCTGAATCATACGTAAAGAAAGAGGACAAAAAAAATCCTTTTAAAAAATTAAAAATCAGATGAGGGTAGCTTAATTAAAAGATAAACACAAATGAAATCAAAACAATCAATGATAGTTCAACTCTAATTAGATTTTATCATCAGCAGAGCTGCTGTTGTTTTTCCCTTCCTCCCAAAATGAGAAGCTCTGGAGAGGAAATTTCCCTCATCAAATTTCACATTCAGTTGAATTAGTCTGGGAATCTTTTTAATAAAAAAAAAATCCAAACCCCCAAAAAAACTTGAAAGAAGACTCTTCAATGCCAGCCAAGGCCCTTCAACCAACCACTCTGTGTCAGGCTGTTCAGTGAGGGAACTGGGGGGTGTCAGCACTAATCATTTGCCCCTGCTTTCTGAGGGCTAATTCGGCATGTGTCTCAGAGGTGGGGAGAAGAGGCTCTGGAGTCCCCCAAGGAATTGGATTGTAATTCTGATGTGATGGCATCGGCTAATTAGCAGCTCTAACAAACCTCACCTTCAGACCCTCTCCAGATTTTTCTCCAATTATGGCGAAGAGTGAAGCCTGCAAGAAGGGGAGGTGAGGTAGGGAGAGGTGTCCATAGTTATTGAAGGTTACATAGCTGCAAAGAATAAAAATGACTGCAGTATTTAATGACACTTCTGTTTAATTCTGACAAACAGGAGCATTAACATCCTGCAAATAAGGACAAATTAATGTGGAGGATACTAAACAAAGACAAGCCCCAAAGCCCCTTTCTCCGGCCCTTTGCACAGAGCTAAATTTTATCATTATCGACATAAGGGACTTGGCAGCCTTTGAACATGATTACTCCTTTACATATGTGTGTGACTATAAACATATAATTTCCTTGAGGTTCTGCTTTATTAAAAATCTTAACTACAGAGGTTTTTTTGCTGCACTCTTTTCTCACACATACCATGCAAAGCAGCACATACTGTTTACCACAAAAAGAATAATCACTTACATGCCAAAGGCAGAAAATACTTTAATTGCTGCTGTCCTCAAAAGAGTTTTCTGCCATGCTCAGAAAGTTTGGGTGTGTTTTTTATCCCTCAGTGGCATTGGAAAACTCTCCCACTGAAACCAGTGTAGTTCATTTTTCATTGAAATCACAGCACTTCCCAACTGCCATAAAATGACGCTACTTTACAAATGCCATAAAATTGCACAGAATTTTACAAACACCATAAATGTGGTCATGCAAAGAATGAAAAATGTTCAAAGTGTGGTTCCATCTCTCCCAAGTAACTGTGACACCCCTGTCACAGTACAAAGCTTTGGAACCGTTACGTCGCCGCACATAGCAATGTAAAGTGCAAATGATGACACCAACAAATGCTCAGTGCTGACACTTAAAAAAGCAGCTCTAAAAAATAGCAGTCCATGACGAAAAGCACAGCATCAGCCATTGACTTTATGCAAACTATTATTTACTGTACAAACATACCGGGCTGTAAAATATAGCTAATAAAATAAGTGATTTGCCTGCCTGGTGCTTACAGAATCATTCAGTTTCCAGTAGGCACAGTTCCCTAGGGGTGATGGAAAGTATCTCCTAGCAGTAGACAAGAAACTCTTGATTATTTTTTTTTTTTTTCTGGCAGTGAAGAGCCACCCTTGAATGTAGTTTTAGTGATTTTAACTCACTAAACTCATTACAAGTTCCCAGAGTAAAAAAATTAAAAGCAGGAGCACAGGTGCTAAATAAGTCAAACAGATTACATCTCCCAGGGATAGGACCTGTTCCTCCAGCTCCAAAATAGCCAAATGGCATCCCGACATTTTTACGCAGCATGGAGCACAGGCACCGGTTGTGCTAAATGTCACATCACGGTAAGCTGGAGTGACAGTTGAGGTACGCTTCGTTTTGGCCAATGCAGGGCAATATCCTGGCGAGACACGGGCCAGGTTCAGCCTGTAAGCCACACTCTCCCAGGAGCCACACCTGAGCACAGGTATCCTCCCCATGGCTCCGGTGGCCCACGGACGGCTCCCTGGACGCGGCCTGTGCGTGCCTGTCTCACACATACATCCTTTCTTACTCCCCTGTTTCCTGTACTTGAACTGAATAAAATCTCTCCCTGCACAGACCATCAATTTTGAGAATTATGTACCAATAAAGATCAGCTTGAAAAAACTCTGGGAAGGTCAGGCAGGCCTCAGAGTTCCTCTGTTGGCAATTACAAGTTTCGCTGCCTAAATACAACACAAGCAGAAAACCTTCTGGTGATGTCCAGACCACGCTAACTTGTGAACAGAAACCAAAGTCCTTTTCCTTGGTTGATCCCCAAAGGATTTTGTTTCTCAGCCCCCAGGCTGGTGACATACATCCTGCTCATGGGTGAAGATTCATAACAAATCATCTAGACAAGCTTAGGAAAAAGAAATTTCTCCAGAAATGCCAGCAACCACCATGCCCAAGAGATGAGTAGCTGGTACGTAGATATTACAGGATTACAAGTTACTCTGCATGTACTCCAAGGAGAAGTAACTGGCTGTACTCTGGTCTCTTAACTTCTTAAAAGGTCTGTATTTACTTTCATGGAACATCATCCTCATTTTCAAAGAAGACTCTCACCAGAGAGCCAAGCTCCAGGCTGGGAGAGGGAGCGGTGGGCATGTTGGGAAGAGTTTCCCCCACCAGCTCTCTCCTACAGAAAGGCAGTCCACACTCACCAAGAAAGTCAACCGCCTACACAAACCTGGAAGCATTTTACACAGTTCGGATGCTGGGTTCCTTTCCTGGTGATCGCACTCTGGCACCACTGTGTGGGCAAGGATCCTTGAAAACGGGGGAAAGCATTTGCCAAGCGCCTGGGCTCCCCAGAGACGCACGGCACATCGGCCATGGACTACCACCCACCTCTCTGCGCCTGCTTACACAGCACTGCTTCAGCTCAGCTTTTCTCCACAGAGAGCTGCCTCACCTAAGAAAATACTTGAAGTACCTGAAACCCACCGGGGCACTGTCAGGGTTTCCTACAAAGCCTCCTGGAATTGCCCTGCTGTACCTCTGACACTTCAGGCAGAGTCTCCTGGGAGCACTGAGGAGTTAGCCCAGAACGAGGGGAGAACAAAGAAAGTTTACGGCTTGAGAAACCCAAGCAAAAACATAGCAATGGCTTTTCTGGATGGTCTTTCTCAGCCAGACTCCATCTTGTCCACTTGGAGGTTTCTTTGTTTGTTGGTTTTTATTTTTTTTCCTCTCCTTGTTTTAAAATGCCGACACATTGACAGATGCTTCCCATATATTTCCATCCTATAGTGTATTAAATCTTGCTGCTGAAGCAGCTACAAGTCCTTTGAAGGGATTATTTCTTTCACTGTTACACCTGGGTCATCTGGAATTCTGAGGGGAAAAGTAACGTTCTCCGCTGGCTCTGTGATTAAAATGATTTATCTTGCCACATCTCGCAGCATCACAATCAGCAGAATGCCACCACCCTGTGTGAATGCTTGGTCCCACACAAGACTCCGCTAATGGCTTCTTTTCCCCAAGCAGGAATGGCTTCAAAACCCAGAGTTTTCTTCTGAGACTAGAAAAATACCTGACGCTTAAAGCCAGACTCAGATGGCAGCAACACATTAGGTAGGAACTATATGAAAAACTCAAAGCAACATTGTTCTCCCTTATTATTTGTGTAGTGTAAAGGCAGTGCCTGGGCTGATGATAGCAGGAATGTGTTCATTAACCGAAGGCAACACAGCTGCCTTCCTGTTGCTGAGGTCTGCAATGGCATGCAGTTCTCCCACCCAGAATCAATGCAGCTTCGGTAATATGATTTAATCTAAGCATTGCCCCATTTATCCTATCATAGGCTAAAGTTTTATCTTACTCTTTACATCACTTTTTTTTTTCCCCCTCTGTGACAGAATTCAACTAAAAAACCCGGTAACTTTAACACTTGCTCTAAGTAATGGTTGCATTGCCCACCACAGTGGCAATGCTCACATGCCAGTCAAAAATGCCATGGAGAAATAAAGCAGAACCATGCTCTTCTGAGTGTTGGAATTTTTCCTTTGCAAAACAAATATTTTACCATGTGTTGCCCCACATCTTGAGTCTCCTGCCATCTGAAAGGTCATTTGGTCTGGTATTTGCCCCTCAGTGGAAGCCAAAATTCTATGCAGTACATCTGTGTCTCCTCACATACCAAGAAACACATGCCAAACACAGCCTGGCCCGGAGTGATCCCACTTCTCTACAGATGCTGTTCCTAAATATCTCAGCTGGTGAGGCGGAACACTTACAGGGGACTGGCAGTCATTTGGGAAGTTTGGTGCAAAGTCACACACCCTGAGCACTGCCAGGAACAGCATTATGCGTGATATACATCCCACCAGTCCTTGCTTTTACATTCCCTGAGCAGCACCACTTACAAGCAGCGACCCTGCCTCGGAGCCTGGCTTCACTCCTGCAATTTTTTACCATTTCCCCATAGTGAAAAGGGTAGATAGACAGGTCAGTGCGTGGAGCTGGACAGCTGGTTGCCCCACTGCTTCCCCAGGAGATGTTTGCTCCTGTAGCTGACCGCACTACCCTGCTCTGCCCATTAGGTGAGAAAATGGGGAGCAGGGAGCTCATTTCATCAAATTGCTCATTGCGCAGGCTTTCCTACCTGGGACCAGCTCAGGAGGATCCCAACTCCCTCTCAGCCCAGCCAGCAGCGCAGGTGCTAATTAGAAAGTGTGATTTAGCAATGACCTGCACGTGCCACACACTCCGCATGGAGCTGCGCTTGCAGGCTGCTTGGCAGTGCCAGGGTATCAGGAAATAAAGGTTGCAAAACACAAACAACGTGGATTTCCGCAGAGGCTGGGGAGTGTGGCTGAGCTGGAGGGAGTGCCCGGCGTCCATGCCCTGCTCCTGAAGGCGAGCAACTCCCAAACCCACTGAGCAGCACCAACCTGTTAAAAAGCTCAAGAAGGCCAGTTAGCTCCATGGACTGGAAACAGGTATCTGACTGACCAGGCAGGCCAGCGGCCTTTGTGTTATTTTTTTTATCATCCACCTGCCGCATGACCCTAGTCCTGCACCGTACACGTGGGGTGGGAGCAGAGAGACCTTCCCGCTATCTCTATGAGACAATAGAGTCATTCAGCAGCAATTAGGCTCCCGACCAGCTTAACTCGTTTACAATTACAGGACAGCTCCTAACAGCTCCAGAGTTCCAAGACATTATTTGAGGGAGGTCATAAACCAGTCGTGGTGTTGGCAGGGCTGAAATGGAGTATGGAGCTAAGTAAGGAAAAATAAGGCAGCCCATAAAAAGGTTTAACCCTCAAGTGCCTCAATGGGAACCACTGCTATACTATTTTAGGGATTAGTGAGAAACACTACCACACTTATCATTCCCTTTCCAGACCAAATAATATAGCGTGAGCAGCTCACTAACTTTTCCAACTTCTGCTTCTGTGCCTACACAATAAGAAAAATTTTATTGTCTTCCTTAATGAAGAAAGGGGTAATTTTTTCAATTACCTAAGAAGCAGTACTGTATAGTGCATTCTTAGCATTTGTTGTAAGTGTGATGCTATTTGCATTCTGCTACCTGGTATTTTTAAAGTATCTGGACACCAGGACCCCTCAAGGTGCTGTGGCTGGCACTTAAACTTGTGTATTAGATACAACTCCAGGCTCTCTCAACAGGTCTCACAAAGACATGGGCTCCATTTTAGTTGCTCTAAACCACCCCATACAGAGTCTTTCCTGATTGCAGGGAGAGCAAATTTTTGTAGGCTAAACTGACCCATTGCAAATTGCTTCCTTGGGAATCCACCACCAGGAGCCTTGCAGACGAGGGGATCAGATATCTGATCTCCCACCCGTAAGGCTTTCTTCTTTTCTCCTTGCCAGTGTGTTGTCCCCCTGTATCTGACATCTGCCAGGCTGGGAATTAAAGCCCCCACAAGCCCTTACAACGATGTTGGTAGCCCCGGTGCGTGCCGCCGATCTCCACCTGCAGTGATAAGAGCTAGTGCTGAGCTGGTAAGGTCTGATCTCTTGCGCTGTCAACAGCTCGCTCGCTGGGTCACCATGTCCTGGGGACAACAAGGATGTGGATAAAATGCTGCAGCCAATTGTTAATCTGCTTGAGTCAGTGCTAAATTTGTTCTATCAACATTTACCCTGAGTGCATAAACCATCATGCCTGTGGTGCTGCTTGGCTGTTTATGAAGCTGCAGGAGCTGTTTTGTCCCAGTTGCCTCACGCAGTTTTGCTTAGAGAGTGGAGCTGCTCCCCCGGGGAAATGAGACTACCTGGAGATCCCAGAGGGATGCAGATTGTGGATGGCTTTGCTTGTCTTGTCTCAGGGCATCTGACTGCACTGAGAAATCTTATAGCCTTTATAGCCTTTATTCCCTTAGGAATAAAGAAAATCCCTTAGGATTCTCTGATGTTTTTCCTTATAGGAAGATTTCACTGTAGGAAGGTAAAGGCATATATGAGAAAAAGAGGGCAAAAACCAGGCAGATAATTAATGTCAGGAAGCAATTAGTTATGGGGTTAATCAGATCCCTGATAAATGCAGGGCCAGGCTCTCTGGTGCTCTGCAAGGGCACAGTTCTGTTGGCACCGGCTTGGTTCAGTCTGCTTGCGCTCCCAAGAACTGGGCTTGGGATCATTTCCCAGGAGACTGTCCTTTCTAGATTTACCCCACTGCACCAGAGGCCCAACCCATTGACCTGCCATCCCAGGCAGGCAGCGATTCTCCGTCTGCGTGTTTCTCGGCGGATGATCCCCTCCAAACGAGGCTCTGAGGTGCTGCAGACAGGAGCCCTGGCACGTAATGGAGGACGGCATGCAGAGGGAGGGATCAAGACCCTCCGGGCAGCTGGAATGCTGACCTTCCCTGCCTTCCAAAGAACTGGCCTTGCAAGCTCACTCTGTGTCTAGCACCATCTCTCTGCAGGCAAGACCACATAAACTCTCAGAAGAGGTCTCTGTTGGGTCCAGCATGGGGGCAACCCACAGAGATGCCCCTTTTCTCCAGCCAGCAACCCTTTGCTTACTTTCTGTGACCTGTCCTTGCGGAAAGGGCTGAGCAGAGGAAAGACAACTCACACCGGGAGTTAGGACTAAAGGAAGAAAGAAACAGCACTGAGCGTAAGGAAAAAAGAGGAAAGGCAGAGGGAGCAAAGCGGGCAAAAGAAAGTAAAACTGCCGAGGTGTTAACTGCCTCTAGAACTAAAGCCTGCTCTGATGTTTTTCCAGACAAACCCAAAAAGGACAGCCTGGCCACGTGAGAAACCCCTCGCCTGCTCCCAGCCTCCCCCAGGCAGAACGGGGATGCCATCCTCACTTGCACCAGTGAAAGGTTTCGACACCTTTCTGAGCCGCTGCCTGACCGTGGCGTCCTCTAAACCCCCCTGGCAGCCCACCAGAAGGCTGCTGTGGGCTGCTTGTGCCCCACCGCCGCGTTAGTGCGGAGGACGACGCGGGACATGAGAATGCACACGGATGCGCGGACGGGCTAACTGGATGTTTGCTGGGGGATGAGCGGTTTGGCCGCCTGCGTCAGCACAGCAGGCGTCCCAGGGTGTGGAAATTATTGCAATAACAAAATGGCAGCCTGTTTCAATAACGGCATAGGCCATTTAGATAAAGTTTTATGCACGCTGTTATGATAGGGAACCTCTTAAATTCTCAGGAGAAACATGAGTGTTTGAATTGGTCTTGAGGAAGTGGCAATATTTCTTCAGATATGCCAGTAACTGGGCCTTGTTTGGGAGCACAGCCTTGATTTTCTGTAAGTAGTTTAGATTGCCAAGATTAATTAAGTTAAAAAGTGTCAAGGACCAAGAAATGCTAAAGTTCTTGTGTCACACGTCATAGCTATCTCCGTTCTGCTAGCCCACTGAGAAATGCTCCCTGAAGAAACTGAGTCCTTTTTTATTGAGAGAAAGTACACTCTGTTTATTAGTACATCTCACACCTTTTAATCATTTTTTTTTAATAATTACGAAATGAAGCATAGGGCAAAGTTATCTTCTTATCCAGTGAGAAGCCTTATGACTTATTATCTGCCTCCATCATAAGGGCAAAGTTCAGGTGGGCTGTTAAGTAATGCAGCAGCAGCAGGAGCAGAACTAACAATGGCAGTGAGGTTCCTATGTGGTTCCTGTCTCAGTGCTTTGGGTTGGCACCGCATGGCAAGAGGGACCTGGAGTCTAGAGTCAACCCCTTGACTGCAGTTTCTGAAGCCCAGATTTTAGTTGCTGTCATTCTTAAACCAGTATGCAACAGAGGCACAAGAAGACAGGCTCAATCTTTTAAGGACAGAGCAAGTATTTTATACTTTGGCATGGTGAAGACATTTAGCAAAGTTGTTGCCCAACTTAGAATGGCTACATGCAGTAAGCAATAGTTGCCAGAAAGTGCTAATTGCTAGAAATGGCAGAAACTGCAATATAAGCAGTATACACGTAAGCATTTTAATCACAACATCATTTAAGTCTACTTGGAGGACCACTTGGTGGGAATAAAAATAGTGCCCAAGGCCTGCTTGCACGACCCATTTCCCTCCAGGTAATGCCAGTGGTCTCCATCTGTGATGTACTGCATGTGTTATGTTTCAAGTAGAAAGCTGATGCCCTCTTCATGGGGCCAGAGAGGCACCATACAGAAATTTGGATTCTTGTTGTCTATGCAGTGACCTTGTCAGTCAGTCCTCACTACTACTCATATGAATAACCTGATCTGTAGAACGTGTGCTTAAAAAGTAATAAAACATGAACTTGAAAATGCAAGTGGAGCAGCTGAGAACAGTTCTGGGCTTTCATTACTGGTACAATGTCAACAGGGGATATTGCTGTTTGTCATAGGAGACTGCCAGGAAACTTACTTAGATGCTGAACTTCTGAACTTCTCCTTTCACCTGTATTTGAACCCTGCTAAATGATTTTACAACTATTATTGCTTTATAACCCATGACTGTAAATTATTCCATTAGATTTTATTACTTAAGGATAAAAATGTGTGCCTGGGGTTTGTATTTATATTTAATAATATGTGTACGCCCTCACACATGAAGTGAGTGACAGATAAGATAGAAGGGACAAATGGTGGTTTGCATCTGAGAACTGTAGCATCCCTCGCTGGGAGCCCATGTCAGGGCTGCAGCGGGGAGATCGGAGACACCCAATCCCTAGTCACCTCCCCAAAAGCCCTCGGAGAGCAGGAATGCTTCATGCTGGTAAAGAAAGGAAATACCAGTTTTGCCAGCCTCAAGCAATAAGAAGATTATGAATCTGGCCTTACAAAATCTCTGGAATGTTTAGAAGTATTTAAAACATGGGTCTCTCTTGGTTTTGTTCTCTTTTCTGAGGCTGCAGGGCTAACAATTTCAAGCTTTCCTCCATCATCTGAAGGGCTAGGCTCTCTTTTCATTTTTAAAAAACCCTGAGATTATGCTACAATAGCAGGACTCAAAGGGCTAGGGCTTTATGAGGAAAAAAAAAGAAATAACCATTGTAAAACAGCTGTGATAAAAATGACAGGAATCAATATCATCAGGTCCTCAATGCCTGTTTCTTCTCTCATACGATGAACTTTGGAGGGACAAAGCTGTTTCCTTCCTTTGGTTTCTTTATTCCAGCTTGCTTTTTGTGGGTTGCTTCCAACTAGAAATACCAAGAAAAGGTGAAGTTTTCTAGCAGGCTGTGGCTAGGGAGTCCTCAGAGTGTTGAAGTCCGAGCGGGAATTTTCTTTCCCCCCTTCTAATCACTTGGCAGGGAGTCAAAACCTTGCAGGGTGCAGATGGGAGCCCCGGGCAGGAGAAGCAAAGGCAGCCGCCTGGAGCGAACCGCGGCGTTGCAGCCGCAGACAAACAAGCAGGGTGTGCAGGAAAGCCCAAGAGACAGACAGCCTGAGAGGCAGACAGCCAGACGCACAACAGGTTTCGCTCATCTGACTGATTTTGCCGCTGCTGGGCAAGGCTAGCTTTACCTCAGGACAGCTTGACATCTTTCAAAGGCCTCCGCTTCGCCTCCTTTAAAGGATGCCTGCAGGGGCTCTAGCAAAAAATACCCGCTTCCACTGACTGAGGACCAAGTGTCCTCCAAAGGTCTCAAAGAGCTCACTTGGGAGGGAGGTCTAAAGCACAGAGCAGCTCAACTTCAGCCTGAGAAATAGGTAGCTGCGAAAGGCGAGGGAAGAGGGTTTCTGCTTTTGCTAGAATAGTTCTTTCATTTCTGCCAATGCTTCTTCAAGATAAAATCGGGTTGAACAAAAGAAAAGGATTTCCATATGAGGCTTAAAAGGGAAGAGTGACTCCAAGAGAGTAAGGAAACTCCACTTTCTGCTGGACAGAAAACACTTAAGAAAGGACAGGAGTCTGGACGCACACAGAAAGTCTGAAGAGTGCTTCAGGGTATTTCAAATTCACCAGCACAGCGCCTGTTTCAGATGATACAGAACTTGTATTTCACAGTTTGTTCTCTGTTTCTCCACCTCATCTGTCTCCATTACTCAATTGTTCCAAGTAAAACTCTAAAGGTTTTGCTCTGCAAAATGAAGAATTGGTTTGCAAGATCCCAAAAGACAAGAAATGTGCATTGATGGCATTTTTTTAAATGGTATTATCACTCTGCTTTAACAAAGTTTAAGGCAATTAACTCCCCAAGAGCCTCAGGTGGCTGATTTCCTGATTACTCAGCCAGAGGGAATGTCATTTCAACTGCAGCAATTAATTAATTAACTCACACCAATTGATTGGAAGAGTCACTCCATTATAAAGCCCTTGCTTCAGTCTCTTGTCACTTCTCTGACACTGTGGTGAGTTTTTTTTAAGGATTTCCTGAAGTTTTGTTTCTGCCCATAGGCAAACTCCTTTTAACAGTTTCACTCAAAGAAATATGTCAACTTTTACCTTGCCTAAGGATGAAAAAGGCCTAGACACCCATATCAGGCAAGCACCAAGTATGCTCAGATAATGTGACTAAGTACTTGGAAATTGGGAAAAGCCAACTTTAGGGCTGCATGTCCAGCTGGGATTGATCGTACCGGCCTGTGATGTCTCACCATCAAATAGCGGCACAGGGAGCAAAGTGATGGCAGGTCTGTCAGATTTAGTACTGCTCCTGCAGGCATTGCCTACTGCAGCCACCGATTTAGTCTGAGGGCAGCAGGGTGGACAGACAGAGCTCCCCATGCACTGCTGGGGAGGTCTGGAAAGCGTGCGGAGGCAAGCTGGTCAGATGTGCCTGTCTGGGAGGTGAGGACATCAGCTTTCCCTCACAGGTCAGCAGAAGGATGGGGCCTTTGTATCCTAGCTCCTCGCTGCTCTCCGCTGAGCTCTGATAACACTTACTTTCTCTGGGAAGTTATCTGAGATGCTCAGGCACTCGTCTCCTGCCAAGAAATAGCTGAGTCAGGACTGTGTGCCATACTTTCTCTCTTTATTCCTTTCCTGACCTGATGGTGAATTTCAACTTTTTGGGTTCTTCTCCAGCTGCTGTCAGATTTCCTTGGTTTTTAAACAGATTTCTTTGTTTTTTTCCCTTGCGGAAAAGGACAGCACAGGGAGCATAGATAGCAGGGGTCTCCAGTCCCAATGCAAGCACTGTGCCAGGGACATCACCACACTGCCAAGCTGAGATGTCTCCAGGCTGGGCAAGGACTATCAGTGACAAAAATTGAGTGCACTTCCACTGGCTTTGGGTTTGTTTTGAGGTTGGTTTTTTTTTTTTTGCAAGCACGCAACCAGAAATGTTTCGCTCTCAATTTTCTGCAGACAGGTGTACTTTGTACATGGATGGCATGACTGGTGAACCCAGTACTGGTCCTGCAGCACCCACTCCTCATCTGGCAGCTGGAGTCTGCCTCAGGGTCAGGCAGCACTGCAGGAAACCTGTGCAATCTCTGCTTGCCATCTCTGCTTCTCCCCGTCGCAGCCTCATGCTTCACTTCCACCCCCACACCCTCCTGCTGATGGTGAAAGACACGGACAGGGTCTATCACGCTCTTGTCGAGGCCATGTCCTCCTGCAGTGACCAGGTCCTCCGCAGCGATGCTAGTGATGAAAAGATCCTGCAGACTGCCTCAGCGTTGCACCTGGGTCCGAGGCAGAGGGGGATGCGGCGGTGATGCTGAGGAAGGCTCGCACTCCTTCACAGACGGCATCCCACACCAGGCAGCCCTAATGGTGCCGGTTATCACCCTCTAAGCCTGCTCTCTGCTTTCATTTCACTAGCCATGAAACGCTGGTTGTACGTAACGTATCATTGAGAGGCTAGCCAACGGAGCTTTGGCTGTCTTGTCAAACACCCAGGATTTTCCTGCAGGTCTCGCTATGGCTCACAGTCCAGAGGTGATCGCATTCAGACTGGACAAGGCTTGCCCGGTGCTCCACGTGGTCCTGTCTGGTTAGTATTTCTCCTCACAACCCCAATTGTTCTTCTCCATCCCCTCCCTACCATCCCTGGTGACTTTAGCAGGGAAGGCAGGGGGCCCATCCATCCTCTGGAAAGCCAAACTGAGAAGGGTCCCTAAAGCTCCTGGAAATTGTGTCCCTGCCATTTCAGGAAAATGACAAAAACTATCCCCCCTAAGGCAAGGGAGGGTGGCAAGGTGGCCTAGACACAAGAGGAGCAATTCTGCATGAGTTCTCCTCTTGGCACAGCTGGGTATTCCTGGTATGTCTTTGGGAAAGCCACCAAAGTCCCATCCAGATTTGGGGGGTGGGTTCCCTTCCTTAGAGCCATGGCCCTGCAGGTGTCTGCTCAGGAACCATACCAGAGCAAAAGGAGCGCCTCTCCAGTCCAGGGCTTCCCACCATTGGGAACCCCAAACGAAAGCCAGGAGCTGGGACCCACTTCTGAGTCCCAAAGCACAGACATAGCCTCAACCTACCCCTGCTGCAGTTCTCTGCCCATAAACTAGGACCTTGCTTCCTCCCTCTGTACTAAACCAAAAAGGCATGCATGTGTATGAAGGACTGAGCCAGTGGTAAGGGGGATGCCAGCCCCAGACTTCACACAGAGTATTTGTGATCAGTCCTATAAGATGCTACAGCTGTGGCAGTAACGATTCACAGCAGGGTTCAATCCAGGCTGCTTCATTGCCATCCTGTGAAACTGTGTTAAGCTACTTGCGGCTTAAGTCTTTCCTTGTAGACAGCATCAGGGACTAATTAGTCTTTTTAAATGTAATATGTCAGTGAGTGCTGAGCTCCTTACTCATGACTGAATCGCTCCTGAGAGATTCATGGAAGTCTCTCCCATGAGAGCAGCACCAGGCACCACCTGAGGTTGCACTGCCAGTGATGGTGCCTGCTCCACAAGCTAGTTCAAGCTTCCCCAGTTCCCTCCTTCCTCCGTTGACTGCATGGTCGTTAAGTCTCCAGATTGGCCAGTCTGCATTTTCACGCCTGTTCCTAGAAAAAACACCAAGTCTGTGTGAATGAAGGTGACCTGCAGTACAAGAACAGCACATGAGCAATAGTCACGTGGAGGCAGTGACATGAATGACTTGAAATAACGTCATCCTGGGAATCCTCATCTCTGGCAGTGACCTGTTGTGTGTCCTTGGATATATGTGTCTTTACTTCCCTTTACATGGTATGTCACTTTTAACCTCAAGGTCATGCTTTGTCTATTTTAACCTAAAGCTCTTCAGGTTGAGGACTAACTGTCTCCAGCTTCAGGCTTGTAAATGCTTAATGCAACTTGATCTTGTCCAAAGCCTCCTAGCACTCTAATCTAAGTAATAATAACAATCTATTCACAGAGCTGTATAAACATTAATCATTTTTCTCTGTCCTTTACAGAAGAGTGGTTGCCAGAGGAGGGTTACGCTGCCCACTTTGAGGTAAGGTTATATTTCAGGATGCTACCACTATACTTAGTTGATCATTTCTTCAGCACCAAAAAAAAGAGTCCATGCTCTTTTAATCTAACCCACTGTATTTGCTATACTTGCAAACCCTATTTGCTGCATTGTCAAAAGCTATATTTAATTTTTATCTTTCTATATCATAATAGCACTTAAGAACATCCATTACAGAACAGGACTCCTGTGCTGTTGCCTGAGCACAGAACAAAAAGCAGCCTTTGCCCCAGAGAGAGATATAAATGGTTATAAAACCAGCGATAATTCATTCTTCTAACACTTTTGTGAAGTAAGCAAATATGATTATCAACCTCATTTTACAGATGGGGAAGTATGTCACAGAAAGGTTAAGTGATTTATCTAACGCCATGCAGCATGTCAGTGACAAGAAAAGACTAGAAATGTTGATCCCAGAACGAGATGCAGTTTTCTAGTCTATAAGGCGGGTCTTCATCAGCAAAACCAGAAATGGGGACAGAGTTTCTGAAACAGCTATTTTAAAAATGCCCACCTATTTTTGAAGGAGAAAACTATAAAAGAAGAATTTCCCAATATTATTTTAAATTTTGTCAATAATTCAAGTCCCCGAGCTGTGAAATCTTGGATTTCCAAAAACTGTTCTCAAATAAACCCATGTCCGCCCAGTGTGCTGCTTCTCTTTCATTCTTCAATTTTCCCTCATTTCAAAGCATCACATCTAAAAATATTTACCTAAAGTAGCAAATGTTAACACCTGCCCCCAGATATTTGTTTCTCGTTTTTTCTGGCAAGACCCAAGCACCATTTCTGAGACATGTCCTCAGATGGGGCTGGCCAGAGCCGGTCCCCAGGGCAAGCCATCCCCACGCATGTGCTTGGTGGGGTGTCCTGCATGGAGGGAGGAGACCCTTTCCCACTGCTGCCACAGGTAGCCTGAGAGAGGGACACACTGGTGCTTGGCTCGGTACCACCACGCCTTTGGTGGGACATCCTGAGGGTCCCGTTTGAGGTTTAGGACCTGTGTGCTGCAGACACTCTCCTCCAGCTTAGGCCACAGAGAAATGTTTGGCTGTTTTCTGAAACGTGATTAATATTTAACTTGCCCAAAGCAACTTCCCACTCCAGCTGGCAGATGTGAAACCTCCAGACTCCCGGCAGGAGGAGGGCAGGCACCTGCCCTGAGGTGCCAGCCTGCCTTTCCTGCACCCTCACAGCTCCCATTCCCGCCGGAAAAGTTTCTCTGGGAAACGGAGTCCAGAAAAGTCTCCTCTGCCACGTCCCCCAAAGGGCATCATTGTTTATTCCCTCTTTACCTTTTCACCTCTGCTTGCCCTGTTTGTAATGTGGAGTTTATGATGTAATTATATCTCACACAGCTGAAATTGTCCCCTTATCACCAGACTGATTACACTTAACAAGGCATAAACTCCCTCTCTCGTTCTCTGCCAGGAGTCCAATTTTAAGCTCTAATTGTTTTATAGGCCTTTTGCACTCAGGAGAAAAGAAAAAAAAAAAAAAAAGAAGAAAAATTGGTTGCCATTTACATATGTTGTGTAAGGCACATTTCTCACTCTCCCATCCACACAAACGCCTCTTGGGGACTGCCCAAATGACCAACAACCCAACAGTTTATATGCCTCAGTGCTTTCCTAATGTTTGCTAGAAGCCTCAGCTTTTCTCCATCTCAAGTACAAACTATTTCTTAGAGGAGAGCAGCAAAAGCCCCTTTCCAGGGCAAGAGTCTCTGCTCGGGGTCACCAGCAGCTGCCCAACAGCACATGGGGCTGGTGGCACACCAGAGAGCACCAAGCTCCGCTCAGACCTCCGTGTGCGAGGGCTCGGCAAGGGCACTTCATGTCCAGCTAAGGCACGGCATGCAGGGAGTCACTGTGGCTCGGCTAGGACAACCCAAATGATTTCTGGATCTCTAGGAGAGTGGCCATGGGATTTCGCAAACAGCAGCTAGGTTATGCACCGGGCAGCCCTGACATCTTCTCAGAGCATTTTTTTCCTTTGGTATGTTTTCCAGCTTCCCATTTTCCTCCCCAAAACAGGAGGACACAAAGTTATAGCCACAGACACAAGGCATGCTTAGTACCATCTTCCTTTGTGATAACTAAACTTAAAAGAATAAACAAAGTCTGGCCAGCCCTTTGAAAACACCTTGATTAAAGGTGATGACAAACCATGGAAGAGTGCCACTGCCATGCAGCCTTGCCTTCCAGAGGTGTTAAAATACGCTGACTTTTTTTCACTTGCTTATTCAGTTTGGGGCTTGTTTAATTATGGCTTATATGCATTCCAGCAGCACCTACGAGCCAGTTGAGAAGTAAGTTGCTCTCTTGGCAGGTGCTGTACAAATCCAAAGTAGCAGATAATTCATGCTGCACATGATTCACCCAGAGTCTCTGTAGGTACCACTTCTGCCTACAGATTCCAGCAGAGCGGGCAGGTGGAGGGCAGGGCTAACCAGGGGGAATACACACAGGCAGGGAGCAAGCTAGTTGCAGCAAATATCAGATCATAATCACAATATTATTTTTACTGCATCACTCTGAGCAATAAATCCCATCAGATTTGTTGTTTTCAGGAGGAGATTCACTAAGAGAAAAGGGGCAATATGAAAAGATGGGACCTGAGGGAGGCAAGCAGGTAGAGTAAGGAGGAGCCCACAGAGGCAAGTTTCCCAGCATTTAGGTGCCAGGATCACAACCTATCAAGCTGCTCATGCTCTTTTTTGATAGTATTCTGCTCCCAGCCTGCATCCACGTGTGGATTCTAGGATTAATTTTTGGTCTTTTTGTGCATGTACAGCGCCTTGCACAGTAAGTCTTGCTACCTGAGTGGAGATACTGCTGTAATACAAACGAATGGGAGGTGACCCAATACTAAGAAAAAGAGCTTGTGTAAAGACCAGGTGGACCATCAGAATAAGGAGCAGAGAGATCTCTGCAGGGAGGACACTAGTGGCATTTTCAGAGTACGGAAGTCCATGCTAATGGATTTTTCTGTCTTGTCTGGCCATCCTCCAGGTCCTTTGGCTGCTAGACCTGGCTTATTCTGCAATATCTTTTTCTTTCCTCCTTCATTCCCCAAGCTCACTTGGCCCTAGGGATGTTTAGTGCCTTATTTGCAGTCCAGGCGAATGGCCTTTCATAAAATCCAAGCCAGATACCCAGCTGGTGAACAAATCACATAGCTCAATTTATTTCTGTGGCACTATGTCAATTTACAGCAGCTGAGGCTCTGGCCCTTGAAACTGCAGTGAGCTCGGAGGGGAACCTGGAAGGGCTGCATACACCACAGGTCAAGGATGTATATTGGTGCGTGGGGAATTGGGGAAGGTTTTGGAGCTAAATGCTGTGAAGCAAAGCTGAGGAGCACAAGCAAAGCAGGTGGGCTGCCAAGTGAGGAATACAGAGGAGCACTGTGGGTTAGGAGCGATGGGAAATGATTAAGTGCATCAGGGCACGCTGGCTTCCTTTCCTGACACACTTGCTAAAATTATGATGATGGAGAAAGGAACTGCACCAGATGCAGTTCTGCCCACTTGGTAAGGAGGGCGTTTTGTAGAGCAACTCATGAATTCTTACAGTAGCAAAACAAATTCCCAAGGGCGTAGATGTGGACATGACAGAGCAGGAATGCTGGCTGCAGGCCATGCCTGGTGGTACCTCCCCAGTAAGGGGAGCGTCAGGAGGGGTGTTGCAGCGAGTCTATTACTGTTCCTTTGTTTATTCGGGTTTCATTAATATCTTCATTAAAGATCTGGAACAGTTTGGAGGAATGAGCAGAAAGGACTTGAGAGCCTGCTTTCAAAGGCAGCCAAGGAGGAGAAATAAGAAAGTGGGACCTGGAGAAAATGAAACAACAGGAAGAAATTACCCAAATGAAACATTAGGCTTTGCAAAAAAAAAAAAATTATCTGAGGAGATCAGGGAGGGAGGAGGAGGAAAATAACCCAAACCACAGGTGCTTAATGGGAAAGAGAGAGCTGCAACACTGGAACACTAAGGGTCATAACAGAGGGCAAATTTCATATGACTTTGGCAAGACAATGAAACACCGTTGTCCGTGCACAGAAGTACCATATACATCATGCAGCAGCAAACTCTGCTCTTCTTCCTCTACGGATGCCACACCTAAACTATTGTTTCATGTTCTGGGCATTTCCATACCCAAAAGCTATTGACAGAGCAATATACATTGATTACAAGAATAGAAACATCTAATTATAAGAAAAAGTGGAAAGAGCAAAGTTGGTATCTGTTCACTAAGCAATGACTAAAAATAAGTAGGATAATTGCTGATGAGTAGGAAGAAATAAAAGAGGGACAACAAAGTTACGGAACAGAAGCATAACAAGAGATGAAGAAATAAATTAATTTTTAAAGTCTCAGAACACTTTATCAGGCAACGATAGTGTGTTACTTTGCGTAATAGGATTCCCCAAGGGAAGACAGTGCATCTTTGTGACCTGGGATATTGAAAGGTGCCATAAATCACTAAAAGTGCTTTGTTGGGAGCAGAGAATAGGGAAATGGACAGTTCTGTTTGCTAGATTTTCCTGATGTTTTGCAGATATTTCTCTAGGTTGTGGGTTTTTTGCTTGATGCAGACCATCCACACTTTCTTCAAATGCATTTCAGGAGGAGGCGTAAGCTTATTCTTGTCAGCCATGCTGCAAGTGGCCTCTTCCAAACCCAAACCCAGACCTGCCAGGCCTGCCTCTTCACCATCAGCCTTGCACCTGCTGAACTGCTCTTTTTTCAGCATCATTACAATTTCCCAGCCCATAAATTAGAGGAAGAGGGGAAGGACATCCCATTTTAGTCTCAGTTACACAAGAGAGCAGAGGGTTAATCTGAAAGTGGAGTGAATGAGAGCAGAAGCTGGCTTTATTCTTCCCTTCATACTTCCTCCTCTCCATTTTGCTTACAAGAGGCCAGAAGGACAGAAAAGCCTATATATTTCTTCCACTTCAGTTGATATGATCTGCCCCCAAGGGATTCCTCCCCTTTGTATTACCACAATTCCCAGGCCCTTCCTCCTCCAGGTTCTCCTTTTCCATTATTCCTCAATTATTGCATCTGACAAAAAAATCAATTATTCCATTCAGTCTTCCCCAGACAACTCCAATTCTGAAAGGAAATGACATGCCTAACCTGTTACCAATCTGTGCTAAGCACCGCTGCTAAAGATAAATCTCTCAAACCAACCCAGGAATCTGGAGCCACACACACCCCACACCCCATTTCACAGGGGATTGCACATTTCTGTAGCAGGTAGATTTATTTTTCTAAGTGCAGAGATCTGAACTGTCATGCTGTAAATATGAGCTACATTGCCTTTTCTCTTGGTCTTTTCTTCTTTCCCTCCCCTTTTTTTCATCCTTGTCTGGAAATTCAGTGGCAAGAGGGTGCTCTGTCACAGCCAGAGGGAGGAACTCAGCATTAACTTAGCATTAACCTGGCACTCTTAAGGTAGCTCTGATTCACTGCAAAGAGAAACGTATTCAGCCCTATTCTGCTAAGAAGACTGTGGGTACAGCACATGATCTAATACGCAAAAGTATTATCAGAGAAATGGGAGAATCCTCAGGGCGTGCTGGTGCTTCGGTGGCTGGGTCCCATCTTTGATGCTGTGTTTGAAGAATACCTGGGACAATACCAAACATATCCACAGACAGCATTGCAAATACCTAGCAAATAATTAGTGTATACCCGCAAAACACAGAATGCACCTCTGTCTTGACTTTATATAAAGTACTAATAATTGCTTTGATTAAGTGTTGAAGTCTCATTTCACCTTTTTAAAAATGCACGGAAATCTTGGAGCACCAGAAGCTGTAACATACGTTGTCATGCACAGGCTTTGCAGCCCAGATCTATCTTCCCACAAAGCCTGCCCTGCACTGTGTCACTCACCAAGGCAAGCGACTTACGGGACATGAATCCCTGAGGTCACGGAAGCTTATCAAGTCACCCAACTATTTCAGACACCTCTTTGCTGTATCATGGGAACAGAGGCACAGAGGCCTCTACTTTCCATGAAGAAACTGATTAGTCAGCCTGCCTCACATGCAAGTATATCACAGAGTCACAGAATCATTAAGGTTGGAAAAGACCTTTAAGATCATCAAGTCCAACCCAACACCACCATGCCCACTCTAAACAATATCCTGAAGTACCATGTCTACATGTTTTTTGAACACTTCCAGTGATGGTGACTCCACCACCTCCCTGGGCAGCCTGCTCCAGTGTTTGAACAGGCTTTTACTCTCTCAGTAAATAATTTTTTCCTCATATCTAGTCTAAGCCTCCCCTGGTGCAACTTGAGGCCATTTCCTCTCAACCTATCGTTAGTTACTTGGGAGAAGAGACCAACACCCACCTTGCCACAACCCCCTTTCAGGTAGTTGTAGAGAACAATAAGGTCTCCCCTCAGCCTCCTCTTCTCATGGCTCATAATTTTGCACATGTGTAATCTTGCATGCGTGCACGCCTGTGCACACATGTGCATTTACATTGCCAGTGAGGGTCCATCAAGGGACTGAGAGTCCTGCAAGAGGACACCAGTTAGAAGATAAAACACCTCACCTTACTTCAACGACATTCTGGTCTATGGAGCTCAGCCCTGTGTATGACACATGACAGCTGCTGTGACAGTCAATAAGCAGCTCTTCCTGCTTTCCCCGTTATACCACTGTATTTTAGGCACTGTTCACCTTTTATTTCATCACTCTGTGGACCATGGCGCTGGCTTGGAGACATCCTGGTTGCAGAGGTGGCTGTACTGTCCCCTCTCCTGGGGAGAGCCACCAGCTGTGTCTCAGGCATGGTGTCACCTACCAGGCAGTACAACCAAAAGCCTTACAGGCAGCAGGCAGGATGGTTTTCAGGTTGGCTGGGAGACCCTGGGCCCAGGAGGCACTGGGTGGGGTTTGATGGTGTTAGCAGGAACGCAGCTGGAATGTGGGATTGGAAGCTTAGCAGAAGGCTCAAGGGCAAACAGTTGGACTACAAATGAATCGTTTCAAATTGCCAGGGAGAAAGACTTTAAAGAGCCCCACCTACCCACCACTTTTTATCATCAGGAGCATGACTTTCACAAATGAGCAATCATTTGCAACCATAACCTGCAGGAGACGTTTCCTTGAGATACAGCCATCCATAAAGCTTTTGGATTAAGAGACATGGGTATTTGCAAATGTCATCTTATTTTGGAAGCTGTCAGAACATCAGTGGCAGATGCATTTAGTCAGAAAACTAAGCTTTCCAACAGCTGCCCAGCATCTCCAAGCGTCTGCAGCTGGATTTTTCTAAAGATATAGTTCAAACTGTGCAGCTGTAGGCCTGACCTTATAGACTTCATATGTCCTCTCACAATGGCTTTTAACTAGAAACATTTATTTTATGAAGAAAAACATTTCACAGAGCTTAAGCAGACAAGCTACAGCTGAGCAGCCCCACAGAAAGAGACATCATTACAATTACATCATCAATAGACCATGATGGTACCTCAGGAGCCAAGGCTGCACACTGTGCTAATGCTGCCTGGTATACAACAAAGCCAACCTTTCAGCTTCGTTACTTTGGCCATGTCTTACTGCTGTCCTGGGGATTCTCCCTTACTTATTTATGTTTCTGCCCTTTAGGTCCTGAAGTCACAGCTGCTGAAAGGCAGGAGAGAGAAGAAAGCCCAGCAGACATGGAGAGACTGTGATCTGGAATGAAAAAGAAAGTATTTCCCTCTCAGATGAAAAATGCAAGGGAAATGTGGAAGGAAAAAAAAAAAGTGATCTGCAACGCATATGCAAAGGAGCGCAGGAAAAATCAGAAAACAGCGAAACTGAAGGAGGCTTGGCAGTGACAGATCATAACTTCATATGCAAGCAGGCCGTGAAATACGACATGACAGAAGTCCGGAGGAACATCCACCGCGAGGCCGTGGCTGCTGCAAAGGCAATGAGTCTCTGCGAGCAAATGCAGGTGCGTCCTCTCCTCCCCCAGCCTCCCTCGCCGGCGCTGGCAGCGGGACGGGGCCGAGCACGAGCGCTGGGACCGGCTGTGGAGAAAACCTCGTGCGGCAGCCGCGGGCAAGATTGTGGAGGCCTGTCTTAGCTGGTAGAAGAAGACCCTTTAGGATGAGAGCGCTGGCTAGCCCGGGAGGAGGAAGGCAGCCGGTTTGCAGCAGCTGGAGCTGAGGAGCAGCAGTTTACAGCTCCTGCAGCAGTCGGTCACTTTCTTCCTGTCCCTGAGGTGCTGCAGGAGGCAACAGCCCTTTCCAGCCAGGCAACACCCACAGCTGAGGGATTATATTCTACTTTTAGCATCTAACAGCCAGAAACAGGTGCCAAAATTGAACAGAGTTCAGAGGAGAGCAGTGAAACACGATGAAAGGGGCAGAGGAGTTGATTTACAAGGGAAAAATAAAAGAGCGTATGTTTAGCTTGGCTCAGCAGTGACTGCAAGGAGATTAGCAGATAGATAGCTGAAAAAGTTTGGAAGGATGTTGTCAACATGAGGGGTCTCAGGGGTGGAGAGGAAGGTTTGTGGGGAGGGAAAGGGGCATCACTGCTTGACCAAGAGGCTTTCATTAGTGGTAGCAGGCTGAGAATGACCCAGACTGAGAATCTCCACCAGAGATGCCTACAAGCTAGAGAAGGCAACCGCTCGTCCTGCCTGACACACAGATGTCCTGCTGTAATCCCCATCAGGTGTGGGCAGGCTGCCATGCTTCCCTGCCAGCACCTCCTCTAAACAAGGGTGTCACCTCCCAACAGAAGAAGAGGATTGTTCCTCCTCTGAATTGACACTATGAGCAATTCCAATAAAGCCACTGACTTCACCAGAACTGGGATTCAGCCTGTGTGTCGACGACAGCAACATAATGTAGCAGCAGTAAAATGCATCCCTCTTCTGACTGTGCCAGTGCTAGCAATCTTCCAGTCACCATCCCACTGCAGAAATGGCTTGTTGAGACTCCTGGGGAAATTGCCCAGAACATGTTCCAGGAGGAGCAGGGGCACCCTGGGTTAGCTAGCCCCAGTGCAAGGTGCTACACCTGATGCCGTGTGTCTACAAACCTGCCCTTAGCGTATGATAAAGTAGTTTTCCCAGATGTAAGAACAACAATGCAAAATCTGTTCCATGGATTTGCTTACCCTGCTGCCTATTCAACTGCTGTATGTGCCAGAGGACATGGAGATGTATTGCATTTTTTCCCAATCCTCTCTATTGCTGAGCCTGCTTACAAGCAATGAGCGGCAGTTCAGTCTGCAGATACTGCTCGTTTCAGCTTGCTGCTTGCTGGCAAGAGCAAGCAGGCAAATGCATGCTGGATACCACTTCCTACGGGTGCTCCTGCACGAGCTGAGGCCCAGTGGGGTGTGGAAGTCACTTTGGTGACATCTCTGCCCTCCCCTGCTTGACAGTGCTCCCAGATTTCAGTCCAGCTGAAACGCAAACAAAAACATAACAGCAGGAGAGGGCCGTGATGCTCCCTTCGTACACGCTTTTCAGTCTCATCACAGCTCTCATGGAACAGCAGTGACATTTGTGATTTTGCCCATCATGTTATATATCCTCTCTCCTTTTGAAAAAGCATGTGGTTGTTTCAGAACACTGAGCTGGAAATGGGGAATTATGGATACCGAGGCCAATATATAAAAGGCAGAGCCCAGGTTAGCCCTCATATGTAGCAGGCACCCAGCACCCCGCTCTAGTTTCTGCCACTGAAGATATTTGGCTCTGGATGCAAGAGGACCTTTTGGCAGACCCCTCCTGTTGCACACAGAGACATCTCTAGGCTGCTGTAGCTGGCAATGTCCTTTCCCAGCCCAAGCAACCATGGCACCATTCACTACCGAGTGAAGCGGAGAAGTTAACCAGAGCAATGTCTGTGAACAGCCACGACTTTGGAAGCTGTCCAAAAGGCCATAAGAGGCAAGAGCTAATGTTTCACCAAAATTATTTGATCTATCCATCTATCCAAAGGGCTATAAGAAGCAAGAACACCTTCACAGGAAATACAGCATATGTACAGTACAAAGCACATAACATGTAAGAGACTGAGGAATACTAGCAGCTAGTCCCATACTCATGAAAAATATTAGTATTTATTCACTGAACGGGGGCACAGAGGGAGAAAGAATGAGCATCAAAAGATCAGATAAGAGTTTTTTCCATATAATATATCCCCAAAACACTGTGCATCAAAGCATTTGGCAAACTCTCTCTTTTCCAGATATATGACTGATTCATTCCTCCAGAGCACAACACAAAATCCAGAGAACATATACTTCTATGAAAGACAAGAGCATCTCTTCACAAAACCTACAGTATCCGTCAAGCTCAAGCACAGTCCAAAAGCATTAATGAAACATACCACTTCATATCCCCTACACGACTGGCCATGGTATATACCCAGAAGATATACGGGACTGGTCAGAAGTCCTTCAACACCCTGAGACCAAGTATTCTTTAGGACCTAGGAAATATCTCGTTCTGTATCTATGTCATTCCTGGAACAAATCTGTGACATCCAGTCCATCCCTGGACACATCCCCTATCTTAGTGCTTCCTGTATTGATAACAGCAGGCAAAGTTACAAATTTTGCTGAACTTCCTACTCTTTCTCCCACCTGTGGGAGCCGAGCATGAAAACTCCTTCCTTCACCTCTGTTTGAAGTGGTGGATGGGGCAGGGGAGGGTATCTCCTCCTCCCAGGCTGAGCTCCAGCCAGAGCCCCCGGAGAGGTGGCAGTGAGCATCACCAGCAGCCTGGCCCCATGGAGCTCAACACAAGCAAATCCCTATTCTGGGAGAGAGAAATGCAGCAGCCAAGAAAAGCCTGCAGACAGCAGGGCTTTGCTTAACATCCAGAGGGTAAACAGAGCTTAGCATGAGGGAACGAGACTTTAAAACAACAAAATGGGGCCATCTGCCTGCCTGTGTAATCAGTAAGCCTAAGCAGGTCTCTTTTACCCCAGGTCCTTCACCTGTTTCCTAACCCTAAGCAAAGGTGTGCCTTGAAAACTGAGCCCATGTTCTGTGGTTCATTAGCCCCTGTACTTTGACCTGCTGCCTAAAATCCCTGGGTGGGCTCTGCAGGCACCCGGAGCCAGATGACGAAATGCTGCTGCATCGTGAGCGCGCCTGCCTCCGCTTCGCCTCGCCTCTCCGGGCAGTGCTGGATCCAAACGGGCTTGGCGTGATCGCACTCTGAAACAGCCCCGTAAGCAGGTCAACTCTCAGCGGCTGGAAAAAACCACTTGCAGCTCCAAACCCAACCCACGCAGCTCCCTACCATCCAGCAAACAGGGTTACGTTTTAATCTGATTCGGCGTTTAGAATGAACGCTGCGGGGAGAGCGAGCCCTCAGCCTCGCCTCCCTGGGGCAGCTGGTTTGAGAGGTCTGGGCTGCACTGCTGGGAGTGGGTCTGTTCGGAGCGGTGAGCAGGGGCAGAGGAGGGGTGCCGGGCACCATGGGGAGCAGCGTCTTCCCTGTGGTGTGGCAGGAGTCTCACAATATCCAAGGCAAAGCCATCAAGGGGGCCCACAGCCTTCACTTGTCAGTGTTTGCACTGAGTTACCGATCCCCAGGTAAGAGAAATCTCAGCAGCACCTCAGTCTCAGGGGAATCAAGAGGTGAGCAAGCTCTCCTCCACCAGCTCAGGATCTCTCCAAGCAATAACTGAGACATGCTGCTGGAGAGCTTGTATTTTCCTTCCCGTACTGCGCCTACTCACTGGGAACATAAAAAGGCCAAAAAAGGGAAAAGAGGGATCCCACGGCAACAGCCACACAGAAAGGGGCAAGCTGCTCCCTAAAGTTATGCAGAAGTGGAGGAATTTGCTCTTCCATTTTTAGCAGAAGAGGAGCAGCTGTCTTCCCACCTGTTCCGCTTAAGCGTAACTCCTGGATTTCAGTTTCCGAGGCTGTCAGCCTGCTATCAGTTTAAAATGCATTCCTATCACAACTGCACAATATAACACGTAAGTCAGCACTGGTTTAAGGGCGTCATTTTAGCTACATTAATTTATACCTGGAAGGAAAGCAGTCAGCTTCTAAAACACACATTTCTTTGGAAGTAAGGCTTTGGTAATAAGGGCAACTAAACTGTTGCAAACTCCCTGAGATTGCTGCATTAAGAGGGGTCAGATCAGTTTTCATCACCTGTGAATCCAGCACATCAGTTTCTTTTTCCATTTAATTTTTTTCATAATTATTCCTGTATTTGCCAATTGCCAGTAAAACAGCATCATGTGTTCAAACAAACTCATGTCTTCCCAGCCTGTCTTTGCATCTTATTAGATCCGGCAGTGAAGTCATCATGCTAAATTTGTGCCTTCCTGTTTATTTCCACCGCACCAGATTGCACAGAGCTGTAGACTGTGTGTTCCTTATAAATAATGATAGCACTTTATATTTATGTAACCTCCCATCTGTGGATCAAAGAACTCCACAAAACAAGGTTTGATGTTCACGTTTGATTATCATTTTCACTTGTAGCACGGGAAGAGAGGAAGCACAAAGGGAAAGGCCCCCATTGACTAGCTAGCTTCACTGGCTAGGGACTGGCTCCTTTTGAGTCCCTGATTTTATAAGCCCAGGATGATTTTAAAGCCCCTAAGGCCACACCTGAAATGAAGGGGAAGCTGTAGGTACCCAGGACCCTCTTGACTCCAGGCTTACCAAAAGCCCAGCATGTTACTGCATGTGTGGTTAACCTACCTGGAGAAGACGAGGGCTAGTCTACATCGCTTCTGCAGGCAGACACAGGGTCATCTCAAGCAAAGCAGGAGCCAAGTAACTGCACTAGCCAGGATATTGGCCTCAGCGGATACGCTGCCTCTCAGAGGGGCTCGGTGAAGCCCAAAACTGCTCAGTTTTGGTCCACTCAGGGTGCGAACACAGAGAGACATTTTGTGAGAGAAGGAGCAAAGCGTCCAGGGCAGAGGTTCATTAAATGGCTTTCCTCCAGAAAGACTCATTTAAAAGTAAGCAATGTATGAACTTCTCAAGAATTAGGTGCTTGAAGCCAAATACCAAGAATGAGGGCAGACAGACAGACATAGCAGAAACACCCCCAAGAGGAGGCCCGGAGTGACCACTCAGCCAAGTCCATGTAGCAGTTCTGGCTGTCACCTCTGTGACTGCATGCACAAGATCATTTCTGAGTCAGGAATCACCCCCTATTCCAACGCTTTTCATCACTGCCTCGTTGTTTCCTCCCTCCAGTACATACAGCTTAAAGTCACTGTGTCAGGATACAGCACCTCGAGGGCCTGGAAACCGCTCAAGGTGCTATTTTTTTGTGACAGTTTAGTGCTCGCATGTCCTAATGCACAGGGGAGGGCCAGGGCAGGAAAGAAGGGGAGTGAGTGGAGATGTCCTGAGAAATATCAGTGGCAACTTTTAAGTCTCTGAATGGAATTCCAAGGAGAAAAGAGCAAACCAGTTGGCAGAGGAAACTGCTTTTAGTCTAAGTACTTGCTTTCATGCTGGTTTCTTTAAGTCCCCTTTAAAGAAATCTTGTGTTGCTCTCCCTCCCTGCACTTTTAGACATTGCTTTTCCCTTTGAAAACCTGCAACACAGCGATTCTGAGCAGCTCTTCCTTTATCTACTGGCTGGAGATACACGCCAAATAAATACTCTGTATCCCTTGATGTGTTCTTATCCATCAAAGAACAAGCATGGCTTTAGGCAGCACGAAATTGATCCTGCATTTTGTATTGTTTCCTCCTTTTCTCCTTCTTACCGCCCAGCCCCGCAACAGCTCCAGTCTCGTACACACGCACACTGAGGCAAAGCTTGTGTCTTCATGGCATGGAGTGACCTCAGAAGAGTCAGAGTTTAAACATGGCTGAAGGAAATGCAGAGATAGGAAGCTTGCAGGCAGCTAATCTGTGCATGGAAGGAAGATGAATGCAATATCCTTAAATAAGGAGAACGGCAATTCTGGGCAATGGCTATATTAAGTCAAGAATATACTTTAAATTAACTTTGCCAGAATATGTAAAAGCACCAGATATGTTACATATGTGCCAGCATACTGATCTATATTGTCTCCATATGACCCAGTAACCTACACTCCATAGGTGGGATGTCAAATCCCATATGCTCCTAAGCCAGGCAACACTGGTCAGGGGTTTCAAGGGACATGCCCAGTTATTTACTTTCTAGAAAACTTTCGTCCAGATGTTTTGAATGTTTTATGTGTTTTCAAAAAAAATCAAATTTTCTTGCTGTTCAATCAAAAAAGTCATTAAACCTCTTTTACCCAGATGCATTTGTGACTGTGTTCTAGTCTTCTCCACGTGATAAACACTCATCTTTTTGTGATCTTTTATGAAGGTATTGAAGTATTATTCTTTTAAAACAGATGAAATTTACTTTCTGTGGCCTATCTGGATATTACTAAGGTCCAGTGTTAGACACAAACATGGGGCCCTTCATTTCCCCCTGCAGCGCCATATTGCTTTCGTCTTTCTGACACCTCTCACACCAGCCATCTGCAGAAGCACCTTCATGCCGAGCCCATCAGCCTCGGCAGTCCAGGAAAGGGCTGAGGAAGCCACGTCAGCACAGGGCAAGCTGCTTCTCTCTCCTCCAAGCGTTTCCCCAAAATACTTCAATTCCACCCAGGAGGAGTGCAGTGAGAGAGCACACACTGTTAGACCACCTGACAGACATTAGCATTCTTTGGCACCACTCCTGCTTATTGCCCATTATTTTGTTATTGAGTTTGTTCCTATGAACCGAACCTTGGCTGGGGAAATGCAGGTGACAGGTACAACATCACATAAAAAAGACAAGAAGCATCCTAAAGGCTGTAGCTACACCACTCTTCAAGAGTGGTTGTGGGACTGGCCAGAAGCCACGCACCCAGGGGGTCCCCGAAAGCAGCACTAGATGACTATGCAGAATGTTCTTCCTTCCCCTTCCATGCACCACCACCAGTGCCAGGACATGCTCCCTCTGCCGAGAGAATCTCAGGCTTGGATTAGGCTGCTGTCCTAATCCAAGGCAGCAGCCGGGACAAGATGCAATGCCAATGGTGATGAAGGCTGGGCACCTCCATGCCGCCCTCGGCCAGGTGGGCCCTGAGAGCACTGCAAGGCAGCAGATACCACATCCTGGGCAGCTCAGCCCCCAGTGCCGGGGGCATTGCCAGGCACACCGCAAGGAAGGCAACGAAACAGTTACGACAACAAAGAAAAGGCATGTGCACAGAAAGAGGGAGGGAGGAGAGCTGGCAAGCAGCTCCCCAAGGACAATGTGATTCTCTAAGTCTCAACAACACCAATCAAGCACCACAGATTTTAATCTTTGCTGTAATTAACTTTATCCAAACGAGCAGCAGGCTGACTGGCTTTGTTTGGGAGTCTTCTGGCAATTTAATGTGTCTTTAAAATGACTTGGCACTCCTATAGGAAGAGGAGAGGGAGAAGATTGATGCAGTGCCAAGCATTTACTCCCACTAATGAAAAGGAATCGCTAAGGCTGTTTGATCATATATTGTACCCTATTCACTAGGTGTTACTCAAATGGAGCATTGTTGTAACCACAGCTTTCTCAAAACTGCCAGCAAAATAACCCGCTTCCCAACACGTGTGTAGCGTGCAGGGCAGAGTAAATGGCACGGGTGTTTAAAATTACATCCGCAATGTGTAAAAAGGTAATGCAGCATGAAATCGGTCTCGCGCAGACTGAGACAATGGAAATGACAGTCCCTGCATTTCTGGGCAGGCTTTGGCTCCGAGATCTGCATCATGCTTTGACAAGCCGTGCATGTTGACACACAGAGGTCAGCGCAAGGAAGGCTTCTGTGTTCAGCCTTTTTTGCTTGAGAAAGGGATGTGTTGCATTCCTTGCTAAATGACTTGCTGTGACTGACTTGGCCATCTCAAAACTATCTCAGATCTTGGGGTGGAGTTGAGAGCTCTGGGACAGGGTGTGAAATGGTGGCTAGGAGATACTTTATGGTAACTCTTGGCCATAGGCAAATGGCTTAAATGGTACATCCCTGTGGTTAGTGCTTCATGTTGGCTGGCTCTGACTATGGTCTCACTCCACACCCTATTTAAGCCCACAGAATAATTTCTTAGAGGTCTTTAGAGATACTAACTTTCCGCTGTGAGTAGCACAGGAACTTTGATGAAATTTAGACCACCCAAATGTGATCAATTTTCTTAAGTTTTTTATAAAAACTGCTTTTCTTTCTGCACGTTTCTTTACTTCTCTAGCGGACTACTTCTGTTCCTGAGACAAGCATGTTTCTTTATGCTGGGAGCTCTGCATGGGCCAGCAGGCCAGGATTAGGTTTGTACTTCTATCAGCTGTGTAGGTGCTACCAGCATGGTGTCATGAGGTTGCACACCTCAACAATGACACGGTTGGAGCAGGACTGGCAGTTCAGGAGGGACAACCATGGGGTGGCTGAGAAGAAGTCAGGAGCAGTGCCTTGGTGTGCAATAACAACCTCTCAGTGTAGTTAAGATTTGTTTCTTAACACTGTTCCCAGCCTATTGCATCACTTATAGCTGATGGATCACACAGTCCATTACTGTGTGATGTATTCCCTCTCCTGGAGACACCACAGTGTTGCCTGCTCTCGTAAAGAGGGCTACGTAATGGAAGATGCTGCCTTTTGGATGGGATTTAGTGTCTGTAAAGTCAGGATCTTAATGAAGATCCTGCAGTACCTCCTTCTAATATTGACACCTCATTGACCATGCGCCAGCTGCCCAGACTCTTCTTGCTGTTCCTATGGAACATGGTATTAACTGTTCTCTGATGCTGGTGTTCAGGTTAACCCTCATGGCATCTGAGCCCAGGTAAGCCCAGTGTCAGTGCATGAACTGACTGCAGCAAGCCGTGCCATCAGGGGCAAGCGTTGTGTTGGAAACATATGCCGCTCCTTTTTCAGGGCTGGAATGAGACTTTCCACAAACTTGGGGCTTTCCTACAAGAGTCCATACAGAAGGGAGACAGGGTAATCAGGAGAGTGAAGGGGTCACTGGATACAACTATACTAGCAAATCAGGGTTTGGGAATATCCCTCAGCCAACCACCACAGAGTAGCCTGCAGCTGCTTAATGCTCTGCCCACATCCAGAGCAGGGTGGCCGTATGCAAACTGCCTCTGGGGAGTGGGAATGGGCTGTGAAACTATTCAGTCACCAAACCATGCCCAACAATCCCATAGGCAGGCATGAGCTGGCAGAGGCCAGCAGTGTGCCTGAGAAGTCTCTAACAGGATAGCCAATAATATTTTCATATGCAAGAGTTTTCCTGGGCACTGTTTGGTTTACTACTGTAAATGTAGCCACCCTGTCCTACCCTGCTAAAACCACATTTCCTAGCAAATATCTTTACTGATATTTCCACCTTCTCCCAAAGCTTGTGCAATAAACAAGCCAATTCACCACCTGTTACGAGGACTGCTAGACCTGCAAGGATTAACATTTTTAAAAATTAATGGCGTGTGGCTGAGATTAAATAATGCGTGATCAAATCATAGAATCTTTGGGTTGGAAGGGACCTTTAAAGGTCACCTAGTCCAACCCCCCTACAATGAGCAGGGACATCTTCAACTCGATCACGTTGATCAGAGCCCCGTCAAACCTGACCTGGAATGTTTCCAGGAGTGGGGCACCTACCACCTCTCTGGGCAACCTGTGCCAGCGGTTCACCACCCTCCTTGTGAAAAATTTCTTCCTTATATCTAGTCAAATTCTGCCTTCTTCTAGTTTAAAGCCATTACCCCTTGTCCTATTGCAACAGGTTCTGCTAAAGAGTTTGCCCCCATCTTTCTTACAAGACCTCTTTAAGTACTGGAAGGCTGCAATAAGGTGTCCCCAGAGCCTTCTCTTTTCCAGGATGAACAACCCCGACTCCTCAGCCTGTCCTCATAGGAGAGGTGTTCCATCCTGCTGATCATTTTGGTGGCCCTCCTCTGGACCCTCTCCAACAGGTCCATGTCTTCTTGTGCAGAGGGCTCCCGAGCTGGATGCAGGACTCCAGGTGGGGTCTCACCAGAGCAGAGTAGAGGGGCAGAATCACCTCCCTCGACCTGCTGTCTGTGCTGCTTTTGATGCAGCCCAGGATACAGTTGGCCTTCTGGGCTGCAAGCACACATTGCTGGCTCATGTCCAGCTTTACACCCACCAGTACCCCCAAGTCCTTCTCAGCAGGGCTGCTCTCAATCCCTTCATCCCCCAGCCTGTATCAGTACTGGGGGATGCCACAACCCAGGTGCAGGACCCTGCACTTTGCCTTGTTGAACTTCATGAGGTTCACATGGACCTATTCCTCAAATTTGTCCAGGTCCCTCTAGATCATATCATGTCCCTCAGCTGTGTCAACTGCACCATTCAGCTTGGTGTTGTCTGCAAACTTGCTGAGCGTGCACTCGATCCCACTAAGTCATTGATGAAGATATTAAAGAGTACTGGTCCCAAGATGGACACCTGAGGCATAACCACTCGTCACTGATCTCCATCTGGACATTGAGTCATTGACCACTACCCATGGATGCCACCATCCAGCCAATTCCTCATCCACCAAACAGTCCATCCATCAAATCCATACCTCTCCAACTTAGAGTGAAGAATGTTGTTGGGGACCATATCAAAGGCCTTAAAGAATTCCAGATAGAAGACATTGGTAGCTCTTCCCTTGAACACTGATGTGGTCACTCCATCACAGAAGGCCACTAGGTTGGTCAGGCAGGACTTGCCCTTGGTGAAGCCATGTTGGCTGTCTCAAATCACCTCCCTGTCCTCCCTGTGCCTTAGCATAGCTTCTAGGAGGATCTGCTCCATGATCTTCCCAGGCACAGAGTTGAGGCTGACAGGTCAGTAGTTCCCAGGGTCCTCCTTGCTACCTTTTTTAAAAATGGGTGCAGTGTTTCCCTTTTTCCAGTCTCCAGGGACTTCACCTGACTGCCATGACTTTTCAGGTACCATGGGGAGTGGCTTGGCAACTACATCAGCCAGTTCCCTCAGGACTCTGGGATGCATCTCGTCAGGTCCCATAGACTTGTGCATGTTCAGGTTCCTCAGGTAGTCTCAAACCTGATCTTCTCTTACAGTGGGAGGGACTTTGCTCCTCCAGTCCTCATCTCGCAGTCCATCTACTCAAGGGGTGTGGGAAGAGAGTGAAGTGAAGACTGAGGCAAAGAAGTTGTTGAGTACCTCAGTCTTCTCCTCATCCATTGTTACCAGTCTGCCAGTCTTGCTCATCACGGGGGCATACGCTTTCTGTGACCTTCCTTTTCTGGCTGACATACCTATAGAAGCTCTTTTTATTGTTCTTTGCATCCCTTGCCAAGTTCATCTCCAGCCGCGCCTTGGCCTTCCTAACCCCATCCCTACACTATCGGGCAGTGTCCCTGTACTCATCCCAGGATGCCTGTCCCTGCTTCCACTGGCTGTGCATTTCCTTCTTGCCCTTTAGTTTGACCAGCAGGTCTCCACTCAGCCATGCTGGTCTCTTGCCTTCCTTTCCCTATTTCTTACACCTGGGGATCGAGAGCTCTTGCGCTCTATGGAAAGCGTCCTCAAAAATTTGCCATCCCTGTTTCAAATACACAAGAAAAAACAGAAGTGAGGAGGAGAGAGAAACTACCAGCACTTTAAGACCACTGTGTAATGGCATTGCTGCATCAGTCATGATACGGCTGGGCATGGGGTGTTGTATTCCCGTGTTTCAAAGCAAATTGCCCAATAGTGATGCTGAGAGCAGGGTGGAGGAGAAATCTCAGCCCCCCTGAAGTCAGTGGCAAAACTCTCTGGGTGCACTGTGTTAGGCTGGCTCCTTCCTTCCAGCCAGCTGCCTATAACACGACTCTCAGCACCTCCACCGGGCTGCTTCAGTTACTTGCACAGAGTTTCTGGGATGCTCAAATTGCTTAGCCCTGGACTAATGATCTTTGAAGCTAGTGGGATCCTGAGGCCTCCAAGCTGTAAAGGGAGAGTATTCCTTTGGATGCACCAACATACCACTCTCCCTAAATCCACATTTCTCATTCTTTAATACAAGTGGCCAAGGGACACGTATGCTCATCTGCACTGAGAGCTTCACGGTGGGAAGTCAGGCCTTTTTATTGCTCAATAGCATCTTATTTAGCAGCAAGTTCTGCTGAGTTCAGGGGCTTTATCCCAGGGTAAATCACTAATTAAAAGCAACATGAATATAGGGAAATCTAGCCCTATTGCTCTGCTCTATTTTACAGTTTATTAACTTAGCTTTGTTTTATAGTCAAATCTAAGGATTAACTCTTTTTGTTTGTCTGCTTTGGGGTTTTTTTGTTTAAAGATAGAGCATTTATTGAGAAATCATTGACTGAACATAGCCTTGTGCTCCCTGTGACAACTGATAACAAGATGAATGCCTGGACTGCTTTGAAATGGACAGATCAATATTACAATATGAAAGTGAGAAAATGATTTAGGGTTATAGGTGGCATGCTTAGTTCTGCTCTCACACAGGACATAAATCAGGTATTATACCACTGGAGTCAATGCCAGGGCCCTGGGGTGGATCTATTAACACAATCCTGAACGAAACCAAATAATTTTCAGGGCTGTGGAAAGTGAGAAAGGATGGTTAAGTGGGACAATATAGCAAATGAAATAATGTATGGGGCTATTACGGACTCTTGAAAGAAAAAGTCCATCTTCCACTTGCTTAAAATGGAGATGCTCTGGTTTTCTGCTAGGCAGACAGGAGAGGGTGATGGAATGGATTTCTGCATTTATTCCTGAAATGAGCTGAAGTGCAACACCACCATAAATGCATGTAATACAACCAAAGCTTCATAGGGCAAAAAATGTTTCTGTTTCAGCAGAAACCCTCCAATTTATGCCAGTGGCAGAAGGAGAACGTTTTGAAGTCTAGCTAGCCTAAAGAAGTACTTTTGATGTAGCCTATCTTTGTCCTGAGGAGCTAACTCATATCTGGCAGATTGCCTTGGGCAGCAGCCTCTCTTGTCTCCAAATATCTCTCTCTGTAACAGCCTTAATTGTTCCTTCCAGAAGGGAAAGGTTGGTGACCCCGCAACATTACCCAGGCCTGCAATTACTACCAGTCATTGAACTTGTCCACTGTGGCAGCAGTAACATGCTCCGTAATTTTCAAAGCATTTTTCCAGTCCATCCTACTTACAGTATGGCTTTTTTTTAGCTATCCCTTGCAGCAGATTTTTACCTAGCATCATTGCCCTCCCTTGGTTATTATCCTTTTACCCTCTACCATGCAACATGGGCTTCAGTGCTGCAGCATCTGAAAGACTGTCTGTAAAGACAATCCCCTTCCTTCTATAGACAAGCAACAGGATTAAACTGTTCATTTAAGAGCGATCAAGTTTACATGTGTTGTGTTTTCTTTTATTTTACTAAAGGAAACACATGAGTGAGTGATTAAAGCAGACACTTGGGTCGGTGCAATTCATTGAGATTGCTGTTGTTTGCTTTGATGAGATTCCAGTCCGCAGCAAATTTCCTCCCCATGATTAGCCTGGTGTGGAATACACAATGCTCGCTCCGCTGGAATAAGACCTGGGGAGAGCGCAGGCAGCATGTTTATGCACCAATGTGCTTGATTATTTATTGCAGTACCGTCTCGGTGGGATAGCACAGGTTAACAGAAGGGTTGCAGCTAATCCACGCCAGAGTTACTATCATGTCCTTCGTTAGGCATTACAGGATGATCCTGAGTGGGGAAACAACGCCAGCCTTAACTGAACTGGTCACGCCTCTGCACCCCACAAATGGCCTGTGGCAATTTTTAACCCTATTTGATGATAGCCAAAAATTCTCACCAGAGAAAAACTACCAGGGATTAACTGTGATGATAATATGTGGCTGCCCACTACGCTTCCCTCCTCTCTCAGTCAGGGTTTTTTGTCTGCTGTCACAGTTTCATAATCATGCAGAGCTTTTGTTGGGTAGGGAAGGGAGACCCAAGGAGAGCGCCCAGGTGAGAGGGAGGACGTAGCCCTCCTCCTTGTGTCCCTGTGCCTGCAGACTTGAGTGGCATCTTTTCCCATACAAGCATTATTTCCCCATTATCTCAGGGCAGCGACAGAAACTCACCTCCTGAGAAGAGCCTAGCATGAACAGTTGTGCTTCTGCTGCAGCATTAGGGATGGACTCAAATAGTTTCAAACACAGAAAGTTCATGACTTGAATGCTTTCTGCCTGCACCACATACCACTCACCCAGCTGGTGCTCCAGCTGTGTCTACAGTACATCTGGAGGACCACCTCCAGGTCCCGGTTGCAGGCAGCTCGGCTGTTCACACACAGCCTGCAAGCGCAGCCCCACGCATAGCCGGCGGCTGCCTGAGCTCAGACGCCCTCCCTGCCACACTGCGCAACCGTGTGGGTTATAGGAAGCCACACAAAGATGTCAGCAGGGTGCCTGGAGGCACATGTGAGGCAGCTGGGTGGGCAGGAGACCAGAACGAGGGAGCAGAGCAGCACGAGCACGGGAAGAGCTAAGCACAGGTCTCTGCCGCTGGGCTGGATGGCGGCAAGCACAGACCTACCCTCGCCTGGCCTGTCGAGGGAGCGATGGGCGCTCAGGGTCTGCTACGGGGCCAAGCGCCCTCAGCTCTCCTCTCAGTGACCCCCGGCTGGGTCCCAGCTGAACAGTTCAAGTGGCCTACGGGCTATGAAAAAGCTGCTTGAAGTGGCACTAAACATGCCCAGATCCACTGGGCACTGTCTCCTCCTGCCTGCACCACCCATGCCTGGAGTGCCCCCCGGGACCAAGGCTGACCATGCTCACCACAGCTGCCTGCACACCCTGCAGAGGAGGGCTGGGCCCCCATGCAGCAGAAAGCTTGTCTGCCTGCTTCCCCTGCTTGCTACTTGTCACCTGTTTCTCAGTGAAATCTTAGACCGGGTTTTGCATGAGCAAATTTTTGGCTCGGTTCCTAACCACTTTGTTGCTTCTACTCCTGTTTGATCACCTTCAGCATCCTCTTTGTTTCCCATCCTGGAGCTTTTCCTCTAACAACATTCCTGTCATAGACGAAATTAGTCTCGTTGCCGTTCTACAAGCACCCGTGTCCTTCTGTCACCTTTGTGGCTAACATGGCCTACCACGTGCCTGTTTTGCTGCTGTACCTTTTTGCCCACCACAAAACAGTTGCCAACACGGAGTCACAGGTCACTAAAAGCTCTGCCAAGTGGAAGTCACGCCACCCCTCAGCATTTCAGAAACCCCTGGCTCTCCTGGAAGTGCTGGATATTTGGAGCACGGCAGAGCAGCTTTCTAGCTGTCCAGATGGTGGTCTGGAGCCATGTCTTCTGCTGAGCCGAGCCTGGCCCCACCGGCCTTGTGGGGCTGCTCTATTTGCAAGGAGCCCCCAGCTTTGCTGCCCTGGTGAGAGGAGCTTGCAGCCTGTCCCCGTATTTCAAACACAAGGCACCTCAGAGCAAATACCCTGCCCCTGCAACAGCAATTTGGCCTCCGTGCCAACAGAGCAATCCTTGTGTCCTAAGGGGAGCTTCAGAAGAGCTTTATCCTCGGCAAACAAGGCAGAAGAGATAAGGGAGGAAGGCATTCCCTTTGGAAAGCAGTTTCATACAAGTAACCCCTCGGAGTCAAACGTTGTTCTCTTTATGACAGCACGTAACATGGAGGAGGCTGTAGGAGGGTGATTCTGTGTTACCATAACAGTCCTTCTTCCCCTCCTCTTGTGCACCACCTTCACTCCCTCTCTCACAGCTTGCTCGCTGCCCCAGCCTGGGGAGCAGCTGGCAGGAGGGTGTCTGCAAACACACGCCGCTTCAGCCACCTCACGTGGGGCGGCTCCGCAGGGGGTTGCCACCGCGGGTGGCTGGGTGCCCTGCTCCGCACTTGCCTCAATCAAAGCCCTGGCATTCAGCTTTCCAGGGCTGCTACCCCGCCTGCGGAGGCACATACCCCACGGGAGGTCCTGGAGGGAGGGTGATGGGCTGTCCAACAGAGAAATGTGGAGCCAAGGAGCCTGTATGCTGGGATGGGTCTGTGCTCTCCTTGGTATTACTGAGCAAACCCTTATCCTCAGGGGACAGGGTCAGGGGAAGGAGTACCCTTTGCTGTCTGAATTTAGTTTGGGCTCCTTCAGAGAGCAATGGGAAAGCCAGGCTGGACTGCACTCAGACTGGTGTTTATGTCTCACGCACATGGAAAAAGGCCAACGTTGAAAAGACCCTCTCAAAAAGACAACCATCACAGGGCTTTAGATCTGCTCATCTTCTGAACTAATTCGCTCACAAGTCCTGGCCTTCAGAAAACTGTAGTAGATTCTCCAGTCATCTTGGATGTAAGGAAGGGGAAAAAAAGAAACCACAAAATTGCCAATCGTTCTCACTTTTAGATTTATCATTTAATTTATTTGGCTTTTTTTTTCCTGTCTTTGTAATTACAATATTGTACAAAGTGTAAGATAACATTCAATCACTGTAAAATAAGATTTAATTATGTCATGATGAGATTCATTAGTTAATATTTGTATAGCACACTGAACATGTAAAGTGGTTAGCAAGTGCTAAGTATTAATCTTGCTGTTTCAGAAAACAAGGGAATTTGCTTTTGGGGAGCAGAAAAAGCATGCTAAACATATGCATTTGGGGTGGAACTTCAGCTAGAATAAATCAGTGCTAGCCCTTTGGCTGTGCCACCTTTGCATCTTTGTCAGGAGCCTTGCCCTCCTCTTGGACTGTAGTTATATCCACAAGGCCCTCAGTGATGAGGCTCTGATGAAGCCAGGGATTATAACCATAATGGTCTGTTGTATTATTTAGTATGTCCAGTGTTGGGATACCTTAGCCTCTGTACCTTCCAGCTTCCAGGATCTCCACAGCTCCAAAAATATCATGTGAATATATGGTCTCAACCCCTAACCTGATGCTTGCACTAGCTGGGATTTCATTTTCTCTGCAGAGGTCTGGGGCATCAAAAAACTAGTTTGGGTGGCCAGACTCAGGGATACATGCTCTCAGCTTTGCAAATCTTTCACTAGCTCTGTTGACACTGTGGCATATTTGTCAAGACAGGGCATTTCTCGATAGAGCAAAGGAAAGGCAGGAGGTCTGAGAGCTGATAGTCTTTCATTGTGCTCTGAAGCTGTTCCCTAATTATAGCAGTTGCTGCTCTGCTGGTAGCAGCTATCAGTTTTTCAGCAACTACAGCACCGTGTAAAATAAAACCAACACTAGGGGTGTATTGCGGGCCACCAATTCCAACACACCAGCAACTTTCTTTCTAGGGACTCTGAGACATACAGTGTAGGAAAAACAGGTGGTACTTTCCTCTGCCGTGATGAACCAGACCACCACAGCCCCAGGAGCAACATCTTGCAATGTGCAAGGAAAGCGGTAGGTCTGGTACCTGACACTTCTGCTTCAACAGATGGTCTATGGAGAAGCACAGAAGATGATGTGGAGAGACAGGCATTTCTTTAGTGTTTTTTAGCAACTTCCCTTTGGCTGCTATGTGTGTCCCCTAAGAAGTAATGAATGTGTTATAAGAACCACCAAGGACCATGCTATGGAAGTGTAAAGAACCTGGGGAAAATAAATTTTTGGGAAGGGGTACATTATTATGTAATAATGAGTGTCTCCTAATGTGTACACCGAAGGGACTAACCTAAGGTTGTACAGCTTTGATTTACAGGAGCATGTAGAAAAAAAAGCACCAATCCAAAATGCTACATGGCTGTGTCACTATTAGCTGGCTAGCTGCATGCCAGCCTCTCTGTTGTATGAAACAGCACAATTCATCTGCTCTGAGAAGCAGCCCAGAGGCTGCCATCTCCTAAAACTGGCTGTCCTGACCTCCTGGCTTAGTTTCAGTGCCTGGCAGGCTGGGACATTGCAGTGACAAGGCCAGCCAGTCCCCCAAAAAGTTGTCTTGAAAGAGCTACCCGAAAGACAACAACCCTTAAGGCAATAAAAGCTGTGGGGTTGTCCCTGTCTGCCACAGGGGAACCTGACAAGCTCCTTATTTGCATGAGTTCTCCTAAGATTTACATGATTGAGTCTACATAGTTTGTCCCTTGAACTCACAGTTCTTCCATACAGCTCCAAGAAGAGTGCTATTAAAAGGCGTTTGCTTATTTTCATCATCCCCATCTTCTCTCCAGCATGCAATGAGGTGTCTTGCCAGAAAGCTGGTGTTTCACTCTCAGCCTCCAGTGCTCCACCTTAGCTGGGTTGCACGGGGGGGTTTACAGAGCTATCACACTGCAGTATCCATGCCTGCGTGCACAGGGATGTGCCACCTTCTCCAAATTAATTCCCCATCCTTTCGAGAGTCACTTATGCCCCCTTTAGGTACAAGCTCATCGCGCTCAGGCAGACTAAAAGGGCAGTAAAGAGAAGCGGTGGGTATGGCGAGCAGCACGCAGCCACCGCAGCGCACAGAAGCGCAGCAGCCCTGTGAATCCCGCTAGGTAAGGCAGCTAATGAGCAAGACTGCGCACCAAAGTATTTACTGTTGCTGGAGCACTTTAACTGAGTGGAACTGTTGGGAGAGTAAATACAGAAGTAAAACAGCAGCTTCCCACGCAGAAACGCCTCTCTCTGCTGGTAAACCCGCCCTCTTTGGCTTCAGAGAAACTACCACTGCCCTCCTCCCTCACGCTTTAAGAGAAGCAAGAGGCCTAAGTCATCCTCAGAGTCATCCTGGAGGAAGAAGTCTTCACGGGATGCAGACTTACCAGCACCCTCCAGTGCCCCATCGCCCGTGAGTCCCTGTCTCTGCCTGCGACAAGCCCCCATCACTTGCAGGGGATGGGCAGGCTGCGGTCACTGTGCTCAGCCTCCCCATTGTGACCAACCTTCCTCGCGCCTCTGAAGGCAGCATGTGCTCCCCATCTCACCCCCTCCACCTCAGCAAGGCTGGGGGATCAGGGAGGCATTGCACCTCTGCAGCTCTTCCCATCACTATACCAGCTCTTCTCCGGCCAAAACTGATCATCAGACAAAAGCTCATTTTCCCCCGAATTTTTTACTTGCCACAGAATAGGGCATAAGGAGGTACCAGGACAACATGGCAGGCCAGGATTGTCACGGGCTGGACAAAGGAGATTGGGTTGGTTGTTTTTATATTTTTTAAGGCACTTGAATGAACAGCCGTATTCTTCAGACCTGCTGAGCTCAGCAGGAACTCTGCAGTTGCCAGCGTTTCTTGGAATTGGCCTCCTTGTTATGGGCTGCCTCAATGAGGTGTTTACCCACATCGGTTTTAAGTTGTAACTTCTCTATTTATTTTAATAAACAGCAAGTCGTAAAATAATACACCAGCAAAATGACAGAGTGCCTTCTCCAATGGTGCCTTCCACGAACAGACCGAGTCTGAGTCCAGGCTGCTAGCACAGATGTTCCTAAAGAGAGAGCAAGCCAGGAACCCATGACTTTTTCCTCTTAAGAGCCTGTCATCTCCTGAGCTTGCTCAGCCAACACTTCCACCTAGTGGCCTGCTCCACACATGCTGAGATGATTCATGTCCTTGGGTGTAACAGGGGATCTGAACTTTCTGCAGAGGAAAGATGATAATCTTACAGAATAATCAGATTATTACTCGCTGGTGAGGGGGTCTGGATCGTGCTGGGCAAGGTAGCATACCCATCCAAAGCGTAGAGCTGACTATCATGTAATGCTGTGCAGCAGCATACAACTAACATGCACATTAGAAAAGTAATCAGTAGTAAATTACTTCTGAGACAATACTGGGTTGCATGTAAATGATTACTTTGGGTATTCATTTGGAATAGATGAGTTTTGCAAAGCACCTTTAAACAATCCTGGTGGGGGATTCTGCTCTCCTTAAGGGGACAAACTGCACCACCGAACACCCGGCACAGAGTAGTGCACGCACATGGGTCCGTCTGAGCACTGCTCCCGCTCTGCTCCTGGCCCATGTACTTTCTAAGATAAATTCCTTAAGCTCTTTGCCTCGCTTTCCCTACCTGAGCCATGCAGATAATATTCTGGGGGGAGTCTGTGAGCTAACTACCATGCTACTGGTTTGGATTATTATTTATACCACAGCTAGGAGACATTGATTTTTACCTTTAGAGCCAGTGTTTGATTTTTATGACAGCATTGGGACACTGCCTTACAGCATGGTGACAGCCAGCATCACCTCAAAAACGTCCAGAAAACCCCCACAAGGCAGCTACATCTGTTTCACAGACCCTCTCCTAATCAGCATCAATGCTCCCTTCATTATTTTAAGTATTTCAACAGCAGTTAAATTCCCCCATGCGACACCAAGCCCCTGGACTACTGTCCCCTCTGCAGAGTAAGAAGCAAGAAAATTAAAGCCTCGAAAGAAAGCACATACCAAGGAAATATGTCTTGTTTGGTACCACAGTTAGGCAGCGAGGGAGCAGAGGTGACAGTGGACACCCACGGCACCGTCAAGAACAGAAGTGAGGCTCATGAAGTCTCTGTCCAATACCTTATTTCTTAGGTTATTCTTTCTCCTTCAAACATCTTGCTGTGGGATAAAGCCTCCAGACAGCTAAAAGACAAAGCTTTACTATTATGCTTTCTTTCAGGGAAGAACAGCTCTGCTTAATACATTTTTAAAGACCATATTCATCTAGGAAGACTATCAATAATTAAGAGAAGAAAACAATATTACTATGGAAATTAAGGCACCTCTGGGTCTGTTAGAACATGGTATTTCCTGATGACTTACTGGCATCCCTTCCAGCTCCCAGACAAACAGCACAGAGCAAGAGACATTTGTACCCCAGAGAGACAACCCTGCTCAGTCCAGGTCGATGCAGAGGGCTGATGCTCTGTAATTAAAGACAAGCTGTCAAAGGATTTTTTCACAAGTTTTCATTTTTTCTTTGCTGTTTACATTAGGGTGGTGAGAAATCCTTCCTCCCTCCTTGCCCCATCATCTCCGGGACAGTAAGGAGGTGCCAGCCGTGGTGGGCCGGCGGGAATCACGCCTGCTCTGCCACGGTGAGGCAGCAAGACCTGCCAGGGCCCTGCACACCTCCACACGCAGGGCTACATTGCCAGCCGTGGTGGCAGGAGTGAATATCCCACTGGGCTTCTGTGTTGGGGTTGTGTGGCAAGGTTTGGGTAGCAGGGGGGCTATAAGGGTGGCTTCTGTGACAAGCTGCTAAAAGCTTCCCTCATGTCGATAGAGCCAACGCCAGCCGGCTCCAAGATGGACCTGCCGCTGGCCAAGGCTGAGCCAAGCAGCGACAGTGGTAGTGCCTCTGAGATAACTTATTTAAGAGGGGGAAAAAATGGTGCAACAGCAACTTCAGCTGGGGAGAGGAGTGAGAATATGTGAGAGCAGCAGCCCTGCAGACCCCCAGGCCAGGGCAGCAGGAGGGGCAGGAGGGGCTCCAGGTGCCGGAGCAGAGATTCCCTGGTAGCCCCTGGGGAAGCCCATGGTGAGGCCGGCTGTGCCCCCACAGCCCATGGAGCTCCACCATGGAGCAGATCTCCACCTGCAACCGGGGAGGGCCCCACGCCAGAGCAGGGGGATGCCCGAAGGAGGCTGTGACCCTGTGGGGAGCCCACACTGGACCCGGCTCCTGGCAGGGCCTGTGGCCCTGTGGAGAGAGGAGCCCAGGCTGGAGCAGGTCTTCTGGCAGGACTTGTGACCCCATGGGGGACCCAGGCTGGAGCAGCCTGTTCCTGAAGGACGGCACCCATGGGGGACCCAGGCTGGAGCAGTTCCTGAAGATCTGCAGCCTGTGGGAAGGACTCACGTTGGAGAAGTTCATGGAGAACTGTGTCCTGTGGGAGGGATCCCAGGCTGGAGCAGGGGCAGAGTGTGAGGAGTCCTGCCACTCAAGAGGAAGGAGCAGCAGAGACAACGTGTGATGAACAACCACAACCCCCATTCCCTGTCCCCCTGCACCACTAGAGGGGAGGAGGTAGAGAAAATCGGGAGTAAAGTTAAGCCCAGGAAGAAGGGAGGGGTGGGGAAAGATGTTTTTAATGTATTTATTTGTCATTATCCTATTCTGATTTGATTGGTAATAAATTAAACTAATTTCCCCAAGTTGAGTCTGTTTTGCCCATGACAGTAATTGGTGAGTGATCTCTCCCTGTCCTTATCTCAACCCATGAGCCTTTCATTATATTTTCTCTCCCCTGTCCAGCTGAGGAGGGGAGTGACAGAGCAGCTTTGGTGGGCACCTGGTGTCCAGCCAGGGTCAATCCACCACAACTTCATGTTTTCAACACATTCTGCAATTGTTAAACGGTCTGTGCTGGACCTGAGAGATGGAGTACTGGCCCTTGTCTGTGCATTTTGCAAGAACCACTCATACAATTAGGGTCACACACAGTCATGCATGCAGATACTGCAGCATATGTGAATAGTGCTCCAGCAGGAGTTAACCCTGACCGAAAGGAGTCCCTGCCATAAAATTGCTGTGGGCAATATGGGCCCTGTCCTTATGGAGATGTCTGTGCTGCAGGCACCACTGCCTAGCAGACAGACTTCAGCTATTTTGGACACCAGCAGCTGTGTAGCCTTGGCAACATGCGAGTTTTCCAGGGCCTGCCTGGAGTGTACGTAGAGCTGAGTTCACTTTCACTGAGGGCCAAAGTAGTCCCTGGACACACTGGAATGTGCTAGTGACGGAAAAATCTGTTGCTGCTTTGATGCCCATAAGTGGATATTAAATATGGCAAATGGAGCGATGCCATAGGAGAAATTGGTTTAATTCTTCGAATTTCTTAAAATCAGATCATTTTCTTTGGACTGAGCTAGGTCTGGCAGTATTCATCTAATCTGAGAAGGCAGAAGCTGCTCCCTTTCCCAGTGAAAATCACCGACAAGCCAGCACCCCATGGCCCACAGGGATCATGGGCACCAACAAACGCTTCTTCTTCCCTTCTTTCTTTCACACATCCTGATTCTCTCTCCTTTAAAGCAGTGCTGAGATGAGCAGTATATCTGCAGTACTTCTGCGGCAGAGTGGCCACCAGAAATGGAATTACCATTCATGGGCTGAGCTGCCGTTACTCACTGAGCTCAGGTATTCCTGGATCAGTCCAGAAAGAAAATAAAACTTCTTGTCTCAGGTGACCTCCACAAAGCCACTGAGTTACATGAACTCACTTGCCTGTGCCCCTGGAGTTTGCACAGGTAAAGGATTTTAGCCTTTTCATACAAGCTCTGCACCTACAAAAACTTTTACTGGAGTCTGCTCTACACTGGGAGATACAGATAAGTTTGACAAGTTTTTGGTTGACCTTTAAATGTGGCTCCTTCCTTTCTAAGCGATACTAGTAAGGATAGGTGTGTCAGGTCTTAGGACTTTGCTGCCTTCCAATGTCTCCAGTAGATACCAGCACTCTCAGCTTAGGCTGGGAGTTAAGTTACTAAGCGACTCCAGTTTCAGCTCAGGCTTGTTTTCCTGTGGGCAAGCAAGAGTTAATGCTACAATATCACCTTCCATGGGGTGCACTGCATCATTATCCCAATGCTCTGCGTGCTATGCTAGGGTGGGTGCTTTATGGTCAATGAGTGGCTTCAGTGCTACTCTCAGTGAGGCTTCATTTATTTGCTGTCAGAAAGACAGAGAAACAAATTGTGTATCAGTGCCTACCTATTCTTTAGGGTTCATCCCAGAGAGGGAAATCGATGACTCGGTCTCTTCTTGAAGCATCCACGTTAAAACACAGGGAGTGAAGTCTGACATTTTGTGTGTGTGCGCGTGTGTTTGTGCAGTTCAGCATTGCCGTTCATCTTCACTCTCCAAATCAACAATTATCTTAAGTCCCCCAGGAGGGAAATGTGCTCCTCTCATAAGCTTGGAGTAATGACTTGGAAGCAGTGGTGTGTAACAGGATCCCCAGTGCTAGGCTTTGCCTGATAACCGCATATACTAATAAAATAACCCTGAGTTGGTTCCAGTCCTTAACATTCCCTTATTAGTATTCTATGGGGCCTGTGTTGGGAAGAGAAACACCACTTGCCTGCAAACTAATATCCAAATGCAAGCCGTGATCAGCATCTTGCATGGGCCCTCATAAATTTGAGCAATTTCTCTGTGTCTCTTCCATCTCATTGACCTGACAGGATGATCACTCTCTGCTACTGCACTGGCTGTGTCCCTTCCATCGCCCATGAGGAAAAATTCTACACTGACATATTTCCTTCCTAATTTCCTGGTCTATAACTTTTTTTTACCCTTTCTCACTACCTAACTCAGACCACTTTTGGAAGCAAAGACCAGTAACCCTTGAGGGGTTTTCTCCAGACACCAGCTCTCTTTTTTCTCAGAAGGACAAAAAGTTGAAGGAGGTCAGCACAAGAGCTCTATGGAGAACGTTGCAATAAAAATTTCCTGGCTTTGGGATGAGACGGTACAGTACACTCAAAGGCATAAATCAAGAGAAGATGCTGAAATTCATACCTAAAAAAGAATCAGCAATTAAACTATGGGTTACATCTAACCTGGCTTGACATGAGCACCCTCTTTCAGTACTTTCATGCTCTGTGTGTGTGTGCTGATTCCTGTTTGTGCTTACATGAATGGGAAGAGCAGGATCTTGTGTATTTGCTCTATGTTGTTATCGATATTATTGATTATGAACTCTTTCCTGCACATAAATCTGCTTGCCTCCTTACAGAAGTTATAGCTGTTCATGAAAATTTTTAGTTATATATTAAAAGATGTCTGTCTCTCACCCAGGGGACCTTGGCATCAGTTAAAATCACAGCCTACACATATGAGAACAGCTCCAGAGCATGAAAACCGCAGCACTCATCTCGTGGTCCAATACACTGTGGTTCTTGTGCCTATGTGTATATGGACTTGTTTTAGTCAGACCCTGCCTGGGTATGACAACAGCAGCAGAAACCCAGACAAAGACAGAGGTTAAGAAACAGGCAGAAGCAGGGAAAAGATTGTGGAGAAGGTGGGGGAAAAGATGCTGGCATGAGGAGTGGGGAGAGACAACAGGAAATTAAAAATAAGATAAAGAATATATTAACATTTACCTTCTCTCATATACATTTCATCAACCTCCTTGCCAAGAAACAGTCACCCCCATTTTGCCCTCCAGGAGACTCAGCATCGAAAGCGGAACCACTTGTTCAGGGTCGGTCCCCAGGCAGGAGACAGAGCTGCCAGACACACCATCAGTAGCCCAGCCACAGCAATGGTGATGCCCTTAGCTTCTGCCACCCCCAACTGGGATGTGCTCCCCAGGGGGCATGGCTCTGCCTGAGACCCCAGCTGTGGTCCCAAAGCCTACACTGTGGAAGCCAGGACCATAGTATGTAGCAGAAGAAAGGCATCGTGTAGTGGTGCTGGGAGGAAAGGGGGACCTGTGCTCATGGAAACAGGGCAAGTGGCCGAAGTCTAACTTTCCAGACCATGTGTGACAATACCAGGGATTCTTGGAGACACCTTCTGAGTATGGCAGGTGATGGGGAGCAAGAGAAAACAGCCTTGTCTTGCTCTGTGCTGCTTTGGTTAAATCTCTCTGTGCTATGAAGGTTAATTTTCCACAACTTGTGGAGCAGCAGGGAATTTCCACAAGACTGACAGAAAGCTTGTGTTGAGCTAATATTTTAAAAGGGTAAAGGAGACGACCCAGGTAATTATAGGCCTGTCAGGCTGACATCGATCCCAGGTAAAATAATGGAGCAGCTAATAGGGGGAGTATAATTCATGCCCATCAGCAGGGTTTTATGGAAAACAGACCCTGTCAAATGAACTTAATATCTTTCTTTACCTTGATTGCAAGTTTAGTTGATGAAGTCAATGGTGTTCATGAAAAAAACACTAAGATTTTCCAAAGTATTCAACTTGGTACCACACACTAGCTGGATTTAAATCCTTCAACAATACAAAGCCAACAGAGTATGTAGTAAATGGATTAAAGTGACTGATGGCTCTGAAAATATGATTGAATAAAGAAACTGTCATCCTGCAGTTGTCTTACAGGTTGGGTCCCATAAGGTTAGGTGGGTGGCATGATGGTATTTTACATTCATACCTGTGATCTACTAAAATCTGTTACTAAAATCTGTCATACTAAGATTGGAAGGGTGGAAAATTATAAGGAGGGGTCACTGACACAAACGACTTTGTAATTTCTTCGTGAACTTGGCAGAAACATGTTATGGCAGAAGTATAGGTGCTTCAGTTCAGTCATACGTGAAGTAAACATATCTAGGAACAGAAAATACAGGTGCTACCTACAGAATAGGGAACAGGCAGGAATGTCTTCAAAAATGAGTTAGGAACCACAATTAGTCAAGCACAAATATCCAGTGTGATACTGTCACCAAAACATCTGATAAAACACCTTATCAGGGCCACCTCTGAGGGCAGTATAGAGATAATTTCACCTTTTCTTTGAAACTGCTGCAACCACACCAGGAACCCAGACTGCTCAGCTCAAGAAAGAGTTTGATGAGTTGGAGATGCTCCATAGCAGATCCAGGACAACAGTCCCGGGATTTGCAAACCTGCCATCCAAGATACAACTCCAACAGCCAAACTGCTTTGTTTACCAGAGTGATGGCTGGTGATCTGACCACCACCTTTGGCATTCAACAGAGAGGAAGGCATCAACAGCAAAAGCACTGCTGATTTCAGTGGAGTAGCTACTTGCTGAATGATACCTGTCTCTGAAGCTGGTCCTTGATACATAACTCTACTCCCAGTATTTATCTCCTTTGTCTGTTGAACAGGAACATTTACTTGTCCACTGTCTCAGGACATTGCAACAACAACAAAGATAACAGTTGAAAAGCTCTGCCTCAGTGCCAACTCACTATGTTGTGAGTCACTATATAGTTATATATTTTATTATTGTGTCCATTTAGCACTGAGCAGACTACAAAGTTTCTGTTTTGCCTCAGAGGCACCAGGAAAGACTTAAGCTATCTTGAGATGCTCTCATAAAACCTTCCTGTTGGGAATACTAACATGCACCAGGTACTGCCTAAGTGCATATCCTTTACTGTGGTTTAAGCCATGACAGAACATGAGCTAGTACGGATGTCCGTACATTATTAATTGATTGCTAATAGTAATAAATGGTTCCATAGTGTGGACTTGTAATCTTATAAATAAAGTCCCTGGCATCTGCATTGACAGTAGGCAGCATGTGGAAATGTTTGGGAAAGAGGTGAGCTCCCAACCCTTGTGGAATGCAAGCTGCCACCCTGCATCGTAGCTGAGCAACAATTTATTTTACATTTCAATTAGAAACAAGCTCATCAGATCCTTTGGGAAAAAAATTAAAAATAAGGCTGACCTCTAAGTCCACGCCAGGGGCTAGTTTTTCTTATTTGCTTAACATTTCCCAGGTCCAGAAATAGAAAGGGTGGGTGACTAATAGACTTAAGATCTCCGAGGTGAGATGATGCTAGTGACTGAAGAATATGCATTAGCTGGCATCAGTACAGCCAGAAAAAGGAGAAATCCACTTAGAGCTGCTTCTCCAGTAAAATAAGCCCCAGGTTCACAGAGTGAGATGCCTCCTCCCTGCTGCAGCAGTGAATTAAGTTTGTCATTTGTTATTGTGTCTTGCCAGCGCGCAAAATAGCAGCCCTGGGCTGTAATCTCCACTCATCTGAGTCTGCACAATAATTGCTGGCAGCCATGGAAACCAAACTTCCCACAGTCATTTATAAACTTGACCCTCCTTGCTTCCTTATCGCTGTATTCAGCTGAGCCCTTGATGGGGGTAAGTGAAGAGAAAGGAGATCGTAAACTGCACTTGCAAACTAACGTTTGGCGGTGGAGCACAGAGAACTGGCCAGAAGCCCATCATGCCAGTAGGAGCCTTTCCAACGGCACCACTAGGCTTTGCAGCAGGCTCCTGGCAAAGAAGGTGGAGCAGTGCCATCAGCTGCAATAAGCTCCAGTTAATGACTAACAGGCCTTTATCTGCTTCGTATGAGATGTGAGGATGGCCTCTTTGCCTCCAAATCCCACCACTGGCTTCCTGGGGACCCTTGGCCTTGCCACCTGATTTGCCTTCTGCCTGAGAACCCCCAGTTATAAACTGCAGATAGCCTATTTCACAGCAACATGATGCAAGTGAAATTATGAAGGTCTCAGAGTAGCTCTAAGATTGGAGCTGTAGAATGCCAAAGAACTCATGTTGGTCTTTTCCTCAAGGGTACAATAAAAATTCTAAAAATATTTACAGCCCAGCTGAGGCTGGAGGACCGTGCCTGGTTGACATTAACTTGGAGAACTCAATCCCTCTGCTGAGTCCAAAAAAGAGACTTAGAGAAAGCAGTGTCCCAGGGAACCCTCCCACCATGCCTGTCCCTGCCCCCCAAGCATCTCCTGTGGCTGTTTCTAGCAGTAAGACTGGGTCTTTTCATCCCCATCTGGTCACAGTCTACTATGAGAAGTGCGGGAGTGATGCAGGGCTTTGCAGGCAGTGAAAGCAGCACAGGTAACTTCCAAGCTTGCTCACTGCCAGCTCAGGAAGATCTGCAGCCAAAATGTTGACACAGGACACCCCAAACTCAGTGCTCCTCTAAGCCTTCATTGCTCTACTGTGGATACTTGACCACCAGTGTGGCTTGGACTGAGACTGCCAACCTGATCCATATCAACCACCAAATACTCACCACATGCACAACCTTTAGAAGGCTGAAGCCAGGTTAGACCTCTGGCATGACTGTTAATTCCACAACTTTGGTTGTGGCCATCCAAAAACATGATCATTTTATAATCACTATGAAATGCCTACTGCACCAACAAAAAAGTGAAGAATTAGTTGTGCAGAGTTTTGAAAGTTGCTAGATTTTGTCTAGTTTAATTATTCAAGCATCCTAACCTCTCACACTTCAGGAACAGCAATGACTGTAGCCTAACAGGAGTTTCACCACTACTGAAAAGCATAACATCATTTACCATTGGGACCATCAGATTACACCACTGACAAACAGCTGATCCAATACATCTAATTTCTACAATCCACTTGTAAGGCTTTCTTTTTATTCACCAGTATTTTTTCTATATCAGTATCACTGGATCTAAAACACAGTCCAAAAGGTTGACTATTTCTTCTTAATATGCCACACCAGGTTGTTATATACTGTCAAGACTCGTTAAGCCAGGCTGAGTTATGTTAAAAAGTGACACTTCTGTAACAGGTCAGGCATTCAGAGATGGTCCTTTCTGGCAAAGTGAATTAAGGCCTATACCACCTCATTCAATTTTTTTCCTTTGGGGACATGGAAGCTAATTATGATATGCTAAGCTTGGTCAATTTTTCTCCAAGACAGACCTCCATAATTATTTGGAACTTACTTAAAAGGAAAAGAATATGCTTTGGTATCATTATTTACCCAAAAGCTGTGTGCTAGCCATAAAGTTTGGCTCTAGTGGTTAAATTCTCTCGTGTTCAGTTCTGTTTTGAGCCAAGGTTTTCAGTTTGAGCCTAATGCAAACTGTTACACCTCTAGGAAGGATTTAGTCTCTTTCTTCCTTTTTAAGTACTGCCTGATGCAACACACCAATCCTAATCCTAGGAAAGAACAGCAGCTGCACGACACCCTCTTTTTCTCTTCCCAAATCCATGTAGCCATTTCATCTATGTCACCCCACAAACTCCTTATTTAAATTTCCCATTTCTCTCCATTGTTAAAAAGCCTCCGTGGGGCTTGTAGTAGCTTTTGCACCTCTGCGCTGTACATCACAGCCTGGAAATATTGCAGGATGAGAGTTCAAACAGCAGCACTTGCTGTGCCCAGTTGCGTCTGCTCAAATTTGGCATATTAAGACCAGTTGAATATCAATCTTTCCCATCTCTGTTTTCTTCTGTTGAACTTGCTAGTGGCTGATTACTAAATTTAGTCATGAGAAATGATGCATGGGGACATCTGAAAAAAATACCATGTGATCATATAAGTGCACTATAATGAACTGGTATGAAGAGTCAGGATTAAGCTTGGAGAGAGATCTTTAATTCTTTTATTTTCAGCATTCAGGGTGTTTGGCTTAACATGCTGAATGTGTCTTTGGCATGCTTTATTTTATAAGGGGACAGAAATCTTACTAGGCAAGTTCACTATTCCTGAAACTCTTGGCAGTCTAGAGTCCATGCATGAGATGACCAGCTTTAAAGCTGCACACATGCAAGTCAAACACATGTACCAGAAATACTTTCATGGCCACCAGTCTTAGGGGAGGCATATGAGCAAGCACACCAGGTCAAGAAACATACTAATAGCACCTTTTGCACAGGTTTCAGACCCACCCAAATCCACCCTGCAACCTAAAGGACATAACAGGCCAGTGGTGAGGTCCTGTCTGTCCCTGGAGTCAGCTCCACCTCAGGTGATCACCAAGTCCTTATCTGCCACACTGCAGAGAGTGTACAGCCCCTTCCAGCTCACCCTCATCTGCAGGTTTAATAATTCCCTAGCCCATCCACCAAGCTGGTAATGAAAACATGGTATTATAGGAGGCCTGGAGTACCCGCTCAATAAATCTTTACAGTTGAAAACTTATCTTTAGATCTGTTTATCCCTTTTCAGCTAGACTATTTTCTAGTTTGCATAGCTCAACAGCTATAGTAGACAGATGTCCTACTGTGGCCACAGTGTGTACAGTTGAAGCACTGGCAGTGGAGCAGCATGAGAGCAACCCTTTCCAAAGGGGGTTACTCTGGGTGCACCCTCCAAAGAGGTGGATTTTTCCCTTGCAGGGGCTCTCAGCACAGGAACATGGCTATCGATGGCCGAGCTCCACTTCTGGTAACTGCACTAAATGAAAGACCAGACTCCATGGTGTACTTAAGAAGGGAAAGCTTTCTGGAGCCATTAAGTTACTAACATCCACGTATGCAGACCTGAAAGAAAGGTGCTGAACTGATGGATGTGCTTGTCATATTTATGGTTTGCAGCAGTGATGAATGTGCTTTTTGGTTTATAATGTGATGCTCATTTAACTCTCCTTTTTAAGATCAGGTTGATTTACAGAAGCCAGCATTACTATTGCATATCAGTGGGGTGACAGGGATAATATTATCGCATAAAGGTTTGTCAATTAGTCTTGCATGATAAAGCCGGCTCCAAACGGAGGTCTCTGGGAAGATTTAGCCCTGGCAAAAAGGGATTCACCACATCTCTGGCGTTGGACTGACCCACTGATTTATATCCTTACCCAGTGTTTTGTGGAAGCCCTAATTCATGGGGATAAAACTTCAGCTGTCTCAGTGAGTCAATCCACAAAGGTGTGCTCCAGCACACAGCACACCTCCGGCTGTTGCTGACTGGAGTAACAGATGTCAGGTATCACAACCCAGCTGTAAGCAGCACACCCCAGCACAGTCCCTGCCCTACTTTTCCAGTGATGGCTAATGTTTTGGAGTACATTTGGTTTTATTACCTATGGAGAAGCACTTGATTTTCTGAAGTCAGGGATTCAGGATGCACCAGAAAGGGAGGGATGCAAGATCTCTAATCATGTAAGTCAGTGCAGGCATATAGTACTAATGAGAGCTTTGATTTACCAGACTTAGCACACATTAGCATCCATGGTTTCAACTTCTGCTCAGCCATGGGCTCTCTTCTGACTTTTTTAGCAAGTCTCTTCCTCCATCAGCCTCATTTTTCCCCTCTTTTTAAAGCCAACAGACTACTTGCTTCACACAAGTAATTAGCAATTTGACAGCACTCTAAAACCACCAGGCACGTATGTGTTTTAAGCTTTTTCATCCCAATAGGGAAAATGGCAGAAAAAGAAGCTTACATGTAGCACAAAATAACATAACACTGTTTCTGGTAGGACCTTCCATACTCATTTAGCTCAAAACGCTTTGCAAGGTCACTGGAAGTGCAGTTAGTTATCAAGCTAAATGTAGCAAAACATCAGAGGTGGAGGCAAGAAGTTTAGAAATGTGAAAATGTGTGCAGACGGAGAAGCCATGATGTCCAACTTAAATCAGCCAACGTGCCTAGTTATTCTTCATTCGCTTTCTTGGACTCTTTGGGCTACGTTTACTGCTGTCGCTTTTACAATGCCTTCCCCTTGGGAGACCATTACACACTCGATTTAGTCCCTGGGACAGAGACATTTGAAGTGGCTGGATGGCATGAGAAACAAAAAGCCAGGTGCACAGCTGCCTGGTGCTGGACAGGTGCCCGGAGGTCAGCCTGCAAGAGTGCAAAGTGAGGGCAGCTTTATTTCTGGCCAGAGATGGTGTCAGGGTTGGGGGCAGAGAGGCACCCATTGATGGAGGGGTCCCGGGGACAGATCTGGTACAGGGCTGATGGCATAAAGATGTGGTCGGATTTGGGGAGGAATCTCATCTGTTGGCTCAAGCAAAACCAAACCCTCATGATTTGGAATGTTTTTGAAGGCTGGTGAGAGCACCCCGAGATGGCCCCAGAAAAATGCCTCCCTATCAGTGGAAAATGCTCACAACAAACCATCTGTTAGCGGTGATGTGGCCATCAGGCTTTGTCACAAGAAAGGCCACAGTCAGCCTATATATTGCTCTGATGTGAGTCTCCTGCTGGTTAGTTCTCACTGCTATTTTTAGGCTGAGGCACTTTATGCCTTCAACTTTCCCCTTTTTCTTTTTTTTTCCCCACCATCAAATGGCCATAAACTCTCTCGCCGTTGGCAGAAATTTGTATCCTTCAGCAGTAATAGATCCATCAAGAATAGGCTGAGGTAACTGAATGCAGAAATGCATATCTGAGATGCTGTTCATTTTAATAAACTACACTGCATGAATGGAATAGATATTGAATTTAACATATACTGGCATGAAATAATTCTTACTAAGTGGTGTCTGGAGTCAGTTTTCAATCTAATTTCCCCTTTGTAGATTTTGTTATAAATAGATTTTATGAAGATCAGCAAATTAATTTTTTTAGCATGTAGCAGGTTTTCCCTATGATGAAAAGGACAAGTCCGGTCAAGCATCCACCTGTACACTTAAGGGACTGAGATTGTTTGTTGGCCCCGATAAGCTGAAACTCATCTGAATGTACCTCATCAGAGAAAAAAATGAATTTTTCAGAGGTCCAGCAGGCTTTTGGAAAGCTAAGGCTTGTGTCAAGGTTAATTAGGAGCTAACTTTGGAATGGCACCAAGGTAGCTGGCCCAACAGTGAAGACAGAGCCGTCAGGGTGGCCCTCACTCAGCCCTGCCAAGGCTCTGTGAGGCTGGATGCAGCTGTGCAGCCAGAGAGGCTCCTTCACATGCCCTGGGGCAAGCAGGTGGGAGGGATGGCTTTGCTAAGGTGAAAGGCAGCTCTCCACAGCATCCCTTCTCAACGCTTCTGCCCTTTCCCCCCACTGCACCCTTTAAAATGGGGCTCCAGCAGGAAGGCAAGAGCTCCACACAGACGTGGCTTCTTTCTCCAGATCTTATTCTTCTCCAAGCCATGAAGCTTACAGTTACAAAGCCAAGAGGAACATCATGATTATCCAGTCTGCCTGCAACAGGCAGTGGGAACAGAGGTGGCGTTCATCCTCATCACCAGCCTTCGCAGAGATGCTGCCCTTAGGCACACAGCCCGTGCGCAGAGCAGATTAACATGTTTGGTGGATATTTCCTAGTAAAACAAATAGGAGGAGGGCAACGTAATATGTTGCAGTCATTAGAAAGAGAAAGACACTGATTTCCCCAAAGGCTTTAAAGCAGGGCTTCAGCCCAAAGCAGCTTGCACCATACGCTGCACGGCCATCATCCAGTACACGATCATTTTACCCCCTTGATGCAAGAGACACCTGTCTGAGCAAACCCCCTTCCTGGCTGCTGGTTTCACCATGAAATCTGAGCCAGCCTTTTCCTCCTTGACAACATGCTGAATCCAGCCCAGCCTCTTAGCAGCTAGAGCTGTTGGTATCTGGTGGGTGGTTGAGCTCAGTCCAGTTCCTTGCTGGGGGAAGAAACAGGCATGCCTCACCACAAGACTCCACAGATTTTGACAGAGCCCCCAAGAAGTGACAGTGTGGGGAGCACCCCATCATCCCCTGAAGATGTACGTCTAGGTCCAGGCCACTGCAGGGACACATCGCCCCACTCACCTCCCTGGTTCAGTCAATGGTTTTATTGATAGCCCGTGTGTAGTGAGCACGGGAACTTCAGATCTGCCCACCTTCAGCAAGCAGCTGATTTAAAGAGTCCTGCTGCCACCACAAAGAGACTTTGTGTAAGATACAGTCCCACTGAAGCATGTGCCCAGGATCAGTCTTGAACCCAGAAGCCCAAACTCAGGAGCTCACTGAGAGCTGAGTCCAGATAAATATTACATTTTAGCACAGACCCAAACTCTCATTCAGGAGGTTGGGATTTATCAGGGTAGAGACCCAAGCACATTCCAGCTCTGCCACTAGCAGATACCTCCAGCTGACTCATCCAATGAAGAATATGGGCACATTGGTCTTAGTCCACAGATCGTGGGACTTAGAGCACACCTAACCTTTCAGTCAAGGCATAGGCTTGACAGGTCTAAGCAGACTTGAGTGGAAAAAGGACTCTCTGCTGCTCCAAATTCTTGCAGCTCCAAACTGACCACAGAGCTGTGGTGAGTAGCAGAGACCAAGCTGCAGGCACGTTATCAAATAATTGCTGTACAGACTGTTTATTGTCCACTTGATGACAGTCCTTGTCAGCATCAATATCCCAATTTCTCTTGCTAGAAACAAAGGTTAAGTGAGTCCAATTACTCTAGTAAGGTAATATCAATAATGCTACTAATTACAGCAATTGCATTATGGATCATTAGTTAGTGATTATGACTTTGTCAAGTGCTTGGCAATTTTATGCAAGAATCACTCACAATGTGTCATGGAAAAGAAATATCTTCTTGTCATTGCTAGTTTCCAGTCTGTATAAATGATCTTAAAAGTTTGGTTGAAGACTGCTGAAAGCTTCTTAGGAAAAGAGATGTCTGCCTAGCATTTGCAGTTCCACAACACAAAAGAGCAAGATGGCCATGGTAAGAAAGGGCTGGAGGGCTCCTACCATATGCAAATGAAAATTCATTATTTTGAGTCCTGAAGAGTTTAAGAAAACAGGATCCCATACAAATAAAATGTCCCCAGTTTGTGTGAGGTATTGACATGTTTTTCTAATAAGAGGCATTATTATTCTTATAGCCTCCCTGGAGAGTCCTGGCATGTCTTATTTTATTTGAATAAATAATTAATTTAATTAAATTAAGATCATCCAACAGCCTGGTAACATGTTTTACTAATTCAAGTTTCTTGGGGGCAGGGGGGGGTGTCTAAGTATGTAGATGATAACCACAGAGACTGATTTTTTTCTTTAAATTAAATTAGAGGTGGTTGAAAGCTCTCTCTGTCCTCTAAATTTTCCTCTGCCTGTAGCTCTGCTGTCAGAGCAGTGGTGACCAAAGACACTATGTTCCAAAAGACAAGCAGTGGAGACACTGTCTGTGAACTCTCCCTTGGTCACAAACAACTGAGCTCTAAGTGGCTAGATCACATTATGGAACTTTTTGCTGATTTAACAGCTTTTTCAGGGCTTTTCCAAGACCCTCTCCACCTCATCACAACCCACATTTTCAACCACTTGCTTTGGTGAGTACTAAAATCATTCCAACCAAACTTTCACGAAAAATGAAACGAAAATTTAATTTAAAGCCAGTAAAGAGACCATTAAGATCCACTAATCTCACTCACGCACATGATAGACCATAAATTTCAGCCTCCACTTCTTGCACCAATATGCAGTAGGATTAAAATGCCTCTTCTAGATAAGGTCCTTGTCTGGATGATGAGATTCCTTAGTTCATCATCCCATTAGAAACTTCAAACACTCTTTAGCATTTTGAAGGATCATGTAAAGGTCTGGAAAACTTATGAAGCTAGAGCAAACAGCTGGAAACTGTATTTACTCACAGGCAACCCCGGGGTGCTGCAATATCCGTGGAATGTGTAAGCATCTTGTCTACACAAGTCTTGACCTCTATATTGTGCTCTTCACTGGCCTTCTGGACCTGCTGTAGGAGTCGAACTGGCAAAATAAGCAAGGTGGAAGTCCAAAACACAAGAATGCTATAACCTACCATAAGTCATCATATTTTCAGAAAAGGGGAAAAACCTTTTTTGGCACTTCCAGCCTTAACAGTGAAATTCATGGCTAAATATTTGCCAAGCTGCCTGGCTGGGCAAGTGGTACAAAAAGCAAGTAAAATTGAGGGACCTCAAAAGCATGAGGTAATTCTGCAATGAACCTGACTGTAGAAAAGTGGTACCCAGAAAATGCAACCTCCCAGACTGGTTTTTGCTATTTTCTGTCAAAACAAATCTCACTACACCCCAGCACTCTTTTGGCCATAAAGCTGTAATACAAGCAATGTTATATTTGCACTGCTTCCACCAGGGTTAGAGAAAGCCAAAGCAGTAGGAGGGAAAACCTCACACATGTTGTATAAATCACAGTGAAAACTGAGAAGACAAGGGCTTGACTTCATGTACCACCACATAACCCCACAGACTTAGAAAGATGGCTCAGGCAGAGCTGAAAGCAATGTTTAGTCCATAGTTATGTGAGATATTTAACAGACAAAGCAGATACTTAGTAAGATTTTAAATTACTCCTTGGAGGAAACCGTAAGCAAGAGACAATATACACAAGCACACAAGAGGGTAGATTTAGACTAGATACAAGGAAGAAATTTTTCACAGTGAGGGTGGTGAAACCCTGGCACAGGTTGCCCAGAGAGGTGGTAGATGCCCCATCCCTGGAAATACTCAAAGTCAGGTTAGACGGGGCTCTGAGCAACCTGGTCTAGTTGAAGATGTCCCTGCTCACTGCAGGGGGGTTGGACTAGATGACTTTTAAAGGTCCCTTCCAACCCAAACTATTCTGTGATTCTGTGATTAAATAGGACAGCATCATGTTTTTTCCTATTCCCTTTTTAATGTACAAGTAAGTAACCAAAGAGAAATAATGCAGCTCCTGTCCACATCATAGGAATACCAGCTGGAAAAAGACAGATGATTCACCTCCATTTTCCTTTGACAAGATCAGATTAATTGTGATGGTGTGCAGCTTTTTGTCACAAGAGTAAAATCTGCACTGTTTGTTCTCTGCGGTCAGCATTGATTTACCCTCACTTGAACTGAGAGGTTATTTAAGCAGTAATTTCAGCTTCCTGCAACTCAGAAGCAATAAATGGATTCTCTCGTGCATGTGAGACATTTTTACTAAGCACATTCATGGGGAGACAACTGTTGATTATACTCCAAAGGCATCTGAAATAATAATTATAATAACAAAATGTCACAAGAAAAGCATGCCTTCTAATGGCTTCCTAGCACGCCTGCTACTTGTTTCTCTTTTATCTCCCTGACGCGCTCATAAATATCCACCATCCGCCTCTTCCTTCTTAAGGCTCCAGGAAAAGAGGTGGCAGGATGGGGAGAAGGGAGTGAGATGCAGGCAGCAAGGCCATTTGTGACATCCCTGACATCCCCAGCAACTGGCCCTTGTCATTCGTTAGTATGTGCTGAGCAGCTTCATGGCAATGGGAAGTGCTGTTATACAAAAGCATTGGGAGTTTTCCCCCAAAAAAAGCATTTTTCCTGTGTGACCATTTGGCCTGTCCTGAAGACCCTGCGTCCAATGCATTGCTTGGTTGTGCTTCAAGCAGTCCAAGAAGCCTGGTCCAGTCTTGAAGTCACTGTTTTCCCTTGCCTTCAAGGGTACAGCATTGACCACAGCCTAGTCCTATGTGTCAATGTGCCCAAGTCCATGACAGGGGGCTGGAGATCACAGTTACCCTACCAGTTGCTTTGTGGTTATGCAACCTGGTTTCTGCCAGGCTCACTGACAGGGGACACGGAAGGGCTCGTATACATGGTCCATGAGAGTGCACCAAGGAGACATCGGCACCAACAATTCCCATCCAAGAAGTAGGGACGTGGTTTAGTGGCAGACTTGGTAGTGTTAAGGTAATGGCTGGACTTGATTATCTTACGAGTCTTTTCAAACCTAAATGATTCTATGATTCTATAATACAGCCCAAGGCATAAGGAGCAGCCCTTATGCAGGCAGGCACAGACCCTTGCTAGCTGGGCTGCACCGCTTCCATGACCTAACCCCCTGGGGACATTTTATGCTACATGGGTGTAGGGATCTCAAATAAATGCTGGCTCTGAGAGCAGAAAAAAGACTCTTCACACCACTGCACACTGTACGTACACCCCGTTACCACTGTTGGGCACAAGACAACAGTGTCTGAGCACTGCACAAGCGTAGAAACCCCTTCTACCTACTCCCTATAGTCCAAAAAATTATGCCTTTCACCAGGAAAGTCAAAATGTGCCGAGACAGGGCTATGAAAAGTCACATAGTTGCCACTCCATCCTCAGCATTGGGAATATGTGCCACACTACTAAAGGAGGAGATTGGGGGACTAGGTGACCTTCAGAGGTCCCTTCCAACCCAAACTATTCTATGATTCTATGAGATGCAGCTGTCTGATCCCTGCTTCCTCAATGCATCCATTCCTGATCAAGGCATCCCTTGCTCACTCTGTGCTAGGACTAGTTCTCTGGCTGAATAAAACACTGCAGGCTGCAGAGCCGTCATTTTGGCACTGCTCACCGGCACTAAATTCAATTTTGAAAAGGGGAAAACAAAAGGGAAGAACATATCTGTTGGCTCTTGGCATTAATCAGTGAAAATTACTTCACTTCAGCAGCACCAAAGGAACGTAAAGGTAATTGAAATGCAATGGCCAGCAGGCTGACCACCTCAGACTCAATAATAGTATAGTCTCTGTGCCAATTTAAGAATTATTTGGATTTTTCTCAGGGGTTTTTCATATGTATAATTACATTTGCATATAGAACCCCCGTAATATGCCAAGCTGACAGCCCTAAAGACCACAGTCCTCCGCTTTTATACAAGACAGATTCAATCCAGGGAACAGATGCTGCCCTCTCAGGGAATCTCATCCTGTCCATCAGAGACGCAGCTACTCTAGATTGTCGTATAGTTACTGACCAACACTGGTACCAGTGCTAGAGTAGTTTGAGCAAAGGTGTTTATCCCCATATCTGTATTTTACCACCACTGGCCTTTAATCAGGAGCAAACAGCCTGTGGTTCTTGAGCCAAAACTCACAGGCAATTGAAGTGCAGCTCAAATGCAGGATCTATCCCACAATGGAGGCATGCCAGTGCAGGAGCTGCAGGTAATCCATAACCTCAGCTGTGATGGGAAGTGGATCAAACCACCATAGCCCCATCCTCATGTCTGAGTTAGACATGATCTAACTGATCCCCTCGCACCAGAAAGAAACAGGACTCCTGGCCAGGCTTTGTCAATCCCTGCCTGTAAACCTCTCCTAGCATTTCTCTCAGTCTTGGCTCTAAGAAGCACATGCTGTCTTCTGACTCTTGGCCAGAGGAAGATGTTGACATGATTTTGTAGGGTCAGGAAAACTGGACACATCTACACCATAGGTAGTATTAAGTGGTCAGAAGTATTCCTAAAGAATAAGGTCCCTTGGAGGCAAGGGAACTGCTCAATCAGCAGTCCTGCCTATCTCTTGGCCACAGTGTCCAAACTGCTTATGCACGAGATGCTAGTGTTCCTTTCTGTGACGAAAGAGTCCACAAAGCACAGATCCCAAACACAGGCTCATGTATTGCAGGGGTTTTGCTGTGGCTGTCTTCACGTAGCCCAGCCTGTGACGAGCAGCAGTGCTGACCTCACCTAGGTCACTGGTTCCTCTCCTTCGCACAGGTTCAGAGGCAAGCCTTTGGCTATTTGAACCAGCACAGCTCACTGGTTCACACAAAGCCAGCCTGGGCCAAGTCATCTCTTCTCAGAACAGAGCTGGGTGTAGCATGAATGCTGTGTGTCAAATCAGGAAACAAGGACCCAAGGGTTGACCAGCGTGACTACCGATGCAACAGTCTCGTTTCATAAAAACTTACTGATGAGTGTGATTGGCACTTGGTCACCTCCAGTCTCCTCCGAATCTGAGGCATGAGAGTATTTTGGTGTTCATTCTTAATTCCTCAAACTCAACCTATCTTGCAGCAATTCTGCTTTTGAGATTCCTTGCTTGGCAGAATGAGAAAATTGGCTTGTTAAAACATCCAGATGCGGAGGGCTAACAGCACTGAGCATCTCCTGTATGTGTAATTCAGGCACAGAACGGAGCATGCAACCACAGGTCATGGCAGAGCATGATGATTATTCTGTCAGGAACAACTTAAGCTGGCAAATTTTAAGCTCTTACTTCTGATCATGAAATGCCTGCAAACACATCAAGATTTTAGCACCTGCACTCATTATTCAGATTTATTTGATGAGCGTTTTGTGCAAACACATTTAACTGCACGTGGATCATCCACAAATCATTTGGTGTGACCTTCATTCAAGACTTAAGCATTCACAGACTGCCAAGAGACCTGTCAACCACACTGCTCTTTTCAGCCTTGATTTCTTCAGGCTGAAAAAGGGGAACCATTCCCAGGAAGAAGGATCAGAGGAGAAGACGAGCATAAAAGATCACAGGACATTTCGCTTTTCCATGAGGATGCCCTCAGACTGTGAAGGCAGCATTCAAATTTAGAAATATTTTCATCCCTTCCTAACTAAAGGATCAAGAAAGGCATAAGCCTGATCCATGGGCTGTTTGGAAAACTTTGCTCCTATTTTCTCCTGATGGTCTCAAAAAGTAATCGCACTTGCATATATGACGGTGATCCTCTTTGCTCAAAGATATCTCTTTCTCCTTGCCTTTCACATCTATAAATTGCTTTAGCACTGAGGGTCTGGCTAGAGCTATTAAATGGCCTGCAGTGTCATGGAGTCCCCTTTGTAACACAGCTCCCACAGATGCACCCACTCTCCTCTGTATTTGCCAGTTTTAATTATTCTCTCTTTCTCCTGGAGCCAGAAAATGAGGAAAGAACTACCTGTGACAGACACCAGTGATATTGCTTGATAAAAGGTGCTCCTACACCATAGTGATGGGTGAGAAGAACCTAGAGAAAATAAAATTTGACTGACAGCATCAGTGCTGATCTCTCTCCTGGGGTATTGGCGTTGTAGTGCTAAAGGTCCCATTTCTAACACAATCATATTTCATATACCTGCCAAGCACGCTGATTTGAATGTATTCATCACCCACTTTCTGTCATCACCTATCATGGTCCATCACAGTCACTGTTGCATTATTAATAAACCTTCCGCTGTGTGTATGTGTATGTTTGTAGCCCAGATGGAAAAGAGTTCCACCTGATCAACAGCAATCTCAGTTGAAGGGCACAGTCTGGGGATTTGGGAAAAATTCACATGAAGTCTGCTCTGCTTTGTCAGTTTGAGGAACAGTCCACCACTAGTCAGAGCATCCTCTCCAGCTGGCCATGCACAATACAGGTGAAAGATGAGGTAGCAGGAAAGAGAATAAGGGTTTACACATTTAAATGGCACTTATTGGGAAGCTATCCTGATAAGATCAGTATGTGAAAAGTGTGCAGCTGAATAGGGATTTTACCCCAAAACTCTGCAGAAAGCCAGACAGATAACAGCTTTGCCCGGCCAAAGTGGTCACTGGGAGGACATCATGAAACTTTTTAGTGAGCTGACAGCATTGTCAATAGGATGACATTATCCCATGATTTCTGACTCATAAAGTGGGAAAACTTACGTCTGGTGGCAGGGCAGAGCAATAAAGAATCTCAGGTATTAGTCATGGCTGCTGTCGGAGAAAAAATACTAGCCAGAAGACCACTGGCATGAAAAGAAATGTTAGGGGCACTGACATGTAATCCCTACTTCAGAAAATATTGGGAAAGAGCATTAAGAGCCCTGTGTTTCCCTTAGCACTGGAAATGGCTGATGGCTCTCCAGGACAGAGATGTGACCACTGATGCTTCCAGCGAAGACCCCAGTGCTAATAAACTTCTCTAATCCATGTTTTGCCAGAGGACAAGCTTTCTTTCAACCAACCACACATATTCCATCACCATCTTCCTTTGAAGACAGAACCACAAACACAACTGAATCCCAGCCCCCAAAAATGAAAGTCCAGCCCACATTTTACTCTGAGTTATATATGGCATATTAGAAGGCTCTAATTTTATCATTAGGGCTCTGCTGTCAAAATGGTGAGTTCTTCATCCTTGGCAGAATCATCCTGGGCCTCATGTCACAGCAGATTTGCAGCTTTCCCTGTCCTTTGTTCACTTTTTTCACAAGCAGATGGAGTTTCATGGCCAATGAATAATGAAACCATCTCTTTCCAAAGAACAAGACATGATGGTTGCTATCTTGCTTCAGAAAAGACAAAGCCAAGATAAATGTGAGAGACGAATCCATGCTTCAGCTCTGAACCCAATTTCCAGTTACTCTGGAAAGCACACAAGAGCGTTGTGCTGGGCTTGGCACGTATTTATCTCTTTGACAGAGGGCTCATCTTGTCAGTCTGACAATAATTTTTGATTCTCACAAGCGCTTCGCAAACCAGCATGTACATCATTATCATCCCTTCCATCCATGCCTTGACGTATTTCCCATGCTGCACCCACTGGCTCCTTGGCTGCAGAAACGCTGCTCCGCTGCCTCTGCAGCCATCTTCTGCTCTGGCAGTGTACTGCAGCATGAGGTTGGCAGTGGTGGAACCGAGCGCTGGTGTCCCTAGTGGTGTTGAAACACTCTGGCCCTGCTGCATCAGAGGAAAGGCAAGAGAAGAGTCACTGGATAAATAATAGTGTCCAGGATAACTGTGGACTCTGACAAATAAGGCTGCCTAGTGGAGTTGTATCAGGCAAAAGAAGGGCTGTCCTTTGCCATCCCCCTCACCCCTCTGCTGGAGCTACAACCCTGAGGCACAAGGGTGCACCAACTTGTGGCTTAGGGCAGCCGTGAAGGTGAGTTTTTGTTAAGATGCCATCCCAGGAATGAGAGAACCTGAGTTGAGGCTCATGTTCCCTTCAAATGCCTCCACAGCGAGGCAGAAACACCACAAGAGTGGTGCACAAGGGTGGGCATGTTTAAATTCACTCCAGCTGCCCGCTGTGCTCTGACAAGGAGATGTCCATCCTGCCTCAGGAGCAGGATTTTTGAGGTTTTGCCCCAAAGCACGCCATTCAATATCTACCCTTTTTGCCTTGCCTCAGGTAGCCACAAATGTTGTAAAGGGTTGTGAAATTAGTCCGGCCTCTTTAAAATCCAGCTATAGCCTTTGCCTCCCTGACCCTGGGGAGAGGGACAATAAATTCCATGGATAAACTATATGCAGCATTTTTAAAAGAAAAAAGATTTCTTTTTATCAGCTCTAAAGCTGCTGCCCTTTAATTTCAGTGAATGACCCCTTGTTCCCATGTTGCAGGACAGAGTTTAAAAAAAAAAAAAAAAAGAAAGGAAAGAAAGGAAGGAGCAATCAATTTCACTTTCCATCTTTAATCATTGTGAATGTCTCAGACAAGTCTCTCTCTAACTAGTCATCATTTCTGGCTAAAGAGTCCCTGTGATCTCTCATCATCTATAAATTCAATGACACTTCTATCTTCATTGACCTTCTCTGGACCTTTCAATATCTCCTACATTTTTCTTCACCTGACAAACAACAATTTGTGACCCACCATCGGCTCAATCCTTCCTGTCCTCCTCTGAGAGGGAGCCTGTTGCATTATTCAGCCAGTCCCTGACTATTGCTTCCTTTCTGCTTATTTAAAAGTAGATACTGGGGTCCCTGTTTTCAAAGCAAAGTCCTTTACTTTAGGTAGATTGTCAGTGCGAGAACAAGTTGATAAAATCTCTACATAAACTCCAGAAGAAAGCTTTCTAAGTGAGTTATCCCCTCATTCCTACTACTGACACACATGCAGAGCTGGAACTTGATATTGCTGTTGACAAGCCCAGAGAGAACAACAGGAGAGTTTTCATTGCTATGGCATCAACTTGCTTGGGAAGCTGCTCATAGTTTAGCTCTTTTGAGCTTATTTGCCTGTAAAGGAAGATGTAGGTTTTGGGTCGGGCAGAATATGGGTCACAGAAAACACAATATCTGTTGCTAGCAGAGATTGTGAGTGCATTACTCTGTATATTCCCATGTGTCTTTGCCCCTCTCTATAAAATAGTTAATGATGTTGTTGACCTGCTTTGAAAAAACATTGATGGCTGCTAATGAAGAGCTCTAGGAAAGAGCTGGCTGTTATCTTACTGTCTTTCCCTTAGCTTTGGACCAAGGGGCATATGGAAGAGCCACACCTCCAGAACATTACATGTCCCCATCCTCATTCAGAATCATGAAAACAAGGACATGTTCTCCCCCCAGCCCTACCCCTGCTGTCTTACAGCACGTAGTCCAAAGCATTGCCCAGGCCGCTGGACTGTCTGAGAAGAACACATGAACCTTGGTAAGCCTGGCCTTCTCCCTCTTCTTCCCAGGCTTCGTTCAGCAACAAAACATTTCATGTTGAAGACACTAAAAGTGTCAGTGCTGGCTGTGGAGATGGCACCTACTGAAACAAATTGGCATCATTCCTATACTACAGCTGCTTTCGCAGGTTGTCTGCAAACTTGCTCAGTGCTGCAGCACTAGACTTGCTCTTTCTTTTGAAATTTGCTGCAGAGCAAGTTTTTTTTTTTTCCCCATGAAACCTAAGGTGCTGAAAAGCAGCTAGAGGCTTCTGCCAATCCTTCCATTTCATCTCCTTGCTAAGGCTTCCTGCTTCCCACAATACTACTGCATTAACACTCAAACTAACCCAGCTTAACTAGTTTCTGCTGCCAGCCCTCCACAGGACAGGTCTCTGATAGTGCAGGGGTGGAATGAGAAGAGAAAGTTTCTTTGCTATGCCTGGCACTCAGAGAAGTGGCTGAAAGCAATGATTATCAGGTGGTGTGCTGGCAAAGTCCAGGAAGAGTAACCTCTTGGAAATCCAGTGCCACAACCTTTTCATTCTGTGAACCACTGACCTTGAGTAGAAAATAATCTGCTATTGAATCACAGAATCACAGAATCACAGAATCACAGAATCACTAGGTTGGAAAGGACCTTTAAGACCATCAAGTCCAACCATTAATCCAGCACCACCATGTCCCCTAAACCATGTCCTGAAGCGCCACATCCACACGTTTTTTGAACACTTCCAGAGATGGCGACTCCACCACCTCCCTGGGCAGCCTGTTCCAATACCTGACCACCCTCTCAGTGAAGAAATTTTTCCTAATATCCAATCTAAACCTGCCCTGGCGCAACTTGAGGCCATTTCCTCATGTCCTATCACTAGTTACTTGGGTGAAGAGACCAACACCCTCGTCGCCACAACCCCCTTTCAGGTAGTTGTAGAGAGCGATAAGGTCTCCTCTCAGCCTCCTCTTCTCCAGACTAAACAACCCCAGTTCCCTCAGCCGCTCCTCATAAGACTTGTGCTCCAGACCCCTCACCAGCTTCGTTGCCCTTCTCTGGACACGCTCCAGCACCTCAACATCCTTCTTGTAGTGAGGGGCCCAAAACTGAACACAGGATTCAAGGTGCGGTCTCACCAGTGCCGAGTACAGGGGCACAATCACTTCCCTACTCCTGCTGGCCACACTATTCCTGATACAGGCCAGGATGCTGTTGGCGAGAACATTACGATGGAGTACATGCAACGTGGGCACCTCTGCTGATATTTGCCTGTCTTTGTTTTACTATTTATATCTGTAATTGTCCTGGAGAGAGAAATTAATTACAGCCTGTCTCCCTATCCAGAGATTCTGTTCATATTACAAACCCCTGAAAGCGCAACTCAAGCAGTTTCTGATTATCAGTGAAAGCCTCAAACTGGAATACAAGCTTCTTAATTAATCTCTCCTTCTCTCCCTCTTTTCAAGTGATGATTTCATGATGTTTATGGAAAAAAAAAAAAAAGATGAAGAAAGCAGCAGTGAGAGATCGAGAGCATAAAATAATTTTCTTCCATTTAAAATATAATTGCAGAGGAGAAGCTGGAGGTAGATGCTGGCAGGAGATTTCAGGAATCATGTGTGGTATTTGTCCTCTAGAACAATGATGGAAGTTGGACAATAAAAACTGAGCATCCTGTTTGCATGGCCCTTCACTTCCCCAAGGCTCTCAGGGTGTTTTAGTCCATCTTCCACTTGCTGAAAAAACAGACATTTTGATGCAGATTTTCTAAGGAAATAGAATTCACACAGCTATGTTCTTTGTGCAGAGGTGTTAATGCATGTGTGTCTGTCCATTCAGTTGTCTGCCTTTCCTTCCCTCACTCCCTTGAGCTCACTGTACAATTTTAGCTGAATTTCACTGGCATAACAGGCATAAATAAAAGGTTTTGATAAAAAAATGACTATGTCCAGGTAGAGGACAGAGACCCTGTGTCCCAAATGATGGAAAGTCTGCAGGCTGAACTCGCAGCTTATTAGACTCAAGACAGCCCACACAGATGAGAAGCCTTATAAATGCCCCAACCACAGGAAAAATTTCAATTGGACTGACAATCAACCGTGAGACAAACATGTATTGAAACAAGACCTCATTAGTTCCACTCCTCATCAACGACTCACTTCTTTCCTCCTGTGTCTCTTACAGACTCACAGCAGGTTTTCACCACCTCTTGGGCCATCAGCAGTGTCCTCTCTAGGCACTGACTCCCCTCCGTCTTTTTTGTCCTTAACAGGGAACGGGGAAGGAGAGAATTGCCACTTCTGCCCCCACCACGTCCACTTGCCCCTCTGGCTGCTTAGGCAGAGCAGAGGCTCCATTTCCCCTGTTTCTCTCGTGATGATATAAAAGGAGGAAACTATCCTTTGCTCCCACCTTCCTCTAAACTGCCCTTAAGAGAGAGGACAATTATTTTCTTTGTGACTACTACCTCACACATAACTTCCCTCTTGCTAGGTTACTACTGATCTGCTAATCCACTGCCACTCACAAGGACGAGATCTTGTCAAAGCCCAAGGACAGCGATGGAGATCATCAAGGGCCGTTTATGGACTGCACAGCCACCATGGGGGCAGGGGAGCATTGTCACCAAAACTCAAGCACACACAGCTGGGGATGCTGGCAAAGGCAGCAGTCCTTGAACCCCACCTGACCATCAAGATCGTAGATGTAGGGCAACACAGCAAAGGCAGGGGCTCCCTGTGTCAGAGCAATGCCAAAAGCCAGGGGAACCTGCTTAAGGCTGCTGGGGTGGCCAGTAGGTTAATTTGAGCTGTATCACTGCTGGAGGGTTCACCACCTGACTGCTTGCTTTAGAGGGGAAGCATATGATGGAGTGCCTCCTAAGGGGTTCCTGTACAAAGCCCCTGCTCAGCATTCAGATAAGCAGCTGGTATCTGAAGGAAGTGTTTATTTCTGAGCTGATTCCTCTCCCTTAGAGGTTATGGAGGGATTTGAGTAGTTCATTCTCAGAAGAAAGCGAGGAGGATCCCCCTGCACATGGCAATACATGTGGGAACCGTGAAAGAGGCTGGGTGCTTGCTATCGCGCGCCTGTCTGATCTTTAAGGCAGTGAGAGTCGTGCACCTACAGCTATGGGAAATTCATCCTCCAGGTTTGGAAAGGAGGGCCAAGCTCACTGTTAATTAAAGCAGGAAGTGTAATTGTTTCTGTTAAGATAGTGTAGATAGGACCCAACATGAGATCATGACCTCACTGCAAGGTGGATTAGGATGAAAACAAACAAGCATGTTGGGAAGACCACTTGGAAAAAGCAAGGATTGCTCACTACCAGCATTTCCTAGCAGACTGTCTACAGAGTAGATCAAGAGACCCACAGGCACGTTACAAGAAACCAGATGCATCAATATTATAAGCCATCTCCTTAGTTGGTGGAAAACTCATTGGATCTGCACTTGTTATCTTGCTTTCCCATGGAAACAAGGCTAATAAAAAAGGCTAATAAAACCATCAAGTTCCAGTCCCCCTGCCTTCACACAAAGTGACTTCTGAACAGGCTGATTGTGATACCAGCCAGGTTGGACAAAGATGGTCAGAGACTGTTATGTCCCAACAAGTCAGTGAACAAAAGCTAAGTAGTAGAGAGAGATTCTTGAATAGCATAGCTGAAAAACAGCTTTCAAGAATGAGCTCAGCTCTCACAGAGCTGAGAGGATCCATAAGGAAGAGACATCCTGAGGACATTCCAACCATAAGACCCTGAGGTGGAGCTTATCACCTCACAAAACACAAATCCCAAAGACACCATGCTGTATTGGTGCTCGCACCTCCTGGTGCCTTTCCTCCTGCCTGGTCCCTTCTCTCCCCTGTCTCCTGGAGATCCCTCTTTTGAGCACAGGGCCAAAGTCTCAGTACATGTCTATCTGTGCCACCCTGCTGAACCAAGAGGAAAAACTGCATAAAAAAAGGAGAAAGAAAGAAGAAGAGGAAGGGTAGGAGGCAGCTATTTAGGAAAACTAGATGAGACCCAGAAGCCCCAGTCGGCAGTTACTGAAAAGGAATGAGCATCGCATCACACCACAGTGAAACTGTACTCAGCTTTTCTCACAGATGTTTCTGACAGATGTGTTCAATTCTCCGTGTCTCACTTCATTTGGTTCCCCTCTCATCTGTTAGCAAGGGATTTTGATTCATGCAAGCACGAGCAGATGCGCATCCTTTGGTGTCTGATGGTGTTTTTCATGCAGCCCCAGGAGTCTGAGACTGGACAGTCCTTTGAGAACAGGCATCGAAAGAAAGAGGCCATACCACAGCTTCTTAGCTGACCAGCTGATCTCCAAGCTACTTTACCTTGAAACACAGCTTACTGCACTGCAGCCATTTCAGGACTAAATGCCACCAGACAGGGAAGGCAAAGCTGGCTTCTATGAAAAGCAAATGCTGTGGTGAATGGTCCAGCAGCAGTGTTACTGGGTGAGACAACGAGGGCTGCCCAAGCATAGTGAAAAACTTAATAGGATGAAATCATTCATCTATCACTTACACTCTTTGAGTTGACGTGGAAGAACAATACATCTTTCTTCTCTGATCCCACCTTGAGCTAGCAAATAGAAGGAAGAAAGCATCTTCTTTTAAGCAGCATTATCTGATTAGGACTAGACCAATGCAATAAACATGGAGCCACACAGTAAGCTTTTTAAACCCTGCTTTCAGAGCAGAATGGCACTTGAAGGCAAACATCATGGAATTCCACAGACCTGCCAATGTTTTTGTCTTTTTTTTTTTCACTCTTTGTTGGGTAAAAAACCGGCCAAGCCCCGACAGTTGCGGTGAACAGAGTTAAATCTGGTTGATGGCTGGTCACAAGCAGTGTTCTCCGGGGCTCAGTTTTGGGGCCAGTCTTGTTCAGTATCTTTACTGATGATCTGGATGAGGGGATCGAGTGCTCCCTCAGTAAGTTTGCAGATGACATCAAGCTGGGTGGGAGTGTTGATCTGCTGGAGGGTAGGAGGGCTCTGCAGAGGGATCTGGACAGGCTGGATCGATGGGCAGAGGTCAACTGTATGAGGTTTAATAAGGCCAAGTGCAGGGTCCTGCACTTCGGTCACAACAACCCCATGCAACGCTACAGGCTTGGGGAGGAGTGGCTGCAAAGCTGCCCAGCAGAAAAGGACCTGGGGGTGCTGGTCAACAGCCAGCTAAACATGAGCCAGCAGTGTGCCCAGGTGGCCAAAAAGGCCAACAGCGTCCTGGCCTGTATCAGAAATAGTGTAGCTGGCAGGAGCAGGGAAAAGATTGTGACCCTGTACTCGGCTCTGGTGAGGCTGCACCTCAAATACCGTGTTCAGTTTCGGGCCCCTCACTACAAGAAGGACATTGAGGTCCTGGAACGTGTCCAAAGAAAGGCAACAAAGCTGGTGAGGGGTCTGGAGAACAAGTTTTATGAGGAGCGGCTGAGCCAACTGGGATTGTTTAGTCTGGAGAAGAGGAGGCTGAGGGGAGACCTTATTGCTCTCTACAACTACCTGAAAAAGTTACTGAGAGAGTGGTCAAACATTGGAACAGGCTGCCCAGGGAGGTGGTGGAGTCACCATCACTGGAAGTATTCAAAAAACGTGTGGACGTCACACTTTGGGACATGGTTTAGTGGGCATAGTGGTGTTGGGTTGATGGTTGGACTTGATGATCTTAAAGGCCTTTTCCAACCTTAATGATTCTGTGATTCTGTGATTCTGTGAAAAGAGGTTGTGGTGAGGTGGGTGTTGGTCTCTCCTCCCAAGTAACTAGTGATAGGATAAGAGGAAATGGCCTCAAGTTGCGCCAGGGGAGGTTTAGATTGGATATTAGGAAAAAATTCTTTACTGAAAGAGTGGTCAGGCATTGGAACAGGCTGCTCAGGGAAGTGGTGGAGACAACCATCACTGGAGGTGTTCAAAAACTGTGTAGATGTGGCAATTCAGGACATGGTTTAGTGGGCATGGTGGTGCTGGGTTGATGATTGGACTTGATGATCTTAGAGGTCCTTTACAACCTTAATGACTCTATGATTCTATGACAATGCAGCTCTTTGAATGCAATGTGTGATGTTGTCTGTAACCTGCACCGTGGCTGACTAGTGCAGTATGTGTCACGTTTGAATGCTTTATGTTGTCCTGCTAATTGACTCACAATTTCTCTCTGATGGGTGATCAAATAAAGTAAAATCCAGCTTTATATATGATTACTATCAAAAAAGTGGTTATGAGCTATTCTATACATTAAATAAGTTGGGTTGAAGTGGACACAAATCAGCCCTTTGATCAAAGGTTTTAGAGTTCAAAACTTCATTTGACCATGTTTCCTAGCAAGCCCTTGCTTTCACATCAATAGTAAACTGTGCTACTGAGGCCCTCGAGGAGCAGCAGTTAGGCTTGAAATCATAGACAATGATTTTTTTCTTTTTGGTACATATTGTACACAGAGAAATCTTCAACTTGCCATGCATGTTGCTCCTTTGCATCGTAACACCACTCCAGTGTCACTCCTCACCCCCTGTCTAGTCTTCATTTTTGTTTCCCTCAGCCAACCCGGCACCCTGTTTCATAAGGCACTGTGGCTTAGACCTGTCATGTCTTACCATGCACGATGAGATTTCCCTTCCTTCCCACAACACTGTTGCACGTGCCAGTGTTGTCTGCTTGACTGTATGAATTTGGAAAGACTGTCACAGGCATTGAGGTACACATAACCTCAGAAAATTTGTCTGTGCTCTCTTACCCTATTAGGTTTTAAATGATGTGACATTTAAATGATGTGACATTTAAATGATGATGACACCCACTGAAAAGGGCAGTATTTAAGCCACTAAAAAACAATAAGGACCAGAAACACTATCCTTCTGCACTCTTATAAAGCCTTTTGTATGCTTACTCATGATGTGGGCTACCAGACTCTGTCCTAGACTCTCACCTACCATAAATCAATGCCCTGCTGGTTTGCACAACCGAAGACCTCAGCCAATGAATCAACAGCTTGTTTTTCTTAATCTAAACTCTCAGTTAGAATGAGGAGTCTACACAGACCCCTGCCTGTGTCTTTTGTAAGCTTTGAAATATTAAATCAAAAGTCCTTCTAAATTCAACGCTTCCTTAGTCTAGTCTCCTCTTTTCCCTTTGAGTAGAGCAGGAACATAATACAATGTAGTCCCACAGCAGGAAGAGTTTGTGGCTAGCAGCTGGATAGGCCTCCAGTAGCAGCAAATTAAGGGGTCCAGGGCCTGATGCAGACACAACTAGTTTGGCTTTTGAACATGGTCCAGCTTTGTTTTATCAACAACAATTTTTACTAAGCTCACATCTGAAGCAGCGCGGGCATCAACAAAGTAGTCCAACCACTGGTTTGATCCCGAGACACTGACACAGACAAAGCTGAGGACACATGTCAGAGATACCAGCTTGTGAGTCTATCCTCAGGACTGGCCTTTCCCACCATCCACATTGTGACCCTTCAGATGGGACTCACATGGGTGCTCTGTGTATGCCAGGTGAGTTACCATGCCTGGGGGGAACATGCAAAGGCTGTTTGTGGGGTCAAGGCTGCGGCCAGTCTTCGCCCAAGCTGCTCCTGCACAGCAGCATAGACTTCAGCAATTTCCACTGCCATGGGAGGTGAGGATGTGGTGCCAACTTGCAGCTGCTCAGGGGAAAGCGCATTGGAGGCCTCCAAGTGCTGGGAGACATGGGCAAAGCTGCGCTGGGCTATCATGGGAGTCCTCACAGTTCTGAAGTGACATCTGCATGAGGGCAACCTCACCTGTTAATCCTGGAAACACTGGAGATGCTACTGAGCCAGCAGGATCAGTGTGGTGCAAAATGCAAAAGGGGCATCTTTTTGCTCATGGCATTGTTATGAGATGTGAGATTCTTCTGGACCAGCACTCTCCATAACCAAAAAGCTGGCAGACAAGTATTGTGCAAACTTCTCATGCCTCTCTCCACCCAGAGTCACTATCAGATATGCCAGATCTTACTGTTTCTGCGTTACACTTCTCCTTTTGTGGCTTGGTCCATGCAGCTCAGTCCTCAGCGACCTCATCTCCTGTTTCATTCAAACCTGGTGGTATCCGCACAGCTGTGACAGTAGTCCTAATTTTGCTCTGGTCCCAGCTATTTAATCCTCAGCAGAGAGTGCCACAGACTATTCCAGTCCTTTCCTCCCTTTCCTTTCCCCTGCAAAAACAGGTTATGTTGCAACAAGAAAACATTCCACCTCAATTTGAAGATCAACTTCTTGTCATAAAGGGAACAAGTGCGGTCACAAGGCAGCTCTCAAGGCCCCGGTTCAACAGTCCATCTCTGATCAGCAAAGCATTTAAGCACATGCTTACTTGTAGGCTGATGATTATATCCCTTAGACTTTCCAGAGCCACGCTTTTCTGCCTCTGGTTTATGGACCCATAGAGGCTCATGAACTACTTCTAGGGGCACCTGAAAGGTACTTAAGAAGAGCAAGCTTCTCACCAAGAGGCTTGTTTGCTATGGAGAAGGTCCAGACTCCTGCTTAGGGAATGAAAAGACCAAAGATCATTATCTGAGAGCAGAACAGGTCAGACTGAGCCAGGCCATGGGCTTCAACAAGTTGGGATGCAAACTCACCCAAAGGGCTGAGATCCCAACATCTCTAGGTATGTCTTCCTGGTATCTTGCAAACTGATGCTAACTTGTTCTGGAGCCAATCTGACAGGATGCAACCAGCTTCAGACCCAACATGGAGCAGTGGCGCTGAGCACAGGGCTGAGTCCAAGCTAAAACACCATGTTGAGGGATGGGCATTAGTGCAAGCCTCCAGTCTGGGGCTTGTGTCAGCTGGTTTGGAGCAAAAGCAGAACACACTAACGTTTGCCTGCAAGATATCTTACAGACACATCCTCAGACTGAAAGCTGTGGAAAACTTGGTGCTTCTTATCTTCGCTGCCGTCTGGACAGAAATGACATGAGCTGCTCATTTTTGCCAGGACAAAGCTGTATCAGTTCCTTTTCTTACAATGCTGATCATGAAAAGGCACCTGATTTCAGCTCTGAAGGCATTGTGCCCACTTCTGCTCTTGCTTCCTCCTCCCATGCAACCCAAGCAAAATAAAGAAACCTGTGAGTGGTGAGCTAACCTGGGCCCATCCAATCTTACTAAGTAAATGTCCCATGTCTGCCCTTTATCAATCCATCTACAAATGTGCATATGAAATTAAGTAATTCATGCTGAGATTTATTAAAAATATGTCTAACTCACCTTGTGTTTTAACTGGCCATCCAAATTACTTTCAGAAATCTATTATGTGCATTATCATTTTTATTTTCAGCGCAAAAGGGATTTTTTTTCCCAGCCAGTCAAGTTACTGTCTACTTTTATTGAATAAATTGCTATAAATTAAGTTAGCAGCAGTATAAACAGAGGTAATAGATCCCTGTCTCTGTAGCAGCAGCTGACAGCACTATGGAAATGTAGAATGTCTATTTCTGAGTTTATTCTGATGCTGATGAGTTTGCACTGATGTTCGTCTCTCTCATTTCTCATTTTATCACCTCTAATGCAGTGATTTTCCCCCCACAAGCTTCTCCTTCCTGAGGTTTGATTTAGTCAAGTAAATCCTAAAGGCTATTTTAAAAATGAACCATAGGAGAATGCTTGGAGTTGGCATAGTGGCTAACACTTAGCCTTTTGTTTGAATAACAAAACTTTGTTTCAAAATAATAAAAGTTGCTGCAATTGAATGCATTCAATCTAATAAAAGTATAATCCATTTTCTTCTTGAAATATGCTCATAATAAAAGAGGGCATATATTTTTGCTTTAAGTCCATTTCAAACTTCCAGCCCCTGTTGGAGGATAGCATGGAGAAAGTTAAGTAGGAGGGAGAATGAGGAAGTGAATTTTTGCAGCCCTAAATGTGTGTCTGGGTGTGCAAATACATAAAATGGTCTCCTTTTCTTTTCTACTTACCACCTTTACACAACTCTGGCCACATAAAGAAGGCTTTAAACATGGGTGGAATAGCACCAATTTGGGGGATTCCTTCCACCACCAAATTGTAATAGGGACACTTGTGGGAATCAGAATTAAGCCCTTAATCTTGTGAAAGTTTCCAGATGTAACAAGCCCCGGTATCAATAAATAAAAAAAAAAAACCAGTAATTTCACAGGTTACATAGGAGATGACCTTGGAAGAGTCTCTATCCAGGAATGTGCTTGACAACCCTCAGTTCAGAAGCCTTTGTCTGCCTTTTGCTGGGCACAGCATAATTTTTTGATTTTGTGAGAGTTTGGTAAAGGTGATTTTGAAATCTATGTTAAGAGCCATGTCATTTCCAGTAGGTTTGAAGACAGTTGCCTTGATCCATTTCCAGACCTAAAACTCCATTGAAAGAAGCTCTTCTAGGAGGAATACAAGTGTGGGTTGTTTTTTGGTTTTTTCTGTTAAAAGAAGCAAGCCAGAAGAATCACAATAACCTTTCCCTCTACCCCCTGCCCTAGAGCTCGGCTTGTCATTGAAGCAGGCAGGGAAGGAACTTTGCACCCACAGAGACCGGATCCTGACTACCACAGGAAACCTTCTGGTTTTGCCACTGACATCTGAATGGTTCCTGGAGGTTGCTCAAGTTTGGTGAGGTTTCTTCAGAAAGCAGGCAAAACAACCATGACACAGCCAGCTAGGCTGCTTTCCTCTCTGTGTACCCATCCACCAGGCTGGTACAGAGCCTCAGTGTCTAATAGTTGTAGCTAGGAAACTGCCTGGGAATTATTACTTTTTATGGGAAATTCCAAAATTGGGAAACTTGAGGATTCTTCCAGACCAAAATTATTGTGAATTTTGTAATCCTTCAGGGTATTTCTCTCCTCTTAGCATTTTGCTTTTAGCATTTTATTGAACAAAACCAACCGCAATGATGGAACAACAGCAAACAGTGCCATTAACAAGATTCCTATTAGGCAATTTCATCCCTGAGCCATGGAGTCAACCTCTTCTGGTTCCAAAGACAGTCTCTGCTCTTAATCAAAGCTACGTTAGTTACATTGCATTACCTTGGCAGTATAGAACATACCATAAGAACGCAGCCATTAGCATGTGTATATACCAGTGTCTGCAAGCCACAAATGGGTAAAATTCTGAAGAAAAACAAGGCATCTGGAGAAAAAATAGACAATGACCCCTTAAAATCCAGCTTTTGTGGAGGCACCAAATAAAGAACATAAATCTCTTGCTGAGGAAGATGCAAGTGCTTTCTCAGTAGGTAGAGCTGCCTTTGCATACCCTGCAAAGCTGGGAACTGTGGCTACAAGGAGCACCCCAGAGCATGCAGCTGTGACCAGGAGGAGTTCAGGGCAAGAGGAGACCAGAAATGACTCTGCTGCCATCTGGTGATTTTTGTAGCCATTTGAGCTTAAGGAAAGACGCTGTAAATCTTGGCAGGCTGCAGTATGTTAGCAGCACAGGATAATACATACATAAACTGTGAACTTAGCTGTGGTAGAGAGAGGAATATGGTGAAAAATTCAGTGCTGGATGTCTTCAGAACATAATGAACATAATGTTGTGTAGATCCATGTTCAGCCCAGAAGATATCGCTGAGACATTGTTGGCAATGACTGGAGCAGGAACATTTACGAAATGCTGCAGTTGACATTTATGTGATCATTTGTCTCCCAGGAGCATTTCTTGACAAGTTCTCAGAATCCAAATTTTACTTCTGTTCTGGAACGTGGCAAGGCTCTGCTTTCCAGAATGGCAGTGTTTAAATAAAAATGCATTTGCAACCACAGTAATTATACTAGAGTTAACACAGAAATTTCCACCCTTGTTTAGAGCTGTGCTCCTGGACTCCCAGAAACACGAGACCAGGGATTTACACTGCCTCCTTTTGTCATATGGAAGAAAGCTTCCTGTTACTAGGGTTTTTCCTATCTGCTAAACTCTCCTTTCTTCTTGTTTCATAAAAAACAGCAATTAGCAGTCACGTCTTCTTCTGCACTGTACCTTATACGGTGTACATTTCCCATCCCTTCTCTCCTTCATCTCATCACTAGTGTTTCAACTTTTCTTTATACGGGAGTTTTTCCATGCATACACTCATCCTGGTGGTCTGACTCGACTGTGCTCTCCTTCTTTGGATGTGATCTAAACTGAACTGAGAACTCCTGCTGAAGGCATAGCATCGATTTGTACAATAGCAATGCAATATCCCGCATCCCATACTTGGTGCATTTTGCTTCTCTTTAACCACTAATTTTGTCCATCCACAGAAACTATTCATTTGCTGAATGTGCTGAAAATACGCTAACACACTTAATAGAAAAGGAAGAATGTCTCTTGCTTGTATCCTTGTTTGATCTTAGATGCTGTCCTCATCCTCCCACCTATCAGAGCTTATAAGTTACCAGAGCTATTTCCAGGACAAATGTACCTAAAGAGTGCTAAATTTCAGCTTGGTAATAGGAGTGCTACCTCCAAATATAGAATGATCCAAATAAATATATAGAGGTTTTAGCCAAGCCTCACTCATTTTACTAGAACACTGCTGTGGAGGTGTTTTGAACTGTGCTAATTTGCAAATTTCTTGGCAATAATCATCTTTTCTTCAGGTTCCTTCAACTGGAAACTAATGCATTTCAAGGAGGAAAATGTGAAGAAAACAGCAACAACTGAAATAGACTCAGTGGGGGAGGTTTTCAGATTTGCTGTTTATTGTGTCATTTATTTCTTCAGAAAAAGCAAGCAGCTCAACTATATAGAAAAGAAAACTCCTTGCTTATGAAATCTAGCAGACAATACAATGGTCTCTCAAGTGATGTGGTAAAAGCTTCCATTACCTGAGACATTTAACCATGAATTGAATTTAGGACCATAAAACATCCCATTCTTTCTGTGCTCCAAGTGCAGCACCAATACTCAATAGCCTTACTAGGCTTGTACTGTTAAAAAAAAAAATGAGTGATTTATTCTCCCTTGTATAGTGTACAACTGATCAGTACACAGCCTGGGCACATGGTGAGGATTTGAGGATTGCTGGGAGGCTGGTCAAAACTGCTTCTCAGGCTGTCACAGCTTCAGCATCCCCAGACAATGTTGAAAACCCTCAACTTCCATCCAGACAGCAAGTAAAGGAAGAAAAGACATTTCAAAATATTGTTGTATGGTTGCAGTGAGCTATGAGCTGAAGGAGCTTCCACTCTGATTCACCTCAGAGCACCTCAACTTCTTCTGTAGGTTTCTGATGCCGATTGCACAGAAAATGTTCTCATTGCAAGATTACTCCATGTTTTTACTTACACTTCAGAACAATACTGTCTTCGCACTAAAAATTTAAGGTCAGCTTTATGACTCCTTTGTCTGCTTGGTACAAAGCATAGTTAAAATTCACTTTATAGAGGCCTTCCACTCCTACATCTTTCCCAGCATTAGCTCAGTTGTGGCCCAGACTGCAGACTTCCCAGTTAGATAGTTCTTCTGCACCGTGTTGCAATGCCACAGGTTCTTATTTTTAGGTTCTCCTGTAACCCAGAAAAGTGAGCTTGAGTTAATAATTAGTTCAGCTTATAGCACAGTGAGAGGTGAGGCTTCTTTATGCAACATTGTTAACAAACACTAGTGCAATCACACAAAAAAGTCACTGTATCCCTGACCAGCTATATTTACCCCAAGGCCAAGGACTAGTTGCTTTTAAATAGCTGGGGAAAGGTGTGTTGATAGCTCCATGTAGTACTGTTTCTCTTTCCTTTGAGCAATGATTCCCAGAAAGTCTCAGCACTCCAAGGTCTTTCCACCATGATGTGTGCCCCTGCACATATAAGCCAAATGACCAGGATAAATATCCTCTCTCTAATAAACGTTATAACCACCTCCCATGTTTCCTGCTTCTGTAATTTCATCCTGTATTCCATTTGCAAATGCTACAAGTCTTGTGATTGGTCTGGCACAATATAGCAAACTGTTAATTTTTATTTAAAACAGTTAAAACTGGTACCCACCTAAATATAAATCCAGTATCATCTGAGACGAATGTGGGTCAAGCAGGCAGCTGACCAGTTCATGGAGAGTGATAAAAGGACTATCTGCATTTAAGCAGCAAACAGGTCATAGCTGCATATTCAGCATCCACTGGCACCTTGACTGTCAGGAGAAAAAGTGGTGTAGGGAGGAAAAAAGAGAAAGAAGAGAAGAAAGATGGTACAGCCTGCAGAAGCTAGGGCATGTTGGAGAAATTAAGCGAGAAGAAGGTCAGCTCCAGGCCTCATATGATCAGCACTCCAAAGCCTCCAGCATGCTGGTGGTGGCCCACCCTGCAAGGTGATATCACAGAGTGCTACCTACCTGAGACAACAGTCCTTCCTCCACATTACATGCACTGCAGTCACAGAGTAAACCTAGAGCTGAGCAGGGTCTGTCCTGGTCCCCAAAAGGTCAGGAATAGATTCCTTGTTTGCCATATCCCCCTGTGACTACGGGGGAAATTATAATGCAGACTGATTCTTGCTGGTTTTTTAACATACTATCAGAAAGTTATATCCAAGGTTTTAAGAAAGTACTCAACTCTTCTATCCTCACAAAAAAAAAAGTAAGTATTTCCTCTACAGAGAGGAAGTATTAGAGTCACTGTGTAAGACCTCGGTGAGACCTCTGCGCAAACTCTGGCCATTACCAGTCACTCAGCTTCAGGGAAGAATTCAATGGCAGCAAGTGCAGAGCAAGGCTGCCAGCATGGGGAGAAGAAGGAGGAGGCCACCAGCTAGGAGGGAATTAGGAGAGCATGCTTTGTTTAGACTAGCAAAATGAGAACTGAGAGGAGGTATGACAGCTCTCTATAAATACATCGGAGCAAAAACAGCTACAAGTGACAATAATTATATTAGTTAAAAGAAAATGTTGGCACAGGAACAAATGGATGCAAGCTAACCATGAATACATCTAGGCTGGTAATCAGGAGACTGTTTCTAACCATCAGACGAAGGAGACCCTGAAACAGCCTCCCAGTGAGCACTGTGGAGGGTGGAGACTTCATTGCTTTTAAGATAAAGACCGATCAGTTTACAATAGGGACTGAATGACAGTGGGTCTGCAATAGCAAGGAACAGCACTTGATGACCAAGATCATCTTATCTAGTCCCCTGACCCTGAAAGCATTGCAAATTACCTGCTGCATAAATGGCTGCAACATATAAAATGCCCTGCAACACCAGTTTCCTCCAACACATACCACTCTGCTGTGCATGTGGGTGTACAAGGCACCTTTTGTTACTCTTCACCCAGTCCCAACACCAGCACATCTTCTTCTTGCCTTTGCCATGCCTCCAAACTTTGGGAGCCTGGAGCTGTTTCCACATGTCACCTCTTTCCCATATTTTTGCAGCAGTTCCATAGATCATGGCACACCACAGTCATGAGGTTGGCATTAGCCCAGCTGGTATCACAATAGTTTTGCAGGCAGTGCTTTCCTGTTACCAGCCTCTGCAAATTCCACTGCTACTTTGCAGCTGTTCAGGGAACAGTGAAGCCTTCTGCTCTTCCCAAAAGTTCTGACCTCCAGCTATGACATCTGTAGCCAAAAGCAGAAGCAATATGCAGGCTTGGTCCACAGAAACAGCCATGACCCATCTACATTATTTGAAGAGGTATTTTAGCAACATAATGTGCAGGACAGATGTGGTTCTGTCATAAACAAAACTGCAGGAATGAAGCAGCCTAGAGTTGCAGGCTTTTTCGTACAGGTGAAGGATCATAACACTCTGTCTAAAAAGAGAGGGGCAGGTCAGTCTGGCCTGACAGAAGAGGGCTGTAATGGAGAGAGTCGAGGTATGACAGGAGGAAATTAAATAAATTACCAGATCCAAGGAGAAAAGGAAAATGTAAAACAAGAATACAGATAGGGCTGAATGCCTGATGTTCTATGGGACTAGGGTTGTGAGGAATTATGGTCAGCAGAGACCAGCAATGTCCCCAGGGAGCAGGCATGGAGGGAGAGCTGAGCAGTGGCATAGGTCTCGTACGGCTCCGTGAAACTCAGATTAAACCAATTCCACCTCCCTGGCAGGTGGTGATGAGGAGATCAAAAATCAGTGAAAAGAGGCAAATCCCATGCTGACTGATTCACAGAATCACAGAATCACTAGGTTGGAAAGGACCTTTAAGACCATCAAGTCCAACCATTAATCCAGCACCACCATGTCCCCTAAACCATGTCCTGAAGCACCACATCCACACGTTTTTTGAACACTTCCAGAGATGGCGACTCCACCACCTCCCTGGGCAGCCTGTTCCAATACCTGACCACCCTCTCAGTGAAAAAATTTTTCCTAATATCCAATCTAAACCTCCCCTGGCGCAATTTGAGGCCATTTCCTCTCGTCCTATCACTAGTTACTTGGGAGAAGAGACCAACACCCTCGTCGCCACAACCCCCTTTCAGGTAGCTGTAGAGAGCGATAAGGTCTCCCCTCAGCCTCCTCTTCTCCAGACTAAACAACCCCAGTTCCCTCAGCCGCTCCTCATAAGACTTGTTCTCCAGACCCCTCACCAGCTTCGTTGCCCTTCTCTGGACACGCTCCAGCACCTCAACATCCTTCTTGTAGTGAGGGGCCCAAAACTGAACACAGGATTCAAGGTGCGGCCTCACCAGTGCTGAGTACAGGGGCACAATCACTTCCCTACTCCTGCTGGCCACACTATTCCTGATACAGGCCAGGACGCTGTTGGCCTTCTTGGCCACCTGGGCACACTGCCAGCTCATGTGCAGCCGGCTGTCAATCAGCACCCCCAGGTCCCTTTCCGCCGGGCTGCTCTCCAGCCACTCCTCCCCAAGCCTGTAGCATTGCATGGGGTTGTTGTGGCCAAAGTGCAGGACCCTGCACTTGGCCTTATTAAACCTCATACAGTTGGCCTCTGCCCATCGATCCAGCCTGTCCAGATCCCTCTGCAGAGCCTTCCTACCCTCCAGCAGATCAACACTCCCACCCAGCTTGATGTCATCTGCAAACTTACTGAGGGAGCACTCAATTCCCTCATCCAGATCGTCAATAAAGATATTGAATAAGACCGGCCCCAGAATCGAGCCCTGGGGAACACCGCTTGTGACCGGCCACCAGCCGGATTTAACGTCGTTCACCACAACTCTCTGGGCTCGGCCACCCAGCCAGTTCCTCACCCAGCGAAGAGTAAACCCGTCTAAGCCACGAGCCGCCAGTTTCTCCAGGAGAATGCTGTGGGAGACGCTGTCAAAGGCTTTACTAAAATCCAGGTAGACAACGTCCACAGCCTTTCCCTCATCCACTAGGCGGGTCACCTGGTCATAGAAGGAGATCAGGTTGGTCAAGCAGGACCTGCCTTTCATGAACCCATGCTGGCTGGGCCTGATCCCTTGGTTGTCCTGCAGATGCCCTGTGAGCACTCTCAAGACCAACCGCTCCATAATCTTCCCTGGTACAGAGGTCAGGCTGACAGGCCTGTAGTTCCCAGGATCCTCCTTCCGGCCTTTCTTGTAGACGGGCGTCACATTGGCAAGCCTCCAGTCTTCTGGGACCTCCCCTGTTAACCAGGACTGCTGATAAACGATGGAGAGTGGCTTGGCAAGCTCCTCCGCCAGCTCTCTCAGTACTCTCGGGTGGATCCCATCAGGCCCCATAGACTTGTGGGTGTCCAGGTGGCTTAGCATGTCCTTGACTGCTTCCTCCTGGATTATGAGGAGTACATTGTGCTCTCCATCCCCATCTTCCAGCTCAGGGGGCTGAATACCCTGCGGATACCTGGACTGGCTATTAAAGACTGAGGCGAAGAAGGCATTAAGTACCTCAGCCTTGTCCTCGTCCTTGGAGAAAATGTTCCCTGACATATCCAGTAGGGGATGGAGATTCTCCTTGCCTCTCTTTTTGTTGTTAATATATTTGTAAAAACATTTTTTATTATCCTTTACGACTGTGGCCAGACTGAGCTCTAGCTGGGCTTTTGCCTTTCTAATTTTGTCCCTGCTTGACCTAACGAGATCTTTGTACTCTTCGTGAGTTGCCTGCCCCTTCTTCCAGAGGTGATAAACTCTCCTCTTTTCCCTGAGTCCCAGCAAAATCTCCCTGTTCAGCCAGGCCGGTTGCCTTCCCCGCCAGCTCTTCTTATGGCACATGGGGACCGCCTGCTCCTGCGCCTTTAAGATTTCCTTCTTGAAGACTGTCCAGCCTTCCTGGACCCCTTTGTCCTTCAGGACTGTCTCCCAAGGGACTCTCTCAACCAGTGACCTGAACAGGCCAAAGTCTGCCCTCCGGAAGTCCATGATAGCAGTTTTGCTGACCCCTCTCCTTACTTCACTCACAACCGAGAATTCTATCATGTCGTGGTCGCTAAGCCCAAGACGGCCTCCGACCACCACATCTCTCACCAGTCCTTCTCTGTTTGTAAACAGCAGGTCCAGTAAGGCACCTCCCCTGGTGGGCTCACTCACCAGCTGCGTCAGGAAGTTATCCTCCACACACTCCAGGAACCTCCTAGACTGTTTCCTCTCTGCCGTGTTATACTTCCAGCAGATGTCCGGTAGGTGGTTGAAGTCCCCAACAAGAACAAGGGCCAGCGAATGCGAGACCTCCGCCAGTCGCTTATAGAATGTCTCATCCGTCTCTTCATCCTGGTTGGGGGGCCTGTAACAGACTCCCAGCAGGATATCTGCCTCATTGGCCTTCCCCCTCATCCTTACCCACAAGCACTCTACTTGGTCTTCACAATCTTCGATTTCTATGCAATCAAAACACTCCCTAACGTACAGAGCCACCCCACCGCCTCTCCTTCCCTGCCTATCCCTTCGGAAGAGCTTATAGCCATCCATTGCAGCACTCCAGTCATGAGAAGCATCCCACCACGTTTCTGTGATGGCAACTACGTCATAGCTGTCGCACTGCACAATGGCTTCCAGCTCCTCCTGTTTGGTGCCCATGCTGCGTGCATTGGTGTAGATGCACCTGAGCCAGGCTATCGATTTCAACTCTGGCACGTTGAACCTACCCCTAGGTTCAACTCTAGTGAGCCCAGTTTTAGCCCCTCCCCCCTCCAAATCTAGTTTAAAGCCCTCTCAATGAGGCCTGCCAGCTCATGAGCAAGAATCCTTTTGCCCCTCGGAGTCAGTTACACCCCATCAGCTGCGAGGAGGCCCGGTGCCGTGTAAACCGCCCCGTGGTCAAAAAACCCAAAATTCTGACGACGGCACCAGCCCCTAAGCCACGTGTTGATCAGGTGTGCTTTCCTGTTCCTTTCAGCGTTCTTCCCTGTCACTGAAGGGATTGATGAAAACATTATCTGTGCTCCCGCTCCATTGACCAGTCGCCCCAGTGCTCTCAAGTCCTTTTTGACTGCCTTTGGGCTTCTTAGCGCAACCTCATCGTTGCCAACCTGCATGACCAACAGTGGGTAGTAACCAGTGGGCCGAACCAGACCAGGGAGTCTCCTGGTGACGTCTCTCACCCAGGCCCCAGGGAGGCAGCAGACTTCCCTGTGAGTTGGGTCTGGTCGACATATTGGGCCCTCTGTACCCCTTAGGAGGGAGTCACCTACAACAATCACACTCCTCTTTTTCTTAACTAAGGACGTCTTGATGCGTGGGGCTCGTTGACTCACCCTAGGCACCCCCTCGGACGGACCTTCGTCAGGGTCCTCATGTTCCTGTCCCTCATGTTCCAGAGCCCCATACCTGTTGTGTAAGGGCAGCTGGGACGGTGAGGGAGGCCGCGAGGGAATTCGCTGACCTCTCCGAGGAGGGACCTGCTTCCATTTCCCCTCATCTCTTAGGTCCTCTCCTTCTGCCCGGCAGCAAGAGGACAGGGGATCTCCTGCTGCTTGTGGAGCCTCCACCAGCTGCCCCTGCCTCAGGGCCGCCAGGGAGTGGCTCCACCAATCTATCTCCCTCTCACACTCCCTAATGCTCCTCAGCCTCTCCACTTCCTCTTTCAGCTCTGCTACCAGGCTGAGCAGGTCGCTGACCTGGTCGCACCGCACACAGGTAGTGTCCCTGTCAGTCTCTGGAACAACTGACAGGCTCAGGCACTCTCTGCAGCCGGATACTTGGACAGCCGCGTGCCTGAGCGGGAGCTCCGTCTGTGTCGCCACAGTCTTTCTGGCCCCGGTTTTCAGCCGAGTGGCGACCATGGCTGAGCCTCCTCTGGGAGGACGATGGCCACTTGTACTGTACCCCGCCCGCACGCCTTCCCTGCACGCGCAAACTGATGCGCTACGCCCTCCTGACGTGCCACGCCGTGTTTGCCCGCCCTGTTCGCCGCGCTCCGGGTCGCTCGCGCTCCCGGGGGCTGCTCTTGTAGGCGAGGGGTTTTGGCCGCCGCCGCCCTGGGCCCCGCCCACGCCGAGTCAGAGCTGCCGCTCGTTAGGAGCCCGCTCCGCCGGCCGGGGGTCGGGGGGGGAAGCTGGGGCACTCTCTCGCTCCCTGTGCTGCCGCCTTCGCAGTTTGGCCGCGTCCGGAAGGCTCCCCCGGCGCGATCCTTCGCTCCGTAGCCCTTCGCCTCAGTGGCTTCGCCAATTGTCTGCATTTAGCCTTTCCTCTATGCATATCACCCCAGTACCGTCCCTTTTCCTTTGCCTAACAACAACCGGAAGCACACTCTTCCTCTCTGGACCCCACTAATCCTGCTGTAACACACGGTACTGTTTCCCCACCAGATGGACAAGGACACTGTCCTCCCACCTCACCTTACCTCTCTCGGCATGCAAAAACAGAGGGTACAGCGCTAGGATCAGGAGGAGGTGTCCCCACTGTGACAGACACTGTGGCTCTAGGGAACATTCAGGTTGTTGTATTGATATTACAAATGAATGCACACACCCTTGCGTCTTCATTAATGACTATATTCGCAGATGAAGAGGCAAGAAAATTAATGCATCCTGCCAAAAATGAAGACAAATGGGAAGTAATTGAAATAAATCCCCAACACCAAAACAATGCATTTAACAAATCTTTTGAAGTTTTGCTTCTCTAACGAAGCAAGTCCTTGTATTCAAACAGGACTCACTAGCCTTGTTTATAAATAAGACTAAGGTAATTGGCATGCAAGGCCCATTTCACCTGAAGTCCACTGTAACGTTGTGGTCACTTTCTCCATATTCATAGCCATAATCCTTTTAAAATATATTTATTTTTCATAGAACCTATCCAAATGTAATAACCCATGCTTCCCTTTTAAGGGCAGCTTTGTAGCTAGTAATATACAAGCATTGTAGTATGCACAGAGAAGGGTAGCACTGTCTGTGCAAAACAAAGCAGGCTTTTCATGGATAGGTAGGGATCAGAGGTTTTAATCACAGAATCACAGACCAGTTTGGGTTGGAAGGGACCTTTAAAGGTCACCTAGCCCAACCCCCCTGCAATGAGCAGGGACATCTTCAACTCAATCAGGTTGCTCAGAGCCCCATCCAACCTGAACTGGAATGTTTCCAGGGATGAGGCATCCACCACCTCTCTAGGCAACCTGGGCCAGTGGTTCACCACCCTCATTGGGAGAAATTTCTTCCTTGTATCTAGTCTAAATCTACCCTCTTTTAGTTTAAAACCATTACCCTTTGTCTTATCGCAACAGGCCCCGCTAAAATCTTTCTTACAGGCCCCCTTTACATACTGGAAGGCTGCAATAAGGTCTCCTCAGAGCCTTCTCTTTTCCAGGATGAACAACCCCAACTCTCTCAGCCTGTCCTTATAGGAGAGGTGTTCCATCCCTCTGATCATTTTGGTGGCCCTCCTCTGGACCCTCTCCAAAAGGTCCATGTCCTTCCTGTGCTGAGGGCTCCAGAGCTGGACACAGGACTACAGGTGGGGTCTCACCAGAGCGGAGTGAAGGGACAGAATCACCTCCCTCGACCTGCTGGCCACTCTTCTTTTGATGCAGCCCAGGATACCGTTGGCCTTCTGGGCTGTGAGCACACATTGCCTGCTTATGTGCAGCTTTTCATCCACCAGTACCTGCAAGTCCTTCTCAGCAGGGCTGCTCTCAGACCCTTCATCCCCCAGCCTGTATTGATACTGGAGGCTGCCCCAACCCAGGTGCAGGACCCTGCACTTGGCCTTGTTGAACCTCAACAGGCTCACATGGGCCCATTCCTCGAGCTTGCCCAGGTTCCTCTGAATGGCATCCCATCCCTCAGGTGTGTCAACTGCATCACTCAGCTTGGTGTCATCTGCAAACTTGCTGAGGGTGCACTTGAGACCACTGTCTGGATCACTGATGAAGATATTAAAGAGTGCTGGTCCCAATACAGACCCCTGAGGGACACCACTCATCACCAATCTCGGTCTGGACGGTCCCATTCCAGTTAATGCCAAATCATCCTGGAATCTAGGAAAAAAATATGGGAAAATGGGGCAGGAGTGAAAAGAGATTTGTGAGTTGCAAAGTGTAACAGGGAGAATTGATAATTGTTCATACAACTCCGAGTGCTGTACTTAATTCTGTACATAATTTGGTTGTGGGCTTGTGGTCATGTTACTATTCATTCCTCTTATACTCGTTGCACTTGAGATCCCACTGAACTAAGTACTAAAAAAAAAAAAGAAACAGAAAGCAGGCTACTAAATCTAGAAACTTGCACCTTAGTGCAGGCAGGAGAAAATAGGCAGACAAGGATAGATGGTGGATATAATGCGGGGAAAGCAAGACCATATTGGGTAACTTCATAGGTGGTATGCCCTTAGCACATAACTAATCTTGCATTAAACATAAGAAAGCATACACACGTCCTAAAATGTTCTGCACTGGCAAGTGCATTTCATACAATATGTATCTCTCTGCCAAGAAGACACCTGAGGGAACATACCTTGTACCTTTTTGCAGTTTCTCTCCCTGGCATGTAGGCAAAAGAATGCAAGATGCACTGAACAAAAGGAATAAGCAATATTCTCACAATAGTCTGTGACTGACTGAAGCTGCACTTCAGGTCTTAAAAACTGTGGGGACTGCTTGATTTTCTGATTCCCTCACTAAGACATGTTATATTCAAGAGTATAGGGAAACAATTCTGTCAGGTGTTACAGATTTGAAGGGGTTGTGACTCTCTTATTGCTACCAGCATCCTGACATTTTCTCCACCTGACCTGTGTAATCTAGGTGTACACTCTAAAGGGATCCCTGGATCTTCTAGAAAAGGGACAGGCTAAGCTGTTTGAAAGCACCCAATAAATGCCAGTGGTTTGTGCTGGCTGGCTCCCTTTATTAGCTCTGAAGAATGGGAATGATTGAAATGAGTTCTTCTGAGCATTTCTGCACTGATGAAATGTACAGTAGGAGCGACTACATGTTGTTGTTGTTATTATTATTCTGTGGGAGGAAAAGAGCATGGGTATATCTCACCAGGGGAAGTCTGAAGGATTGGTGCTTCAGTGGCTTTATGTGCAAGTATCCCGCTATATGCTTATTTTTGCAAATTCACCTGCAAATTCATTCTCTCTCCTCCACACACAATCACTGACACAATGTAATACCTATGAACCATCCAGCACTAAAAACATTAAACTGCAGGGGAGCTAGAATCCCTTCTCATTCTACGGTGCACAATATTAAACCTACATATTTACTAGGTATCATTATCAAATGCCTGCCATCATCAAATACCAGGCTAATTTAGGCTTTCAATTTCCAAAGCAATCTGCATCCCTGTTCCTTCAGGCTGCACCTAGCCTCTCCCAACCATGCTAACGGCTTATTCTGACTTGCTCCCATTTTGCTTCCACCTGACCCATAGGCCAAGTGCTCCCAGGAGTTACCTGATGTTTCCATACAATCCATAATATGAGTAAGAAAGCTGAAGACTGTAAAAATCTGGTGACAGGAGCCGTGTTTTTGTTGTACTGTGCATTGACGAATGGTTATGGATCCATCACTATGACCCCTAGAAACATCATCAATAATCAGAGGTAAAGAGCAGGTCTCAGTGAGTTCAAGTCTGGCACGGTCCTGGTCATAAATGTGCAGAGGCACTTGTCCACCTCTTGTCCACCCAGGGTAACTCCTCCCTAGGTTATGGGTTGGAGGGCAAGGAGTGATTTTAGTTTCACCAGCAGCAGACACGCATGTGTACATGTCTGTTAGAGCACAACAGACACAGGCCTCTATCCCCTTCCAATTCCTCTAGGCCCTACTGTACTGCAAGTAATTGTCATCATTGTGCACTTGTTAGGACACAAAAGCATCATCAGGACCAGAAGGCGGATCCGTAAGTGCTGGGGAACCAGCATGTCTGTGATGGGTCAGGTTTAACCTCAGGCATGGCTGCGAATTGTAGTCTGCAGACAGCATGTGACTGTAAGCAACTTCTGACAAAGTCATGTGAGTGTCTTCCAGCATCTAAATAAAAAGACTACTTCTGCATCAGTGGAGATGGGATTTAAGGTAAGAGTTAAATGAGATTTGTGAACGGGGACCCCCTGCGTAGTCAGAGCAAAAAAAGGCTAACCTGGTGGGAAAAAGATTTGTCTTTTCTGACCAGGCTGTTTCTTGAGCTTTTTTACCTCTGTCTTGAATCCTTTGCAGTAACCAATGAGCCCTTTATAAGATGCTGGAGGTAATTTGCCTTTCTCTTGCCTGCCACCTTCGGACAGTTGATTGGAAGGGTGTGAGGGTTGCATGATGCCTTCTCAGCCAGTAGTCTGAGCATGCTGTTCATTCTTATCTTGGCTCCAGCTGGTCCTGACTCTCCACCTGCGCAGCGCATCCACTCGATTCCTCAGGCAATCAGATAGGCTTGCAGATGTGTCTGTTCGTATGCATGTATGACTAATCTCATGAAAGTGCTGACTCTGTAACTGCTTAACAGGATTTTGCCCCTTCTCATTGACCCACCATGGCAGACACAATTGGCCAACTAACCCACGCTGCAAGCCCAGCCAGCTCAGAGACTTGCCTCTTAAAGAAAGGGATGATGAGAGAGGGGAAGCTGTGCCACGACAGCCCACCACACTCACGCACGAAGCCGAGGCTGTGCTGAAGCCAGGGGGAAGGTGGGCGCATAGGCGCACAGGGGCAGAGCCGGGGCCGACTGCAGGCACCCACTCGTGGCTCCCACGCCTCTGAGGGGGCACATGGCACCTGGGGAACCACGCTGGGGTGCCTGGGGGAACGGTGGGTGGCCCAGCCCCTGGTGCAGCGCCCTATGGTCCCCCCTCTGGCTCCAGCGGGGCACTGGGCGGGCGAGGGGGAGGCGGGCCCGGGCCAGGCCTCGGGGCCAAGCCGCTGAGGCAGGTACTGGCGCACGGTATTGCGAACCTCACCCGCGATACGCAGCGCCGGCCGTGGCGGGAAAGGCTAAAAGCGTGGCAGCTGCGGCCCCAAGGCCGTGCCGCCCGGTGCGGGCCCCGCTCAGACCCCGCGAAACTGCGCTCCCCGACAGGTCATCGATGCGCTCGGTAATCCCGCGCCCCGCCTTCTTCCCCGCCCCGCGGGTGCCACGTTGGAGACGCTCGGTGCTCGGCTGGCTGTCCCTGACCGCGGCGTCGGGCGAGTGTCCCTTGTCTCCCTCTCCAAGATGGCGGCCGCAGGTGGCGGCGTCGCGGCGGGAAGCGGCAGTGCAGAGTGAGGCGGTCGCGGCGCCTTCCTACCCTGCGCTGCGGCTTGGCACCGGAGGGCCAGCAGGCCCTGTCGTCGCTGGGTGACCCCGCCGCCGGGGCACGCTCGGGCCTGCTGCGGGGGCGGAGCCGCGGACTGGAGTAAGGCCGGAGCCCGCTCGGGTGAGAGGGCGCGAAGGCGGGAGCGGGGCGGCCGAGCCCGCTTCAAACCAAGGCGGCGGGAGTATCGCGGGCGGTGGCGGGTCCCGGGCCCTGCGGGAGTTGCCGCGCATGCTCGGGCCTGGGCCACGGGCTGCCCCGGGGGGTGCGGGCCGGCCGGCCGGCCCCGGCCTCGAGTCTGCGGAGGGGCCGGTGCCGACGTTTGCCCCCTCCGCAGCGCTCGGCATTCCTGACGGGGTCCGCCTGTTCCCCCGCGCCCTAGCGGCTCCCCCGGGTCGCTGGGAGCGCCTGCGGGAAATGGGGCGAGGGAGCCCGGCCCCAACCGCCGCCGCCTCCTCTCCGCTTCCACCCGCTGCGGTCCGTCGCCAGTGGGGTGAGCAGCTTCCCTGGCGAGACCGAAGTGCGGAGGTCCCGGTGGAGTGGAGCCCGCGGGTCTGCAGAAGAGCAACGCGCGGCCTTGATCCCCCAAGCGTGCGCATTAAGGAACGGGAGACGTGAAGAGCAAGCTGCTCCACGGAGCCTGTGCGATTGCTTCTGTAGCCCAAGAATTTGAAGTAGGGGAACCTAATCAGGATTTATAGGACAAGACAAGTTGGGGTTATGTTTTGTGTTTGCAGGGTTAGAGGCCTAGGTTGTAAGCCCATTTGGGCATTGTCTGCTAACCTTTATACCTGCCAAACAGAGAAGATTTAAAAAAAGTAAAAGGTATGTGTGTAGCTATAAAAAAATTTTAGTTTCTCCAAGTCATCTATTCATGAATGACTGTCTTCAGCTGTATTTTGCTGAAGAGTATCTAGATTAGGCCCTTGTCCTCTGGAGCACAATGCTTTAGTATCATGTGTGTTCCCACTGAAGTCTATATGACAACTGAACATCATGAAATGTTGACAAGATCTGGTTCAAGATGATCAGCCCATAAGTGGCAAGGTGCTCTTTTTTTATTGCAGAGTGCTCTAGTGTGTGTGTACATATGCAATGCTCTTGTGGCATATGCATAAATTCTGCTGCACTTGCTACTGACAATGTCTAGTGGTCAGAATACTAACTTAAAACATTTTGTGGTGGATGGTTTCCCAAAACCTGAAGAAATAATATGTATTCCTATGAATTTAAACAGAAACATGACCTGTGTGCATGCAAGCTTGATTTAGTTGGGGCTTCGTTGTTTCACTTAAGTAACAAGATAAATATGTAAATAAATAAAGTAAGAAGATAAATGTGTTCTACATTCTCAGCCTCAGCCAATTATTTATAAAGTTGAGGTACATACAGGTATGCACAAGCATAAGTTCCTGCTGTCAAGGTATTCAAATGTAACTTCAGTGTGGCAAGATCACTGTGACAGCTAGAACGATCAAGCTGCATGGTCTTTGTGGTTGAATGTTTACAGATGTGTACACAAGCACACAAAATCAGTTAGGTGCAATTGGTCTAATTGCTTATGAGCAGAAGATAAATCTTTTCACGCTGGTTGCTGACTGAAGAACAAAACCTGTTTACTGAGAGAATGAGAGTGCAGCTATTCCGTAAGGGCACTGTCCTGCTATATGCCAGCAACTGTGGAACAGAATGACTCAAAGGCCTGAAACCTGGGGACTGACGGGTTGAGGCACTGCGAAAAGGAGTGCTGTCTTCCGTTCCCTCTCACAGGCTGAAATTCAGAATGGCTGCAGTGGTAGTGTTGGGAAACACATCAGAAGGATGCACACCTTCACTACAAAATGTGCAATCCTTTAGTTAAAAAGATTTGAAATAATTCTTTTGTAGTACAATGATTCCTGCCTGGTTCCTTCTTTTCTTTCACTTCACCGGAGGCGCAAGGGTTTGGAATCTCTCTTTAAACATCCCACTCTCTGCTACAGTGGCTCCTGACAAAAAATGGCTTTGAAACAAGTTTGGGTGTAGTTTTGTGTGTCATGAAAATCAAACTAAGCTGTCTTCTCACCCTCTTTCCATCACCAGTGATTTGATGGAGGTTTTACAAGGAGGAAGTTGTCTTTTATATCTTTAAAATAATAGAAAAACAACCTCCAATTTAATTTAAAAAAAAATCTGTCAAGCCTGAAGCATGAACCAACCACAAAGTAGACTCCTTTCCCACTGTCTTCCAGGGACTCTTCACTTAGTTCAGAGGAAGTTTCCCATTTTACATCGTGATTCTTCTTTATGGGAGGGTTATTTTCATTCTCTGTTTCTCAGACCTTTTCCTGTAGATGGGAACGGGGGAAGGAGCCCAGACGTGGCAACACATTCTCAGGCTCCTGCAGGACCACCATGGCTTATGATGACTCCAAGAAGAAAGAAGGTATGACTGCTTCATAATCTCAGAGGGAGTTGCCAAAAGAAAAGGGTACCCTCTGCAGCCCTTGCCAGGCCATGCAGTCAGAGTGGGAAAGGAAGCTAGTCTGCTGTGGAGCCCTTAAATTCAACCTGGCCAAGTTGCTGGAGGATCCCAAGCCCTTGACTTCCAGGTCACTTGAGAAAAACGGGTGGTATTTCCTGATGCAAACACCTTGATTGGAAACTCTGCCACTGCAGCCTTTCTTATCCCTGTCAGGTCAATGGAACAGGAGACCAGGGATAGGGGTGTGTTTAGTCATGCTAACATTTCTAGGTCCAGTTCTCTTTAGGAAGAAATATACAAGGGTTACAAATGAAATCTAGAGTGATTGTGTTACAGCATTAGAGCAGTGAGGCCCATCCCTGTGGCCAGAGAGTACACATTGTTATCTTTTAGGCCCCTGTGATTGTTGGGTTTTGTTCATCACTCTGTACCAACATCTTATTTTGTGCATAGTCCACATGTCTATCATTCCTTAATGGAGTATTTAATTTCTTCCTTTTTTTCCCATGTCACGTAACTCTTAGAGTTCCTAGAGAGTGACCGAAGTGGTGATGACTCGGGGCTGGCAACCGGCAGGATACAGCGAGAGAAAAAGCGCCCTTACAAGGATCTGCTGCAAGAGGAAGACGAGATAGCAACTCAGGTCAGGAAGCCCTCAGAGAAAAGGTTGAAGGTGTAAGGATACTTGTAAAGCTAGTAATGGAATGGGATGGATGGGTTTCTTGTTCTTTTTTATATAGAAATGCATGTAGAAGACAGCAAGAGCAGTTAATTTGTTCTGTATTGTTCAGTAACTTTCCTGGGGAAAAGGAGGGTGTCAATCCCAATTGCAACTGATTCTGATTTTTCTGGCCTCAGAAAACAGGGTAGCAGGGTGCTATCCTAGTCTTGGTGTAGAGCCTTGCAAGTCATAAAATAGCATGAATAACTTCTTACTCAAAAAAATTTTAGAATTTATGGTTGTATAAATAGCCAGCAAAGCTATTTCAGCAAAGGATGAAGATAATGTTAACTGATGCGCTGTTGTCTTCCTGATTCTGCAGACAGCCTGAATCGATAGCTCTTAAGAGGTATGAACTTGCCCTATTCACCTCTTTGGGGCCTTAACTCTGAAATCATGTAGTGACAACTTAAGTTTCTTCAAAACTTTCCTCTTTGAGCTAAAATTTCTGCTGTTAGCTCAAAGGTGACTATCTTGTGATTGTTTTTAATTTTTTTTAATCTGGAAAAGAAGTTCTAGTTTAAAATTAAAATCTTCTACCATGCAGATGGAATTCTGTAGAGGAGCTTCATTTTCAGACTGTAAATTGGTCAAGAGACAAATAATAATTGGGTGACATGACATATTAAGGTCAATTTTTTGGCCCATCGTTTTAATTGTCACCTCTCTGTACGTCCTTTCACTTCTCAGTATATTAAACATGAACTGCTCACCTTCATTTTCAAGGCTTGACAGCCTATGCATGCTTAGTTGTTTCTTAGCTTTATTAAGAGGTAGATGTCTGTCTTTTATCAACTCATCAGCTGATCTTCAAGCGCTGGCTTTCATTGCCTGTTTCTTAACACTTTCAGACGTGCTTTTTCAAGTCTTCTTGTGTATTGCTCCTGTCAGTTGGAGGGAGCTCCCTATAGAGATCTGTCTTTCAATTTCCTTATAGCCCTCTTGTGCTGCAGTGCCTACAGAAAGCTTGATGCCAGTTAGGTGGCTGATGTGCTGAAACCGATCACAACTAATACCATTCTTTGTGTTCTCCCACCTATCTGAACCATGCTTTTTGTCTCTTACCTTAAACCTCCACTGTGGGCTCTTGGGGACAGAGGTGTGTTTCCTCTTTGCTTGTTTCAGCACCTAGAACAATGATCCTGGTTCATACCTAGGGTTCCTTGATGTTACAGTAGTACAAATAACTTTTGATATCTCCTACAAATTACTCTCTACGTCAGTAATCCATGTGAATCTCATATTATTTCCCTCTTGTTTTCAGCAACTTTTTTCTTCTTATTCTAGGACAGTGAGCATTTTCCAGGGACAGAACCTCACAAAAAGAAGAGAAAGCACTCCTCCGATGAGTTCTGCTACAGAGGTAAGATAGTAATCGGGCAGGGGAAGGAGCTAACAGATCGTGGCTGTGAGGAAAGGATGCTGTTAAACCAGTGTCATCAAGCTTTGTGGTTAGCACTTTATGGGGGGAAAGTACATCAACCTGTTTTAGGACAAGTAATCAGAAACCTGATGCTGATCAGCACCAGACAGCAAAAGATTGGGGAATGATATTTCAGAGTCTAGTTGCCATTGTTGTGGGTAGAGATCTTCCACCCTCCTTTTCATTGACAAGTTGCCCTTCTGGCATTTGCATTTCTTTTTTCCCTATTGCATTACAAACTGTAATTTTACTTGCAGATAGCATTACTTTCTTTTAATTTATCAACATAGAATGCATCAGGGTGAAAAATAAATGCATTTGGGTTCAGTTTAAATACAGAAACATTATTCCCACAATTAATAAGCTGGCCAGAAGGTGACAATTCTGTTCATAAAAGCCTAACAGATTTAAGATTTATTTTTGGCCCAATGAAAAAAGAAAGCCAAGCTGAAATTTCATCAAATCTGTTTTCAGAATGAAAAAGCTTATATTTTCAATTCATTGGTCTCACCTTGGCTAAAAATGGCACAAAAACCTTGCAATTGAGATGTAATTTCAGGCTCAGTAAGATACATTTTAATCAAAATATATTATTTCACAGTAGAATACAGAGTTTGACAAAACTTCAAGAACTTACCTCCTCTGTATTTCTGCCTTAAATTATTTGACCAGCTTGGATGTTACAGCTCCTGAATTGTATCAGTAAGGCTGTGCTGAGCTGACTACAAGCTGCAGAGATGTAAATCTGTTAGCTGTAATCATAAGTCTTGCAGGATTCCCACTTTACTTCTTTGGGCTAGTGTAATGCTGTCTTTAAGGGTATCATCTTGATGTACATTTCTCTTTATCTTTTTCAGGTGTTTCGACTTTGGACCTACCATCAAAGAAGAAGAAAAAAGCAATTTCTAGCCCATCCTCAGCTGATACAACCATGGATTTACTCAAGGCTATCACCTCACCTTTGGCCACAAGCTCAAAGTCTTCAAAGAAGACCTCTGAAAAATCATCTTATTCTTCTTCTGGCCATTCTGAAAGCAAAAAAGAGCACCACAAGAAGAAGCTGAGTGGGAGCAGTGGGGAGCACTCAGTGGACGATGGCAGCTTCCACAAATCTAAAAAAATGAAACCACTGTACGTGAACACAGAGACACTTACTCTTCGTGAACCTGATGGCTTGAAGATGAAGCTCATCCTTTCACCAAAAGAGAAAAGTAGTGCAGCAGATGATGATTCTTTCTCCTACTCTTCAGCACCAGCAGCTGCAAAGAAATCTTCAAAGAAATCAGCTCGAGAAGAGCAAGGCTCATTTCTTCTAGGTCATGAACTGCAAAGCTTCCTGAAGTCATCTCGGAAGAAGCACAAACCACCTCCGGACCCACATCCACCTTCTGAGAGTTTTGGTGCTGACTCCTCCATTTTTTCAGAGGGCCATGGGAGCGAGTATGAGATTTCAGGTATGGACCCGCCACCAGAATCTGGTTCCTCTTCTGGTGGGGAGTTGGAAGCTGGAGAGCTAGTGATAGATGACTCCTACCGGGAAATCAAGAAGAAGAAGAAGTCAAAAAAAAGTAAGAAAAAAAAAGACAAGGAGAAACACAGAGAGAAGAAGCACTCTAAGTCTAAAAAGAGTTCTGGGCATGCTCCTGTGGCAGTAGCAGAAGTAACAGTGTCACCACCACCTCCTCCCAGTACCCCCTATGTTCTTTCTCCACCTCCTTCTGCTGTTTTTCACTCAGATGGTCAAGGTGAGAAGAGGAGGAAAAAGGAAGACAAGGAGAAGGACAAAGCTGAGAAGTGGGAAAAGGAAAGAGAAAAGGAAAGAGAAAAGGAAAGAGAAAAGGAAAAGGAAAGAGAAAAGGAAAAGGAAAGAGAAAAGGAAAAGGAAAAAGAAAAGGAAAGAGAAAAAGAAAAGGAAAGAGAAAAGGAAAAGGAAAGAGAAAAGGAAAAGGAAAAAGAAAAGGAAAGAGAAAAAGAAAAGGAAAGAGAAAAGGAAAAGGAAAGAGAAAAGGAGAAAGAAAAGGAAAGAGAAAAAGAAAAGGAAAGAGAAAAAGTAAGGAAAAATTGGAGGGAAAATAGAATTTGGGTGATGGGTAACAGTGAATTAGTCACTCCCTTGTAAAGGCATGTTAAATTGAAGCAGAAAGATAACTAATACCAGGATTGATGGTTTCACTGAAGCATGTCTGGAAAAATGTGTCAGCCGCTGTGATTTCTGTTTGTAGCAAAAGGAGTATTTATCATTCTGGTTTTGTGGCACAGGCATTCTTTAGCCAATAGAGGTTCTTTGAGAAGCTTATGCTTGATTTGCTTGGTACAGGTTATGTACCAAACACAATTGCATCATTTCCCAAGGTAACCAGTTCTAGCTATTGGCAGGCAGACTTTTGGACTAGTGATCTAGTCCATCATCACAGTTCCTGTAAAAAGGAATTTAGCTCTAATGTGAAAAACCCATTTACTCCTGTATTCAAATGAAATTGTAATTCCTAGAGAGTACCACATTCTCAGTTTTGTCCTGTACTCATAAATTCAGTTTTCCATGGTTTATCAAACTATGAGTAGGAAAAATGGTGGCTAGCGTATGAATGAGTTTACAGGTTATATAACTGTAGCTGTGTAACTATATAAATGGGGAAAAGCAGTCTCTCTGTGTTTGGATAGACAAGAGTTGCTTTGTATCAGGAAATGGGCTGATGTAGCCCAAAGTCGTTCAGCCATTATTTAGTTCTATTTGGTAAGTTTTCTCTGATCATAGCTCGTCAGCCATTTATGCTTCTGCTGTTGATGTACTTAACACTGTCTTATTTTCCTGCCAATTTGAATTGTTTTGTAAGGATGCAAGGAATGGAAAAAACATGATGAGGACTGAATTGTTTTGACAGATCTGCAATAGGTACTGTGAATAGTATGACAGAGAAATTTTTTTATTAAGTTTTAAAACTGAGATACAGTAACAGAGTCGTATGTTGATCCTGGATTTAGAATAGCAGGTGGTTGTAACTTATGAATGAAATGCATTGATAGAGTTGTTGCAAGATAAGCCTCGCACTAAGGCTGGTTCTGGCGGGTTCCTGTATAAACACTAAATTCAGCCAGAACATGTAAAACACTGCTTTTTTAGGTTCCTGATCTAAGCACCACATCTTGTCTTTAATTCTTCAATAAATGCCAAATTCTTACTAAATTTGAGTATGTCTTATCATAATTGAAAATCTTTGTTTCCTTTTCTTCTTCTGACTAGCCAAAGAAGAAAAACATGTCTGCCTATCAGGTGTTCTGTAAGGAATATCGTACAACTATTGTGTCTGAGCACCCTGGAATAGGTGAGAAAATAATTTAGCGTTCTCTTCTCTTGATTCTATGCCAGTTGGATCTGTTTCATACCAACCTCTTAATATTGACAGAATGCAAAGAATCTGCCAATTTTCTTTGAATAACAGATGGCAAAGGGGACAGGAGTGGATTTCATTATTTGATTTCATTGCAATTTAGCCAAGCTGTGAACCTGGATAAAGAAATTGCTAGCTTTTTCTTTACTTAAAGAGTTACCTTCATTGTGTCACTTTCACGTATATAGACATATGACTTTATATTCCCAGTATCAGCTTTTTTCTTTTTAAACAGTAATGGAAATGCATACTGGCAGTCATTTTCAGGACAAAGTGGAGAATTCCCGTTGTGGAACGGGTTGCTTCCTAAATATCTATGTGTGGGCCAGTAAATTTCCTATGTTCTCTCCATGATTTTATGATTTAATTTATTTTAGACATTTTTCTTCTTTCCTTCTGTCAGATTTTGGAGAGCTAAGTAAAAAACTGGCAGAAGTGTGGAAGCAGCTACCTGAGAAGGATAAACTGGTGAGTGTGTGTGAGATGTTTTTGTAAAATGATTTCTGTAAACTAGGTGCTTAGGTCAGAACATGCTGGCAGCATTGCCACTATACCTTGAAAAATTCTACCTATGTCCCCAAAGCATGTATAGATGGAAAGTATGGAAACCTTGCCCTTGCAATCGTAAAGAGCATCCATTTTCTTCTTGTGGTATTGCTTCACCAGTTAGCTATGTAACGTCATTCTGCCTCCAGGTCCTGGCATCAGGTAACAGAATTACCTAATGTTATGAATCTCTTTTCATACCATGGTAACTGCAGATCTGGAAACAAAAAGCTCAGTATCTCCAGCACAAGCAGAATAAAGCAGAGGCCACCACTGTAAAGAGAAAGGCATCATCTTCAGATGGTGCACCAAAAATAAAAGGTAATTGTTGCACTTATTTGCTCTGGTCTTTTTTCTTGGACGGGGAAGATAGTGTAGCCTGCGGAATAAGGAGCAAAGGTCCTTTCCCACTTCACACCCCTACCTGCTTTCTCACAAGGCTTGACATTTAAATCATCATGTTACTCAAAAACAATTTTTCTGTGAGAGCGAGAATGATGTCAGCATTTTTCAAAAAGATTTCCTTGTCTAATCTGTAGAATGGTATTGTTAGCAGTTTAGGGATTGAAATGTAAAACAAGAAGAGGCAGCAGGGAAGTTCTAGTGGGATTAGTTTGCTGCCTGAGGAAAAAGGGTTGCTCTTGGCTTGGCATCTCTGTTTATCAAATCTCCCAGATTGCATTCAGCTGATGTAGATGATTTGTACATGTAGAAGGAATAGCTTTGACTGCAAAGACCACAGGACCAGTCCACAGAATTATTTAAGCATCTTATGCTTTTGAGATTTGAACTTTACTAAGTAAATAGGCTTGTAAGTAAAAAAATGAAAGAAGAGAATATGGAATTTTAATTTGTGTGTTTCCAGCTTCTCCAACAGGAGTGATTTCCCCTCATAAGAAATCCCCCACCAGCACCATAGTGGTGTCTTCCTCACCAGCTAAAGTTCCTGAGACAGATCCTATTGATGTAGCTGCACACTTACAGTTGCTGGGTGAATCTCTGAGCCTCATTGGACACAGACTGCAGGAAACAGAGGTGAGTCTGTAACCAGCAATGTCACAGTGATGTTATGTCATCTACACACAGGATTGGAGGGGATTGTTTTATTTTACTCAGAAGTTCAACCAGTGCTTTTCTGTTAGGAAGAGAATTGAGGGATGGTGTGTCATGTTTCTTTGATGCATTGCTCTTTGTTTTCAGTGAAATAAAAAGCCTTGTTTCTCAGTAAGCAGTAGGCATTAAAGACAGACAGGTCCTTTGCAACTCTAGGTCCTAGAGTTCAGCAAACTCTTCATTCTTTTCTTACTATATGTTCACCTTGGATCTGGTACTTCTTTGCTATCTTTGCCAGTCTCTGGTCCAGTTTCTGTTAGTGTCTCAAGCCTTCATAGAAAACCATCAGCCTTTACTGAGATGTTTTTTGCATGTCCTGTTGTTTTCTGGCAATATCATACTGCCAGTGCTTTTGGATAGGTGCTACTATTGTTTCAACTTACCTGGTAACGTAGAAGATGTCATATTTTAATGGTTTCCTACTGTTTGATGATAGTGATTCTATGCATGCACACACACAGCACTTTCAGAACTCGGCCCAGCCTGTAAGAAGAACACACATTTGCCTCAAACAAAATTGATTTTTACGGCTAGTGTGATCATCTCATCCCACTGTGCTTGCTTGTTTTATCAGCAGTAAAGTAAATGTTCTTGCATTTTGTTCCTGATATGACCGATTGCGGTCATTCTTCAGAGGAACAACCAGAGTAAAAACTCCCTCTTTACAGAAAGGCACACAATTTCCCTTTCCTCAGAGTAATACCAATGACTAAAGCATTTGTTACAGAATTAGCATTTCTCTAATCTTTAATAATAAAACAACTATTGTCTTTAGGACTTGTGTAGTTAACAAAATAGATGGTACAAAACAGCAAAGAAAATTACATTACAAAAAATTGTGGAATTAAGTGTTTTATGCAACTGATAGCTTTCTGACCTTTTCTGTTGTTCCCTACTTTTTCCTACACCAGTATGTTGCCTACTGAATTTTTAAATTTTTTGAGCCAGCAGGCTCTCTGTGAAGCACATGGCATAGTTTTGTTACTGTGTAAATAATGAAAGTGGACTAGAGGCGCTCAAGAGTGAAGATACTGTATCTGCATGAGAATCAATACAATTATGAACGAACCATAATTTCCACTACTCATCCCTATCCAATTTTTTCTTTCCTTGCTTCCAGGGAATGGTGGCTGTTTCAGGAAGTTTGTCAGTACTTCTAGATTCAATCATCTGTGCTTTGGGCCCGTTAGCGTGTCTGACCACACAACTACCTGAGTTGAATGGCTGCCCTAAGCACGTTTTGGTGAGTTCCTTGTGATTATTTCCATTCTAGCACTGTTAATTTCAGTAGAGTCCAGATAGAATTGTTTGATGAATCAGTCTCATGATGTGATTAGAAATCCAGTGCAATAAGAAAATCGTCTTGGTCATAAACTTTTATAGAGAAATATTTCCTTGAAATTCCTTCAGATGCCACTGTTGTACAATATTGTGCAACTTTTTTTTCCCAGTGGCAACTGACCTAATATTTGTATCGATTGCAATGTGTATAGGTCCTGTTTTAGTGACTGAATCAATCCATCTGAATCAAACAAAAGCGCCTGTACATACACCAGTATTTTTGAAAGTTCTAATTTTCCATAAAATTAAAAAGCACCTTCTAGCTGTTTTGTATCACACAAATTGTTGTTCTTTTAGTAGCATAAAAAATAACTTGTGACCTTAGGATTCCTAATGTGATTGAGTAGGGCCTTTTACATGTGGCTGTAACCTTCTCCCAGGAAAGAAAAATAGTCTCTGTTTTAAGGAACTGCATAACTACAGGTTCTTTTCCACTTTTTAAATGACACTTAATATTGAGCCTCGATTTAGCAACAGCTTGTGGCATCTATGTAGCATGATGTGGACATAGATTAAGATGGCAGCAGCGTAAAAGGAATCGGGAGCCATACCTCCAACAGAGGACATGAATAAAAGAGCAAAGGAGAAGAGCAGAAATTAAAAGTAAACATATAGTCTGCAAAAGTTACGAGATTAAAAACAACTCTAGCAGAGAGAACAACAAAAATGGGATATGAATTGGCATGTTACAATAGGGCAGCCCAAACACTGATCATTCTGAGAACCATCTATTAACAGTGACAACAAAGTTGACAGCTTAGGCTGTGAGCTCCGACAGACTGGCTGTCTGCACAAAAGCTGAGTCAGTGGGGTGTTCCCATCTTAAGCCATGGAAAAACATCGTATGCTTTTTTTCCTTCTTGCTTGCCAAGTGCATTCAGAGCAGTGACACCACATGACTGATGGTGCGTGTATTGGAAACTTGATCAACTTATTGTTGAACTTATTGTTACAAGGAGCAATGGAGTTAATTAAGGCATTTACCCTTCACTTCTGAAAACTGGTATTCAGACTTGATAATAAATAAATTATTATGATTTTTACCACCAGATACATAACGACAGTGATGTTTTAAGACACGGAAAAAATTGTTAGTGGTCGTGTTGTATGTAGAATGCAATTTATCTTTTCAGTCAGTAGGTGGCACTGTTAAATTCTAGAATCGCAACTGGTGCAGATCCAGCACCTCTGTCTTCAGCCGTTAAAAGGTGGTATTCCTAAGGCCGCCTTCAGCCACCCAGCCACCCGCTTGAGCTTACTGAAATACTGCATTTGAAGAAGACACAGATAATATACTGCTGGATCTTGTTTTCTGATGTGCACAAGAAGGACTTTTACTCTCAGAAGTCTATTACATTTTGCAAGGAAAACCAGAGGGCACTTCTTTTTCCCATCTGACACTCTACTAGTGGCTGTGTTTAAGCATTTTTCTCTTTACTTTTACACTACAGAATTTCATAAGGGACTTGTGAGTGTAAAGTCAAGTTTTGGGTGTTTTTTATAAGCTACAACTTTGATTGTTTTGCTCAAGTCCTTCATCGCTAGTCTTCCTGTGGTTGATGTGATATGGTCGATGTGGCTTGTTCCAAATTCAGAGATAAAGTATGGGTTTTGTAAGGATGAGGTCACTTGAGGAAAGCCACAAGCATTTTCATTGTTTCCAGGCACTTACAAATACTGAGGCTGCCTTTATATTTAGTTAACTTACATTTCCAAAAATGTGAAAATAAACCTAGCAGTGGTGGTGGTGATGACTAGGCAGATTTGCTTGTCTCATCATATGATGACATGTAAGACAAGTGAACATGCTTAGTACCTTCATCTGTGTCATTTTTTAAGAATTTTGAGTCATTACCTGACACTGAGAAATACTGAATTTCTTTTCCCAGTCAAACACACTAGACAACATCGCCTACATCATGCCTGGACTTTGATGGGAACAGATCCTGGGATGTACTCAACCTCTGCGTAACTGACTTGTGAACCTATGCACTACACCGGCACTCCTGAAGGGCTCCGTGTGTAGGGTTTTAAAGTTTTATATCTGTATAGTATATACATAGGATTGTAACTATTTGACTTCTACTTTATGAAAAGTTGTGAAGTTAAGCTGAGAAAAACCCTTTTGTGTTGGTGGGTGAAATGTCCTCCAATTGGAAAGTATTTTGTATGAAGAATTCAGAAAGCTTTTGACATACTCGCCTTAAATTCAGATCCTTTAGTGGGGGAAGCAGCCAGAGAATGGACTTCTCGATATAAAGAAAAAAATGTCACCATAAGAGGGGTCATTGAAACAGGTGGCCCAGAGGGGTTGTTGACTCTCCATCCTTGATGATACTCAAAAACTGAATGAGCAGCCTGCTCTAGTTGGACTTTCTTTAAGCAGGGGGATAGACCAAATGACCTCCTGATATCCCTTCCAGCATAAAGTATTCTGATATTCTGTGGGCAGGTAGAGTTGATAATATATTTTGGACAAAGGAATAGAACTAACTCTTCACTAGCCCTATTTCTAACTGGTTTTCAGTTTAAAATTTACTGCTTGAGGGGAAAGATGGATAGTTGATCAAAGATACAGAGGTCTTTGCCTCTTGGTCACTTCTTCCAACCCCCCTCTTCAGTCAGAAATAACTGAAAGTTGTCAGCGTCTGCTGGCTGGCCTGGTAGCTGGCATTTGAAGTGGAAGATGACAACGAGTTTAATCTTTTCTTGGGGACTTGCACCCAAATCATCATTAGCATGATACATCAACCAACTTCATTGGCTTGAGAGGATGAACCTCCTGCTGATTTTTCCAGGGCATGATCAGCCTGCTTTGATGGAGAGGAGCGTGGAAGCAGATGGGAAAAACTTGGATTGCTTCAGCCCATCTTGCACCTTTTTTGTGAACTGTGGTTTCTGAGATCGCTAATCCCCCATCTCTTCCACCAGCAGTATTGAAAGAGCCATGGTGCTGCTGTGAGGCAGTGACTAATGACCAGTTTGAAGCAGTTATGGCCAAGTAAGGCACATGTGGGTTGATAAGACCAATTCCCCTTCCTTCCAGCCACATACTTGGTGTTTGGTTTTCTGCTCCTGTAGAAGAGGAGCCCGAGGAGAGCACTTGATTCTCATATAGGCTTTTGTGTGTCTGTATGTACTTGTATGTGGTGTTCATATCATATGTATTTAACTTTTACCAATATCTGTAACAGATTTTAATTTATCCTGTATATTTCTCTGTGTGTGTGCGTGTGTATATATATATATACATAATTTAAAAGCAAAAATCCCTTCCTCCACCAACTGTGTGGAAAATATGAAGCAAGTTTGCCTCACCCCACTTCCTGCAGGAGTTAGCTATATGTGCAGTAGTAAGCATTGGCATTGCATGGGGAAGCACCAGAAGATTTTAAGTGTTTGTAGAAACAGGCTATCTTGTGAAGGTAGGCAGAACAACTGAGATATAATTTGACTCTAGCCTTTCCAGCCTTAGAACATAAAAGTTTTAAAATGACAGAAGAGAACTTTTTGACTTCCGATCTGAAGTCTAGTTGCCGTTTTTCAGGGCAATTGAAAGGGAGCAGTCCCGCATTGTGGCTGAGCCCCAAATCACATTTAGGTTAAATCCTCGGGTGAGCAGGAGGGTTTTTCTCCCCATTCCTTTTTACTATGTATTCCCCAGCTGTGCCTGTACAAGGCAGCCTGTCTCTTACGGAGCTTTTCTCAGTGCAGTGTTAGGTTTTCTGGGTCAGTTAGTGGAGGAGGCAGAAGGTTCTCAGACTACTGTATAAGTTCTCAACGCAAGCCTCACACCACAGCATACATGTTTTAACAATATATGACTAATCCCAGTGAGCCTTGCATTGGGAAGGGCCCAGGAGGGCGGGCAGTCTGATCCTGCTTGGGATCCTGGCCCGTACTAAAGCATCTGCTGTTGGGAGGGGCATGAAATCACTGGCTCTTTCCAGCCCTTAGAGCATTGTGGCGAAGCGGTAGATCTGCTCTCTAAGGAACAGAAGGGGATCAGCTTTAGCTTTGTCATCTGTGCAATGGAAAACTCTTGAAGAGTTTGAAACACACACACAACCCTGGTGTATTGTATTTTTATTTTAAATTTGTACACTTTGTATAATCTGTATCTTGTGGTATTTGGTACTAGAGGGAAAACTTTGGCAAGACTTAGTGGGTTTTATATTTTTGTTATTTCCTTGCTGTTTGATCCAGATTACATCACAATTATACAAAGAAACTTTTTTGTACTGTACTTACAATATAATTGTTTTTTAACGTTTGGAGTATTGTCACTCATTTCTGGCATGCGTTGTCTTCTGCAACCCTTGTTATGATTAGCATTTAGTGTTTCTCAGCGAAAACCCATCCAACGTTAAACAACTCACTCAGTTTGCAGGCAAAGCTACACTGTTCCCAGTAGCACAGTTCACCCAAAACATCGCTCAAAACCTGCTGCCCATTTGGGGACCTTTCTGAGGGGAGACATGCCATCGAGCACCGTCGGTAGCATCGGGGCGTTTCTCTTCCTCGCCACCCGACTTCGATTCAGGTTGGTGGCGTTAAGGTGCGAAAGGTGTAAGGGCCTCGAGGCGAGCGCGTTAATGTGGGACATCAGGCGGTCGGTGGCGGTTTGCACTGGTTATTAACACCTCCCCGTTTCCAGAGCCCGAGCATTGGTCCATGGTAGCGGTGGCTCGGGCAGGGCGGATGCTCAGGCCGGGAGGGTGCTGCAGACCTCGGCACCTGCCTAACCAGCCCCACGCAGGGCTACGGAAGACCAGGAAGCTCTCTCTCCGCGGGCTGCCGTGTGTTTGGGCGTCAGCCCCGGCTGGCGGCTTTTCTGCCTGAGCTCGGGCGTGCGGTGCAGCCTCTCGGTTCCGGAGGGCCGGTAGCAACACCGCCTTGCCTCGGCCGCTGCCGCCCCTGCTCGGCCGCGAGTGCGGGTGCGAGAAGCCTCGCAAGACGCACCACTAAGCACCGGTGCGAGGCCGGCCGGGCCCCGCGTCCCTCCGCGCCTCAGCCCCACGGCGGGGCCAGTCGCCCCTCCCGGGCGGCGGCCGCTGGCGTCACAGCGGGGCCGGGACCCGCCCCGGCCTGGCGCGCGGGTCACGTGAGCAGCGGCGGCGGCGGCGTCAGCTGATCGCGGCGCGGCGGCGATGGACTTTCTCCTGGGGAACCCCTTCAGCTCCCCCGTGGGGCAGCGCATCGGTGAGCCCCGCGGCCGCGCGACCCCGCACACCTCTCCACCCGCTCGCTCGCCCGCCCTCCCCCGCGCCCCCGGGGGCGCTCGCCCGCCTGCCCGCCGGACCCCTTCCTCCGGGAAGCGGCGGCCCCCGCCTCCACGGTGGGACGTGGAGAGGGCGTCGGCCAATGAGGAGGGTGCTCCTCTATGGCTGACGGGCACTGCCGACCAATAGCGGACGCGCAGCCCGAGGCAGCTCCGTCGGCGGCCTCGCCAGCCAATCCGGGCGCGAGGGGGTCTTGAGGTGGCGAGGCGAAGTTTCCTCGCTTAAAGGGGCCGCAGGCCGGTGGTCCGAGCCCCGCCCCCTGGTACAGCCGAGGTCCATGATTGGCTCGGGGCCATTCCCGCCCGCACCTCTTTGGGGTCTTCGCGGGAGGAGCGGGGTCCTACCGGGGAGCACAACGGGGTTGCTGATTGGCTGGGCTCCAGCTGCAGTGGCCTATCGCATTCTGGGCGGGAAGGGGCCGCGCTCTCCCTGAGGCGACGGGGCAGCCGGGGGCAGCCATCTCCGAGCTGGTGGCTGCCAGGGCACAGGGGCTGGGCTGGCCCTGGGTCGTCACAGCTCACCCCGTTGGAGCAACGTTCCCTACCTGAAGGATGAGCATCCTGGGCACCCCAGGGGTGGCTGTCCACCCTGAACTTCTGAGCACAGAGGTCTGGGGCAAGCAGGATCTGGCAGGGCCATGCCTTGGCTCTGTGGAGAGCACCTTCCCTGGGCCATGGGCTTTCTCACAGGGCTGAGTACCAGCTCAGCAGTGAAAACAACAGCAGGAGTGTAGCATCTACTCTGTGACCTTGCAGGCCCACGGACACGCAGTCTCTCTTAGCCTCTGTGCTCATGTTAACTAGATGAACATAGGAGAAGGACATGGAGCAAAGTGGATGCTACAGTTAGAAAGAAGAAAACCATCAACAGCTACACAGTTCTTAAAATACCTAGAACAAAGATTCTTCCCGTGCTGTATTGTCTAAGTGCCTTCAGGTTGTGCTTGAAGGTTGATGTTGCCTGATGTTGCAAGTCTCCAGCTTGTGCAACAACCATTTGTAAGTTTAAAAAGTCTTGCTTTTTGAGACCTGTGCAGACCTTTGTTTTTTGCTGTGAACATCTGGTCCCTGATTTCGTAGTTTGTTGTGTGCTTGCAGGGTTGAATTGGCTGCTGTGGCTGAGGTGGGAAGGGAGCAAGCAGCTGCTTTAGGTAATGCTTTTATAAGCACCGCTTATTTTAGAGGTTGCCCAAAGCAGTGGCCGAGTGATGTGGGTAGGGGGCACTTGTGATGTGGCATTCTCTGGTGCTGGGCCAGATAGGTGAGATGCACTACAGCAAGGTGGGGGAAGGATCACCAGGGAACGTTTTCTGTAACAAAAACCTCCAGATGATCTTTGACGTCTCCCTAGACGAATGTCACATGTTTCATCACACTTTCCAGGAGAAGCCATTTCCTGCCCTTTCCAGACTGAATGCTCTTTGATTACCTCAGTGAGTGTATCAGATACGTTTTTGTGTTTGGGTAGAGGCAACCTGAGGTTATCTTTAGATGTCACAGATCACTTCTTGCCCACCAGATCTTCTGATCAGTATAATAGCCAGATTGTAAGTGGGTTCCCTCTGGGCTTTGCTTCAATTAAAGAAGGGATTTTCAAGTAACAAACCAAAAGCAAAGAGGAAAAAGTGTTTCAAGAGCGTTGTCAAACAGGAGTTTAGAGTTCTTAGTACCAGAGATGTGACAGTAGAGAGATCTTAATGACTGGGGTTGATTGGGGTTATGGGAGTCCAAAGGGGTAGGGGAGTTGCAGCATATGAGAAAGGAACTCTGTGGAGGACTTGAAAGGGCTGGTGGCTGAAAATATGAATGTTTTCTCCTTTTGAACATTACCTATCAACATCCTGGGGACATGGATAAATCCTATCTTCCCTGTTTAATTTGAGACGCGAACATGACTTACCCAAACTTGTTTGGTAGGTCTGTGGCAGCTGCATGTTGAACTCCAGAGCCTGATCACCAAACCTTCATAGCGCTGCTGCTTTGGTCTGTCTGCAGAAAGCTGATACTGCGTCCTTGTAAATTAGTTGGGCAAAGTCATGTATGCCTGATGCAGCTTATAAAGTCTAAAATAGTTTTAGATGAAGGCTATGGAATAAAAAAATCCTCTGTGCCACACTGCAGCAACATTCTCAAATTCCTTCATTAATGTTAATCTAGTAAGTCCCATTTATTCTGCTGACAAGGAAACCAATGCTCAGATAACCTCAGTGGTCTGTCACAGAACGAGTCAGTTGCAGAGGAGTAGGTTTTCTAGCTTCTTACTCCCAGTCCTGAGATTTAGTCACAAAAGTTGCCTCTGTCCTGTTTGTGGACTGTGATGTCTCTTCCCAAGTAAGATGAATACAGACTTGTTTCTTTGGGGATTTTGGTGTTTGTTTTTGTTGTGTGGTGGTGGATTTTTTTAAACACAATACTTCTGACCAGTGGGGAAATTTCCAAAGAGTGCTGAAGCATCGTAGTTTGGATTCCCCTCTCAACAGGGAAATCCACTGCACCTCCATCTAGGAGCTAAGAGAAACTTCAAAATGGAAAATGTAATTTCAAGGAGGTGCTCAGAGTGAGAGAATGGAGAGGAAACCACCAATGCCCTCTCCTGACCCTGGAAGCCTGGAATAACTAGTAATTATAGCAATACTGAAAGGGACAAAGAGAGGTTATTTCAGTGAATGAGGGCAGGCAAGGGAGAGAAGTAACGGTCTAGCTCAAAGATGAAGAGGATTTTTTATGGTTGGGGGTTGGGTTAAGCATGACAACCAGGAGAAGTGGAGACAGTAAAGAGGCAGCAGGTAAGAGAGAGCAAATTGCCTCAGCTCATGGGTGAGGAAGAGGGGCAGGTACAACACAACATGCCAGAAAAATCCCCATAGCCATTTGGATCCCACCTTGCAGGTATCCCTGCACCCCTCTGTGAGTTGGGACCTTGGGAGCTGGTGGGAAGCAGATATCAGTTGTCAATAACACTCTCCTCTCAGAGCCACATGGTTCCATGCAAGGTAGTGCTTCTCAAAAAGCCACTGCCTTGTCTTCTGTGCCCACCCTGTCTGGAGGATAACGGGCAAAGGCAGCAGTTGAAGAGTTCTTTGATCCCGAAGAGTTTGAGCTGATTCACAGGAAAGGAGGAGGAGGAGGAGTTCAGAGACCCAAATACCCACAGCACTATGTCAGCGCAAGTCTGTGTGCATCACCATCCTTGAATTAGGTTTTGAGCCATATCTCTGTTCTCTCTAGAAAGCAAGTTGTCCCCTCAATCTTTGGAGGAGCAATACAGCTGAATGCTGGAGTCCTGCCTGAGCTGGTGCTGAAGTTTCCTCAAGGGAAGTGAAAGCATGAGGCTTAGCAAGGAGACTTTGTACGGGATGCTGATTTGGGCCAGAGGGGTTATGAATTGAAGAGGGGTCAGGAGAAAGGACTGTTTCATTGCTTTCTGCTGGACTTACGCTGTCTCATGCAACAAAATGCTGGTGCCTCAAACACCTGTTGAAATGCGTGAAAAGGTGCTTGATTCTTTGCTGAGGAATTTAAGCAAAGGACTGAGCGCTGTAGGGAAGGCTGGTTAAGGGCCTGACTTGGAGTAGGGGGACATAGTCTCTGACAAGCTATGGCAGGGCATGTCACAGGCAAAGGGTTTCTGAACGGCACCTGACTGTTTATGGGTGCTTCAGATCTGTGATGGGGAGCAAATTGGGCAGGAGCCTGCGCATTATCTTCTGTCCTCAGCTCCTGTACTTCCCCGCACCATTGGCTATACTGCTGGTGTGCTGCTGCAGGGACAGCTGAGTGGGATCGCAGCCCCACAGGGGGCTCTCCCCAGTCACGAGGGCAGAGATAATAAACTTGAAAAGAAGCAAAGCTGTGAAGTTTACTCATGGCACAAAGCAATGTACAGCTCTGTTCTGTCACTTATGCCGAACTCAAGAGTTGTTTCTTATCTGGCTATTCCAGATAACTTCTGTAGCCTAGTTGCAGTCAGCAGGAGCACATCAAACACCAGGCAGGAAGAGAGTCGATGCTCTGGTTCAACCCGTACCACAGTCCTCAGCGGTTCTGGGTTGATCTGAGCAATTTGTGAGGCAGCAGACTGGAATCAGACAAACCCCAATGCTGTCACACCCTGGGAGCTGGACTGGCTGCCAAAACAACGTGGCTTTGAAGTGGCCCTGTGAAAGGCCTCCTGTACCTTCAACAGCCAGTTGGTTTCAGCCTTGGAGGGAGATGGCACTCGTACGCTCACCGATAACCTCCGCGGGGGGAATTCTCCGCCGCAGGTCAGGTTCAGCTCGTTAGCGTGCAGAAGTAGGCGCTGCCTGAGGAGCACTGCCAGGCAGAGCACTGGGCTCGCTGTTTTTAGGAACTTGTTGCTGTCCCCAGCCATCCCGGGCTCAGATTTCATGAGGGGCAGACAGCTCATGTGCTAATTAGAGCTCCTGAAACGAGGCCAGCCACTCTGATCCTTCATGTGACTGATGAATAGACTTTGTTTCCTTCCCTTCTGCAGGCTTTAATAAAAGGATAAAGTTCAGGATTTCAGAGAAAACGCCAACATATCTTACTAGGCTTGGACAGTCCCTTAGTGCTTGGAAGCAAGCAAGGAGGATTAAAAGGGCATTAGCTCCAGCTCTCGCAAGGCCAGCTAGGCCAGGCCTTAATCTGTACTGGGTAAATTCAAGCACTTTGTCCTTGGAAGTGCCTCACGGTCACGTTCCTGTTTTCCATATGCCCTAATACTGCTCTTCCGGCTTTGTATTTTTTGAGCCTATGTTGCATTTATGGCAGGTTTGCTGCTTTTCTGCAGCTCTTCATTGACCAGCTTGTGAATGGGGGTGACGGGTAACCCCGAGGCAGCGTGTGTCACTTCTGAGGAAGCCCCAGTTTCCCACAAGTGGCCAGCCAGGTTAAGGAGCACGCAGAGTGTTTGCATTCCTGTCTGAAAAGCAAACCTGCTGCCCAACCTTGTGAGGACTGGTGCGTTTGGAGGAAAAAGGGAGGGGGGTGGAGAGAAGGTTACGGAGTGCCACCAAACATGGGGGAGCAAGGGAAGGGTGTTGGCACACTCAGTTCATGTTTGTGTACAGTGAAAATGAGGGTGAGAAGTGTTGGAGAGACTTGAACAGCAAGGACTTGATGGTTAAAGGCAGTTTTTGTTTCATCCTTGGTTTCTTCTGTAGCTCAGAGCTTCCCAGCAGGCTCAGCCCTGTTCCTGAGTTGTGGGTTTTTTTCCTTCCATGTTGCAGTGTTTTTCTTCAGGGGTGAGAAGAGTGGATGTGGACTTCCTTTCAGTAGAGCAACCCCTGTGTGACTGATTTGTGTGCTTCATTTGCAGAGGCAGCAAACAGTACAGAGAAACTCATGGCTAAGCTGGCATTCAAACCAAGATGTGTCATGAGCAGGGGATGCTGGAGGAGAGCGCAAGTGAAGGGTGGCTTTGTGACCATGTGTGTCAAATCCATCAGAACAACCTGAGCTGTGATCTGCCTGCTGGCAAGGCTGGCTGTGTGTTGTCCCAGAGCAAGAGGGAACCTGGAGCTCTGCTACTGTAAAGAGTCCTGATCCTAAAGGAGCCCTGACAGAAAACATTTTCCCCCATGTATTACCACAGCTTCACCCATTCATGGGTGTATGCCCTGGTGCACCAGACATGCTCCCCTGTAGCCCACTGCCCTGGGTATATTCTTCACCACATCACCCGACACAATCACAACCCCCTGTGCCTCACTGAGGAAGCTTAGATCTGCAAGAGACCAGGATTCCTATATAAAATTAATACTCAAGGTGACAAAAGTTCACCTGAATCAAGGGGCCTTCAGGATATTACAGTAGTAGCCAGACCTGCAGAAAGGTGGAGGAGCATCAAGAACGTTCTGCTACTCTCCTTCCCTTGTTTGCCCTCTTCCATCTGGCTGTGGCCACAATGTAATCAGTGTAATCACAGTGTAATCAATACATTCTGCAGTCAACAGAAAAGGTGGTGGCTGGATTGCAGTAAGATGTGGATAGGTAGCTTCACGCTGTGGTGTGCAATCTGTGGGAGGAACACGTGTATGGGAGGCTGCATTGCACAGTGCTGTGAATAGCTCTCTGCCTGACCCTTAAAAACAGGACATCCCAAAACATGAGGGATGTGCTTACCCAGGCAGGAGTTAAAAAATCTTCTTTTTCCTGTGTTATGGCTCTATCCCATTACTGCGTGAATGGGCATTTCATTTCATTCCCACAGAGGGATCATTCGTTGCTGGGTCAAAGGCAGAAGAAGGCAGCTCTGCAGAAGAAGGGCCTCTCCAAAGGGGTAGAGGACCAACAGCAGCAAGGGCCAGCTCCAGATTTTGCAGGGACAGCAGTTTTGAAAATGCAGGCACTTCTCTAAGTACCTTGTTGGGTCTGAGATCTCCTGAAGAGCACCTCGTAGGTGCTAAACCGGTCTGGCTAGTTTTAATTTTCTTGCCCCAGGTGCTAAGTCAGTCAGATGTTTTATAGGAGGGGGGAGCTGGGAAGGATGGTTCTTGTCCTTTCCTTGCCATCTGCTGCATCTCTGTGTTTCCCCGTGGTCTGGAGAGAGCCTGTGTCCTGCCTGCCCCGCTGGCGGTTCTCTTTCCCCGAGCCAGCCGTGGTGTCCCTGAAGGCATCAGTCCGTTGGTACGGCTAGGACCGAGAGGTGGCTGATTATAGGGTGGAGACGCTGGTGCTCTCGGTAATAGCAGCTCGTTTCCCAAATCTCTGCCTTGAATAACATCAAGGCTAACTGAGGAATTCCTAATTAAAGGGGACACAATCAAAGCTGAAACAATACTGCTTTGACTTCAGCCTGCAGTCCACTCCTGTCCATGCTGCCTAGAGGCCAGAAGTTCAAGGGAGAGATGTAAATGTTAAACAAGAGAGAGCCCTGCTTTGGCTGTTTATGTTTGTTTGTTGGTTTTTGTACGGCCCATGTAAAAAGAAGGGGTTTGATTCTTTTGTCTCCTTAATTTGGTGCAAACCAAGAGTGGTGCCATTGACATCAGATCTGTGTCAGTGTGAGCAGATCAAACTCCGGTTTTCTGGCCCTGCAGCAACAAAGCAAATAAGCCCCCTTTTCTCCAGCTGTGGAGCTGAAATCATGCTGAACCCCCTCCCTTTGTGTGCAGGACACCAGAGATCACGCAATGTGTGTTTGTGTGTTGGTGGCATGGGTGGTGTGGGCAAAGTTGAGCAACCACCCAACCCAGCACCAGCCAGCCATGTGCTTCGCAGTGGTGACACCTAGTGGGGAGCACTTGGTGGCCTGGAATTTGCAGCCGGATTCGCCTCCTTGCATGTTGTGGTGGAAGCCAGAGAGAAGGTGGCTGGGTTCTGGGGTGTCCTGACAGCTGAACAGCAGCCCATGAGAGTGCCAGGGCCAGCCTTAGCCTTGCTGTGTCTTGGTTTCTGTTTTCCAGAGAGAGCTACCGATGGGTCCCTGCGGAGCGAGGACTGGGCTCTCAACATGGAGATCTGCGACATCATTAACGAGACGGAAGAAGGGTAAGGGGGCTGACAAGGGTACACATCCAGTGGCAGGTCTCAGCACACCCTGTAACAAACACTACATCCGTAGACTGCGGTGGTAGCACGCACTGGTGGAGGTAATAAGCTAGGCTTCGCAACAGTCCCTTAGACAAGACTCTGCTAGGACACCTAGAGATACAGCAAAGCTGTCAGAGCATCTGTTAGATGCTTCCCCATAATCTTTGTCCACACTGGGAGCCATACAAACAGGCCTTCAGAAACAAACCTCAATTCAAGCCAGGCTGCCTCCCATCTCCCAAAGGCATATTTGCAGTTCTTCCACTTTGGGTTATTCCTTCTTCATACCCCTCTCTTTCCCTCTTCTGGGAATGTAAACATCTGCAGGTTGGTGACTGAGAAGAGGAAAATCTCAGGCTGCTATTCAGTCCTCTGACTGTACAAGTCCTGCTGGGGTTCGCTTCTCAGGTATTTTCATGTACAGTCACTCAGACATGGGCAAAGTGGGTGGGGGAGCCCTCGTCTCCCTCTCCCTGTGGGAAGATGTTCAGAAATCTGCCAGACTTGTTAACTCTGGACCTGGGGATTTGCCAGGGAATCCAAGGGGGACTGCTCCTTCTCACAGTGGAGATGTCAAGAACAGCATGTAAAAAAGAAGGTGCTACATGGAATAAAAAATGTAGGTTTCACTCCCGCTGTTGTACTCCACAGTGATGCTGACAGAGGATTAGCAAGCCCAGTTTTCAGCTTCACAGTTGTATGAAAAAAAAAAGTCAAACATCTCTACTCACAGATCTGTCACCACTTCTTTTCCATGCTATCCCCACGGTGCAAATACACCTGTCGCTGCCCACAGTTCCCAGTCCTGAGCTGTGACCACTCGGTGTTTCAGTTCTGGGCAGCTGGTAGCACAGCTGTACCCCCTGGCATGGTGGGGTCTCCCATTGCCCTGCTAATGCCCACCCGTTGCAGCCATGCTGCCCCATGGGCCAATACACTCCTGCCCTCCTCATTGCCTTGGTGTCTCCACCACAGTCTTCTCCTCCAACACCACCGCTCTTCCAGCCCTGCCTCTCTTCTGCCAGAGCATTTTGGTTCATTTGTGCTCTCTCACAAGACTACATCAGGTTGAGATCCCAGTACTTCTCCCCTCCAAGAATGGTTAAGGAGACCCTGCTATGCTGCTGCTGTCTTGCTCACCTGCAATATAGGCAAGATTTTGCCATTGCATCTCCTCTGCTGCTTTTTAGCCTCCTTTCCTATAGCGAAATGTTGTTAAACAGCATATTTCTGAGCAACACAGGGATTGCTGCAGCTCTCTCTCTCCTTCCTGTTTCTAACCTATGCCAAGCTTTTTTGTGATCTCCTCCTCTTCAGTCTCTCTGCCATGGGATTTTGCTCTATCCCAAGTAGTGCATTTCTAGAATTGCTTTTAATCTGCTCTCTGTTTTGCCCTCTACACCTTGAGTTGTTGCAGACATCAGCACAGAAGCCTCCAACTTCAGTAACAGCACTCATTAGCAGGACCCCACTCCTTTTGCAGAACCACAGGCAGAAGCTGCTTTACCAGTCATTGCTTCAAGGCACCCTGAAAACATGGCAGGGAAGATCACCTGTTTAGTATGAGGCATCCAGAGCCAGGGGCTGTTTTGCTTTGCCTCTCTGGAGGTGAGTCTCAATCTCCTGATGATCTTTCTTCATCTGATTTCTTCTGCAGGCCCAAAGATGCCTTCCGAGCCATTAAGAAGAGAATCGTAGGGAATAAGAACTTCCATGAAGTTATGCTGGCTTTGACGGTGAGTGGTCAGGGCTCTATCTCAGCTCTGTGATATCCTGCTGTAAAGCTGAGTCCCTGGCTGAAAAGACAGGGGTGCCTAAAGCCAACAAGGCAAACACACATAGGCGGAGAAGGCTATAGCTAATGCTTCATTGCCTTTGAAGGTCCTGGAGACATGTGTCAAAAACTGCGGCCATCGCTTCCATGTTCTTGTGTCCAGCCAAGACTTTGTAGAAGGTGTTCTGGTGAGAACAATCCTGCCAAAGAACAATCCACCTGCCATAGTGCATGACAAGGTGCTGACCCTCATCCAGGTGAGCCAAGAAGCGTGAGCATCTGTGCCAGTTCAGAGAGTGTTTGTCTTTAGGTGTTTGTACAGAAGACTACTGTAAATGACGATGGGATGTACTGTCTCCTTCTCCCCAGTCCTGGGCAGATGCCTTCCGCAGCTCACCAGACTTGACTGGTGTTGTCGCTGTCTATGAAGACCTGAGACGGAAGGGCCTGGAGTTCCCCATGACTGATCTGGACATGCTGTCACCCATCCACACACCACAGAGGGTATGGGAGCATTGCTGAAGAGAAGGGTGTTGGGCACCTGCCATTCTGGAGCTGTGAGGGGACTTAAGGAATTCTAGCTTGCATTTAGAGGGCTTTTGGGGAGTAAGAAGCTCCAGGACAAACTCTTTGCTGGAAGAGTTATTGAAAGCAGATGTGCTTTCTCCTAATTGCACTGCCCTGTCAGCTGTGTCTAACACCTCCTTTTCTTTGTCACTTTTCCCACCTCTGTCTGTAGACTGTGTATAGCTCCGACTCCCAGTCTGGACAGAACTCACCTGCGGTCAGCTCCCCTCAGCAGATAGAGTCCATCCTCCATCCTGTCACCCTGCCCACTGGGAGAGGCACATCCAGTGATGTGCCCATCGCACCCACACCAGAGCAGGTGAGTTGGACACAATCCCCATGGTGCTGCTGACTCCCTGCGTTCGGGGGCTGTTTCACAAACTGTTCTGGGACTGCTGTCCTGGTCCTTCCACAGCCTCTGTCCTCAAGGAGCCATTCCTCTAAAGCGTAGTCCCTTGAGAGGTCCCCAGAGTTCCAGTGTGGTCACAGTGATAAGCTGGGGTACCATAAACACAGAGTGTTTATGTTTTCTAAGACAGGGCTGCTTGCAAGTAGAAGAAGATCTCCTGGCTATAGGGAAGTGGGGAACTGAGACACGGAGCTTTTGAGCAAGGTCTTTGTAGTGCAGTACAGCAAAAGCTTGCTCAGTAGATGCCTCCTTATCATCTTTGTTTATCATGTCTCACTGATGACTTTATATGAATCAACCCTGTCTGGCTCTGCGGTTTCTGAAGGCCAGGGCTTTCTCACTTGTTTCCCCATCCTCTTCTCCTTCCTCACCCTGACTTCATATCACACAATGTTCAGCACCAAACCTCCAGCTGTCAGTAGGTTGCTTCCCCTTGCAGAACAGAGGGTAGAAACTGTTCTCAGGAGGCTCATTAGCAGCTTGTGAAACCAGAGGGATAAAGTTTCAACTGCACACTTAGCCGAAGCTCACTTTTTCCCGCTCTTACGCCACTTTGGAAATGAAACTATTGGGGTGGCTGCCACACAGGAGCTGCCAGCTGGGGAGAGATTTGAATCGTAACAGCAGCCTGTACTGGCTATTAAAAATTAAGGCTAGGCTAGTGCCCAAAGATCCCAGGTGAAGGCCTGGCATCTGTTACCAGCAAATGAACTTGATGGTAAGTAATGGAGCTTCCTTCTACTGGGAGCTCCCAAGAGCTAAACTGAGTGGTGACAAATGAGGTCCCCAGTGGTCATTCCCTTCAGCTCTGTGAATGCACACACACATGCGGCGCACTGCCATTCAGAGCTACCTCAGCTATCTCCCCGGTCTTCCCAGGCAGAGCTGTCACTTCCTTTCCCTTTTGCAGATCAGGAAGCTGCGCAGTGAGCTGGAAGTGGTGAATGGGAACATGAAGGTCATGTCGGAGATGTTGACGGAGCTGGTGCCTTCCCAGGCTGAGCCTTCTGACCTGGAGCTGCTGCAAGTAAGGAACACTGGCAGGGTGAAGGGCTGGCACACACAGCTCAATTTAGCAATGACTTGATGGACTGAGGCATGATGCATGACAGATGTGGGGAACAATTGGACGGTTTAGTGTGGGGCTTATCAGGGAGTGAGGGGATAAGGGAAGGTGGAGTTTGAACAACCAAGGGAAGTTGCACTATTGAGGCTGGAATCATCTCACATGGAGACTTGTAGTGCCTGAGGGCCTTTCTTTCTGGGTGATGTATGCCTCTGGATTACACAAGAGGCATACAATTATTGTCTGTAAAGCTCAGACTCAATTTACCTCTCATACCAATACCTGTTGCCCATCAACCCTTACTGATAAACCCCAGGAGCTTCTGGGGTCAGTCTGTCCCAGTCAGACTTCTATATCTGAGTGCTCAGCCTTAGCCTGACCTTTGGGGTAACTTACCCTTGCTGTGAGCAGGAGCTGAATCGGACATGCAGAGCCATGCAGCAGCGTGTGCTGGAGCTGATTCCCCGTGTCCTCCATGAGCAACTCACCGAGGAGCTGCTCCTCATCAATGACAACCTCAACAACGTGTTTCTGCGCCATGAAAGGTATCTCTCTTCTCCCTTCTCTGCCCTGCTCTTCTGCTAAAGTTACTGCCTCTTGAAAGCCTTCTATTCCACCCTTTTGATCTGCCCATGAACATAATGCTCAAGATGTATCAGCCTGTATCATCCGTCTTTGAGAACAAAGCTAGTTCTCAGTTTTTGCTGATTTATTCCTGTCCCTTCAAAACTGCTGTGTGAGTTACTGATGGAATATAAAGATGTCCCTGTGGCATAACCCAGAAGAAGAAGGAGGGAACTGCATGGAAAGAGCTGGTTTTCTAGTTCTGAGGCAGAGAGGAACAGAAAGGACTTGCCCAAGTGGGATCAGCATCCCTTTCTTTTTTCTTCCATTTCATCAAATCCATCTCTTAAGCTAGGATGAAGTCTGGAGAATTTAGTCCCTGTATCTGTATGGAGAGCTGGGTTTGAATCACTTTGGTTAGAAGTAGCTCTAGAGGATCACAAGAAACTTCTTTGCACCACCTCTCAGGAGACATCAACTCTGTGGGCCTTGTTGTGGTGTCTTTGGTTTTGAGGGGGAATTGGGCCCTAAGCCATGGTCCCACTTTCCTAGTATGTAGGAAAGGGCAGACTGTGACAAGCCTTATAAGAAATCTCTTGGGCTGTGGGTGAATAAGCACATACTTCTGAAATGCATCTTGTCATCTTTCCTGCAGGTTCGAGCGTCTTCGGACAGGACAACCTGTTAAGGTAACTCGGAGCAACTGTTTGCATCCTGCAGGTCCAACAATGTCCTGCTGAACTGGAGAGAGGTTCAGCCAGCCCCACTTGCAACCTATTGGCTTTGCTCTCCCAGCCCAGCTGCACCAGGTCATGCTGGTGCACAGGACACTCCAGTTCCAAATGCTACCCTCTCCCTCCCTGCCAGTGGGAGCCTTCCTCTCACCCAAAGAGCAAGAGCAGACCAGCAGCAGTTATGGTTTTCTGGTACTGAACACTGAGAGGACCAATTCCCATATGAGCCTCCCTTTGTCCTCTGAGCACTGCCCTGTCCTCTGAACCAGCACCTACCCTACTTACTGATATCCAGCAGAGCTGGGAGGCTGGCTGCCAAGGCGAAGTCTGCCTTGGGACACTATTCCCAGCCAGTTCTCTGATCACTGTCTCCCTTCGCACAAGGAGAGGCTTCATAGCTCATATATCTTTCGATGGGTACAGAAGGGCTTCCCTCTCCAGTGTTAATGTGTAAGGATTGTAGGTTCAGGGTGTCCAAGCTTCAGAAACTCTCCACCATCTTCCTTTTTTTTTCTACAAAGGCACCAAATGAGGCAGAGAACAGCTTGATTGACCTGGGACCCAATACTCCTTCTGCAGCTGCAGTGAGACAGCCTGAAGTCACCAACAACCTTTCCTCTCAGCTGGCTGGAATGAGTATGTTGCCATGCAGTTTTCCCCTCAGTCCTTCTCCTGTGCTGCTTTGGGAATCCTTTCATGCCTTTGAATCACCTCACAAATTTATTTAGACACATTCATAAAGTAACCTAGAGAAATAGGGTGTATTGTCAACTAATAAACTCATGAAGAAACTTGTATATGCCCCAAGGCATGCAGGCATATGTCTCAGCGTCCACACCTCGTGTTGTGCAGGAGGTGGACATGACTTAAGAAGGACCTCAGCATTAGGCTGTGGCTAAGGACTGGCCCTTCCATCAGGGTAGGGCAGAAAGTTGGTCCCTCTCCAATGCCTAGAAGCAGTGCAGTTGCCTCTCTTGCTGTGTGGTCTCAGGCTGACCACTGAGGTCTGGGAGGAGAAAAGCAGCTGAGCTGTGCTGCAAAGGTAGCCATGAGCATCTTGGGCTCAGGACCCAGGATTTGACAGGTTGTTTACTCAAAAAGCCTGAGAGGTCCTGAGCATTCTTCAGGACATACCAACAGCCTACACAGCACTGCCTGAAACTCTTGCTAATTGTGAGTACATTCAGCTCACAGCTTGGATGCAGCTACAGAAAATTGGCAAGATTGTTTACAGACAAGCCAGTTGAGATATTTTTCAAGTCAGGGTTTTTCAAATGATGCCTGAGTCATGAAAATCCAGTCATCTGTCTCAGATGTGCTTGCCCAGAAGCACAGCTTATCCTCTTCCACAGGTTATGAAGCAATTCCCTCTGACTTGTCTTAAATGGTCAGGAACATTTAGCCTTCAGCATCAGTGCAGTAAACTGATGCTGCTGCTGCTGCCTGAGACTGAGCTAAAAATATCTGCTAGGCAGGCAAAGAAACTGCTTCTGTTACTTCACCCACAACACCACACAGACACACACACACATAGACTGTGCTGCAGCTAAGGGGCAGGATAGAGGAGTGGGCCTAGAGCAGTTTAGCCTGTTCTCATGCTAGCTTTCCACCTGGCACCATCCAAGCCCATGGCCCTCCATTTACTGCTCTGTGCTGCCTGCTCACCCTGCTCTCTCTCCCACAGACCTGGGCTCGAGCAGCGTAAGCGCGGGGCTGCACTCCCTCGACACCTCTGGCAAGCTGGAAGAAGAGTTTGACATGTTTGCCCTGACCCGTGGCAGCTCACTGGCTGAGCAGCGCAGAGAGTGAGTGTAGCAGCCCACTCTGTCCTGTCCTGCCTTCTTGCAAAGGGGGAGGGCTCAGAGCAACTGGGGCTGTGACCCCAACCAGCAGCAGTTCCTGGGAGACAGTAGGATGCGATAGAAATGAACTCTTCTGACGCACAGTGTTTGTAGGATGCCCTCTGTGTTCCCAGCCATTCTTCCTGCTGCCGTCATCTCCTCTTCATAGTGTCCTCCTGGGCATGGGAAGAAGGAAGTGGCCTCTATGTGCACATGTCCCTCACTGCTGTGCCAGTGGCCTGTGGTGCCACATGTGCTGCGGAGGCTTGGTGTCTGGAGCTAAAGGTGTGGAGTGGGACTGGCTGAGTTTTCTTGCCTGTCTCTGAACTCATGTGTCCTGACTGGGGTGATGCTGAATTTGGGAATTGCTGAATATCGATGCAGCCTAATGGACACAGTATGGAACTGGAGTGCAGGAAGTATGCAGTCAGTTGTGGCTTGCAGGGCAAAGCACTGCTCTGTGCCTTAGCTTCCCTGTTGGTAAGTGGGACTGATGTTTCTTCCTCCTTAATGTGTTTGAGACCTCCTGGTGTAAAGCAGTAAGAGTTGGGTCTCCATAGTACTGGTTGAACTGGAGGTCTTTACTGCAAAGAGTGGATTCCTGAATCCTTGTTTTGGGAGGAGCTGACAAGAGCTGTGCTGACTGGATCCCTTTGGCTTGAGAGACGGCAGCCGATCTCATGCCATTTTGCCTGTCAGAGTCATCCACTGCTCTCCATTAGTTACCAAGCAGTAGAGCCCACAGGCACGTGGCTGCCTCCAGCTCTCAAAGAGTGGACAGACCTGTGCTCCTGATCTCCATCCACTGGAGTGCCTTGTTCTGCAGCTGGGCAGTAGAAAATTAAGATCTCTTAAGGATGTTTCCTTTCATTCTTCTGCCTCACTGCCTCTGGTAAAATGGTGGGGAAACCCATGGCCTACACACAACTTCATGTGTTTTGCCCGTGAGTTTTCCCAGCACTTTTACTGGGGGGTGTGCTGCCTGAGGACAGAGGCAGTCCAGGACAAAAAGTCATGCCAACAGCACCCAGTCTGGGGCTGAAATCCAAGCCACTGGTATGGCTTAGTGCTGGAGGCTGGGGGAGATCTGGGCAGGGGTGGAATCATATCCTCTCTGCTGTGGCGCAATCCTTAACAGACTGAGGCTTGTGGTCTCTGCACAAGTAATGAGACATCTTCTATTTATTCCTCACTGACCTCCATCTGCCTGTACTTGCACTCCTGTCAGGTAGCCTCTGCTCTCACTGGCTCAGGCTTCACATTTCACTCACCAGCAGCTGTTCTCAGTGTCTCCCTCCATCTGGGCAGACCCATTGCCCTGCTGCTCCTGGACGGACAGGACGTGCTGGCAGGAGATGCAGGCAGGGCCACTGGGGTTTGTTCCTGACATCCCCCTGCTTCATGTGTGTCTTGGTGAAGCAGTGCTTGAAACACCTCAAGCCTTTCCTGCCGTTCTTCCTCATCAGTGGTATGATAGCAGCGTTGTACTTCATCCTGGATGCCATTGTCCACAGCGGCCCCTTCACTGATGAGCACTTCTTTGAGAAGTTTGAGCGCCGGTGGCCCAAGCCCCTGGCCCCCAACAAAAACAGCTCCACTTGATGGTCTGCTGGATCTGCGAAAAGGGGCCTGGGAGCAGCTGGAGAGTTTCTGGGAGAGGCTTCATTGTCCCAGCATGGACAGACTGTTTTCCTCACTCTGCATGGATCAAATGGTGACGTGTGGCATTAACATGTGTGGTAGCAGGCTAGAGGGGACACAGAAATGGGATGAGGGAGATGTATCTGTGTGTGGAAAGAGGTTGCTGTAATGGTGCATTTGGAGACCTTGAAGCAACATTAGGCTCTTCTGATCATCCAGTTTCACCTCTTATGTAGCATAGACAGTGAATCTCTGCCACCATCAGTTCTTGAGTGGTATTGGTTAAAGAGATGTTTTTGAGCTATGTTTGTGTCTCTGGATGTAGGTGATTATGTAGGGGCTTGTTGCTCGAATCCTTTCTAAAGCAGCCTTAATCTTCTGATCAGTCTGTGTCGTTATATCTCTTCCGTAGTCAACCCCAGAGAAGGTGAGTGTCATGGTTGATGCACCTAGCTCTGTAAGTCTGTGGTTTAGTCTGTTGGTTGTTTTCATATGGTGTCTTGCCATCCTCCTGTCATGTGGCAGGGCTGTCCTGTGGTATCCCACAGTGATGTTGCAGTGAGTAGATCAGTCTGTTTTGTGGTGGGCTACACCTTTAGTAGGGGTTTTGCACACCTAGAAGCTCTTGGGAGCAGAATGACAAGAGATGAAAAGTTGTGCAGTTAGAAGCACTGAATATATGTTTAGGAGTTCCTGCTTTTCACTCTCAGGCATCTCATCAGCCTGTGTGTTTTCTGACTTCATGCTTTCAGAGTGAAGTACGAAGATCCCCAAGCCTCCAAAGGACTCACTGGTGCCCTGGATGCCCGGCAGCAGAACACAGGAACGGTAAGTGGCCACAAAGCTTTTAGAACGTATGTTTTATTCCTCTTCAGCAGGTTTGCGAGTCCAGTTGCCTTCTCTCTGCAGTCAGAGAAGTAGGCCACCAGTACTAGTGTGTTCTTTCCCCCACCCTAAATGCACTGCCTCCCCTCTCCCTGACCCTCTGCGATAACAGCTTTCAGTGCAGACTCTCTCTCAACCAGGGCGAGTCTGGTGCATCCAGTGATGGAGCCCAACTGACTAAGTGGATGATGCGGCAAGGAATGGTGAGATTGTGGAGAGCCAGCAGGGAGGAAGGAGGCTGGGGCCACTGAACTGGAGGTGGCACTGGCACAGCACGTGGGGATGCACAGCAGACATCAGCAGAGACTGCAAACTGAAATGGAGCAACCCTGGTCTGGGCCAGTAGTGGAGACCAGGGTTGGGAAGGAAGCGGGCTGAGTGTCAGCCCTTCCTCAAGTCTGTAGGAAGAAATGCTAGGAGATCTGAGGCCAAGAGAGCATGTGCCACTCTTTGAGCTAGAGGATGGACTGTTTTGCGGTGGGTGTCTGGGGCAGAGGCACTATCCAGTGGCATCAAGAGGAAGGCTGCCGCCATTCATTTCCCCCTGTAGCCTCTCCTGCTCAGCATGAGCTGCCCCACAGGGCCAAAATGAGTGGCCCTCCCAGTTTTCGCCCCACTCCAATGGGAGGAAAACGCATTCCAGCTTTTACCCTGTTCAAGACCTCCTCCTCTAGCTAAAGTGTTTGAGCCTTTAGGCTGTTGAATTTGGCCTTTTGGCAGCAGGAATTCCTGCAATTACATCCTCTTGGGCACACTCAAGCCTTGACACATGCCCAGGTCTGAAGCTTGTTAGCCTGTCTTCCTGAAGTGGGCACTGCCCAGACCAATGTCTGCTCTAGGAAGTTTCCCCACATGCTGTCCAGTTGGCTTGAATGCACTGCTACCCCAGAGAGTTCCCCTCTGGGTAGGCAAAGCCAGTTCACTTTGAAACTTGCTTGATCTCACACATGCTCTTCCACCCCCATTTATCCATCTGCCAGCTGTGGTAACTGTCTGCACTTCCTCCCTGGTTTGGGGAAATCTGCCTGTCCTTGATAAGAAGGGGTTGCTCTTTTTCTTGGTCTTGCTGTTTTCCTGAGAGCAAGGAAGCTATATGTATTAGGAGGCTAATAAATAAGTTCCCACAAATACTCTCTTCTGCTTTTGGAGCTTTTAGCAAGGGCTGCTCCTTGCTCAGCTTTGTTCAGGAGCTCATGACTGGAGAAAAGCATCTGGGGTTTTGAATTGGACTTCATTTCCTTCAAGGTTATCTCTGTCCACTAGGAGGGTGTCTGTTTGCTGCTTAAATTGGCCAGGGACATGAAGTTTTCTGAGCTAGCCTCGTCCCTCCTGGAAGTAAAATTTACTTTAATTGTTGAGGACTTTCTCTTTGATGGGTCTGTTTCTGTAGTTCGGTGAGATGTCAGATCCTGCTGTGCTCCATGATCCTACCAGGTAATCACTTCTTAGCAGGTGTCTCTTCTCCTTCATATGGTGCCAAACCTGGCATTTCTGATATCTTCAGCATCACAGACTTTGACATCAGACCGTCATTGGTTTGTAGAAGAGAGGAGGTGTGAAGAAAAGCACGTCTCTTGTTCTCTGTCTGCCTAACACAAGCAGCCAACTTCCACCTAGTGAGTCCTCACCAAAATGGAAAGCCTGGTCCAGTCCTAATACCCCAAAGCCAACCACCAAACCCCAGATGTTTTTAATGGCACATATTCTTGAAACTATGCGTGTCTGGGTGTGGATGGGGCAGAGGAAGCAGGTAGGTGGTGGCAATGGTAGCTGGGAGAGCTTCGCAGTGGCACTGGCTGGATTTGGAAGGGCCTGAGCTGACTGAATGGTGGGGTGCAAGAGTTAGTTTTTGGGTTAGACTTTCCTTTTGCAGAGTGGCTTTCCTGGAACATCCTCTTTTTTTAGTCTCATTCTTCTCTTTCCTTCTGTGCCAGGTGCCGGTTCCCCAAGCCAATTTCATGGAAGACATAGAAAAGTGGCTCTCCACTGACGTGGTAAGTGAGGGGCTGCTTTCCTGGAGCCAACAGTCCTGCCAGAGTTGTCTGTGGGGCTGGATTTTAGACAGTGTAGAACAGCGTTGGCACCACTGAATGTGTAGCACAGGCTGCTTGGAGGGAGCAGTGGAGGAAAAGCTAAAGACACAGGGTCTGGGATACAACACCAGTATAATTAGTCTTCTGGGAGGTATAGCTAATGAACTGAGGCTCAGGGCCTGTCTAACATGTCTGTACTGCAGAAGTGGGGGCATCACTATCCTGTCTCCCTCTGTCTCAGAGAACAAAGAATCACATCTGTGGAGGTGCCTTTGCCTACCTTGCTTCTAACCATGTCCTTCTTCTCCTTTCCTAGGGGGAGTCAGAGGATGCAAAAGGTGTCACTAGCGAAGGTAAAACTTGCTAGCCAAGCCCTTTCTCCAGCTGTTCCTGGCAGCACCTTGGCTCTTCCACAAACCTCTCTCCTTTGCTAATGCTCTGCTCTTCTCTTGCCCCAGAGTTTGACAAGTTTCTGGAAGAGCGAGCAAAAGTTGCAGACCGGTTACCCACTTTGTCCAGCTCCTCAGCAGGGACATCTGTTTCTCCTCCTGCTGCCAGCCATCATCGGAAGCAAGCAAAGGAAGACGATGCTATGTTTGCCTTGTGAATGCTATGGACTGGTGTGCTGTGGAGCAAGAGGCTGTGCGTGCTGTTTTGCTTGCCTCTGACCAGGGGCCAGCAGGGGGAAGGACTCTGTCCCCTTTCTCCACTCTCTTCCTGTTTTCCCTTTGAGTTGTTTTTATTTTTAAGCTGCTTTCAGGTTTCAGATAATCTTTGTTGTGTTTAGGGATGTCACACAATGGACTTGTGAAGGGGGTTTTCAAAGCTGCTAGAGAACGTGGGAGTTCAGTGGGCTTTTTTTTTGGTACAGTGTGGGCAAAGAGGAAGAAGCTCCCCATCCTCCTCTCCAGTGAGGTAGTCAGAGATCTTGCCCAAGAAACAGGAGAGGCTGCAGTCTGCTGCTGAAATCATTCCTGCCTGCCTCTTTCCTTGCCCCATCCCTAGAATGGATCTCCCGCCCTCTGCCTGCCACTGTTAGACTGGAAAGCATGGGGATGTGAAGCATTCCAGGTGGCCGAGGAGGAACACTAATGGTAGAGGGGCCCTACTGCTCTAGTCTCTCTTGCACAAGTGCTTGTGGTATGCAACACCTCCCCACTCACAACCCCTTCTCTTCCTTTCCTTCTCCTGCCCATCAGCTTATCCAGAATCCTACCCACAGCCCGTATGTTTCCATTGCATGACAGCCAGTTACCAAAGCCCCTGGCTGCACACAGGGCTTGAGCTGCGAGCAGTACCACAGGCTGAAGGGGCTGTCTGCTACAGGGTAGGATGTGCCTTCAGCAAACTCTTTGCAGTTAATTTTATTCTCCCGTTATTATACTTTCCTCCCCTCTCTCCCTGATGCAATCCCACCTCCCTCTCTCACTTCCACTGATGCCTTCCACCACGTCGTGCCACGGTGTGGGGAGTCTCTCTGAGCCTCTGATCAGGCCAATGCTATAGACTCCTCCTGTGTGCTGGGGGCAAAGAGCTGTGTTCCCTAAAGCAGGAGGCTTTTACACCGACACTGCTGTACCAGCAAGAACGTGCTGTTGCTGGGGTAGCTTGTTCAGCCGGTGAGCACAGAGGCCAAGTCACCTCATGCCAGCAAAGCAGCCCTGCAGCAGCCAGGAGCTCCTTTGCACATGGGGAGGAAAACCCATCTGAGCAAACTGCACACGCTGCCCAGTTGTAAAAGGCAGCCGGGGAGGAGGGTGCCAAGCCCAGGGATCCTGCTCCTGCGATTTCTTCTTGAATGTGGGAGAGTTGCCTCTTTTATTGTACATTAAAGGAGCAAAGTCTTGAACCTCCCTCAAAGATATGCGTGCGCTGTTAGCGCTGGCATGGGGAGGGGAGTACCCTGTGGGGGAGAAGAGGGATGCAACTGTGCCGCCACATTCGCTCTCCACGGAAAGGCCGAGGTGGTGCTGAGGTGAGGCATGGCATGGGGGCTGAGGGGGCTGCAAGCCACCGCAGGAGCTCGCTGCTTTTTAGCACAGCCTCCTGGGGAGGTGACTACAGCCTGTCTCAAAATAGTAAGAGGGTGAGCTTTCTCCTCTCCTTTCCCTCTCTGCCTTGTGACCAGATCCAAATGCCTACCTTGCAGCCTATAAATCATTTAGAGATGTGCAAGAAACACAGTTGCAATGAAAGGGCTCTCTGGTATCCACAGAGCATCCTCAGCTGTTCCCATGCCATCCCCTGGTGTCCAGCTGAGTGGGAGCAGGGGGAAGGATTCTTAAAAGGAGATTGAACAAGTTGGAAGTGTCATCTGATCCCCAAAGTTGTAGGAAGGAGTTAAATTAGCTAAAGTTCTCCAAACCTCAGCACCTCCCTCTCCTCTGTGCCTGCACTGCAGTCTCAGCTGTACCAAGCTCAGGCAGAGCTTGAGGGTAAGAGCTGTGAGCAAAGCTGGTCCGCAGCTGGTGGCAGCAGGGCTGGAAAAAGCAGGGTGATGGGTTTCCTCCTCTGTAAGCATTTGTGGGACAGGAGGAGGCTTTGTGTCTTCTTCAGCTTTCCAAGTCGGACATACTATCCTTGGAAAAATGAATCGCCATTTCCAATTCCACTGCATTCCCAATGCCTCTGGAAGGAACTGGGGGGAGAACATCTCCTTTCTCAACTAGGTGGTATTATATATATAATATAACCTTCTTTGAGTAGCAGTCCTCAAAACAGGGTGTGCGTGCTATCTTCTGGAGGTGATGGGGAGGGGAGAGCCCAGCCTAATGAGCCTCAGAGCCACCCGTCTTGCCCCATCTTGCTGATGAGTCCACCAGTGGCTCTGCTGGAGATTGCCTGAAGCTAAACAGTCGTGGCTTCATCCCTGAGCTACTCCCCCTCCTGCAGCCAATTCTGCAGCAGGACTTCACTGTGCCGCAGGACCCCACACTCCTCACCTAAGACGGGCTGAGATCGAACAAAGGGGACAAAGCACCTTCTCTCTGAAGAGCGCAGCCTAAGAGCCACGGGTGTCTGCCTTGTTGACTGCATGAAGGTTTCACGCAGCAAACACGGGTAAATGCAGGGGAGCAGCACCGTTGCAGACCTTTATCACAAGTCCATTTTTACCACACTCACAGTGTTGTTGAAATATAGTTTGTGGTGTTTTTTTTTTTTAAATCTCCAAAGCATCCTTGGCCCAGCAGATGCTAGAAATGAAACCTGGGGGGAGAGGCTGTCACCCCTGCAGAAAGCCCAGAGCCCAGCTCGGCTCCCTGGGGAGCAGCCTTCCCCCCACCCCAGCAGGAGCAAGCAGAACTTGCACCACAGGCTCTGTGCAGGGAGTGTGGCCCACAGGAGGACACTCAAAGTCAAGGGCCCATGACGGCCCATGAGCTACAGGCCAGCTCAGCATCCCCCAGTGCTGCAGACCTGCAAGAGCAAGTCCCTCCTATAAGACAAGACTCTGAGCTGAGACATGAGGGGCTGAGAGCCCCTGCAGCTTCCCTCCTCCAAGTCTCAGTCAAAAAACAGAGAACAAGAGGGAAAGGCAAAAGGGTCAGATGCTGAGCTTCCCCTCCTGGAGCACCTGCAGGAGAGAAAGCAAGAGTAAAGGCATGATGGAGCCCAGGCTGGTGAGTTTTGCAATTGTGGGGCCAGAAGGGCCTCCGGAGCAAGGGGCTCAACGCTAAAATCCTCTGGCCCGTGCCTGGACTCAGGCTGCCTGGCTCTGCTGGGCTGGGAGGGCTTCGGGTGCCCAGTCAGCATTTGTGAAGGACACCAGCCTGTTCACACCAGCCACATTCTGACCACTGGATCGTGCCTCAGCGAGTGCTTACGGCTCTCAGTGCCTCCAGCTCCCTTGGTGCATTGCCTGCGGCTTCCCCTGAAAGAGAAACGAAGCCATCCCTGAATGTATACCTCCAGCACGGGGAGCTCAAGCTCCTCCTTGCTGCCCCTGGGATGCCCTGAGCCCACCTCCGGGTAAGGACCCCTTCTCCACCCTCACGGGCTTTTCTCCCTCCTAAGACAGCCAGCACAGGAGCCGGCAAAGCCAAGAGGAGACCATCCTCAAGCAAGACTTGAGCGTAGGAGAATTGACTCGCCGCTATTTTCGTCACGAGGCAAACAGGTGGGAAGGGGTTTTGGTGGCTGCCAAGTAGGGTCAGTTTGAAGCCATGATGACCAGGTGAAAATTCAGAGTGCTGCTTGTGGCCCTCCGGGCGAGCCCGTCCCTGCCCTGCCATGCAGCCAGCCGTGGTCTGTGGTCACGGTGCTCTTCACTGTGGGCCACCCAGCACAGAGACTTATCCTACAAGGATGACATATCTTTTTTTCAAGCAACTAAATAACATGAAGAATGGTGGCGAGGAGAGGGAAACCTTTCCATACCCAAATTAGTATTGTCATACTTGTTACAGATTATACCAGTAATAGCTTGAATAATTTTGCAAGGTTTCTTTTGACAAGGTACGTGGAAAAAAAAAAACAAAACTGCCAGGTCTGCCAGGGATCATTTTAAGCAGAGGTCAGGTGTTTTGCATTGGCAAAAACTACTTTATGATTGCGAAAAAATAAAATGACACCACTATAAAGCACTCCTTTAAATGCCTTTCCCTTTTTAAAACTGTTTTCTGATGTTGCTATTTTAAAAAGACACAACGCTGCCCGCTCGCTTCTGACCACCAGATGGCTATGGTCCCTCGCACACGCCGCCTGAGCTCCACCAACTGCAGAGGACAACCTCTCGCTTGGCAGTCACCCGCCTAGCAGGCTATGCAACCATTGGAAACAAAACAAAACAAAGTTTTTCCTTATTCTAAGTATTCTGCTGCAACCATTAGACCGGCGCAGACTCAACACGGCGACTGCTCCAGAGCACGCATTCTGGTGCTGCGACTGCCCGGGGGCCGAGAAGGAGCGCTTGTGCTGTGTCTAAGCCTTCATGAACAACCACATTGGGCACAGGATCCTGACCTGGATGGATATTCTGTGTGACCCAGAACGGTTGTTTCTATGTAAGCTGAAGAAAGGCATAACTTCCTTGTTCTGGGTCAGAGTTGCCCTGCATCTCTAAAAATCAAATACATGCTAAAAGTTCGTAAGAATTTCCATGATGTTTGGGTTTTGTGGTTCTTGGCACACCAGCATCGCATTCACAGAGGCAAAAAAACCCCATGCTTCTCTTTTACCTACTACTAGCCTCCAAAGAGTATACAATTTTTTTTTTTTAAGAGTGGTTAACAAAAATATCTCCTGATTTTCCACAACATCATTTCACAAATCAGCACAGAAGTATCCCTTGCTAGTACACTGGGAAGGCTGTTCTCCATCCCACAGGACTTTCATATTGCTCTGCCATGTAAAAACTTCCTCAAAGTTTATTTTGGATAACAAAATTCCCCCTTCCTTCAAAATATGAGAATAAAGCCACTTCCCTTTCCCCTCAGATCACTGGTAGTGGTGCTGCTTAGGGCAGATGGAGATGCTGGGAAGGGATGTACAGTGTGGCCACCCGGTGGGCAGCGGAGAGGGGGCTTGTGAGGAAGGAAAACATTTCTGTAAGTAACTTGTTTTTATCTGTGTGGGGGCACAAGCAAATGGAAGCACAAGAAGAGAGGAAAGCGACAAAAACAGCAAGGAGGACAGGAAAATGTGCAAAAACACAAGAGGAAAAGTAGGTGCCCCAATGCTCAGGAGTGAGGAAATGGAGGTGGCCGGTGGTCACGGAGAGGAGCTGGAACACAAGGAGTTGGACTGGCAGCCAGCCTGTTTATTTTCTGTTTCTCCTGAAGATCTTTCACAAACCAGGAGAGCGGTGATGCCTCTTTGCACAGGGTGATGCCGAGGTGCTTGGTAGCCCTGAGGAGATTTCTCTTTTGTTGACTTGCCTGCTCTCTCCTGGCTTTTAGGGCACCCCGAGCATCCCGCATGGGGCCGGGCAGCTCTGCCGCGCGCCGGGCAAAGAAGTGACCCCGTTGCTTCGTGTCAGTGACTGGTGAAACCCGAGTGAGGGAACGGGGACTCGGGCATGGGCTCACAATCAAAAGCTTCCTCTTCCCCATCTGCTGTCGGCCTTGCAAAATCGGGAGGGCGGGGGGGGGCGGTGCACAGGAACCGCAGCAAGTTCGAACTGTGTGAGTGGGCAGATTCGCTTCCCCCTCCCGGCGGGGTCGCCGGCGGTCAGAGGGATGGAGATGGGTGCGGGGGGACAGGATCCCTCCGTGTGGGTAGGAGAAGCTCGCGGCAGCGCTGTCTCCGGCAGCATTTCGGCGGGGCTGGACCCTGGTCCTTGCCGGGAGCGCCTGGCTGGGGCGTGCGGGGGAGCAGCCAGGCTGGGGGCTCAGCCCTGCTGAGGAGACTCCGGGGGAGACGGGCTCCGCAGCAGGGCTTTTCTCGGGGGGGATCAGTAATTCCCTCCCGGCACAGAAAAGCCGCGTGTGCCGGTCTCCGGGCGCTGCCTTTTCCTGGCTAATCTCGGCAGAAAAGCGCGGATGTGGCACAAGGTGAATTTGACAGCAGGGTGAGGCAAGGACACAGCTTTCCTGCAGCTTTGGGGGAGGCTCTTGCTTGAGCACAGAGCAGCGGGAAAATCTGTATTTAGAAAAATTGCTGCGAGGCAATTCGGTGGTATTTTTAGCTCCTTGGCGGAAAAAAAAGGGGGGGGAGCTTGAAATACCAGGCCAGTCTCAGTGGGAGATAGGTGCTAATTTCTCTGAGATCCTTCGCACAATTTCAATCCAAACAGAAAAACAAACAACAAAAAAAAAAAAGCCAGGGGGTGTGCGACCTGCGGCCAGCAGTGCCCCTCTGCCCGTCCCAGCTGCCTCCAGGCAGTTTGGTGGGACACATTTTGTGCCGCGATTCACACCATCAACCACCAGCTCCGGCAGAGCGATAAGGGGGTGCCCCCCATGCACCTTCGGTCCCTCTCACATCTGCCAGACCGCACCCAGCAGCTGAACACTGTAATTCAAACACCACATTGCCCAGGTGCTCTTGTTAATGATTATTTACCTTAAGAACGGCAGCCAAAGTCCCGAGGTCCTGCTGTGCCAGGCACCGCGCAGTCAAAGGAGGTCTCTGCCACACAGAGCCGACAGCCCCCGGTGCCCGGGATGCTAGGGAAGACCTCCCGAAAAAGGGGGATGTTCCTGATCGTTTGGACTAGCAGCTGTGGTCCATAAATACTGCAGTGCACGGGGCTCTCCAACGCTGCGCCCACCCTTCCCCTAAATGAAGGGCTTTGAACAAATATCTGCCCTTGCTAACTCCTCTTTGTCTTATTCCTTCTTGTTAGCATGTAGCATCATACTTTCAAAACAAAGCTGTTCCAAATAGCAGCTTGGTCAGGTAAATTCAGCCTTGTCTGCCTGCCCTGGAGCGATCTTCTGTAATGAACGAAGAAAAAGGGAGGGGGAAGGGGGGACACAGGCTGTGCCACAGACACCCTGTGTGGCCTTGGGTAAGTTGCTTGAATTCGGCACACCCTGTGTGCCAGCCTCTGAAATAAACTCATTCCCACATCCTGTATCTCCTGGGTTTGGTGTTGTTCACCAGCACAGGCGAAGCCAGGTGCCCATCCAGCACCCCAGAGAGCAGGGCTCCTGTGCCTTGACTCCCCACATATGGAGCAGGGACTGTCCCAGTCCCAGGGCAGATGGCCACAGTGTCCTCCATGTCCCCGGGTCAGCGAGGTGTGCAGCTTTCCCAGCTTGGGACACCAGCTTTCCAACCTTTCCCAGCCCCCCCGGTGCAGCTGCAGAGGACTGGGAAGCACAGCTGGAAGGGGAGCATTTCACCGCTGCCAGTGATGCCGCACGTCCCGCTGGGACTCCCCACTCTTGCGTGAGCCCCAAAACCCCACAGCCTGCCTCTCGCTAATGCTGACTCACCCCTTCCCCAGCGTGGGCATCCTGCTGAGTCAGGGTCATGCCAGGTGCCCCATATTGCTGAGTAAAGGTTTCAGAGCTGCCCTGTATTGCTGAGTAAATGTTTCAGGCTGCGGCGGAGGGGCTCTTTTGCTGAGTCACGGTGGAGCAGGGCCCACGTGAAGCTGTTTATTAAGGGGTGGTTTCCTGTGCACCGCCCTGAGATTGCAGCTGCTGCTCTTGGCCCTGCTCCCGCTTCTCGGGACAATCGGAGAAATCTCCAGAAACAGCCCCGGCTACCCGCAGCCTTTCGTCTGTACAGCCCCGCACAGGAGGGGGACACGTGTCTCCCATACCCCAGGGGCAGGGAACCATGCAGGGGTGGTTTGGAAACCTTGGCCAGGGGTGGGGGGGTATCTGCATCTCACGCTTTTTGCAGAACTTGGTTTCCAGCTCCAGCTCCTCCCCTCCTGAGAAAGGATGTGAGCTGTGGCACAAGGTCCTCCTTGTTGCTTGCATATGTGTAATTTTCAAACCCAGATTTTCACAGTTTGTGCCATCTCGCAGTCAGGGCACACTTTATTTTACACGGTTGTAGCACTAAAACAAAGGAGGCAGCACAGACTAAAGCATTTGCATAAATGGGATTTTTATTTGCTAACTCTGCCCTGCTCCCTCCCACACCTCCCTTTTGCTCCCAAAGTAAATCCCCAGGAGGTCACAGCACCTGTCCCCACCAGCACCAAGACTCTGAGGAGCATGGTGGGCTCTACGCACTCTCCCCCAACATTTCAGCTCAATGTACCTGTAACTTGGAGACCTGCTTCACACTTTAGGTCGTGGCCTGACCCTGGGTATTCGGTCGCAAAGCAGGCACGTGCCTTGCAGGTTGCTTGCTGTGTTCTCCCTCGTCCTCCCTGCTCTGTTCCCAGCCATCCCAGAGCTCTCTCCTTGCTCGTAGCCGTGTGCTGGAGACACCCATGTGCTGCAGCATGTATGTATCCATACATCTATAAAAATACGTATTCTAATCTGTGCAGTTTTTACTACACTACTAATTATTTTTGTCATGCTGGTTCATTTATGCCCGAGAAATCTGCCTGCACCTCCCTCTCCCACCACATCGGTCTCTGGGGCTCCCCTGTGTGGGGTTTGGCCAGCACAGCCGAGCCTGTCTATAGGGCTCTCCCAAGGGTACCAGCAACGCCAGTCCGCGGGACACCTGCAGCGCCTGCGCTCCCCATGGGGATTTCCAATGCGTTGCACCCCCGACCTTCCTTTTTGCACCTTATCTTTGATCTAGACTTGAATCCAAGTCGTGTCAGTTCGATGCTGACATCAGCAAGCACAGTCCGTTCTGTCAGGGCCCAGCTGGGCCGGGCAATCTGCCTTTGGTAAACACGAATTAACACACAACACATCCCTGTGCACTCCAGCACTGATTCCCTCCTTCAGCAAGTCATTTTAAGTGGTTATCGCAACTTCCGCCCCCCCGCCCCCCCCCCGCCCCCCCCCCCCCCGCTCCATTACACAGCAATTCCCGGTTACTGAGTCAGCGTTCCGGGTGCAAACCAGGCGGCTGCGTTTTGCTGTGTCACGGTCCGAGGGAGCCGGTGCACCCCTGCGAGCCCGGGAAGGCTGGCTTTCCCCGGTGCTGCCTCCCCTGCCCGGCCGAGCCGAGCCGCCGGGAGCTGCCTGCCAGAGCCCCGCGTGGAACAGAGCTTCCCGCACGGGCGCGGGAGGGCTGACCCGGCACGCCGTAACTGCCTGCATAACTAGACGTTCCTGGCTGTATTGGCAGGACGTGCTGTTCGGTCTATAAAGAGGAGAAACCCCCCCACTTCCCTATCTCAGGTGACAACACCGACCCCTCAATAACTTTCTGTTGTTGTTAACCATTCATCTGCACCATCTCTTGATTAAGCATTTCCTCAGGGGTTGGGATGTGCAGAAGGAGGCTTTTAAGCCCAGCAGGAACTATTGCAAATATATTGCCTGAGGCTACTTGATTCATCTTTGCTAGAAATCTCCCGGGCAGCTTCACTGGTGCCCATGCACATCGCCCTCACAGCGAGCAGCTCTGGCACCGCTCAGCCACGGTTCGCTGGAAGAGTAGGAGACAAGGGGACTTCTGGCAGGCACGGTGGAGACCACAGGTCTGACACTTCAATGAGATTCAAGCAAAATCTCCTAGTGACCTGGACGCAGGTTGGCCTCTGCTTTCCCCCTGGCTCACTACGCACAGCGTCAGCTGCTCTGGGAGCCAGTTTGTTCCTTCCACTAAAAGCACGCACCTCCTTCCCCGTGCATCGCTCCCAAGTGTTGGCTTCCCAAGTCCTCTTCAAGGAAGAGACGGTCCCTCGCAAGCCTCTGCCAGCACACCGGCACGCTCGGTGTCATTAGCCTTCCCCACACCGCATGGCAACAGCACAGCAGGAGCAATGCAAGTCCTCGCTGCAGAGCACTGGATGGGTCCAGAGACGCCCCGGCAACTGCAAAACTGATGACACCCCACTTTCAGTTCTCCTTCCACCTTGCTGCAGGGCATTTGGGCCTTCCCAGAGAGCTGGGTCCGGTCTCACAGCTGCTCCATCCCAAGTAACCCTGATCAGCTAGAGATCATGCACCATAAATCAGTTATGGGGCACGGCTTGCTTGCCTGCACCCATGGAAAAGCTCACAGCGGCTGTGAGCTGCAGTAGGGACCTTATCTCTTGTGACCAGCCCAGGAGAAGGTAAAGCCCCAAGATCCAGGAGGAGGTACATTGGCTCCATGTCCTGGGGCAGTGTAGTTATGAGCCAGGACTTCTTCCTGGGAAGAAGTATCCTACCTGGAATGGCAGCAACATGACGTGACACCCTCTCTCTCTTCCCTCCAGTCTCACATCCACATCTACCACAACCCTGGATGAAAAGGAAGGAGTAGGACCTTTTGGATACATCCTTTACAGTGCTTCCAAGCATGCAGCCTCTTGGAAGAAGGCAGGCAGGGGACAAAAGCACCGTCCTGAAAGCAACCAGAAAGTCCTGGGCAGAGAAACTGATTGCATTAATAGAGCTGCAGAACAGAGGTGAAAGGAGGGGCAGGGCTTGAGGGTTGGACTTTTTCCATATTATTTCATAAAATGAATAATATTATTCATTCTCATATTCTCATATATTTCCTACTTCCCTCCACCAGAACTACAGGTTCAATCTGTGCTCCAGCTCCCCATGTCAGAATAGGGCTCCCTGAAAAGGACAGAAAATGCGAGCTTTAAGGAGCGACGACAGAGGGAAATGCTCATTTCGGGGACATTCCTGTGGCAAAATGGCATCAGTGTTTTCAGGAGGGACTGCCCATGCAGCCCTATGCTCCCATGGACTCTGCACAGGAGCCCTCTCTCAGGGGATGTTTGGGGCTTTGTCACACTTGCTTCAAAGATTCAGATATCCTGGTGCATTTATTCTACCTTACAGAAAAACAAGCAAGCCAGCAGCAAGTTGTCTGCAATGGCATGGGGGTAAGAGTGGAACGTGACAGCTTTTGCTAGCATGCACTGTTCCTTTAAAAGACAAAAGCAAGACAGGAAAAGTCTGGCTGAGTCAGGCTGGAAGCGCTGACTAATCCTTCCCGAGTGCTGCACCACACGCCAGATGTCTGCCCGAGTCAAAAAACAAGCATGGAAGCGTGATTTCCTCCAGAACATCTTTCTAACCTATAGCACCAAAGCCAGCTGTGGCCAGGTGTAGGAGCAGCGACAGGCAGGCATGCGAGGCACGCAGCTCGGACCGCAGCACCCACCAGCAAAGCCCCAGAGGGGACTCACTAGAGGGGACAGACAGACAGCAGATGCCACAGTCCTTCCCCCTCCTCCCCAGGCTCTGCCTCCCTGCTACCCCACACACAACCGCAGCACGTGGCTTTCTCAGCCCCCCAGCAGCAGGGGAATGGTGGCTTTAAGTGCCCCCCTGCTTTTCCGAAGTACAGCCGGCCGATGCGTCGTCCGTCCTGACTAGCCCTGCTTCCAGCACAGCTACCGTTGGAAACTTCCCACTTCATCTGTTGGCTGCCTCATTGACCACTTCACCAGACAGAAGAGCAGAAGAGCCAGCTACTGGCAGAAGGACCTTGTCCAACTCTCTTTTCCCAAATCAGAGAAATTACTTGCCTTTCACAGAATCACAGAATCATTAAGGTTGGAAAAGACCTTTAAGATCATCAAGTCCAAACATCAACCCAACACCACCATGCCCACTAAACCATATCCTGGAAGTACCCGTCTACATGTTTTTTGAACACTTCCAGCGATGGTGACTCCACCACTTCGCTGGGTAGCCTGTTCCAATGCTTTACCACTCTCTCAGTAAAGAAATTTTTCCTAATATCCAGTCTAAACCTCCCCTGGTGCAACTTGAGGCCATTTCCTCTCATTCTATCGCTAGTTACTTGCGAGAAGAGACCAACACCCACCTCGCCACAACCCCCTTTCAGGTAGTTGTAGAGAGCGATAAGGTCTCTCCTCAGCCTCCTCTTCTCCAGACTGAACAAACCCAGTTCGCTCAGCCATTCCTTGTAAAACTTGTTCTCCAGACCCCTCACCAGCTTTGTTGCCCTTCTTTGGACACGCTCTAGCACCTCAATGTCCTTCTTGTAGTGAGAGGCCCACTCAGAGGAAGTCTCTGCAGGCTTCCTCAGTTTCCCCCAAGTCTTGTATCACATCTTTCAGTCCACCAGCTACCCCACCCTCCTGAGCATCTAAGAGATGGAGTGCTATTCTCCTACATTGCCCTGCACACAGCTGTGGATGTGTGTTGTCTTAGCTCCCCAGGCAGGGTGCAGCCAGGACACAAGCTGGGGCTTAGGGAGAGGAGGCTGCCCACCCTGCCCCAGGCACCAGCCCTTGTAAATCCAGTCCTCTTTGTCCAACCCTGCAGCCCCCAACATAATGAGCACTTCTTGCAGCACTTGAGCTCTGCTGGCCACGGGCACTGCGCTGAAAGGGTTACGGAGCCAGGCACCCTTGAAGGAGAAGTTGCTGGAAGTCCTCTTGTTTGTGCTTAGTTGTCAAGACACATCAGGTGACTTCCTTCTGGTCCCCTGGGGCTGCAGGCGAGGAGGGGGTGACAGCCATGCCGGGGAGGGAAGTGCAGTTGTGTTGCAAGAAGTTTGTACTCACACTGAGGTCAGCGGTTGGGCTGCTCACGTGGCCTGGCAGTATAAAGCTGGATGCGGGAGCCGGGCTGCCCAGCTCAGCGGCTTCACTGTCCCGGGAGCAGAAGGGAAGGAGGAAAGCACGAGCAAGAAAAAAACAACAGGGAAGCAGAGGAGTGGAGAATCATGGAAACTTCCCAGACACGCAGCTCCGAGAGGTGAGCGTGGGACGGGAACAAGAGGGGAAATTCTTTGCCAGAAAGAGTATCGTGTTTCTCCCCTTGCTTTTAGGCATGCTGTTCCTGTTCCTGCTCTGCAGGGAATGGCATTCACCTCTGGATGGAGTCTGTCAGTCTTCCCTACTCGGGACAGGGCTTGGGATGCTGGTGCTCCCCTGTCCCCATCCATGGCTCTCGGGAATACTCTGCTCCTTTTCCTGCCATCCCAGGCTCCCCCTTTTTTCCTAGAGAGCTAAGATACATTTTGCCAGAGGGGAGCGACAGCACTGACATCTGTTTCGCTGCTCTTCTCCAGCACGTCCAAGGACCTGTCAGAACTATTGAAGGAAGCCACCAAGGAGGTGCACGAGCAGGCGGAGAACACCCCGTTCATGAAGAATTTCCAGAAGGGGCAGGTGTCACTCCAGGAGTTTAAGGTACTTCATAGCAGCGTTGTTTGGAGATGGGATGTCCCTGCCAGGAAACACACTGTTAGACGAGATGGGCTGTGCGGGGACTAAAGAGGGAGGAGGGGGACGACGCAAGGAAGGAGGTCCTTTGCGTGACAGCTGCCTGGTATCAGCCCCTCCTGTGCAAAACATGCTCTTCGTCAAACTCGAGTAGAAGGCAGGGCAGGACTGTGCATATCGGAATGGGCAGCCAAGCTGAAACTGAAGCCAAGATTTTTATCCAAGGATAAAAAGACAAAGAGGTTGAAGAGATTAATGCAATTGCTTTTCTCTTTCTTCATAAATGCCTGCGTGTTAATTATTGGCAGTGATGGTTAATGGAGGTATGACTATGTGCAGATACAGGAGTGGCTGAAATGCCAAAAAAGAGGGAGAATACTAAATTCACAACACTAAGGAGCTACAGCTAGAACTAATGATGGAATAGTGATGAAGTGAGGCTGTGGGACCATCTCTGGCACTGAACTTTGCAATGTTTCAGCTGTCACTTGGGTGACAACCAGAGTTGAGACCATGAATAGTAACTCAAAGGCAGACTGAGTTTGAGCAAGCCATGCATGCTACTAACAGGTAGAAGCCTGTTACTTTTCTTAAGATAAAAAAGAATCATTTGCAGATATTAGTCTGTGCCTAACCTCGCTAGATACGTGATTCCTGGGATCTGAGCCACATAACAAAGCCATGAGCAAAAGCAAAGCACACACCTGGGCCAGAAATTCCTGGGAGGCTATAGGATGTGACGCATGGGCTTGCAAATAACAGCTAGTGATCCAACCTGTGGTTTAATTACTTTGTTGTTGAATTGTTCCTTGGCAAATAAATCCACAAGAGCAGGAAAAAGACTACTTGTTTCTGACAGGTCACATTCAGGATACTTAGTCAAGCATAAATTTAATCTCAGGTGCCGACTTCCTGCTGTTAGAAATGTGGCATTGGGTAGGCAGTGAACTTTGAGACAGGTTGGAAATAATGTAAAAAGTCAGGCCTTCAGGAATACAGCTCAGTTTCTTAGAAGATATTTATGTGTTGTCAGGGCGAGTATGATGTGATGTGGGTTTTAAAAAGTAACAATAGTTTTCAAAAGCAGCATTTCCCACTAAACCACTACCTGCCTCTGAAAACAACCACTCAAGTTAGATTTTTTTTAATTTGTTAGGCAATGTTCCTGTATTTTGTTTCTTTTCCAGTAAGCTGGATAACAGGTTATTGTTTAAAAACTTCTATTTTTGTTTACTCTCTTGGCAAACCTATATATCTCCCCTGACACGTGACTCCCCAGAACCTGAATATTTGTTTCCACAACCAAGCCACTGCCCATGTGCTTATCAAAGTCCTATTTGCAGGCACAGCAGGGAGAAGTTGAAACAGCAACTCTTTTATTGCAGAACTGATTGCTTTGTGGCTTTCCCTCCCGTCATCAGCATAATCGCCCCCCCCCCCCCCGACTCACCTGTACTACCTTCATGTTTTACCCTTTGCTGCTGATAAGGGATTCTAGTGTAAGGAAGGGGTAGTGTAGGTGTAAATATGTGTACAGCCTCTGAAAACAGAATGCCTGGGGAAGGAAAGAACACAGCTAGATTGTCTTGTACCACATGGAAAAGCTGGCAGATAGAAGAAAGTATCGCGTAAGCTGGGAAAAACAACAATAACAATGGTTTCAAAATAAAGAAGAGAATATGCAGCCTTGCAGTGCTCCTTCACAAAGGCATCTTTCAGAGGCAGGCTGTGCATCCAGCCCCCTTTTGTCTTGCCTCCTCGGAGCGACAGAGGAGGCAACCCCACTTGCAAGTCTGAACGAGGAGAGCGGTGATGCCTCAGTTCCCAGGATGGTGGGATGCCAACAGAACGAAAAATAAATGGGGTGTGTCATCATCTCATAAGGGAAGCCACATCTTAAAGCATTCAGATTTGAACAATGCACCAGAAAGTATACCTCTGGGAATACCCTCTCTATTGAGTGAGGGAATGGAGAGACTAGACCAGGCATGATTTAACTGGCCTCTAGTTTCCATTACATGAAGCCGCAAGAACTTCAACTTGAGGGGGAAGGCAGCAGCTTTTAAGGGCGGGTACCAATATGCTGCAGAAGGACCTAGGTTTTACCTGTTGCTGCCTCAAGCAGAAGGGGAAGGGCTAATCGCTGTCTCACTGCACCTTGCAACTCTGTTTTCCACATGGGAAACCTGCAACATCACAGACGTGCATGACTCATACTGGGTATGCGCAGGAGTAACTTTTTCTTTAGTAGTATTTATCCCCAAAACCTGAAGAAGACAGACAGATGCACTTGTACCTCACCCTCTTCCTTCTCTTTCAGCTGGTTACAGCATCCCTGTACTACATCTACTCCGCTCTGGAAGAGGAGATTGAACGTAACAAGGACAACCCAGTTTATGCCCCTGTGTATTTTCCAGCGGAGCTGCACCGGAAAGCTGCCCTGGAGAAAGACTTGGAGTACTTCTATGGCAGCAACTGGAGGGAACAGATCCCATGTCCTGAAGCTACTCAGAAATACGTTGAGAGGCTCCACTACGTAGGCCAGAAGCACCCAGAGCTCCTGGTGGCCCATGCCTACACTCGATATTTGGGAGACCTGTCTGGGGGGCAAGTGCTGAAGAAAATTGCCCAAAAGGCCCTCCAGCTGCCCAGCACTGGAGAAGGGCTGGCTTTCTTCACATTTGATGGTGTCTCCAATGCTACCAAGTTCAAGCAGCTCTATCGCTCTCGCATGAATGCCCTTGAGATGGATCTTGCCACTAAGGAAAGAGTCTTGGAGGAGGCCAAGAAAGCATTCCTGCTAAATATACAGGTGAATAACAGCCAGCCAGCCCTGCCTGCCCACACCCTCTCTGAAACAAGATAATAGCTACAGGGGAAAGGCAAAGCCGGTATTTCTGCAGTGGAGCTTGTGGGAAGTTGTGGATTAGGGCAAGCTAGTCAGAGCTGGATGGCTGCAACTTGTCCAACCTGGGAGCCTAGTAAAAAGCTGGTCTCTGAAAAGCAATTCTCCCTCCCCTAGGGTCTGAATTCAGTCTCCTCTGCGTGCCATTATTCATACATGAATGAGGGCTTATACTGCGAGTGGGGATCACCATCTATTTGTCCCACCTTTACAGCACAGCTCCACAGGTCCTCTGTGGCTGCTGACTAGGTGCACAGGTATCTTGCTTTCCTTCCCATCAGAAGATGGGCAATAGCCTTCTCCTGAGCTGGAGGCTTCAGGGAGAACCTGTAAAGTGAACAAGGAGTTTGAAACACTTGACATCACAGGCAGATTATGTTCTGTGCAAAAAGTGCCAAGAGACTTGGACTGAAGGCTTGTGTCTTCCTCTAGTTCCTGAAGTGGCTGGGGCAGGGGCAAGGGGTCCAGTGAAAGAGCAGGAGGCCATATAATGAGACAGCGTTCCCTCTTCTCAGGTGTTTAAGGCGCTGCAGGAGCTGGTGTCTAAGGGCCAGGAGAATGGTCACCCTGTGCAGCCAAAGGCAGAGCTTCGCGCAAGGAACGTTAATAAACCATACGAGCACGGTAAGACACTTCTAAGGACAGGTGTTTAACATTATTCCTTGCTGTTTTGTTCTCCTCCCTTCTTCTGCTCTTGTTTGTAAAAACCACTGAGAAATGAGCACGACATGGTTGCCCTGTCTCTTCTCCAGCCATCAGTAACAGGCAGTGCGAGGAGGGGCACTGGTGTGTGCAAAGCTTCTCAACACGACAGAGCAAGGATGACACATTGGGGCTCCCCAGAAATAGTGTCAATGAGGGAGCTTTACAAGAAGACACTCACCTCTCCTCCTCTTAGGTTTTAACAAGTGTAAGGTTCATTCACCACATGAGTTTTGACCGCAGGGAAAAACAGAGTTCACAGAAGCAAAGGCTGCAATTTTGGGCCCAGCATCACAGCTGTGGTGCTGTGATGCTGACAGGAGGTTCTTCCAGACACACAGCCCTATCCAACAGCTTGTCCTTTCGGACTAAATCTTCCTCTGGTCATTTTCCTGCCTTCCAGAAGTATTTACTGAAAACACTCCTGAAAGTGTGCTGGGTTTATAACAAGTATTTTTCTGGATGGTGAAATGTAACAGGCTGGGAAGTGGGGATGTACAGGCTGCCCATCAGCTTTGCAAAACTGAGTAAGCTCCATCTACTGGCAAACACCGATCCTGAACTGGGCAAAGCCCAAGCAGCAGCTGCAAGCAAACCAATCCCTTTTCATGGAGCCAGATTTGTAACTGAGTTAGGAGCAGGCTCAGATGTTTACAGAGGAGAGTGGCTTCCCTGATAACGTGTAGTTCAAATAAAAAAGCCCTTATGACTTACACATTCTAAAGCTAAAATGGAGGTTTTTTTGGTGCATACTGTATTAAACCACAGTTTTCCCATGTCAAAGAATGAAAAGCAAACCTTGTCTTGCACATCTGTAGCCGATGAAGCTTAGAGCAACTTCTTTGGGAAAGGCAGTAAAAGTTCTCTGTGAAACTTTGCTGCTCCTTTCCCAGTACACTCATAAAAGTAGGATTTTCAGAAAAGTTTGGTGTTGGATGAGCAATCCCATCCTGAAGTTGTACTGGGAAAATTATTTTGTCTGGAGTGCTAAGGACCACCTGTTTAAGGTCGTTTGATGCCTAACCAATTAAATCAATGAGATATAGGAGACAAAATGCCTTTTAAATTTTGGCTTAAGTATTTGGCTGTCTTCTGCATACATCAAGGGTTTGATGGAGCTGGGCAGTGCATTTAATAAGCCTGTAAGGAGACAAGGGAAGAGGCCGGTACCTAAGTACAGGTAGAGGGGGTGTGAGTCTTTCTGATTCCCAGGTCAAGTCTGCTGCTTCCCTCCTTCACCTATCCTGGGAGAGCAGAACCTGCTGCTGCTGTTTCTCCCACCCCAACTGGGCTCTGAGCTTCCTCCTTCTCCCCCTGACAACTCTAGCAGGGTCTGCTCCGGCACTGAGGAAACTGAGCGTGGCATACCGGCAAATTTTTGCCTCAACTTGTTCTCATCTGCTTTTTTTTTTTTCCCTTTTCCTATCTGATCTAGGTCCAGCGCCTGGGAAAGAAAGTGAGAGGACAAACAGGAGACACACAGACATGATGCCTATCACTCCCCTGGTGCGGTGGATCCTGGCACTCGGCTTCCTAGCCACAACGGTCGCCGTGGGCTTATTTGCCATGTGAAGAAGCAGGATCTTCACCTTCTCTCCGTGCCTTGCCTCACCCTGAACTAATCCACCTTCCCCAGTCCTTTTGAGAGAAATTCCCCCTGATTGGGTACTGTGATCTGGGCTCTGCCACTAATATTAGGAGACTTTTCTCCCCAGAAATCAGAGAGAGTGCTGTAAGGGGGTTCAGGCAAAGTCTCTCCCGTGTGTGGTGTGAGCTCTTCGCAGAGACTAACTTTATCAACAAAAACTAAGGGTAGAAAAGGCTAAAAACAATGGCCAGGAATTGTCGTTGCTTTACAGAGTGCCTGCAAAAATCCTACAGGATCAGAAATGCAGCTTTGACATCTGCCTCTCCTCAGAAATATGAAGCTCCCCGGAGCTCTGTTTGCTCAATTTTTTATACTGCTAGATAATACTGTGATCACTTTTTCTGTGGAGCCACACGGCTCCTGTGGGTTATAGACTTTTATATGACACTAGTAGGTCTTTGTTAATTCTTTTTCCAATCTTTTTTTTTAAAAAAAAGCAGAAGACAGTTGTTGAAGACACAGTGTCATTCTCTTGTCTGCTTATGTAATTTATACACATAATAAACTTCAATGTAAAGTCTTCAGGCCTGGTGTTTTCTATTATTAAAGGCTTACCTAGGGAGAAAGGAGGTGTCTTTCTTCCTCCCAGTTTTATGTCTTTCGGAGCTGCTGCCTCCAGAGACATTGCAGTAGACTCAAGTAGGAGCTATCATCAGAGCCAGACTCTGCTCCCACTCAGTGCTAAGAATAACCTCTTACAAGCTGGGGCAAGTTTCTTCAGCTCCTACATGCTGGACTCTATTTCTAGAAATAGCACAAAATTCTGTAAGCATACAAAGTATCTTTAAGGGGTGGAAGCGATACGTAAGAGCTGGTTGCTCTTCTATTAAAAGCAAAAGGTAACGGGACCCTCAGCCAGTCTAAACCAGGACAGCTCTCCCTGACCGCTACCAGCTAAGGGCTCCATTACCAGACTGCCTTTGTGAGAACTTCAGCATGAATCAGAAAAGCAAGTATGTTTTCACCACCCAGAAATTAAATGCACATTAGGTTTTGATCCTAAACGGGAGACATCAAGTGGGCAACTGCATGCCCTCACCTAGGTAAGGAACCAACCCAACTTACTCCCAGGACTTGGCACACACACGGTATTGCGAACGGCACTCCGAACACGCAGCACTGCTGGAGCAGCCCATGCGCACAGCTTGCTTTCCCCGCCTTTTGCTGAGGCAGATCTGGAGGCCTGGCTTTGTGGCCAGCCACTGTTATGGCCATGGGCCCTATCTGCTTCAGAGGGTCTTCTAACGCAGGGGTCACTGCAGGAGAGGCTGCAGCTCAGGTATGGCACAGCAGGTACCAACAAGGCCATTACCTATCACCTCCGAGCCCACTCCACTCTTTCTACCAGAAAGCCTTCTGTGATCAACCTGTCTCCATGATGCTGCCTGTTCTGCCTGTGACCTTAATCCCAAAGACACGCTTTCCTACTGATCTGTTTTAAAGACCAGCACTGAACCTGCTCAAAGAGCAAGAATCAGAAGGCAAGTCCTGCTGAGAATAAGCAGTGGGAAAGAGGGGCTGTCATTACTCTCAGGCTCTTAACTACCCTATATTCCTTGCGAAATCCCCTTTAATACTTCTCTGTTTGGACCCATTTGCCAACTTTTCTTAAAAAAAGATAGTCAGATGTTTGAAAAGCAGGGATATGAGGCTTGATAGCTATTCAAATACAAGAATTTATTAATTTATTCAAATTTATATTACGTTCTACCTGTTCAGTCCCTCTAACCTACCCCAACTAAATTAAGTGTTCATCCAACCATTCTAAACAACTAAGCATCCCAAATATGCAAATAAATGCCCATGAGCTCAGAAATGCACTCTACCACACTCAGCCCCTCTCCACTGCCCAAAGAGATCATAACTGTTACATCAAAGTTAGGAAACCTGGATTCAGACTGACATCATCCCCTCCCTGCTCATGGCAGAAGAGCTATGGTGCTTTGAGTATCTCACAGCCATTGGGCTATCGCACACTGAAGAACTCTAGACTGAGCCTAAAGAAGTCTTCAGAAGTGAGGGCTAAGGCATCGCTTTGTACTAGATTTATGATCTTTATATCTGGTTTCTCTGCAACGTGATGGTCTTCATTCTCCAGCTACTGCTTTTAAAACCTCCCTTGCAACGTACCACGTGTCCCAGCTCTGTTTGTATTTAGGATGTGCCCTACCACATTTCTGAAGAGCCAAAATGCTTATGCAATGACCCACGAGCCTTGCCCCCAAATTCACTACTAGTCAGAAAAGCATCCTGGAGAACCTGTATCCTGAGGCAGCAGCAGCCGCCTGTTTGCAGGCTGTCAGGCTTGCTGCACAGCCACTGCCATCCTGCCCGCCCGCCATTTCCCCACAGTACATCCCACCACATCCAGTGGGTTTCTCCTCTGCCCTCCCCTTTGTGCCCGTGGGCCTGCTGCACTGCAGCGAGCCTGCCCAGGCCCAGGTCCCTCCTGCTCACAAGGACACCCCACTGAGGCCCTGCCACCCCACCAAGCCCTGCAATGACAGGCTCCAGCTGGCCCCAAGGCGCCTAGAGCAGTAATTTATTTTATTCTCGGTAATTAACGTCTCCTCCCTCGCCTCCCGCCCGCCCTGCGGCGGCCAGACTCCCCCCCGCCGCGGCCGGGCCTCGCATCCGCCGCCTGAGGGACACTAGCGCCCTCCCTCCCCCCGCCCGCAATGGTTTCACCCACTCCCCCTTCCGCGCACTGCCACAATGGTCCTGACCGACCGCCATTTGGCCTCCCTCCGCCCTTCTCTCCCAGATTTCGCGCCAAACTGCGCCCGCAGGGCAGGGGGGGAGCGCCCCGGCCAATCGACGGCAGAGGCGATGCAGCGCACTCCCTCGCGGGGCGGGGCGGAAGGGCGGCCTCGGCCCAATCCGCGGCGGCGCGCTGCGGACGGGCCAATCGGAGTGAGCGGCGGCGGCGCCGCACCCCGAGCAGCAGTTTCGTTTCCGCCGCGCGCCGGTTTTGCCGCGAAAAAGTTGGTTGTGGCTTTCTGCGGGCAGCGAGGTGCGGGGTGCGATGGGATGGGGGATGGGGGATGGGGGATGGGGGATGGGGGGGAGGGTCGGCGGCCGCGCGTGGGACCGCAGGGGTTTATCCCGTGGGGCTTCTGGGGTGGAGGAGGAAGAGGACGGGGGCAGCTGGGGTGGCGGGGGTGCGATGCAGCCGTGGGGAGGATCCCGTGGGGCGTTTGGTGCGGGGCAGGGGGAGGTGGTTGGGGCTGACCGAGCGCTCTCGCCCCCGCAGGGCAGCAGCAGTCGCCATGTCCGGCTTTGACGACCCCGGCATTTACTACAGCGACAGTTTTGGGGGCGATGCATCGGTGGACGAGGGGCAGGTTCGGAAGTCGCAGCTGCAGAAGCGGTTCAAGGAGTTTCTGCGGCAGTACCGGGTGGGCACGGACCGGACGGGCTTCACCTTCAAATACAGGTGCTGCTGTGACGCCTTTTCTCCCCTTCTGTGCCTTACCCACTCCTCTTTGTACATTGAATCTGCTGTTAACCTCCCTCCTGCAACGTACACCCCAGATATACATTAGCACATGTCAGCTTTTCTCTTCCCATAGACCCTAAAGAGCTCTTTGTCAGTGTCAGGAATGTTGTTGTTCTCATTTAACCTTATAGGAAAACAGGCCTGATGTCCCAAATTTTTAGGCAGCCAGCCAATGTCAGAGGTAGCAATAGAAGGATCCACACTGTCAAGCTTGCACCTAGTTCTGAAATTCAAGGTCTGTCTTCAAGTTCTAGTGCTTTCTAGTCTGGAGTTTGTCTGTATCCATTAAAATCATTGCAGCACTGTCTGATGCATGCTGAGGCTATGAAGGCCCCTTGGCCATCCCTTTGCCTCTGCAGCTTGGAGGCACAGCTGTGAGAGAACGTGGAGATGTATCATGCAAGGGCTGGGACAGGCTGTCACTTTTCGTCTCTGAATTTCATGCACTCTGCCTTTTTTAAGGGGAATGTTGCCTGCTACGCTATTACTTCCTTTTTCTAAATAATATTTTAGGTATAACAGATATTATCCTTTGTAGAAGTTTTCTAATTGCCTATGTGGTCATGTAAATCTAGTAAACAATTAGTGCTATATTTTACATAGTCACTGCAGACACTGGTGTCCCTGGTCTTGTGTCACGTTTCAAAGTGGTTTGGGGTGAAAGATTTGCCCAGGTCACCCCCCAGGCTTCTCTTGGCACTCTCCTGATTTTCTCCATTTGCTTTCCAAACCAAGGCCTCCCCGCAGAACCTGCTTTCTCTGCTCCCTGTTTGTCATAAGGTTGCTGCGAGTGACTGCTACTTTCTGCCGTGCAAACCTTTACCGCTTACTGCCTTCCAGGGATGAGCTTAAACGGCACTATAACCTGAGTCAGTACTGGGTGGAAGTGGAGATGGAAGACTTGGCCAGCTTTGATGAAGATCTTGCTGACTATCTCTACAAGCAACCAGCAGAGCACCTGCAGCTGGTAAGGATGGATGAGGTTGGCAACCTGGCATGCTGACATTGTCACTTTGTGAGAGCAGCCCTGACAATACACTGTAATGTATACCCATAATAGCCTAGTTGTTCCCTTTGTAGTTGGAAGAAGCAGCAAAAGAAGTCGCAGATGAGGTCACCCGTCCTCGTCCTTCAGGGGAGGAAACTCTCCAAGACATCCAGGTCATGTTGAGATCAGATGCCAATGCAGCCAACATCCGCAGCCTGAAGGTGAGGTGAATCCGCTGCCGCACCGAGCAGCGGGTGGCAGCACTTGCTCGTATGTGGGTGTGATTGCAGGGAAGCTTTTGGTACTTGATCACATAGTTCAGGACATGGATTGTACAGCGTCCAGGCAGGGATACTCTGCAACTTAAATCTGACTGCAGAGGACTGTTATTAGTGATTGCTGCTGTGGGGACATTATTGCTATTAGTGATGATCTGCATGGAGTGTTTTGTCCTTTTCTTTTTTGTTTTGAAATCAGCATGGCGTTAAGTCTGCTACTCTACCCTCTGCTACTCTAGAGCAAGACAGTGACTTTGTCAAGAAGCGCAGGCTTTTTTGTTCTGGTACCTTAGTCCCATGAATGTAGGAAGTGTAGCTTAGAAAGAACTGTGTTTATTTAGTATCTTTAGTTTCCCATCCATCCTCCAGTGACAGCGTTCTCACCTTCCCTTCACCTTTTCCCTTTCAGTCCGACCAGATGTCCCACCTTGTGAAGATCCCTGGGATCGTAATTGCAGCAACCCCTGTGAGAGCCAAAGCCACCAGAATAACCATCCAGTGCCGCAGCTGCCGTAACACCATCAGCAACATTGCGGTGCGCCCAGGCCTGGAGGGTTACGCTCTCCCCAGGAAATGCAACACGTAAGGACTAACATGGGGTTGCATGCCACAGGCTGGTGGGCAACAAAGGCTGCGTCCCCTCCTCCTGGTGCCCCTCCATCCCACGCCTGCTGCACAGGGTCACCTCCCTGTCACACGAGGCAGAATCTGTGCTGTTCTCTGCCTCTTCCCTTCGTGTTGCCCTCGTGCCTGCGTGCGCTCCACCCGTCTGTGGTTCGTTAGATCTGTAGGGTGCTTTGCCTGTTGTACTTAAAGGTTCCTTCCTGCTGCCAGCTGTCTCATAATGCTGCTGTCCTAACTTCCTATTCAGTTGTTATCTTTTTCAAACGTATTGCTGCTATGTTCCCCCTCCCCAGGGGGGCTGTTTTGTGTTACCTTCTGTAGAGATGCTTTATACCGATTTTTCCAATCACGCGTTACGGCTCTAGGTGCCTACGCGTACGCTGAGCGTTAGGCTACCGCTGTGCTGCGGCTCTTGCGGACCGATCCTGGTGGGTTGTGTCTTTGAGCTTGTGCCTGCCGGTATTTATTTTCTGCGCCTTAATCTCTAATGCAGTTTGAGAGGTCTTTGGGATAGGGATCATTCCTGCATATGGTCTGTACAGCGCCTGATCCTTGACTGTACGAGTGCATCTGCGCCCTTGTGTGACCCTCCCCAAAAGCCCCGTCCCTGCCTGCATGGAGTCAGGCACCGGTAGTGATGTACTGAGACAGCAGCAGGACGTGGACGTGCTCCTTGTCTCAGAGAGCTTGTAGTCTAGCAAGGCAGATACATCTCGAGAGACTGGGACGTTGATGGCAGCCTTGTCATGTTGCTAATTGCTTTCTCACCAGAAAGCACTTAACATTTGCTTTGTGCGCGAGGTTATAAAGGAAAATGCCCTGCCGTGTCGCTGAGTCTATACTGTTACCGTCTGTGTAATTAATGAGTTGCCTTCCTCCCTGCTTTTAGCTAGCAGGGAAGAGGGGGAAGGCAGGGAGGGTATTCAGGCAAGTATCACCCTGCCTTTGCCTTCTCGTACCCACTTTTGGCAGCTGTTGAAGACAAGACAGAAGGGTTGGTGAGCCTTTGGTTCAGCCCTTTGTGACTGCCCTTGGTGGGGTGGTGTTCTGGACTGTCACCACTGTCTCCTCTACAGGGAAGCTCCCAGGGATGGCTCCTGACTGCCAGCAGCCTTCCCTGATTCATCTCTTTGCACAGAGAACAAGCTGGCCGCCCGAAGTGCCCGCTGGACCCCTATTTCATCATGCCAGATAAGTGCAAGTGTGTGGACTTCCAGGTCCTGAAGCTGCAGGAGTCCCCAGACGCTGTGCCACACGGGGAGATGCCCCGGCACTTGCAGCTGTACTGTGACAGGTACCAGTGCCATCTCCCCGCCTCACCCCTCAGGGCTAGTGGGTGTTGCTGATGCCATCCTTTCCCCTGCTACCATCCTCTGCATTCCCCTTCCTCCTCTTAGGTACCTGTGTGACAAAGTTGTCCCAGGGAACAGAGTCACTATCATGGGCATCTACTCCATCAAGAAGTCTGCCCAGAGCAAGAACAGAAGCCGTGACAATGTGGGTGTGGGCATCAGAAGCGCTTACATCCGCGTCGTGGGCATCCAGGTGGACATGGAGGGCTCGGGTGAGGGCTGCTTTTGGTGCCCGTCTGGTCTGTGTTGGTAGCCTGGTGTTGGGAGAGCCCCATTCCTGAACAACGTGGTCACTCAGCAAGGATTGTGTGAAATCACAGCCTGGATCCTCCTCTGCTGCTTATATAGCAGGAGGTCCAAGCCAGTCCAGGGGTCTAATTTGCCCTGGATGCTCTCCAGTCATGTCCTGTCCTGTATGACTTTTTCTTAGTGATACTAAATGAGGAGGCTTCAGACTGAGTCCTCCAGGGTATTCAAGTGCTTTTATCTTATTGATCTTAGTGGGAATCTGCTAAGCCATCCCTGAGGATCCAGGCTGAAGTCGATGGTTAAAATTGAGCTATGTATTTAAAACATGGTCCTGACTGTAATTCTCCCTCTGGTTCCGCCAGAACTGCTTTGCCCAAGATCCTTGCTTTTTCCTACCAGCCTCTAAGGACAGAGCCTGCCTTGCTGGGATAGCAAATGCCTGCTCTCTCTACCCTTTCCAACCTGTGGCACTTGGCATGATCTTCAAGAAGGGGTTTTGGTGGTAGCGGGTGTGGGGGGAGTAGTGTCATTCACTTTAAAACATCCATTTGTTCACTGTTGCGCCACTCTCTTCATCCCTGTACAGGACACAGCTTTGCTGGCTCGGTGACCCCTCAAGAAGAGGAGGAACTTCGTCGCCTGGCTGCCATGCCCAACATCTACGAGACCATCGCCAAGAGCATTGCGCCTTCCATCTATGGCAGCACTGACATCAAGAAGGCCATTGCCTGCCTCTTATTTGGAGGCTCTCGCAAGAGGTGGGGAAAAGTCAGCCTGGTGGTGAGAAAGTGGGGGCAGGGGTGTCATTCATGGCACAAAGCCCTCGTACAGTCTTCTGGTGGTGCTGCCAGCACCTGCCACTGGTCAGCAATGCTTAGCTATCAAAATAAATGCTCACCATCTCTCCTCCCTCTCTTCTTCCCACCCTGTTACTCCAGGCTCCCGGATGGGCTGACCCGCAGAGGAGACATCAACTTACTGATGCTGGGTGACCCGGGCACGGCCAAGTCTCAGCTGCTGAAGTTCGTTGAGAAGTGTTCACCCATTGGGGTAGGTGGTTGGAGATGCCCACTTGTAGTGTGGCTCGTTTCTTCCTTCTGCTCCTTGCATAGCACCGAAGACCAGACGGCGGTCACAGGAGACACCTGCCCATGCATCTACAGCTAGACTGGCTGGCAGAGGTGCGAACTGTCATTTCTGGTGCTAGCCTGGAAGAGATGGGGTGCAGGATGGGGGACGGGGGAGGGAAGGGGAAGCAGGTAATGCCTTTCATTATGATATGAGCCAGGCTATTTGCAGACGTCCAAAGATGTGACTAGGGCTGTTGTTTATTGTTGAGACTTGATTAGCAGAGAGGCTGGCTGGTCAGGACAAATGAAGTTGACTGCGTCTCAGGCACGGACCTTCAGGCTGAGCCCAGGCATGAAATTATATTTTCAGCTGTGTTTTCTTGTAGTCTCTATTAAACTTGGCCTCTGACTGCGTTGTTCCCTTGGGGGAAAACAAAGCTAATGCAGCAGCCCACCAAACAGTGAATCGCTCCCTGTTCTGCACTTAGTACCTGCACTGGTGTGTCTGCAAGCCCTCTGGTACCTCACAGCTGCTTCGTCTGAGGCCTGGGACTTGGCAATAGTCTCGCTCTGTACCCAGCATGTCTGCTTCTGGCATGTGCTGAGGGGTTTTTTCCTGGAGGTCCTTGTGTTTCCTCCAGCAGCTCTGGATTTTGTGGTGCTGGGGGTGCTTCGTCCTCTAGCTGGAGCGGTGGGCTGACGTGCTGTCCCCTTCCTTGTCCTGCATGCCACTAGGTGTACACCTCGGGGAAAGGCAGCAGCGCTGCCGGCTTGACGGCCTCGGTGATCCGCGACCCTTCCTCCAGGAGTTTCTTCATGGAGGGAGGAGCCATGGTGCTGGCGGATGGGGGAGTGGTGTGCATCGATGAGTTTGACAAGGTACCCATGGGGCTGCCTGCACAGGAGTGGGGAAGACAGCCGTTGGGCTGCCAGCTTCTCTGGGGAGAGCCCAGAGCTGCAGGAGAAAGGCTGACTCTGCTGAGGCTGCCTCACTTTTTCCTTTGGGCAAGGTCAGGGGATGGAGCTGCAGGGAAATTCTGATTACAGCCTGTGCTCTTGGGCAGAGGTATTAGCAGAGCTTTACCTCGGGGGTCAGCATCGGTGGGTGACTAGCTGATGTCCGGCAGAGGTGACTGATGATGACTTTTTTTTTTCTCCTCACCTCATTTCTCCCACCTCTGATGAGAAGATGCGGGAGGATGACCGTGTGGCCATTCATGAGGCCATGGAGCAGCAGACCATCTCCATTGCTAAGGTGAACTGCGGGTGCCTGTCACCCTGGGGCGGGAGCCTGACTTCCAACTGGGTTTCTGAGAGCCCAGCAACCAGTGGTCATGCATCTTCTGTCAGAACTGCCCATTTCGGAGTCCAGGCAGTGGTTTTGATGGTTACCGATTTCTCTGATCTGAGTCTGGTCAGCCCTACCTGTAGGCTTTGAGTTGTCTTTTCTCAGGCAGCCTCAACTTCAGCAGGACTGAAATGAGCTCCTCTAGATTTGGTAGTTCTGCTGATGTCCCCGTGTCAACCTGATGTCACTTCTTTTTCTTCCTGCCCACTGCACTCCATCCCCTCAGAAGATCTACAGAAACTGCCTGACATCCTGGTGCCAGGTCTTCTCTCAAATCAGAGTTTCTCTTCATTTCCAGTGCTCCCTCCTGCTCTCTCTGGCTCACCCCTTAGCTGTTCAGTGCCTGGTAACAGAGCACCCACCACAGCTTTTTCTTGCTGGTCGCCCTCGCCCTGCTACCTGCAAACCCACGCTTTGTCCCTGGGGCTGTCCATGGGGACTCAGCACTGGCTGATCAGTTTCTGGCTCAGATTGCAAACTTTGAGTGGGGTATTGTCTGTCCTTGCCTGTGACATGAGGTTTTAAAATAAAGTTACTCAGTGCTTAGGTCTCAGCTGAAGCCAGGCCTCCTCCAGAAGGGCATGTGGGTCCAGCCCCATGTAGCTCCTGTGCTGACCCCTCTCCAATATGGAACCATTACAGAACAACTCAGTGCTACTTAAGGGGTTTTATTTAAATGCAAGGGATTGAGGATGAGTCTTTACAAACTGCTTTGGATGTTTCACTATGAGTTAGTACCCTTCCAGCCTTTCTGTGACATGGATGTGGTCTTGACCCCATCTATTTCCCCTTCCCCCTCCAGGCAGGTATCACAACGACACTCAACTCCCGCTGCTCAGTGCTGGCAGCTGCCAACTCCGTCTTTGGTCGCTGGGATGAGACCAAGGGCGAGGAGAACATTGATTTTATGCCCACCATCCTGTCCCGATTTGACATGATCTTCATCGTCAAGGATGAGCACAATGAGGAGCGAGACATGGTGGGTTGGGGTGCATAGGTGCAGCTGGGACTCGTGGTGCCCCATTTTTCGGGAGGGGGAGGCCGGGGGGGGTTCCTGCTGCCTGACTGCCACCTTCTCTCTTAGACGCTGGCCAAGCATGTGATGTCCTTACACGTGAGCGCCTTGATGCAGACCCAGGCCGTGGAAGGTGAGATCGAGCTGAACAAGCTGAAGAAGCTCATCTCCTTCTGTCGGACGTGAGTGAGAAGCATGACTTTTTGGCAGCGCCTGGTCTGTACGGTGGGAGGCAGTGGTGAGAAGCGAACCACGCAGCCGGTATTTGCAAGCGCTCTAGCTGGGTGACCTTTTTTTTTTTTTTTTAACTCCTGCCTTGAAAAAAGGGAAGCAACAGCAGCTCGCAGCAGTGCCGCAGCGTGGCCCAAGGAAACGAGGGGTGCCCAGGGACCCCCCTGCGCAGGGGAGGCTCCCCAGCACCGCCACCTCCAGCTCCTGTCCCACCTTGCAGGAAGTGTGGCCCTCGGCTGTCGGCGGCGGCGGCGGAGAAGCTGAAGAACCGCTACATCCTGATGCGGAGTGGCAGTCGCCAGCACGAGCAGGAGAGCGACCGCCGCTCCAGCATTCCCATCACCATCCGGTGAGCAGTCCTGCCCTCCTCACCCCACCGAAACCCTCGGGGTTGGGGTTGCAGAGCTGGGAGTCGCCTGGGGTAGCCCAGGAAGGGGGTTAGTGGGGTGCTGGGACTTGGGGGAGCCATCTGTGAACAGGGCAATACTGCGGGCAGGAGGTGCCCGGAGTGATGTAGGTGGGGGGGTCAGGGGAAGGAGAAGACCCATCGGAGCCGCAGTAGAAAGCAGGAACATCTCCTTTGGCCACAGGCAGCTGGAGGCCATCGTGCGCATTGCTGAGTCCCTGGGGAAGATGAAGCTTCAGCCCTTTGCCACGGAGGCAGACGTTGAGGAGGCCTTGCGGCTCTTCCAGGTGTCCACGCTTGATGCAGCCATGTCAGGCAGCCTGTCAGGTGAGGGGGAGATGCTCTGTGCTGAGGGCCTGAGGGACATGCTGGGCCTGGTTGCTCAGGGCAAGCAGAGACAAGCTCCCCTCCCAAGTCCAGGTTGGCAGGTCAGGGGTGCTACCAGGCACCCCCTGGGCGGGTGCCGGACCTGCTTTCTGAGCAAAGGCAAAGCAATGCCTGTGGCAGCAAGGGGCTGTCATGGCCATGGGGCTGGGGCTCACAGGGAGGGCAGTGACAAATGACACTGAGGGTCTCCACCCATGCTTAGCAAGGGAGGGATGATTTGACCCCTTGTGGTCTCAATGGCAGAGGCCAGTGCTGGAGGTGGTTCCCCAACCTGTTTGTCCTCTAATATCTTTCCCTATGGGAGTGGAGACAAAGTTTTCTTGGGAGGCAGCATGGCACAAAGGGTCTGAAGGAAGCTTGAGCAGTCAGGTCCATGTTCAGTTGTGTCTTTGGAGCTCCACAGCCTTTGATGGTGGATTTGCTCATGGGTTCCCTAAAGTTTCTGAGACGTGCAGGTGTGGTGGGAGACACAGGAGATGGGCACTTCGGCTTTGAGAGGGATGTCTGGGCAGCACAAAGAGCTCATGCAGCTTCTCCCTCCAGGGGCAGAAGGCTTCACAACACAGGAGGACCAAGAGATGCTGTCCCGCATTGAAAAGCAGCTGAAGCGACGCTTTGCCATTGGCTCCCAGGTGTCAGAGCACAGCATTGTACAGGACTTCATGCGGCAGGTGAGCCAGGGACCCCGTGGACTGTGAAACCAGGGACCCGAGGCTGCCACTCGGGGGGTGAAACCCATTCCCTAAGAGGTGGCTCGAGAGCCTTTTGGTCATATCAGCTTTTGAAGTTGTTTGTAAGCAGTGGTGTGCATTGTGATTGCAGAGTTTAAGGGGAGTGAGGCGAGAACTTGTTTTTCTGCAAAAGCACTGAGGTTTGGGGCTGTTTGCGTAGGTTGGGGTCCTACCCTTGAAACCAGAACCGTTCCATTTGTGAGGCTGGCTGCAGTCAGACCTCAAGTAGTGAAAGGGGAAAGGAACATCAGTGCCTGGTGCCACTGGGCTCCCTCCTTTTGGGAGAGGCACAGCCGGGCTTCAGCAGTGATTGCGGGTTCCCACTGGGCTCTGGTGAGCTTTTCCCTGCCGGCTCATCTCCCACTGCTCTCCCCTTTTCCAGAAATACCCAGAACACGCCATCTACAAGGTGCTGCAGCTGATGATGCGGCGGGGGGAGATCCAGCACCGCATGCAACGCAAAGTCCTCTACCGCATCAAGTGACCTCCCTGTCCCACGCACGGGGAGGGAACTGCTGCTGCCTGACGCCTGCCCACACGCAGGCAGAGTGCCCAATGGGGTCGGAGCCTGCTCCTGGAAGAAGCTTTTCCTTGGGGAGCCAAACAGCTTAGGGCCTTCCTGTTGAACGGGGGTTTGGGGTAGTCAGGGTTCCCTTTGGGTGCTCTGTCGCTGTGTCACGTCAATGTTTCTTTGAACTCTAAAAGCTTCTAGTTTCTGTTAAAATAAAAACTGATATTGGTAGCCCAGGGTCTTTGGCTGCCTGGAGGGACAGAGGGGAAGGGGTTCCCCTCCTTCAGAGGCAGTGCAGGATTTTGGTTGGAAAAGCATTGCTGCTACTCACCCTGTGTTAACACTGCCCAGCACTCAGCCTGGGGACTCGCTTCGAGGTAGGACGCAGCCCCATGAAGAACACCAGCAGCCCTGAAGGCAGGAACTCATTTCTCGCTTAGGATTTGATCTGTCTATCAGGGCATAAATCCTGCTGGCACAGGCTGCCCTGTTGGGCTCAGCGGTGCGGGAGCACCTTACCCGGTCACTGCGTGCAGGCTGCCACTGTCTTTCCTTTCTGCCAGCAGCAGCGAAGGAAACAACCTGCTGTTCCCTGCTTCAGAGCTGCTCTTTGCTTATCCCTCCTTCCTCCCTCCAAGGGCTGCAGCAGGCAAACGCTTTACCCGGCAGTGTAACGGGTTGCATGAAAGCCTTGCTGGAGGCATGAGCAGAGCCCCTCGCTTGCCATAGTCAGGATGGGCATGTGGGGTGATGCCCAAGAGCTGTGTGCCCTCCTCCAGGTAACCTCTGCCACCTTCATGTGGTGGCCATAGGGAGGGTTGTCCCACTTTCCCGGAGCCTCTCCTGGGCTCTCTGCCCCAGAGCAGACCAGTGCAGCCACTTGCCCTTGTGTGTTTGCTGCATGACCTTGCACTTGTCAAACTCTGCAGGTTTTTGTCATTTCTAGTGAAGCGGTACTGGTTCTCTGAAGTGTCTCCCCGAAGACATAAGGTGCAGGCAGGTCCCTCTCCTCAGCAGCTCGGGGCCAGCTCGGATGCATGAGTGCGCCGGAGGGGGACGACTCTGAAGACAGTGCAGCGTTGGGCATTGCAGGCAAGCGAAGCTGGTGCTGGAGAGGCTGCTGCCGTGTCTGCCAGTGACCTTCAGGCTGAAAAACCCACCCCACGAGAGGCTTCATCAGCAAAAGAAACATCAGGGCCAGCAGAGGGTACCAGAGCCCCGAGGATGCCAGGCTGCGGCACTGCACGCAGTGCTGCCTCCTTGTAGAGGAGAAACCAAGGGGTCCCTTTGGGACAGGGTGGTGGGGTGCAGGGTGCACCCAGCCTGGCAGCTGTCACACAAGGGCTGGGCTCCCCTGTGACCCATGGGGGCTGAACAGTATCCATGTTTACTTCTGTCTGGGTGTTTTGAGAGGTGTTCGGTGCACTCCAGACATAGCTGGAGTTTGTTATGGGGTCAGGGGTCCATCTGCAGGGTATGGGGTGGTGGTGGCCCTGACAAGATGGGATGCACTTTGGAGAAACAGCCCCCTGCTCTCTGTCTTCCAGTTTTTCAGGCAGGTCTGACCTTTGTGGAGGGCTGTGGGGGAGAGGAGGCTGCCCCAAAGGCTGCCTGCAGGGATGGGTCTCCAGAAGGCTTGTGACAATGATTTTACTGCCTCATATTTTTGCAAGTGCCAGGCACCTCGCAGGGTGTCTTAGAGCAAGCAGTGCTGGGGCAAAAGCAGGCACCTTTCTCTTCCCTTTAAAAAAGAGACGCCTTCTCTCCCAACACTGCTCCCTGGCTGGGGAGGCTGCTTCCCTGAGCTGCTGCTCCATGGAGGAGATCAGCTCCATAGAGGAGGAATAAGTGGAAGTGAGAATAACAGGGTAAGATCTTCACAAGGCAACTAAAGTTCCCAAAACTGCCAGTGTTTGCTTGAAAGCATCCCCCCTGCAAGCTCCCATGCCCTTGGTCAAGCACTCGGTATTTTAGCATCAGGAGGTGGCCCATTAGAGCAGGGTCAACGTGGCCCCAAAGCAGCAGCGTGGTGTCATGGCTGTTTCCCTGCCACGTGCTACTGTAGCCCATGCAGCGCTGCAGTAACGGGTCCTACACGTCTCTCAGACCCTGCCACCCTTCCCCAGTACCTCTGTCCTTGCTTTGGAGATGCTGGCAGTGCCCATCTTAGCTATGGCCCTTCCAGAGGTGCAGCAAGAGCAAAGCGAGCAGAGAGGTGAATATGGGACCGGTACTCACAGTCTGCTGTTAAAGCTGCCTCTGGAGGAAGCTGTGAGCCTCTGTTCCCAGGGTTGGTAAAAGCACCCTTTTGGGTGATGGAGTGATGGAGAAGGGCTAGGTGGGGAATGTCCTGGGATGGGGACTGGGGAGAGGAACACAGTGCAAAGGACTCAGTCTCCATCACTGTCCTCCCTCCCTCCACCTGCAGACCTCCCCCCAGCCTTTCCCCATGATCTTTGCTCTGTGCTGGAGCAGTAGCGCAGGGCTGGATTTCAGCTGCTGACTGCCAGCAGTGGTCATGGGGTGCTCACGGGTTTTAAAAGAGCCAACATCTTGAGGTACATCAAGCTATGCTGGGCATTGGCAGGTGGGGAGGTTGGAAATTCTTGGGTTTTTGTTGTTGTTGTTTTCATGACATGATAGGGAGCAGAGATATATTTCTGTGACGGAGATCAGAATGATTGATCTCTTCGTGCTATGAAATGTGTTGATTATATGGTACGAGGTTATATAAGTGTACGTACGGCTTGAAACAACATTGTTTAGCAACTAATGTATGCAGCTCTTTCACAAGAAGCGGAGCTGGGGTGTGCAAAACTCTGGCATTATCTTAGAACTCGAGATCATTGACTAGTAATGGCTTGTTTTGATCATTGCACTACAGATGGAAATTTTGGGAGGAAAAGCAGTTCTCGTCTGGGTAGGGTGGTAGTGCTTGGTGGTAGCTACTTGATGAGGGATTGGTGGTCCTCCTGGTAAAGATGACCAGATTTTTCCTCAAATGATAGCTGCTTGATAAAGGAATGGTTATCCTCCTGGTGAAGGTGTCTCTTCTTGGTCATTCCTGAGGGTTTGGCATGCTGAGACTTGGGACAGAGTCCCTGTCCGGATGCCTTTAGATGACCAAAAATACTGTTCTCAAATCCAACGCCAACAGGGACAGTAAAACCAGACAGACGTAGACACTTCACATCTGAGCAGCATGGCATTCCCTTACTTAGCCTACAGACCTGACCTTGTCCTTTCCTTAACTCAGCACTATGTCACTGGCACAGGAGGCCTCTTCCCCACCCTTGGCTTGTCTCCTTGGGAATTACAGTTGGATGAATGTGACTCCAAAGAGATCCAGTGCCTTTATGGTTCTTCACGGGAGGGCTGGGTTGGGATTCATCCGACCAGGCATCAAGAGCTGTGTCTGAGCAAGGTGCTCTCTGTCAGTGCAGGGGAGTGAGCGCTTCCAGACAGCAAGTTGTTTTATCCAAAGTAAATGTTTAAAAGAAACTGGAGAAGCTGTGCCCTAATTGCATTTGTTTTCTCCCTGTTGACTACAACGGAGGTCAGGGCAACTATTTTTTGCATCATAGGTATCTCAAACTGGGGAGATGTGCATGTCCTTCCTCCCTGTGTGCTGCACTGCTGTATCAGAGAAGGGCTTTGATGAAGGCTTGCTTTGGGTGGCTAACTTTGGGGCAGCTTCACTAGTTTGATTCTTTTTCCTCTTACACCAAGCTCACCAGAATATCTCTGTGGAAATGTCAGTGGAGCTCCACTACTGTAAAACCCAGCAAAGCTGAGTCATTACATCTGCACCGCCCAGATCTCTTCCATCTCTGTGTAGGATGGGAGCTGTTGCAATGCAGCAACATAACCTCTGAGCATGTTGTGAGTGTCACTTCCTCCATAAAGTAAAAAAAACCCAAACTGCAGAATCCTGAGGGCTATTGCTCAAGGATGTGAGATAAACACTGGCAAGTGGAATATGCTGATATGGGCAATGTGAGAAACGACCTGAGCTGGTCCACCAGGCACTGACCTTGGATGAAGGAAGCCAGAGCTTCTTCCTCCTTTCTGCTACTATCTGGGCCAGTTGGGCAAGCAACTTCATCTTCTTGTCTGTCTTAGATAATAACCTTTCTGGAGCACAGGTCACTCTTATCATGATTTTCTGTAGTGCCTGGCACAACGGTAGCTCAATCTCAGTGGCAGAATCTACCTGCTGACATAGCATGAGCTAGGGCCTCTCCAGCCCTTGCCAGGCTGAGAATTTATCTCCTGGAGGCGGGGAAATCCCTGTGCTTTTCTCTCAGCAGGACCAGCAAAGACCAAGAGACAAAGGGAGAAGTCTCTGGGAGGGAGACTGTGGTGCCATGCTGCCATGACATCACTCTGTGGAACAGCACACACGTGTCATGGCTCTGGGTACCTATGATGTGGTCTGCTGGGGCTGTATCTCACACTGAGTTTCAAGTCCTTTAGGAGGTTTGACTAACGGCCTGTATCCCCTAATTCTGGGCTAGGTTCCTTCAAAATCCCAAACCACTCATTCTCCCACAGCTGTGATGTACAAATTCCCACTACTGCTCTTCGTCCCATCCCTTTGAAACATCCTTTGTGCCTTCCTGCACACCTCTGCTCCAGGCCTCTCCCAGCAATGCCAATCAGTCCATTTTTCTCCTCCTCCACCCCACCGCATGCCTCATGCCTGCTTTCTTTTCTCCTTTGCATGGTCATCCCCTCCTATTCCCCTTCCCAGCCACTGCAGTCAGCCCCCAGCCACCTTGCAGAGCACCCCGCACAAGCCTCCCGCCTCTCTTTTCAGGTCTGCCAGCTTCACAGGCAGGCAGGACGCTGGGGTATAACATGCTGGATCAGCTCTCAGCGCTGCCTGCCAGGAAAGGGACACCAAGGGTCACATGTCAGAGAATGTCCCCTGGACCATCTGCTGCTTTTTGGCCATTCCTCTCCTCCCTGCCCTTCAGCTTTCGTCCAGCTAAGCTGCTCCATCTCTCCCTGTTCTTGATCTTTACTTCATCTCACCACCCCCTTTTTGTTTCTAATACTTTTTTTTTTTTCCTTTTCTCAGCCTCCTGTGTGGGCAATTTGGCCAGAAAGCACACAGACCTCTGGCCAGAAAAGCCAGGCAATTTTGCGTTATACGTCCTTCGCACCATATGTTTTTGGGCCCTCAGAATGATAGCAGGAGCATTATCCTGCCTGTCTTGATCAAAGTACCCATGAAACGTTTGCTGCGTGGAAAGCAGGTCTACCCACAGCTGGCCACACGCTGTGTGCTCATCAGCATCCACCACCTCTGCGGTATAAATAGGCATCTATAAATAGATACGTAGACATCTTTCCTTTCCGGAAATCCTTCACTTGATGGAGTCTGTCAGGTCTCAAACCGCACCTGGTACTTTGTGGACTCTGTCACAACCGATCATAAAGATGAACTTCACTCTATCACTATGACTATGGAGTTAAATGCATGCTGCTTGAAATATTTATAAGGTTTTTAGAACAGCTCTTGGCAGATCATCTAGCATGCAAGTGATATCACCATCCTAGACCCTCGCACCAGAATAAGGTGAGCATTCAACATTATCAGTTATCTTCTTTTTGTGCTTTGTAATGAGGAGGTGTTTGGCAGTCTGACCAGGAGTGCAGAGACTGGCACCAGCCTGGGGGGTTCACCATTCATGTGGGTCCAACAGGTGAAGGGCGAGGGCCTGGGGTGGGGAGAACCAAAGGACACAAAGAGGGGAGCAGCTTTCCCAGCACCACATGGCTCATAAACTAGTCCAGGGCAGAGCCCTACATACCTGATGCTCGGTCCAAATCTTTTGGCAGCAGAGATGCTGCACTGGGGAAACTACGGAGTCTGATTTACCTGGATTCTCCTGAGTCAGGTGACTAAAATATCATGGTTTCCACAGCAACATCACTACTGCCACGCTGCAGCAATGTCGCTTTACCATACCCTGTTCAGGTGCAGATGCAACTTACAGTAGTAGATACCACATGGGGAAAGAGGGCGAAGCTTCCCAGTCTTGAGTTGAAGTGAAACTTTAGGTGTTGAGGTCAAAAGGCTCCTTTTGGCCCAGCTCACCTGACCTGCTGCGTGACACAAGCCCTAGAAGTCCAGTCAAGGAGCCCAGCAATCAAAGCGCTCCATGGGCAAAAGCAAGTTCTCACTGGCTGCCTTCATTTGATGTAAAATTGGTTTGCCTTCCAAAAGGGTGAAAAAGATCTCTAAATTGGCCAATAAAAGCTGATGCCAAAGGGGTTCAACGTGTTCCCTGATGAACATCACCAAGAGGTAGGAAGGCAAAGTGCAGAAGCACATGTATTCATGGCTGGGACTGCACAAAACAGCCACGCATGGTCATGCAGAATCAGGCAAGACAGACCCACGCCTGTATTTCACATGACCTGGCAGACGTATTGCCACGGTGCCTCCCCATGCCATGCTATTTGACTGCTTTCCCGAACCTCAGTAGAGAAACCAGGACTTCTGCTCTTTTGTCTCTTGCACTGAAGAAAAAGGTAACATTAGGTCAGAGAACCAGCTCAGAAGGAGAAGTCCATCATCTGAGTCCCCACTCTATGAGAAAAAACAGAAGACCTATTTGTTTGTGGCTCATGCTGCATGCCCCAAACCCAGAGACACACAATTTACAGTCATGACCCCTTCACCTTTCTTGCTCCTTAGAGGATAAAACGGTTTCCTGTTTATTCCAATGGGCAGCTGTTGTATCCACAGGGGAGATCAACACTCATGGTTAATATGGCTGATGTCCAGATACGTTTTGCAGAAGTTGCTTGTTTGTTTGCTGGGCCATCCAGCAGCTGCTGCACGTCCTGCCTTTGGGAGTAGGAGACTCTCAGGCGATTCTCAGATGCTTGAGCATGGGAGAGGATTCGGTCTCCCGCACTGGGATCGGCAGGCAGGAAGGAGGTCCTGAGGACTTATTCAATCTCCTCTGTGTGCTGGAGTATATCAGGAGCTACAGGGCCTCCTTCACCTTCTCAGCCTGGTTCATCTATGCCCTGGGGATGTTCTGTGTCACCCATGGGAGAGTGCAGGCAGCGCACTACCTTGGGGTCTCATAACCTCAGCAAACACAGCTAGCTGTGAGGTGGGCTGCAAAGCTGTGAGACATCCAGGACCAGTGAGGGAAACTCCCTGTAACCAGTGCCCAGGCAAGAGAATTCTGGGGACGTGGGTGATCCCTGGAAATCACCAGAGAAATATCACCATGGGATCCATTCTTCAGGCTACTTTTGTGGTCACTTGAACAGAAGAAAATGTTCCAGGATGTGGAGGATGCAGCCCTCAGGGAGTTCCCCGCCAAACATACAATCAGCATAGGCCATTTTTGAGCTCCTTCATCAACATGAAGAGGCAGTTAAAATTCAACATCCTTCGGAAGGAAGCATCAAAGACCATCAAATGCAGGAGAAAGACAAGGCCTGCTGCCTCCTGTGTCAGTATCTCTTTTGACATCAAGAGCACTCCTCATGTTTGCTTTCCTTCTTTGCTTCTGCCTGGCAGGTCTATGTTGGCTGTTCATATTTTTAAATGCCACAGCGACCCAGATTTGGAACAGGCAGGTGGTGATCCAGGCAGTGGGTTTGTATCTGACTCTGCTTATGCAGTCAGCTATGGATTGTTGAAATGGAAAGAAATGAAAGCCAAATCTCCAGTGACCCATATACAGGCATCAGAGTCACCATCAGTCTGGAACTGGGGCACTAAGACACAGGCTGCAAAGTGGGGATGTAGCGAGCTAGCCTAATGAATCAGTCGTGCCCCCTGGTAAAGCAATAGCTGGTACCAACCCTGTTATCTACTCATTGGCTTTGCTTTTCAGCAGCACCTACTGTGCCCATCTCCAGGCAGGGAAAGATGCTGGCTCATGGGCAGTACAATAGCCGCAGGCTTTGGAGAACCCCTGTTGAAGTGGTAATTTGTTTTAAGCATGTAAACCACCTGCTTCTTACATAAGAAAGGATGTAAATGGTTCTTTTCGGGGTTGCACAGTGAGCAGCAAGAGGTAGGTTAAATCCATACAGCCCAAATTGTTCTACACGAGCCAGCTTCTCTGATTTTTCTGCTGACTTTTGTGGGCTCTGTCACGTGAAGGTGACAGCAGAGCAAAGGGCTGTTCGTGCAGTTGAAGGCTGCCCAGGCAGTGCATGTGAGAGGGAAGATCTTGTGTAAAGCATGCCTGTACAATCTCACTCCCTGGTCCTAAACTGATTCCTAGTCCCAGCAGTGACTTGGACCCTTGCAATCAGGAGCATATCTATCCTTTCAAGCCCTTTGGTGGTAGAGAAGTCCTGTCACCCCCCCTGCAGAGGAGGGAGTTGGGGCACAGGAAAACAGCATGTCTTAGGCCAAGGTGCACAAAAGTTAACCACAAAGAAGGATGGATGAAATCCAGCTTCCTCAATCCCAGGCTCTGCTCATGAGGGTTTCCTTCATCCTACAGATGCCACATCCACAGTATTTTTTAATACTCCTGAATTTTCCCTTGCTCTTTAAGAGGCAGAGAAACATGTGCCATGACTTTTCACATCCATAATGTCCCCCTCCTTCTATTGTTAGATCTTTTTTGTTTCCCCACCTTTCTTCCATCTCAAGCCTTCCTCTCCATGTGGACTGAATCACAGCCCTCTGTGGGCAACACCTCTGCTCCACAAAAGGCCAGTGACACGGTGAATAAATCCCCTCTGAAGGGTTTTGCCTGGCTGATCTGTATTTGCCGCTGCTTCAATTATGTCTCCTCAGCAACTTTAATGAAATGAAAACTAATTTTCCTGCTTGTGCCATTCATATTGATTTGTGGCAGGATGCTCTTCCTGGTACTGATTTCTCAGGTTGCACTTGTGGTCCCTGCATTTGCAGCAGCGGTGTGCCATGCTACTGTCCTCTTGCCGTCCCTTGCCTGTTCTCATCCTGCCTTGTGCTCCTCACCCTGTGCTCGTTCCTGCGGCGCATGTGTGGCCTCAGCCTGTGCATTTCCTCAGAGCCAACTGCTTCTGTTCAACACCCACCTGGCCACCCCTCCAGAGCCTCCTCCACAACCCATTTGCTCTTTCTGGTGTATGCAGCATGCTGCTACCTCCTGGAGCCGCTCGCTCTGTTTGTGAGTTGGCTAGAGCCCATAGCAGCCAAGTGATGGTGGTGCTCTGCCCCTTCCCTGCTCCCAGTCAAGAAGAAGGTGGGCATGACCCCAATTAAAGAGCTATCATGATTGTTAGTGGTGATCACATTGATTGCAGTGGGATTTCAGGAGGAGTGCGGATCCGGGCCCCACTGTCTGGAAAGAAAGAAGTCCCTGCTTCAGTGCGTTTCAGCCAAATACATTGACAAATAGCAGAGGTGAGGACTGTAATATGTTAGCGAGGGAAAAAGTGATTGCAATGCTTCTCTGCAGAAGGTAAATGGGTTTCTGTTTAAGTGCAAGTTAAATATCAAAGGAGTGATGATCTTATGAATGAAACACAACACCTCCAGGGGCTTATTCCTAGGTCAACCACTAATTTACTGTGTGACCTTCAGTAGTTCAGTCAAGCCCCCTCTGCCTCCATCACTTCTTGTGTCATACAAGCCCAGTGACAAATTCTTTTCTTGTAGAGGTCTTGTGAGGACTATGCATCGCCACGAGATCCTCAAGGGATGTATCAAAGGTGAAGCATTTTTTTCATCGAGACCACATTTAATAACCCTAGTGATGTAATGTGGCACATCAGCTTGGCTGTGCTAAGCCTGGAGCCTCTTACTCGGAGCCCGTCCCACCTGCCTCGCACGAAAACATGTGTCACCCCTCTGCAGCCACTTCTCAGCACGGTTCCTTCCTCTCCCTCTGCTTCCCTGGGTATCTTTTTAGCCTCCCTAACACCTCCTCCCTTGCCATAGCACACCCATCTTCAAAGAAGAGCCCTTGCCTCGACACAGATGGGCGCAGCCCATTGCCTCCCTTCAAAGGGATATGTTGCCTCAGCAACCAAAGTTTTGAAGTCAGGCAAAGTTCTGAAAAAAACCCCCAATTGTGATGGGAAATGACACTAGGGAACAAATGTACCATGTTGCCATGGCAGCCTGAATACTTGCACGGAACTTGGTGTTTTGAAAATATAAAAAGATTGCGCTTCGAGCGAATCCAACTAACTTAATGCCTTTGTCAGGTAGCTGCAAAACGCCAAGCGTCTGGTGTTTATGTTTTATACCTGGTGTATGAGTGACTCCATCGCTTCTGAAATGGAGGTGGCTTCTGCTCTCAATCCGACAGAGGACTATTTGAGACTGCAGGTTTTTCTGGGTTGCCTGGTCTGGTATTGATCTGTTTGGGTTATTTCTGTCATTTGAAGTCCATCAGTTCTTGGTTGTCTTGGTTTCCACGTCTGCGTTTTATCTGTTATTTCATTTGGTGCAGTTTTGTGCCACAGTGTCTGGACTAAAAACAGCAGTGATTTGTTCCGAAACATGGATCCTCTCCCTAGTCCCACAATAATCCATGCCTTGCTTTTGAGCCATGAGGTGTGTGAGTGGCTTTCAGGGGCCACAGTCTGAAGCTCACCGTGTGAGCTGAACCAGATATGATTTTTCTCCATCAGGTAATTGCCTTCTAATTGTAGTGAGGAAGAGAAATAACCAGCCTGAGGGTATTCCTGTGCTTGTTGAACGGACTCTCTTTGCAAACCCAAAGGTGAACTGAACTCCTGTGAGAGTCTGTAAGACCACACAGATCTCGAGTTCATCACCATTTCCCCTAGAAAGGCCTGATTCTTATTTGGCATCTACTTGGTAGGGCTCCCTGTGGCTGGGAAGCTGGGAAGAGCAGACGGAGAGAGGGAAACTGGATTTCAGTGATGTGTTGCTGTTATTCTTCACTGTCAGCTCTCTGGTAAAAGCAGTGTGGGTAGAGAAAGGGCTGTGAGATGCAGAAGGAAAACAGCCACTGGTCCAGTCCTGAGAAGATTAAATCACAAATGGTCCACAGGAGGAGGGGGATTCTCAGTGTTTAACTGAGAAATAATCTGGGGCCCTGAGAATGAAACCACGTTTCATTCCTTGCTGGTGAACCTTTCCTGAGAGCTGAGCACAGGGACAGCGCTCTCAACTAGGCAGAGCCAAGCAATGCCTTTGGCAGAGTTAACCCTCCTCTGTTGGCAGGAAAACACCCCAGCTGTGGTAGGTGTGGTACGGCAAGGCCAGTGACGGACCTTCATGAGCCAGCCTGGCCTGGGTGCATGCACAGAGCACTGTGCCATGAGGACTTCCCACCCTAGGCTGGGCCACAGCTCACAGATCACATTCCACCATCATCCATGAAGACCTTTTGTCCACTGGAATGCATGTTTCTATTGCCCAATCCACCCTTGCATCATATTGTCTGTGGTTCTGCTTCATCTTCGTTAGCCTCCTCCCCATTGCCCTGGGTGGTCCAGTGTTGGCTGCTGTTACTTGTAGGCTGTGTGGGAGTGACCTAATTTGGAGAAACTGTAGAAGGAGCATCGGGAAGCCCGCAGGGGAGCGGGGATTTCTGTGCTCCTTGGCAGGAGCTCAAGCCACGTACCCAACCCTTGCAGCTCCTGGGCTCTCTTCCCTGGGTCACCTACTCCCCCCAGACCGCATGTACATCTCACCCCAAACTGCTCCTCTCCAATTAGAGTATTAAGGAGATGGTTTATCTCAAGTGTTTTGGAGAGGGCGTCACTGTTCTTAATTATTTGGGATTGCAAAGGTTTCTAGTCTCATTTCCCCTTGACAGTTTTATTACGGAAATATTTTTTACTCTGGGCTCTATCCTTTGTGTTTTTGTGTGGCGTTTACTATAGGGGCTCCTCAGTGCTTGTTCTCAAGCAGCTCAAAGGAGAGATTGGCTTTAGACAAAACACTGGGTCCAAGGAGGCAAGCAGAGAAATGCTGTTTCATAAGGATGCACTCTGCTCAGCCCCAGCTCCCCAGCCTCAGGTCCCCACACCTGCCTTTTCTTCTCTTGGCCTTAATGTCTGCAGCAAACTCGAGGGAGAAGACCAGATGCGTGCCTGGTGCCAGGTTCCTCTTTGCAGCAGTGCTCTCCCCGTGCTATTTGGGACCACAGGGCTATGAGCTTTGTCCCTCATGGGAGTGTCGTCTGCCACACCACCTAATTTCTGCTTCTTATCTACTGTTTGTACAGATCCGTACCAGTGGATGGAAGGGTATGGTGCTTACCAGGCAGATGAAGATGGGCTCTGGGGAAGGGCGCAAGATGAAATAGAAAGGATATAAGGTCATGTCAAATATTTACTTGAAATGGACCCCTTGATCTGAGCTCGTTTGATGTCCAGGCAGTTTTCCTGGAGACAAATTCCACAATCACATTATAAAAAAACTGTATAAAATCCACAATCATCAGTGCATGGGATTGTTCCAGTTTACCAGAAGAGTGCTCTCTTGTGCTCAAACCTACAGCAATCCCATTCAGGAGGTTTATTTTGTGCCATGAGAGCTACATATGTTTCTGAGGCCCGTACTTTATAAACTTAGAGAGACAGAAACCTCTTCTCAATCTATAGAAGACAAAAGGAAAAGCCTATTTCTGGCAAGCATCATCCACTGAAATTGTATCGCTCTGCCCGTGATCCTGCCCACTGCGTTTTGTTATTTTACGTGGAATGGGTCTGTCTTCTGACTGCATACGTGATATGAGGGTATTGCAGTCACCATACGAGGGACAGGGCATTGAAAGTAGATGGTGTGTACCCCAGCCTGAGACAGTCACCCTGCCCCAGCGGTGGAGGCTTTCGGGGAGTGAGATCTCCACAGGGTGTTCCGATAAGGGGTGAAGGTGGGTTTCATGTTATATTAGTATTTTCCCTGGGATTGTAGTTTGTGTTAGTAGGGATGAGTAAAGCTGGATCAGTGGGAATGAAGCAGAAATGGTTTCCTAGAGAAGTCCCAGTGGATCCATGGTTGTTTCTTTGCTAATACTTCATTGCTCAGAGTTGACTCACTCTGTCCGGAGGGGACCCGATCAGCAACGGCAGTGTCTGCCTTGCAGGACAGAGCCTGGTGACGCAGATTTTTCCTGGATGGTGAAGATGGCCGCATGTTGTTACCTCTGACAGTTCCTCACAGAACCTGTAGGCAAGGTTTCTGCAGGTAGGAAGTGTTATGTGACTATGCAGTTGCCTGCAGTTTTGGTGCGTTGCTTGGGTTTTGCCACTTTTGATCTATGCAAGAGTTTGTGTGTGTGTGCACACCTGCGCTCATTTGTAAGTTGTAGATACCATGCCCCTCAGCCAAAGGAAACTGTAGCTCCTTGTTTCCAAAGACCCCTGAGAATTGCCAGTTGAAAACACTACCAGCATAAATAACCAGGGAGACTTGCAATTTCCCACATCCCAAAATAGGAAAATGGCTGCCATTTCTCACCGTGCTTTATTTTTTTTTTTAAAAGGAGCTTGTGGCTGAATGAATCCCTGCTTTCTGGTCTCAGCAGCTGGCACAAACGTCTGCTTATAGTGCACATACAGATGTGCAGAACCAGCCCCAGTCCTGAGGCTGGATCAGCCCACAGGCTCCTGCCAGCCCTGGACTGTTGAACTGAAACTGTGGGAATTAATTACAAAGTCAGGGAAGGAGGAGAGGGAAGAGGGAGCTGAAGATCCCACCAGATTTTGGCATCTGTGGGACAGAGGGGAGGGTGGAATCACTGCCAGTGCCAGAAAGAAGAAGGGAGGGCAGATGAGGGAGGAGAGAGTACGTGTTTGGTGCTAGTGGTTGCCACAGATTACACAGAAGGGAATATGAGGAATGTCATGGGGAGCTTACATCGAGGAGGAAGATCAGGAAAGGGACGTTGCAGAGATGCCAGAGAAAAGACAGTAGCTAAGGGGACAAGAACGGGGTTGTTGTGGGGGGAAGCAGAGGAGACGCCAGTGAGGCTAGAGAAAGGGGGTCAGAAAGGAGGTGCATAGGGAGGGACGGGGGACTCTGCAGCCCGTGCAAGTTCTTGGCGGGAGCCGAGGCAGGTCCAGCAGACTGAGGCAGGGGTCATTAGCGGGTGCCAGTGGGCTGCCCTCACCTACGCTGGTGTAGGGTTGTCCCAGCAGTGGACAGTCCAGCAGTCCTAGGATTGACAGCAGGACACAGGGCCAGTGCAGGCAGCCAGCTTCGGAGCTATGGGTCACATACTGCCTTGGCACATAAGGAGGCAGCTGACGGGACTTGGTACCCTGGATGGGGAAGAACACTCAGGAGATAGGAGCGGTGGCAGAGCAGCAGTGAGCAGGGTTGGGGCCACACACAGCTTGCAACCACTGCAAAAAATGTTGCTGCATGCTCACAGTAAACAGATGCCAGCTGTTGGCCAGCCACATGCTTGGCCAACTTGGAAAAATTGCCAGCATGTGCCAAGATAAGCACACCCTGCCATTGAACAGCACGCTTTCTCCCTGGCCTCCTCTGCGTCAAATGGGCCTCCAGTCCTTAAACACAAAGACATTGGTTACCAGGAGATATGGCCGCCTCCTGGACATTTGCTCTCCACCTAAAAGCTACCTGTCCTCCAGCAAGGCATGCTGTGGTACCCCTGAGGTAGTAGGACTAGATACAGCCCAGCTCCTTGCAACCAGGGCAGAGCCTTTCCTGGGCCCCAATAGAGCCAGGGCTGCACTCCTGCTCCTTGGGTGCATACCTGAGGGCCTCTGCTTTGGCCCTGCACTGAAGGCGGCTTCACGTGCGGCCATTTGCTAACGGCCAGTGAGAGATGTGATGGGTTTTCCAGCAACTGGTTTCTTCAACAGAGCTCTCGCACCTACGGAGAAGAGGGCCAGCATCTCCTCTTGGGACTGGTTTGCGCCCGCCCAGCCCTGAGCCCGAAAGCGCTGCTGCTGCGCAGAGGAGGTGGCAGGAGAGTTCCCAGGGCCGGGGGAATGTAGAAAGTCGATTGACACCCAGCAACACCTGAAATCAGAAAGGAGGAGGGAAGCATTATCTCTAAGTACCAAGGCCATCAGGACAGACCTGGAATACAGCAGAGTGGAACAAGCAACACCAGGTACGCTAAAATAAATGACTCACTCACTCAGAAAGAGGTCGGTCATACTTGATTTGCCAGAGCCAGTTTGTGGTGGGCGTGTAGGCTGTGGCACGCAGCGGTGGCCACTTTCAGATGATTCATTTTGAGGCAACCATGAGAGCCTTCAGCCAGTGACATCTAACCCTGGGGAGGGTGGGCTTCGGCAGAAATAGGATAGAGGGAGGCATAGACAAGGGTCTTTGCATTGTTGATAGGAAAACCTGGTCAGCAAATGAAAAATTTCAGTGAAATGAAAAATTTCAGTGAAATAAAAAATTTAGGTGTTTGTTTTGTTTTTTTTTTTAAACCTTTGCATTCCTAATGTTTGCTTCGTCATAGAGAAAAGAAAAATTTTGGGATTTCAGAAGAAAAAAAAAATTCCCTCTTTAATTTTAATACTACATTTTTACCAAAGCCAGGAATGAAAATTGGTGAAGATGGCTAACCATCTTGGACAGAAGAAAACAGATCATCTCTAAACACGTTAAAGGAAAAGTCAGATGGCTTTCCATAGCAGTGTTTTGCCATGCTGTGTCCCAGGTCTCTCTCAATTTGCACAGAGGGTCATTCCATGAATAGCCACTTAGGACATCCTTTGGTAACAACATTCTTTCAGCAGAGTCTTCCTGGGACAGCCCAGATAACAGAACAGAACATTTCTTCTTATAAAAACAGCTCCCAGACGGTCTCTGGGCATCTCAGTCTGGTTATATAAGTGGCTATTGAGTACAAGATGTGGTTTGGTCATTACAAACTCCCATCCTTAAATAAATTTACGTTGATGCTTCACGGGGAATGTTTACTCCTGCTTCCCCAAGTTCCAGCCAACAAACAAATGGGCTTTGCTTAATGAAAAGCACTCTGCAGGAGTGCTCCCTTAGATGAGAGATGGGGGGTCAGGAAAGGAAATGCATAGGGTAATGAGATATGTATTTCTTCTTCTCTATGAACTGCAGATTTGTGGCAGGATCCCTCATTCCACAAATTTGTTATACATGAGGTTGTTTGACTTTGGAGTTAAAAATCCATAAGGCAAACTAATTCATTTTAAGCTTCCTACATGGATCTCGAAAAGAACAAGATATTCCTTTGCACTACAGCACAATTGTGAGTCTTTCACTATTTCTTTTTTTTTTCTTTCCCTACCCTAGCAGGATGGGATGTGTTGCTGAAAGGTGCTTTACCTCTTTCTTGCCTCAGCAGGACTCCCTGTTTCGTGGCAAAGTCCAGTTGAGAGGAGTCAGGACCTTTAAGGAAAAGGGTAGTGTCACTGCACTGCAGAAAACCTGGATTTAGCAGAGGGATGCTTGCCATCACGACTGCCCCTGTAAATGAATGTCCTCAAATATAAATCTCAAAGATTTAATAAGATGCTGGTTTTGACTATTAATTGGAGTCAAACAACTATTTAAAAAATATTCTGAAAATTAGTGCCGGTGTTGTATAGCAGCCTCCAGGCCGTGGTTCTCAGCCCTTTTTGCTGGCGCATTGTGTTTGCTCTGGCTCTGGGAACTGCTCCTAGCCTCAGCACGGCTGGATTCAGAGGAGAGCGTTCTCTGGGGTCCTGGGTCCTGAAGGCATAACAGCCATTACAACTACAGAAGCTGTTAAAGAGCGGTTGCGTTCAGAGCAGTGAGCTGCAAAGACGGAAAGGACACCTGTTAGCAGACCCATACTTCTCCCTCCGCGCACCCAACGTGGCGACAGAAACAAACGTCACGGTTTCCAAAGTATGTTCATGGGATCCACGTCAGCGGAGCTAAGGTGAACGAACAGTAAAAACAGCCATGGTGGTGCAAACCCAGCACCCAGCTTTCCTTTGCCTCTTTCAGCAGGCAGTTTTGCATGCGTAAGGGAGAACACAGCACTCAGGGTAAATCTTGAGTGGTCTTGCCTCAGGATAACCCTTCCAAAAGTCGGTGGTTACAGGAATTCCTGAGGTGGGAAATGCTTCTGGGTGACCATGTTTAATAATCACTGGAGAACCCAGTTATAGCTACCACAACACCTCGGCAAGAAGTTCCACTGTGCAATAATGAGCATTTTTTGACAAGATTCAGAGAGTTCTTACTGCTGTCATTTTAACTACATTTTCATACTTGACAGTTTTCAAAACATTGTAAAATTATAGGAGAGTGAACTGGATGCAGTTCTGCATGCGTCAGATTGTGAGCTGAATTTGGTGTTTCAGCTTAGACTCTCTATTGCTAGAGAGAGTCTATTGCTGGAGAGACAAATACTCCCAGCAGCCTGGTGATGAGCAGAATAGCCACCCAAACATAAAGGAAACAGAGAAAACAAATAACTCTGAACTTTGTTATTATTATTTATAAGATGAGAATATTTCCTATTCCTAAGAAATAACGTGTAAAGTTATTTTCACAGAACATTTTTGCAGAGCATTTCAGTGCTGAATTCTATGACCAAAAAAGGGTTTCTTGGTGTTTCTGAACTGCTCTTCCCAAATCCAGGTAGCGTATGGGATTTTCCAGTGATCTTAAATACTTATTTGGCCAGTGAATACATGGAATGTCACAGTGTTCTGGAGCCAAACAATGTTCCTACAGCCTTGCCTGGTACTGAGCTTATCCCTTCACACAAGCAAAGGCTACTGTGGAGCTTTCACCTTATAAAAATGTTCCTAGAGTGATGGAAGAGGAAGAAGTTTAAGTGGCTGTTGAGAAAAGAGGGTTATGCAGGAGTGAAATGTTTCACATAACAAGCAAAATTAAAAAAGTAAACCAACCATTAGAAATAAACAAACAGTAGAAAGAAAAGCAGAAATATTTTGAAATGCATCAGTGCATCCTCATGGAGATGCCCTTTGTACAACTCAGTGCCATTGACTTTGCTCTCTACTCACCATTTAAGGAGCTCCTTGCATTATCTGTGCATCATTGCGACATTGATCCTAGCATGCAATGAGTAATTGTGTTTGCTTTCAGTGAAAAGCTCCAGACCCCTAACTTGGTTGCTATAGCCATGTTCTTGTAACCATTCTTGAGATGGTGCCTGATATTGTTCCACTTATTCATTAATAACATGTGTTGCGGCTTTTTCTGATGTAAATATTAACCAGGCTTTCAGAAAGTTTTTAATAAACTTTTTAATAACCACATACATTAAAATGAAAAATTGTTGATGACTCCTTTTGCAAGCTATTAATGATGACACGCAATTTGGTTGATGAATCACAAGTTTGCTGTAGATTTAGGCTATGTTTGTGTCCACCTCAGTGGAGTCTGTCCCCTTCTTCTCCATGGTAACTGCTCTGCCTCTGACATCACTAGACAAAATAGAGCATGGAGGTTATAAAATCCTGAGGGGGTGTGGGATGGGGAATGGTAGACACAGAATGAAAATATAATTCAATAAAGGAAACTTCCTTAACGCTTAAGTCACTGGACAGTGTCCAGTGCATTGATCAGGCATAGGACATCTGAAATCTGAGAAACTGGGATATCAGCATTTCAGAGCTGGGAATTTGGGTAAGGTTGCTGAGACAACTTGGAAAGCAAAACAATCTGTGACGCCGTTTTGGACTGAGTCATGATGCACTCAATCCATATGATTTTCTTTCTTGGCACCAGAAATCCTCTTCACAATGAGGGTAAAGAGCCCCATGCTGGGAGTCAAGAAAGCTCTTTGGCAACTAGGGAAGACAACAAGACAAGAGCAGAAATCTCAGAGTAAGTGTACTAAAGCAGATGCCAGTACTACTCAATCTTTATCGCAGTCTTTATCTGTGATATGGGATGCTGCTTTTCTAAAGCCCAGACCTCAGAAACCATGAGCTAGATGACCATCTTAACATCAAGTAAAAAAAAAGAAAAGCAGTAGGAGAGACAAATCTGACAAAAAAGACCAACATACCTTGGAAGCTGAAAATCAGAAGGGAAAGACAATTAACCCAAAGTTTCTCAGCCATTAACATTTCATAGCTCAGAGTACAAGTGGGAATTTCCTAGACCCCAGTTTAAGGCTCTGGAGCCATCACTACTGCAGTTTGGATGCCACTGGAGGACAGGAGAGCTTAGAAGTTGTAATGTGGGGCGAGGAGAGACAGTGGGAGGACGGGAGGATGTTTAGGCTCATGTGTTCATTTGAATAAGGCTGTCAGTCTTGGGAGGGTTAAGTGTTTCCAGGGGAATGGAAACTCAGCTCCAGCCTCGTCAGAGCTCTGACGCAACAACACGTATAAAATAAACAGAAGTGGAGCGTTAAGATAATGCACATACACCAGGTCTGTGCAATGTCGGGATCATTTTGGTTCACTTCACAAAGCTATAATCCCTTTTCGACTTGCATGGTTAGCCAATTTTAAATGTCCTGTGGACTGTTTCATTTATGAGAAAAAAGCTAATAATAGAGCCCTGCATTTCCTTACTGCACCCCGGCTTTATTTACAAAGAAGGTACATGAAACCCTGTTTCCCTGGACAAAACAGAAATGAAACAGCAGGAAGCGGTTTCTTTGTTCGCAGTTCTGAGCCAGCATTTAGTCCCAAGAACTTTTTCTCTATGTTCTTTCATTCCTGTGTTTTCCCTTTCTCAGTGCTAGCTGCTTTTTTTTTCCTCCCATAAACCAGATGTATGTAGGGCTTTTTTTTATTTTTACTTGAATAAAATGTCTTCTAGGAAATTTAGAAAGCACATTTTCCAATGAAGAGCAGAAAGAATGCATTGTGAGTTCCTATACATTTGTACCCACTGTCCCTGTCTCTCTTTCCACTCCAAGCCCAAACAACACAGGCAGTGATCATCTGGCTGATATCCATTTGCAGTTTGGCTTGACAGCATACCGAACTGGAAAAATAACTGTTAAATGTACGCTGTGGCCTTTGCCTCGGCAAGTTCCTAGCTTGGATATCTTCACTTGGTCATTGATTTTCCTGCAACTTGTACGAATTTGTTATCTTTGTGACTTTCCCTGTAGAAACTAGGGAGACTGATGGCCAGACAGCATTGTCTTCATGTCTTATTTCCTTAGGACAGCCAGAAGAAAACAAATAAATAAACCCACCTTTTTTTTTTTTTCTTTCAATGACCTAAAGAAAGAAAGAAACAAAAAAAAAGAGGGAGGAAGAGAGGAAGGGAGGGAGAGACAAATATGGAGGACAAAAGAAAAATACATTTTAAGCCAACATGAGAGGCAAAAGAAAGAAGGGAACAAGCAATTGAAGAGAAATAGAGACCAAGAATCAAAAATAATCTCTCATATAATTTAGGTAAAGGAATTTTACTCTGCTTATTTTATAAAATGAATTAAAGCTGCCTTGCAAATACTGGTGCAATTAAATCACATTTCTCTGTTGAATTCAAACATGAAAGAGTAATAAAATTTAGTTATGCCATCTGCAGAAACAGCTGTCAAATGTCTGCTGTCTCTATTTCGGTGAATCTGAGTCAGTTTGGGTCATTGCATGTATGCACAGCATATATATAATTACATTAAGAAGACAGGTGACATGATATGGTCCTTTCTAGAGCTGGTTTTAGCCAAGTGCTTAAACATACATGTTCCAAAATGCTTTTGGCTGAGAGCATGGATATTACAGTGTAGTCAAAGACCCACTGTTGAGGTTTGGACTGGTGTCCAGCAGGACCAAGGGTAGCTGTGGGGAGCTGTAAAACAGAGGCAGCAGGTCCCAGCCTGGGTCCCCAGCTCAGCCCCAGCTCCATGGGCTGCAGGGCCAAGGGAACTCCAACCACCTCTTTGGCCTCTCTTGCCTTTTGGAGACCAAGGTCTCCCAGGCCCTGCAGAGTATCTGCTGCCACATGACTTCAAGCTCAAGAGAGAGAGGTACGGTGTGGTCCACCACCCTCCGAACCTCCTGCCCTACTCCATATAGAGAGAAGCTTCCCCTCCTGCCTCTGCCCCTCACCATTGCCTCTCCTCCCTCTGACATGGTGGCTGGCCCCAGTGAGCAGAGATACCATGCCCCTCTCTGATGGAAACACTCTGCCTCCGGCCCTCAGGGTTGTGCACCTCTATGACGAAGGCTGCACCGGCATTAGCAAGGACGCTGCAGCGGCAGCGGTGTTGTATGGAGTCACTGGTGTGCAGCCACGCAGGATGACACCTTCACTCGCTCCCGCCACCAGATCGAGAAACTGGCAGAGAGCAGGAAGGGCAAGGCAAGCGATCATGATGGGGTGGTTCAGACGTGAGCAGGGCGAGCCCAGAGGCGCAGGCATTAGCTTGGGGGTGATGAAGGAATCTTGCCATCCCTTTCCAGGCCACTGTTTCATGGGTGGGCACCTGCGAATCCCAAGCATTAGACTCCCACCTCACCTTCTCCCCCGTTTCACGCCTTCACCACGCCGTAATGTGCGGCCTGGGCTATGCAATTCATCACCATGACCCAACCACTCCGTGAGGTCACAGAAAGCTGCACCTAGCAAAGAGTAACGGCGCATACAGAGAGATGAAAATCAGTGAGGAGACAAGGCACAGATGACAAGAATCCACCTGAGGGCCTAAACCCCAGCCAACACTGCAGCTGGGATCCAGCTAAAGGAGCAGAGAGGATTTAGGGGTACACTTCCAGGGGTGAGTAGGCAGGCTGGCTACTCTTTTAAGGTGAAGATGGAGCTCCTTTTTCTAGACTGATCGGAGAGCATTGCTGCCCATCTCAAAGATGGGAAAAAAACCATTTTGGGCTTTGGGGGTCAGCTGTCCTCTTCCTCTTCTGTGTGGGCTTGAGATAAAGATTTTTTGAGGATACTCGGTTTCATGCTGACGTGGCTGGTACACTCATTGGTGCAGAACTGCCTGGAGGCCCGATCAGCTTCTTCAGGTCCCCATGTCCCATGAGAGCCTCAGGAGAAGGAGCTTCCAGCTGCTGTCTAATGTGGCAATCTCTCCCTTCTCCAGGGTTAAGCTGCAGATATGTCAAGTTTCAAATGTGGGTTTGCTCCAGCCATGTGACAATGAATAAACCCCGACTGTGTGATTCAGATCATGCAGATGCTGTGTGATCTGAGCGAGGATGCAGGGGCTGACGTGGAGGTCGTAAGAAAGTGGAAGAACCTGCAAACTGATGTCCTCCTTATCAGGCTGGGAGGCAGGTGCTGATTAAAACACAATGTTTGGTTTCTCCAGCAGTGTCTTCTCTGCTTCATACTGCCTGTGCCCTCAAGTTTGCGACCTGCTTCCGGAGACATACAGTGGTCCAGGTTTCACAGAGTCCACATTTGATTTCAGCAGTGTGTGCCAGGTGTGTGCCGGTGAGAAAGATGGGGTTGGTCTTGACTAAGTCCTACAAGAACAGCAGATTTAGATATAAAAAGGAAATGACAAGGAAGGCAGTGAAATGATTTTAACTGTGGAGCTTATGGATTCTCTGGCGATTTTTGGCAGCTGTACTCCATAGTCGCCCATAGCAAAAGACAGGCTTCTGAGTGTGGGGCGGAAATGCTGTTGCTGCCTGGTTGGGATGAGCACTCTCTAGTTGCAGAGGGCCAGATGCTACCGCTTGGTTGTGGAGAACATCTGCCTACTCATAGGCAGAGGGTGCGTTATAGCGTGGCCCACTGCCATCGGACCCAAGCTGCAGCTATTACTGCAGATAATTTCAGGTGTGGCAATTTTATCAGTGTGCTTTTTCCAGAACTGTGTATCTTAGCACATTTCAAAAGAAGCAAGCAACCCACGATAAGCATGCTAATTAGCAAGCGGCACTGATGAGAGGGACCAAAAGAGATGCTGGAGGAGAAAAATGCCACCGCTGGTTCACAGGACATTTGGCATTGCGGGGCTCAGCCAAACTCAGATCCTGCGGTCCATCTCCTGGCTGTGCCTTTGAAGTCGCGCTTTCTTTTGACAGCGTTGCGCACTGAAAGATGAGCCCGCGCTGCGATCCCTGACGTGCAGAAACGGGTGCAGACGGGCCCGTACAAATCACACGGGCGGCGGAGCAGAGCCAAGCGCCGCCCGCGAACCCTGTGGCGCCAGGCACCGGCCGGGGATGCGGGCAGCCCGGCCGCGCTGCCGCGGCTGGGGCTGTGGGTGCTGCTGGCCGGGCTTGGGCAGGCTTGTTTTGAGAGAGGGTGTCCTTGGGCTGGGCAGGGCAGGCATGTGCTCCACGCAGCAGGTCCCCATTGGAATCCTGACTCCTGGGAATGCCAGGAGGCTGCTGGGACCGCTCCCGGCTGAAGGAAATGGCACCTCACTTCAGGAACAAATGACAAAGTCTCCTCTTTCACGTTCCCATAAACCACACAAAATTTGTCCTTTTTTCCCCTCCTTCTTTTTCTGGGCTCTCTCCCAAGTGCTTTCTCAGAATTTCCATGAAAACTCACTCACAGCATAATGGAAATAGAATTAAAAAATACATTGTATCTTTTTTCTTGCCAGCCTCAGCTTTTTTGAGGTGAGAATGTCACGATGGATGAATGGAGAATTTCATTTCCATTTTAATTTTAAACCGCAAAGGAGTGGGTCACCCGCTTCGTTCTCCAGATGAGGCACCATGTGCTGAAATCTGTTCTCTCTAGGCTTGGCTGCATTAAGAAGTGCATTACGTTAACTGCAAATCTCTTCACATTATAATTAAACTCTAAGTGTGCCTACTAGGCGGATTTGCAAAGGCTACTGTTAGCCTAGCAAAGCCAATCTCTTTCTGAAGGAGCTGTCCCTGTAGCCAAAGGTGAAAGAGGCTGCTCAAAATTCTGTTTAAAATGGTGGAAATCAAGGCCCTGACTGGGACTGGGTGAAAGACGGTCCTTCTTAGTGTGTCTTTTCAGTGGGATAAATACTGACTTTTCACAGCATTAAGGAGGAGAGGTAGAGGGGAATGTTTGGGTCAAACTGAAGGAGAAAGTTTTACATATATTTTTCTCACCAAAAAAATGTAAAAGCATGAAAAATTGTGTTTCAGATCATCCTGAAGCCTTTTTGCTCAGGCCAGGAGAAAACACTTCACTGTTGTCTTGTGAATCTACTGCAAATCTTACTTTTTCTTCTTTTTTTAAATAAAAACACTAGTCAACTATTCAATCAAAAATGACTATTTTGAAATTCAGTGGTTGGAATGCTGTTTGAAAGTCTGAAGTCACTCTGAAAAACTTTGATGCAATTTAGGCTTTTCCAAAATGCAACATCTCATTTTTCACGTCTAAGTGATATTGCATGGCATTTTCAAAATTCCTCCTTCTCTTCACACTTTTTCTTTTCCAGACAAAATTATTTACTGATTTTGACCCAATTTTGCAAGTAGTTCCATTTAGTGTTTGTCAAAACATTTCCCAGACAATCTAGTTGTGCTGGGGTGAGAGGCCGGAAGAAGACGTGGGCTGCGTGAGGAAGGAACGGAGGGGTAGGGATGTGGATGGTTGAGCAGGGACACAACTGCTAACCATGTCCTGGCCACCATCCTCACTGAGGATGCTTAAATTTGGTGTCACAACAAGGGCACCACTCGGGGAATAAGAAGTGGGAGGAAAACCTGGAGTGCAAAAGGTGCCAGGAGAAGAACTGAGGGGAAACAGAGAGTTAACTGGAACAACCAAAATAAACCACAAGTGTTTTCTCTGGTGACAGTAAAGCCACAATGATTCATCCCAGCTCAGTAAGGAACTGAATGCAACAAAACTGATTTAAAGCAGACTCAGAGTCTATTAAGATGGTCGCGCAGAGGGTTAAGCTCAGCCAGCTGAGCAATATAACTTTGCCTGAGCTGGCCCGAACGGGAACGGGGAGGGGGCGAAGCCCCGGTTGCAGGCTCAGGGGCGCTTCGCAGGTAGGGGGTAAAGCTGGCAGACAAATTTGTTGCCCGTTAGCCTGCCGGTCTCAAGACTGTGAGCTCTCACCCCCACTTGCTACAAGCTGGGCTCTGTTCGCACCCCGATCCCTACGCTGGCTGCAGAAGCCAAGCCCCCCGCTGCCCAGACCCATGCTGCAGCCGGCGGTGAGATGCACTGTGCCCTCCGTGCAGTGCCAGGCCAGCCACGCACTGAAAGCACACACAGCACCCTCCGAATCCACCCCTCCTCAGGTAACGCCGGGGGTCTTCGTGGTTCTTTGCCACCTTCTGCCAGACGGAGCTGGCTGGGCTTCTTCAGAGCTTAACCCTCTGGCGGGGCCAGCCTCCTGTGGCTGGGTGGCAGTGCCAGACGTGCGGCACGCCGCAGAGCAGACCCGTGGAGGACGGCAGTGGATGCCTCTGTGGGGCGATAAAGGAAAGCCGGGGCAAAAGGAGCGCACAAAGATCAGAAAATCTAGGAAGGAGTTCCAGGAAACGGCATCTTAAAAAACTGACGGTCGGTTTTCCCCTCTTCCCTTTCACTGGCCGCCCATCACTCCATGCTGGCCGGGGGTGGGAGCGCCTGATGGGGCTGTGTAGCACTGGGATGCCACCACGGTTAGAGCCAAGCGGATCCTCCAGGCCCATAGGGACCTGTCCTCCCTCCTGTTATGTACATGTTGAGATGGCTTCCATGGTAAACGACTGTAGATCTGTTTGTCTTCATGTCTGTGTTGTTCTGCGATATTTAAGCAGAAGAAACTTAACCATGGGAAAAAGGACTCGCCCACAGAGCTGGGGGAAGCCCACATATTTTAAGTATTCCTCAAGGATACAGAAGATATCCAGGGATAAAGGAAGCCTGGCCGCTTCAGACTTGCGCAAGCAGAGGTGGAGGGAGGCAGAAAAACAGAGCCCGGTGATTAAAATGTGAAATTTGTAACTGCCTCACCTTCCTTTGCCGCAGCCAGGTATCCCATATCTTGTGCGTAGGACAAAATACCCTTGTCCCTATCCTTCAGCATAGCCTCCTTGTGCCAGATGAAGCTGGACATCCTGGCTGTCTTCCTGCCCATGGTGCCGCCGGGGTGGGAGAGGCATGGCAGTGCCGTGCTGCCGCTTTGGGCGCACCAGTCTCCACGGCTGCCACTTCCTGCGGCAGCCCCTGCACCGTCCTCCCCGGTGTGCCGGGTGTGTCTCTCATCACACGACGCGATCCCTCAAGCATTACACAAGAGAATGCTTGAGAGTTCTGGGCAAGCAGAAGGGAAGGAGTGGGAAAAATTATACTAATCTCTTACGTGTTAATTGGAGAGAGTTACTGCAAGCTCTGGTTTCTTCTCTGCATCGAGGAATAATGGGGTAGATCCCCAGCTAGAGTAGATCAGCATCGTTGCACAGCCAAATTATCATCCCTTGCCATGTAGGGCAAGTTGTTCTAATGCAGTCTCCTCTGCCAGTAAATCCACAGCATCCTTCTCAGTTCAGCATGAGATCAAAATCTTTAAATCCCTGATGGTGCCATTGCTCCAGTAGCTCTCTCTGGCTTTGGTAACATCCTATATACTCTGCCCTTAGTTCCCTGTTTCTCACAGGTTATTTTTCATTATATGAGTGCTTTTAGAGTGAAAACAACAATAAGCTCTGTTGGTAAAGAGAGAGCTCTCGGGTGTGCTTAGAAAGGAAGAATGACCCCACAATGAGGGCCACAGCATGGCCACACCATGGTCAGGACTCTGTTCTAGGTTCCCCAGGCAAATTCCCTAGCTTTTATTCCATCAAAATAACTTCCTGTCAAAATAGCAGCTGGACTCACAAAAAACTAGTGCTATGGTACTCTGGAGAGTCTCAACACCTTCACTCAGTTGCCACCTCATCCTACAAGTATTTAAATGCAGTTCTGCCCTGCTTGCATGGTGCCTCACCTGTAGGTGGGGAAAGTACTGTTAGGAGCCTCTCACAAGCACCAGCTGGAGCAAGGAGCCAGAGGCTGGTGTTGTACAAGGCCAATCTCTTAAGGCGGAGGTAGCAGCATTTGGCCAGATTTCTCGGCTTACAGTGATCACAGAACACCATCAGTGGGAAAAGGGGACAATGTAGATCCCAGCCTTAACTGCAATTGCTTGGAAATGTAGAATTGAAGAAGGATTAAATAACACTGCAGTCTGTATTTACAAGCAGGGGATGCCACAAAAGAAAAAAAAAGCTAATAGAAACATGTCAAGGTTAAAATGAAATATCTGAGCAATGTGTTTGTGAACAAAGTACAAAGATCTGGTGAAAAAGGTAGAAAAGGTAGAAAAAAGTAGAAAAGTTTTAATTCTAAAAAACCCCACAGTGCTGCAGCCTGGATTAGCTGATTCCCTGGGCTAATCCCTTAGTTTAAATTCACAAAAGCACTTTCTGTCAGACGCACAGGCCCAGCATTGTGATGCAGTGGATCCAGGGAATCCCTTTCACTGAAGGGGGAAAGTCATGCCCCCCTGTAGCCTGTCACGCATGCTTCTGGCATGCATTGGACTCCTTGGTTTGCTGATTTGACTTACTAGGTTGGCAGAAAATTAGCTTAGCCACAAAATAAAAATGGTTAGTTTGCTGCTAATCTACTGAGCTGAACTGAGCTCTTAGCATGGGAAGGCCAAGGGCTTGTGGATGGGTCAGAGTTTGGTTCAGAAGAGAACGGGACAAGGATGCTAAGGAGCACAGGGGTCTCTGGGACATACGGGTTTGAGGGAGGATGAGTGATCAGAGGTCTAATGTACAAAAGCACATTGCACAAGGTGTTTGATTTCACCCGAACACCTCTATCCACGACCTTCACGTGTATGAAAGACATACATTCAAGGCCCCCTTCCCATCCTCACACAAGACTTCTGTTGTCCTTCACACGTGTCTTCCCCCTCAGGCTACAGTACATGGCTTCAAGTTATTCTACCTGGCTTGGTCATGTCCCCTCCCTGCCATCCTGGGATATTTCTGTCACTGCTCTTATCACTGAGCCCTTTTTTTAATGGCAGACTGGATGATTTTTCTGTCAGGCCCAGACTGACTGTGTGCCGTTGACTCAAGATCTTGACATGATGCTTTCCATTCCTCTTGGCCATGCATCTCCTTGTCAGTCTCACTTCCCTCAGAGTAACAACGAGATGCCACTCCCCCACTTATTGTGTAGAGTCACTAGAACTAAACTCCTCGAACCAGAAATGCCCTTGGAGCCATTTCACAAGCTTTTAAAATCCAAGGACCACCTTTCCTTTCTGAAAGGACTCCAAGGACATCCTATGCTGTGTCTGACCATGGAGGTTTTCATTCACAATCCAGTAACAATTAATCCATTAGAAATGCATCTATTAGTTCTGTTTATTCTACCTTTGTGTGTATTTTCCAGTTCCTACAGCAGGAGAACAGTGAGTGGGAGGAGGTTAGGAAAGAAGGGGTTTTGCAGTCCTTTCCCTGATCACAATCTGATGTTTCTCAAGTACCATTTGTGGATACCATGCTGTAAGGGATGTTTCTACCTCACTCTTCACTGACAGCTACCATCTCCCCTTCTTTCCTTCCTGATGGGACTGGGGCTTATCTGATCCTTCAGTGTGCTGGTTTAGAGACCAAAAGCGGTGGAGAACTAGTAATTATTATTTTTCTGTAACCTAGCCCTGTGCTCTGGGTCACTCCAGGGACAGAGGATCACCAGTGTCAGGGCAAGGGAAGGACCTATAAAAGCACCTGGCTGGGGACAGTGTGCAGGACAACTGTTCCAGAGACAAGTGGCTATTGAATTTGAAACCACACACATCAGACCATACTGGCCCAGTGGATGGGAAACACTGCCCAAGGATCTTGATGGTGGCCTATATGCTGAACTGCTAGTATCTTCCATTTGCCTAAAACTGCTGAGCCTTCTTGACATATTTCTTCCCTCACTATAGATATTCGCTAAAAATTGTCATATTAAAACTCTTTAGAAAAGAGTAATAATCAAACCCTCAACAATGCAAGAGATTACAGGTTAAAACAGTCCTTACAAAAAGGACTGAAATTAGAGAGTGCTAATACTTTCCTCTGCCAGTCACTCATTCAAACCCAGCCTTGGTCATTAGTAACTGGAAGTGGTTCCTGCCTGCTGGATTTTTCATTGAGCTACATAAAAAATGATGAAATGGAGAGAACCCTTAACCCAGTGGCTAGGTGCCAACATCACAGCCCCCCAGTACTATTTTCAATGGAATTGAATGGATCAAATGGATTATGAATAGCACCTTTTGCAATTGGTCTAAGTATCTTCCTCCAGGGTCCTCTCCTGGTGGCGAGTAGTTTGCCTCACTGCTATCGCAGCTGTAGCTTTATTTGGGATAAGTGGAAGAGTTTACTTTTCTGGGCCGCCAATTAGGTAGCTTTCACTACCAGCTAGAGCCAGAGGGACAATTAAAATAAAGTGCAGACTTCTGTCCTGCCCTTTGAAGAGGAACTATCAATCAGCCTTTCTGGATGTGAAAATACACTTCTCCCACCTCTTCCAAAAGATGGAATAGAATAACTTTCAGAATGTTGGAAATATATATTAATTTATCACAATTCTTGCTTCCCATTTAAAGAAACAACTTTTCATTTTTGTATGACCCCTGGGCATTTTATTTTAGTGTTTTGCCTTTTTCCTGGACCTTTGCATGCAGTATTAATGCAAGTGACCAGTTTTAGCCTAGCTCTTACTCACAAAATAGACATTTCTTTTCCTGCTGCTTGGCCTAACAATTTTCTGTTTTCAGAAATGTAGTAATGTCTTTAATAGGGGACTGACATTCAGGTATCAAAAGACCCTCTAAATTCTGATCAGACAAAACCCAGGCTACTCACAATTTATGGTCATTAGCAAACAAAAAACACCTTCTCAAAGAGCAGCGGTCAGACTGCTCATGTCCTGGCCAGATCCTGGTAAACTTTATTGCAGATTGGGCTGGAATATTCTTTTTCACTCCCAACCCTAAAGCTTTCTGCAGGCTGTTAAACAGATGCCACTTTTCATACCAGATGTGAATTTCCTAAACTAATTCCCTCTGTATATAGAGAGAACTAATCTAAAGCCTTTGAAGTAAGTAGTAAGACCTGCTGTTGACTTTGGATCACAGATGTATGGGCTGTAAAGATATATGCAAGTTCTTTGGGATGAGAAGACCCCATAGATGCACAACATCCCTACAGGCCAGAAGAGTCTGTGATTCATTTAAGATGGGAATCTGCCTGCTCTCTTCAATCAGAGATATATTTCAGGCTAAATATGAATGGTAAATGTATTTTTCCATCCTAAGAAGTTTTTGCAATTGCAAATGTTTTTCTATTCCTGCATTGATGCAAATCTACTGGGAGGTGTCTCTCTTCAGTTTCAACAACTGAAGCAAAAAATACTCAGTGAAGTGCCGAACTATGACTGACCTTCCCCAAGGACAGTTTCATCCCAAGTGGTATATCCCTGAAAACAATCTTCAGTTTCAGTGGATGGAATTCAGTTTTGTTAAAAAAAAAAAAAAAAAAAAAGCTTCTTTGGAAAATTCCTGACCGGGAATTTTGTTACAGACAGTTCTAAGCAGAAGCTGCTACTGAGAAGGAGGCTTGGAGGTATTTGGCTCCTGCCGGGCATTGTTTCTCAGTTTGATTAAGCTCTTAATCTTGTGTTTCCTCTGTGGGTATCAAGCTCCAGGAAACTGCCTTATTCAGATGCCTAAAGGGAAATAAGATTCAACTTCAAACAAACAACAATCACTGCTCCATTTTTGATCATAATCTGGGGGGAAATGTATCATAAAGCAGGGCAGCTCGATACCTCCAAAAATCAACTTTGGGAGTCAGAATTTAAGAATCTGTCAGAGCTAATCATTTCAAATAATGCTGCAACAGAAGACTGGACTCACCACAAGAAGCAATTGCAGCAGGAGATAAAAAGATTACATGCTGAATGATCTGATGTGAATAGGAGAGATGCTATTCTTAAAGCCCTGAGCTCCCATGATGCAGTATTTCAGCTTTGGGCTGAAATGGTAAAGCTAAACTAGAATTGTGCACTGATAACGTCAGAGCAATCAGCCGCTGGGATGGGAGGAGAATTCCTACTTCAAAAACATTTTTTTGTTGCATTGCAATTATCAGTATTTAAAAGAGCAGCAGCTGGAGCCACTGAATCCAAGTCGCACTGTGCTAGGCTTTATTCCATACTTTATAAGACACAGCCATTGCCCCAAGAACCGTAAATGTGTAAACACACAAAAGAGACATATGGTTGGAGGGGGTGCAGGGGAGAAATTATCTGCCTAATGCTTAATATCAAATCAGCGTCAGAGGCAGAAACATAATACAGGGTCCTAGTGTTCTACCTGCTTCAGCCAAGCAACCCCAAAGTTCTCTCCCTGCAAGGGTTCACATTTTGCATTAAAGGAATCTCGTCTTGATGAGCCTTTATGCTGGTGGAAATGGGGAGGGAAATGACAGCAGCTGTGAAAACATAAATCCCACAGGTTAATTACCTGTTCTGCTTTTCATCTCTGAAATGAAAAGCCTTTTGGAATAAAGCACGGAAAGAGACATTCCTAAAGGAACAGGGATTGAGTCCAGGTCTTCCTAGGATACATGTGGGCACGTTTTCAGGGAATTAAAAATTGCTCCACAGATGCTCAAACATCTGAAGAACAGTGGGTGTCAACTGCGGCTGGCAGGCTGCATTCAACCCCAGTTGAGCCGTGTTCAGGAAAGGTGAATTCAACAGACAGAGAAAGGAGTTTCTTGGGAAGATTAAGGAAATGCTGTCATACGAGGAGAGACTACAAGAGCCTATCTTTTGAGTCTGGCTCCAGCTAAACACAGCAGGAGGAAAATATCAGTTTGGGAGAGAAGCTGTTAAAGCTACAGGATGATGTTAAAAAAAGCAGCAAATGAGCAAAAGTTTTCTGCAAATGGATTTAACCTTAGAGCAAACCCCACTGATAGGACTAGTGGGGCAAAAACTTCTAAATGCTTCTAAAACGGAGCTAGGACAGTTTGTGAACTGGATGCTGTGATGTGCTGCTCTGTGGAAAAGGGAATAGAGTTAATTGGTCCTCACAGGCCTTTGTTCCTAAGAAGATGTTGCTGTTCTTCAAAAGATACTTTTCTAGAAAAAAAAACTAAAAAAAGCTCAGAAATCTTGTAAAGTCTCTTTTCTATTGCAACATCATGAAATATTTTATAAATCTGGGTATATCTGATAACGTCTTGGAGAGGCTCTTATGACCATTGAGTCATTTAGCCTGTTTCTTTTTTTTTATCTAGACCTTTCACATTTTTAAGAATTACACTACTAAAACCTGAATCCTTTTGGCCAAAAAACCCCAAACTCCCTTCAGAAGGCAGGAAGCTGAAAGAACAACTATCCTCATCTGAAAAGCAAGCTGGTGAACTGCAGTTGTCCTAGAGTTCATAACAGACATATTTATAGCAATCTTTTGACCCTCCTCAAGATGATTCATTTTTGAAGAAAATTTGAAGCCTGCCTTTAAAGGATATTTTCACTACCACATACACCGGTATATGTTGCCTCTGGGGAAAAAAAAAATATAATACACTGTGTTGGTATTGGTATATTAATTACACATATATGATGATTGTTCTTGATAATACAGCATAACGATACAATACAGCATTAAGGTAGAGGTCTGATTACATGTCATTCAGCAAGGGTTGAGCCACTATATTCAGATGGTGACTAATTTGGGAGAGTGCTTATCTATCTTCTTGAGGGATTTCTGCAGCAACCCATCCTGGGGCATCTGAAAACTTCACAGCCATCTGGGCATTTTGCTCCCAGTACTGCTGCAAGGTTGGAAGGCACTGACCTCTCCTGCCCCACATCTGCCTCTCAGGGCTCCCTGCCTCCTCTTGCCATGGCTGCTTACAGGTGCCACCCATTCCCCTGGCTCTCCCAAGGGCAGCAAAGCCGTGGCTGCTTTGCCCTTACTTCTGGTGTCACCTGGACAGGGCTGAGCTCACATGTCCCGAGAGAACTGCATCTGTGGTGATGGAGATCTGATTTCACTGGTACAGCATCACCAAGATGTACGCTTGCACCATATGTCCTAAAGTATTGGTTTGACTTAACTGGGCCCGCTTCTTAGTTAAAATATGGGCACTTTATTTTTCTCCCACAGTGTGTGTAGGACAGGAGGAGTAGAGAGTTCTTGAGTATGTGTAAACGCTCCCCTTCAAATTCCCCTTAACAGTGCCCCAGAGTGTATCTCCGGTCCACTGTGTTCATCTGCAAGGTAGCTCGAAGGAAACATCCTTACCTAGGGGACGTGGGGTCACCACATCCACACTGCCGCTGAGACACTTTCGCTGGGAGCTCACATCTGCTCACATCTAAGATGAGGAGCCACGGTTACAAAGCCCTCCGGGAGAGCAGAAGTCAACTCGGCAGTGACTTTCTCAGATTGAAAAGTCTCCACGTCTGGGACAGACCCAGGGACTTGGAGCCAAAGCCTTTTTAGGAGCCTGTGAACTGATCATGCAGACAGACCCATCAGTGGCAAAAGCTGGAGGAGGCAGCAAAAGACTGGCAGATATAGCGTCAAAGAGAGGCTGAGAGTGAAGCTAGCCCAGGAGAGCCAGGAATCACCCATCACTCAGCCCAGAGCTATAGCAACACGAAAAGACAAGACAATCAATCTTTCTAACTTACTTGGCTACATGATCGAGGAACATGAAGCACCGCATCATACGGTTGCTGTACTTGGAAAGGTATTTCGAGTCCACAGTGTACTGAACCAGAGTGTACTGAGCAAGGCTGGATGGGAGGTTATTGATTGATTCTTACAGACAACTAACTCCTCGGTGTAGCAAGAAAGGACCACACATAAAGATCGTGCACATGAGCTGTACAACTCTTACACTCCGTTAATCAGGCCCCAGGACCCAGGCAATGAGGCACATCTGAATGTCTCTGGCAAGAACGCAACCCCACAGAGCACAAAGACAGCGTGGTGCACACAAGGTTAGAGATGGCTGAGCCAAAGGACACGGGAACTCAATCTCACTTCGGCACAGGGCAGGGACCTGTCTATCCCTGCTTTGCAACAGGTGGACGACCAAATAACAGGATCATATTTGATTGCCCCCCTCAGAAATGTCAGGTCACCATCGCAAGGGCAGCTGGCTGAAATGAATGTCATTATAAAATCACCATATTTAGCTGTGATTAAAGCTAACAAACAAGAAAGTTTAACTTATTATTGTTATTCATGGGGGGGTTTTTTGCATTTTTGCTTTTAAATTGCTTCTCTGGAAAGAGAGAAGTGACTTCTTTTTCACTGTTTGACAGTCATATTTGCAACTAGTTATAACCTGAAGAATAAATAAGGTACTTCTTTTTGCTAATCAAGAGAATAACCTGTACATGTGCTTAAACATGCTAGTATATTGGAACTGCTATTCACAATTCTCTAAATAGTTACATTTTTAAAAATTCCTAATCTATGTAAAGATAATTTTGGATAAAGATTAGGAAACAGCTGAGAATCCACAAAACTATCACTTATACTTATTAATAGCTAAGTCAAATGACATTACATGTGCTGGATGGAAGTCACTTATAAAAATATTTTATATTAAAACATATAGTATGTTCTCCAAAGAAACCACGCTAATGGAAATTAGTTTCCTTTTGGAGTTAATCAATCAGGTGTGTAGAACTAGTGGATCTCAACCTAGTTGTTAGCCCTGGCTTCAAAGAGAAAAACAAACTTCCCTTTTTCAATGTCTGTTCTGCGTCTTAGTTTTGAGCGGGTTAACTGTTGGACTGATGTAAACTGGAAACAAAAGCAGAGAAAATGTTATTCAGCTGTAAAAGGGATCTCAGTTGTCAAAGTGATCCACCACTTCAGTAAACTCTCACTCCTGGCGATTAGCCAGTTCAGCCAGTTTTTAAAATTTAGAGCAGTTCATCTCTCCTGACAACTGTTATTTTTAAACCTTGGTCCTTCACCTTTCTTATCCCACAGAGGAAACAGTCCAGATCTTTAAGGCTAATAGGAGCGTCCATAGCCATCCTGTCTGTGTCTCCCTTCCCTCCTCAGGCTGCAAAGGCAGCTGGCTGGGGTACACCCAGGTACAGCTGGCACCCCTTGCATGGGGAGAGGGAAGGGGAAAGAGGCAGAAGATGCTACAGGCAGATGTTACAGGAGGGGAGGAGATAGCTGCCCAGCTGGCCCACCCTCGGTTGAATGCCTAAGCAATTCATTGGGAGAATTAGGGTTTGCAATTGGTTTCTTCATAGACCAAGGCAGTGCCTAAACTAGCCAATATGCATCTGGAAAGAGTGTTATGGCTACATCCCTGCATCTGATTGCATTTTAAAGCATGTACGTAACCATGACTTATTTTTATTCTGAAAGCAACTTACGTTCTTCCCATATGGGTGTTTTTGAATGCAACCCCCAAATAACAACCTCCAGTTGGTTGGGAGCGAGAGTACAGAAGAATGAGCAAAGCTGTAAACAGCCAAATTCTCCAGGGAAATAAGTAGCAGTTAGGAGGTCCTAATCAAAGGCTATTTCATATCTTTATAGGCATTATTAGACTCCTAAAGGAGGAAGTTTGACCTGGAAACTCCCTATCTCTGTGATTTTCTCTGGCAAGTAATTCTTGGATGGAAGTTACACGGTGTCTCAGATGCTGGGGGAGCACTGGTTAGCAGTCGCTGAGGATGTCGTCTCAAAAGCAGTTCCCACAGATTTGGAAGGTGCATAAAACTGCTGTGGTTGTTGGAGAGAGTGCCCAGGGATCACCCCATGGCTCACACCAGACAGTCAGTGCTCTGGGCCAAAGAAAGAGACAAAAAAGTGCCCTTGGCAGAAGGCGGCTATGGCTATACTGTGAAGTTATCCACCCCAGAGCCAGCTCTCCATCCCCTGGCCATGCAGTACGGTGTGACTTTTGTCTGTTTTGCTGGGAGCTACCCGCCTGAGAGTGGCTGCGTCTACATGCACAGTGCTTGACCTTGAGCCTCCTCGGGCACCCGTGTGCACCAGAGATATTTGTTACTCCTCTTGTGTTTACTCTTCCCCCACACCCCTGAGCTTTGGAGTCTGAAATTATGAGGGCTGTGTTGCAGCCCACCAGAGTGTTTTTTATAGCTCAATGCTGGGTGCATATGTTGCATGCCTTGTAAAGTAGTATAAGGGACATGTGAGCATTCAGTTCCTGGTGGTACCATCCTGGAGGGCTCTATAGGGCTGAGGAAGCCAAGTCTGCTGCAGACTCCACGATGCTGCCTGAAGGGCAGAGCTAAATGTCCATAGAAGGACACTCAGCTTTTGCCTCAGAAGCAGCTGGTTTATCCATTCCAAAAGAGAGGCTAGGAGTGAGCTAACATTCATGCAGTGTGGATGATCCTATGACCAGGACTCAAGAGGAAAGCTGGAAGCTAAGTTCTTGGCAGTGTAGCCATGGTCTCCTATGTCCTGTCCTGTGGGGTGGAGGGAGCTGACCTGGAATCACACCAGCCCTGTCCCACAGCTGGGGTGCAGGGGACACAGATTTCACAGCCAAAGCAACAGACTATTCCCCTGTTCAGGTCTTGGAGTCTCTTGAAATGCCTTTTACTATTAAAAACCTCTCCCCCCTGCCCCATCTCTGATGTTGCCTTGGGTGCTGTTAGGGCAGGGACACAGTCTGTTCCCAGCACAGGATGGCTGTTAGTGCTTATACCAGTGCAGACTGGCTGAGTGAGCATCATTCTACCACCAACATAACGCTGCACCAGCCTGTGATTTCCCCACTGTACTCTTCTCCCAAGCAAGCTGTATGCTAAGGCACCCTCTGTGCAAAGCCGACGTGCTGCACTGTGTTTGGGAGATGTCGAGTCTCATCTCCCCCCACACGCATACACAGCTTTCCAAACTACACCAGCACTGAACTGAGCTATTCCATCTGTCAGCCCCTGGTATTTATTTTCAATTGTCAAAAAACAAATTCGAGCCTGAAGGCTCCCAGGAAGATCCTGGAGTCCGGATCCAGGCTTCAATCAGAAGGAGTAAAAGTCACAGGTATTTATACTAACATGTACAGTTTCGTCCATGTGGAAAACATTTTAAGGAAGCCAGAATTATCAAATATACAGCAGTTTTTTACTGTATCTTTAATGTTTAACTCTACACCCATGTTCATGTTCAGGCTAACGTGTTTTGCAACCATATGGAAATGACATATTTTGGTTCTGGAGTAAAAAAAATATGGCATCAGTAAAATGCAATCTTTCAGTAAAAAAAGTCTTGAAAGAATAGTCTGCCTACCAGTAATGGATAGAGTGAGAGGTAATTACACCTAACAAGCTTTACCGGTAAGGAAGAGATGGAAACTGTGGAGGACTGCCTGATCCCCATGTCCCATTTAGCTCTGGGCTCTTAGTGGCAGGTTTGAATCACCTCCAAATTTTCCCTGAGCAAGTGTAAAAGGCACCCTCCAAAACTGACTCCAGCCAGTGTCTCCAGTGGTTCCGTGTATTCATGATATGTCTCTTCCCACAAGTATTTTGCTTAAACCCTCCCTTTTGAAGCATAGGGAATTGTATTTTTTCTGGACTGCCGGCTGCAGCGATGCACAGACTGTTCATGAGCCAGGCTCTGAGAGCGATGCCAGGCTGCCACTCACGGCTGACTGCAGACATGGGTTATCCCCAGGGAAACCACAGCAATCTTTCACCACTGAGCAGCTAATTACCCCCCATGTGTCGGGACGCTTCGCAGGTACAGATGGGGGCAGAACTGGCTTTTATAAAGTAAACTGCATTAGTCTGTCTCTAAGTCCTGCATCCTGACTCTTAACAGTAGAAAGACAAACTCTTAGTCTCTTGCAGTTAAAGTCTAGTGTAAACCGTGAATTACAGGATTGAATATCTCTTCCAAGGTGGATTAACAGGCTCTGACTCTAGCCTTTTCTTTTAACTCAGATGGGGATTTGCAGCTGTGTAAATGAAATGAGAATTGTGTCTGTATCTGTGCCAAGAAAATGTGCTAAATATACAAATAGGCTGAACTGAATATGATTTAATCTTCAAAGTAGACACGTTTTGAAGGATTTGATTTCCTTTCCCGTCTGAAACTCAAGCTCTTGCTGTGAGTCTGTATCTACAGAAAGATAGAAAGATACTGTTTGTGGGGACCCGCTAGTCCTTCCTTTGGCTTAGGGAGTACCACGACCCACACCGGCTGAGGTAAGGAGCAGCCTCTGTCTCAAGGCCCTGGTAAAGAGTGGATAAAGCTCAGAGGAGCTTGCTGAGCAATTTTATCCCCTATGTCTCTAAATATGTACCCAGGAGTCGGAGCAGAGTCATAAACCAAATTCACCTCCAGCTAAGGAAAGACACTTATCAGTAGGTTGTAATGAGGTTCCCTCTTGCTGGCCATTATGGCAAAAAATGTGGAAGAGGTATGAGCCTACACAGTGTTCATGAGGAGGGCATACCCAGTAATAAACGGATAGCTGCCTGCTATCAAACTCTTATATGTGGCTTGTGAGCAAAATGGAAACCCACCTGGGCAGGATGAGAGGAGGAAATCCTTTCAGTGGGTGGCAGAGTGCGAAGGGCTGTTGCCATTTTGGAAGTGGGCCCATAATCAAGAGCTTTGCAAGGTACTATTTTTCAGATGAATCCCATGGAGGGAGGCTCAGGATAAGGTGTCACCTGCCCAGCCTGGATTATCTCTGTGATGAGGATGCCCGTTTCTCATCGCTTCTCTTTCAAGAAGCCGGAGAGGCCGCAGCTCAGTCAGCCACGCACTTGCGGTCTTTGCAGAGACACGTTGGAGCTGAGCTTGGGGCCATTCTGGCAGCGTTGGTGGCTTTGGTTAAACGCGACTGTTTATTAAGGTGACGTTTGTCCAAATGCCCTCCTGAGCTCTGCCATCCCTGTCTACACACATGGTCTCTTTTAGTCACTGTAGTTCCGGCAGGCGGCTCTGCAGCAATCTCGCTACATAATTTACCAAAACAAACCTTCCCCACTGGTGATTCTCCACTCCATTATTCTGAGACTCCAGCCAGTATCACAACTGTCAATCACCTCCATCTCCTCCGAGGTGGAGGTGTTGCTGAACAAGCTTAGAAGGATTTCAGAGCATCGTGCTGCTTTTCAGAGAGCGGAGGGGACCCAGCTGGGTTCTGGAAAAGGTTTCTGCATTTTTGCTGTCAAACAAAGGGTTTCGTTCGAGAATATCCCTGGTTTGTTTTACAGTTGCTAAAAATGCACAAGGAATTGCTGCTGACAGACTCATCTGGGGCCCACCAAAGTTGCTCCCTGTGCTTAAAGTTTCCTGTAAATGTGCAGATAGATGCATGTGTAGGTGCAGCACGAGGAGAGGTGAGTAAGACTGAGAGGAGAGAAGAAGAGATGGTTATATCCATACTTGGTAACATGCACCCTGGGGAGGTGGGATGAGCGAGCAGGAGAGGGCTGTCACCATCCTACAGGGATGAATGGGAGACCCAGGCCAGCCGGGACATGGCATTTAGGGGAGTTTCCGCCACGTATGTGTCTGTACAGTGACTGTCTCACATCAGGTGTGTGGCTTCATGAGAGGGATCTACCTTTCCTTGTAATAGGCTGGGGCACTCGGCAGCTAAGCTGGGAAGATGGCAAAGCCATGGGAAGGCAGACATTTATCATGGGCTGCCCAGACCCTGGCATGAGCAGCAGGTCTGGCTGGAGAGGGCAAAAGTCTATTGCCTATGCTAAAGGAAAAAAAGGAAGCAAGAAAAGAGGTTGATGCTGCTTACTCTTGATAAAGCTTTTAGCTGCAGAATGTCACATTCTTCAGAACTCAATCAGCCAGCCATGCTCTAGGCTTTAACAGCTGTAACTCTAATTGGACCAAGAAAATCAGTTGGTCTGCAGCATGAAAACATAAAACACAGCAAAAAAATTGAGTCTGCATGGTGGGAGGGTCTGCACTGCATGGGTGCTGTCTGTCACCACTTCATTGCCAGTGTGGCCTTTCCAGCCTCTCCCAGGTGACAGCCCACTCTGAACTCTGCCTCCAAAATGCTCAAGCTCCTAAGATGCAGCAACCATAGCAAGTTTCCCCATAAAGAAATTAAGTTTTAATTACTGCTATCAATCAGCCTGCGAGCAACAGAATAACCAGCTCTCCTGGATGATTAGCATTCCTGCTGCTGGAAGAGCATGAGTCCAGCCTTGCTGAGGCGAATGTTGATTGACATCTTCGCACCCTCACCATGCTGCTGTCTTCTTCCCTAGGAGAAGGGCATGCTCCCCTTTGTCCATCTCTGACAGCATCATATATCACCCCTCAGCCTCCTGCAATATTCATCCAGTGACACCAACAAGAATAGGTCCAGACCTCAGGACAGGGAGGGAGATGCCCAGGGTCAGATTTTTAGAAGCAAAGAAAATTCTTCCAACAGTCAGATGGGCAGCTTCCCATTTTAGGCTGTGCACTCCTTATTTATTTATGTGCACTGCCTCCTAACTGCCTTCATAAAGGCAGACTAGACCTGGATTTTTGCTTGTGAGAATTCCCTGCAGTGCTGTGCCTGAAGGCTGAGATGTGCTGTAGCCTGCCCTGGGAGGACTCCTGGGACTCTTGTCACAGGGTTGTTCATGAAAGGCAGGGCTGTGCATGCTTCTTGGCTTATTTAGGGGTAAGAAAGGCTGGTGTTCATTGCTATGGTGTGTTCTTGCAGAGTTCTAGAGATGGAAGAGGATCTGAGACAGTAACTCCTTGCCAGAAGAGGACTGCTCCCTATGGGGCACTTCCCAGCATCTGAGTCAGTCAAGTTATACAAGCGACAAAAAGCAATGCAGCGTTCACCACTTCCCCTGGAGATTAGTCCAAAGCCAGACAGATCCAAGCATTCAGAGACTGTCATGGCATCAAACTAAATGTTCTGCTCCTCAACAAATGCCAAACATTTCTCTGTTTTCCTTGGTGTCTACATCCTTGCAGTGTTTGTGGACTATGGTTATATTCTCTATTGATCTCCCTGTTTACGGCGTCTCCCATGTGCAAAGGTCTTACCACTTATGGAGGGATAGATATACAGCTACTACCTCTTTCAACCAAAGAGTAATTTTCATCGGGCAAAGAAATTGCTAATGCAGTTGGGAATTTCACACCAAGGGGGTATGAAATCCTGCTTCTGTGCACACAGCAGGCATCAAATGGGTAGGGACTTTCTTTCCTCTTGGGTCCTAAAATCTTTTAAAAAGCATGAAGTACAGAGACCTCTTTCTCCAGGCTCTCTTCAGGGTCATTCTCCCATACATTTCCTTTTCCAAATGTTGCTGCCTGTTTTTCACAGGCACCCAGACCTTCATGGAACAATAATAGGCAAAAGCCTTTCATCTGCCTTTAATTTGGACAGAACAACCTATCTATATTTGAGGCAGCAGATGCTCTTGTTTTAGTTACTCACTTCACAAAGGAGCTTATCTACTATCCTACAGGAAAGGCTTTATGGGTATCTCATACATAAAGCTGCATAATTCCTTGATTTGCTGAGGTATCACAAAGATCATCATTGTATCAACGTGAGCACCTCAAGAGGCCAGAGAGAAGTGAAAGGCATTGTTCCAGGGTCAATGGGAGAGTGTCATGGCCATCCCCACTTTCAGCAGTACCAATTTTTTTCAAGGAGGAGCAGTCCCAGCAGAACTTGGGGTCCTCAACTCTTGAATCATCAGGGGTGTGATGGTAAGGTCATGTTTCCAGATGTTTGGGTTCAGTCTCTGTTTTAAATAAGGTAAAACAGAGATGTCAAAAGCAGGTTTCTCCCTTTACAGTTTTCTGTGGTGGATTCTGGCAGGGGTGTGAGTGAGAACACAGGTAGATATGGCCCTCTGTGAGAAGAGAGTGATCTCAGCTGGACTCCAGGCAAGGTGTCACAGGACACTCCAGCACTCCCCAGGATCTTTCTGGTAAAGGACCACACTTGGGCTTATTATTCCAAGAGATGGCTGGCCAGACTCAGGTAGATGGTAGGTATTGCCTTTCAGAAACCAACGCAGGCCAAACTGCTTGTGTTGAGTTCTCTGGCTGACATGCATGGCCTGCGTAGCCAGATCAATTTGCTGCCTGCTATTTCTCTCATGTGTCTCTTTAGCCACTGTTGCTTTGCATTACTCTTTCCCAAGGAGCATCTGTAGTTTTTGCTGTTTTCAACAGTTAGCATTTTACACAACCTGATCTTACTGCCTTCTCTACCTGTACCTTCTCTCTTTAGGCTGCTGATGCAACCATGCTTTTGAACCTGGATTGGTGTGCATATCTCAGGGTTACTTGTGACTGCAGGCTGGGTTTCAGAAATTAAGTGCTTTGTTGGGGTCCTTTCTGAGAACTGGAGAAGGGCCAAGTGTGTCCACTTCACTATGCAGCCATCCATCTCCCCAGAGTTTCATAATAATATCCATCTGTTCTTCAGCTTGCTTACAAGAAAGGATCGTAGGGTTACAATTAGCACATCTTGTGAGGCTGTGTTTAAAAATATTCACTGCCCATCTGTGTGGAGAGGAAAATCCATTTCTTTTAACAAGGTTGGTTTCCTTCTAATGCTTGCTGTCTGCAGTACCCAACTTGGTACAACGAGTGTTGGGAAAAGGGGAAGAGCTTTGCAGCAAGTGGACCAGTGCCTAACTTTGAATGGGACTGGCCAGAATCAACTCTGGAGGTGAGAGGAAAGTTTTGAGTACAGGAAGTTGGCAGAAGAGCACGAAGCAGGGGAAGTATTTGTAATGTTCCCTGTCCCCACTCCCAAATCCCACTGGAGACAAAGCCTACAATGGTACGGTGCTATGCTTGGGGTGCACTCTCTACCAGGACTCTAAGTGCATGCTCACTTCCATCCTGCTGGCAGAAGCGGGACCATGAAAGGTGGTTTTCCAGAGCACAAGCACTGCACTGACCACAAATTGGGATCTGCTTGTCTTACAGGGGTCCTTAAAGGTCTCACGGCAAGAGTGCCAGCCGTTCCCCACAGCCACTCACTCCAACTCCATTGTGCTTGGGCACTGTGTCCGTGATTGTCTTTTACTCTCCCTGACAATGGCAGACAACAGCAAGCAGCAGAGATGTGAAAGAATTTGGCTGTCCTCTCATTTGAGGGTGGCTTTGGTAATCAGGCCAAATTCAAGAAAATGGCTGGGATGGAGTGCTTGTAAATCCCTGTGTGAGCAGAGAGATTGAGGGGGGTAGCCACCGGGGAGGAGAACAATGAGCAGCTCTCCGCCATCCCTCTGCCATCCCCAGCAAGGCACCCCCTCCAAGAGCCCCTCGGCCCATTTTTAAGTTTATCCGCTGTCGACTTCCTTCTCAGAGCTGGCACTCTCCTCCAGCAGCAATGAAGCGCTGTGAAAGGCACTTACCACGTCTCCCGCAACTCCCTCAAACACCTGGGATTTGGCTTCCCAGCCGTGTCCGTACGCTGGGCTAGGCTGGCTGCTGCTGCCACTGTGGGGAGAAATGCAAAGCAGCCGTGGCTATCGGGACCCTTGAGAGAAATAGCAGGCAGCAGATCGCGCTCGGCTGCGTGGTCCACGTATGCTGGCCAGAAAACTAAATGTAAGCTTGGCCTGTGTTATGCCTTGGTCTCTGTCTCAGCCTCAGGAGACAATGTCCCTCTCTGTAACTCGGGCCTGCTGTGTCAGACTGTCCCCCTGGGCAGGCAGCGGTCGGTGAGGAAAGTGGACGCTGTCTGGGTGTGGTAGCAAGGTCTGACCCCTTAGCTTTCTTCAGCAATAATAACCAGAGGGGAGGTGACAGTACCTGACATTTCGTTCTTATGGCTACCCGCAATTTTCATCTCAGTGTCGTAACCTGGGGTTGATTGAAAAGGTAGCCTGAAGGGAGCTTACAGGCCCAAGCCACCAAATGTGAGGACCTTTCCCTGCAGGCTAGCTTACATGTTCACCCAGGTTCTGGGGAACAGACCATAACCTTCTTCTAATTGTGAGTCTGGGCTTGCTCTGGGCAGGCTCTAGCAGGAGCAGCGTTCCCCTCTGGAGGTGGTGGCACAAAGGTGTCACCATCCCTCCCTCCCTTCCTTTTGCAGATCCATTTTCATGAGTCCTGTGGGCCACCCACAGGACATCTGTGAGGCAGGAGTTGGGGCAGGGGGCTGGAAGAGCTGTTAAAGGACATTCAAGGCAGCTTATGTACCCGTTCCCTTTCCACAAGTACATCCACCTTCAGAATAGCTGGGATGAGCTTGCCAACTCCCACTGTCACCTTCCCCTGCCCCCTCCTTCCAGAGGATGAGAAATGCCTGGAAGTACCCCAGAGAATGTGTATGTGTTTGCTTTGCTCCAGCAACCCATATGATAAATGCCCTGAAGTTCAGTGTCTGGAGTGCTGAAAAGCTGCACCCTGGCTAGATATGATTTCTGTGACGAAAAAAGTTGTCCAGCCACAGAGCAGGTAGTGAACTGGCTAAGCTTGGCCCAGCCAAACGCTCCTCATGCCCTCTGATCCATGTTTAAAGAAGCTTGGCCCCATTCACTAAGAAACATAGCCGGGCATGTTTGGCAGGCCAAGGCACCGAGGGATATCAAAAGGTTAATATCAGGGCAGCCAAGGCTTTTTGCTTATGTGGCAGCTATGTAGGAAGTCCTAGCACCTCTGACTAGGTGCTGATGGGACACTGGAGGTGTTTGTAGCAATGTCAATACTGCCTCGCCAAGCATTTTGAAGTATGAGTCACCTCTTCCCAAATCATGAGACTGGCTTGCAAGTTATTAATATTTATTTTCTGACTGAAAATAGGAATAACTTGCCTTTACTTCCAAACCTTTGAATCTGTAGGGTTAATTCAAACGATGCTTACCGAATTTTCTCTCCATGCATGAAAACTTTGGGGTTTTGTCTTTATGTTGCTTTCCCTGCTTTAAAATAAAAATAAAGCTGAATTTTTTTTTTCTTTTATCACACAGATCCAAATCCATGCGGACTTGAATCTTTTCAGCTCTTAGGAGATTTATTGTAAAACCACAAGGATTTGTACTGGTTACTGAGCAGCCATATGCTCGGCACAGTGCAGTGCCCTTTTGCACCTCTGACCAAGCTGCCTATCTGTCCACTTTAAAGCTCTCCCTGCTGGCAAGAGTTTACATTAGCTCAGATAGAGCGAGGACATCAGATTTATTCTCTATTTGCCCTTTTCACTATTCTCAAATAAAATTTGTCTAGCATGATAGACACAGTTGCCAGTGGTGTCTAAAAAACTCATAACTGAGAATGCAATGAGGCAAGATGAAAGCAGATCTCCAATCAACCCCATGAATTGCTATATGCTGGAAGAGCCTCTTGGAGATTCATTCTGCAAACAAAACCCCTGGCTTCTCTTCACCCTTCCCCTTTGCTTACAGGGGGAGGACAGAAGAGATGCTTAGCTGTTCACCTGAAAATGCATAATGCCTAAAACCTCCATGCTTCCTATTGGCAATGAGAGCAAAAAGCTGATATACACCCTCTTAATCTTGTCCTTGTAGCTGCAGGATTGTGTTTCTGTGGTGCAGGCCTGGAGCACAGGGTTTGGTAAAGCCGGGTGTGCTGAGACCCACAAAGGGCTACAGCATAGCCATCAGCGGGCCATAAGTCCTATTTTTAGTGGTGCACTGAGCACCTGAAGCACCCTTAGTTGGCTGCTGGCGGTAGGCAAAAACACTGAACCAATAACCTTTCTCAAGACATGCTCTGATGGGTGATGGATGGGGTGAAGGGTGCTCTGGAGGTTCCCACTGTTGCCCAGAAGCTTGTGAAACCTCCAGAAGGAAATGCAAGGCAAGGGGGAGGCTTTGTGGGAAAAAAAAAGCTCTGACAGATCATTGATTTCTGCTTAACTACCAAGGATGCAAAGCGTTGGTTGACAAGACTTTGCATGTGCGAGAGGAGGGAAGTGCCCTTTCGCACCTTCCCAACCTGCTTGTGGTTGCATAAGCCTGAAAGCGCAGGGCCTGAGGTTGCTATGCCAACTTGCGTCCCTAATTCCCCCCATCCATCTCCCCATCTGAACAACAACGTGGGCCTGTGGGAGCAGGAGCCCACCCCGGAACGATCCACCGGCAGCAAAGTCTTTGCTCCATCGGTGGAGCAGACTGAAGGACTCTGGGAGGTGTGTGTACCCGTGGCCCTCATGCCACGGACAAGGGACTGCACCGGAGTGACTGCTTTGCAACATTTCTGCTTCATTATCCCGAGTGCTTTACCTTTGCTGATGAATTTGGTTTCCAGTCCTCACCGGCAGCACTGAGCCTGTGCCGTCACTCATCAAAGGAACTGCAAGTGCGGCATGAATCCGTGTGCCTGGTTTCCTTTCTGTAGCATTAAAATAGCATAAAGTGCCGTTCAAAGACACTGAGAAGGAGGAATTGCTATTTCCGGGTGCTTACATAAGCTGTCTTCAAGTGCAAAAGTGAAAAACATTGGACTCCTTATGTGCTTCCCCTTCCCCCTCCCTTAAGAAGGGCACTATATAGAGTTATACTGTATGGTAAAAGGGTCAAATCCTTGAGAGAGAACAAAAATGCGAGATGGCTGAGGTCTGTACCGCATGGAAGAGGCTGGCAGATGAAGCAGCTGGGAGTTTTTGCATCCTATCCTAATTAGCAGTAATTTCCAGCAATGAACAATTTCTTATGGTTATCCCCTTCCCTTTCTTTGTTCAACCTGCCACATAAATCACAGACCCTTTTCTCTACACACCAGCACTATCAGGAGTGAGAATCCTGATGAGTTAGTTTGTCAGTAATTAAATTTGTCCCTTCAGTTCATTTCACAGATGCAGTTGGCCTCTGCTTCGAAGCAAAGTGCAGGTCAGAGCCAATGGGAGCCTTTAATAATCCGGTAGTCTCATCCGGCGCTGAAGATGGCAAGTTTTCTTGCTAATTGGACTGTTGTCAGATAATACGAGGAGGCACAAGCTCCTCTGGACAGAGGGAGGTTGGGAGCACACAGAGTCATGGGGAAGGTAATGGATAAATTTATACTCCTGCATACGTCCTCCGAGCCTTCAGCCAGAACAAACACATAGAAAACGCCTCGGATCTGATTTCCTTTGACTCAGCAGCTTGCTTAGTCATTTACACCAGAGTAAAAGCCGCTTTGATAGGCTTTCATGTCAGAACGATAGCTTTTTACACTGCTAAAACTGCGGTTCCCGGCTAGCACAGCCTGAGCCGAGGAAACAGGCTTGCGGCAGGGAAAGGCTGGTGTTGCCCTATGGCTTCTGCTGAGCAGGACATAGGGGCGGCAGCTCAGCGTGAATCACACCAGCCTTGACATCTTGCCCCTGGGGAGGCAGGCAGCAGCACTGCTGGTCCCATACAAACAAGAACTGCTTGTGGCTGACACTGAAAAATCAGAATTTTCCTGGTTACAGGTCATGGGACAGATTTGCAGGCAGAGGAACCAGGCTGGTTCAGCGAAGTTCTCCAGTTTCACTTTAACTAAAGGGACTCATTCAGATTTGTCCCCTGTCAGTAAATATGTGCAAACACAGAAGCATTAGTCAAAGCTCTGATTTTTTAGTTAAAAAATAAGGTGACAGTTATTTCTGCTGCAGAGAAATACCTGACCCTGCAGCGCCCTGAGGGCTTCTTTCCTCTTATCTAGTTTGTTTTAATCTTGCAGTTTTTAGTCTCTTTCATGACTTTGAGGACCTGACGTATATTTGTAGAGAGATTGTAATAGGCAACAGCATCTTCTAAAAACTGTGCCAAAGTGGTTTTATGCTCTGGTTCCTTTCAAGGTCACAGATGAGGTTATCGTCATGTCCATTAACTATACTTCCCTGGAAGGTTTTGGTACTCCGCAGCGAGCGGTTGTTATACAGACATCCCTGCGTGCTGTGTCACCTCCTGGCCATACAGCTGACACCGGGGACTGGGGACCAGCAGATGAGGGCTCTATTTCCAGTCCTGCAGCCTACAGGCTGTTATTTGTGTGGCCCTTTGCAAACGGATACAACTCATTCTGCTCATGATCCAAACTGGCCCAAAGCTATACAGTCTCTCAACAGCACTGATTAACTCATGCTCAACAACTCACTAGTGATGGCTGCTCAGGTGCCAGCTAGTTTGGAGTATGGGAAGAGGGAGCTTTTTTCTGGAGAGGCTCATCCTGAGTCACCTGCGACTAATTGTTTAAAACCTGTATGCACGTTCAGTTTTTCCATTTGTGAACCACTGAAATATTTATATCCCTGCTCCACAGAAGGGACTGAGCCTAGCTTCCTAGATATTTGCAGAATGCGTGGAGGTATTAGCAAAAAAGTTACACTAAGAGTACATAGTATTACCATTATTATTATAATGGATTTCACTTTGCATCTTGAGTACATGATTGCAGTCCTCTGAGGGGGGGAAACAGAACAAGAACAAAAAGAAATATAAAAGAACAATCTGTCATTCTCACCTGTTCTTCCCTCTGGAATGATCCCCATTTGCTGACTTCCTTTGATTATAAATAAAGGTGTATAATATCTCTCAAATCAAAGGAATGAGGCACTTTTCACCCCCCAAAACTTCCTTATTCTCTTAATGGAAGGAACAGTAAAAAAAGAAGAAGTGCTGTAATTGCCCAGGTTCTAGCATAGGACTGGTCCTTTAAAGGAGAGCACAGAAACAACCCAGTGCGAGGACACAGTGTCCTAATTCACACTGATCACCACCACGTTGCTGCTGTTGTAAGTAACCACAGTGAAACCAAGTGCCAAATAAAACCTATTTAGAATCATGCAGATGTAGAGCCAGAGCCACCATGAAGTTTCAGGGTGGCAACCCAGGGAGATCAGTTAGTAGTAGACAGCTTGTGTGCTCAGGCTCTGTCTCCAGGAAAACAACCAAGGGAATCATTTGAGCCACCAGCTCAAGGTTGCGCAGTCCACCCACACAGCCTCAGGGAGCAGCAGTGGATTTAGAGAACCCTGTCTCCCAGGCATAAAAAGACAACAGTGTTGGCAGAGTTGTGCTAGAAAGATGTACCTGTAAAGATCATCAGGTCTTACGGGTGAATTTCCCCATTTTCTGGAGGCACAGATGTAGATGGAAGATGTTAGTGGAGTGTGAATGAATGTGAGAAACTAGATCCTTAGAGAAGCAGGTTTTTGCACTCGACAGCTTGCGAGGCAAGGAGGACTTCTGAATGAGAGTGTTTATATGGACCCAGCTGATCCCACACATAGTGGCCAGACCCAGACTTGTAGCTGCTACTTCTTAATGGAGACCAAAATAGAATAGCTGGTCACAGGCAGCATCATGTGTGCTGCAGAGCACTCTGGCTTGCCAGTCTCCATTACATGCATTTTTCATGCATCTCCTCTTGTTCCTATGCCATTTGTTTTGTCTTTGTGTCTAATGAGCCTTCACCATGTTTTTTATCAGAGATTTTTCTGTGAAGACTTACTGGGCTCTCCTCCCCAGTCCTCTTCATCTTCTCCCAACTCCTCCTTCACCTCTGCTCTCCTTAGTTGTTCATATTCCCATTGCAGCTAAAAGTCTTCCAGAGACAATAATCAGCACTGGTAAGAGAGTCAGAACAGAGGGGAAAAGGGGAGAAGTAAGGGCATATCTGGAGGAGCCACATAACAGCCGTGGGGGGACAGCTATAGAGATGTCCCCAAAGGGATCATTTCCCTCTCTTTTGGAAGCACTGGGATGGCGTCAGCCAGAGGAGAGCTTTGGGGGCCTTTTGAATGAACCCCTTCCTACCAGCATCATTTAGCAGGAGAGACGTGCATTTGCTCCCTCCTGGGGACCCCCCTCCTGGGTCCAGAGCAGCTGGGGGAAAGGGATGCTGAACAGAGACTGGAAGTCGGGGTGTGCACCTACACCCGCTCCTTCCTGAAAGGCTGACACAGCGCTCCGTAGTCACTGTCGGGTGAGGGCATGACTTGTCCTTCCGCTCCGACAGGATCACAGGCTACCACGGATGAATGTGGGGGTCTCTTTTCCTCCATCAGGGCCTGGGAGATAAGAAACCAGCCACCCTTGGTAAAGAAATTAATTGTACACTTTGTGGGTTTTTTTCCCCCCATGTTCTACCCTGAAGCTTTTTTGAATAATGGGGTTTTTTTAAGCTTTAATTTTGCTTCTTAGTAATTTTTTCAATGATGGGGAAAGTTTTAAAAAGTTTCAACAGTGGAATGAAAATGAAAGGGTGCATGCATATCTGGTGAGGAAATCTGGACATGCTGTGTCAGTGGCAAAAGGAAAGGAGGGGGACTAGAAATGCAATCTTTTATAGAATCATAGAATAGTTTGGGTTGGAAAGGACCTTTAAAGGTCATCTAGTCCAACCCCCCTGCAGTGAGCAGGGACATCTTCTCAAAAATATTTCATTAAAATGTAATTAAAAATTATTCACAGCAAATGCAGCAAATAAGAGGTGACTTGGACATTTTTCACAGCAAAGCAGTGCTTTTCCATTTTGCAGGGATCTCAGTAAATATTAGTAACCCAGTTTACACCCTGGGACACTGAGAAATTAGAGTCATACACAGATACTGTGACAGGACCAGAAATATAAGTCAGACCACCATTTTCTCAAATATATGCCTTCTCCAGCTGTATTCTCCCAAGTATTACTGTTCTCACTCCTAACTGATGATCATTACTTATTTTCCCAGTCACTGTAACACCCCTGGAGAGCCCTTCACTGAGTTTAAATGCCTGGGGCATACAGGTAATGCTTGTGGTTGCCCATCTACTTGCTGTTCAGAATATGACTTGGTACCTGTGGTTTACTGACTCCTGAACTCTAACTTTTCAGCATTGCTTAAAGGGAGGGGCACCAAGCAGGAGAAATGAATGTGGGAGGGAGGGAGGGAGGGAGGGAAGGAAGGTGAGGGGGTGGAAAAATGAGCTTGCTTTACTGAATAATTAGGGGAGTGAAAATGAATAGGAAAAGAGAGAGAAAAGCTGGTTTAAATATTTAATCTCTGTTGCATTTGCTTTTGAAGAGGAGACAAAAGCCTTGGAACATCTTTTGTCTTGAACTAATTCTGACCAGAGCTGAACAGCATGCGATTGTCACTTCTGTCATTTGCCTTAAGGTGGAGAGAAACAGATTGGTCCTGCTGCATCAGCCCATCACATCAGTCTCCGACTCCAGCCACAGCCAATACCTGGAGCTGCAGAAGGTATATATTACTCATGACAGTTACACCTCTGCCCCATGAGCCCATGCTGCCCAAAATACTGGTGCCAGGGTGGACAGTGTGTGTGCTGCCTGGGAGCTGCGCCTTTCTTTGGAGAGGAGGAGGCTCCTCTGATGGGTCTGAGGAGCATTTGCCTGCTCGTATGCCCCACTGTAGAGCAAGTCACTTCACTTTAGGTCTTCATCACTGTTTGGAGTCAAGTGGTTAGTGCCAAACATGAGAGCAGTATTTGCCCCTTCTCTCTCCCCATTCCTCTGCGTATCTTTCTACCCAGCCTCTCCCTGCAACAGTTCTCTTCCCCTTCCCTTGACTTGCCCTCTAAAGTCCTTCCTCTCTCTTGACCTATGGTCTAGGCAGAGCCAAAATAAGCACAGCTGTCTTGTCCACCAGCCACAGTTGCACCATCTGCAGGACCCTCTGCAGATGAGGCAGCCCCATGGATGAGCTGGCACGACCTGCACGCCAGCCTCAGAGATGACAGCTATACGTTCTAATGAGCCATTGCGCCAATGAGGTCATTTACTTTCAGTTAGTCCTATATAAACCATATTGTTCATTTGATATAACTCATCTGCCATACGTTCTGTTTCTCTTTTCTCTCACACTGGACATGCAGACTCGAGGATCACACCACAAGCCATGGCCGGTGTCACCCAGTGAGGCAGTCATAGCCCTTTGTAGCCATGGTAGTTCTCTGCAGCCCCTACCTGTCATCCTCTAAGACAGTCTTAACCAGATAAAAATCTCATTTAGGCTTTCTTTATAGACTGGAGGAGTAGGAGGGGAAAAAATGTCTCCAGAGAGCAATTAATTTTAAGCCTGGCTTTTAAATTGGTAAATATCTGTAAGATCTAAGAAAGGCTGATGGTCTTTGACTAACAAGAGGAAACTGCTGAGACTGGGAACTTTTTCTCTTGTTTTGGCAGTGGCTTTGTGTCGCTGATCCACTTATTCCCTTTATAACCCTAAAAGCAAAGAGATGCTGCCATCCCTTCTTCTCAGATGGGGGCAGATATACAGAATTAATGTGCCCCCCAGGACATCATTGGAAAAGCAGGGCATTTTGAGCTCTAGTCTTCCAAACCCTGAAAGAATGCCTGAAAGCCCAGGTTTTTGTCAACTGCTGAACTGGGAGCACACCAGAAAAAATGAAGCAAAAAAAAACCCCCAACCTAAAAAGCTACCACAGCATCTCTCAAGCCTCAGAAGACTCATAGTTAGCAATTATCTTTCAAAGGTTTACTTCAAAAAGAATTTATTATTTTATTAGCCATTGCTGAGAGATCAAATAAAGACAAGGTGCCTAGTCAAGTACGTTCCTATTTTATTTTTATATAATTTGAGGAACTCATCTGGCTAGTTTAAATGCTGGAGAAGACAGCTGAGTGGGAGTTTGAGCTTGGTGAAGCCAGCTAGGCAAGAGTTTTGCATTTGGTTTACAAAAGAACTTGAGTAGGCTGAGATTCCAGGCTGATGAGATGGTCTCCATGATGACTACACTTCTTTCTTTTTTGGCAGAGAACTCGTATACTGAACATGCGAGCTATAGGGATGAAAGAGGAGTTTATTCTCTGTAGCACTACAGGACTTGACTCCTTTGCTGATTTTTGCAGCACTTCCTCCCATGGCAATGATATCAGGATGCCGGTCGTTCTGTTTGGACCTAAGCTACACAAATACTTGACCAAACACCAAAGATGGCAGCTTTTGGTCCAGGTTTGATCTGAACCAATGACTTAGGAATGGAAAGCATCATATCTTACTTCAAAAATTTCTCTGAGCCATAAAAATAGTCCTTTACTTTTTGCTGAAGAGAAAAGGCTCAGGAGCTGACAAAGGAGTCCTGGTGTTGTGGTCTAAAAAGAGCTGAGTTCATGTCATGACCCCTTGGAAGAAGACAGTGGTGTTTCAATAGTGCTGTGCCAAACCATGGTCTTCCTACCCAAATCTAAAGCTGTCTGCACTAGGAGGAAGCCAGGAGCTGCTGCTTCCTAAATTCGATCAAGCCTGGTTTGCCTTTGTGTTAGCCTGGGGGGCCCCAATCCACCTCCTGCTCAGGCCTGACCTTACCGGGACCTGCTGCCTCTCGCAGATGGCTACAGCAGGACCCATCTCATAGCTTGTGGTGTGGCTTTCAAAGTCTGTCGGCATGGAGAGACATACGGGCATGCCAGACCATGTGCCTGCAACAGCCACAGCACCCTCCTCAACACCTGCTGGTGGCTGCTGTGCAGCACCCGGAGCCCAGGCGAAGGAGGGAAGCTTTATTCTGGGGTTGACAACAGAAACCTCCTTGTGCTCTGAGGAGAAGGAGGAGAAAAAGCAAAGCATCTCAGGAATTCCTCAAAAGCTGCAGGAATCGTTGCGGGACTCTGGAGATGAAAGAGACAAAGAAGTTGGAGGAAACTTTGTGTTCAATGAAGAGTAGATTTGCTCAAAGAAGAAGAGAGAGAATTGTGGGAGTACTGAAACTACATACAGATTTGGGAGAACATGCCTTCCATTATCTTATTTTCAAAATATCTTGAAAATCTCAAAGTGGTTTTCTTCCTCTTCCCCCCCACCCCAATTAGGAATTTTATGCTGAAATACTTAATTTTGAATCTTTAAAAATAAATCTCTTTCTTTGACATCTTTTAAAATAGTCTTGTAGATCTAAACTATAACTTCAACTTAAAAAAGAGAAAAAAATAGTCAATAAGCAGTGAAATACAGTGTAAACACATTTTTTCACTTCACTTCAAATTCCTTGAACTCACCCTTAAATTCTTTGTTTTTTGTCTTTTCCTGACCCTCAATCCCCCCCACTTTCAGATCTTTGACCTATTTTTTACATTTTTATTACCCAGTTCTAGTTTAGTTTTTCATTTATTTAAATATTCATGAAAGAACAGCAGTTACACACTATTCTTATTTCTTAATCAAACCAACCATCAATCCTAACGTAATATCTTCAAGGCTGAGGGAACAAGAAAAGGTATTCCATACAGCAAAAGAATTACAGGAATTATGGACAGAAAGCCCCTACTTGGGAAATGAGTCAGTCTGCTTCTGTCTAGCAGAAAAGATCAGCACGGAAGTATAGAGCCTTTAGAAACAGCTTATGAATTTACAGCCTGCAAAGTAAGTGAAGTCTCTGTGTCTCTCATACACATACGCTAACTCATTCCCCACACATGCAGGTCTCTGGTGGAAAGACAGGGAATGTGCAGTCTGCAATGCATATGAACTTTCTGTTTAGAGGAGAAAAGATTTTTTTCAATAGGCGCAAAATCCCACCCCCTCAGCACCCCTCCTTCCCCTGCGTCTGACACTGACTTCAAGGGAGGAGTTGAGCCAATTATCTGTGAGTCCTACAGAAGGAAAATCTGCAATTTGCCAGTAGTTGTGAGAGTGAGAGGGAGAAAGGCAGGGAGGGAAGAAGGATGACTTAATTGGCAAATGTAAAGAAAAGCCCCTTCTGCCCTAGAAAGATAATATTTTAAAGCAAATCTCGGACCAGAAGAAAAGAAGCTCGCACTGGGGCTTGTGCCAGGCAAGAGCTGGGGAAGCGTAGGTTCACCATAGACAACTCCCATGCCCCCGGTGATTTTTCGCTATAGGGTCTGAGGCGGTGTAGAGGCAGGGTGGGCCAGCCGGATGCACCCACGGCCCCGCACGACTAGGTGTCGCTCCAGAGACCCTTTCCCCTCAGCAAAGCCTGCGAAGCACAACTTGCAAGAAAAGCCAGTGGGAGTGGGAGAGACTCTGCCTCTCCTTCTCTCAAACTGAGGCTGTGAGAAGAGCTCATCTCACCAAAGGGAAAAGCTGGTTCCGAGACCCTTCTTTAGCCCATGTTGGTTGCCTGATCCAGTACTTGCCATTCATGGGGGAACACCCTCGGGAGCCCTGCAGTCCTTCCCAGTCCTGCTAAACTCCCAGGAAATACTGGTGAAAAATTGAGCCCAGATCAAGCAACCTGGGATCCACAAAACAACAGCCTTTTACAGCAACAGCCACTTCTGATTAAAATTATCAATCAAATCAGTCAATCAGCTTCATTGGACTGCACCAAGACCCAGGACTGCTCCTCCAAGGAAAGAGAGGTAAGAAAGCAGCATGGAGTTTGGGATGAAAGTAGGAAACAAATATCCCACAGGAACGATTGTGATGTGCATGAAAATTACGGGGATACTAGTAGTGATTAACAAGTGACAGGTCTTTTATGCATAGTACAGTTTGCATCTGCCTATGTCCATTTAGCTGGATGCAATGAATTACATTAGAATGGCAAACAGAGACACAAACAGTATCTGAAGACTGTGGAGTGCAATAGAGGTAGTTCAGAAGTCTATTCATGGATAGGGAGCATACGCCCCGATGGGAGGATGGAAAACTAAGGTGTAAAAGCTCTAGGCAGGTTGAATGAAGAATGGTATCTCTCTCCAGATGCTCAAGATCAAATTTGTCAGCATCTCACTGGAATTCAGAAAAGTGCTCTTCAGAGCATGCAAAAGCAGGTGCATTGTCATTCACTCCAGTGTCTGCCTGTGAAACAAGCAGCAGTGGTTAGCAGGTAGAAGACAACACAGGGAGTCAAAAGAAATGGCATTTAATGTTGATTTTAGACCACTGTTTCTGCTCTTTCTGGGTGTATGAACTTCCCCTTTATTAAGTGGAGATAACACTCATTGCCTACATTTCTATGACATTTTGAAATCCCTGTGCTGTACTAATATAAAATACTAATGTAAAGTTTCTAGCATCAAGCCAGTGCATAAAGAAGGTACCATTGGGAATTAATCTATGCTTAAGCATTTAATAAACTGGAAGGAAAAGATGTAGATTAAAGCCAGCTGGAGGTTGTTTGTCTCCTCATTCTCTTCTGATTGATTTTGCTTTATTTAGTACATGAACATGTGGTCTCTTTCTGTTTTCTTTCTTCTGCCTTTAATCTTTTTCAATGTATGAGTCCCTGTCTCCCTCTCATCCCTGGGTGTGAAGTCTGAAGCTTCATTCCTTTTCTGCACAGGAAAGAAGGCAGGTTGTATTGAACTGGAGAAAAACTGGAGAGGGGGGATAAGAAGAGAGAGCACAAAACACAAATGCAAGCTCTTGGTTCAGTGGCACACTCTGAGTCAGATTTGCAGCAGAGGTGATAAGAAGAGTAGCAACTCCATGAATCAAAGTGCTGTAAAGCATCTTTTGGCTCCATGTGAAATGAAATGCAGTCAGGAAAGCCCAAGAGTCCTCTTGACTGAATGCCTTGACAGGTGGAACAAGGACAGCATTAAGTGACTATTTAATACATTAAAATCTGTATGTCCTCACACCCCTTCTTCCAATTCAGTGCATCTTCATCCTTGGAGTAAAGCATCCTGAAATGAGCGTGTATCTGCACATAGAATTTTGCCTTTGATGGGGGTGGGAGGCAGTGTGATTTAATGACCAGCGTAATGCAAGGGTGAGGAAAGGTGGGAAGGGGAAAGAGTTTGAAAGGTAGGAGTCCCAGAGTCTGTTCATGTTTCTCATTTGTTGGACCGTGCATGGTCAATCAGCTTCCTTGTGCCCTACTCTTCCTCGTCTGTGGGTAGCTTGTGGTGGCAATTCCTTCTCCAAGATGTTCAGTGTACAGTGGCATTAACTGAGGTCTGCAGCAGTGGAATTAATTTCAAAGTGGAGCACAGAAGTGCCTCTTGCACTAAAGGTGCAAAATTAGCCCTCCAAGCAGCTTGCAGTGACACAGTCCAACTTCTTTGCTGTGTGATGGGAGTTTCTCTAATCACCAGCAGTTCGGTGGTTACCTGCCAGTCAACAGCATAATTTGTAGGACTTTGGTTTGTAAAGCTGTTGGCCAGGATCAGGTCCCCCAGTGTGCATGTTCTTTACAGGACATATAAGGCATTTGCTTAAAAAGCGTAACTGTGCTCACTCTCAGAGGTTGCTGCACCAAGTTGCATGAAAGTGATCTTCATCAGGTGTGAACCAGCGCAGTCCACTTGCCCTCATGCAGCTACACTGGTCCAGCCCAGTCTGAAGAGCTGACTCATTTCTAAATACTTATCCTGAGAAGTTTGTAGGTTTTTTCACAAAATCTATCTTCCTGCTTTTCTCTACCAGATAAATAAAGCCTGAGAGGATGAAAGGAAGTATCCCAAAGCAAATCTGTCACCATTTGTCTGCCCATGGATGGAAGGAAGTATTGGACTGGCTACGTAGGAAAGGGCAGAGATAGTGTACGTAGCAGTGTTGTTTCAGAGATTGAATATGGTGTTTCTGCACTGTTGGAGATAGGTCCTGTTCTGAATAAAACAGAGTCCAGTTCAAATAACAGGTGTGCTCCTTGCTGTCGTTCCCAACACAACAATCCCAACAGTACCATAACTCTGCATGTGTGTGTTCATCCAAAGTTATGTTCTGACATCACTGTCTGGCTCTAATGTTATGCTGTCCTGCCTGCTGAATATAATTCAGAGTATAAGCCACTCTGAGGAAAGCGTCGCATTTTCTTCTGTGCTTTAGATAGGGTTGAATGTGCTGTTGGCGTGCAGCAATTATAGCAATAATAATAAATAGTAGTGTTTTGCTGTTGCCTTGGGCTGTAGCACAGTGCTTATAATGATGCTGGATCAGAATTCCAGAGACTTCTTTATTTAGCAGTGACCGTATCTTCACTGCTGCTTTGGTGCTTAGCACATGTTAAACAAAGTAAAAGATTTTAAGCTTTTGACTGAGATAAGTGTCAGCTACCTAAAAGCTTGGGAGATAAAATTCACTCAAGGGAAAGATAGGAATCCAGATCTGGACCCAGAAATGATCTTTCAGTGTACATAAAATACTTGCATTGTAATATTAAATAAACAACACGTAAGTTAAATAAACGGCACAGTGGGAACTTGATTATTCTTTAATAAGATCCTAGTAACCAAAATAAACTCTGTCAAAAATGTGCCGCCTTTGCTCTAATGGTTAGCTTTCCCTACACAGGGGTTATATTTTTCCTTTCAGCACACAATTCATTTGAACTGGTACATGAAAAATGTCTGAGCACACTTTTTTTATTCCTATGAAAGTTTTCCGCATCTGAGTGATATGTCAAAATGCGATCTCCAAGGTCTCGAGACTCATTTTAGTTGTCAGGACTTGGAAATCTTGTCTAATAGCTATTTAAGATGACTTTTCTCCTGCTTGTACTTAGCACCCACAAAGACTGTGACATCCACCACAGCAGTGTAGGTATAAAGATTGAAACTCCTGTGAAATCTACGTTTCTGCAGCTCCATCAATTGCCAGCCATCCTGCTGCAATGCTGATGGTTTGTTGATAGGGAGTTCCCACACTACCAGTCCAAACAACATGGTTAAAATCTGGTTTCTAAAAGGTCAGTGAAGGCACAAATCTTAGAACTTGTCATTGACCAATGCTATTTTATGGCTCAAACTGCCTTCATCAGCAATGAAGGTTATATGGGACCAGCTTTTTAAAATTATTGAGATGTCTAACTTCCACTGATGTCAAGCATGATTCTTGTTTCTGTCTGACTTATGTTTGATCTCAAAATGAGTATTGTGCATAGCTCCTATTTAGGCAACCAAAGCGCTCTAGGTCCTAACGGCAGCTGCAGTGGATGCAGTATATTGGGAAATCTGACCTCTATGTTTATGTATCTAAATGAGAACCAAGATCTACTGACAAATCTGGTAATATCTAAGTGACGCAGATGGTGGGAAGGAACTTGGTGTCTAAGTTGAAGCACAGCTGGTAAAATTATCCCTTAACGCTTACAAGAAATAGTAAATTACAGTTCAAAACTATGCTATTTTCATTGTAAATGCCTTTTTATATGACTTTAAAAGAAAAGAAAAAGGCAAAAGCAAAAACAAAAAAGCATTCCCTGGAAATGAGACTGAAAAAATTAAGCATTTCCAGTGAAAAGATTTCTGTATGAACCATTGATCTACTAAGGACGACTGTGCTCCAGAGCACTCTTTGACAAGCTTGTGGAAAAGAGCTGCCCTACTCCATCCTCCATCTAGGTTCTGGTCTTTCCTCCAACTCTGCCATTTCCTCTTTCAGGACCAAGCAATGATGAAGACTATGTCCGGTGGAAACTGCACCCTGAATGTGCCAGCCAAGAACTCGTACCGCATGGTAGTGCTGGGAGCCTCCAGGGTGGGGAAAAGCTCCATTGTCTCACGCTTTCTCAATGGCCGGTTTGAGGACCAGTACACTCCCACCATTGAGGATTTTCATCGCAAGGTCTACAACATCCGGGGAGACATGTATCAGCTGGACATCTTGGACACCTCCGGAAATCACCCTTTCCCTGCTATGAGGAGGCTTTCCATCCTGACAGGTGAGAAGTAGGAGGAAGTTTGCAGATGGGTAAAAGATCATAATGATAGACATTAGCTTGAAAACTGTAGCCTGGAGATGACTGTTTCTTGGCAGGTAGCTAAAGGGACTGCTTGATTTTGTTGCAAGATGCACTTCTCTAAAGAGAGATTTCCAGGCTGGGATGCTCCAGGCACTGTAGGGAGTGCATTAGCCACAGAGAAGTCCCCCTGGATGAAAGTCTGAAATTGAGATTTCCACCTAGCTTATTTCCCTCCTACCTTCCCTTCCTGATGCATATTTTTTACAGCAGTCACAAATGAATGGCTGAATAAAATCTCGTGGGCATAAAGAAAGAGCAGCAAGGGACAAAATAAACATGTCATTATAAGACACAAGCAGTGAAAAACAAATGTAAAATGCACGGGGAGGGAATTCAAACAAAGAAAATCTCAAAGATTTTTTTTTCCTAAAATTTCCAGCCTGATTCCCTTGATTTGATATTCCACTAAAAGAACAGCTCTACTTTTACCCTTTATCCTTAGTCTATAGTTAATCAAATTAATTAAAGAGGAAAAAAGGAAAATGGTGGGCTCATTTTGTATGTTGTCATTGTTAAGCAGTTCCTGTTGCAAGCTAAGCTGTATTCTCTAGCTGTGTAAGTGACAGTGGAGACATATTCAGAAACAGCTCACAACAAACCTACTTTCTGGATTTGCTGTCTACCCTTCTAGCTAGCCAGCGAAACATGATATTCACATCTGACCAGGCTAGTGTCCACATTCCGTGAGGTCCTAGTTTCTGGGATGCAGATGTGAGCTTTTGTCCCTGAAAGATCTCTTAGCACGTTCCACATGAATGTCTTTCAATGGGCAATGATTTGCGTTATTTTATGTTTGCAAAAGGAATTGTAAGTCAGAAAATGTCAAAAGGAAATGCCAGGGAATCTGTGTCATTTATGTATTTCTTTTTTTCCATGGTCTGTTTCTCTTGAGCAAATGAAATGACAGAAGAACACTGCACATTAGGAAACCTCTTATTCCTGACAGGCATTCGGGACTGACTAGCTGTAAATCTTCAATTCAGGTGTTCCTCCTTGTATTGTATAATCAAAAGGCCAAGACTGAGTGGCTACTAGCTCTCCGTTCTTCCTGGTGTCAGAACAGGCTTTGTTTCGCACAGAGATACAAACAAAAGGAAGAAAAAAGATAAGCAATGCAGCAGAGCTGAGATAGAAACATGTTTACAAAAGAGAGAACAAATGGGCAATAATTTGCAAGCCCAGTGCAACCTCGGAACACACAATGGGATATGGCTGAAGTAGCCAAAAGTCTTTTCCACAGCACTACAGAAAGGAGTGGGGAGTTGAATTAGAAGAATTGGTACTAAAGTACAGCTTAATGAACAGATTCAAAAGGACCAAAAAAAAAAAAAAAAAAGGGAAGATATGGCAAATAAACCTATTGCTTTTTGAAAATTCCCCCTTTGACACAGGTTGCAACCAACAAGCCTTTATAGTATCCTTTTTTAATTGCAGGGGATGTTTTCATCCTAGTATTCAGCTTGGACAACAGAGAATCCTTTGATGAGGTCAAGAGGCTCCAGAAACAGATCCTTGAGGTCAAATCCTGCCTGAAGAACAAGACCAAGGAATCAGCTGACCTTCCCATGGTGATCTGCGGCAACAAAAATGACCACAGTGAAATCTTCCGCAAGGTACGCTCAGATGAAGGTGAGAACCTTGTCTCCAGTGATGAAAACTGCGCTTACTTCGAAGTTTCAGCCAAGAAGAACACCAATGTAGATGAGATGTTTTATGTCCTCTTCAGCATGGCTAAGCTACCTCATGAGATGAGCCCTGCCCTCCATAGGAAAATCTCCATCCAGTATGGTGACACCTTCCAACAGAAATCCTTCCGGATGCGCCGAGTCAAGGACATGGATGCCTATGGCATGATCTCTCCCTTTGCTCGTCGGCCAAGTGTCAACAGTGACCTGAAGTATATAAAATCAAAAGTTCTCAGGGAAGGTCAGTCAAGGGAGAGGGAGAAATGCACGATCCAGTGAAGGGGGCTTGCAATTCTGTCTGAAGTCATCATCCACATGCAGTGCCTTAAAGAAAAATGGTCTGTGGAAGCATAGAATGGGCTCACGGGGTTCACAGAGAAAACCCAACATGGAGAAAGGATAACTCTTCCTGCAGATTCTGCTGAGTCATGAATGTAAATAACATCGTCCTTGTAAATTACTGGGAGAAAATCATATGCTTGAGATACAAGTGCATTTCTCTGTCTTTGTAATGTAGTTTCTCTTCATTCCCCTTTTTGTTTAAGGAAGTAAAGAAGTAAAGAAATTTCAACCTCATCCTTATGAAGAAAGTAGGTCAAAAATGCACAGAAGGCATTAACAGTTACCCAGCGTGCAGCTCTTGCTAAGAGAGAGGAGATTATGTGTATGCATGTGTGTATCTCTGTGTGTCTGTGTGTATGTGTGCATGCATGTGTGGAGCACTCCTTTAAAAAATGGGATTTGCATTTCAAAGGGTAACAGTCTTACTGAGGTTTCCCAGCTTGAGAGTGGACTCTATAATACAGACATATGACTCTAACTCGCTTCTGAGGGGACCTGGATTGAGAAGATTTTGATTTTATGTTTGCTGGAACAGTTATCATTTGACATCAACATGAATGTTGTTTTGTATTATAGATGTCATTTGGGGTTGTTTTTTTTTTTTTTTAATTGTCTGGGGTGGGTTCTTAGCAAAATCAGATGGCAAGTGCATTTGGTATCAATTTCTAGCAGTGAAAGGTGTTTTTCATCTGTAAAACTATATAATATATACATTGATTGAAAGTGAAGTTGTGCTACGAAAAGCCAATACATTTGACTGCTTTGCAAGCCTAGTGTGATATTGTTTCTCAAAGCAGCCACACCAACTCTGAATACCATAGTACAAATGCCAGCCTTTGCCTTGCTGGCCACCGAAGCAATGGCTCCTTCCTCTGCCTGTATCAGCTGAGACTGACCAGATTCATATGTTGGCTTAGACCACTTCAGAGGCAGGATTGGGTTTTCCTTCAAAATTAAGAACTGAATGGTTGTAGGGCCAGCTCCATCATATTTCTTTTGTTAACATGCCTCTAGTCATTTTGTTCACTGTTTTCCCTGCTGTCTGATAAAGGTTGCCTTGATGGAAACCTTTGCACTGCAGAAGTCCTTCAGAACAGAAGCTTTGTGCTGGCTGGCTGAATAGGCCTGAATTGGCTGGCCAGATAAATCTGGGGCTGTCCATTCACTTCTTCGCTTTCTCAGCCCAGTCCAGGCTTCCTTGTCTTCAGGTCTCTCCCTGTTCTGCTTCTGGCTTTGTTGTTTGATGTGTTCCTGTATGCCCTCAAAGCCAAATATGTTCTTTCAGATGTAAGCTTGCCACTCTCACTGGGTGGAATGAGATGTGTGCACACATAATTATGGGCAAAGAATGGCCCCAAGACTGTACACAACAGTAGAGTATATATATTATACATACCTCAGAAGGATCTTCAGATACCTTGTCCCTCCCTCACCCTCAAATTCTGTTCTTGGCAGTATCTGCCTTGCTGTGTCCTGGGCAGAACTGTGAGCTGTGAGTTAATGCTAGAATTTGACAGAAAACCAAAAATGATGGTTGTCTGTAAAAATTAGCCCCTGGGACTCAAACCCCCATATTAATTTATCAGCTCTGTTCTTCATTGGTACTGTATATTGACTGGTAAAATACACTGTTCTTTTATTCCTGTTGCCAGGGCAAGCACCTTTCAGACCATGCCTCCCTCCCTATCTGTTAATATGTACATGGTTTATGATTAAACCTGTTTTGTTTATTAGCTGCGTCCTGGTCCTTTTTTACTTTCTCCAAGAATAATGAGGAAGGTCCTATTTTTCTGTTGTGCAGGTGCAGCTAGGGAAGTGAGTTGTGGGTTGAGAGCCCTGATAAGATCTCCAGTAAGTTCTGGAAGAGCCTCCTATGTCCTCCAGACAGCAGGGGCTACACATTTGTCTGTTTGGAACAGAACTGTGTCTATACCTACATATTGCTATCTATCTATCTATCTATCTATCTATCTATCTGAACATCAACTTATATCAACAGATAGCCTCACAAGCAGAAGCAGATAGTTATTCTTTCCCATGCTGCCTCCAACATGAGAAAATAACCACTCCCTCTTTCATGCTCAGAGCTGGTGTACTCATCACTGGTGCAATTTACTGTGGTCTCTGCAGAGACATCACTGTTGCTCTCAGAAGACTCTCCATCTCACCATCTGTACCTCTCAGCTGTATGAGTCTTGGTCCCCCTGAGCACATGCCTACCTCCCTACAGACTCTCCACCCAAATGCATGACTACTGAATGTACCAGTGATCAAGCTCTGGGACTCATCTGCCAGAGGGACATGGCGGGGTTGAAGACAGAGTGAGAAGGGCATGTGCACTGGCCATTGATTGGATTAAGGGGCTCCAGGAGGCTAGAGGAGAACTCCTTGCACTGTAGCCCATGTGCTGCATTACTGAGTCTATGTCTGCTCTCACTCGCCTGCTAAATAAAGATGAATTTTTAAAGAGTCTCCATAATCATCAAGTCTCTGCCTTTATCTTGCACCACTGACCTTAAAGTTATTTTCCCTGCTGTCCTTCCATCTCCACAAAGACACCAGCTTTCCTCCCTCTTCCTCGTCGTCCTGTTCCTGCCTTTTCCACCATGGATATGAAGCCGCAGGGCATGGAAAAACAACATTGTAGTGACAGCAAGGGCACAAGAGTAGGGGAGGCTGAAGACCAAGGAGCAGGTGCTCACAGAGATATGCTGGATTCCACAGGAAGGCCAGTGAGCCCCAGCTTCACAGCCCAGCTTGGCCTGCCAAAGCTCAGGGTGAGAAACTGGCTGGGAGTGAAGGTGAAGCAGCATTACAGTCGCCCACAGAAACAAATGGCAATAAGCAGGTAATCTTATTAAAGTAATCCTAGTTTTCTCTCTGCATTTTGTTGCTGATGGTAATTGCTTTTGAAGTTAGATTATCGTGCTCCTGAGGACATTTTTTTTTTTGCTTTTATTATTTCATTACAGTCATTCTATTAATATTCATGTATTACTTGGGCTCTAGAAGTGCTAACAGCCCCTAAAACAGACGGTATGTGTCTCAGTTGTTTATTCACAGTTAGCAGCCATTATATTCTGTGAAAAGGGCTGGAAAACAGAGAGCAAGGCTACCTGTGTGCACAGAGGGCATAAGGTAAGGCAGGAAGAGGAAAGGGGAATTGCTTCTTCCTTGCTAACCGCTGAACGTATCTGGCTGTAAGAGAGAGCAGGGAAGGGCTTTATGGGAAACTCTATTACATGTGTGCAGAAACAGCGAGACCCTGAAAGGAGCAAAGAGCAGACCTACAGCCAGGCCTCAGAGGCAATGGAAAGAGAAGCAACTTTTTTTTTCCCCTTGGGATTCAGGGGACCTGCACAGAACTTACCGTAACCCAAGAAGTCATGAAGAACTGGACTAAGGGGAAGTCTGGAGAAAAGGATCAGTCCAGCAAAGATGCTGCCAGCAGGTGTACCTTTACTTGGTCTTACTTAGCGTAATTGTTTTATTCCAATAGCTACCTTGTCCTGCACTGCAGTATATAAAACCTAGCATTAGTGATACAGAGCCTTGCTGATGTTTTTTTGTGTACTTACTTCCAGGACAACGAGCAGGGACATATACCTGACTTAGGATCAGTCATAGCCCTGGAACAAGACATGGCCGAGATTTATTTTGCACATTGCTCGACACAGCAAGAAAGTCCTTGTCCTGAAGAAATTACAACTCAACACATTATAGGAGATACTATAAATAATGACAAAAAACTATGTAAGCCACAGGGTCAGTACAAATCAGGAAGGAAATAGTGGTCATGGTGAATTAAGTAAAAAATAAATTGAGGGTGGGAAGGACAGAGTGAAAGCCTGTTTAGACATTCAGAGGACTAAATTAGGCTTCTGTTCTGAAGAATCCCCAGGATGACTGCTGCCACCAGGCCAGCTTTGAGAGGCTTTCACGGTGCAGCCTCACAAAGCGCATTGTCTTCTTGAGACCCCAGGGTGCAATAGGTCTGATTGTCTGGGAGGCTGAAGGGCTTTTTATTACCACAAAGGCAAATAGGAAATAGTGGGATAATTTTTAAAAGGGCAGCAAAAGAGAAAAGAGCTTCAGAAGGGGGCTTACAAAGGTAGGATGGCAATAGGAGGTAGGGTAGATAAAGGAGAGAAAAGGTAGACTAGAGCATATGCTACAAAATGTACCTTTCACCCTTATTTTCTCTACACACAGTCAAATCTGAAGACATTTTTTTGTCCTTCCTCAAATATTTACCACCACTTATCACTGTTCAGGACCCACCTTCCATCTCTCATCACACCTTTTGTTGTCTTAGATTTGCCCTCCTGTCATGTATCGTATTGTGGACTGCCTTGCTAGCTCTGTCCCAGTGTCTTGGCTAGTATAGAAGGTTTCAGGCAGAGGTATTTTTGAAGTAAGTGATGATTATTTGATTTGATTTGAAATCACTATTATGTCCAGGGGTTTTATTAGCATTATTTTTTCTGTAAAAATACATGGTGCCAGGCTCAGATTAAAGGGTCTCCTTGGAAAAATATATAAAACGTGATATAATGTACATTTTCCCCACTGGTTTCTATAGAAACAGTCTTTTCTCTGCGTTCAGAAAGAGCAGAGAACTTGCAGGGGGGAGATGAGTAGTAGCGGCTCTGCCCTAGATCTTTCACCTCTAGCCCTCATGGGAAGTTTTCTTCCCTTCAGTTTCTTTTATGTGGAGAAACAAAGACCACCAGCCAGATCCACCCTGTAGACCACTCAGTATATCTGGTAAAGCGGTGGGATGGGTATGCTACTGTAGATCAGAAAGTAATTTCCATGATGTGATGGTAAACTGCGGCATTTTTCCTGGCGCAGTACCTGACAATGGGGAATACGCATTGCAAACTGCTATAAACCCAACTTCTGTACTCAGGTTTGGTTGCTGTTAGCTATGAGCCTTGCCAAACTTCTCTCTTCCCTGTGTCTTTATAGACCGCCATCTGGTACAGTCAGAGCCTCTGACTTCCCAAAGAAACATTTCCTTTTGCTCTCATGACAACATCAGCCAAAGACCTTTCCTTGCCCCTACAAGGGGCCATCCACAGCATGCAGAACCGCCCTGAGTCCCAGGCATCATGTTCCTAGAAAGTTATTGATAGTTTGGAAGGAGGCCAAGGACTAGCAAGAAAAAACATTTTATGAGCCTAGAGGGATTGACTTGAGTAAGCCTTAAGAAAAGTCTGAAAGGAATAATTCTGTACCATGTAGGTAAACAAAGTCTGAGAGAGGCTGGCTGAAAACCCCTAGATGTGTTTGAAAAGTGGAGATGACAACTGACACAGCACTTTATTTAGAGCTGGACAGTGGGATATCTCAGTGGGAACAAGAGTATTAAGCAGGAAATCATAGGCAAAAGAGCAGGGCAGACTTTAGGGCAGTGGAAAATTTTCAAAGAGATGCGATGAAAGTCCCATTACGAAAACACTGGGGAAAAAATTGAAATCTACATAGCCGACAGGGGTAACTTGGTGTTGGCAGTGGGCTAAACTGGCTGAGCCAGTAGGTTATTTTGATCCCCCACTCTTATTTCTATGATGGACCTTGAATCCAAGTCTGCTTCAAAGAAATTTTCCTCAGACTGTCTGTCCTCACTGCATGCCCCCGAACCCCCAAGTGGAGGGTTGGTAGTTCACTGGTCCCCTCCAGCTAGACCACTAACAACAGACACAGGACTTCTTTCGTCAGACCCTGCTTTTTAGATCATTTCCACAAAGATCCCTGGACTGTTTGCAGAACACAGCTCCTTTGGTGAATTGTCCATAAACAGTTTCTTGCACATTTGTTTATTGTTCAGAAGTATTTGATGAATGATTTATGCAAACTTGTCCTGTGCTTTGTCTGCGATGGATAACTAAGATTCGTTCATATTAAACATGAAGATCAGGAGAGATGAGGTCACTGTGTTTCAGGACATATTGTAACAAAGTAAAAGAATATAAATGAAAAAAAATTTCAACTTGAATATGTGTCTTTACATCACGAGCAAAGCAAACTCCTTCTCTCCAACCCATTCCTTCCCTCTAGGCGCTTGAAGGAGGGATTTCATAGACTGTATTTATTCAAGAGTGTTCTCTCACAAACACTTGGCTTTCAGCAGTTAGTATAGAACACCAACTCACACATGAGAGCATTGAATCTTCTAGAATGGCTTTAGCCATTCTATATCTTGAGTTCATAGTTAAAAAAAGAAAAGAAAAGGAACAAAGGAAAATAACCTCTACAGTTGTGGTGATGAAATGACTGAAGTGGGGGACGAAATTTCTGGCTCCAAGAAACAATTCCTTCACACACTGAGACCTTATCTGGAAAACTGCACAATTCTATTAAACTGTGACTTGTGGTCTTCCCATGTCAAACTGAGAACAAAAGCAACCAAAGAAACACAAGAGACGCTCCCAGCCAGGTGTTGCATTTCAGACCCCACTAACAGCAGTGCTATGACGGATCCCACCTGGTTCCTCAATGTCTTTGCAAAGCTCCCAGGAACTTCAGGGTTAAAATAAGTTAAAGTTGCTGGGTGTTAGGTAACACGGGTTTCTGTCTTACTCTTCAGGTCAGAGATGTAACAGCCTGTAGGAACAGCCCCACCAGTTTCCAAACTCTTTACATAAATCAACGTCTTGATTTCCCATTCCTGACAGAGGGCCAGTAGCACTCACGGGAGAGCTGAGAGAGGATAGACACCTTCTAGACTGAGAGGCACTTGGGTACCACAATGATGGATAAACACATTAGAAGGTGAAGAGGCAGACCGGAAACAAATATCACCGCAATCAGGAGCTGAGCTGCTGCAGTGCCAGCTACACAGGAGGGCAATTACATTTTGCATAATCCCTGATTTCTGCACTACTTACTTACAGTCTTGTTCTCCTCAGCATCCACTGAGCTGGCAAGTCCCAGGAGCCTCAGGATTAACATTATGCACTGGCTAACCCCTGCTCTTCAATCACTACATACCTGTATGCTAAACAGTAGTGTGCTTGCAGAAAGATTTTTGCTCAGGGACCCTTGGATGGACGCACAGCATAACCTCTGCTTTCACCCTCTCTCTGCTGGAGAAATCAAAGCCTCAGGGAAACACAGCCCTGTAAAACACAACCTGAGGGGTTAGAGGACAGCATAAGGAAGATCAATGGCATTGCTTTTGGCTGGTTCAGGGCAGAATGTCTCATTTTTTCTTTCACAAAACAGTTTGTTCCTTGCTGGGTGGCTCATTGCCAAGGTAATAAATACAAGCTTCTAAAAAGAAATAAAATAAAAAGGAAAAATAAACACAGAGCAATGACTTGTTCTGCAAATTGACAGAGACTTGCCTGAGGCAATGGATAAGGGGTGACAGGGATGAACAGCTCTCTCCTGGAGCCTTATTAGAGAGTGGACTGGAGCTCTTCTCAGATACTCTCTATGAGATGCGGCCATCTGGGAGAAATCCAGATTGGCAGTTATCAGAGAGAACAATTCCAGCTGGCCACAACACTTCCAAACCAGAAATTATCCCTTACACAATGGCACTGACTCAGACTGCTTGCAACTTTTGTTGAGTTTGGGGCAGTTACACAAGTTCTGTCATTAGTCATGGTGGTATTTATTTGTATTATGGAGTCCTGCCCACAGACCAGGACCCAATTATACCAGACAATATACAAATGCAAAATAAATAAGAAGTCTCAGTGTACACAAAGGCCACGGCAAAATCTTAGTCATTAACTACATCTGCCATTTCCACCCTGTGCCTCACAGCATCTGTCCTATCCTATGGTGGCTATCTACCTGTTTCCTACCAGCATCCCATCTGTCACCTAAAGTGAGAAGATGCCGCAGTGTGCAATATTAATCCGCCACTTCCCTGATTAACATCTGAAAGCTGCTATAAACCCAACTTCTGTACTCAGGTTTGGTTGCAGTTAGCTATGAGCCTTGCCAAACGTCTCTCTTCTCTGTGTCCTTACAGACCGCCATCTGGTATGGTCAGAGCCTCAGACTTCCCAAAGAAGTCTGTGGTAGCAGCATCACCAAGACCTAGCATAATTTAGTTGTGCTCTTCCTTCAGCTGGATTTACTGAAACAGAGAAAGCAGATGTAAGGGTTATGCACTGTTTCCAAAATGCTCATGGGATAGGTAAATTCTTTATTATACTTGCAGTTGTTCCTAGCAGTCTTGCCAAGGAGAGATCTCTAAGGTAGGCAGAGCATGTTTGTGCTCTGTTAGTGGTCCTGTGGTTGTGCAAGCCCCAAGCCAGCCGTGGCACATGGTAGTTCAGACCTAACGCCAAAGTGTCCTGTGACAGGCAGTGGAGCTGCCTTACATATGGCTGTCGTGAAACCTGAATCTGGGCAGGGAGAGGAAGTGAGGCAGCCATGCGGGCATTGCCAAGTCATGGCAAAGGCCTGCTGACTGCCCTGTCCTTTCATGACCAGGTGATGACTCAAGGGATGTCTGCTTCTCTCCTGCCTGTGAGCCTTGCTGGGAACTCTCATAGCTCTCAGGGGAAAGAAATGGGTCAGACACTGCTAGGAGCAGGGTGCCTACCCACCTCTGAAATACAAATTGATGGGACAGAACACATTTTCAGCCACTCAGGGAATTTAAAGTTGAAAGTAGTGAAAATGCATGGAGAAGATCGAGATTCTCATCAGTGGCCCCTTTGTACTGCCGTAACTGACGCAAGAGCTGCTTTTTGCCCTTGATCTCCCAGAGAGGAATATCTCTATCACAGGCTTTGGCAAAACAGTTCACAGTATCCTAAACCTTTGTTTCCTGCCTCCACAGCATGATCGTTGGAGAAAGGCCCTCCCTCAGATGGATGGTAAAACCCTCTTAGATGATACAGAGCCCAACTGGTGGAGAGCACCCCAGCAGCAGCAGGGCATTTTACTGTGCTAGACAGTGAGCAGATGCATAAGAAGTGAATGTCCTTGGTGGACGGGAGAGCCTTAGGTATGTTTTCTATCCCTTCTTCTTGGGACTTGACACATATCCCCCAGTGCATTTTCTCTTGTCAGACAAGAATTCTGCCAAAGAGGAAATGTCTGAAAGCACTTCATTAATTAAAGAGCCTTGAGTTCTACTGTTTTTCCATGAGACTTCAGACTCTGGATTGACTAAAACATGTAGACGTGCCACTTCAGGATATGGTTTAGTGGGCATGGTGGTGTTGGGCTGATGAATGGACTTGATGATCTTAAAGGTCTTTTCCAACATTAATGATTCTGTGATTCTGTGACTTTTGAAGATGACATGAGCTTAGGCTCACTTAAGCAATTTCTCAACTTTATCAAAATTTGTTGCCTGAAGAGGGAGCATTTAAAGACTGAGATTTATCAGGAGGAAACATTGCTCTGAACCAAATTTCCACTGAAAGAGAAAATTGAAAAGATAAGTGATTTTGTATGAGAGGTGCTTCAGTAGTGAAGGTTTCCTTAGTAAAACAAGAACTGTCTGAGAGGCCCTTCTGCTTTCCCACTCCTTTACATTAGAAAAAAGAGAAGATTGCTGCTTCTTAAAAGAATTGAGAAAAGGAATGTATTCCAGAGTGAAATGTCATTTTTACATTTTTTTCCCATGGTATCTTTTTGTCAACCAGGAATTAAAGCAAAAGAGACAATAGAGGCCCAAACATAATCTGTCATCTGTGCCCTCACCTCTGTTTGGCTGGGTCTGTGTTCCTACCTCTATCTTTTCCTTCACTGGCTAAAGGAGAATCTGAAGCAAGAACAGTTATTTTTGACTAGAGGCATGTGGGGTGCTCCAAGACTTTGAGACAGTAGGAAAAACAAGCATTAGCAAGTGGGAAAATTGGGAAAATTATCTCTAAATTAGCTCTACAAGTCTTGTGCCAGACTCTATTCTCCTCTAGAATGGCCTTGTTCTCTTCTGTTCCCCTCCAGCTTTTCACAAAACATCCAGACAGGGAAAGATAGTACCTGCTATTTCTAGCCCTCCTAAACTTCAGGTGAAACCTTCCGGTTTTTTTGTGCTCAATCAAATGGCTCTGTTGAGCTGTGTCTATACTGCCAGGTATTCCCCATTTGCATGCCAGTCCTTGTGCTCTGATTGTCCTCACCACCTGCATGTTGGTGCGTACTGCAGTGCCACGTTGGTGCTTGCTTGATGGGTTTTAGCCCGTGACATTGCACATATGCTCAAGGCTGTTACCAGGGTCTCCATAGATGTAGTTTCCAGAGCCTATTCCCTTCTGGCACTCCTAGGGAAATGGCTGATGAGACAAGAGCTTTTTGTACACATGGCACAGTGACTCTTCTCTGCAACATGTTGTGTCCCATCTCACAAAACCATCAGATGTCCTTTCATGTCATAACAACAATGCATAGAATGACAAATGACTGCCAGAACTGAGGGTCTTCCCCTGGTTTGTCCTTCTCCGCCCAAGTAAGTATTGGTGCCAGGAAAAGCATTAGAAACTGTACTGTAAAGAGTAAGCCTAGATTACTGGAGTCTTTCTGAATTTCTGTGCCACAGCACTTACCCTATCTGTGGCCCATATCAGGCATGTGCTAGTCACCCACACTGTTTTGGCCTGCAGAAAAAGAAAACCTGGGTGAATACCCTAAAAAGGGATTTGTGGTACGCTCCACAAGTCTGTTGTGGGGCATAGCCACAGACCATCCCAGAAATAAATGTACAGCCAGCCAAAATTACTTTAACTTCAGAAATGAGAAGTCAAAAAGAGAGCACTATGGAAGCTTTGCAGTGCTATGCAAGGCCAGTTGTGTAAGGCTCACTGAATAAACTGTGCCACATTCAAACAGCTTGACCCTGAGGTGTTTACAGAACAGCACAGCTGAGTCCAGAGCTTGGGGTCAGTAGCCTCAGAGGGACCAGAGTATGTTGGCACCACACTAACAAGCTAGCAGGGTAACTTTAGGGACACACCGGTCTTTGACACCATGCCAGCAAGGTCGCAACCTCAGAAAGGCCTGATGCATGATAACTGGTCCAACAGTTGTCTACTGTGACAGGAAACGTCAAAGTGGCCTATGCCTTGACATGACTCCAGTTGAATATGGGCATTTAGCCAGAAACTGCTCTGTGGTGGGAAGTACCGCCTGCCTGTTTGCCAGGAGGGGCAGAGAGGGAGAAGCTGAGTATATCAAAAAAGGTCAGGCCAAGAGGTGGCAAGAGTCAGTCTTCAGGTTCCCCCAAAACTGCTAGAGCCAATTTACGTTCTGGAGCCTGGAAGGGGCAGAGAAGAGAACACACAATAAAGTGCGTAGGAACTGGGAAAAATGAAGCAGACAGAGCCGTCATCGGGTGAAGTCTGTCCTGTGGACAGGAAATGTTTCTTTGGGATAGTTTTAAAGGTTTCATTTTCTGCCTCTGCTCCAGAGACAAGAAGGCTGACTATTTTTAAAGATAAGTTTGACGTATTATGAAGGAGATTGTGTGACATGATAGGCTCTTGCAGTCAGGAAATGGACACCCTGGCACTGCGCTTCTGCACTTAGGCTCTGGCCATCTGCAGGCTTCACTCTTTTTCTCAGGAGGAGACAGGAAAAAAGGAAAAAAGGAAAAAAGGAAAAAAGAGAAAGGAGAAAGAAGAGAAGAGAAGAGAAGAGAAGAGAAGAGAAGAGAAGAGAAGAGAAGAGAAGAGAAGAGAAGAGAAGAGAAGAGAAGAGAAGAGAAGAGAAGAGAAGAGAAGAGAAGAGAAGAGAAGAGAAGAGAAGAGAAGAGAAGAGAAGAGAAGAGAAGAGAAGAGAAGAGAAGAGAAGAGAAGAGAAGAGAAGAGAAGAGAAGAGAAGAGAAGAGAAGAGAAGAGAGAAGACACAAAAAGAAGAGAGGAAAAGAGAGGGAAGGGAAGGGATGGGAAGGGAAGGGATTTACAAAATCAAATGCTCAAAAGCAAGAGGCATCTTTCCCATGACTATATTAATAAATTAAATGGTGTCAGGGCATGTTCCTGTACTCCAGAACTGAATCACCCATTCTGTTAAATTGTTTGCACATTCCCTGCCACAGTTTTGGCCCAGACCAAGGGAGGTCCTCCTAGACAATTCCCTCAAGCAGTCTGTGATTTAGCCCAGGCCAGGAACAATTCTTCGCAAGGAGTTTGCAGGCAGTGACCCACTTCTGGAGGGTAATGAGGTTTAATGGAGTGAATGTAGATCTTTCCATTACACTTGGCTTCTCTGCCGGAGAAAGATGCTACATTTAATTTTCTAGTACAACTGTAGCCTACAGTACCATTCAAGGAGCAGGGTAGAAAAGGTTACAGGGTTTGGAAATATCTCTGATGTAACCTGCTCATAGTGTGAAACAAGAACATCCTTCACATCCTTTCAATAAACAGCTGTGGCTGCTTCCTTCAGCTCTATGTGTGCTTACAAAATGGCCTACTGGCAAACTCATGGAAATAAACTAGAACGGGCATGAAAGTCACTGTTTTGGAAGGTACTGCAGAGAAACAGCAGTACAATTCTACATCTAGATCTCTAGAGTTGCAAATAAAATATGTGGTGGGGAGGACAGAAGGAAGACTGCTCAAAAAGAAAAGAAAAGGAGGCGTGAGGGCAGGTCATACAGGACTAGGTTGCTGACTCTAACAATGTGTCAAGGGTCTCATGCCAATTTACATTGCCCTGCTGATGCTATGCAAAAAGCCTAAATGTAGTCACAAGACAAGTTACAAACCTTCAGCTCCATTCATCTTTTGCATCAGAAGTACTTGGAGCACAACAGCAGTAAATTAGTGCCAGCTCTCCTGCTGAGATAATTCAAAGTATATTTCCCTGCCCAGCAGGACCTGATTTTTCATGTCGATTACATATTGTGATTAATATGGAGGCATTTGCTCATTTAATAGGGGAAAAAAACCCCAAACCCTAAAACCTTCACCAAATAGGGCTTTTGGGTGGAAAACGTGCTTTGTTTATTCTTCTCCATTGAGTGAACCATTAATTTCAATGAAGAACTGCAGCCAGCCATGGGCAATGATACAAAGAGATTGATAGATCCACTCTACTTCACCCTCACATACCTATTGGGGTACATGTACATTTGAGTGAGGCTTGTCAGTTACCTTCGTGCTTGATATTGTCCCTACCTCCCACACCACTGATTAGTGTCACTCACTGAATGAGCAGAGAGGGCGTGGAGGCAGATTCTGCCAGCAGTAAGAAACTTACTTCAAATCAAACCTGGAAATAACAGCCTAAGATTCATGCGATGTAGGTGGAGGGGGGAGGAGAGGAAAACATCTTTCTCTTGAAGGACTCATGGCTCCTTTTGTTTCTTGTAAAAAAGAAATGATCTAGCTGACTAGAGAGGCAGACAGAAGGTAGGTTGATTTTAGCAGCGCTGTGTGATGTCTTGGCGATGAAATGGTTCAGGGTCAGGGGGTGGGGAAATACAGTGGGAAATTATGTTATTTGTGGGGGGTCCCTGTGAAGACAGGTGATCAATATCCATCTGCCAGAGAGAGCTACATTGTCTTTATGGGATTAGCTCCACATGGCAGGAGCCCAAGAGACTCTGAAGTATGATACAGAGGTAGTGAAGGAAGAGGGAGGGAGGTGGGAGGCTGGTTTTCATGTCTGCATGTTGACAGCCAACATCTTGCAAACTCGATGCAGAAGGCTTTTGCTAAAGATTGGTCTAAGGAGATGTGACATGTGGTAGCTAGAAATGGTGCTGAGCTGCAAAGATCTGAACTGGAATCTCCACAAAGCTTGAGCATGCCTAGGAATCGGAGCTCTGGTCACCATACTGTGAAAGGGTTAATTTGGATGTTATGGAGTTGGGAGGGGGGCTGGGAGGGTCTCAAATTAAATCTGGTTGAAGATGAAGAACAGGAATTTATGCTTCAGACTGGGGTGTGACAGAAATATCTGTGTTGCTTAGTGGTTATTGGAGTCACTTGGAGTCAGGACTTTGCAAGCAAGAGGAGGGAAAGTCCTGTCTGCAATGGGACAGATTCAACTGTATGGTACCAGTTCTACCTTCTGCAAAACTAGGCTATTAATATTGCTGAGATAGACACTGTGAGGCTTAGGAATTCTTGTAGAAGAGTACAGGGAAGTCCAAATATGCATCGCAAGAGATACCTGGAAGACAAACAAACAACAGTGGGTATGCCTGTTGCTGAGCACCCACCACTTCCACTGTTGGCAGTGAGATCAGGGCAGAGGAAGGGGATGGAGGAGGCTTGTGCTCTTGTTGGACCAGGCTTTTAGAAGAGACATATCATCAGAGTCTCACGAGCTTTGACATCTGTGGGATGAGGAGCCTGGACAGGTCAATTTTGCTTTAGGAATGGAAGAGTTAAGGAGAGAGGATGTAAAAGGAGATGGAGGGCTGGAAGAGAGCTCTTAAGAGTTGGGGTAGATGCTCCTGCAGTCTTTCAGGGTGGGGAAACAAAGTACTGGGAGCAGTAGCTGCTCTTCCCAGCATTAGTCATCACCCCCCGCACCGAAGCCTGTCAGGAGCCCCAGCCAAATTCAAGTGTCCTGGAGGAGGCGAGGTCAGCTGCAGGAGCAGGGCTGCCTTATGTCTATCCAGCAGACTGCTGCTCAAGGCAGCTGCCTGTCCTGCATCTACCCAGATCCACCTCGACTCGCCTTTCCTGTAAGGCCTGTAAAAGCAACAGGTCCTGTATTATACCAGCCCTTTGCAGCACCTAGCACGTGGGAATCCACCCCCTCCTTGGGGCTCTAACTACAACCCACAAAGCCATTGCTACGATTAAAAGGCCATTGTCTGATGAGATACAATTAGGGATTATAACACACCTTGATTCTGCACCCTCTGAAACTGCTGACAAATCCCTGCCAGGGCAGGAGTCCTTTTCAAGGCAGTGATGGGGTGCTCCATGTGACATTCACTCTTTGAGGAGCTGATCATTTCACTGTCAAACAAAAGCCATACAGCTGGATTCCATACACAAATTACTCCATCCAGAAATAGATGTCCAATTAAGGGAAAATATGTTTCCAAAAAACATTTTCTTTCCTACAGTTTATAAGGTTTCTTTTTTTTTTTTTTTAATGACTTTTCTTGTCAGTCAGTTTGGGATTGGTTTATTTTTAACTGAGTTAGTAAACTCCTATACACGAAACCCCTTATGTAGAAAGAACAGTCTCTGCTATTTGTTTTAGGGTCTTTTAATAGCAGAACAACTATTATATTTTCCACTCCATCTTTTGCCCCAAAGTCTTTCATGTCATTGCAATTCAATGGATCTAAGATCTGATTTTAAGGGAAGTTGCAGAGGCTCAGAAGACCTCAAAAACAGGCACTGCGAGATTTCCAGGGCTGTTAAGGCTGATAAAGAGAAGCAAAAAGTTTTAAGTTAAGAAGAGATTAGCACAATGATCTAGTTTACACCCCTGAGAAAGTACATCCAACAGTCCTGACATCAAATAAGTGACCTCTAATGAGGAAAAAACCCTGCGAGTTCACAAAGCAGATTCCTCTTCCCGGCAGAGATCCCTGCACCTCTCACACATAATCATTCCTTGGAGGTAGTAAAGACAACAGGACACGTGGAGAGAGGAAAGCGTAGCTGCTTGGAGTGGGTGTGTGCTAGGCAGGTCTGGTTGCTTGGGGTGTTTGGGTGCCATGTCTTTCTTCTAGGCTTCTCCATCTTTGGTGGCTCAGAATTACTGTTCTTCAGTGAGTGCTGGGGTTAGATGGAGGTGAGGGTCCCCATCCTTCCCAGTCCTGCACTGGGATCTGAAAAGCCTCCCAGAGAAATGTGCTTTGCAGGAGTGCTCGACTTGCGTCGTCCAGCTGTTTTGGCACCAAGTTTCACCAGGATTTCAATCCTCTCGTGTTTCTTTGTTCCACAGTCCCTCAACACATGAGACTTTTGTACAGGGCAATCACAAATCCAAGAGAGGCCAGCGGTGCGGGCAGAGGTGCCTGTGAGAACCAGAGGATGGGAAGGAGGAGAAGGAAGATTCAGTTCACCTTCACCATGCTTAATGTGGATTTGAGCCACTCTGGATATCAGCAGGCGATCGGGATCCTGCTGACCCTCACTGTGGGTGCTCTCCCCTGGCTGTCCAGGGGGTCACCTTGCGATTACTGCGAGAGAGGTAAGGGAAAAGCACATTGCCAGTAATCTCAGAAATATTTAGGAGTCTACAAACAGGTGGGAAACCATTATCCTAAAGTCAATCACCCTCCTAAAATCCCTGCTGGGCTTCTGTTTTGCCAGAGCCGCTCTGCAGGGGCCGGCGTGCGGGAGAGGGGCTCCAGCTGTGCCCTGTGACTGGTGGGGATGTGTAGGCAGCGGAGGGACGGGGCAGCATGTTTTCCCCTGCCAGGGGCTGCCCTGAGACCGTCTCTCGCAGACCTCCACCATGGCTGGCAGCGGGATCACACCATACACCCTGCACAACCACCTCCTCCCTCGCCCAGAGACCACTGCATAGGTCCCCAGGCTGTCTCTGGGAGAGGTGGGGGCAGGGGTGAAAGAGGCATAAAAAAAAAAGGTGGAAAAAAAAGAACACAAAAAGCTGAGGTGATAGGCCGACATCTGGGGAAATTGTCTGGGTGTTGTGGGGCTGCAGGGTGAGGGCCTGGTCGGGCCTGGTACCCACGGCCGCCATGGCTTCCCGCCTGGGTGGCTGGGGGCGGGGGGCGTGAGGCACCAGGACGCCATCTTGTGGCGCCTCCCCACCAGTGACAGTCCACCAGGGCAGGGGACCGGCCTCCGCCCTGCTGCCTCCCTCCTGGCTGCCAGGCAAGCCCGGCGCACCTCATCCGCCCTCCCGGCCGGTGGCCGTCCACCACGGTGCAAGGCAGGCAGGTAGGGCCAGGCCCACAGGCCATCCTCCCCCCCCGGGTGCAACAGAAATGCAAATTTCTTCACTGAGGGACTGGATTATTTGTGGGCGGAGTTGAAACACTAGTGAAGGACTTTTAATCTTTTCAGTGAGAGCAGAAAAAGTTGTGGTGACCCCAATGCAGCTGGGTTGAAGCGGTCCCTTGAAATAAAGCACCTCAAGACCACACATAAGTCGGGGCACAGAGGTACCTTCCTCCCATCCTTCATGCACCCCGAGCCAGGGGAGCACAGCTGTGCAAACATGGTGGCCCCTGGGGCCATCCTTCCACCGGCTGCACTTGCCAGGATCGCATTTCTTCCCCTGGGGCCAAGCACGGCACACAGCTCTGAGTGGCCCAGGTTTCCCAAGGGGCCAGAGAGGAACTTTCTGATAAAAATGGTTCAAATTAGCAAATGTTGGTTTGTTAAACCTCATGCTTTTGAAGGAAAAACACTCTAACCACTGTGAAGCCCAGTGGTGCACTGGTAACTAAAAGCCTGAGTAACCGCTCCTTTTCTGGGTATGCCAGGTGGACAAATTCTCAACTGGGAAATTGGATAGCGATAAGGTCTCCGTCTACGAGCAACCTGCCTTGGCAATGTTATAGGGAGATTTCCATGGCCCAGCATGGAAATTCTGGTCAAAGCAAGAGGAAAGGAAAAATAAAAGTCCTTGTGAGCAGCCGTCAGGCAGATATTGTCCTCTGTGCTCATCTCAGAGTGCTCAGCCAACATTCGGAGAAATTATGAGGATCCCAAAGCTCAGGAAGAGATGGTGAAAATGAGTTCTCAAGCTTTATTCCAAGCATAGTCCTGAAGTGCAGCAGCAGAATTGAAAGAATGGTCTGGTTACCTTCATTTCTGAATTAATTGTTCTTGACCTTCTTAGTCATTGGACTCAACGCAACGAGGCTGAGATAGTAAGAGCATCTGCATTTGAAAGTCTCTCTTCCCAGAGAATGGTTTGATGCTGTTTGGCTTGACTGCAAATGTGGTAATCCAACCCATCATATTAACTAAGTGGAGAGAAGTCTGTTATGACAGTATCGACCAAAAATCATATGTATAACTCAGCACCCATCACATGATATTCATGTTTGCCCCAGCATCTTTGATGTACCTGACAACTGCAGTTATCTTCTTTGGATATTTTCTTTTTTCTGGTTCTTTTCTTCAAAGATGACAATGTAGTTAAGTCAGATTTGGCAAAGGAATTGTCTGTGTACTCTGAAATAAACATGAGAGAGGTAGGTAAAGACCTATGGAAAATAAACTCTTGTATGCAGTTTTCTTTCATTTGATCTCCTTAGAAATTTGTTTCAAATTCTTTAGGGAAGGAAAATTCCCTCCTGCCTATAGGTTTCTTATGTAGTACTGCTGCTTCTGCCAAAGAAAATAGACCAGAGAGCAGCCTCCTATCAAACTAGGATCCAGGTCTGGGTTTGAGCTCCTCTGAGAAGTTACAGTTCTCCTAGCCCAATGTTGTAATATGGGCTGCCATATGGCATGGCATTAGATGTGGTACCCTCTAGAGAAAGCATCTGTCCTTCTGTTGCCTCTTCTTCTCCATCACAAATTTGCATAAAAACCTTCCTTTAAAATTTGAGCGAATGAAGGGAATTGCAACATTTACTCCAAAACTCCTCGTAGAAGAAGCCTTTGAATTTTCTGTTTCTGTTCTTTATGACATCAGTCCAAATGTTCCCTGGACAAGTCCTGGTAAGATCCTTTATAGGAACCCCTGTGCTCTGTGTGCTGTATAGTGATACACAGACACACATATACACTCTGGCAGAGCTAGATATGACCCTCATGTCTTGGAATATCACATCTCTGTGTTTCTTTTCCTGTACCTTGAAATTATCACACACCATAATCATGCGCATGTTTTGAAAACATAAGGAGCTGTTCCACATCTAGTTTTTCTGCACCCAGCACTTTGTCCTCTCTGGGTTAACTCAACAGTCACTGGAAGTGCTATAGTGGCCCTTCTGATCTTAACCTAAATAGGTTTGGTTTTTTTCTCTAGAAAGTAGTAGAGATCTTCTGTAATGTCTGAGGTCATCTTGTCTGTCCTTCAATACAGCACAGACAAAGAATTTCCCTCCATAGACTTTGAACTGAGTTCATAATTAAGTTAATGTTCCGTGTGTCATACCTTTTTTTATTTGCAACTGAATTCAGTTTTGTTGCAATCTCATCTCCTTTCCCTGGCTGCTCTGTAACCAAGCCAAGCTGCATCTTATTCGGACACATTCTACCTGCTTCAATCGCACTTTGAAGTCCTTTGTGTCATGGTGCCTATACCTACAGATTCAGTGCGCTGTCTTTCATGAACACTCAAAGGAGTTGTGTGGAGAACAGATAGATCCATTTGAGTGTATTTTGTGTATGACTGGTGTTGTTTGTGTACAGTTTAAAGCCATGATGAGTGTATGAGGTCATGTAATGAAATAATGTCACATTACCTTGTGCAACAGGACGTAGCCTTTGGAAGCAAATGAGCCAAAGTCTGTCTTTTGTTGAAGTGAATGGACTTTTCACCTAGAAGAGAAACAGCAGGAGTCAGCAACTGCATTTCAGTCAGGCTATGCTTGCAGCCAGCTTTTCTTTAGGAACATTAGCAGTTGCTCTACAAAACTGCATGTGGTCTTCTCTAACAGCTATGTCAATGCAAAGGTGAACCTCCAGCAGAAAACAGGCGGATAGCTTAAGGAATGATAGTCAAGCTCATTTCGTTTTTTCACATTCATGTGAAGTGAAGCAAATTACTTCTACCTTATTTGGAAATAGTCATGGTGCAACCCTCACTGGCAAGAACAAGCCAGCTCAGCAAGGTTTAGCTCTCTGTGGAGCAGAGACTATTCATCTTTGGTGTCTTGTGCTTTGTCCAAACACACCAATCATGTGTCCTCCACCAATTATGATAAAGGTAATGCCTCAAAGAGATTGAAAGGTCTATATTGAGAAAAGATGTGACTTCTTTCCTTTCAGATAAATGATGTCTTGTGGAAGGCTAGAAAAGATGCTGTATAATGAAATTATGAAGCCAGTCTTCTGAATGTAGAAATGACATAGCCCAATGCTATGTCTGTGGTCAAGAAGCAGGTTGAAGCTGAAGACACTCCTTCCTTCCCTCTGCCTCAGTTCTCATTCAAGTGTCTAACCAGATGTCCAACATCTAGCTAGATGTTGCTGTGTGAAGCAGCTGTCTCACACCTGGGACATTGGGCAGTGGGTGGCAGAGTGGCAGAAAGAGTCTGAACCAGGAGGCCCAGCTTAGTAGCTGTCTTGGTTTGAAAAGAACTTTAGGATTTAGCAGGAGGTTTGTGAGGAAGAAGTCCCTCATACTTGGGCCAAATATATCTCCTCCATTAATGCAGGTGACAACATCCCAAGAAAAGAGAGAAGAAAGAACTAGAACTAGCTACTGCTAGTTAAAGCTGACTTCTCCCACCCCCCCCACCCCGCTTAGTTCCCCAGAGGACTGCTTCTTGAGTCAGCTGTGCTGTGGTTCGAGGTGTGACTCAAACTGCTACTTGATTAATGTTTGGTACATCATTCATAATCTTTCTCTGCAGCCTGGGTGGGCAAATATGTTTCCCATTCCTGTCTGTGACACAGGCCAAATCCCAGTTCTTCAGACATATTTCAGGGGAAAAAAAACAAACAAACAAGTGATGTCATGACAACTAGTTTAGGCTGTACTAAGGGTTTGTGTTAATTACTCCATAAAAAGGAATTTTCTCAGAAGACAACAGTCTACAACTCAAGAGTAGGGCAAAACTTGGTATCATGTGATCTCAGCCTTCCCCTCTGAACCCCCCATGATGTTCACCATTTGTTTGTGAACTACATGGTCCCCTCTACCATCACCTAGCTGAATATGAAACACACCAATGTGGCTGCAAGAGAAAAACTGTGCCTGGTTAACCTAGGTGGCTCTTTAGTCTTGTTATATCATACTGACAGTAGCTCATGTCTCCTGAATTAGCCTCACAAAGCTTGATAAAACACAGCAGAAGCCCTTCTGGACTAGAAAAACCCAGATACAGAACTTAACCCTGGAAGAAATATTCGCTATTGTCTTCCTTGTGGCCCATACCTCTCACCCCAAAAATACCCTGCTATTGCTATGCATAAATTAGAAGCTTAAAAATTTGTTTCTTAGCTATATTATTTTTCCTTCATGAGGTGGATGTGCCTTTCAGGAACTTCTTCTGAGCAAACATAAATTGCATTTGTTCCTGTAACTGCCATGTCAGTATGTGGCCTACAGTTACAAGGCTGTAGCCATGATGCTACAGTACTTTATAGTACTGTGTATGGTATTTAAATACTTTATTTCTTGTTTCCTGTTTGAGGGTGAGATCATTTCATTCATTCAGGCACTGATGAGATGGGCAGAGTAGAAAAGCAGAGTGACAAGCCGGTAGGGAAAGGAGACATAGAATCATAGAATGGTTTGTGTTGGAAGGGACCTTTAAAGATCGTCTAGTCCAACCCTCCTGCCGTGAACAGTGGCATCTTCCACTAGATCAGATTGCTCAAATACCCATCCAACCTGATCTTGAACAATTCCAATGTTGGGGCATCCACAGCTTCTCTGGGAAACCTGTTTGAGTGTCTCACTATCCTCTTGTAAAGAATTTCTTCCTTATATCTAATCTACTTTCGCCAGTTTAAAACTGCTGCTCCTTGTTTCATCACTACAGACCCTGGCAAAATACTTCCTCCATCTTTCTTATAAGCCTCCTTCATATATTGAACAGCTACAATAAGGTCTCCCCAGAGCATTCTCTTCTTCAGACTAAACAACACCAGCTCTCTCAACCTTTCTTCATAGGAGAGGTGTTCCAGCACCCTGGTCATTTTCGTGGCCCTCCTCTGGACCCACTCCAAGAGGTCCATGTCTTTCCTGTGCTGAGGGCTCCAGAGCTGGACACAGTACTCCAGGTGGGTCTCATGAAAGAGGAGTAGAGGGGCAGAATCACCTCCCTTGACCTGCTGGCCACTCTTCTTTTGATGAAGCCCAGGATACGATTGGCTTTGTGGACTGCAAGCTGACTTTGCTGGCTCACATCCAATTTTTCATCCACCAATATCCCCAAGTCCTTCTCTGTAGTGTGGCTCTCAATCAATTTATCACCCAGTCTGTACTGACATTGGGGATTGCCTCAATTTAGGTACAGGATCTTGTACTTGGCCTTGCTGAACTTCATGATATTCACATAGACCCATTTCTCAAGCCTGTCAAGGTCCTTCTGGATGGCATCGCTTCCCATTAGTGTATCCTCAGCTGCACCATTCAGCTTGGTGTCATCCACAAACTTGCTGAAGATGTGAAGATGCACTCAGTTCCACTAGCTATCCCATTAATATTAAATAGTATTAATGTTAAATAGTACCAGTCCCAGTATGGACCCTTGAGGATACCACTCATTACTTGGTCAGGACACACCACAAGGACACCACTCACTCTGCCTCCACAGAGTGGCATACCTAGTGCCACTTGTGCTCTTTTCTCCATTTGCTCCAGTCTCACCCCAATGAGAACAGCCTAACAGGGAACAATTCTGATGAATATGAGCCTTGGTTTACATAGGAATTTGTAGCCAGACCTTTACTATCCAAAATTCTTAATAGCCCTCCATGGTATCCCACCAGGCTATTGTACAAGCAGAGAAATCCTGCATTTGGCCAGCTCTGACACCAGTCAGTCTAGTGCAGAGGATGAGAGTTAAATAAAATGGTTAGCAAAGAAAAAACACAAAACATCTCAGTAGTTTCTCCTATAAAAGGATCTGTCTGAGCCCCTCTGGTTTCCTGCAACACTTACCCACCCAGGCAGCTTTAAAGTTCAGGTTTAAGGACCACCTGCTGAGTTGAGAATGAGCTTGCTGCTGTTAACTTAGGGCTGAGGCTGGCAGTCATGCCACATGGATTTAGCCATGACATCTTTGACGATGCAGAGCTAGGCCATGAGAACAATAGTGTCTCCTCCTTCTTGAATGCCTTCTAAGGGGGAGAAATGAAAGAAAGTGAATATGAAACAGAGAATATAAATTGCAGCACGACTTCCCCAGGAAAGAGCCTCCCTGCAAGCCCCAAACCACCAAAGAAAGAACCAAAGCCCATCTTCACGTGGCAGGAGTTGGGTAACTGTTGCTGACTGGGATTGGAGCCCAGCCTTTGAGCAGCAATGCGACGAGTTCATTTTGACTCACTTCCATAGATATCTGCTTCTACTACACCTGCTGCAGGGAATTGCAGTTTGAAGGCTTAGCACTTTAAACAGATCACAGCTATTGCCACAAAAGGCACTAATAAAAGGGACTCATTCTGCAGCTGATGAATAGATGCAAAGCTGCTTTCCAAGTTTCTACCGCATTATGAGCAGAATGAAATGAGTGGTCCCAACCCTGTGGTGAAAAATTTGCTGTATGAATCCAGGTCTTTGACAGGCCTCACACCCACTGAAATTAGTGAGTGTTGAGAGGCTGTGTACCTTTCGGGCTCCAGAACAAAACATTTAGTACTGTGTACTAACTATAGGCTTTGTACTGTACATACATACACACACCTACACACACACACTCTCTCATCGCAGACTTAGTTGTAAGCTAAGCACTCCCAACAGGAGTGAAATTAAATGCCTGAAGAAGGGTTATTCCTTAAAGTTATTTCTAAGATGCTCTGCCCTCAAGATGCATACAAGTGGTGTATGTTCTCTCTCTCTCAACATATACTCTCAAGTATGTATTATCTCTTATCTTACCAACACCAGTACTTGAAAGGATGATGTACTCTGCAGCACGCACTTACTCTGGGTCTGTTTCTAACATTGAGAGGCTCTAACACACCTTTCTTCACGGGTAAAATTAACCCCTTTACTGCTGAGATGGATGCAATGTTGTCCATCTCCAACCTGACTGTAGGTGGAAAGAAAAAGCATTGCTTCCATTTCTATCTACTTTTTTCCCCACTGTTATGTTGCCAGAAGGATTGGAACTGAAGACTTCCCAGCTATGAGCCACTATGTGTATGAACATGGACGTGATGAAGATAGGAGAGGAAATGTTTCTCAACTATCATACATGAGATCTGTACATTCCTTCCAGTCAGGCACAGCTGCAAGCTATCCTCAAAACAAAGCAATGATGAAAGAAAACCCTCTTTCTCCTGTTGCACTAGCTCTCTTCCATTGAGAATTGTGAGTGAGGGTAGATCCAGATGTTACTGTCAATGTGGTCAGAGGAAAAGTTGCAAACATAGTTCACAGGAAAAAAAAACACACTCTCTGAACACCATATAGCAGGCTCTCACATAACCTGTTGTTCCCAAACAGATCCTTTCAGTATGTCATTTAATGCTAGGCACTGAAATCTTTTCTCCCTCCTCTCTCCATTTTACTTTTCAAAGAGATTCCATTTGGGAAAAGGTGGTCCCATCAAGATAGTAACAGCCTCAAAGGTATATGAAGGGAGCCAAACACCCATGTCAGGAAGGGATTGTTCACTAGCCACACTATTGGACAGAAGTGGCTGGAACTGCATTTTTTGGAGGTCAGATGCAGGCAAAGTATGACTGGTTTCTTCCAGATTAAGCAGAAGAAGGTAATTTCTGAATGTTATAAATTAATTTAGGCAGGTGAACTCTGGTTGGCTTAGACCCACCCAAGCCAGTGAAAGATCAAGGCAATAGCAGAGGCAGAACATTAGAAATCAAGGAGGGGGTTATAGACGAAAATGTAAGCATCTAAAGAATTATGCAAGAGTATTTGAGGTTCATGCACTTGGATTTAGGGACCTCACTTCTGCCAGCAACCTGTTTTAGATATTTACATCCTTTATTATCTCAGTCTAGTGCCTTTTTCCTTGGAAGTGAAAAGGTAAACAGTGTCCCAAGTGATACCATAGTTCATAAATCTCCAGAGCACTTCATTCCAAGTTCAGCCCAAAGGTCTTTACACTGCTTTGCTTTGTATGCAGCATCTGTAATCTATCTGGGTATTTACACCACACCACTGTTTCAACTGAACATCTACATACAAGATGTCCTTTGACAACTGCTGAAATGCAACCACATCAAAGCAAGAACTGCTTGCTGGCAGATGCACAACTTCACATGTCTTCCTACACAAGAAGCTCACAAACATCCTCTGTCATGCAGTCGGCAGCCTGGCCTAGTGGACAGCTGAATGACCAAAGCATGAAACAATGGATATGTTGGTGCCTGGCTCTGCCTCAGTTTACCCTCTATAGAGCAGGGTTAATTGCACAGTACTGGAAAGTACAGATAGATCTCCAATGAAGGTCTAGGGTAAAAACAGTACAGCAAATAACTCAGGCATATTGTAAGAAGGGTGCTGTCTCAGATAGATAGGGCTCTTGATAGATACATCTCTGACAGATAGACTGAGAGTTTTAAACTGGGTGAAACAGGGTTCTAAATTACTGTTAAACATCAGAAGAGAGCTTGTCCCAGATGACACTCACAGTCAACAAGTTTCTGATCTAAAACAGACAAGGAAGCTACAGCACAGCTGAATTAGAAAAAACATAGTAGGAAATATGTTAAAGACTATTTCCACATCATTCTTCTTGTTATGAGCTAGCAATTTGTGACTGTTACAAAGAACTCCATTTCAGGACAGAGGATTTTGACTGAAAAGAAAAAAATTGATGACTTTATGCACTGAGGGATCATTTCAGCTGTAGAGGGAACAGAGCAAAAGACATAGGGACAGTAGCTTAAATGTGACATGCTGAAATCAGCTGGGGGATTAGCTGGTTTAGAAATATGTACTATTATCAAGGCAAAACCAAAATACACAAAAAGTTTCTTTCTTGTGATTTATGGGCCAGCTTTGTGAAAGCATCACATCCATAGTGCTAGCACCATGAGAAAAATCCAAGTCCATCTTTCTTCCCATACAAAAGCACACAGATTACCTCTTATGTTAGGAAATTCCCTCCATCATGTTATAGCAGAATGATTGTCAGAATTATGCTATTGCTCTTCAGAAGACACTGATAGCAGTAAATAGCCTTTGAGGGGAGGCGGTTGTGCCTCCCCCCATTTCTCACCTGCATTTTATTTTTCATTCTTCCTTACTGACCCCACAGATCCATCTGCTCTCAGAGGGGGTAGCTGCAAGCATGGCACAAGGCATGCCCTGGTTGCTCTTCCTCCATCTCTGTACAGCTTGTCTGAGCCTGTCTGGTACAAATCCTTTGCTTGGCACAGGCTCTCCCACAGACTCTGCAGGGACACAATATGGCTGGTTTAGGCAAAGCTCTGTTGTTTTTTTTTCCTTTCTCCCCAACCAACTCACAGTTAATCCATGACATACTACATCCCTCAAAGAGCACCAGACTATTCATCCAGCTGAGAAGTGAGTGAAAAAATACAGACTCACTTTGACACCATATCAGCTAACTCTCCAGATAACCCAAAAGTTCACCAAGAGCCAAGAGGACAGGCCTGCTGTCATGCAAACCCTGGGCAGAGCGATCCCAGATATTAGTAAGAGTATCAGCTCCAGGAATTTTCCACCCTTTTGGTGAGAGCTTGGATGCTGGAATTTAGTTTGAAGAAGGAAACAGACATATTGGATGAGGACAGAAGATGGAAAAACTTCAATGAATAAAAGCACCATTACTTATGCACACTGGGAAGCAACAGGAGATCCACAAGTTAAGCATGGAGACATAGAGAATTAAGTGCTAATAATCCAAAAGGTCTTCCACCCAAAGCTAATCTGTCACTGGAACATTTGAACCTGCTTTAAGGACGATCTAAAATAAGATCAGGCACGCAGCAGCTGCATTCATACCGAGCTTTCCTTGGACAGGGGAAATGAGCATAATTTTCTTTAAGCTCTACTCCAGACATGAGGCTGCAGATAAGGTATACATGCCAGTATTAACTTTAAAGTAGCCTTCTTGGATACCAATAACAGCATAGCTACAGCCCCTTTTTCAGCCCTACAACTTGGGGAAATTCACAAATTCCTAGACAAGGGTATCTGTGTTGTACTCATTTTTAATACCTGCAGTAGTTAACTGGAAAACTGTTTTGGGGCCGTGTCTACTGCTGGATTGCAGGGTAGCCATACCAGCAACAGCCTTTTCTCACCAGCTCTGGGCAAATCCAGTAAATCAGCCCCACAGCCCCATGACATATATTCGAGCCAATGCCTTAAATGAAGTGGAATTGCCTCACGTCCAGGCTGTCCCCACTGACCTTACAGCACTTGCATTTGCATTTGCATAACCGAAGTGACCATTTGGCCAGTGCAGGACAACCGAACTGCTGTTTCTCTCAGCATGGGGTGCTTTTCTTGGTACATGGCAGGACGGACGGAGACTCCAATATCCTCCCCATCCCAAATACACATTGTCTTGTCCACCCAGCTACCAGCTACATTGGTATGCCCTTTGCCAGGTCTTGCCTCGCCCAACAGAGCCCCAGACCTGCCTGTCTTTCATAACTTACCATGGGTGGTCTCCACAGGACTGCAGGGTAAGGTGGAGGCAGCCTTTTCTGTTTGTATATTTACAAGGGATGAAAGCCAAACTGGGAAAGGACTCTGGTACAGTGCAGCCAAGTGACTATAAAGTACTGCTTTAAAAAGCCACAAGGTCACCTTTACTGACATTTGGATAAGGATTTTATAGAAGTCACAGGACTGGGAGATGGGCTTGCTGTGCCTATGATCACAGGGAGGGAGGGATTGATGTGCTGGTCAAGAAGGCTGCATTGTTCTGACTCTTTTGTTTTCGTAAGTGCTTATTTATTAGCCTGTTGGATAAAAGAGGCTGATTGGGATTTCTCTTCTCACTTACGGTAGTTCCACGTGGCTTCCTTGACTCTGCCAGCACACCTTCATGAAATTTAACAGCCCCCTACTTACTAGCACTCTTCAGATGCCATGTCCTTGCACAGTCTGTCTTCTCGCTTGGTTAGACCTTAGCAAAAGTTGGTTTCATGGCCATACCTCATTTAAGCACAATGTGAGAACTAACATATACCGTCCTCTCAAATGAAGAACCAGCACACAAGCATGTTGGAATCTGAAGGTTTCAGACAGAGGGACTTTGCAAATTATGTGTGTTGTGAACCTGGTGCTTGTGTATAGATATCCATATGCATGTGTGTGCTCAGTCTGATTGTTAAGCTCTGTACATCCTGAACAAGCAAGGATGCAGCCTTGAGCAACCCTGAGAGGAATGAGTCCAGGAAGGAGGAGGACATGCTTTGATGCCATGCACCTTCTGGGAAAAATGTTATGGGCAAGCAAGTCTACCCCAGAGAAACACCTGGATCCACCACTGGTTTCTTTTCCTCAGTGGCATAACATATGGGACAGGTTTTGGCCAGATGGTTTCTGATCCCCAGAAAATGTAGGGATCATGACAAAAATAATCCTCATCTGAAAGCATGTGGTATAGGTGAGCATTTAAGTCTCCTTATTAAATTACAGTGTCATACAATATACACATTACATCCTTTAGGCACTGTCTGTGCTTCAGTACCCAGAAACCAGACGTATCTGTGCTGTGACTATGATGTGGCTGGAAACTCCCCTGCCCTTTCCTCACATTAGTCCTGCAGGGAGATGCAAACATGAAGAATACCACAAGCTTCATGCTAATGTGCTAAATATTTAACATAATTAGTCACTGGAGCCCCATCTCTTTCTCCCACTGAGGTGACCGAGAGACAGATCGCAGGGTTAATAGCATGGTCCCCAGCACTTGCTCCTTGATGCCACTTGATGCTGGCAGGTGTATTGGAGCCAGGCAGGATCAGCAGGCAGAAGTAAAGACAAGGGGGTCAGGCAGTGGAGCCTGCAGTATTGTTGCACCCTGGCTGGGGCTGACTGGCTCATTTGCACAGCGCCTGAGAAGCAAGGTCCTGCTCCCCGCGTCTGAGATCCTGATGAGCTGCTGGCGTCTGACACCGAAGCCCAAGAGGACGCAGACAGGTCATTGGCTCAGTGCCATGAGGAGCTCTGCTGTGCAATGGAAACAACGGCAGTGGGAGAACAATAGTATGTCAAGCACAAAACAGCAAGGATGTTTTTTCAACCTAGGGGCGGATGCAGGTGCATAACCCATTTGCTGCCAGAAACAGCATTATTAGCATAAAAGAAATTACAGGAGTGCATAGAAAGCATAGGACGGCCATAAGCCTGACCTGGCTGTAGTCAGTGTGGATGTGTTGGAGCAGGGAGGCTGGCAGCCACACAATCCACATCCCACATCGTGTGACCAGGAACGTGTATGTGACACCAAACGGTGCTGACGGGGAGGGGGGCTGGGCACAAGCCCTTGGGACCCATCCTCCTCATGTAAAGCTGTTCCTGGAAAGGAGGCAGGAAAATTTCTGGGCTGACACTGATGCATTTTACCTCCAGTAAGGGACTTTGTCCCATACATGAACCAGAAAATCTACATGTGCTAGTAGCACAATGGAAAGGGTGACTCCAACACAGATGTTGAATCAATATAGCATGGAGCTGAAAAATCTTTTCCCCACCATATCCTTTCCTCTAGGAAGCTTCCTCTGTCCCTAAAGCAGGGGCTGTTGCAAGATCTTTATAGACTCATTGTGTGGGAATTACATATATCACTCTGCTATGTCAGGGCTGCAGCCAAGGGCAGACTCAGTACCCAGAGTAGCAAAGGTGCAGACATGTGGATTTCACCACAAACATCCCAACCCACTGAGCCTGCTGGAGGTAGCTCCACTGTTACTGATATCTGAACCTGCTGGTTCATCTCAGCTTGCACATCTTCACTGGGTCATAGGCACAACCAGAAAACCTACATCAAGCCCCACATCTGACCAGCACAGGTTTAAGTATGGTCCCTAGCACACTGACATAGAGCAGTAAGGCAGGCAGAGTGAAGGGTCAGTGCTCCCAATGGACAGACATTTATTCCAGGTACCTAATAACCGGTAGCTATATGCAAACCTTCACTCCTCCACCACATTGTCGTACATAAAAATATCTAGAGATGACTCCAGTCCCACTCAGACTGACAGAGGCAGCTGCTATAGCAGAGCTTTTAATCCTAAAGCAGAGCCTGTGGTCACTGGCAGGAAATCTTATTGTGTTGGACAGGCAATCCTAGACCTTAATTAAATAGGTTGCCCTCCCCGCCAAGCCAGACAGACTAGACTGGAGTCAGACGAAGCAAGTTGCTTAAGCCAGGGACCACCTGGCTGTAACTTCATCTAGGTGACAGCATATGCTTTTGTGACCCTCTCTGAAAGGTTGAAACCCCAAGCAAGCTCTCAGAGGTAAAGTGAGGATTTGTAAAGAGCAAGAAATCAGAGATGCTCTGTTCTGGGAAGGAATTAATTCCTTCTCCTTTCAGAGACTGAAATTTTGTGGCCTTTGCCCTGACCAACGCCACAGCAGATCATGCTGCTTCAGGAGATTGATTTTTAAGGGAGCTGGTGACTACTCCTCTGTCTCCATTGCATACAGTGTAGCAGGCAGTGCTTTGAACCAGACCTTACTAGTAGTTCCTAATACTGAGCACCTCGTTTTTCTTTCTCATGCTTGCCCTCACACTATCTCTGTGAGATAAGGCACATTACTTTCTTCATACCAGAAAAGAGCAGCCATGTTGACTCCACACATTTCCCCTAGCTGGTACCCAGCTGCTTGCCTCTGTAGCGTCCCGCTCTTGTGCCAATATGTGACCCTACCATGAATGTTCTTGACTCTGTGCAAATATACAGAAAGACAGCAAGCTGTTCATCCACCTTGCTTTCTGCATGGAGACAGCTTGAGTGTGTATGCCAGAAGAGACTGCAGCACCCTACTACTGAGGCCCTGAGCTGGATGGTGGGGATGGAGGAAAAGGAGAGAACGAGGAACCCAGTGCTCACTGAGGAGGGTATAACCACCCCTCTGACTAGGTCCAGCCAGAGAAACTGCACAATTTCCAAAGAGTCAGGTCCTCTGCTTGTGGACCTGAGTGTCAGGTCATGACTTCGCACTCAAAAATCCTTTTCAGGCTCCAACCATTTCTGACTAACTCTTGGTCAGCCTTGGGCACAATGTGGCCCTCAGCCTCTCCCCCACTTCAGTAAAATTAGGTCACTCGTACCTCACTGTGGTACCAGGATGGTGAGAGGGCAACAGGCAGAGGTAGGCATCTTGCCCTTAAGCTCCCCCATAGGACATGCGTTTATGTCTGCAACTCAATGCAGCACGCACTGCAAAGACACTCCAGCAAAAATGCAAAACAGTGCAGAGACTGAAGCTTGGGTCTTAACAGCATATGCTGCCACTGCAAGCTTCCTCCTGGGCTAAGCAGCCCTGCTTTCCATGGCCTGGAGGGAGTAATGCTGCGGGGACCAGAGGCTTGCACATGCTGCCTCCGTGTAAATAAGCAAAGAGCCTTCCCCCCCTGCACAGTAGTGGCCATGGCCTTTAGTCAGGAAGCATTTCTTTCAGCTCCAGCTGAGTCTAGGCTGCCATTTTGTGTTGTGAAGTCCAGTAACCAGGTCATGACCCCGTGGTGACATCTGAGTCCCCCGAGTCCCCCAGCTCAGACAGACACCACGTGCCACTCAAGTCATGGACTGACTCTGCAGGATGCGCTGCAGCTGGATATGTAGGCAAAACACCTTGCTGCTTTCTCCATCTCCCCCACTTCTCACTGGATTGTCTGTAAAGCCAGGAGCGAACACATGATACTGGTGCAGGAATTTTTATTTTCTGAGAAACACGTAGTTTACTTCCCAGTGCAACAGAACTTTGGATAGTTCTGGCAGCGGTGGCTGCAGAAACCTACAGATCACAGAGAGTACTGCTCTTTATAGTTTTGCTAACAGGAGTTTAGCAACTAATGCAAGTTTCCAAGCTGGCAGACCCTGGAGACTGACTGGCTGTGTTCACCGCCACAAAGCAAGGTAATACTGTGCTGGAAGCTGTCCACAGTAACCTGCTACAAGTCTCACCTGCGGGAGGAATGGGACACTGTGCCTCTGCTTCCCATCCTAACATCCCTTTCATACCATTTGAGTCATCCTTCACCCTCTCATTCACCACACTCTTCAACACTACCCTTGTTCCTCCACGTCCCTTCAACTCTGGCCATGGCATTCCCCTCTCAGATGAGACTGGGTTTTGGGGAGGGGGAAAGAAAAAGAGGATAGGGATAGGCAGAAACTCACAGATAACCCCTTACATTATTTTTCCTAAGAAAGCAGATTATTTCTCTTGTATACATGAAGCCAGGAAACAATGGTTTATCACGGATATCACTCTGAGTGCCTCTACGCTGTCTGGAGTGACTCTTGGCCTCTCATCAAAGCTTTCCCACGCATCTTGGATGGCCAATTGTGAGATGTCCAAAATAGTGCTGGGGAAGGTACTCTAAGATGCATGGCCAGGCCTCCATCGTGGTGTCCCTCTGTGCGTATGTGCTAACCCTGGAAACCGAACTCCTTGTACTTGCTGGCCATATCATTTCGGAACAGCTCCAGGGCCTTCTTCATTGCAGCCTGGGAATCAGCCCCAAAGTCTGCGGAGTGTTTTTCGGCAATGACCTTGATAATGACTTCAGAAATGAACTGTGAGGAAGGAAAGAGAGAGAGAAAAACAGAAGGGACAGTCAAGGTTTATTTTCAGAAAAATCAGACTAAGAAATAGGTTGCAGATCCTAGAAATATCTCTCAGCTAATTCAGTAGCCCTTCGTGCAGTCTCTGGAGAGACAGTGAGGTCTAGCTTGTAAGGAGCCTGGGCTGGGCAGAAGAACTGGGCTCTATTCCTAGCTCTGATGCTGATATGCTTCATGACCTTGAGTAGACCATGGCTGTTCCCACTCTTTGTCTGCCTCATCCATTAAGGCTGAAAATTCATGCACTGTGTTTGTACAATACTTAGTTTTGTGGGTCTTGGTCTCCAATGGATCCTCCAGGGCTTACTCTAAAATTGTACGTCCCTCGTGTACAGCGACTGACAGTTCTTACGTAATGTAGTTTCCCAGGCAGGCAGCGGCTGCATGGGCTGGTTTATTATTGTCAAGGGTTGCTCAGACTGCATGTGGTGTTTGGAATGGGAAATCTAAACTTGGAGGTTCACATACCATTCGCATACCATGAGCCCTTTCTGTGCCTCCTCCTGCCTGTACACAGAGACCTCAGACTTGAGGGAGAGCTCACTGAAGTCCAACCAGCCATCAGTAAATAAAAATGCAACTCTCAATAGCTGTCTTGCACACACTCACTACACAACAAGACACCAAGATTCTCTGCCCTTTTCCATACCTCCAGGTATTTGACAGGGATTTTGTGCTTGGTGGCATGGGTTTGAGCCAGGGGCTTCAACTCTGACTCATGATTACCCTTCTGCTTCAGGATTTTGCCCAGCTGGGTAAGGACAGTAACTCCATGTTTCTTCAGATCTTCAGAGCCCTTCATCTGATCAGGGGTCTTTAGGCCTTTGAACTTTTCAAAGCGATCCAAGGTCTCAGGGTGATCCTGAAAGAGCCTGTGGACAGAAGTAGAGGGGACTTGTGAGACTTCAAAGAGCTGTCATCCTGACCAGTGCTGAAGTCCAGCTGCTCCAGGTATTGCAGAGTATTTGGACAGGCAAAGGTGTGATAGCCCACTTTCCTTCCCAAAGAAATCTCTTAGCTAGTCCCTGCTAGTAGAGGCTACTTTAGCCTGGGAACTCTGATGCTTTAGATCTTTTCCAAATTACCACCATTCAAAATCACTCCATTTAGCATGTTTGTAAGCCAGGGAACCATCTGACCGTACTCTGAATCTGGTTTCAGTGTTTTTCATCCTTCCTCTGGTAGATTGTTCCCCAGCTCAGACCAGTTGCCAACCAGTTCCTCCATCAAGAACTGCGATACCTCCAAGAGTCCTTGGGAGCAAGTGGATAACAAGAGCACAGGGCCTTCAGGCATGCTGGTGCCATGCCGTGCAGTGCTATAAATAGGCACTCTGATTCCAAAATGGAAATGAAATCAAGAAGGTGGAAGGGTGGCAAAAAGCCAGACTAGTGTTGTCCCTTCTGCTTCCTCCCTGCTGCATTTCCTAGGAGACAGGATGCAGACACCACTGGCAACGAAACTAGTAGGAAACTTCAGCCTTTTCCATGCCAGAGTCCTAGAGTCAGGGTGAAAAGGGGACGCTGCCTGTCCTGGTTATTAGGAGCAGCCTAATAATTAGGTGTTGAGAGACATCAGCTCCCTTAGACAAGTTTATTTTCAGGTATTATACCCTCTGATGGGCATAATCCAACTAGTTGAAGCACCAGCAAAAGCAATGTCTGTCTTTACAGCCAAGGCCCTACAGCTCACATCCACAAGGCGGCTCACCCAAGTTACCTGCAGCAGCGTCTGGCACTCCAGCCCAGGACCGCAGCCACAAAACCAGCCTCCCTCTCATGGTACAGTGGTTGCACGCTTGTTCTGCCTTCAGAAGGGTGCTGGTGCTGGGACTACTAGGGATTGCATCCCATCTAGAACTGGACATTCTTCCTAAGTATGTTGCCAGGAGGGCCAGACTCTCCACGGTATGATGTAAGTATAGATTAAACTACACTAACAAATACCTCAGGCAAATGGAAAACACAAGCTGTTCTGCAGCAAAAGGATTCTGTAAACGAGTGACCAGTCTTTGCTGGCATTTCATTTCAAAGGTCTCCAAAGGATTTCTGTACTCCACCAGGTGCTGAGCACACCACCATCAGCCTTTCCTTTTTTCCTGTATCTTTCCATGACACAGGTTGTGTCCCATGCAGAGAGATGAAAAAACCTTGCACCTTGAAATGGAATGGAGTTATTTCTAAAAATCTCCCTCCATCGTGCCTGGCTATGGCTGAATCATGTCTGCTAAAGAAGATATACTCCCAAGACTCTTGAAAATTCTTCTGAGAAGTACTTTTTTTGTTTCCTTTGGAAAACACCCAGTTGAATCAGTATTTTCTAAACACATTCCCAGGATACGACATCTACCTAAGAAGTCTTTAACTGCATATGCAGACACGTTTCTAAACTAAGAGCTGCTAGGCTTCCCCTGCCTCTCTCCTCCCTCAGAAAGCCCTTGAAGGAACAAGAAATGGCCTGCGTTGGCTGGGGAGCACAAAGTCACAGGGGAGAGGGATGTCATCTATTTATTTAATGCCATGCTCTGCCCTGCAATACCTGTAAGAAAAATGGTATTACCTTTTCAGCAGGAAATTGCTTTCAGTGGCTTGTGGCACTTTCAGAGCCAAAGTAGCCGACTCAGAGGGACTGGTGGGGAGGGCTTGGGTTCCTGCTACCCTTCCAGCTCTAGAGGACATGAGGGGACAGCCATCACATTGCCACCCAGCTGCCCCCATCCCTCCCTCCCCTTCAAATGGCAGCTGAATTGGGCCATGATAAAGAAGGTAAATAAAACATCTTTCTGCTTTGGCTCATCTTTGAAAAAGCTTTGAATGGACAATGGATTTGCCCAGTGGTGTGGGCTCCTTCTTTTAGCCATGCTTAAGATAGGAACCCCTCCCCTGGAACGAGTGCCACATCCCCACGGCTCGCTCTTCTCAGCATCTGTACCCTTCCAGCACATTGTACTGAGCACAGGCTGAGGGGGAGATCTGCAGAGAGTCTCCTCCAAGTCTCCATCCCTGCTGGTCTTTAAGGACAGGATAGGATCCAATGCCCACCCAATGTCATTTCCCACTCTGCAGTCCTGAGGTCCCTTCCAGACTGCATTTCTGTGACTTGCTGCTGGCGCCCAGGATGTTCCCCACTTGAGGGGCCATGACCATGAGGACATGGGGGCAGGGGTCCTCTCAGATGGAGACCTCACTAGCATTCCCACTCTGACACCAAAATGATGGAGGAGGGAAGCAGGGGGAAGGATGTGTCTTGCATCACACCCAGACCTCAAATTCATCATCAGGAAGTGGACAAGTGTTACTACCCAGATTTCTGGCCAAAAAGCAGGATGGGCAGGGCTCTGCCAAGTGAGACTAGGGTGGGGAGAGGGAAACAGTACTTCACAGTTAATTTTACTGAAAACATAGATTCTGCGAAAATTGTCACAGAGGTGATTTTTCTCTCCTCTCCTTCCCTAACTCCCGACAGCCTTGCTGAAGAGCATCTGAAGGCCCAGGACACACAATTCGCTCCAGCATTTCTCGCCACGGTGCATGAGCAATGAGGTTCCAAAGCAGAGCTTTGCCAGCATAGGCGAAGAGAGTGACAAAGTCCTACCATCTTTTGAAAGCAGCACTGGCCTGCTCCCGCACCCATAGACAGGTGGAGAGACAGAAGCACTGCCACTTTACACAGTGAGTAATTTTTAACCCAGAAACCATAGCAATGGAAAAACCACCACCCTACAATGAAGAAAACAACCTGTTGAAATAAACACTGCCAAACACAACCCCCCATACTAAATATACGCCTGCCTTGGTCTCTCATCTAAAGCTCTCAGTTTCACTCTTAGGACAGAAGCTTCTTGCCTACCTCATTAAAACTGCATGCCCATGGCCAGGGAGGTCAGACTCCACCTTTCCCCAGATGGTCAGGACCTGCTGCCATTCCTGATCACTGAGCCCCATGGTTCACTGAAGGCAGGTCCCGAGTGCTCCCCGCAGCCGTTTGCTTTTCCCCAAAGGGTGGCTGGAGAGCTCACCCGTGGAATTTATAGCCCCTGCTCACGGACCTACACCTGTCAATCGTCAGCTGGATGTCTTGCTGTCTTTCAGACTTGTCTAACCTAATCAGCCTCCCTGGTTTTTTCTAGGAAGCTATTTTGGGTCAGGTGCTATTGTGGGTGCCACTGATGGCATCATTTCTGCTTTTCGTATTGGACTGGCATATGTCCCACTCTAGACAGAAAGGGCACTGCCGAAACACAGTGCCAGGAGCCTGTCCTGGGTTCCCAAGGGCCCAGAGACAGTGTCAAGCTGTATGGCAGGAGATTCTTGAAGAGCACTGCCATCTGCAAGGCCACCCTGTCTCTCTTGCCCCTGGTCTGCCAAGGGCAGGCAGGCAGAAGACACAAGGATTGCTGGTAGCATTGGCTCCATTGCTCCAAAGGCCTTTCCTTTCCCATGCTGAGCCCACTTTCTTTTTCTCTTGGGGTTATGCACACTGTTTACTAATGGAGAAGAGAAAAGTGTTAGAAGAGACATGTCCTGAAGAGTGAACCATATCCAAAGCAGCCCGGGCATCTCCCCAGCCTCTGCAGGAGGAAGGAAGGGACTAAAAGCTATATGGGAGCCAGTTATCCCACACCTGCCCAATAGGGTCCCTCTGTCTGCCTCTCTGGGGAATGCTCAGGATTAGCTGCTGGCCGAGTCTGGATATTGGAGCCAACAGACATATAGCTGAGTAAAGAGGGTAATTTGCAGCAGGACGGAGACACAAGGACACAACAGGGCTTCACTCAACACCCACCCAGCCAAGGGTTAAGGTCTCTGGCTACTTCTGTCAAGCCAAATATCAATGTCGGGAGGAGAAGTCACCAGGCTGACAAACAACATGGGTATGCTTTGGGACACCTCCTAGCCTTTCTCCTCCAGCCTCCATCAGGACAGATAACAGCCTGGCACACCAATGGGGCGATTAATCCCTTCTAGAGGTGACTGCAGTCAGAGCACAGCCCGATAACAAAGCCCAGCCTAGCCCTGCTGTTCAGAAGCACGCAGCTACCTCTGGGCGTTTCCAAAGGGGCACATACCACAGGCCTTGGCAGGTGAGAAATGTCAACCAAGGGCTGAAGACACCTGCCTTGGGGTTCAGGAGAACTGCATGCAACCCCACGGTCCCCATCCCAGTGCTGCAGGACCTGAGGTGCATCGCTGCTTGTGTACTGGTCCGCCCTCTGCAATGCGAGCAGTCTCCCTGCTCCAGCCTTGCAAGAGTAGAGAAGTGTCCACACAGCAGGGTTAGCATGCAGCAAGGAGGACCTAGGCACAGAGTCTCACACTCCCCCGAAACACACGGGTTTAAAGGGAATAGCTTATGTAAGAAGGGTGGCAAAAGCAAATGGAGGTGCCCAAGCCTAGACTTAAGAGAATTTCGTCTTGTTACATGTAGCAAGTGTCTGTTAGCCAAGCCAACTTGTGACCCTGCAATTCTACTCTCTGCTGTATGCTACAGTTCGCTTCACAACCAACCAACCACATTCTAAACACTTCAAGGCCAAGATTTAATCCTGATTTACCTGCACAAACACCAGGGCACTACCAATTAGCCAAATGAAGCTAAACTGATGGAAGAGAGCTTAAGACACCTCCAGCTCATTCCTCATGTTGTTCTCCACAGCGCAGGGCTGAGACAGGAGAGATCACATACCTGCAGCCTCACTCCCCAAGTACTTATAGCAGTAAACAAGCATTTGCACCATCCCAGGCTCGGCCTTGGGTAGGATCCTGAATACCGACCTTACTGTTTTACATGCGTTTCAGACGTGACAGAAATGTTCTCCTGGTACACGAGAGGCTGCTGCTTATGCACCAAGCCCTGCCATATTCCCCAGGCTGAAACTACTCAGTTCCCGTAATAACTTCAGTTGAAGTTGGCCGACTCCACTCTTTGTAGCTTTCCCCAAGGCTATGAAGCCAACAGTCTAGGTATGGACATTAATGTTAAATGGTTAGAAAGCTTAAAAAGAGTATGGAGTTCCATATTGCTTTTTTTACAAGTGAAGTAGTAATGAAATTAAATCATAAACTCTTCTCCCTAGAGTTTAAATAAATAGTCTAACAGAAATACTAAAAGCTTATAAAGCACACCACACTGTGCCTCAACCCTGCAGCCACAAGAAGGACGTAACATTTTCGTATCTACAGGCCTCTCCTCTCCCCATTCGGGCAAAATCTATCACTTGCATAATCACCTCGATAAACGCAAACCACAGAGAGCCAACATAGCGGCCGCTGCCTTTAAAAAGCACCAGCTGATTGAGTAACCTATTTGAAACAGCACCGGCCACACCGTAGCCGTGCTGACACGTGTGGCCATGCCTCTGCATCCTCACCTGGGGCACTCTCGCTAAACTCCCATAAAACGTTTCCTTCATATTTTTGGCTGTTGCAAAGCCCCCCCGGGAGGACCGCGACCCCCGGCGCAGGTACCCGCCTGGGGCTCCCCTTGCCCGGGCAAGAGGCGATGCACCAGGCCGGCTCCGTCGGCCAGGGCTTGCTACCATCTAGTGGCCGCGGACGACAAAGTCACGGTGACTGGAGGCCACATCCAAGTCCTCACCCGGGACTGGAGGCTCGGGGAGGTGGCCAACATGTAGCCCTCAAATTTCGGGAACAGGGGACCCTAGGCCTGCAGCGCCACAGGGCTGTCGCCGCGGTTGGGTGGCAGATAGCAGAATTTTTGTAAGAAGGGGCTCGTTTTCAGTGCGGGGTGTAGAGACGGTCTGTTTTCCTCGGAAAGGGACTGTGTCGGTGTGGCAGGGCCCTGGGCTGGCCAGGCGGCTTTGCCCCCAGCCTTGCAGTGGGTCACTGGCACAGGGAGGATGCTGCTCCTTCCCCCCAAACTAGAGCACTGGAGTGGGCCAGGCTGGTGGGATCAGGGCAGAGGAAGATCCCGTGGGACAGCAGCAGAGCCACAACTGAGTCTTGGGATACTGCCAAGGAGGAAGGCTGTCCTAGGGACTGTGTGGGGCTGGTTTCTACACAAAAATGTCACCAAAAGGTGCTTAGGAAAGGTGCAGTCATCTAATGGGCACAGCAGGCAGGGGAAGAGCCGTTTCTGGCAAAACAGTGGATGCAATCTCACCTCTGCATGGCCCCTCCCTCAATGCATGGTAAATGCTTCTACAGGCATTAATGAATTTAGGCCATGCCACATCCCCACAAATGGAAAAGCTGCTTGTTTTCCCCATTTATGAGGAAACAAAGAAGTTCTACAAGTTGCTTGAGCCCACAGACAGCACCAGTGAAAGAGCAAGGACAGGCTCTTGGGTATGGTTTTAGAAACACCAGCTGTTTGGTGGTTATTAATAAGGGGCACAGCCGCCCAGGCAGAGCTGGGAGACACGGTAGGAATCACACACCAGTCACAGGGAGGGACCAGTTGTTTTGGTCACATTCAATTTTTTTCATAGAGTACTGCTGTTGTGAAGAGAGAAATCCATCCCTGGCCTGTAAAGCAAACATCAGAGGGCCCAGCAGCCCCCCACACTGTCTTGGCAGTTAATACAACAAATCTCCAATGATTTCTAGCCCTGTCTTTTCTGCAGCCAGACCTGCTGCAAGTAGGGAAACGTGTTCCCAAGAGAGAGGCACTAGCAGAAATCATAGACATTATTTTCATTTGAAGTAAATTCGTGAAATAAACTTTGCAGCAAGGAGGAGAGAAGGGTGCTCCCAAAACCCATCCATTTTCTTCAAAAAACAACCCAAACCATCTTGCATCCTTACATAGCAAACAGATGTTTTGACCGAATACATTTTTCTTTTCAATGAGACTTTTCCCCCACAATACAATCAAAGAACCCCTGAGAGCAGCCGAGGGTCCTGTGGCTGGGAGCGGCGGCGGCCCCGGCTCTGCTGTGACCCTGGCTTGTATGAAGCATGGTGTGATGTAAGCTCTGCCAGGGGAGTGGTCAGGGGGAGGCCGATGCTCTGAAAAAGCCAGGAATATTATATAACTCCAACTTACATAATTACCTATTGCATAATGCCAGGGAAAAGGCCCTCCGTAACGCAGCTGTGGTTTCTATGGCATTTTGCTGATACACGGCTACTTCTAAGAGATTCATTTGCACTTTGTTTTAGGGGCCTGTGGCTCAGTGTGTGCAGACAGACAGGTGAGACCCAGCGCTCGCAACCGTGTTAGCCAGAGAGGTAAGGGCAATAGCAACTGGACCTTATAGCCATAGCAAGGTAAGAGCATTGGGTTTTCTGCAGCTGTGCTATTGACTTCAGTATGCGGAGAATCAGAAGACTGTCAAAGAGCACCATATGAAGCTGCACTCATTGCATAGCCTCTGCTACTTGGAGTCTAACTGGTGGTGTCAGTGGCCAAATCCCTTCCAGACTCACTCCTCTCTTGCCCTCGCTCTTAAACACTATTCTTAGCAGTGCCTCCAGGCAGGGCTCCCGCACACTGACAGATTTCAGCAGCTGAGAGGTGACCCGAGCTGCTTGCTTAAAAGGACTGGGAAGGATTAGGAGAAGAAGACGTCAGCATCAGGACACAATTTGGGCTGTGAGTTTGCAGAGCTGTGCTAGGTACTTACCAGTATCTCAGCATGGATTCTTTCAGGGATCATGCCTTATGCCATAAAGTCAGAGGTAGCTTTACCTTCACTTCCATGCTCACAGGATCCAGCCTTTGGTGACTATCAGACAGGCAACTGTATGACTCAGTCATTTTCTTTTTCCAGAAGGTGCACAGGATAACGCAGGCATGACCCACAGCTCCCATGCAATCATCGAAGCATCACACAGTGTACATGATGCTGCACAGCACCTGGACAAAACATTTATCTGGGCTAAGCAGGACGCACTACAGGCCAGTATTTGCATTCAGTGGGCGAACAAGCAGGAAAGCAGCAGGGCAGTCCAGGACCACAATATTTAGGCTCCAGTATAGAAGCTGAGGCTGTCTCTGAGGCTGCACGAGCTCTCTCTGGGGATGTAAACCTCCTCTGAAGGGGTGGGAAACGAGAGCACAAAAAGACTGAGGATTTCTGTGGGAAACTGTGAGTGCAGTTAAAGGAAGGAGGAGTATGATTAGAAAACAACAAACAGGCAGATTTTAAAGCCTTGCCCATCCCAGGAGCAAAGGGAGGAAATTATTTTTGGAGGTAAGAACACGGATTATACCAGTGAGACCCTGGAGATCTCTAGGAGTCAGTGAGAAGACATAAAGCAACTGTGGCATACAGCAGTCCCTTCAGGTGGATTAAACTTCATAACACTGCAATGGCACACAGGGATTTGTGTACTACTTACTAAAATAATAAAGCAAGATGGGAATTCCTCCCTCATCCCTCACCACCAACTACGGTAACTAGAGCCTGCCAAGGGACAACTGGAAAAGGTAAGGACCACAAAAACACATGTGGGCAAAAAAAGTCAAGCAATCAGCATGCATGCAGTATTGTGTGTCTACCCGACACCCTGAACTCTGTAGCTCAGAGCTACACGTACGAAGCTGTAACAGAGATGTTTGCAGCATGGCTGAGGCTGGCATTTCATCATCAGTTAGACTGAAATCCAGGCAGCTGGAAGAGTTGGCTGTTCCCACACCACACCTTATGCCAGAGAGGGTCCTCATCCCCCTTCTCCTGGTGTCTTGGGAATATGGGTGCAAAGGGCACCTTGCAAGGAGCCTTGCCCTGCAAGAGTGTGGGGCATGCTTTGGGCATGGCTGAGTGCTGCTGGAGAGGTGTTCATGTGCCTGCAAAGGCAGCAGCAATCGCCGCATGGCCAAGGCCAGAGTGAGAGCAGCATCAGAGGTGATAAAACTGACCCACCATGCAAACAAGCACCCTTTCTGCAGCCCACCCTTCTCCTTGGAACACATGTACACACGTGCCCAGAGTCGCAGGGAGCTGGCAGTGCCTGGCTGCTGGTTAAACTCTCTCAACAATGAAAATTTCTTCCCGTCTGAGCTGCTCCTCGAGGAAGAGGAATTAACCAGGCCACAACGCACAGTGCACAGTGCAGCTGTGGGCTCTCAGGCTCCCAAAATGGGGCGGGAGAGCCCATCGCTGCATGGTAAAATTGGGTGATATAGCTGCAAATTGCCTTGCCCAGCCCCAGTGGGCAGGCAAGTAGCCCTCAAGGTACCAGCACTTAATATGAGGCTGTGCATGTTTTTAAGTTGGATTTGGAGGCAATGCCAGCAGAGCCTCCCATGACACTTGTGCAGCTCTTTATGAGCGCTTGAAATTAACTGGATTGAGGAACTGGTCTGAGTAACCGCATTTATCTTCTGGTGAGTTTATTTTGAAGCCAGATCAGTTTTTTCACACAGCCAGACAGACACACACTGGCAGTAGGGAAGGGGGGAGGCAGAGCTACTTAAGTAGGCATTGCTTTGTGAAAGAAACGCCCATCAAGCCATACTCTAAAACCCCAGGCAGCACTGTCTAACCAGCGGCAGAGCAGATACAGATTAGGGTTTCCCTTTGCCTGAGTTTCGTGGGGTGAAAGGCAAAGAAACAGACACAATTTTTTATTCCCTTTGCCTGCAAAACGGCCTCTCATCCACAAAGCACAGAGCTTCTGCAAGATAAGAGCCTGTGGGGAAGCCAAGATCTACCCCTCATTTGTATTGATGTTTACACTTGCCTTTTAATGAGCTCCAACAGGTTCTCGCTTCCAGCTGCAGTTGGCCCTTTTCAAAGTTCACGGTCTTGTTTTGCATTATTGTTCCAATGGCAAGCGCTCCCTTAGGGAGGAGAGGGACAACCAGGTCTTTTTCTCTTCTGAGAAGCAGCACCAATTTAAGCAGTCCCTAATCCAGGAGTGCTTTCTGTGCTCCACTGGTTTTAAGGGGAACGCCTACGGGGAAACTGATCCCTCTGCAAAAAATACTTGGCAAAAAAGAAATGTTTTCTTCAAGCAGATCAACACCGGGTGGCAGTGAGCACCCTAAACACAGCACTGGTGGCCTGACTGCCTGAGCAGAGCATTTACCACTGAATTTGGGATGGTGTCTCTGTTCTGCATCTCTTCCCCATTATTGTCATTCTTGCAATTTCATCCCATTTTCATTGCTGTGCTTGCAATCAGATCTTTTGACTTGTCCACTTTAGGGTTCTGCTGGCAAGACAACCACAGTGGTGGGGCTTGGTACTGGCTGCAAGATAGTAGCCCAAAAAAACAAGTACTGGAAGATCTCACCTATGCTGAGAATCCAGATCCTATGGTTGCTTTTGTAGTGTTACTAGTATAACACAGCATCCCTGCCAAATGCTCAGCCTGGCTAGCCCTCTCAGCTGTTTGGGGTCTAGGGTTGCATATACGGATGTCCCAGGCTGGGCACCTTTGGAAAGCTCTCCTGTAAGCATCTTACATACAAAGGATCTAGGGACAACCTCTTTCCCCAAGAGCACAAGATGCAGATGCCCAGGAAAAGTGTAAGAAGCAGGAACCATCCTAACCCAACACAGCAGCTTGAGGCTAAAGGAGTTCCCAAGGTTATATTTGCGTGCTTGTGTTTAACAGTCTTGGGCAGAATTCTGCATGAGCTTATAATTTTTTTAATCCTCTTATACATGCTCCCCAAAACATATTTCAGACATGGCTGCAGCCTTACGAGGTCAAAGTGTTAAAAACAACCTGCTGATTTGGTGACTCTGCAACAGATTAACTGATGCGCAAAGACAAAAATCTGCTAATCACTTTTTAACCATTCACAAATGGCTTCAAGGCACGCTTATTCAAAAAAAAAAAAAAAAAAAGAAGCCCCATTACCCTCGAAGATCTCTGTACCATGCAGGGCTCCCACCTCTGGCGCCTTTTTAATTGCAAGTTCCCCAGACATCACATTTTTACTTTTTGATCTTCCTCCTTCCGCTAAGCACTCCAGTGCTGGTGGCTCAGCTGGTCGGATCCAGCTGGTCTGTGGCAGCATCTGCCTGGAAATTGCTTATCTTAGCCTGCGGTCCTTTTATTTCCTTCCCCTTCAGCTGCAGCAGAGATCTCGCCGCACGTGGTGGCTCTCTGCTCTAAATGCATCCATGCTCCTTCTCCGTGTTTCGGCATTAATTTTCTGTCTATCTGTGAGTTTACAGCAAGGGCCAAGTCACACTGGATTTATTATCCTCCTGAGCAGAAAGCCAGTGTTTATCTGCTGCTCTTGCAGACCAGCAGCTCATAGAGCCGAGAGAGGTGTGTTGGCCCCCACAGCAGGAGAGACCTGGCCTCACCTGTTTATTGGGGCAGAGAGGGTCCAAATCATAAAAAAAACAGGCAACGGACAACACTGGGACCACAGATCAAAAAGTCAGGAGAAGAAACGGGACTGCAGGCAGGCCAGGAAAAGCAGATAGACCTTTTGTGGGAAAAAGCAGGTATTACAAACATCTCACCCACTGAGAATAACCTGGGCTAAGAGGGAGTCTTTGGGGTCAGGGTGAGAGTACAGGTGGAAATTCAGGTGGGAACATGGGCAAGTTTTGGTTTGTTTGTTTTTTTTTTTAAAAAGACTGCCTTGAGCAACATGAGAGGACAGCAGGAAAGTGAAGTCCTGGCCAGGCTGACCTGCGAGGAGTGAGCGTGGGAAGTCATTGATTCAATAGCTGCTCCCTTTTCAGGACTGTGGGTCCTGCTTTCAGGTGTTTCACTTTACAGAGAGAGACCTGCCTCTCGTCTGCTGAGCGATGAGCCCGATGTCAGGGCACTCCAGGTGTCAGCTCTGCAGGTCAGCCCACCTTCTTGCCCTAATTCACAGGGGTATTTAATACAGGAGTTACTATGAACCATCACATCCAACCAACTCATTACAGCTTACGATAAAACCATCAGAGGTTCAAGGCTGCTAGCAGCACCGGCAGCTACCAGACGCTACACAAAATATAGGGGAATGTCCACAAGAGGGAGAGTTGGTGCCAGTCTCGATGGTGATTTTGTGCAAACAGCACGTTGCTCCCTGGCAATTTTAAGAAAGCCGTTTGCCTTGCTTCACTTCCCCCAGCAGAAATGTTTCCTTCTCCTGGAGATTTCCCTTTCCACGGTGCAGTGAGCACCACGGTTTTTTCTCTCCTCTTCTTTCTCCAGATCACTGGTATTTCATCTTCTTTGCGTGGGGTATGCTGAAAGGCCACACAGTGCAGGCACTAGACATGGTGCCATCAGAAACGCATTATGATTAAGACAGTTTCTCTGTTCTTGCTGGTGCTCTGCTCCCCTTTCCTCCCACTTTCGTTGTGCTGTGCTGGAAGGGCACCCCCCGCCACCCTCAGCACAGGCATCTCCTCCTCCTGCCCAACCCATCGGTCGGAAGTGGCACCCCACATCAGCTCCTCTGGGGATGAGTGTGTGCCTCCATGGGCACACATGCAAAATACTAGCTGTTCCTGCTGGGCTCTGTGTTCAGCCTCGACACCCCAGGTCTAAAACAGACTCAACTGGGACATGGGATTTTCAATCCATTTTCCAAAAGTAGTTGATGGCGACCAGCAACAAAAGAGCCTAGATGTCTCTGAGCTTCTGCAGGACAAAGCTTACCATAAGGAAGCACCAGAAGACACTGGTGATGTGGAAATGATACTGGATGGGATGGACCGGGAGAGGTGAAGCCAAGAGACTGAATGGTCAAAAGAAGTTCCTTCATACACAGCAATTTTTCTTCATGTGTATGCAGCCACATCCAAAGAGGGTGGGAACAAGTCCCCAGATCAGGACATGACTAACACAAAGTTTCTTGCACCACAAATGATTTTCCAAAAAAAAAAAAAAAAGAAAAAAAGAAAACCAGCAGTAAGCTGATGTGGGAAATCAGGTGTCCTGGAAGCTACCTGTATGGTTTTGTGTTGGTGGAATTTTTATTGGGTTCACATGTGGTCCATAAACAATTGAGAGAGCAGCATCAGCTATATCCAAAGGAAAGCAGAGGAGCAAGTGATCCCATTCCAGAGCTGTCCCTCCTCAGCTGGAGTAGTATTTTCTGCAACCTTCTCTCCATCAGTTTGAGAAGTTGGACATCCAAATGCTGTCCTGGTGAAGTATCCACATTTATGAACATTTTGGGGTCTCAGTTCTTGCAGAATTAGTAGGACAGGTAAATTTCTATCTATCTCCCCTCATAGTTCCTCTACATTCATTTTTCTCCTATTTTCCTTGCCTTGTCCTTTTGATCTTTTCTCTCAATCTCCCTGCTAATCTCTGGACCTCTGAGTAAATTAGAGTCAGAGAACAAGGTGAAGCACCAGCCCCTCAAACCAATGACCGTCCTCCAGCCCATCCCACCCCAGAAAGATGTCCAGCCTTGGCTCAGTCTCCACAAGTCAGTGAGGGTTGGGGGCACCATGAGCTGCTCTGGCAGCAGCTGATCTCTTCCCTATCTCCTTCCAGCCATCCTCATATCCACACAGGGAGGAGGCATGGACCAGTAGTCAACCATGTGCAATCGCGGTGAGCACCAGGCAGCTGCAGTTCCATGTGCCTCTCCCTTACCACGGTCCATACACCCTGCACTATGCAGCCTTTCCCAGGGTGAATCTTCCACCTTGAACAGCCAGGGCTCCATGCCAGTCTCAGCTGATCTCGCTCTTCCCTTTTCTTCCCTGCCCTCCCCCACCAGGGTTTTGGTGAGACCTTCTCCACCCTGCAGCCTCTGTGGTTGGAGGTGCTCCTTGGTGCTGGCACAGAATGAGCACCAGCGGGTTTTTCGCCGTGGGATCATCCCACCAGCTCCACAAATAACATCCCTGAGCCACCAGGTCCAAAAGCTTTCAAGATTGTCGTGGTTTAGCCCCAGCCGGCAACGAAGCACCATGCAGCCGCTCGCTCACTCCCCCCTCTCCCAGTGGGACGGGGGAGAGAATTGTGAAAAAACTCGTGGGTGAGATAAAAACAGTTTAATAGGACAGAAAGAGAGAAGGAAACAACAATGATAACAGCAATAATAATACCGACAAAGGAATGTACCAGAACAAGTGATGCCCAATACAGCAATTGCTCACCACCTGGTGATTGATAGCCCGTCCCCGAGCCAACTCCAGTTTATGTACTGGGCATGACGTCGTATGGTAGGGAATATCTTTTTGGCCAGGCCGGGTCAGCTGTCCTGGCTGTGTCCCCTCCCAGCTTCCCGTGCACCCCCAGCCTTCTTGCTGGCAGGCCAGCACAAGAAGCTGGACTATCCTTGACTGCTTAGCAACAACTCAAAACATCAGCACCTTATCAATATTTTCTCATCCCAAATCCAAAACATATCCTCAAGCTAGCTTCTGTGAAGAAAACCAGCTCTATCCTGTCTGAAACCAGAACAAAGATACATTTTGATGACTTTGGCTAGTGATTTAGCAGAAACTGTAATGAAGCTCACAGCATTCCTGGGTCAGTTTCCTAACCTGAAAGCTCAGAGAAATGTATCCAGAGGAGATCCACATGAACCACAAAAACCCGAAGCATGGCTCCCAGCACCTTGGCCACCCTCCAGCCACAGTTAGCCTCTGACTGCCAGAGCAAGCCTTGCTTGTGTCCAGCTGGCTGCAGCGTGGTGGCAGAAGCAGCCAGTGGTGTTTCTGCAAGCATGTAGGAGAAAATCAGCTCTCCAGGGGAAAGGAACACAGCAGGGGAGCTGCTGGCAGAGACGAGATGCCAAACGGGGTGCTGGGTCCCTCTGGGGAGGGGGATTTCCAGCCTGAGGAACAAAGCTATGGATGCTGGTACTAGCATTTTGGACATTGCATACAAAACTGCCCTGGAAAGAATTGACATGCAAGTATATGAGCTCCTAAGTCTGACCACTAGCCAAACAGCTCACCAGAGCGGTGAGCGTGGTCCATAGCCCAGCTGGGGGCATTGGGCAAGCAGGGCAAGGAGAGCTCTACCGTGTCCAAAGCAAGGTGATATATCAGCACGCCCGCAGGACCTGCCTTGCAGGACATCTGCACCATTGTGAAAGACGCTGCACATTGAGAGGGAGGGGGGGAAATTAAAATCTATAGAAAATGCTGAGGTGCCAGCTTTACTGTAAGCCAAAGCCTTAATCGCTCTGCTCCAAATTATAACTTCAGGACAGGACGAGCTCATGCACCCAGCTAGCCTTTTAGAGCAGCTTATTACCATCCAGCGGGTGCAGAAATGCACAGTGTGAAGAACCAGAACCTAATCCCAGCTCCTGCGGTCAGTCAGAGTGTCTCGTTCAGCATTACCTGCTTGTACCAGGTAACCTGAGCAGATACAGTAAGACAACAGTGTAAGCAGCGGCTTAGCAAATACAACTAACTACTGTAGGCAGCATATTTTAACGTGGCTTTAGGCACGCTGACAGGAAATAACATAACCAGAAGCCATCAGGGGTGAGAAGGTGAAGAAGAAAGAGAAGGGCCACCCCTTGGCAAGGGTGAGGCAGCAAGGTTATTTACAAAACAGCCAGTGGATATATGTCTTATTTACACAGGGTAAGAAAAATAAAAGTCTCTACTGCTAATACAAAATTATCTTATGTTGAGTGGGATCATGTAATAATATACAATTACTTCATACAGATTAAGATAGAAGTAATTAAAAGAAAGGTTGTGCTCTGAGGCAGAGTTCCTCTGGCACTGAATTCAGGTCCACGGGGAAGCTCTCACTTGTAGACACTCCCAAAATCAAATCGCAAAACTTCAGACTGTTTTCCTTAGCAGCTTAGCTACCTGTTGTGTCCTTTGAAGTAGTACTTTAGGTTTAAATTTAAATCTTTATCCCCTTTTTTTACCTTTAATATCTCTCTAGTTTATTATCCACAAGCCATGAATTTCATAATTCCCTGCCCTTGTTAACACACAAACATCCCCAGATGTGTCTGTGTTATACTGTTCTTCACTGGGCAGCATTTGAAACGCAGAGGCAACTCCCCGTGTGCATCGCTGAGAGCCCAGGTTCCCTGGACAGCGCAAGGGAGCCCTGGGTTGTGCAACGTCGGGCAGCGAGGAGGCAGCCACCACACCGGCCGGTGGCTCACTCCCTGCCCTGACGCAGGACCTGAAGGTTGGAGTTCAGGAGCATAGTAGGGGTTAGAAGGAGACCTGCCTTGGGACTGGAGCTGGGAACGAGGTCTCCTATGAAATGTTTTCACCTGAAAGTGAAATCAAACCACATAGACCCCTGATGCAACACGCTGCCAGGATGTCAGGAAGCTTTTGGTGTGCCAGGAACCTAAAAGAAATATTTTCAGCCTGAGTGATGTTGACATCAACATTTTCTTTTTTGTTTCCTCCACTAGGAACTCACAGGCAAACCAGAGGCCGTGGTCTTGGCCCTCTCAGGAGTGAAATTACAACAGCAGCAAATGCTTTTCAAGTGCCTCAGTGAAGTATTAAACTTGGTCCTTCCTTTCTGTCTTTGCCCATGTGTGCCTGCACGGTCAGCCACCCTCCATCTCTGCAAGAGCATGACTTTAAGTACTTTTGCAGCAGAAAAACATTAGACTATATTTACCCAGATCTCTGTCATTTTTCATACCTGTGCAGCACACACAGGCCATGCCATGGACCAGGGCACTGTGTTGCAGAGATGCCTCCAGCACTGCCACAGCACACAGGGCCACATTGCACCCACATCAGGGGGGACCCAGACAGCAGCCTTGGGCTGGGGGTATCGACGGCTTCGCAGGGATGAGAGTCCAGCTGGAGAGACAGCGCTGAGAAGTCTGGCCAGGTGGGGAGAGGTTGGGGTGAAGACCTCTCCCTCATTGCCACGCACACAGCTGCAATATCCCCAGCATGTCCTGGCTTAGAAACTAATAGAGCAGATTTTCAGAGTGATGAACCCAGGCTAAAAAAGCAAAGGAGGGCAATTCTTTGAAGGCTAAACACCCACGCCACCTTTGCAGAAGTGTTTTTCTCTCTAGCCACATATTCCCATCACGCTTAGGCAGTCTAATACTGACTTCTCATTCATATATATTTTTTTAAGTGTTTGAAACAAACCAATCTAATTACAGAATAAATATTTAGCTTGAAATGAGCAGACAGACATTCAAAACCATTTTCTGACATGACAGACGATCTGAAAGGAGCTACGCTGCGGGCATTGTATGCCATTCAAACCCAATTTAAAAATACATGGCGTAGTAGCAAAAATAGACATGACCCTAAGCACAAACATCACCATGCAGACAAACGTCTCCTGTAAAATGCTGTCAATGATTTGCATGGCAGCTGAACCCGGCGGCAGTGGAATAGCATCGCCCACCTCCGTGGCTGCTGCTGTGGTAAACCCATGCGAACACCATTGCAGCAACACACTCACGTTCCCATGGCAGGGCATGCCTGGCTGCTCCAGTTTTTTGGGGCCCCAAACTGACTCCCATCCTTTCCTGAAAACCTAGGGGAAATTCCTGTCCCCGTAGGCATGTGACCTGACCTCTAACTTGCCATGGTGGGAAAGACCCAAAACCAGACTCTTGCTACCTTTGCCACATCTAAATTATTATGACATCCAAATGACAGATGAGAGCCAGGTAGTGTGGGAAAAATAACCTTTTCACCTTCAAATGCTGAGCACCTCATGTCCAAGCATTCACACCCCAGAGATGGTGAGGAGAGGAGAGACGCAGGAGCAGAAGCACCCCCTTAGCGGCTCCAGCTCCAAGCCCACATGACACACCTGGAGAGGGGTCCACTGCAGAAAAGTTTTGGCCCAAACTCCAGTGCTCCTGAAGTAGCCCTGAGCTTGCAGCAGAAGGGGATGGAGGTGTGACCCCAATCTTAGTGAGAAGGGTTGGGAAACAGGAGGTCAAGGGCTGCACACCACCCATGCAGGGGAGAGCCACCTCTGAGCGGCCAGAGGGACCTGTGCTGGGCCCCTACGGGAGTGAAGGGGTATGACCAAATGTATGTAAACCTCCATGTGGGAAACGCAGCTACAGGTGTGACCTGGTGCAGTCTGGAAATAACAGAGGTATGAAAAACCTTTGCAGATCCACCTCGCAACCCACAGTCCGCATGTGGGAAACCAGCAAGGCATTTATGGGGTGAGATACAGAAGGAAAACCCTGAAGGCAGTAGCTCTGGGATGGGAAAACATGAGTGAGCAAATCACACAGCACCACTGAGTTGCTGTGCCCACATCCTGGGGAAGATTAACTGAGCAACGCAGCATCTCCACGAGGTCATCCTGCCGTCTAACAACTCACACGTTTTGATACCAGAAATATGTAAAATCACAGTGATGGCAATGAAAACATGAACATGAATGGATTTTTGCAGAAATGTTCTCTAGAGCACAAATATTAATGAAGTCAACTTTAAGCATGAGGTACTAGCCCTGTTTTTCAGATGGAAGTGATGAGCAGGAGGCACCAAGCAGGCATGTGGGCAGGAGGAGGCGATGTCCCCACCCAGAAGACACAGCCTGCACCCCATCAGTCCTTCCACCCCAGCCTCCAGCCTCCTCCTGCCAGCTGTCAGTGAGGCAAACTGGGCTGTCCCTGTTCTCCTGTGCCTGAGGTTTGAGATGAAACTTCACAGAGCCCATTCCTCCTGATCCCTCCTGGAGGCCCCAGTGCCAGGATGCCTCCCAAGGCTATCCTGTCATGCTTGCCAGGCTACGTGGTCCCTGCATCCTTTGGTCACCCCTTTGATCTAATTTTTACCATCAGGACCACGCTGGCAGTTCTTTGGTCCTCCAGATTTCCCACCCAGAGGCTTGTTCTGTTTGCATGAAGCAGCTGTAATCAGACCACCAGTGGGCCAGGTCTGAGATTGGGTCCTGGGTTTGCTGCTCTTCATTGGTCAGTGACTCTTGCAAGGGCACAGAAGAGGAGAAGCCAGTCCTGTTCCTGGTGTGACCGCAGCCCCTCAACGATGCAGCACAGCTCTGGCTCTGGAAACGGCCTTCTTGCACACGGAGGTATCCCTCGGATATCACAGACCCAGGTGTCTGACCATGGTTTTTGGAGATGAGGGCTGATAAATCCAAGCTCTAGGGCCTATACAAACTGTTTGAAGAAACACTAGTGAAAGAAAAGAGGTGTTAAAAAAAAAAGAAAAAAGGTAAAAATGAAGGGGAATAATAACTGATCTGGGTTCAGGAATCCCAGAAACTACAAGGTCATGACTGTCCTGGTGGGTAAGACACAGCTCCGGGTGCTCAGGGCACTGCTGAGTCCTGCAGCCATGGCCAGGCAATCTGCACACAGAGCCAGTCGAGAGGGGATGGTCTGTGTCCGGGGAGGCAGTTTTATTGGTCCTGGGTTCTCCTTTTAATGTTATCCACATGAGCAGACTATTAAAATACTACTCAAAATCTGCCTTTCTGTTTTCAGACAGATAGATCATCCTGTCTGCTCAAGCCCTGCCCTTCCTGTGGGTCACTCCTTTGGGCATGCTCATAGCACACAGTTTCTCTGACTTAGATGATGAAATGGCACTCTTTAAAAGCACTCCTGTTTTCCACAAAGCCTGGAGTGAGCGAAATCAGGGCCAGAAACATTGCTGGGCATGAAGCATGGCTCTGGGCATGTTGGGACTTTGTCCTGTGGGGACTGCTTGGCTGCCGGAGTGCAGCAGCGAAGGGTTTGGAAAGGATAACTCCCACTCCGCAGCACTCCCCAAGCAGCCACCTACCAAAGAGCCAAGGAGCCGGGGAAGCGTAGCAGAGCTCAAAGCTCGGGCCCTGATCATCTGCAGTGCAGAAGAGAGATTCACCCATCGCCTCTTCTCTCTCCCTGGCAACTCTCATTGTGTTTTGGGCACAGATGCTCAGACTCGGTGCTGGCAACCAATCTAGAAACACCTGGACCCAGGAGAGCTACGTAGCTGTCATTGCGGGGAGTGAATGGAGTGGATGCACATGGTCAGCAAAATCTCCAGGGCTGGCTCTAGGGAGGTACTGTACTAGGATCCGGCTGTTTTTCAAGATGTGATTTCCATAAGCCCAGGTGCACCGCGGGCACACCACCCCTCGGCCGGGATCTCAGCCTTGGCAGTGCCCATAAAGATGCTGACACCCTGCCTCCTCTGTGCCTTCGGGGCCTCTTGGCTGTGAGGGTCCCCACTAAAGGCTCAAGGGAACACAAAGGCACACAAGGGCACCGGAGAACCAAGTATCTCACATTTTCCCAAGAAGACCCAAGTATAAACCCACCGTGTGTCTGCCCAGCTCCAAGCAGGGCTGGGTGCTGCTGCTTGCTGAGGGACAACCGGGCTCTTGGCTCGGCACCGCAGCCTCTCAGGACTTGTCCCCAGTGCCATCATCCACCAGCGGGGAGAGGGATGCTCAGCCAAGCTGTTTCTCACAGGGCCCCATCATTGCTGTCAAGGTGTTTCATTTCTAGTAGAGAGGCTGAGTGAAAAACAGCTGCCAGGGACTTGCAAGCAGGACAAGACCATGCCAAAGACAGGCAAGGCTCCAGAGATGTCATTTATTTGTCTGAAAGTGGTTTTATCGCCAACCTGGTGGGGAAGGGGGTTGGTTCTCCAATAGGAGAAACAGGGGGAGGCTTCTTGCTCACCCCCAGCCACAACCCAAATGCTCCAAACACTTTTTCTCCTCCCAAAATGAGAAATATTTAAATGCCTGGGCAAAGAACAAAGAATGTTGAACGCTCTCTGCTCGCAGGGTGGCGATTCCCCATCACCAAGAGAAAATCTCCACAGTTCCCTGCCACAGCGCTGGGTCATACTTGGCCTGCAAGTCACAGCATGTTTTCTGCAGATGCCAGGATGTCCCACCTGAGACACCTTCCATGGGCACTGGTGTGGCCCTGAGCACCTCAGGGCCTTGCTGCAAGCCATTGGATGGTCATCACTGCCCCGACCTCAGCAGCTCCAGCTGGGTGCAAGCTCATACATCCCCTGGAATGAAATTTGGCCTCAGCCTCCTCTTTTTTTTTTTTTTGTTCTGAGAGCACCCTTCCTCAGTGAAACACAATGTGCTTGAGAGCTTGAAGGCTCCAGGCTCAGCTGGAGCAAAACCAGGAGGTCTGGCATCCCATCCCTCGGGTTATTTATGATCCCCCTTGGTCGTAGGGCTGCCTTACCGCTGCCTCCCACGCGCTGGTCCCCGTGGGGACAATCGGAGCAAGCTTCCCTAGCTCCGCGTGCAGGGTTTTCACCCAGTTTCAGCGTGAGGACGTTGGCTGACAGTGAGGAAATGTTTCACTCAGCTCACCAATAACAGCAGGGATCAGTTCATTCCGCTCAGCAGAAAGGTCCCTGGTCCTTGCTCGTGCTGCTGTTGACAGGTCCCAACTCTGTATTGCAAAAGGTGTTTTAATGCCACTAATAAGCCTGCAGGAATGGCATGTTTCACTCAACCCTATGGTTACTCCAGGTATTTGCCCTTTCAAGCCCAAGCTATTTGAGAGCCCAGGCCTGAAGAGGTATGTTTCACAGACACCCAGTGACCTGAATTGCCAAGCTGGGCTCTGCCTGGCCGTCCCCCTCCGGAGCTAACAACCATCTCAACCACAGCAGGACCTGGATCTTTATCATGGATGAGATGGCTTCACCATTAGCTGTCATCTCTGCTGCTTCAGGGCTGAGTCTTTCTTACCCAGAGTCTAACCCCTGAGGACTGTGTTACCCTCATCTCTCCGGACCTCTGGCCCTGCACTGGCTCTTGGCTTGGTGCCGATCACGCCGTAGCATTAATGGCAAGCGAGGGTGGGTCAGATCTGCTCCCACACCAAGATCCCCATCCCTGGTCTGCGGAGGAGAAATAAGAGCCTTATCCTGGGGTCACAGCCCTACAGCCAGCTCAGCCCAAGTAAGCATGCAAACTCAGTGGCCACCAGCTTTTTCCCAACACTGAATTCTTCATTATCCCCCAAATTTTTTGTTCAGCCACACCATGACGCAGGTGTGGAGCTTTCTACCACCTGCACAAAGCTTTGCACAGGATGGTGCTGGTTTTCTCTTTTCCTTTCTCACCCCCCAAGCCCCACAGCTGAGCGGGACAGCAGAGCAGGCAGCTCACCCCGGTGCCAACGTGGGCAGGCACCGGGGTGAGCAGAAGGCCCTCCCCAGTCTCCCACGCTCAGGCCACCGGTGTCTGCGGCCGCCCTTCGCTGGAGGGAGACCTGCCTCCGTGCTCAGCACGGGGACAAGCCAGCAGCGTCTCGCCCGTGCGAGCTGCGCTCGGCCAAAAGCAGGAGCTATTTCTGGAAAGCAGCTTCTCCTGGAGCAGAGGCGGCAGAACTGGGGTGCACTGACCGAAAAAGAAAAGCCCTGGTGTTCCGAATGCAAAGTGAGGTTTCCCAGCCTCCCGCAGGGAGGACGGGCGACATCCTTGCAAACACGAGAAAGGACTGCAGCGCCCGGAGACGTGAGGGCTCCGGTTGAGTGCAAAGGCTATTTCAATAAAACTGTAAACATGCAGATCTGCCGTTGTTGCAGAGCTCCGTGATTTCTGAGCGGAGTTCAGCTGGAGAGCGCTGGTGCTATAAAAAGCAAAGTGACTTTGGGCTTTGATGCTTCCTCCTGACACACAAAAAGGTGATTTGTGACTCAAAAGATGAGGAATTTATCATCAAAAGGAGCTGGGACAGAGCTCAGTGTTTACACATGGAACAACAAGACAGGCACTGAGAGCAGATATATTTATACCCATCCATTAATAAAAGAAGCCAAGTCAACCATACCTTTGTGCTAAAGTTAGAGCGCAGCACTCAGCATGTCCTTAAAAAGGCAAGAAAGTTTCCGCAAACTGGGACAGCGGCTCCCGGTGCTGGCTCTGCGCATCCCCTCCCTGGCGAGGGCAGGGGCTCCCGACATCGGCACGCTGCAGCAGGAAAGGAGCCAAACGTGGTAAGGCTTCTCCAAGCGAGAAGGCTGACTTCTAGAGTCTGGTCACGGGCCAGTGGCCACAGCACCTCAGGGGCCAGTTCCTGCTCCACCTTCAGAGACCTGGAGAAGTAGTCTGCGTCTTCACAGAAACAAAAAATCCTTCAGTTTTGACTCCCAAACACTGTCTGCTTCCGTGGTCATAGGGCTCACACAAGCCAGGAGCCTCCACCTCTGCTGCAGCAGAAGAGATGATGGCACGCTGGTTGCAGCACACTCAGGCTGGCCTTGTGGATCAGGACTTGGTTTGTGGGGCTGGCTCCATCAGCCAGCGCAGGGAAGAGGAGCAGCACCCAAGGGTTACATGTTTGGGCTGTGGCTGACGAGTTGGCGTGAGCCCAGGGTGAACAGAGAACTCGCAGGACAGTGAACGTTCATCCCAATGAGGTTACCAACAGGGCTGGCCAGTGCGAGTCACTGGAAGCTCCCAAATTAGGGTCCGATATTTAGAAATGCTTCAGAAATAACTAATTGCAGCAATTCCCTTAACCCACAGGTAAGGCTGGAATTGTCTGGCTTCACCTCCCAAGCACTGGGGTGCGTTACAACACTGCCAGGCAGGAGAGCCCTAGAAAAGTCGGATCTTTGCTCCTTGCAAGGTGCTTCTAGAAAGCAATTAATTGTCCTTCTTGAAAAAAAACAGATAAGCTCTTGTAGTCATTTCCCTGTTTCCCCTCTCTGCCCACCAACAGCTCCAGACCTCGAACCAGCCACTCCCAGTTCAACTAGAGCTGCAGGAGCCAGCGCTGGACATGTTATGCCAGAAATGACCACGCTTCAGGCAAACTGAGAACAACCACAAAAATTACATCTTGTCTGAATCAAAGTTAGGTGCATTGCGGCTTTTCTTCTCCATGCCCCAGTGGAACAGCCAGCAAGTGACAACCAACTGGGGCCTGTGCAGAGATGGAAACAGGGCTGTGGGCAAGCACAGGAGGCCATGGGTCACCTTCTCACCACCCAGGACATGATCAAGTTGTTGGCACTCCAGCATGCATTTGACCTCCAAGCTTGTGCTGAAGATGCTAGAGTTACATGAACTTGACTGACCTTTGAACAAGCTGTGGGACTAGATGACCTCCACACATCTCTTCCAACCCAAATTATTCTATGACTTTCTAATTTTTTTATAAAAGACAGAAAGGAAGCATGCAAATAAGTCCCCCTCCTACACCAACTGCTAAGCTCTCCTATCAGAGGGATGCCCAGGCTACCATCCCTGAGCCAGTACAGTCAATAGCAGGCCAGCAGCAAAATCCCCAAGAACAGGTCAGCCCCACCACTGGCAGAGGGATCAGGGCTTTCGGGCTCAAATCTCCTGATGCAGCTTGTCAGTGCCAGACTAAGACACAGCCATAGCAGTCACACTGGCCTCACCCTTGAGTTCTGCAAATTCAACGTGAATTCGTACATTATTTCAACATCATCCAACCACCACTTTCCAGGAAACGTTGTAATTTATTGACTATAGCCCTACCACGCAGCTGCCACACACAGCCACACGGCACAGGGATTTGTGCTTGGCGACCATGTTGGTGGACCTCAGGCTGGCATCAAGCCCATGTGCAGGTTGTTACCAAACCCTACTTCCTGACATGGGAGTGGTACCCTCACTCTTAGTGGATGCTACCCACCTACACGCGCCAAAATGTGCAGTGGCTTGTGACCAGCTATGACTGACTCACTCATTTATTTTAATTATTTACAGCTTATAGAAAGGGAATGTATTACATCAGGAGCGTTCGTTTCCTTAGCCAGCTTGCAGTGCATTCAAAGAACCCGCATCTGCTTCCTTGGACAAGCTCTGCTTTTGGTAAGCCCCCATTGAGCAAGGCAACAATATCACAACACTTTCAATGACTTACTCGTGAATTCCAGGATCAGCCATTTTATGGCTTTGCCTTGAAATGAAGGTAGGCTGGAAGACCCAGACCACCTTTACTTCACTTTTGAAGCACGCCTCTGCACTCACTGCCTTCCTCCCAGCGCAGCGGGGCTTCATTTCAAGACCTCTCCCAGTCTCACCAATGCAGAGTCCCTTAACCAGCTCTTCCACAACAATTACTCAGCCCCGATTTCTAGGCATCTAATTTTAGCTGTTACTGTTGAACATCCTCTTGAGTTATTGTTAGAACGAAATGAGGATCATCTGACAGGAACACATTGCAGCTCCCTGGTAAATACTGAGGAGGAATGCTTAAGGGGCTCGTGCACCTTCCCACATCATGATCGACAAACCCACCGTGCAGGGGGACACCTTATCCCAGCCCATTTGCTCCTGGAACCTTGCATTTCAAAAGCAATAAAATTCTGCACCGGCCTCAACTGTACTAGGCATATTTCGCTGTTATAATTTTGCTCAGTTACCAGTTTCCATAATTACTTGCCAATTGGCCACAGGGACTTATTATTTGTTATTTTTAGGATCATTGCAGCAGAAAAAGGTATCTAATTATATGGATATATATTTGCATGACATCTTTCACTTGAGGATCTCTAAGCACTTCATGGAATATGAATGAATTTCTGCTTGTCTGCAGTGATAATCCTTTTATAGGCAGGACAACAGGAGCAGTGATTAAAAGACATGTCCAAACTCCCAGAGGAAATTTATGCCAAGCACAGGAACACCGGCTTCCAGTTGTGTGTGTTAACTATTAAACCTGTGCTAACATAGACAGCAGGAGGTTGGCTACACAGGCATTAAAGAAAATGCTGATACCATAATTTGGTTGTCTCTCCTTCCACACTAACAGGTTCAAACACAGATCAAACTTGGAAAGAAAAAAAAAAGGCTCCTTATCAAATAATAAACAAATGGCCCTTTTCTGCTAATAAGCGGCAAAGGGAAAGGATGGCAGGGAAAGGCATGGGGGTTACAGAGAGCTCGGGGTGCAAACTGGGATTGTGCTGGGATGTTGCCAGCATGACTTGCAAAGGCTTTGCCCTTTATCACTGCTAAGAAGATCCTCTCTCCCAGCTTGTTCTTCAAACCAGCTTCCCTTCTTTGTGTTTTACCTGCCAGGGGAGATGCGCCAGCCAAATCCATCCAGATGCACTGAAAAACAGACAGCACACGGGAGCCAGCAGACTGGTGTTTCTTTCTTTTATTTAAAAACAGTGCTTCATTACCATTTGCAAAGGGTTAGGAAGGGTTTCCCCCCTTGCTTAGAGTTTATAAAAGCCAGCAACATGATCAATAATTTATACACATGGATAGTAATACAAAAAAAAGGAATAAAAGCTAAAGATCTAACTACTCTGACCTTCACAATTCCAGCTACTTGATAATAATAGGAATAACCCAATGAATACTGTATGGTCTGAAAGCTACTATACAATATGATACTTAACGAGGGAGGGCGGGAAGTTAAGAGGCTGTCACAAAGCCCTGGGATGCAGATACTGCTTCTCCAGAGTCAGCAGGGAAATGGGACCCTGGGCAAGCGGCTTGGGCGTCCTAGGAAATGATCCAAGGGAAGGGAACGCACTCCACTTGGGACGCGTCCTGTTCCCCGGCGGTACCTGGCAATGGGAGGTGCTGGGGAGATCGCGTGAAGGGGCAAGTCCGTCGCTGCCATTGGAGGTGCTGTGGCATCTCAGCCTTGCACTGAAAATCTCCAAATCTCAAGTAGGTCAGCCTGTGAGGTCAGTAAAATACTCCACCAGCTCCGTATCGCTCTACAGCCCTGGTTCTCATTTGCTATCAGCCCCAGGTTTTAGCTCCAGCTATTTACAAGCAGGATTTATCATATTAAAAAAAAAAAAAAAAGAAAAAACCCAAAAACAAATCATATCCCCTGGGGTAAAAGAGGATTATTTCGTCACTTGATAATGCAGCCAAATCAAGCTGCCAGAACTACAACACGCGCGCACACACAAAATACTGTGAACTGAAAAAAATAGAAAAACATGACCAAAACTGAGACCACTAATGTGGGAGGCCCAATTCTGTAAGGAATTCACTCCCTGGGGAAGGAACAAGCCCCTCCACCAGCAGTGAACTGTGAATCTGACAAGAGATTTATTGATGCACTTCAGGGGAAAAAAAAAAAAAAAGAATAAAAAAGAAAAACATTCCCAAGATCAACCGGCATTTTGCTGACTGCCGGCCAAATGAATATTCGGGTGGACGGCTTTAGACACCAGCAATCTCCTGGCGAAATCAGGCAAGACTTTTGGCTGATGCGTTCTTGCTCTACCACAAGTCAAGAGGCAGCGTGGGAAGCTTGTCTCCTGCACAAGCCTGGACCAGCTGCAGCCTGCTACCCAGCGGGGACACCCGCTGGCAGTGCTTTCAACCACCGGCCAGAAGTTGCCTGCCAGGGTTAGCAAAGGCGACGGAGATGGGACTTGGACATCCCAAGTCCCGCTGAGGCTGCCATCGATGCCCACACTGCAGAGGGACAGGGACTATCCTGCCAGCTCCTGGCTAGAGGAAAGCATACCGAGGAGAAACCCCAGAGCCTGCTTGACAAGGGCCCCATTTCACGCCCTGGCTATCAGCTCCTGCTTGCCTCGTTGACTGGAGTTTTCATTGTAGAAGAGAAGTTTACCGAGGTTGGAGGGTGGCAAGGACAATCAGTAAGGTGGGGGTGGAGGGAAGGGGCTTTTCAGACATTAACATCACCAAAAATAGTGTTTTATGCAACAAAGAATCAAGTCTCACTGGTGTATACTACAAAATGTTTGACATTTTCCAAGAGCATGACAAAATAAAAACACAAAGGAGTTTACATTGGATGTTCATCTTGTTCACTAGGTTGGGTTTGGTTCTCCCCCTCCTATTTTAAAACAGTGCAAACAGGTAACACACTTTAAAAATCACCCCTCTGCACCAAGCACAGCATTCCCCCAGCCCTGCCAGGCTGGAGGGTCACAGGCAGCAGGCCATCTGCCACGCTGCCCGCGTGCTTTCCCTTCGGAGCTAGACTCAGCAAAAGTGCTCCCCAGAGCTGTTGTTTGGTTTTCCCTTTATTGAATTCCTAAGTGCTCCCCAAACCTGTTCTCCACTTGCCTCCTTCTTCGGGGCTGGGATGGGAAGATACAGATAGGGATGGGTTGGGGAAAAACATGGGCAGGACCTAGGAGGTTCTGCTTTGTGTTCCCCACTGACGAGGCTCTGGGTGCTGGAACTGAAACCCCAGCAGCCAGCATCTCTTTTCGGGTAAGGAAATGGTTTCATTAACCGTTTCACAACTAGCACTCAAGCCAGCTATTCAGATAACCCTGCTCAGCTCTTGCTGTGCATTTCACATCCACAGGTCTCAAAATGGGTGAGAACAGGGGATAAACTATTACCTTCACTTTAGGAATGGGGAAGCGAAATCTAGCGACAAGACTGCTCCACGATGACCCTTGAGGATCACTGACAGAGCTCTGCCCAAAATACAGGTCTCTGACTCCTGAGCTAATGCTCTTTCTCGCTGGGCAAGTCTGCTCCCTCTCGGGCACCGAAACAGCCAAGCCACAGCTATTTTAAAACATGGCTTTGTCTATATGAACTCATGACACAGGATCCATGTAACCGCTTAACCTGGGAATAGCTGGCTGTAGCAGGCTCATACTGACCTCCCCGTTGTCTCCAGGTCCCATCGTGGCTTTTCTTAGAAAAGCTAACCCACCTACAAGAGTGCAGCCTCCCTAGCACGGGGACAGTGACAACAGTTTAACATACTGGGCATCAATATAACTTAATCCCAGTACAGAACATGCTATACCAGTAGAAGTCATCTTTGTACCAGCACAACTGTACCCACAAGGAAAGACAGACCAGCACATTAAATAAATCAACCCTTCAATCCAAAATCTTACCAGTATAATATCATGTGCTGGCCAGACCTATTGCAAGACAGTACAAACAGCAACACTTAAAGAAACATCTTTTCCTCTACATCAAGAGGAATCCCGGATGCCACCAGACTAGAAGGTGACAAACAGCAAGCTATTTGCCAGGCTGCCCATGCGGTTTCCCTTGGAAAGTCAAACCCTGCTTTGCAAGGGACCTGTGACTGCAGACCCATCTCAGGGACAAGCACTAGCTGCCGTCGGTCAAATAAGCCAGGGCCCAGTTTAATTCATTAAGTGTAATTCATTTTGCATAGGGAGATATAGGCTTTGTCCTCACTTCTTCAGAAGATGAATATAGCCACAGCTTGGCTACTCTGAATGCATCTCAAGCCAGTTCATAACACATCTGAGTGAAACCAGAGCTGTTGTTTGCCAAGAGGGAAGGAAGGCTGAAGAGCTCTCCCGCCATGGCACAACACTCACTTGTGAAACCTCGCTGCAGAATTCCAGCTAGCATGCAAGTTTTTGGGAGGTCTGGCATTCCAGAGTCCTGGAACCAGCAAGCTACCTCCAGCCCCCAGCCGTGCAAGTGTCCTGGCATCCCCTCTGCAGCTCACTGCTGAGGGCAGGAAGCCGGGCTATATCGGCAGGCTGCCGATATGTGGGGATCTTGCAGCTTTAACCACGGAGTCAAGGAGACGCCGGCTGGTTACTGCACCAAAGAGCCTGGCTGGGAGTGACCGGAGCAGGCCAGGCGCGGATACAGGAAGAATCAGGCTGGATGGTCTAGAGCAGGTATTACTCGGAGCTCATACAGCAGGGGACCACGGTCCCACAAAGGTTGGGCGCTTCTGCACTAAACCCCTCATACTCCTAATATACTAGGGCGGGCTGAAGCTGCCATGCATAGACTCTGCTCGGAGGCAGAAACGGGGCTGGCCTCCCTATTCCCAGAGAGACCAAGTGGCAGAGGGGGCTGCAGGCAGCACTGCCAGGGCAGGGGAGGGCGCTCGGGGATGGAGAACCCAGCTTTTCAGGAGCTGCAGTCAGAACCAGCTGAACTGAAACGTAGGACCTGCTGCATGAGGGACTGCCTGTGGGCAAGGGAAGGGACAGCCCCACTCAGCCCCTACAAGTCCAGTAGAGGCTTCTGCTGCATCTCAGCTCCAGAAGTCCCCTGGCTGCCCTGTGGTGGAAATGGCTGCCCTTGAATATGACTATTCCTACCACAAGTCCTCCTTCCCCTACCCTAGCTCAGACAGTAAAAGCCCCCAAATGCCCCGAGTCCCCCCTCATTTCCTAGATTTTGTGAGAGCCCCAACACCCTGTTCCCCCCTCCCCATTTTCAAGCTAACTAAAATATTTATATACAAACAACAAAAAAATTGTCATAACAGCAACAAACCACACTTTGGCTTGGGGGGGAAAAAAAAAGTTAAAAATCAACAATAAAACCAGAAAAAAAAAAAAGGTGGCCAACAGGCTGGCAGTTTGGTGTCCCCTTTGTCTAGCTATTCCTCCAGAAAATCAATAGCTTCAGGGTCTCTAGCTTAACTAATGGCTTCCCCATCCTTCCCATCTGATGTGCCTCCTCTCAGCTGCCCACAGGAGAGGCTACGTGTATCACTGGGGAAGAGCAAAAAAACCGCGTGGTTTTGTGTGGCTGGGCCAGGACATCTCCCCCGGACCTCTGCTTGCTGACATCGCTTAGTGTTAAACGCAGGAGGTTTCCTATTCTGGTATCAGCGGTGGATGGAGCAGCAGGTGTACGACAGGAGTTGGAAAGGCTCCACCAAACCCAGCAGCCCTTCTGGGGGCAGCGAGCTCACCCCACTACCCATCAAGGGGGTTGAGGCATCCTAATAAAACCAGGCTTCTGCATTTCTCTAACACGCGGTTAGAGACCCTGCCTCTCTGATTACTGGGGTTTACTGGGAGCATCTAAGAGCCAGCAGCTGAGCAGGAAGGTCTGGAGAGCAGCAACTCCCCATCACAGCACAGCTCACGCAGTCATCTAAAAATGCTGACTTTGAAACACAGCAAAATCACTGTATGCAAGAGCAGAAGGGAGATGGATGGTCTTGGGAGTCATGGAGCCCTCCCCTAAATGGTCTCTCTTGCTTCCAAATCTTCCAATATGTAGTGTCTATATGGACTCGGCAGACCAGGTGCACAACTTTCTATCAGAGGCTGGGCAAGTCAGACCCAGGGGCTCCAACGCAACTATGTAAGGGCCTGAAATAGCTTGTGGTGGGAAGTTCCTATGAATTCAGAGCTTACACAAAACTGCTTCTTGCCTCCCCTCAAACTCCTGACAAACAAAACTTACTTCAGGATCACGTTTAGATATAAAAGGCTCTCTTCCCCCACACAAACCCACATACTTGCCCCTCGCCTCAAGCAGCTTATACATGACTTGTTTTTCCTCACTCATGTTATTTGAAACAGATTACTTGCAGAAGCACCTAAAGCAGCTGAGGATGAACAGGAGGAGAGAGCTTGCACGCTGGATCTGGAGCACCAGAGCACAGCACTGTTGCAGGGTTCTTCAGCTAGCTTTCATTCCTCTGCAAGGCTGCACGCCCTTCACCTCTTGTCCACAACAGATGTATTCTGCGTGATGCTGCATTGCAACTGCCGTAATTGAGGAAAGAAGGGCAGGAAAGGGACCGAAAGGGAGAAAGATCTTGAAAAGAAGGCAGGAAAACTAAGATAATTACAGCCACCAGCAATGGACAACAACCAGCTAGACAAAGTTGTGTGTGTGGGGGGAAGATCATCCTCATCAAAAACTCCTTTCAAAGTCTTGTCCCCTATACAGCAGGTAACAGCCGAAGTCTTTAAGCAGGTTGAGGAAATCTTCTCTTGCCAAGTCTAAAATACTGACACTGCTGAAACTGTCCCAAACCTGTGCACGTCAGATGGTGATAAAAACGAGGAAAGTCTCTGCATTTCTCTCGTTTCCAAATGTAAATGACTACTTCCCACCAGCATTTAGGTCCCAGCCACAGCCAAAGAGTGCTTCCTTCTGCAGACCAGAAACACGGCAGGTGGAGACTTCTGCCTCACATCCTTCTGTCTCACAGGCACCAACCACCAGAGCCAGGGAAGTAGCTCTGTCTGCGTGTTCCTGATTAATTGCATGATATTGGTTTCTAACAGCTTTCCTTATCGCTAATCGCCTTTTCCGTGATTGGTAGGATAAGCTATGCACCAACATACAGACACGGAAATGCATTATTTTTACCACAGTTAAAAAAAACCCAGAAACAAAAACAAAACAAAAAAAAAGCACAATCTTTGGAACAAAAGAATTAAAGGCAGAAATTTAAAGGAAAAAAAAAATACATATTCAAAGAACATAGTGAGGTATAAAAAAGTATTTTCTCTTTTGTTTTTTGTTTTTCCTCCTCGTCTTGCTATAGAGTTCCTCTACTAGTAAATATTGCAATAGCCAGGCCTCATGAACTGGGGGGGGCTGTCCCACTTCGGGGGCTCACGTCACTTCAGTAGGGGGCAAATCGGCTGTAGCCACCTCGGTATAAACTCGCCTGTAGAAATTAAATGAGAAAAGTTGTTAGGAGGTGAACTGTGAAGAAATACTCAGGAGAGCACCCAAATGCTCTCAGAAGAACTAATGGACATGTCCTGGCACTGACCCGCCACCATTAGCACCTCTAAGAAGCAAGAGGAGAATCAAAGCAAAAAAACCGCGTGGTTTTGTGTGGCTGGGCCAGGACATCTCCCCCGGACCTCTGCAGGTTTTTTGCCTGCAAAACCAAGGACATGGCTCAGGAGGACATGCTCATGGCCAGCCAGCTGGAGGTGAAGTTTAATTCTATTCTATTTCATAGACCCTAAACAGTATCCATATGACAAGCTGATGCTCAGACAGAGGTGCTATGCTGCAGATATCTGTATTTAGGTGTCTGTTTGTCTGAACGCATTTGTATTCCAGCCTTTGCAACAATACAGATGCTGCACTGGCTAGAAGCAGATGGGCATGCATGTGTTTTCAGCAAGCTGCTCCACTCCCCTCTGATGCCAGCATATCTCACTCCTGCCCTTGCATAACTATGGCTGGCAGGTAGGACACCACATCCTTCCACTAGTGGAAGAGGGAACCAAGTGGAGCAGCTTTGCTGCAAGATGTCACAAGAATAACTTATTCCCTTGCTTCCTAGAACTGATTTCTCAATATGCATCATGAGCTACCTTGCATCCCTAACTACCGCTGATTTTTGCTCTATAAATCACCTTGATACAGTTCTACTGATTCACCAACAACGTTCTGGCTCCTGGCATTCCTGGTCATTCTTTGACCACCTCCTTTGCACTAGGGTGATACGCAAGACCAAGTGATAACTGGTCTTCTACAACCTGGCTCTTTTCCTAGTGCACATGCACAAGCATATAAATGCAGAACAACTGGGAACCCAGTGCTGCAGCTAAGGACCTCCTCAGCCAAAAAAGTATTTCTAAGTGAAGTTTCATTACCTGATACCCATTGAACAGCTGTTCCCCATGCTGGAAATGAGAAACAGCACAAGAAAGAAAAATCCCACTTACCACAGCGCCAACTCCGTAGCTAGCGGCAGGGGCAAGGGCATGGTAAGGATCTGCTGTGTACACCCTGCCATAACTGAAGAGAGGGAGAAAAGATATTAAAAAGAGAGAGAAAAAGAAGAGTCACTTCACAGGGGAAGAGAAACAGCTGTCTGACCACAGGCAATGCAAGAAGCAGCATGCCCTTCTACACACATGTATGCATACATGCACACAGGCAGCCCCTCTTCAAAGAGATCCTATGGGCATGCTGCCATGCATCATATGAGATGGGCAAGAGAACAGCCTGCAAGGAGGAATGCGGCAGAAGCCATGAGTTTGACCTGTAGGAAAGAGGTCAGCACCTTTGAAATGACAGCTACTGCATCCCTTACCACACGTGATGCAGTTTGGGAGGAAAGTGACTGCTGGTGCTAGCGCTACTAGCACAGTAACAGCTGCTAAATGGAAAGCAGTGAGGGATTCTCCACAATGAGAAGGGAGTAGAAACTTTAACGGTCTCACATGCACTAGGATTAACACATGGTCTCACTGCACAGATGAGAAATCTTAAGGCAAGCATGCTGATAATGATAATCCTTTGTATCTATACAGAGCTGCACGTTAAAGCATCTTAGAGTACTGTATGAGCTGAGCAATTTTTACTTTATGGACAGGGAGAGAAATGCACCCAGTGATTAAACCTGCCCAGAGTCACAGAGCAAGGAGCTGGCAAAGGCGAGCCAGGTCTTTCGACTGAGGCCGTAACCATGCTGCCTCCTTTGTGTGGAGAATCATAAGGACAGGGAAGAGGCCAGGATTTGTGCGAGCTCACCTACACCGGAGGGCAATACTGCCCGGGAGCAGAGAGACAAACTGTGCATTCAAGTCTTTAATGTTGGGTTGTGCATGCATGTGTGTGCGTGCGAGTGCAAGTAAGACAAAGAAACAGGGAAAGAAGTAGAAGCACTGCAATGGATCAATGCTCCTTGAATCCCTGAGCACAGCAAGCTAGCCCCCATGAACGCCTCCCCCTTACATACCCATCGCTGTAAGCTGCTGCAGCGGCTGCAGCGGCCGTGGCTGCTGTTGCAGTAGCAGGCTGTGCATATCTGTAGGCTGCGTATCCACCCTGCAGGAAAGAAGAGAACTGACTTTACAGATACCTGTCCACCCATGCAGAGCATAAAAAATAAAATTAAAAAAAAGTCACACACATCACAAGGAGAGGAAGTGTTTCAAACTGCATCGGCTCCCATGTCATGTTTATTGCAAGCATTGCCCATTAACTCATGTGTATTCCTTTCCTGAGAAGGACCAGGGAGACTCCATTACCCCATTTAGCAGAAGGAATAAACTGAAGCAAGCCTGAACATGGTTATATCCTTGCAGGAAATTACATTTGGCATGGAGGAACTGAAAACCAGAAGAGAGCTGAAACCTTGCATGCAACCTAATTTTTATGTGCCCTTCCTCTTATGCTGGGGAAATCAGAGGTGGGAACTTTCTATGAAGTGTGTATTTTAGAAAGGGGACCATTCAGAGAAATTCCTGCTTTTCCCTCACCCCCCCCCATCCTCTTTTTTAAGCCTGGGAAACTCAAACAGCTAGAATTTCATTTGGTCCAGATACATAAAAGTGTCAAGAGCCAGAGAATTCAAAAAGCAACCAGGAAAAGATAGTGAGGGAAGACAGTTCCTGGTGGTCTCAGGGCTGGCAACAAGCAAACTGGCACTGATACCAACCAGACTGTTCTCCCCTCCATCCATAGGAGGAAACAGGTTGGGGGAAATTATGCCAGAACAGTCTGTATTGCCGCTGCATTTCTGTCCATGCTACACACCTGTAGTAAAGGTCTTCAAAATGCTTACACTGATAAGAGGTCATTACTGAAAACGTACTTACAGCTGGGTTGGCAAAATGTGAATCCTGACCCAGAGGGAGACCTGCAAGTCTCCTCCTGAAACTCCCACAGGGAGCTCTTGGGGCACAGGAAGACCTGGCTCAGACAGGCAGCTCTGCACACCCTGCAGTAACGAAGGACGGAGGCCAGCCGCTGACAAAAGCTGCATGGCAGGCAGCAAAGAGGGCTCTGAAGCCCAGGTTAGATCTTTATCATACACTTCTGAACCCCTTTTTGTTAACTTGGGGTGGGGTGGGGGACAGGACAGCAATGGTAAATGCACTGTGGCTTTGATTTTCAAGGAACACAATGAGGCATAAATAACATCAGAAAATTCCAGATTGTTTCTGGATTTTTTTTTCCCCAATTGACATTTCAGTGTTTGAAGGACCAGAAAGCAGACTTACACTCTTCACCTCCAAATCAGCTCAACATATCTCTACCACTACTTCCCTCTAGATCTTTTGCCTTTATGTAACTAAGAGCGCAAGATGAGCTCTACTACAGGACTGTGTGTTTGCTCAGCAGCACTCAGTTTTGAGCTAGGTAGCTTTTAAACTAGAAGTAATGATTTTAAATTAATTTTGATAGCTTTTGTGGAGCCTGTGTTAGCCCCACGAAGGGTAACATGCTATCCAAAACATGCCTGTGAACCATCTCCTACTCCAGAGGAGAGAGTCTTACAGACTCTTCAATCTTCCAGTTAACAGAAGAAAGTGTACACAAATCTACAGCTCTGAAACATCACCACATTGCCTGAAAGAGATCTAACGTTATAGTTTTGCCCTTTTAATCCCATCCAGCTGTTTCAATCCTTGCATTTTGGATTGATGGTTTGGGGAGGTTTAGCTTGCTTTTGGCATGCTGTCATTGCACCACCATTACTCCCACCTCCAAAACATGATGGAGATGAGAGGAATGAGGTGCAGCCTTAAAGCAAATAAAATCTTCATCAACCTACCCAAATTAAGACAAAACCTCATACCAATACCATTGTGGTATTCCCTTATGTTTATGAGCTTCCTGAACTCTTGATGGGGTCTGTCACTTGGGCACGGTGCCTGAGCCACTTTCACCTGGCGCTGCCCTATGCAAGGCAGATGGCTTCAGCACGCACGCAGATTCTCCCCACTCTGCCCCACACCTGCCAGCCACATTTCAGATCAGAAGCCATTTCAAACGTGCCTGGCACATACTCAAAACATGACAGCGAGATGCAGTTTGAAACCATAAAAGGGTTATCATGTAATTCTCTTTTAACTCATGTCTCTCAAAGAAAAATGAAACCAAACCAAACCAAAAAAAAAAAAAAAAAAAGAAGAAAAGAAAAGAAGGGTTGGAATCAGGTGTGGGAAGGGGAATGGCGTAACATTTATTAATCAAAATTAAAAACTAAGCATGCTGACATCTGGAGCTAGAACAACCAGCAAAGTCACCACGTTCAGACTCATATTGGCTAGTTCTATCCATCCCAGCATTCTCTTGGGACAGCAGTTCGCCCTAGGCTCTACCACAAGCTCAGTGAAGTACACAGCCTCAAGTACTAGAGCGTGCAGCCACAACAACCTGCTATTACGGAAACAGTCAGTCACCACTGGAGTTAACATTCCAACCTTAACGACTCCCGCAGCCTCCCACCCTCGCCCCCCGAAATGGCTCCCACCCTAGCCCTGTCCCACACCACAATGTTAATAATTATAACAAGCAATAACCCATCTGTTATATCAGAGAAGGGAACAGAGACTCCACTGAGAGATTTAGAGCGGGATGTTAACATTTCTTCAGTCAACTGCACAACAAACAAAAAAAAACAGGAGAAATAATTCATTGGAGAAATGAAGTTAAGAAATAGCTGACATGTGTATTGCTTTTTAACCATGCACGGATGCAAAATTGAAGCTACTGTTAATTTAAAAAAAAGTCACAGGCGAGAGGTACACACACGGGCAGAACCACTCAGTTCAAAGCGGTCTGCAAATTCTACTTGTGTGTACTTCAAATAAAACCAAAAATGGGGATTATAATGGCCATGGTACGTTCCTGTCATAGGAGCAATGAGTGTGGACAGCTGGGGGAATTTCTGACACAGGGATGTATCCAGCATGACCAGCAGGTCCAAATACACCAGAACAGGGTGAAGGAAAGAGGAGGAAAGTTGCAACTATTATTCATTGTTTCGTAAATGCTTTCACCAAGCTCTGGGACCAGTACAGAGAAAAGGAGACACTGTGCAGGTTGCCTTACGCAGCTGATGCTCCTGTTCTCCATAACCCAGGACCCACCTATAATGCCATCAATGCTTCTAAAGCCCTGCTCAGCTTGTCCAATGTACCAGTTATTTTCTCCTTCTATTCCTGTCCACACACGACTAACTGGTATGCAGAGCTCATCCGTAGCATCCACTACACGGTCCTACTACCCCTAGTGATTTCTGATGCCACTCACTTTGGGTACTCTAGTAAATATAAACTATAACAGAGTAGAGCATCTTCAAACATGAACAATCGTGTTTCTCAATAAAAGAAATATTAATTATTAAAACCCCCCCCCAAAACCAACACCCTTGCTAGCTGCACCACACTCCTCCAGTGCCATGGCCAAACTGCAAGAGAAGACACCAATTGAGTGGCACAGGCCCTGAAACTCAGGACAGCCATGCAAATTCCCAGTCCATCTATTTAAGTCAGGTGATTCCACAGGGACAGGTTTACCCATCTAGGTTCAGTTTTTTAAAATTTTTAGCCTCATCCCAAAAGAAATGAGTGTAATTGAGCTTCTTGCAAAGATATTAAGTCAGAGACATTTCTATCAGAGGGACACTTTAAACACTGCCTCGACAAGGGAATAGGGGAAGTAAGGAAAAGGCTTATGTATTTTTACTAGTTACTGGTTTAAGTTACAACCAAAAGGATGGTCTAAATCAAGATTGGTCTTTTCCAATACAGTCGTTTGGACTGTCTGAGGAGCATGTGAGAGAGATGAACACAGCCATAAATGTTGCGTATCTTAATTCAAGTTCTCTTTCTCTGGATATCCTGCCAGTGTTGCTGGGGCTGTGCTAAACCCCTTTCCCCAGGTGAATGTGTAGTGCTTGAGCGTATAGATCTCAATTGTCAAACAATCATATTTGCTCAGGTGTTCACAAACCCCCAAGTTTAAAATGATCCTTTTGTGATGTTATTGTCCTTGGCTCATCAATGAAGCAAGAAAATGTTGTGGGTTTTTTTTTTGTAATTCCTTATTTAACATTAGATGATAGCTTTCTCAACATTATCATATATCCTCTGAAATAACAGAAACATGGCAAAACAACATATACAGGAAGCTGCATCCCAACTAAAGCAGCATTCCAATTACCGAGCATGTTAATGTAGATAAATGAGCATGAAGACTATACAGTTCAGCTCAAAATAAGTCCATCTTCTCTTCCATTCTTCAAGTCTATATTAGGTATCAATCCAGTGAGAACATGAGGAAATACAAACCTACAGCTTTGCCAGTGCATCCTATGGTGTTAAGTATCCCTTTTCTTCTTCCCTTGCTGCCTTAGACAGGCACACAAGGTGGCCGTCTTTGCTCCAAAAACCCTTTATGCCACTAAGACACAAGTGTTCCCACATCCCTGGAGGAATGTGTAACTCATGGTACCAGATACGTTTGACCACCTGCGAGGTTTAGGCAGCAAACCCAATTTCAGGATCTTTTATTTGTAGTATCTCAAACATGTCATCTCCACCCCCAAACTGCCCTATAACAGAAGTTAAGAAGCAGAAAAGGCTAGAACTGTTCCCAGTATTTCTGTATCAGAAGGGTGGCATATGTGCACCAGGAATGAGCATGAATGAATTAAAAGAGGTGACAGGACAACTGCGTCCATTGCAGCAGGTGCTTCTACATGGTAATGGGACAAGCATGACCTTGTTAACCCTTCCATTGAATTTTTTTTTTTTTTTTTAATTAAATGCCACTCTGAAATCTGGACACATGCCGCTCTGCTACAGCAGGGGCTTGGATCACACGTGAGTCTGCGCTGCCCTAAAAAAAGCCTCTGTTCCCATCTCTAATGTGGTGCTGGAATGGTTAGTATAATTCAGTTTTTTCCACTGCAATCCACAATCTGATCGGTTGGCAGGTCACACTGGCACTCCTACCTGAGGTATTTTAGCGCTAATGATTGGTTCCTGTAAGACTATTCTATAACAGAACACAGGAAGAGCAGTTCAAAAAAACACAGCTGTGGAAAGAAACAATCATACAAACAGCCCGCGGCGGGGCTCACCAGCCTTTTCTTTCCAGTGGATGCAAGCACGCTTTTCACAGGCAGGAGCAGTCTTCACATGGGTGGGTTTGTTTGGGTTTCCCCCCACCACCCAGATTGACCCCATTGTAGAAGAAAGATAACCTTTCTTATAATCCAAAATGAAGCCCTCTGCATCCTGGGGCAGGTTGTTTTATGAATTCAGGTGTCTTGCCAGAGTGGGACGCATCCAACAAGAGATGGAATGCTGCTTTCACAGAAGAAACGACTAAGCAGGATGGTTGCCCCAGGAAAGAAAAAAGGAGTGAGGAAGAGGAGGAGGAGGAAAATGAGAAATCTGTGCATAACATGTATGCGGAAAAAAGCAGCCCAAACCTGGGACACTTCCCTTTCATCTTGCCTTCCACTAACTGCTTCCTGCCAGTTCAGCTCCTTTCTACCCTTCCTTGACACAACCCTATGGACTCAGAAGACCTAAGGGAACCTCAATTTAATTTTACCCCCAGTCCTAATTGAATACCCTCTGCTATCACTTCCACAACCTGGACAAGCCTTTCACAGCAACCAGAGGGACATAAGCACTGCAGTGAAAAGCATGACAAATCAGTGGCGCACAGGGACACTTTACTCATTCCACCTGTGCCAAACAAATCGTTTGGAAGGGTAGCATCATGTTTGGATTATGGTAACTCATCGGAGGGCTCTGGGTAGCAATAATGTAGGAAAAAGCAGCACCATCTACCTTGATGAGTCCCCTCTTGTATTGTCCTGCTTTCTGACAGTGAGACCAGAGCCACCAACAGCAAAGTCATCAGAAGTCCACCTAAGGGTTCTAACCTGACTCGGGGGCGTGGTTTTGTGTTACATGATGCTACTGCACTGCAGCACCAAGTGGTTATGGGGATTCTTCTTTACTGGTCTCTGTCCACAAAACATGTTAAATAAGCCTCTCCTCCCCACCTGCAATAGAAGCTCTGAAGGAGCTTTCTCAAAAGAAATAAGAAGTAACCCTGGTCAGTCCTCCCATTCAACATGACAGTTTCTTATATGCCATACCCAGAGGGAAGAGGCACTAAGCATTGCTCATTTGCTTGCTTACTTGCCATAGCAAAGTCAGTGGTCTGTAAAGCTGGTGGTGTAGGAGTGAGGCAGGAAAACCCAGAACCCTCTGTAGTCCTTGAAACAGTTTTATAAAGGAACACTTGACTAGGCAGATCAATTTTTAAAGGACTGCACACATAACAGCATATATAAGAATGAAGAAATGCACCCAGTATCTCTATGCTCAAGAGAGCATGCCTTCCCACTGCTGTAATTCTGTTGGGAAAAGCACCTTTACAAGACTTGACCGTCCACACAGGCCAACAAAATCCAAAAGCTAATTCCATCCATTATCTTGAGTCTAACCGCAGGGTCCTCTTTATAAATGTCAGGAGTAGCACCATCAAAGGAGCAGGGATGTGAAATCCGTGCTGATAACTGTGCCACTACCCAATGCAAAACTTCCCCAGCTCCAAAGAGCTATTACCTACAATACCACGAAAGGCAACTCTGTAGAGCTAGGCAGGCCACAAGTTGCGATAGCAGTAGCGGACCTGAACATTTCAGCTTTGAGAGGCATATTCCCACCATAGCTGTTCTGCAACAGCTCTTCATCGGAGAGGAAACTGCTTTTCTCACTGGCCAGTCAGAATCCCTCCACCCACGACCCACCTACGTATACACAGATGCCCTGGAGATTTGCAATACAGGCTGGCTGGGTAGGACAAAGACAATGACAGGACGAAGTCTCCCGTGGTATCAGAGCTAATTCCCAGACAGGAGGAGGTTGCTGACTCTTCTAACTGAACATCTCCACATATTTGTACTTTACAATTCCCCAAAGAGGCACGAGAATCTAGCCTATTTAGGTACCATTTCTACCAGCAAAATGAGATGTCAGTTTTTACTCTAGCATCTCGGTCTCCATTTTTAATCAGTCCCAGTGTCTTCCCCAAAGGGATAATCTCCACATCCCAGTGGCACATGAACATTTTTAAACATATAGCTCACTCAGTTTAGTGTGGGCTGCACAAATCAAACCTGAAAGGGCCCCAAGAGGGGAGAGAAAAGGAAGGGCAGAGGGAGAGAAGGAAAGGGAAGGTCTGAGGCTAAACCAGTCCTGTTATTTTTATATCCAAATTATGTAAATGAGAGAAGTGTTGAGAGAAATTTTAATTCACTAATCATCTCTCAGGTTGATTAGTAGGAGTGTGCATGTGGGGGACAGGACACCCAGTAACTGACCCTGGCAATGATCAGGAAACCCAAAGACTTAGGTCTTGCACCCAGGGGCAAGCGCAGTGACAGAGAAGCATGCTTGCATTCCTAAATATATAAATATATCCACAAGGAAGAAGAAAATTAAAGTAAATGATATTTAAAAAAAACCAAAAACAAACCAAACCAAACCAAAAGAAGAAAAAAAAAAAAAAGGCTGGCTTGTCAGGGGTTGGGGACGAGAAGGCTCCAGTGTGTGTACTTACATAGAGGTCAGCACCGTAAAATCCGTCCTGGTAAACCACACTGCAGAAAATCCACACAAAAACAAAAAAACAAAACAAAACAAAAAAACAAAACAAAAAACAAAAAACAAAAGAACAGAAAACACATTCCGGTTATTGAGGACGGCAGCATGCACATGCGTTTTACACAGGCAGGTGATGTATGAATCCACAACCTGGGCTTTTGGCAGGAGCAAATCAGCGAGAGAATGTGTGCGCACGCACGCTAGACGGCTCCAAGTCATCTTCCACGGCATGCAAAGGGGGAAGGGGCGGGCAGAGGGGGAGACAGTATGCAAAGGAGAGAGGGAGGGGAACCACCATCTTGTACAATAAAAATAGACTCAAAGATCTGATGTCCTGAAGAAGAGAAACAAGGGTTTAGAAACCTCCACTCTGGTTATTCTCCTGGAATGACTTTAGTTACCCCCTAAACACATGGAAACATTGGCTTCATGAAGTGGGCTTGTGAAATCAAGGAGCCCTGCAGAAGGCATCCCACAGGGGCTGGAGTCACCTATGTCAGAAGCACGTTTCAGAGAGCTGTGTATGATTACGTATTTCGAGCTTCACAGGGCTGCATGACTTTGTTTCTGACATCCATACATCACCTGCTTTTACCCTGCACATTAGACATGCGATAAGATTTGGCTGATCACACAAGCATGCAAAGTATTATTATTCAGCATCTTAAAGAACTGATGCAACACCTCAGGAAAACAAGTCAATCAATTCTGATCAAAGTAAACACAGAGAAATGTAATTAAAAAGAAAAAACCAAAAATACCCACAATGCATTGCTTTCACAAGCAGAGATAATGAGCTAAAAAGGTTAAGCAATTGGTCCAAGGTCCGAGAATTGAAAGGTGCAGTGGGAGTCCCTAGTAGTAATGACCTATTCCGTAGCAGAGAGGAGCAACTGGAAGGGTTTCCATGGGATGGTGTTTTTTCTGCTTTAAGCCATGGTTTTCTTTCTCTCAGAACTTCAGGCAGGAAAACTGTTAAACCAGAGCCTAGGGTTCCCAAAGAGCCACTCTTACCAGAGCATTTGCTAGCGTAAGACTACGCAGCTCGCTTTGGGGACAGGGGTCGGGGAAGGATGAGGAAGGAAGAAAGGGGATGCCCCCCACCCATCTGAGTTCAGCGTGTGCTTCATACTGTCCTGCTTTGTCCTCTGAATAGCTCCACACAAACTTGCTCAAGGCTTTAAAAAGCACTAGCCCCACCATCTGTGATGTTCATGGATCTGATGTGCATGACTTACCAGTAGCATTAAGGAAAAAGAAGGTACAGAACACTACCTTTTCTTTTTATTATCTTTTTTTACTTATCAGATGGAATGTGAAATGCTGCCAAGAGCCTGCCACCCTCAGACACCCACCTATTGTAAGGCACACACACACAAAAAAAGCCCAGCAGATCTTGCCAAAATTCTGCATGCTATTACTAAAAAATAAAATAAAATTAAAAAAAAAATACTTGTTGCAGTGTTAGCTACTGCTTGAATAATTTAGTCTTGCTGTCTTCCCCAGGAAAAGTACACTCCATTCCCAATGGAGCATTGGGAGCAGATATGAAGATAGAGACCCTTGTTAGAGGAAGAGGGGAGCCACTTCAGCAGGGAGAAGCAGGCCATAAGATCATGTTTGTTGAAGCTAAATTTTTAAACAACCACATAACAAAGAATTTGGCTCCTGGGGCAGTGACTTACATTGCTGGGTTCTCTATCTAGGATCAGGAGTGTTTTAGCAGTGATACTCCACCTGCTCCTGCAGGAAAGGCAAACGCATGACAGAGGAAGTGACTTGGTTTATGAACAGGTTAGCAGTTTTAACAGTAATTCCAAACATAATCAGTGGGATGAATATAAGCATTACCACATTGGATCAGGCCACTAATTCCTGTAACTTAGAATCCTGTCAGCAAGCGATGCTAGCATCAGCTCTCCAGAGAAAAACTGCAAGGAACACTAATAACAGGCGAGAGTAAGACTTCCTGGGTCCAAAGAACCAAGCACACGTGCATCCTCCGTCTCTCCTTCAGTTAGAACTTGACTTGACACTGGCTGACAGGGCTAAAATTTAGCAAGATTTATTTATATGCTAGAATATCCATATTTGTAATTCTTCATGCTAGCAAAAACTGAGAGAATTCCTTCATTTGAGAACCACGGAGACCGTTCTGGTGACACAGACTGACCAGAAGCATAAAGCAGCCCAGCAGCCCATCAAATCTCAGTGGCATCTGCAAAAAGCCCACTAGCTGAGCTAAAACACACCCACGAGAAAAAGAAATATGCTGGTTTTATAAAGCAGCCATCATATCATTGAGGTGTACCAACAGTTGACTGTGTCGTAAAAGGAACCAAAAAACCACTCCAAAGTCCTAAAATTCCCTATTGCCTTGTATCTAGTCTGACTTTTTTCCTACTTTTGGCTTTATGTCAGTGAATTCTCTGTATATTTACACTCCTAGACTAAACTATTCTTTATTATAGCAAACCTACTCTTCACATAGGTAGTTCATGACCATGAACAAGCCAGTGCCTAACCTATAGTTTGAGAAACAGAATTGATCAAGCTTATTTAGTTTTGAGAGTTTTCTAGTAGGCAAGTTTTTTTTCAGTCTTATTTGATTCTTACAGCTTTTTGTCTGAAGTGTAATTTGTCAACATCCTTGTTTAGAAAGCATGGCCGCTACAAATCAGGGCAATATTCCACTACAGGTTTTACTTATGCTATATATCCAAGGTTGTAAAATCTCCTTACTTCTACTGAATGCCACCTTGATTAGAAATTGAAGGTTGTATTTGTATTCTGAGGTCAGGCTCAGGTGACGAGCTAACATCCTCTCCAATGGTCTGAGCAATTGCTTTGTAAGGTATGAATAGCCTTCCCTGGATAAACGTCCACGTCCATATGCAAGTATGTACATTCCATACAGGCATTACTAAATCTTAGTTTGAGTTCTCGAAATAAATGTTAAAACTATTAAGAACAATATGATTTCTTGCACCCTCCTCTGGAGTACCTAGCACTAGACACTGTCAAAACTTACTCTTAACCTGAATGGCCCTCAGGTCTGATCCAGTATGGCAATTCCCACAAGCTTTTATTAACCGACATTCTGTATTTTTTGAATTCTGTTAAGCTCTCAAATGCAGTGATACTATTAAGTAACTTAAAACTTAACCACCACTGAGGCTTGTGAAAACTGATTCCTTCTACCAGGTTTGAGTTAACCTGCAGCTTGCTTTATTGTCTTCTTCCACATTACTCACTATGTCTTGATCACTCATGTGTTGCTGACTGATCTTACGGTGTCAACTTTCCACTGGCCAGGAAGAAAGCAACTGATGCAGGGTGAAGTGTCAAGAATGTGTGCCTGCCCCTGACTCCACGGAGGTCAGCAGTGTCCACACGGAGCAGTGTCTGTCCTACAGGTTACTGCAATATGGAACTGAATAGCACATTTCGTATTATTCCATGAGGAATCAAATTCTCTCTACAAAAAAATCTTTTAGACATTCAGACTATGATGACAACACCAGAATTAGTTAATTACATCCCAGTGTTTGGGACTAGGGACAGTTCTGGGCCATTTGTGAACCTGCCTTGTTTACTGCTGCCCTGCAAATGTTTACTGGATAGTACACTGCCCATGAGGACATGAAATCAGTCACCAGAGTCAGACAAACTCAACGTAAGTAAACACAGTCATGAGACAGTATTTGGAAGGGATAATCATTGGAGCCTGGCCCATATTCCAAATGGAAATGAATAGACCATATAAACCTTTTATACGGGACTCAGGCTGGATTTATATCAAAGACAAGCTTAGAGTCCCTCCCAGTACGCCACTCACGACAGCCTCTTGTTAGAAATGCTCTAGCTGTTACTCCCCGGGACGAAGAGCACATACCCCCTCCCCGGTGCAAGCATTTCATATCTTGCTAGACAGCAGCAATTAGCTCAGCTTTGCCTCTCTGTTTCACTGTGGAGCACTTCCTAATACAACGGGACTGGGTCATTTTTAGAGCAACAGGCAGACAAGTTGCAGGTCAGAGGCTATGGTTACAGGATATAGAATATGAACTAGGAGTGGTGGCAAAAAGAGGCGGACCTGAAAACCCATAAGAAACACTCTGTTTGGAAGGCAAATGTGTTCAGACAAGAGATTTCATTTAAAGTCGTCCAGTGAATTAAATACAAACATTGCCAGACTTGCCAGAGAGCAAAGCTAGACAGATACATGACCACTGCAGCTTGCTTCCTTAAGCTCTACTTTAAGTATCAGACTGGACTCTAAAAAGAAAGGGCCACAGAAGTTCTCACCACTTAATCTGCTACAGAAGGTACTGCAAGCTTATCCAGAATATATCAGGCCAGCTCCTTGCACTGATGTGTGCGGCTTCTACCTCCCCTTTTAATAAAATATTTATAATTTGTTTTCTTCTCTTTTGGGGCTAGTCTAAAGGCAAAAAGGGTCAGTCTACTGTGTTAGAGGATTCATTCCTTCTCCTACTCCTTCCTGAGAACATTGCCTGGAAAATACGGCAAGTAGAATTCCAGAGACAGGCAATATGAATAAAGCATCTTCAAAATCAGAAACAAAAAAAGACAGTTTGGAAGGGATTTGCAGTTTTATCTGTCATTCCATCACACTTAAACAAACAAAACCCCAAAACTCACATACAAACCTAGTTCCCTGTCCTTTTAAAACAGCAGAATACTCTGTAACAGCATCTATTCCACTGCATTAGTAGTGAAAAGTCAGAGGGCAAAGAATGCTAAGGCCACGCATTCACCATTGCTTCATACAACAGTAAGAAGAACGCTGCACTTTTGTTCTCCCTATATCCCAAACACTCCCAGCTTTAAATTAATGGACTTGATTAATCTTTGTTTTAAACCTTTTTAAACCGTCTCCAACAAAGAAAGCAAATCCATTGTGGGTAACTGGCTCTTCTGTGTCCTACTGCCAGATGGTGAGGCATGAAGGTAATGGATAATATTCCTCATTCCTGGATATGAAAATGCAAATGGAGTGCAAAGAGCAGAACCTCTTCAGAAATTTTAGACCTTCTCTGTGTCCTTCTCAGCAACACTATAACATATTGGGTCAATGGATGACTAATATCATGTAGACAAATTGAGAAATTTTGAGAAGGAATCCATCAGCACTTTAAGCTGTTGCAAGTACCGAAAATTGTTTCAGTCAAGAACTTAACACGGAAAAATTTAGATTTGCCCCCACTGGATGCCATCATGTGCAGAATGCTCTAGCACTAGCAGTATCCTGACTCTCACCATCCAGACAATTTTAGTTATTTTTTGGTTAACCGATTAGCTATTTAACATGGTTGTGCAGAGCACTCTGCTCTCATGACCAGTGCTTACCCTGGGTAGGCAGGGATGGCTGTGGGAGGTACCGCCCGGACTGCCCCATACACTGTCCTTCCTCGGCCCCTCAGATGGGCTCCCCGAAACGCGGCTGCTGTGGTGGCTGCAGTTGGATAGGGGAAGCCTGGAACTGTAAAGACAGACAAGGTGGAGGGTGAAAAGGATCTGAGCTCCTGCCCAGAAAACAACTGTCTGCTTCAAACAAAGTGACACAATAGCTCCACAGCGGTGGGACATTCTGCATCAATCCTGCAGAGGGGCATGCTTATAACCCAGCAAGCATCCGACACATACTTCCTGCTACACCATGGCCTTTGGGGGGAAGAGGGATTGCAGAGAGGTTTGGCATGCAAGAGGTTAATGCTTTGGCATGCCTCACCCACCACAAACAGGGTACAAATCCCCCCGCCTTTTGACACCACCATGCAGTCTGGTTAGAGTCTGAGAAGCGCAGAGAGTTACTATCAATATAGCAGGCGGCTCTTCCAAAACTGCAGAGGCTCTTTAAAATAATTTGTCAATAGGCCCTTAAAGTCAACCAACTTACATCAGTCTCTTCCCTCCTTTCCCCTCCCACTCTTTGCCACCCAATCCTCTGTATGTTCATTTTAAAGCCTGAAAGACAAGATAGCCCATATAACAGCAGCAGAAATTTCCCATAAAGTGCCAGTTTACTGAGAGCCCACCTTCATTTAATAAGCATGACCAATAACTGGCTCCATGTACAGTGGGGCCTGCTTTATTATGCTTTACACTGGAGTAAACTGGCTTGTGATGAAATGATGTAAAACCTCAAAGGCATCTGCAAACACGTAATAAACAGATACCGGGAGGGAAGGAGTCCCAGGGCACAAACCCAACCCATCGTGCATCCAGGTGCATGCCACCAGGGGCCCTGCAGACTCGCGGTTTAGCAGCTTGTATAATATGTACTTTAGGGATTTGTCTGTTTGGTTTCTTTGATTTCAAAAGGGGGAGGGGGGCAAGGTTATAGCCTATTCCTCACACACACCCTCCCCTTGTTCTGCAGCCTCCTCATTGCTCAGAAAGACCCATTCACCAGTACAGAAACACACTGCAGATGAACAAGTTACAGCAACTGCACAGTATACTTTGGCTCAAGGTAAACTCATTCCCAGCAAGGCCCATCCTTTCAAGTATATATTATACAGACTGGAGAGAAGAAGGGTAACAGATCATCGTTAACTCAAGCACAATAACAATATAGGGGCCAACGGGGGCTACTTACTGATTAAAGGAATGTAAGTGTTAATACCCCCCCTTCCTGACAGGGGCACTGCGGCGTCATTGCCCAGCGAGACATCTGCTTGAAAGCTGGACGCTAATTTAATTTTTAAAAGAATAAAAAAAACACAAAAAACAAAAACGTAAAAAGGTTATAAAGAAACAGCAGATTGAGAACATAAACAAACACCACTGCAGTTAAATGGCAGAAATGGAAGTGTCTACTTAAGCTCTACCTGCATATAACTCAGGGCCGTACACCGCTCCAACCACAGGACTCAACTTCCAACCTGAAACAACAAAGACTGCAGTGAATGCCAAAATCTACACCAAGAGAAGGAGCGGGCAGTGTGGGTAGGGGAAACAGTCTCTTGCATGCGCCCCAGCTTCACATGCACAGCTCTTTCCAATTTCTGCTTCGCCTCAATCCCCCTTGGTGTAGATGGAGGCTAACTGCCTTTTTCTAACGTCAAGTTCTAGGTACAGGTCACTGTATTGGAGGGAACAGCAAAACATCAGCTGATCTGCAGCGTGGCAGAGGCACCACTGAGGTAATGCCAACTACCTTATATGCATATTCGCCACGAGCACCGTGCGACCCTGCATTCTCTGCATGAACCTTGCTGACAGCTCCTCCCTACTTTCACCAGGAACGCTGCAGATCCAAAACCTCTCTAAAGCCACCAGCCCAGACTGTCATCCTGGGCCAATCAGTTTATGGCCTTAAATTCTCAAAACACCCTTCTGTCTTATTTTCTAGAAATCTGCTAAAAAGTAACAGTGTCTGAATTTCCTCACCAACCGAATCACACGACTATGGTGCAGAAAAGTAATTCAGTCTATTCATCTCACATTTTCTTCTCTCTGTTATTTTAGTATTTCCTGTCTTCTTTATGCTGCTTTTCAGGTGAAAGCCTTCCCAGAAAATTGATTTTAATATCATCTGGATAATTGTCAAGAACTGCAAATCGTCAACATAAAACCTACAAGAAAATAGTGCTTAAAGAAGTCATCGCGAGGGTATGAGAAGGAACATACTTCCCAGTCAGATCTAGAAACATATCTGTCTCCCCCACCCCCTTCTATGAGGGGAGAGAAGCAAGGAGGGTAATCATGATCTAAGCTGGCTTCCACAAAGCATTCCTTTCAGGAAAGATCTCAGCTGTTCAGCTAGTAATCACACAAATATTTCAATTTAAATATACCCATACCCTTCATCTGTCTTGGGGTCCTGACGCATTTACTGCGCTTTAACACCTCTAGCCAGCCTAGAAACCATATTAACAACTTTGTGAACTCTAGCCATCGACACCACCCCTTCATCTGCTGGCAGAGTAGCAACAAGAGATGCAATGCACGCTCCCTCCGCAAGACTGGGCACGCTGCTGCTGCGCTGCCCACCTTGATGGCAAGATACTCGAGTGGTGGCAGTGAGGGAACTGGGATCAACCTTCAAATTTGAAAACCACTCATCAGTATGCCTTAAGCCTAGCCTAATACTAAATACCTTTGCGTAGCTTTAAAGCTGGCTTTAAATTGCTGGCTGCAAAAGCAAAATACTCCTACCCATTATCAGGGTTTCACAAGTCACTGCTATGTAAGCCAAGTTTTGTTACCAAATAGTCAACCGCATTTTCTGCACTTGTTTTGAGGACAACATAACATGGCTGCATTGCCTTTTACTACAAAATCTCCTGTTTCCTTTCAGACATGGAGACTCGGAATCCCAGTCTTTCTGCCTGGTCCCTGTTTTCCCAGTTCTGTAACCAAAAAAAATACCGATTTGCCAAAAGACACGCAACGAGTCAGTAGCAAAGCTAGAAATAAAATTTGCATCTTCTGAGTCTTATACTGTAATCAAAACGGATTCTTACAGCAGCAACTACCTATATGCAGCTTCCTGCCTTGTTGAAGCTGTTTGGGAACATTTTCATACCAAAAAGAATTTTTCTGCCTGTTTCAGGACAAAGACTCATATTCGAAATCTGTATCGAAGCACCATTCAGTTCCGTCAGGAGAACAATGACTTTTTATGCTATACATGCCTATGCAATAAAATTACTGCACAGACAGAAGAACCAAGATACCCGATGAAACAGGATTCTTCATTACCCAAACAATTTGGTCTTTCTCTGTTCAGGTTTACTGGGAAATGACTGAACACAGGCACAGTCTGTAACAAAAACGCAAGCAAACAAGCAGCCAATGCCTCTGCTTTCCTGGCTGCTTGGGGACAGCTGTACTTCTACAGTTAGAACCTAAACTGAGATATATCCAACTATGTATCCTAAGTTATTCTTCTGCATTCATATTCAGGTATCTACATCACGGCAATAAGGCTCAGGATTACTGCATATCCCACTGTACAGCATCAGCCTGCAGTAGTGGCAGGCAACCCATCAGTCCTTGGTTTCTTTACCAGCTTGGCCACATTTGGCATCTCACTCCTCCTCTCAGTCCTCACTTCTCCATCTGTAAAATGGTATTTCTCCATAAACGCTTAAGGGTTATACTGAAGAAGAATGCTATAAATTACGGTTTGTGGGTTTTCGTTGGCTTCTTTTTGTTTTGTGGTTGGTTTTTTTTTTTTTTTTAGTCCTGAGGAGAAGTCATGACTTTTCCCTTTTGTCTTTCTTCAAACCCTTGATCTCATCATTAGTACAAACAGTCTCTCTTACCATTTGCATAAGGTGTGACCATCTTCTTATTGGTCATCACTCGCGCAGTTGCGTTGTTAACCTAAAAGTAAGAAAGGGGAGGGGGAGGAGAGGGAAGGAAGCACAGGACGTTAGGGAAAACGATGGAAAACTCTCAGATATCACACACACACACACACACACTACATTTCTCTGAGAAAAAAAAAATTAAACAACTAATTTTACAACAATGCAATCTTTAAATTAACTTTTAACAGTTGCCATTTAATTATAAAAGTTACAGCTAAACATGGCATTTTAAAATTATGCATTAAACAAAAAGGCCAACGAGTGTAACGTGCAGATTCCCTGCCATCCTGCCACCCCTTGGTCTTGTGCTTATTTTCAGCTCATCGATCAAAAGGGCAAAACTTTGGCAGTTTTGTCCAGGTTCTGTTCAAGAGGCAGCGATAATTTCTGCAGCCCAGAGCAGGGGAACTGAACCAGGTGATGCACAAGCTGACTTGTTTCTCAAGCTCACCATTGGGATTGTGGCCCGGCAGGTTGCTGACAGGCATACTTTTTAGACAGAAAAAGGTAGCCTGGAGTCCATCAGCTTTAGATTTGAACTCGCAAGGCTTGAGATTTCTGGAATGCCACCAAGCATTTGGATGGTCTACATTCACCAATTTCCTCCCCATCATTTTCAAATCTTTTTCCAGATTATTTTTTCCTTCTCACAAATCTCCTGGAGCAAAAAGAAGGAATACGTAGTAGTAGACCTAGGTCTTTTGGGGGGGTTTATTGTGCCCTCCACCCTCTTTACAGAGCTCTGCATAGTTCCAAGCAGTTTGATTGCTCAAGCAAGTGGGGTGTTACCACAGAGATGGTGCTGATAAAGAAAAGATGGACCAGTTTGGAAGCCAAGTTACTGCAGCCCTGTGTCAGACAGCCTCAAAGTTCTTGCAAGGAGGGTGAAGTCCTTATACAACATCAATAATTTAATCAAAACCCATGCCAAATAGGAATTGAGGCCAGGATGAAGAAGAAAAAAGTTACAGAAATAAAAGCTGCCTCAGGCCCTTGAGACTTACGGATGGTGAGCGTACGCCGGGTGGGGAGTCTGGAGCTACATTTACTCTCGTTTCAGCCCCAAAACAATAGAAACATTACACATTTAAAAAGAAAGAATGGGAAACAACAATGATGAGACTGAGAGCATGCAGTTAAACACACACAGATAAAAGAAAGAAAAAAAAACACCACACAATTGATTCAGAGGGTGGGGAGGGGAGGAGGGAGGAGATAGGGTCTCACAGACAATCATTAAGATGGAGCGAGTGCCTGACATCAGCTGCTACAGCAAAGTGCAACACAAGCACTTAAAGGAAAAATTGCCAGAACCGATCAGAAACCACCAGTCAGCAAAGAGACCAACAGCTGCATTTAACCGAGTAAAGAAATAAACTGGGGAGGGGGGGAGAGAGAGAAAGAAAAAGAGAGAAAACAAACAGTAACAGCTACAAACAGGTCTCAGAAAGAGAGCGCAGCAGAAAGAAGGGGCAGGAGAGAGGAGGAAATGGGTGCATTAATAAAAACCAGCCAAACTGGAGTTCAGTAACTCTGAGTAAGATGTGCAAGGGGAAATCACCATGAAGTCAGTAATCAAACAGCTCAGACTGCTACGAAACGATATGTACATCCAAAGTCCAGGCGGCATTACTCAACAGCATTGAAAATAAAAGGGGGAGAAAGGGGAAGGAGGTGGGTGGGGACAACAAGTCAAATCACATTTCGTAGTGTTAATGTGAGATGGCAGATGGATTTTTTCTTTCTTAATTTGTTTTTTCGTAATTTTAAGAAAAATTTTTTAAAAAAGCTTCTTCTCTAGCGCTTTTGTTTCACTTACCGCCAACTCGTACCATCGCCAGCATTGTGTATAGTTACCATGGAAAGAGTGAGTCAAGTGAAGGGCCCTAAACGCTAAACCATCGAAAAGGGAAATAAAAAAAACAAAAACAAAAAAAAGCAAAATATGCAGACATCTTACTCAAAAACGGTGGCTTTTTTATTGTTTTAATATTTGTACTTTTTTTTTTTTTTTTTGAAGAAAGAGGGAGAGAGGGAAGACGCCAGTTAGCCTTCAGCACAGTGGACCACCAAACCGGTTAACACCAGGCGTGCCCGATATGTGGCCATGTTGGCCAGCCAATGTTAGCTTTGCACTCCCCTGTGGTGAGAGCTAGAAACTTTAAGGATTAGCTTTCACCTAGCCAACTCTTGACTGATGGTAGGTCAAGAAACCAGTGGTGTGTATAGCTCGGCCCACTCAGGGCTTCTGCCCTGTGTCTCCCCTGCCCTCCCACCACGGGCATCATCTCACACTTGAGTGGAGGAGAACTGGCCTCAGAGGAAAGAGAGGATACTGGCTGGCCCCCTGCTTTCTTTTTTGGACACAGAGTTAGAAGTCAGACAGTAGTCTTTCGGTTAGTTTTGTTCAGGCCTGGTAACAGGAAATCGGAGCCTCGCAAACTGAAGCAAAGGAAAAATAAAGACAGCAGAAGGGCAAAAATTTGGAGTGGGTGGGAAAAACAACTTAATAAAGAAGAAAGAAAATAAAAAAATACCCAAAACAACAATAAAAATATTCCATAGGGAGTGTAAACTTCTATACATTTCAGTGCAGGGGGGTGAAGGACACAGACACAAACACACACGCACACACAAGACTGGGATCCAAATGTGAAATAAGTGAGGCAAGACACAAAAAGAAATCAAAAGAATAAATATAAAGAAGAAATTGAATTACTGAAGACATGCACCTCGATTTTACGGCCCTCTACCACGGTGCCGTGTAATTTCTCCCTGGCCCTGTCTGCATCAGCACTATTCTCGAAAGTTACGAACCCGAATCCCTGCATGCAGCGGGAGAAGGGGGGAAAACATGCACATCGTTATATATTGAAATACTGATCTCTAGGTAAATAGAGAAAAAATATCACAGTATGAAATCGACATCAGCACAACTCAGCAATAACCTCCTAGAGTCACATTGTTGGTTCATGCATGTTTCATAAATGAAAGAAATTAAATTCGATAAAGGAACTGTAATCATAATAAGAATAATAAGAGTAATTAAAAAAGAAAACATAAAAGCAATTGAGGCCAGACCAAAAAAGAAGTACAAAGTTACTCGAGACAATTTTTTTGTTCGGTTAACAACACTAAACCCTGCTCCAACATAGGCAAGCTGGTCAAGCCCAAGCAGGGCTTCTCTCCCCTCTGCTATTTAACGCACATGCTTTGCAGGACCCCCCGCCCACCCCAGACACAGTACAGGACATTGACACTGAGCAGCACTTCGTTCTCTTGAGAAACTGCTATGAGAGTGAGCAGCGATCTGAGTTCACGCCTGGCACCAGGAATTCTGCGAAGCTTTGGGCAAATCAAACACTGAACCTTGCTTTTCCCACCTGTAAAATGGAGACAATAATAATTACCTACCTTAGAAAACTGTTGAGAGGAAGGGCTGTTTGTAAAGCATCCCTTGTGAGCTCTTCAGGGCACAGCTGATGTCTACTCCTATGCCTGTACTGTGTTGGACTTGAGTGTGAATCTAAACACCTAAATACTGATTCATCTCTAAAGGCAGGTTTTGTCTGAAGCTACTGACCTACTGCTACCTCCCTCCCACCCTGCTACCTATCTTACTTGGCTTTGTTTGGAGGTGGCAACCTCTGCACTGCGGATAGTAACAAATCTCTGCCTAGTTAGACCATGAAGTTTGAGAAAAATTGACATGCCCTGACTGGAGCAACCAAAGGCTCATGGACTACTAAAATGTGCCTTTAGTTAGACGAATTTAGGTTACCACATCCATGAAGGCACATGCAACGCGCCTGTCCTACATGCTCATGCTGCTGCCAACTCATGCAAGTCACATCACAGGGCAAGGTAAGAAGAGATCATGCTTCCTTCCACAGAGATGAGTATACCGACATTAAAACAGAGCCAACGTGACTAAGCGAATTAGGATTTAACTAGTAACAAACAGTATCTTACTATGGACAACTGTGATGAGATATTCTTCATGCCATTAGTAGGGCCAAACAAAAAACTTTGTTGCATTACGCTTTTAGGGTATCTTAAGAACAGGAGTAACCGGCTCCTGTGGCTTGGCATAAAGCAAATACCAGCATCATGCACAGAAAGTGATCTCTGCTGGCTCCGATACCCTCAGAGGCAGGAAGAACAAAGCTTGCATCTGATGTAATGGAAACTTCTGGTATTAACTGGAGAGCGAGGTGATGTGAGTGATCTACAGCTACGCCTTGTCAGGGAAATGGCATGCTAGCCTTGCGGGCCCCGCCGTGCAGCTCAGGGTCAATATGTACAGACTGGACATCCCCCCTCCCCCCAAAAGCATCTTGATTTCTAAGCCCCATTAGCAACAAGACACAAGCAAGGCATCATTCTCTTAAGTGCTTTTTAAAGGTCTTTACAATCTTAGTCTTAAAAAGCTCAAGCCATTTGCACATGCTGGCCTTTATCACCCACAGCCACGTTTCCAGCACAAAACTGTTACACATTTGTAACATGCAGGTTGGTTGGTTGGGTTTGGGTTTTTTTCCCCTTTTTATCCCCGAACAGCAATAATAAAAGAACTTAGCCAAGTACTGCAATGTTGAGATCAACATGAGCATGCCTTGGGGCTCCAACCCAATAATCTAAAGCTTCAGATAATTTCATTTCTCCAGCTATACAAAAGCTATATAAATAACAAACTGATGCCTTTTTCAGAACAGCATAAAAGTTTTCTGTTTAAATGAATTAAAATTGGAGCTACAAGAGATCAGGGCTAATAAAACAGCCCAACCACGTGTAACTCTCAAATATGTTGCAGGGAACCAGGGGGAGTGTGGGGGGTGTAATAGCAGAGCTGATTATGAAGGGACAGGGTATAGTGTCTGCTTCAAAGAACCCCTATAGAGAAAGGCAAGATTGAGAAAGAGAGCAACACCTTTCCCTCTGGTTCTATATAATGGGGAAAAAAGCATCTTTAAAAGATTGGGGGAGGAGGGGAGGTAAAGACTGCAACAGGAATCTCTATTTCCCTCTTCTGTTTTTACAGAAATTAAAATTTCTGTTTGTTCTAGACAAGCCTGTGGAGACCGAATAAAATTTAAGTCTTCAGTGGTGATGTTAACTCAAAGTTGGAGAGCAGAGGGAAGGTAATTTTTTAGACATTAATCTGTGCAGGCTAGAACGCAACTAAGACTATTTTAATTCACATTTGTTTGCAATTAGTGAAGCCTGTATGGGATTTTAAAAACCACATTATCGTTAAATATCTTTAAACTGATTAGGAATTTTCACTTTTTTAATAAGTTAAGTCAAGGTAGGGTACAATCCACATGCAGACTATATAAAAATAATTAACAATGTGAATTAAAACAATTAGTCCAATTCTGAGTAACATAATTAACCACAGTTTTTGTTTTATTGACAGATCAGTCCTTAGCTTGTACAACTCTGTTGAGAACCATTTCAGGTCAATGTTGAATTAACACTTTACATAGTTGGCTACGGCAGAGTCAGTATTTATGCCCCCTTGGTCTGTCTTCTTAATGCGTCTCTTAGACATTCAAATTTTCATCAGGAAAAACAGGTGAGCCATGCTTAACATTTTTGTTATTTCTAACTTTAAAAACTAGCATTTACATACATTTTTTTTTTTTACAGGGGAGAGAAAAAAACACATACACATAATTTTAATTCCTTCTCACAGATCACCTGTAAAGAATAGGGATTAACTTGTACCTAAATACATATACAACAAACAATTCCCAGTTTTCCCTCCCAAGGTTGTCTTGCCCTTGGGGTTGGGGTGTGGGAAAGGTGGCAGATGTCCAATATTCACTATCTTAGCTTTATAGCAGGTACTGGGTTGCTCCATATTAGTAGGTATGGAGCCAGAGGAAGGGAAGATGCAATCCTGGGTGAAGAAAAAGACTTAAAGTTTCTAAAATTTAGATTATACAAATAGTTTTGGTTTAATAAGGCTGTTATGATAACAAGGCTGAAATTTTCAGTAATTCCTCTCCACCAGCAACTGCCAGGAACTTCTCCCAAGCAGAAAATAAGTTTAAGCCTCAGTGTACCCAGCAAACACTAAATAACCCCAGCAAACCTTTTTAGGACTGGTCAGTAATTTGCAGTGCCAGACTAACCCCTTTTTACCCAAAGGCTTATTCAAAGGGCCTGAAGAGACCGAGTAACTGCCACCCTTTTAGTCTGGCCTCAGACTCTGCAATAAATAACAAGCAACATGATGAGCAGTGAAAAAAATAATAAATATATATAGTATTTGAACGTTTCCATCTCTGAAGAATGAGAAAGAAAATTTACCATGTAACCGTAAAGGGAGAAATCAAAAGCAGACGGTTCTCCTGGGTGTGGCCAGAACACAGAAATTAAACAAAAAACAACAACAAAAAAAACCCCACTAAAGTAAAATAAAATAAAATAAAAAAGAAAACCAAAGGAAACTAAACAGAGCCCCTTGAAATCCATGCATTGTTAACCCTTCGTTTGTCACAGAGTTTAGACCAGTCACCTCAGCAGCAGCGTCTTTGCTTGAGTACCACTGGAGCATGCAGCCAGCAACTGGCCTTGCTGTCATCTGCTGCTGTGCCCATTTTTAACCATGTTTTTTCTCCCCCTCCCCACCCCTCCCCAATCTTTTAGGAGCCTGAAAAAATGGCCAAGGAGATTGCAGTTTAGGTTACCTCTTCCCAAGGCATTTGGAGGGAGTAGGAGGGTTTCAGCTATAATCCACCTGAGATGAGCAGGACTGAATGCACTGACAGAAACACAGCACGAAATTCAGCAACACGTTCTTGAAGTTACACACACAAATGCATGCTTTAAACTGGTGAGGGAATCTGTGTAAAGCAAGCTGCCACCATTTCAGCCGCTCTTCCAGCTCCTCCCTGCCCGTGACACACTTTGGATGCATTAAGGCACATACACATACAGCACTTGTCTGTGTACCTGTGCAACCTGGTGAACCAGATCCAGGGATTAATCTGGCTAAAAAAAAACCCACATAAACTTCAAAAGAAACCCCTGCAGGGCTATTTTTAAGCAGGATCATTTCCCCAGTCCAGCTTGTTGCGTTGCTCCACTGCCAACACCTCCTGCGAAACCGAGGAGGAGGCAGAGGCCGGGAGCAAACAGTGGGAACCCGGCCGGCAAAGCTGCTCAGTGAGAGCCTGGGGCTTCAGAGCAGCTCCAGCCAACTCAGGTCAGGGGCTTCATGGCTCCATGTTGTTCCCGGTTGCGTGCTCCTCCTCCTGCCCTCGATCAACTGTGGATCTTACTGTGTGGTCTGTAAGTTCAGCTAAACTGGCAGAGGACAAGCTCATTTCTCTCTCTCTGCCTTGCTGCATCAGTTTTTCCTGCTAATTTAGCACCCTGGATTCGGCTCCCTACACGGTGAAACAAGCACTACTGGGAAGGCGCTCCCACAGGAGCAGTAAATGAGCTTATACTACCAAGCCATCAACTTCAGCCTTAAATAAGCCGGTTCAGTGTATGGACTAATTTAACTCATTAGTTTAGTATTGCAGAGTTGAAGGTATAAAACTGTACTTCACTGAACTAGGATGAAGGGACACAGGTCACGTCTCCTTCATGCCAATGGCATTTCAAAGGAATTTGGTGACCTGAGAAAGCAACACTGGTCACTGGTACTTAATTTGTTATTAAGCTGCTTTGTCTATTAACACTGTTCGTATTTCTGGCTCAACTGATGACATCTGAACAAAAATTATAAAAATAGAATTAAAATTAAAACAAGACCTCTAATTTATTTGATGTAACAAGGGGTTGTATCTATTTCACTGAGTGGAAACTAAGCCCAGAACAAGAGTGGCTCAAATCAAAGCACCCAATCCATTCAAAGAAGAAATAAATGCATGTGCAAATGTACAGTCTTTCAGGCACAGTTATCAAAACCTAAATTTATATTCTTATCTTAACCTACAGTTAACTGCAAACATAAAAAAAACCTATGTGTTTCCACACAGCTTTCTACCCAAGTTTTTAGTTAGCACAGGTTTACTTATAGAACTCCACTTACCAATAGATGGAATTTCTTAGTGAAGTCAAGATGTAAGCTACTATACAACCAATTCTTTAATTAAATATGAAGCACTTCTAGACACTTCAGTCCTATAAAAGAACCTGGAGATCTGGGTCTCCCATGTGGAAGGCAGTGGGGGACATAAACTTACACTATCCTGAAACCACGAGCTTGCAATCTGCACTAATATGAGCTCTTATCTAAAAATCTTTAAAAAATGCTCACTCTTCAGCCAAGACTTTGTTGTGTGCTTATGCACTCTTAGTGTCTGAATGTCATCAAGGGCACATCTTGGAAGGCCACACAGTACGCAACTGATGAGCAAAGAGCTTGGATTCCTTTCGCCTGCAGCTTTATGAATGCCACAGGGTACTTGTTACACAGGCATTAATTCTGCAAATATGTCCGCTTGTTCGGTTCAGCACAACAGTGCCAAAATACGCATCTAGAGGATGCATCTCCACTAACAAAAGGAGCAGGAATCCTCTCTCTCCTGACTTCCTCTGGAGATGTTTTATTCAAGGTTCAGTGAAGTGCACAGTAAACTGCAACCATGAGCCGAATGCTATTTAAAGGCACTTACATGGGTCAGAACTAGAAATGTAATGGTAAACAGGACAAATGAAACAAACAGCTAGTTTCCTGGAAGCAAGTGAAAAAAACGAAACACATCAAGGGAAGACTGATGTCATTCTATTAAACAAAAATAAAAAAAATTAAATTCAAGGGATGTTTAAAGTTTGCATCTTGTTTCTCATGCGTAGCTGTCATGGTTTAACCCTTGCCAGCAACTAAGCACCACACAGCTGCTTGCTCACTCACCCCCAGTGGGATAGGGGAGAGAATCAGAACAGTGAGAAAACTCATGAATTGAGATAAACACAATTTAATAGGCAAAGCAAAATCTGTGCATGCAAGCAAAGCAAAATAAGGAATTCATTGAATTCATTCACCCATCATCAGGTAGGTGTTCAGCCATCTGCAGGAAGGCAGGGCTCCATCACACATAACGGTTACTTGGGAACGCCATCACTCCGAACATCCCCCGCTCCCCTTCCTTCTTCTTCACCCAGCTTTGTATGCTGAGCATGACGTCATATGGTATGGAATATCCCTTTGGTCAGTTGGGGTCAGCTGTCCCAGCTGTGTGCCCTCCCAACTTCTTGTGCACCCCCAGCCTACTCGCTGGTGGGGCGGTGTGAGAGGCAGAAAAGGCCTTGACTCTGTGTAAGCACTGCTCAGCAATAATGAAAACATCCCTGTATTATCAACACTGTTTCCAGCACAAATCTAAAACATAGCCCCATACTAACCACTATGTAGAAAATTAACCCTATCCCAGCCAAAACCAGCACAGTAGCAAAGCAGTTATCAATGTGAAGTCTACCAGGGCCTGTACAATCCTACTAAACAGCTTGAATCTGAGCAGAAATTGAGTTAGGAAACAAGAAGTCACATTGCTTTGAAAGGCGAATCAGCAAAACTAATTATTAACTGCCTCCTAGTCTGCTGTGATACAAAAAGTCAATAAACAACATTTCCTCAGCCAAATTCAAGAACCTGAGGTGCGAGATGGCTGTGATGGACACATGCTGCTCTCTCTTTGGTCACCAAACTTCCTAAATACACAGAGATCCTGAAGATGCAGCCAGTTTGATATAGTTCTCCCAGGCTGTTGAAGAAAATTGCCTAGTCATCTCAGGTGGATTCAAAAGGAAGAATGCAACCCACACACTTCCTCCAGTCTCTCCTACCAACCAGCAAGAGAGCAGTCCCAGCAGAGATCTCCTGCCACAGCTCAGCAGGGACAAAGCGCTGCTCAACCCCATCATACACTGGGTGGGAGGTAACCCAGGGCAGTTTGGGATTTACCACTGTACCTTTTAAATATTTACAAAACATATACACAGAACTCTACAACCCTTAGGAACCCAGGGAAGGGAAGGGAGCATTGAGAACACAGCACAAGGCAGGCAGCAGGAGCATCTGCTTTCGGATTCCCAAGAGAGAGGAAGAGGAGAAGAAGAGAGAGAGGTTTCATATCATTAGATTAGAATGGAAACCACAGGGCAGGAAAATGCATTCAGATTTTTTTTTTTCCTGAGGTGGAGGAAGAACCCAAGAGTGAGTGAGTGGCCTCCAGAAAGATCCATTTCCTTTGCTTCACCATCAGATCACCAAACTGTTGTTTTTCTATTATTGTGTGAATACCAGGTGCTTCGTGCAGCTACACCCCACTCAAACACTGGGGCCTCCCATTTTCATGCTAAGCAGGAATAATCTTGCATTCTTTTTAGAACAGTAATTATTTTGGATAGAGGCGGATGCAAAGATACAACAAAATTACTCTTTGGATATTTTCTCATTCTGTTCAGATTCTGCCCCATCCCTCATACTCAGTTTTGCAACTGCTTTTTGCTGTAAGTTGACAAAAAAGCAGTAGAAAACTGCATGGTCCAGGACTGGAAAAACATATCTTTGGATCACTTTCTTTTTTTCATATCTTTTTTAAGGGTTCAGGATAAAATTTGTCATGGAATTCTTCAGCAGTAATTTTTGTTTTAACTGAAAACCAGAAGCCTTGGGCTTTAACAAGTGCACAAGAAGGTACTTTTCATAGTCATAAATCAAGTCTTTACAGAAAGCCTCCAACGTTAGTGTTGCCTACAAGGGAAATGGCAGCCGTGGGTATTTAATACAGGGCTGTATGGATGGGAGAGAGAGCAAGTGAAGCTCATGTGTAGAGAGGAAAACACTGTCCTGGCAAGCACAGACAGCGGGGGACGAAGGATAGAGCTCACCACTTTGCCAGGCCAGTTATTTTTGTTCTTTTGCAATTACATCCAAACAAGTAGGTATTTGGTACAGGCCAAAGGCTATTCCCAAAGCCAAACAGAAATGACTAAAATCAAGACTAATTCACAGACAGCTCTGGCCTATAAGTATCAGAAGAACAGCAGAGCAGAGTAACTATTTACAAACTCAGCATAGCTGGTTGTTTTGGTAAAGCATATAGATTTTTATCCACAAATGGAAATAAAACTCTAAGCCCTATAGACATTTACTTGTTCAGATTGTCTTATTAAAAAAAAACCAAAACCAAAACGATGGTATTAAGCACAAAGGATGGGGAAAAGGCTAACACTCATTTCTTTTGTATACACATCGACTGTTTTCTGGTTTCCAGCTAATACAGACACTGAAGAATTTCAGAATGCATCTTGGGCAACATGGGTGGAAATTTGCAGAGGGCTCTGAACACAAACATACCCCGAAATATATGTTGAAGCAAAGAGGCCACCTGAAGACTGTGAACCTCAAATCCAAGCAAAAGGCATAGACTCTAAACCAGAACTGCTTAGCTGAATTGCAACTTCAAAATCTCTTGTGTGCATGCACTCATGTGCGCACACATGTGTGGGGGGAGGAGGGAAATTTTGTTTTAATTGAAAATGGGAATCTTAGCATTGATTAAGTCAAGCAGAGTATAGACATGCACTGTGCAAGCTTCCCCCACAGAGCTTTGGCAATGCACCTTGCTCCTGACCTGCAAAACTCCCTGCTATTCCAGTGCTGAACCTCCTGGGCAGAGAGAGAATCACATCAATTTGTCACTGTGGTGATACTGGTTACGTGATGAGAACCAATTGCCAATTAGGACAAAGATCACTGAATCTCTCTGCAGCTGACCTGAGCAACATTTGAAATCTCATCTCCAGAGAAATAAATTACCATTAACCCTTAACAGAACCTCTCTCAATATATCTGTCAGATGAAAATAGGTGTGTGAATGCAAATTCAGTGGGGAGAGGTCCACATGGGGCAGGGCAAAGGGGAATGAAGATGCTTATATTAAGCATCAAATATCTCAAACATGAAAGGTCAGTATCTCAGAAGTGCCAAGTAAGTCTGCAAAACAGAGTAAATAAAATCCTTTCACATATGAGATATGACAGTGTTTCTAGAGAAGTATTTTAATGCAACAAAAATGGGGGGGGGGGGGCACAGTTAGGCTTTGTTCTTACAAGTCTTCCATCACACAAAGCTGCTTTACCTTATTCTGCCTTCCCCACAGGGCACCCATTGTTAGCGCAACGGGAACAGGTTGGGATGAAGGCTCAAGTAATGGACTCCCTCTTTGTTCAAAGGGCTGGTGAACCTGATCCCACATTGAAGACAGGAGTGTCTAGGAGCATCTGTACATGCTGGCCAAAAGTGACCATGCTCAGAGTCTGGAGTCAGAGGGAACAGGAGACAGTCCCCAAAATAGCTTTTCCCTTCCCCCATCACACTAATTCCTGCTGATCTCTACCGAGTATATTCTCTAGGCAATGAACTGCCTTTTACTCTGCAATCAAAGCAAGAGAAGCAGGTACAGAAACAGGACTTACCTTGGAGCCACGCTCATTAAAGATTATCTCTACATCAAGGATTTTGCCGAATTGCTGCAGAGAGACAAGGGGGGAAAAAAAGGTTTATTTTTTGGCAATCCATTTTTCCTACCTTTTGGAGGCTGGCTTAGTGCAAGAAGGAAGGTGAGAATATTTCCATTTCTACCATACAGGCAAAGGCATAAAATCCCAGTGACATGACCGAGTTCTCTCAGGTTAGGACATGCAGATCCTCCTGGTCACAGACCCCAGGTTTTCTCACAAAAGTCTAAAGGAAGAAAAACAATCTCCAGAAGAGTTTTAGGGATTTGAGGTGGCTTTTCTTTTCCCCCTTTTAATCTAAACAATTCTTTCTTCCCTCATTCTACTATTTCATCTAAGACATGGTTATATTCTTTCATCTCAGACATCTAACAACATTTCTCAAATGTAATTCAGCATTTCGTCTTCCTCCTGAAGTGGCTATCACAAAGAGAAACTTAACAGTGATGTCCTCTGGAGCAGTTAGTCACATAAGACTCACAACCTCAGGGATTCCAAACTCTAAATCTCCTTTCCTCCCCCACCCTTTACTTTCCAAAACTCCAAGCCTTCAAAAGAATTGATTGCAGATTCAGAAACCATGAAAATGGCTGACTCCCAATAGTTTTTTTTTTCAGAAAAAGATCATTCAACTTCAACCGGTAACATACAGCAGGCTGTCAATAACCTATGCAAGTTTATCATGTATGACTTCTGCCTCAGCCTGGAGATCCCAAGGAGAGCAGGGCCCCACTACTCCGCACTGTTTCAACAACTGGTTCCAAAGAGCTCTCTACATAACACAGAGCAAAAATAGGAAACAAGAGCTATAAGCTAGAAAGGAGATTTGCCACACTCTGTGGGGCCATATTTGGATCACATCCTTCACCTTGGAATTTATTAAAATACTTTTACTGAACTGGCCAGACTCAAACCAGTAACCTGGAGGTAAAAGCATCACCACTTCAAGAGAGCCCCACAACGCTCTGTCCTCTGGAAGTCTCAGTGTTGTAGTTCCAAACTGGAGGTCTGCTCTCCAGAAAGACAGGTCTAAGATCTCATTTTCAAGAGCATAGATACAGAGCAGTCTTCCTTATAGAGACACATATTGTGCTCAGACAAATGCTGTATCTGAGCATTTTTCCTACTCCATTACTTATGAAAGCTTCCATCAACACAATTTTGATCTCACTGCTTGCAGAAGATTTAGAGGGGGTAGCAAATGAAGGAAGGGTCAACAAGAAAAGACAGGATGGTTTCACATTTAGGAAAGATGATGAACACAGCATCCGGGCACTGGGACACTCTCCACTTTGCCACAGTGCTCTTAATATAATATTTTCCTTTTTTTTTTAAAAAGTAGTATTTGCATTCAGACTCAAATGGGTATAATGCTCATTTTGTGGGTGCCCTGCTTGAAAGACTTGTGGCCAGATTTGCAAACATGGAACATTTGCAGCAGTGAGCCATGATGGCTGAGGAGAAGCTCTGAATATGTAAAGCAGTAAGAAGCTATTAAGTCCCTTGAACAAGTATTCCACAACTGTCTTTAAGCAAACAAAATGCTTCCAACAATTCTAGCAATAGTTTCTATCTGCTTCCATTCTCCATTCTTAAAAAGGAGATAGTTATATTCTTTTACAAATGTTGGTTCACAGATGTTGTTTTTACTGTTCTATTGTTTCAGGACAATACTTGATCTTCTATTCATCCCAAGAACAATTGAATTCACAATATTCCACGTTACATGAAGTTTGAATAATGCTAATGTAAACATGCATCTTCCTTGAAACTTCAACATCTCAACAGCTTAGGCTTGATCCATGCTGGATCCTGTTTTGACCACTGCTGTGCCAATCACAGATAAAACACATTTTCTATTTCTATCCCACGCTTGGTGTGGGCTTGTCTATAAAGGAGATTAGCCACTGATTGCTTTTTGTTGTCTTTGTTGCATATGGCTTGGGCACTGCCATGAGAGACATCAGTCATGATTGCTTTCTTAGTAGACTATTTCAGTGTCATTACACGACAGGGGCTGAACCAATTTAACAGCTCGCTGCTGCTGAAGGGCTGTCCCTGCTCCCCTGTCCTTCCTTGTCTGGCCTCACCAACTTCCTAAAGCTGGCCCCAGTTTTCATTCTCACCTGTACATATACTGATACAGCTCACCAATCCTGCGAAAAACTAGCCCAACAAAAGGAATAAATATAAAGTTTTTGATGATTTACTGATCTGAAGTGGCTCAAAGGGTGAGGTGAGCATTATGGCTCTGAGAAGCCAAAGGGAGTGGAAAGCGTACACCCTGCTCGAGAGCAGGATCTGTCCCTGCCAGATCAGCTCAGCTGCCTAGCCTTGCCGCACACGCTGAAACAGCCGGGCTCTCAATAAATGCAAATGCCAAAATTATTTTCAGAATCTTCAAAGCCATCAAAATCACCGTTTTCTACCTCATTCGAATCATCTTGAAAGAGAACAAACTGTGCAGCTTCTGGTGCACAATTATGCCATGCCATCTTCCCCTTTCTCCACACCCAACTGGGCCTGGATCCTTGGGTATTACTGCCAACGCTGCCTGCCATCCCCATTTGGCTAAGCTCACTGCGCAGGGTTTCCACACTAACAGGAAATCCCATCTTGTGTGTTTAACTTCTTGTGGCTGACAAAAAGTTGGCGGTAACACTGAATGCAAGGTCTAGGTTTTGCACTGAATGCAAGCTAGGTCTGACCTAGCTCCATGGGAGGTGACAGGGCTGCCTCCCTGCCCTGTAGGTAATAGAGGTACATGGTCTCCTAGATGACAGAATTAAAATCACCAAATCCGGTCGCTGCAGCAAACACATGCTTGGCATCTACTGCAGTGGACTAGATCCACCCATGTAAACTGCCCCAATCTCTTTTCTACCTAAGAGTGTCCAAAGAAGGGCAACAAAACTGGTGAGGGGTCTGGAGCACAAGTCTTATGAGGAGCGGCTGGGGGAACTGGGGTTGTTTAGTCTGGAGAAGAGGGGGCTGAGGGGAGACCTTCTCGCTCTCTACAACTACATGAAAGGGGGTTGTGGCGACGAGGGTGTTGGTCTCTTCTCCCAAGTAACCAGCGATAGGATGAGAGGAAATGGCCTCAAGTTACACCAGGGGAGGTTTAGATTGGGTATTAGGAAAAATTTCTTCACCAAGAGGGTGGTCAGGCATTGGAACAGGCTGCCCAGGGAGGTGGTTGAGTCACCATCTCTGGAAGTGTTCAAAAAACGTGTGGATGTGGTGCTTCAAGACATGGTTTAGGGAACATGGTGGTGCTGGATTAATGGTTGGACTTGATGATCTTGAAGGTCCTTTCCAACCTTAGTGATTCTGCGAGTTGTGGGTGTTTGAAAAGGCAGGAGGGAAGGACCTGCTTGTGAGAGAAGGAACAGAGACAACAGGGGCTAACTGCTGAACTGAGGTTTGCTGGGGAGGGGTTTCCTGCTCCGTGAAATCTCCTGGAAGAAAGCAGCATGGACACAATGCGGGAGGACATGCACCGGGCTCTTCAAGACTCTGCTGTAGCTGTTGCCACAGCTGCTCTGACAGCTTCTAACACCATGGCTCTTGTCCTCACTGCTGCAACAGTTACAGCAGGTCCAGCACTGGAGGCACTTTTTTTTTTGGTAGCGTGCCAGAATTCTCCTGAAGAATGAAAGCAGGAAAAAAGAACTAGTTCATTTTAACAGTTTATCTGTCCTTCAAAGCTGAATTTAATTTTGTGGAACATAAAAAGGCACTTTGTTCTCTGATGGTGCTTGCCCTACCAAATGTCAAAAGCCTGCTGCAAACAATGGAAGTTTTAAGTGCTCCTTAGCAAAACGTCACAAATTTTCTATGGAAAATGCTAGGACGTCTAAATACAAGGGTCAACACCAAATGCCCCCATAGTAACTTTTTAAAATCATGTATACAGGCATGTTTGTATTTTCCAGCAGACAGAGGGTCTGGCCAAACAAAACAAGATCCATGCTTCGGTCATCCATGAGGACTAACCCTCTAATCTCTAACCTTGAAGACATGAATTACTGTTCTGAGACCTGATTCGTTCACTCAGTGATTACCAAGAACTTCTACTTACAATCCTGCACAGCAGCAGGGAAAATTCTCAGCCAAGTTCACAGCCTCTGAAGAAGGCATTGCAGGACTACACATCTCAAATGCTCCCCACCATGACTTAAAATGCTTACTATGTGACCAAGAAGTCAGCATCCCCCATCACATGTCAGGTCATGCAATAAGCCTCCTCCATTAACTGCTCATGCACATGCTATATCATGGATAAATACACACACACACACACACACTTACAGTCATGCCATGGCATAGGAGCTATAGCATCTTGGTCTTAGTCCTCCATTCCCTGGAATGACCCTGTACCAGTTTTTAGTTATTTTTCTGTAAAGCAGGTAAATGAGAATCATCTCCTCTACAATGGTAGCAGGGGCTGTTGGAAATAATATCTTTATGCTTCTTACAACTGTTAGCAGACATCAGCTATGAGGAGAACCCAATTTTCATGCTTGAACATGATGAACCTTATCATAGATGCAAGGGCATTGTCCAAGGAAGGGTATATGCATGCTGTGTGTTTCTTTCGACCCAGATGACATGAAAGCAGCAGGTTTTTCCAGCAGAGGCCATAACTATATTATGTATAATAAATTTGAGAGATCTGGCACCAGAGAGCTTTTGCCTTCCAAGGCGCTGACAGTCTGGTAGGGCCCCTCCTGTATGCTCTGTTCCAGCTGGCCCTGTCCCCTCTCCCCATCTAGAGCTTTCAAAATCAGCTCCAAAACGTGCGAGACAAATAACCCTACAGATGCAAACAACAGGGAATACAGGGCAAATTCTCTAGAAATCATGGAACAACAAAAGGTAACAAGAGCCTCCATTCAATAACCTCGCATTCTTACAAGAGAACTCCGTATGCCCAAGCAGCTTTGCACTGGCCCTACAAAATTCAGTTAGAGAAGAGTGCAGTGAACTAGCTAAACCTCAAAGTTGCCAAACAGTCCATTCTCAAAGATGGTTGAAATTTAAATTAGCAAGGAAACCAACGTTCTATGCAGGAAACCGTTTCAGGTCCTCCATCTTGAGGTGCATGAACAAGAGCATTTCATATGCAGGATAGGTCCATGCTGCGGAGAGTCCTTACCCTAGCTCCCAGCTCCATGGGATATACTTTCAGCTAGAACAGCTGACTCCATCATAGCGTGTATTAGTCAGTGCTCAGTAATGGTAGCATGGGGTCTGCCAGAGCTACCCTGCTACCAGTACATGAACTTCCTGGGTCACATCTCTTGAAAATAGTGGGGCCTGCCGTGCTACAGCCAACCCTACTCAGCCAAGCTACACCAGTATGTTTTGCTGAGAGGAAGATAGAAGCATCAAGGATTTATAAACCAAAGCACTACTAAGTTTACCAACTGAACAGACAGTAAACAAGCACCACAGCCCTTATTAGAGTTGACCTGCTGCCCAGCAAAACACGTTTTCTAAGAAACCAGACTTTAAAAGGAAGCCACACAAAGAGCACAGATTTCTAACAGGAATTACAGACTGCAACCATCCCAGCAAAGTGACAAGGAACATAGTTTCTCGGTCATTTGTTATCCTCTGACTCACAAACAAAACATTTTCACACAAAACAGTGAGACAGGGGTGAACAGTACCACAGGGTACCATTCCAGAGGTCTTACCACCAGGCCATCTTCCAGGTCTACACTTCCACCTCCTTGTTCCTGCCTTATGCCATCCCCAGGTGTGACTGCACTGTAACCTGGTACTGTCGCCATGGTACTTGGACCCATGCCACAAAAGCAACCTACATTCAAAAGTCAGTTTGAGAGGACTCAAACATGTTGACTAAATCCATATAAAACCTGGTTATAAAAGACAACTCCATGTAATTTTATCCAGGCCTTTTATACAAGTAAATCCAGCTATAGTACAGCACTGTTTCCTAAATGACATTCAGCTCAGTCTCACTGCAGACTCTACTAGTAACTCTCATGAAAACCGAAACAAATCTTAGATAAATGTATGATCCAGTCACCACTGCCTTCCACCAGATGCTCGCTACAGAACTTTCCATGTCCTGTGGCATCAACATATAGCTTTCGCAGAGCAAGACAGACATTACAATAGCTGCAGACAGCTGCAGCAGCACAAAACAGCCCTGTGCACAAGTACTGTGGTCCCCAGCGTAGCTGTGCAGACAAAGCAGGATGCTCAAGCAGCACTGGGCACGTAAGTCCTTTGCAAAAGGTGATTCCAGAAATTGCCCTGGTGAAACACATCAGTATAAACAGCAGTGCCTCTTCTAACTCTAACCAACATCAGCAGGAACAAAGTCCTGCCCTGTGACAGGGCCGGAGCTCATTCTCATTGCTTTAAGAGCTTGGAAACAAGAATTTTCACAAAGAGGCCACCTTGTGTCAGAATGTTTTTTCTCCAATATCGGCACATCGGACTTGTTACGTGTGATCGGTGGCCAGTACTATTTGGAGATGAAAAAAAGAAAATATACCTTGATATTCAGAAGACAGGATTTCCTCCTTCAGATGTCCAATCCACTCAGAAAGCAGTCCCTTCCAGCAACCTTCCTACTGCTGTACTTCACGCCTCACTGCACCAACACCTGCAGGTCAGAGCTGCTTGGTCTATTATATTCTTTACCCACTTAAATGGTTAAGTGGGTAATGCCCACTTAATGCCTAATAAGTAGGTTTTTTGTTATTGCCCATACCCATGTATCATGAATTACTTGTGTATTTAAATTTATTTACTAGCAAATACAGACTTAAAATTCTACCAAATTCTTGAAGGAAGAGCTACAGTCTAGCTTGTTATTGCTTTAGCCTTGAACTATAGGCTCATGGAGGTGTTTTGCACTCTTGACACCAGAATGAAGTTGCATGAGAAATTATATCCACTGAGATATTTTAGGAAGCGCAAAGTGCCAAAATGTTTCCCCAGAGGCAGAGATCTGAAGGCTACAAGAGCTTCCAAAAATATCTGAGCTCCCAGAGCTGTGTTCCTTGGGTCATAAAAAGCAGTGGTCTACTGCAAACCTAGACCATAAAGAATCTCACAGTAGCGATAAGAATTATGCTTAGAGAAGGAAAAGGTTAACAACATTACCTGCCTTAAAATCCAATGTTAAAAAAAAGTAGCTACCATTCTGTCACCTTTAATAAGTTTATTAATAACTTCATTAACTGAACGTTATTAAATGTGACAGAATGGTCACCTTTATATAAAATAGCTATGCATTATTACTGCTGTAGCTGATAATGCATAAAAACCCTTTATCATCTGGGCTGATGATGTTCCTCACCAGAAGCAGTTAACGGCCAACAATTAGTAGCCATGGAGTGAACATGTTTTGAAAAATGGCAATGTCTGCAGCTGAAGCAAGAGCCCAAGAGAATTCACAACCTGTGCTGTGCTATCCCACCTTCATCTGCAATTGTTATCATCATAGTTCTTATTTTTATCTTACACTATTTCCTTTTTTAAAAATAAGCGAAGATTCTTGAGCAAAAAGCATTTCACCACAGTAAATTCTGAGAAACATCAATTCTGACTCCTCATACTATTGCTCTTACAACGGATAAGAAGGATTTAATGGACAGACACCCATACAAACTACCAAAACAACCCACTTTGCCTGTTTCTGTGGAGGTGATTCATGATTCCGCTTGAGAACTGATGAATCTTCCTCTTGCAGGCAGTCCAACCCAGCCTCCATCTTCCCCAAGAGACTCTGAAGTTCATTTGACACTGAAGTGACCAGAACTGATCAGAATATCCCAGACAATTTTATACTGGGAGGAAAACTGCTGCTTGCAGCCTAAGAGGGAAGGATTGAATCTATCAGCTATGAGGTACAAGCACAGACACTAATACAGCACAAAGCTGAAAGGAATTGGAAACATGAGCTTTTCTTCTGCATACATAGTCCAGTAAAGAAGGAGACAGCCTACCATCAGTTAAAGAGAAGACTACTACCACCATGTCAGAGTCCTTACACACACTAGCCAAAGAATGTCCCTCAGAAACTGGATAGTAAGATTTTGAAGAGAGTTGCTAACTTGTTTCTTTAACACTGATGGCAACTCTTCTACTCCCTGGTAAGTTAATCCACTGTTTAAATTGGCCTAAATGACTACAAATTCTTCTCTTATTTCAAGGTTAATTGTGTTAAATCTCAGCTTCTGACTGGAAAATCTTATTATGACTGTAAACAAGACCTAAACCCCCTATTAATAGGTATCATCCATGCATAAGCACCTGTACAGAACAGACGTGTCATCTCCCAACCTCTCTTTAATAAGATGAGTAAATCATGTACCCAGTACCTCACACGATTAAAAAGCTACTCATCTTCCAAGCCCTAGATTTTTTTTTTTGGTCCTAAATTGATCTCAGAACTGAATAAAATTATGCAGTCATAGTCTTTTCAACTTTGAATATGAGCAAGATCACATCCCTCCTTCAACCGGATACTCTCCTTTGCACTGTTGAAGCAACTATCTTCAACAATTACTAGTACTCTCCCAAATCAGTGTTTTCCAAAGAAAGCTTTCCATCCTACAAGCACAGCCTGGCTCCCACATACTCAGTACTCTGCACTGAGCTGCATCAAACACATTTTTGTTGGATTTATTGTCAGTTAACCAGGAATTTCAAGTCATTCTCTAACAGTAAACCTTATCTTTCTCTTTCCTCCTCCTCAAATAGTTTTTCAACTGCAAGCCTTACTGGCAAGGTTTTAATAATACAGTCTCCACGGGTTGATACAGATACTGAACAGGACTGTGACTGAAACAGATCCCTAGGAAAACTGACACTCGAAACAGTCTTGATCACTGATGTCTCCCCCATAACTACTACTTTTTACCTTCTATCATTAAAGAGGTTTTTAAACGCTCTAACGTGTCTTGTGTTTATTTAAGCATTCTTTTTCTTAAAAATCAACATTGGTCACTTGGATGTATTCAACTGGTTGAGCAACATTCAACTATATCAGTATTGCTTTGTACAATTTTGTCCAAACAGACATGACAATATTTGTCTGCAGAGATGTATATTACCTTATAGAAAGTCACACTGAATAGATATTAAACCATTTCTTCAGATTCTCATGTTTTTTAAAACATTCTGAAATTATTTTTATCTTGGATCAACATATGGATAGATACTTTGTAGCTCTTTGGGTCATCCCTTCCAATTTTTTCCAATAGTGAGTCCCGGTGGGCAGTGTTCCAGCCTTCTGCAACTCCACTAGCTTGCAAGAGTTGGCTAAAAATTAACATTAATGAATAAAAAAGCTCCTTGCTTTTTCTATTATCTTTGGATGTACCTTATCAAGATCTGCTGTTTTTTTAATATTAGTGAGCACTGTCTCATGCCCCTTTGTTACAAGTTATATACAAAACCAGGTATGGTACAAATACCTCCTCTTAAATCATAAACACAGCAAGTTGGGTTTTTTGGTTGTTTTTTCTGTTTGGTTTTGTTTTATTAACTTGTGGGATTTTTTTCCCCCAAACACAAATATTTCCTAATTCTATATTGTACCTACACCTAGATCTTTTTCTCGTTGCATGTAAAAACTTGATGCCTTCTCCTCTGAACCTGCATCACTGACATCTCCATGGTTAGCGCATTTCCTTTCTTACCTGCTTCTCTGTTTAAGTTTGCAATTTGCTGCCATTTACTTCCTCCTCCTTTTCATCCTCCCGGCCTAGTGTGCAGAATGTTTTGTCATTTTATTAACAGTTTCATTGACTGTGGAATCATGCCTTTTTGGCCATCAGTATGATTTTGTTGAATACTTTATAGTTTCCATTAACACCTCCCTTTTAAAAGGTACTTTCCTGGGCAGTTACCCTGCCAATTGTTTAAACTCGAAGAAACAGACTCTTCTGAAGCTTCTTGCACTACTGCCCGATGCCATATTCTGTTTGCAGAAAGTAAATACAGACAAATAACAATCACTGGTACCTAGGCAACCGTGGGATTTCAGGTCAGCTATTAACTCTTCTTTATCTGCTAGAACAAGGTCAACTATTGATTTATTCCACAGAGGGTACAGAACTGTGTGCATTAAAAACTGACCTATTCCTTCTAGAAGCTTTCCGGAAATCTTTTTATTAGCATCATGAAATGTCAAGTAAATATTACCTGTTTTAAGCAGCCTATTTTATTTGCCTCTCTATAAGAAGTATATACATAGGAAATATGTGTTCCACTCCTGAGGATATCTCAGGGACCTGTTAGAAACACATAATAGGCAAGAGATAGTTTGAAACCCAAATAACTTGAATTTGTCAGAAAACCCTTATGTCTGCAGCTCTCACAAATGGTGATGGTTTAGACAGCATTATGTAATAACCATTTAATCATACATGGGACAACACATCTGAAGTCCACCTCTACTCAAGTCTGGACAAAAGCATTAGCTAATGTTCTGCGCCCCAGGACTGGGCTGACCTCTCGCACGCTGTTCCATCCTCAGGGGACTTCTTTACTCCCTCCCTACCATCACATTTATTTCTTCCTCCACAAGCTCTGCTGTCTACCCAATTCCTCTCTTTGTACAGTAGCTTGGGAAAATCACTCCAGGCAAGGATTTTGAGTTTCTCAGATATGACGTTGAGGAGATATGACCTGACACGAAGAAGGGAGAGGGAGATGATGGGAGTTACAAGATAGCCACTGCTGAAGACTCAGACAACCATGAGTCCCCTGTAGGAGAAAGGGTTGGTTTCAGTGAGTCACCCAAGGGAAAGCGTCCTGATCCTGAAAAAGAAATAGGAGCAAGGAGGATTCGGAAAGAAATGGTGTCCTGCTTAAGGCTCTGAGCATGCTGAGAGAAAAAGGGAGATGTGCAAGAACCATTGATTATTTCCTTGGCAAAGTAGCAAAGTCTTCTATTACAGGAAAATGGCACATGTTTTCTGTGCCCCAAAAGATGAATGCTCTTCTGGTAGGCATACCTCTCAGCAAACACAGGTCCAGGTGAACTAGCAAAAGGTGTTATGGGGAATATACCATTTACAGCAGTTAAAATCACATCATTGTGCTAGAACTTGAGATGATGTTTAAAGAAAAAATAAACAAAAAACAAGTAACTTGAGGAACACCCAAAAGCAACCCGTATAGGATATTTCTCCACCCCTTCTGTGTACAAGTGGCACCATATAGGTCCAAAAAAGGATAGGAAACCTTAATGCAAGCACTTAGGCTGCATTTCCTACAAGTCACTTCTCAGGACAGCAGTTCATTCAAATTGCCTGGGTCTCACAATCTGCAAAGAGATAATAGACACCAGGGCAGGGGTGTTCTTGTCAATTCCATCTCATCTATGTCCCCTACACCAGGAGCACAAGGAGGAACAGCATCAAGGTGAACAAGCGTGAAAAGGGCCAGTCATCAAGCCAAGCACCGGTCCCAACAGAAGGGCCAGCAAAGAACATGGAACAATTTATGTAAACGATGAAGCTCCCAGGAGAGAGGAGCAGCAGTAGCAGAGCAGGACATGCTAAATACAGATTTGTAGCAGGTGGTCCAAGAACTGGCTGTGATTTCAGCAATCTATTTATCCAAACCGGACGGAACTGCCTACCGCACAGCCCTGCAACAGCAAAAAGCAAGCTAAAAACCACAAAAGCAGAACAGGCAACTGAGAAGATTCAGCAATCACAGATTGCCAGGAGATGAGTTTCACCCTGAAAACATTCCCACAGATGTCAAGTGTGACAATCTAATGTACAAACAACACGGAAGCAAATCCAGGCCTCTTGTAACAGAATTGTAATTTTGTCTGGGACCTACCTCCAGAGGTCATTTAGTGCAATCCCTGCTCAAAGCAGGTCTAATGAGATCCGGTTGGCCAGGCTGTGTCCAGTCAAGCCAAATACCTGCAAGTATTGAGGTTCCACCACCTCTCTAGGCAACATGTTCCACTATTTAACTACCCTCACAGTAAAAAAAAAAAAAAATAATTTTCCTGACTTCTAATTGAAATTTCCCATGTTCAGCTTGTGTTTGTTGCCTCTCATCTCATCATTACACACAACCAAAAAGAATCTGACTACATCTTTTCTGTATCCTCTAATCAGGTAGTTGAAGACAAAAATATCCCCCCTCTGTCTTCTCTTCTCAAAGCTCAACAGCCCCAGGTCTCAGACTCTGCTCACATGCCATGTTCTCCAGCTCCCTGACCATCTTAGTAGTGCTCAATGGGCTTGCTTCAGTATTTCACAAAATCACAGAATCATTAAGGTCGGAAAAGACCCTTAAGGTCATCAAGTCTAACCATCAACCCAACACCACCATGCTCACTAAACCACGTCCCGAAGTGCCACATCTTCACGTTTTTTTTTAATACTTACAGTGATGGCGGCTCCACCAGCTCCCTGGGCAGCCTGTTCCAATGTTTGACCACTCTCTCAGTAAAGAGATTTTTCCTAATATCCAGTCTAAACCTCCCCTGGTGCAACTTGAGGCCATTTCCTCTTGTTCTAGCACTAGTTACTTGGGAGTTCACTTGGTACTACACTTAGATGAAGTGCACTTCTTGCACTGGGGAGCCCAAACTGGACACAGTATTTCAGACGCAGACCAACAAGTGCTGATGATAGGGGAAGGATCACTCCCCTGAGTAGCCTGCTGGCTACTCACTAACTCAGCCCAGAACACAGTCAACCACCTTTGCTGCAAAGGGCACTCTGCTGCTTATGTTCGATTTGTTGTCCATGAGGACCCCCAAATCTTTTACTCCAGACCGTCTTCCTAGACAACTAGCCCCCAGCCTGTACTGCTGCAGGGGTTACTCCCTCACAGATGGAAGGCTTGAAACTCACTCTTGTTGAGTATCTTAAGATTCCAGTCAGACTATTTCTCCAGCCTTGCCCTCCTGCATTTTGACCACTCCTCTCCATTTGGTCTCACCCACAAAATAGCTTCTTCTGGAGACAAAAACCTTCAAGGACAAAGAGCAAAGATCTCTCACAATATATAGTAATTGGGACTCTTACTGAAAACCATCAGTGACATTTTTAACATTTCTGCACACTTTGTTCACTTTGTACTGTCCAAGCTATGAACAGATAAGCCCAATTCATCCCACATTTACAGTAGTCTAAGCTTGAAGTCCATGAATTTAACACATTTACATACTGTAATACTACTCTCCATGTGAGAGGGTGTGTGTATGTGCATGCATACACACCCACGCATCTGACTCAAGAAACACAACAACTGAAAAAGGAACACTGCAAGATTTTGGAGGAGCATCTGGCTATGCAATTAGGACCAAGGTATATACTCAAAGCCTAAGGTGGCAAGAGGAACCTCAGGTTTAGTCTTTCCTGACTTGAGACCTCTGCGCTGCAACGTTTAAAGTCTGTTAACTTTAGAAATAATAAGAAGTATTTCTGAAGATTTTAAAACATACCACCAACTGAAGATGTTACCATCACATCAACAAGTCAAGAACTCCTGATGATGATGATACATAGATAACTTCACCTGAAGGTTAGGTCATAAAGCATCTAACTCATTTATCTCTGTGTCCACATGGAATGGGTGACCACCTATACTCATGTGAACAAACCCTTCCTCAAAGAGCTTATAAATTAAGAATGATAAGTAGCATACAAAGATTAGGGAGGACAAACTACTTGGTCAAAAGAAACAGAATGTGTATCATACACAATGTAAAATGCCATCTGACTTGCACTAGGTTTTCTACATGTAATAGCTAGTTGGCCAATCCCTTACAGCAATTTTTCATCACAGAAGTGGATCATGAGGAGAGACATAAATATTTCGATAGTTTCCAAGCAACTGAAAAACAGTGCTTTACAAGGGATATATTAAGTCAACATTTAATCCTAGTCTTTACTGGAAAATAAGCTGAAGTTTGTTTGGCTTTGGTTTATTTTTTTTTCCCCCAAACCAATTGTTAGGTTACACTCAATATCTTGATATGAACAACACAGTTACAGTTTTTGTGTGTATCTACCAGTTGAGGTAAATGTTACCATTTGTCCTAGTCCTGCAAATACTTTACAGTGTACTGACTATATTGAGGGGAAAGGGCTTTTCCTTCAAATGAAATACACTAGCACCATGTGGCCCACCTGTGGGGAAGGAGAATCTGCCGTGCCTGAAAAGGTGCTGGTAACTTACCCCAAACATCTGCCGAAGGTCAGGATCTCGAAAGCGGAAGGGAATGTTAGACACATGAAGTCGTTTTGGAGTGGATTTGCTCTCGGTATTCTCACTGCTCTGTGTCTGTGATTGCTGTCCATCTGTCTGTGCCCCTCCTTCTGTCTGCTGAAATCAGAAAGACAAAAGTGTGCGCATGAACAGAAACCACACAAATTCCTTTCACGTGCTTTATCTATCTCTTTTAGGTATTGGTGCTACACTTGTGATTGTGGCATCTGAACATTTGACAATTATTTTGATAAAGCCAGTAATGCTTAACAATTGCTCTGTTGTTCTTTCCCTCCTTTTCCATGAGTAAACAGTAATGAGATCTCAGCCTCCCTCCCCTCAGATCACTTTTTAGCTTAGTAGATTTGCCTTTGGTTTTCTTAAATTGCTTCTCTCTTTTCCCCTGTTCTTCCTCACTTCAGCTGCCACCATATGAAAGCTCTAATGAAGAGGCGGATCTTTCATATCCTGAAGCTGGGAGGGAGTACCGCCACTCTAATCTCATGTGGCAGGATGTTCATGCAATCATCAAAATCCCACAGCTGAAGTGGCAGCTCTTCACTGGGCCAATACCAGAAATGCATCCCCAGGCAAAACGGCATCTGCTCTGTCAAGCTCCCTTCAGAGAAACATTACCCCAAAAGAAGATCTATAATTAAATGGTAAAATCCATATAGGAACAGCTTACGGATGTCTTTGATTAACTTTTCTCGTACATTTAAAAGTCAGCTCAGGGACAGGAAACAGTCATTACCACTGCAGGATTTATACAAACTCAAAGTGCTACTTTCTACTACCAATTTCACAGCTAAAACAAGGGAATTTGTTCCAGCATTCCCAAACACTTACCAGTACAGCAAAGACAGGTCAAGGGGTGGACCAGAGTACTTGTGCACCGAAAAAGTACAGCAAAAAGGCAGAGGAATAAGGGAGATCAGTGTACCAGAGGAGAGACCTAACGCGCCCACAGAGATGACTGGCAGCAGAGAAGAAAGGAAGAGAACCTCAGCTGCTTGTGCTGGGCTTTGACTAAGTAGTGGTAAAAGTTGAGCACAGCACTAAATATAAAGTCAAGGACCCTTCGCAAAATGATGAGAAAATGGTATTTTTCACACTTTAATCAGAAAAATGACCTCAAAAACTCAGCACTACAGAACAAAGCAGACTACAATTTGGTCGGTTTTATTCCTCTGTCCCTTTCCAAAAGCATGCATTGACAGGCCAAGGTATTCAAAGAGCACCTACCCACTCGCTCTGTCTCCCACTGCTTGCCTCAGTCTCTTAGGAGTCATGCTTTGACCACCTGTGTGATGCACTTTCAAGTGTCATTTCATTTCTTTAGATGCCAACCTGACTTCTTCCTTAACCCATCAAGTGAAAAGAAGTTCTACGAGAAGGCAAGGGCCATGTAATAGCTAGAGTCAGCCTTTTTTATGCACCTTCAAGAGCACATGCAGGCCTTAAAAATAAACATTTAAGAGTAGGAGGTTTTGTTGCTGTTTTGGGTCCTTTTTTCCCCCGCCATTTGAAATATACAATTTGTATACCGAAGATGAAAGAAATCTCAGGATAGTTGCCCACACTGACTCCCCAACCACTGACTGGACTTGCTAGATTGCTCTGCACATCATACAATATAGAACGCTTCATGAATATTTGGAAAGAAACATCTCTCCACAGATAAACTAAACTGGCAACATTAAGAGAGCTTCTTCTGGCCAGCAATGTCTCTTACAGACATCGTATGTGCATAGTAGTTACAAAGCACTGACAAGAGCAAGCAAACAGTAAGCACCGGAGTCTTGTCGTGCTGAGCAAAGCAGTGGCAGCTTTCAATTGTATTTTAGTAGGGCTGCACAGGCAGCACAAAACATATTTGATCTGGTTAATATAAATTAAGCTGTGATAGGAAGAATGAACATACTGCCCTGCAAGTATCTCTATTTCCCAGAACAGTGCAAGTCTCAGGAGAAGCCTAGCAGGATGAAGCATTTTTATTTGGCTAAGACTCATCCATCCCCCAAACATCACATTTTCAAGAACAACCTCAGAAACTTCCACTTGATCATAACTAAAAACCTTCCTCCCCCTCTCCAAGTCCCCACTCTTCTCCTTCCCTAAGACAAAAAGCATCTCCAAATATACAGAGAGTACACCCCAGGGGAAGAATCAATGCAGCTGGCTTGCAATTAAATCACACTATGCTATTTGGTGGTTTTAGTTTTATGACTCCATCAGAGTCCTTTGCTCCTCAGGGCAAATCTGTCCAAGAAGGACAAAACACAGGAGAAGCCTATCCATCACCACCATACACAACACCTGCAAGTGAGTGTTCCAAAACAACACCCCAAAATCATCAACACTCCTGCTAAAAGAGATCTCTACAATCCATTATCCTAGTTTTGGCTGGGATAGAGTTAATTTTCTTCCTGATAGCTAGTATAGTGCTGTGTTTTGGATTTGGGATGAAAATACTGTTGATAACATATTGATGTTTTCAGTTGTTGCTAAGCAGTCAAGGACAGTCCAGCTTCTGGTGCTGGCCTGCCAGAAGGCTGGGTGTGCACGGGAAGCTGGGAGGGAGCACAGCCCAGACAGGTGACCCAGGCTGGTCAAAGGGGTATTCCATACCGTATGACGTCATGCTCAGTATATAAACTGGGGGCACTGGTTGGGGAGGCACCGCAGCTTGGGAACTAACTGGGCATCGGTCAGTGGGTGGTGAGCAATTGTGCTATGCACCACTTGTTTTGCATATTCTTTTATCATTCTTACTACCATTATTATTATTGTCTTTCTCTTCTGTCCTATTAAACTGTCTTTATCTCAGCCCATGAGTTCTACCTTTGTTTTGTTTTTTTTTTTTTGGCCAATTCTCTCTCCCATCCCACTGGTGGGGGTGGGGGTGTGAGTGAATGGCTGTGTGGCTGTTTTAGCTACCTGCCGGGTTAAACCACAACACCCACTGTGGAGCCCTGCTACTGCATCTGCCAAATCCCATGTTTTCTATGGCTTTGTGTGGAACTGGCAAGTGGGTAAACACTCATGCACACAGATGCATTCTCAAACACACTAGTGCATCTTCTGCAGTTGGAATAAGGAAAGGCACAGATTCTGAATGGTGACAACAAAAATGTTTTAATCTTTAAATTGACATATAGGTTGCCCAGGACTGGATCTGCCGCTTCCACAGGGGAAGCCGCCAGGAGGTCATTTGCACTCCTCTCCCATCCATTTGTTCGCAGGCAGAGGGCAGAACTCCTTTCTTACCAAGGGTGCGATGTATCATGTACAGTGGCCTGCTCAAAAACACTCACAGCTGTTCCTGCATATGGCAGAGCACTGCTGCCACACAGAAGTCATTCTGCAGCACGTGAGACGCGTACAGTAAGACAAAGGCTTCAAAGAGGAGAAATAATAGAAGGAACAGGAGATCTCAATCCACTCTTACCTTTTTGACTACACTAAGAGTCCCCAAATGCTTTTCAGGCTTTCACATATCCTGATTTTTTTACCAGTAGTTTAACATTAAATACCTTCTCTCTGCAGCTGCTGTAGCTCTCTCATTTCTATCGTCCATGGCCCAAGGTAAGATTTGAACTTTCAGCCACTATAACATTAGCTCAATACATTTGTCTACTGCCACACATTCAACTACAACATAAATGAAAAAATAGTCTCTTCAGATCTTGCTTTTTTTTTTCTTTCCTTCCCCTTTTACAGTTATTCCTCGTCTTAGTTCATTAGGAAGGAGATGAAAGCAAGGGCCTGGAGCCTGTTCTCAGGCAGCACATAATGGAGACTGGCAACAGCACTACCCTGACCAAGCCAGATGATAAAAGCCTGCATTTCACCAAGTGCCCACTCCCCACCCTGACTCCTTCCCGAGTTTCGTCTCCTTCCTTCTGGCTGCACTTCAACACTTCACAGCGAAGAACCAGCCTTCTCCCTTCACTACAGACATCAATTCAGCTTGGAAGGGAGCTAATACATGTTCCCTAGGTCTCAATGCCTGTCATCAGGCAACGCAGAGACATGCTGCGGCAAAGATCCTGCGTTAGAAACAGTATTGGATCCACCTTACCTCCTCAGCGTAGTCTGTGTAACCTATACTTATGCAGGTGATAATGTCATTCATGCCTGCACACGCAAGCTTTGAGCTCTGCTCAAGGTCACCGAGAAATGCATCAGAGCTCAGGATACGCACAAGATGTGCTTCACTTTTAACTACTTGCTGCCTGTGCCCCCATGCCAGCTCCTCCCTAACACCCACCAGCAGTAAGGAAACCCTGAGCAAGAAGAGCCAGCTGCAAAGAGAGGCATGGATGTATACATGTGCACGTATGCAAGTAAAAAGGAAGAAGGACTCCTGCCAACACGAGGGTGTTCTGAAAGGTTTGGGGGCAGCTCTACAGCCAACTTCCCAGCAGCTGGTGAAGAAGCAATTGCTGAGGCTTTCTCCTCGGCAGGATGGAGGCAGGGGCTCCAGTGCCACCTGAGCTCCGAGCAGACCTCCATCTGCGTGGCCAGAGGGCTACCTCCCCAACCAGCCAGACAAACACCAATGTGACAGGCCAGCACAGAGACTACTAATACCCAGCACATTCTGTTTTCATCTCCTACTTGCTTCTAGAACTGGAACCGCTTCAGGTCCAAGTTACAGAAAAGCAAAAAAACAACCCCTATCCTCTTCCCCCAGGAAGCAGGCAGTCTAAAATGTTGTGAATCGTAATGAGGAGGCTAAGAGCCATAAATCACTGCAAAGAAAATATTTACAAAATACAAACTGTAACTAATAACTATATTTAAAAGGGTACTTGGGTGACTTACAAAATCTGGGAGACGGACTGTGCTCACTCCACTGCTTCTAGACCAGTCTCTGATAAAAAGAACAAAACACAACAAACCAACAAAACAAAAAAAGACCTTGTTTGGATCAAGAGCTTGAGGAACTGTGTGGAGACAAGGACTGAAAGCTATGACTGGCAAAAGGCAACCTTCCCACCGCAAAGGAGAGTGCAGACAACATGGGAAGATCTCTGCACCTTCTAGTGAAGAACTCGTGTCAAAACAACCAATCACCCACCTATGAACAGATATCCACTGAGCTGGTCTGATGGAAAAACAAGCGAGGAAATTAGGCACTACACACCAAACCCCTCTTCTGCCCCTCCACACTCTAGAGTAGGACTGAGGTCCTACACATCCAAAAGCAAAGGGCATGGGAACTTCTGCTGCTTAAATGACACTTGTTTAGCAGACAAAAGACCACAGGGGCTAATAATCATCTTTCAACAGCAGTAAATGCAATTTCAGAATTATATCCATGTACCTCATTTTTCAGAGATGCCAGCAGTGTTATATTGGAAAAAAACCCCTGGGCTACACTACAGGCACAACTAATAACATATGCCAAAAAACAGACAAAAAAACATTCCTAAGGACATACCAAGTAACTTCTGCTAGGCTTTTAATTATTTTCAATATGGTCGGATTAATTCAGGGCATATTTTTTTCTGCTTGTTACTCACCTGTTTTCAGACATACTGAAGCTTATGTAATTTTGTTCACTTTTCTCATTAAACAAAGATATATCCCCCTGAAGTCAGAACACAAACCTAACATAGGAAAGCACATAGGAAGTTTTGTTACCTATCCTGCACAACGAAGACATCTCTGATGTGTCAGATAACATTTTCCATGTAGTGATGTTTAAAATTACTTTGTTTTTTCTGAGCAGTATTTTTAATAGGATTCTTTGATTTTTTTTTTTTCCCCCCTGTTGTTTTTTTGTTTTGGTTTTTTCCAATGAAGTGGTGAAATGAAGCCCCGTGAAAGACCTGCTCTATTCATACCCTTTGTGAGCAGTTCCAGCCCATTCCTCACAAAACAGGGATGCCCTGACAAGGTGAAGGCGGCAGCAAGACTTCCTGAACTAGTGGTTACCCCTGGACCCACTGACAGTGGCAGAACAGCCACAGAGTGACAGACTAAGATCCATCCAGCCCACTATCTTCTTCCTGACAGCAGCCAAATCTGTGGCATCTGTGGAAGAATGTAAAAACAGGGCAAACGTTCCGTGATTTTTCCTCCAGCACAGCCTCCAGCAAACCGAGACAGCTGATGTCTCAACTTCCAAAGCATCCTATGGACAGGAGTTCCAATGCTAAATCCTTCATTATATGGAAAAACCAAGGAGCAAAAACCTTTTTCCATACATGGCACCCGATTAGGTAAGTGCAAGTGTTCCCTATTTTATTTCCTATACCATTCAATATTCTATGTACTTGTCATATGCCTTCATTCCTGTCAGCTCTTCTCTAAAGTGACGACTTCATTTCTTCTCATAAAGAACCTGCTACCTTTCATCATCACTATTATACTTCCCTGTACTACTTCTAGATCTGCTATAACCTTTGAGATATGCAGAAGTACCACAGATGTATACTCTAACATAATGATATTTGCTGATTTATTTCCTATTTCTCCCTCAAAATCATTTTTAAATCTGCCTCACTAGACACAAGTCTATAAGTGCTGACAATAATCTGTCTCATACTCAAAATAATAAAATAATCTGCCTTGTACTCAAAGCAAATTTCTGATGTTAAATGTCAGAGATTGCTACCTCAAGACAGCAATTTCCAAGCTGAGGTGGCCAAACAGTCAGCAGCCAGCTACTTACTCAAAGCTAGTTCTTCCTCGTGTCTACCTGCTCAGCAGTATCAAAAGATAAGTGAGGATATTCATTAAACATACTCTTCACCTGAAATACCTCACATGAGCAATTACATTAATTACTAACGTGATGAAAAATAATTACAGAGGAAAATTCTGCAGTCTCAGACTAGGCAAGAAATACCCAAGGGAGAATCATCATTATAACACCATCCATGTGTTACATAAGTCAGTTGAGGAACCAACCCTTGGTGCCATTGGCTCCCTTCTTTCCAAACCCTTGCTACACATATGGGGCACAGCCAGATGACCGAGCAGCTTCCCACTCTTGCTTCAGAACACAGTACATAGGGGTCCCCCACCACAGATGTGTCTCCTTTAAGAAATCAGAAAGTCAGTATCCCTTTATGTTCTTGCAGATGAGTTAAAGATGTTTCAGTATGGCACATCAAGAAGCTGAGACACATGAACCTCTGTAATTAAATAATGCTTTATATTGGTTCATGACAACATAACACCAAGGCGACAGCACCTGCCATTTTCGTGCAAAGTAATTTACATAAACTTATTCCTCTACTTCTATACCTCCAGCTGCATTCCATAATTTATACAGACACACAAATTCTTCTCTCTGACATTAACAAGAGAAACAAGTTGAATAATCAGCTCACAGTATTAAGTGCATTGCATTTACTATCAAGCAAGCTTTTTTAGTTCAGTGGATGATTAATCTTCCCTCCACGGGTAGAGTACCAGGAGATGCAGAGAGCTGACAACTGCTCTCGGCTTCTGGCCATACACTCCATACGCTTACCTTGCAACAGCAGCATTTGCTGGACCCCTCCAAGAGCTGCTCTAATTCATTAACCCAGCAAAAGAATTGGACAGCTTTCTGCCAGGTCAGTGAATTAAAGTGGTTCACGTAAGGAATGCCACAGCCAGTAAACAGGAGCAGGAGTTTGTGCTTGGAGCCAGATCTCTCCTTTCTGACAGCAGTGAATCTTTAGATCAGCTCAGCTGCCAGAGGTACTGCAGCCTAATTAGCATCCCCACTTGCAGCTATCCATGCTGCGTGGCACCATTAAGGATAAGCACGCTAATGTAAACCACGAAGGGGGAAGGGGGAAGAAACCAGATGACCCAGCACCATAAGAAGTGAGATGCAGAGTGTCAAGAGTTTAAGAGACAGGCTGCAACAGGCAGACCAAGTAGGCCAAATATGGTCCGGTACCTCAGTCTATTTTTAATCCACGTCTTTCAGCTGTGCTTTTGGATGGTATCAAGAGAAAGGACAGAAGCTTGGAGATGAAGACCGGGAGACCCACATGCCAGGCAAGGAAAAAAGCCCCACAGATGAGGCTGGATCCTAAAATTAAAAAAGACTCCAAAATATTAAGCTGTTTGCATTACACCACCTATTGTGCCAATTTCCTTTCCATGTCCCTGCTCCGAGAACTTTGAATGCTTTCCACTACACTCAAACCTCCAGAACTAGGCTCATCCTTAGCTGATGACACCAACCCGTCATTCGCCTTTGCTCAGGGCTTTTAGACTGCGTAGGAAGGCATGGACTTTGACTCCCAAAGCTTATTTTACTTAAGTTCACTGCTGATGTTTGACCTCAGGCTTCCAGACGACTATCGATTAACTCAGAGACCACCGCTAATCTCAAATCATTCAATCTGACTTGCCCGCTAGAATCTACCAAGTTTCTATGAAAAGATGCTCCCACCCAGTGTGTTAGGGACTCAGTTATAGACTCCATTATGTTGCTGCATAACATCTTACCAGCCAGATGAAACTCCCCTTTCCACGAGCGACCTTTAAGCCACTCCACATTCTCTGTTACTTTTCCAGCCTGAGAAGCAGGAAAGTCCCGCCATCCGAGCACACCTACCGCTATCTTGCTCTGTCCTGCCAAATGGACCAAGCACAGGCCTTGTTTGTAAAAGCAAGGAGAGACCTTATCTGTCTGGCTGAAGGAATTTCTGAATCATCCCATGGGAGCACAGGCTTCAAGTCAGCAGCTAAAAAATCCACCAGCTGTTGGGTCTGGGGTATCACCTTCACACACATGACAGCAGCTGCGCCTGTCAGTTGCAGTAGTGGGAGGGAAGGATCATACATCACTCGCAATGACTTTTTGCTCTATTAAAAAGTTAGCACTGTTGTTTGAGCAAGACAACAAAATGGTAAAAGGAAAAAAGCATAGCAGTCTGGTCTACATGGACTGAACATGTATGTCAAACAAGCAATAACCAGTGTATGGGATGGACAAGATGCTTGACATTAGCCGTAGGTGTTCAAGGTGAAGTCACCAACCAGTTCTGCTGTATTGTAATAGCATGCTTTAGTTCGAGTAACTACTAAGCCTTCTTCCTTCCCCTAGTTCCTACATCATTAATCAGCATACTGAGAAAGAGAAAAGTTACAAGCAATTACATCCCAAGGCAGCCTACAGAATCAAAATAACTTCATACAGAAGGAGTCCTAGACAGAAAGATATAGGGACTCAGAAAATCCAGGACCCAGTGCATGTGAAAGTCTGGAATGTGAAAGATCCTTGGCTGAGGCGCCTTCCCGCTCCCGCCGGGTTTCTTCACGTGCCACTATCTGGGATCCTCTAGGTTCGATCAGTCCCAGCCATAGCAGCTGCAGCAACGCACTTGCCTGAGCCCTTACTCTTTCCTGGCTAACTACGGTCTGCAAGCTCATCTTGCACGTCTTTAACCACGTCAAATGGTCAGATCAGACGTGCCCACCTGTTTCTAACAGCCAGTACAAGCGTTCCATGTTATTCAGCCTGTTTCTCAGATAACCCCTGCCAATCAGGCTCCCTCCGCAGCCTCCTGGCAACACCGCTGCCTCCCAGCAGTCTCCCAGCAACACTCCCTCCCGCACAGATGAGCTCCCAGTCCCTCCTCACAGGCTCGTCAGCCTCCCCGCGCGCTGTGGGCTCCTCGGAGCCAGCATTAGTTGATGAAACACAGAGCTCGGCCCTGCAGCGCTGCGGAGATGGCTCCTAATATGGAAGGGGAGCGGGAAGGTTGGCAAGAGCTTACATCCAAGGTCAAGGCTTGCATCATTTCCATTAAAAAGAAATGCTCCTAAGCTCTGGGCAAGGATGGGAACAGCAAAAAATGCATGGGGAAAGCCACTGCCCTGTTTTATTCCCCGTTTCCAGCTTTCCCATCCAACCAGCAGTGCCCGAGATAGCTGTTTGCTGGGGACGGGCAGCCCAGATCTTACGGGCTGGAAGGACGTCGGACAATCTGGTACTAAAATGGTGACTTGCATTTCTGCACACTGCACTAGCTCTAAGTTTATTTCCAGCCTGATCTTTTCTCATCTACATTTGTGTTTGCTGAGAAAGGCACCTGAAGTTCCTTTTACGCACTATGAATGTGCTTTACAGGGTTTGTACTCTTTTTCTCCTTCAAGATGCTGAAGTTGCGGCATTTCCAGGATGAACTCTAAGATATCTTATCAAAGTCATAACCAGCGGTGTCAACTGTGCAGCCACTTCCCACTGCAGAAGGAGCAGAGGCGCACGCTGAGAAGCATGCGCACTCGAGCTGGCACTACCAGTTCTTCCAATCCTTGGCACTGCATTCACTCTGCACTTACAGGGGGAAAAATAATCTCTATGAGCCAAACACCTAACTACAAGTAAAACTGAAAGCATTAACAGATTAAATCCACCCCTGAATACCAAAGGCTCTCACCATAAGGCTCTTTATTAGGAAGTTAAGTCTTAACAAGTGGCTTAAGTGGTGGATAAAGCTTTTCCTGGGATAATCTGCCAGCATGTTGCCCACTGCCAGTTCCAGGCCATTGGAAGAAGAAAGAAAAAAAAAAAGGTGAAAATCTTTGTTTGTCCATCTTCGGATGCCCAGGAGCTCAGTGGTCCTTTCCTATTTTTGCCCCCTGAAGCCCCCTGCCATCTTCAGAAAAATCAAAGAAAATTATTCTTCTACTCTGCTAGCTTCCTGAAAACAAAAACACATTGGGATTACACCTACAATGCATGTACTCACCCTAAGCCTTTGTACCATCAACCTTTCATAATCTGCCTCCATTGCATTCATTTGAACCATTCGCCAATTAACACAAGGTAATTAACACTTTTATAAAGGACTGTCTTTGGACAATGCCACAGTGGTAGGAACACCATGATCCCAAGTACTACTGCTCTTTGCAGACACCTATTTACGAGAGGAAAATGCACAAGGGGAAAGACAGGAACTTAGTAATGCAAGGTCAAAAGCTATGTTTTTTTTATAATTATCTCCTTTTCAAGTCTACCGCTGATTTGCTGTGTACTTAAGAAACAGCCAGCAATCTAATCAACGTCTGCTTTTTCCCAAAGCACCCGGGCTACTCCCCTGCTCTGCACTTACTGCGAGAGATCCGTTCTGCGTGCTGGCCGTGTTCGTGCTCTGCTCTCCATGCGGCTGCGTGCTTCCGTAGAGCGTCAGATTGTGCTCGCTGGTCTGGCCTGCATAGTCCTGAGTGTGTGGCACCCCATACTCTGTGGGAATCCCATTCTGTGGGGGTGGCGGAAATGGGATTGTGGTGAATGGCTGCACCATTGCATCAGGAGTTGCTGCTGGCTCCTGGTTACCCTGAAGAAAGGGAAAAGGAGAAAACAGCTTTATACTACAGAAGATGCATCAAAACATCAATCTGAGAAGTGATACACACACACACGCACATGTTCATGTGAAAATCCCACCCACCACCACATTGCCCAGCCTTCTATTATTTTCTCTACCAAAAACAGCACGGCTTGCTCCTCTAAGCCATGACACTGTTTTCTTCATCTTTTTTGGGCAAATTCCTCACTACTGAGTGGCATATGGAGAACAAATTCTGAGGTTTGCAAATTGCATACCCCAGTAACCTCACACAAGGCTTTACACACAGTAAGGCATTACTTTGGAAGGGGGAAGAGGCACTGAAACGTTGGAACGGAGAGGAAAAGAGAGATAGAGGAACAGAGTTCTTTTAGGAATATTAAAGTACCACATCTGGGTCCATCTCCTCCAGCCTGACACTCATGGATCTGCTCACAAGCAAGCACACCATGTAGTTCCGAGCACACTTCTCTGTTGTGTTAAGAGTAATAGAAAAGAAGTACACTTAAAACCCATCTGTGCAGCAGCCACCTCCTTTGCTCTGGCAGCACTGAGTACAGAGCACAGGTGCTCAGGTATCAGTTGCTGGAAAATCCCATCTGCTTCTTGCTGGCCATGCAGAAGACACCAATGAGCTGTGAGGAACCGAGTTGAGACCACAAGTGGAGCATACTCACTCTCTCCCAGTCCTGAGCATCACTACCATCACACAACGCATTAATTACCCACTCCTCCCTCATCTTAGGGTATCCCACAGAGACCTCTACACTAGGACAGTGGACTTTTTAGCAGCTTTTAGCACTGCCTTAGATGTAGTTGACACCAACCAGATGAGTCAGAAACAGACAACTGACAATGCAAAAGTTATCCCCAAAAGACAATTAAAAAAAAGTTACCGCACCATGTCTGAAAGCCACCCGAAGCAAACATGAAAGCATGCAGCCCTGCAGCCACTGCAGGGATCTCACCGAGGGGGGAGCAGGGAGCTGAATTCAGCCACCTGGGGCAAAGGAGAACAGCCTTGATATTGAAGCCCAACCCTGGGAAGCCCAGGCTGCTGCATCGCTCCTCCTACTTCCATCACCACAGCAGGGGGGAAAAAAAAAAAAAAAAAAAATCCATGGAGAAGATTTATGATAGGAGGACTGTTTGATTTATGTGCATGTCAACAGACTAATCCTGATTTTAAATTTTGGCTGCTGTTCCAGCCCTGGGTCCTCCCCCACAAAGCCCGGAGGTGCTCGAGCCTATTCTGACACCAGCATGCTGAAATCAAAGGAGTAAAAGCGAAGCAGACCTTATCCCATGGATAGGAAAAGCAGAGTAGGAATTACCAAGCAGCCTTTCAGCAGAGAGTGTGCAGGGGCTGACCGACCTCTAGCGAAGCCGGACAAACCTTTCAGAGCCTTTATCAGCCTACCTGCAGCGTTCCCTTCTGGGCGAAGGAAACAATGATAAATGCAGCACACCTCCAGCCAGCACCGGGTCATTCAGACACTGGCTGAATCCCAAATTTGCTCTGACATTAGTCTATCTGGTCTGCCTCCCCTGGGGGCCACGTGGCCACGCGCTCCCGCAGCTGGGGAGAAGGAGAGGGAAGGGCATTTAATACCACTTAGCAGAGCGGAGCTGCAGCCTTGGCCCGCGCCAAACAATGGACAGTTTCATTAACTGAAGTCCAGCCGCTGCAAAGCCTTGCTGCCTGCAGAAACACAAAACTCCGCGGCTTTATCTGAGAAAGAAAAATTCAGGCAAGCATGCCAGCCACAGCCAGTTCCTTGCACGCACTCCCCCAAGCCCTTGCAGTCGTGTGCTAGCAGCTCTGCAGAGGTTTTTCACACACCGAACTTATCTTCTGAAAGCAGTCAGGGCAGGTATTTCCCCCCCTCAACAGGAGGGCAGCTCCACCAGCCCTCCACTTCTGCTCACTCTTTTGCCATTCTCAGCTTCAAAGCAGGGAGCTTCTGACTCAACCTAAACCATCATCAAGATCTGCAGGGTGAGTTTTACAAACGGGAGGGAGGAGAGGCAGAACAACAGCTATCCCGCTGCAAACCAGGTATCAGAAACCCCACCGCTCACCTACTCCGAGTATTTATCCCCTGACACGACAGCTCCACTCTGTCCACATGCTGCCTCCTTTTCAAGCTCTTTTGCTTATAATATTTCATTTTATCCACCTGTCTGTGTGCTTCCACACAGCCCACGTTGTCTGCCCACTTACTGTGTTTAAAACTGGAGCTAAATACGAAAACACTCCTTTTTTTTTTTTTTTTTTTACTTATTTCAAAAATTGGTAGGGTAATCCCGTGAAAGATGCAGTAGCAGAAACTACTTCCAATTTTCTTAGAACAACCTAGATTTACAAGTCAGTAGTACCCCAGATGGGAGGAAGAGAATGCTAATTAGCCACAAACAAAACCTATTCTGCCATCCTCTCAACAGCACAGGGCTGCTCCCCGAAGGACATACTCCAACATTTTGTTTAATCTCACTCTTGGACTACTTAAAATGCCAGCCCATAAACCTTATATAATCCTATTTTCAATGTACCCCTCAGTTAATACTGTTCCTTCCAGTTTAAACGCATTTCAACCTTGTAAATATTTTCTCTCCCTTCTTTAACTATCTACAAATGTTTGAAGGACAAAAAATGCGCTTTCCCTCTTCTGTTGCTTGTGGTGTTTTGATAAAACATTTATTTTGAACTTAATCACACCTCGCAAGCCAAAATATCCTGGTAACTTTATTTATTACTTCTCTCTGACCTTCCTAAGGTTTTCAAATAACATATTTCTGGTGCAGAATGAAATGTTTTTAATACGATTGTCACTTCCCCCACCTGCCAATCGCACTAACATGCAAAAATCCTATCTTTTATTACAAATGTATCCTTACTTTAATGTCTCAGGTTATCTGTACATCTATCACCATTATGCTTGTCCAGGTTTCATCATCCCACAGAGCATCTGTATCTCAAATTATTTTTCTCTTGGTATGATTATGTACATACTTCCCGTTTGAATTTTTTTTGTAATTTTAATTTCCTTTGATACTTAGAATTACTTTTCTTTGGTTACCACTAGCATCTACAGAAAAGGACTCCTGATGAGATTTCTGCAGATTTCATGGCACACTGATATCCTCCAAATCCAGAGATTCTACCTCTTCTGTTAGTCTACCAAATTTCAACATTTACACAACACTGCATATTTTCAAGAACTAACACGGAAAAAAATAAATCCCATTTATCTTCAAACATAGAACCTGTACTCTCTTCCCTACTTCTAACCCACCAGGGAAAATCCTGCAGTCAGACGCACTGCTTTTCCCACTTCTCAGGAGGTACAACGAACATGGAGAAACCCCCCAACTTCCTGGTGAAGCTATGTACGTAGGAGGAGAGACTCAACTGAAAGTAGTTTGTCTATCCAATCTTGACAACATACCTCATTGCACTGCCAGCCCTGCCAGTTTTAGCTCATGAAATTCTCTTAAACATTGACTCAAATGCAACAACAGACCAAGATGATTATGTGCAGGAGTAGTCACCATCCCCAAACACATGCAAGCATGCCACCACAAGACTAGGAAAGCCCAGCTGCGGCTCCTCACAAAAACTACTGCCATCTTCAACTTGTGCAATAACATGAAATAAATCTTAAATAATGTTCAAGAGCAGACACACTTCTCAGCCACAATGCAGGGCGGCTGGCGTTCTCCAGGAGGGGTGCTTGAGGGACATTTGGCTGCAGGAATAATTTCAGGAGTTCCAGGTTAACTGATTCCCTCCATGCGTTTGTGCTGCCATGCACCAACCACGCTAGCTGCCACCCCATGCTCACCAAACTGGGAACAGCTGTTCAGTGCAACTGGAACTCAGTGTAATTAACACATGCTCCTTAAAAAAAAAAAAAAAAAAAGAGAAAACTTCAGTACAATATATGGTAACGTATAGTTCAAAGAAACCCAGCAATTCTTATGTTTTCTGTTCATTCTGTTGTTCTGCTTCCACAGAAATCACTCATCCACATCAGCTAGGAATTCAAAGCAGCTCCCCTCTTGCAAAATGTTGACATCTGACTTATCAGCACCCAAGCCCTCAGGGCACAAGAAGGATACAGGATACCCATCTGGGGCTCCCCTTTCAGGCTCCTATTCGCAGCCCTACACAAAGGTCCAGCCATGTCCTTGCAGGTGCCAACTTCCTCCCTTAAGTCAGGGTTTTGCCTACACAGCTCAGTACAAACCCACCCCACTTTTTGTTTAAAAAACAAATTAGCTAAACCAGTGAAAAATCCCAAACAGGGACACATTTCTAGGAGTTTACACAGCTTTAACTTAATTAACAAACTTTGTCGCTCCAAGCTAAGCAGAGGAACGGTAAGTAACCACACATAGCAGTACATTCCAGAAGGGTGGAAGCTGAGGACGACATCTCAAATGAGGAGCAACGTGGTTCAGCAAATGTGACATAGGATGAATTCTTTCAGCAGACAGCAGGTGGTGATCCAAGATCACAGCACTGGAGCGCCAAGAGCGAACACCAGAAATGCACACAAAGGGCTCCTACTTCCATAAAACTGTCAAAGATCAGTCTATTCTGTGAAGGGCTGGTTTTGTTTTGCTCATTAGAGAAGATGGGTGTAATTACAGAGTTATGAAAGGAGCCTTATAGCAATGCAGCTCCAGATCCCTTCTGTATTGGTACGCCATAATACGCATCGATACTAAAGCATAACCAGCTGAATAGATATTATAATCCTGGTAAAGCTAAACTGGTACAATTTCTGTACAGACATTTTCATGCAAACTGCCATGAGCTAAACGCTCTGTGTTGTTCATAACCCTACTGCAAGTCATAAGCATCAGAAAAAGGTGCAGAGAAATGCTACAGCATGTAAACGTCAAATAATCTCTTAAATATGCCTTTCAACTCTGGTAACCCCCAAATCATTGGAATAGACATCAGTATATGTCTATTAGTGGAATGGGGTTTCTAATAGGTATGCCTTCACTGAACTTATTTTATGAAACCTGGAAGTAACCAACTTGCAGCTAACAGAGACAATTAACCCGTTTGTGAAGACCGGTGTGTTCCAGGCTACGACTGTTTGCTCTCTGTACTAATCTAAGCCCTTTCATAAACAGCAAAAATCTTTGTGGCTTGGATATGAAGAGCCTAGCACGACCATTCAATCTGGAGCCGCTGCCCACCCTCAGCTCTCTGCATGAAAGGGCTCCTTGTGAGCGAGGGGGATGCGGAGACCGCACCGTCCCTCCTCCGACCCAGGTCACAGCCTCCTGTCAGGGAGGCAAACATGACAGGCAGCTCCGGCAGAAGAGGCCAAGCACTGCTTCCCAGCCATATGCAGGCAAGAGAGAAAGGGCCTACCACACAATCCTGCTGCCCCGGAGCTAAATAAATAAATAAATAAAACAATGATGAACATGGGCTTTTCCCCTCTTCCCACAGCTGAACACAAATTAAGGTTGCTGCAGCAGGCTCCCCTTCCCAGCCCCTTCCAACACAATCTCCCCGCCCAGGGCTCCTCCAGCAGGTGCCCCGGTGGGGCTCGACAGCGGGACTCGCGCTCTCAGCCACGGCTCGACGGGCTCTGGCCGGAGCTGCCGCCATCCCACCTCCAGCTGCGTGCTCCTGCCCTCTCTCCCCTGCCAGCCACGGTGCCCTGTCCACCCCCCGCTGAGCCATTTCAGCACATATCCCGGGAGGGGGGGACGACACTCGCTTTTTCTTGTCAGGATAGTTTTGTTCCCAGTTAAGAGTGCTGAAACGGCTTGGCAAGGAATTGGAGGAGAACCGAAGCCAAGTGGTGGGGGGGAGAAGCTGGGGAGCGAAAGGCCATGGGTATCAGCAGTCGGATGAGCTCAGGGTGCTTGGGGAGCTGCAGTCTCTGCCACGCATTAACCCTCTCCCCAGGCAATCCCACAATTTGCCCACTGATAACAAATGTATTAGCAAGCAATTGCTTCACAAATGGAACGGATACAAGGCAGCACAACGTACGCTCCAAGACCCAACAGGAACTCAAGCATTGTCCCTTCCAGAATACCACAGGCTGGGGCATTACACCAGAGATAAACCCCAGCCTACACTGGTAGCTCTCACGGAACCTAAGACTTGATTTTAAAAATTGTGCTTTTACTCTTTAGGGTCATGAAGATACTCAAACAAAAGCCTAAGTGATGTGCAGGATGATGAAGCAATACTGGGCTTTACAACTCCCCAGTCATGCCAAAACAGTGACTTGGCCATGCAAACCCTGCCGGTGCCCATGAACATCGTACAAGCTCTTTACTCCAAAACGCAGTAGTAACACTTTCTCCATCATGGCCATCTCATTACAGATTAGTTTCTGAAGGGAACAGTGGGTAAAATGCTACAGAAAGGTAGTGTGGAGGTGAAAAGGATATACAAAGGATATAACCATATTGTATTCTTCATTTTTGTACAAACCTGTTCCTGGATTCAGAGGGGTACATGACCCTAACCTGACATCTGCAGTCCACACTACAAAGGCATTTCTGTTACTCCAGAGAGCAAGACTGGCATGTCTGTCTGTCTGGTGACCCAGACTGAAGAAAATCAACCCTCTTTTTCTTCATGTGGGTTGATCATAAAAGCAGAGGATCATAAAAGCAGAAGATCACAGTAATAAGAGGTTTTGTATTTCATCTGCACGTCTGGAGCTTGATCTTCATTTGATCTATGACATATTGGGGCATCAGAAAAAGGATGCTGGATTTTGACTCTACCACCATGGGCACAAGAGCATGAATCCTCCTGAATCCTGCCAAAAGCAGTGCTCTGCCTATAGGCAGTTTTGCAAAAGTTTGATAGAGTTTTATGCTAGTCTTGTTAAAACTGAGGAAATTTTATATGTATGCATTCCTTTTTTAAATTTAAATCAGATGTAATCATTTTAGGAAATGATTAACTTAAGCCTAAATAAGCTAATCTTCCACCAGAAAAAAGCAAAAAAAGATGCCTGCACTCAAGCTCGCACCTACCTAACCATTTAAAGGCATGTTTTCTTCAACTTCCTGGTGCAAACTTGCACTCAATTATCTAATCTTGCCCTTCCTTCTCCCAGATATGTAAAGCAAGGGAAGAACAAGTTATCTTCCAATATATACTCTATCACACCAGGCCACCAAAAACTGTTCTGTAAAACAAAACAGCTGGCCTTTCCTTTATTTTCTTTTTTTTTTTTTAATGCATTTAAGAACTTTACGGAGAAGTTCAAGCCCCTCTTTTGTAGGAAAAGATGAAAGAAAATTATAGTCTTATCTTACTCTTATACACAGGAAGCACTCACTCATCCCCATGCTGTCATTATTTCCAGTAATGGTCAACTTTTGCTCTAGCCCAATGCACAAATGCAGGCTCTCAGTGCTGAATGAGTACACGCATAATTAAGAAGCCCCTGGGCAACCTGTGAAGAGGCTTCCTGTTGGATATAGCCAAAGCTTTAAAGTTACACAACATTAATAGGGCTCAGAGCCACATCTACTTACCAGCCTGAAACATACCTTTCAGATTTTAAAAAAGCACGGATTTTCTGCACCTGAAATGTAAATTTCAGGTGCAGAAAAAAAAAAAACAAACTACTTAAAAAAAAATAGTTAAATGTTACTGGCACAAAGGCATTCCACCAAATGCTTTCAATCAATTTGCACTCTCTGGGGTTGATTAGAATGAGAGAATTGTGCTTCAAGAGACAACATCAAGGTCTCAACATCTGTTTCCATTCCATATTAGGAATGAAACTACCTCCAAGAATTATTGGGGAGAAGGGGGTGGGGGTGTGGAGCAAAGGAAAGTCACCAGGATAGATATGTCCTCAGCAGCAAAGCCAGCAAGTAAGAGAAAGGCTCAGGCTCAATTTTTTGTTCTGGATCGGTCCTTTAGCACCTACCCTGGCTGTGTTCTTCCCACCTCTGCAATATCACAAGGGAGTATTTTCCACTTCACATGCATAGTCAAACGTTCTTGGGAAACAAGATTTCCACAAGACTAGCTTTCCAACAAATCAATATGAAAATAAAGGCTCAAAATATTAGTCATACATTAATCCAGCCAGTACCCAGCACAGCAGAAGCTTCTTCCACACAAGTGAGATTACTGTTGGGCAAAGAGGGTTAAGTTTCTTCTTTTGGGCCAGAATTCAAATGAATTATAGCTAAGAAATAGTGTACTGCAGATGTGTCGCATATGTTTAATCCAAGCTAACTGCGATTAGCTTTTCAGCAGAGTAGAAAACTGGTCACACTCACAGCTGCATGATGGCAGATCCTCATGCAGGGAGGCAGCAGGAACCAGAGGCTAGTGGTGGAGGAGTGTGGTAACTGCTCTTTCAGGAGTGGGCCATGGTTGCATCAGGGCACCTGGGCTCTCATGTACTTGACTAAGATGGCACAGGGGACCTGCCTGTGTTGCTTTTCTGCCTTGCTCCTGACCACTAATCAGTGGTTCGTGGTACTGCTCAGTCAAAGAAGGGCTGCAAAAGATGGAAATGTAACAGGGAAGAAAATCCCACCTGGTCCCCTGGCAACTCTTGACCAGGCTGTCAGGGTTGTGTCACAGCTACCATCACCTCTGCTAATTCTGCAATCAGATTGCTCGCTGCAGATGGCTTTGTTTCAAGGAAGACTGTATGTCTCCAGGTGACGTCATATTTCTAAAAACCTGTATCTGCTTCTCCAACCCCAGTCAGGCACCTAAGACGGACTGATAAGCAATTTTTCATCCCACGTCCCTGCTCTGCGAATGGACTATTGCCCTGTCTCTGCAAGAACATCACCAAATATCAGTGAATGTGGAGAGTTATTCCTCAAGAATTCAAACTGCTTTCCTGAATGTTTAAATCCTCAGGAAGCTCATTCAGCCCCTTAGAAAGATTTGTATCTACTTTAGTCACAGGAATTTTTCAAAGCCCTTACTATGACACAGCTATCTGTAACAGACTCTTCCAGATCTCTATATATATCCGGTGCTCTTCTAGGAAGGATTCTGAAGATCACTTTTGGCATCAGGCTTCCCTGTCCCCCTCTCCCCTGCCATGAAGAGAATGAGCTGAGGGCAGTACCGAGCTGTACAGAGGTGCTGCTCTGAGCTGACTTGGTCCCCGGAGGATGGACAAATCTCAAAGCCCTGTCAGACAAGCTTCACTTACACAGCACTTAGACAGGCCTCTTTAATTCCCCCGCTTCCAGGGGCCAGAAGGAAAGTCCTCCTGCCTGCCTGCACTAATTCCAGCACCTCTCAGGGAAAAAAGCAGCCCTGCCTCCAGTGCCAGCGCAGGAGGAGGAGGAAGGGAGAAAGCGCTGGGAAGGCGAGAGCACATCTGGAATCAATTGGAGAGCGCTGAATGCCTCGGAAAGAACTGCAGAGCTGGCAGAAACCATAGCGAGGAGCCACGCATTCGGACGTGACTATGGAGCAAAGGTGGGGGACGAGACATATACAGCATACTTAAACACAAAGCCAGAGCTCCTCTTGGGGCTCTTTTTTTTAATGCACGCAGCTGAACGTCTCACTCCTGTCACGTTTTCACTGCCACTGGCCTTTCGTGGGTACAGTCAAGAATTCAGTATAGAAGATAGGGGATGAGATGCACACAGCTGAAGCAAACGGGACCTATCTATGACTTGAGTGCCAGGGCTCAGTAACACAGCGACAATATTATATCAAGCTGCTCTCAGGGCACGGGGAGGAGGAGGAAATCTGTGACTGAGTTGGCACACGCTTGAGAACAGAAATTTGACGGTTTAAAAACACAGATTTCTTCCCACAGTTACTTTTCCATTCCAGCAATCCATTCTCCTATCTCCTGCTACTCATTTGTTCCAAGAGGAGTTTTCCATTTGCAAGGAAGCCTTCACTATGTGTCCTGGAAAGCAGAGCTTCTAGAAAGGAGCAAAGGGTCATAGAGAAGCAACTCACCCACAGAGCAGTCTGGTACAAAGTGACTACAGTTGTACAGATATATTACCAACAAGTAGGATGTGGGAAGCATTGCTACTTTGGTACGTGGCCTCAGCCAGAGGAAAAATAAGATACATGCTTCCACATACGAATTTTAAAAAAGGAATTAAAAAAATCAAAGCGAAACACTAAAGAGCCACAAAATGACCACAAGGTTGGAAGAAGCCACATGGCTGCACACTGAAAAGCCCAATCTATTTTGCCTATCATTAAAAAAAAAAATTAAGTGGCAACTGATTATTTTGTGAAAGAGTATTAATGGCAAGGGGGGAAAAAAAGTAGGCACTAATAATATTTAGTCTAATGAACAAAGGCATCAAGAAAACCAATAGCCAGAAGCTGAGTCTGATAAATGCAGCGCTGGTAAAAGACACCATTTTATTTTGTTTACTGATTTCTAAATGACAGTCATTAAGTCAGCTGGTGAGGAGGACTCAGTCCTTTCCATCTCTTCATGCCTTCATGCTGTAAACATTACATTCTTCAAAACAGAGGTACCTGGTTGAGACATAATGGCCTACAACACACATATGGCCAGGAGAGATGATCTAAAGCCAGATCTATAGGACAATATTCTGGAAAGCTAAGAAGAGCTGGTGGAAGTTGATGCACATAAATTAAAGCAGATTAAACTAAGCAGCAGACACATTTATAAGTAAAATTACTTCACCTTACAGAGAGGAACAAGCTATTAAGAAGTATAGGTACAGTTTCACATACCACCTAATATGATAAACTACCAACGGGTCTCAGAAGCAGCGGCTCTGCTTCCCTCCCCAGCTGTTGCAAGATCTAGTCATGCCACAGCCATAGCCAGAAAATTAATCCAAACAATAGTCATCTGTTTGGTCATAAACTGAACTGTCTCGCTTTATATCTGCCTAAGCACGATGCCCAAAGCAGTGAGGAAGTTGAACATATGGCCAGGGCAGAGAGACGAGGGGGACTATTCTTCCCACAGCAGCCCATAGTTATGCTACATTTAAGCGCAACTTGAAAATGCACCTGAAAGCCACTTCATCCCAGAACAAGAGGTTACACGGACATCTAGCATATGTTATTGCCACTACCTACTTCACTTATGCTTAACTTTTAGGGTGTCCCCATATAAGCCAGCACAAAGGTGGTTTATACACAGTGAATTTGTCAAATATCTCAGGAAAGATTTCCCCTTGGTTATAAAACCCTTTTAAAGCCTCTTTCCCCCAGGCCTTCCAGCTAATATGTTTACCAAATTCCTGCTGTAACCACGAACCAGCATAGACTTCTCCCCTACACAGGCCAGCTGCACAGCTCAAAGACGAAGCTCGAGGTCAGCAACGTATCTGAGCACCTTTCAGACGGCTCCTCCTGGCCTGTGTCGTTAATGCAGCTCCTGCAGCCCCCATGCTCAGCAGCATCTTTGGAAGCATGCTGGTCTCCCTTGTCACCGCCACATCAACGCCTTGGTCACGTAAAACACGTATGGGTTTAACAACAGTGATATACCCAATATTCACATTAAACTACTGCATATTACTGGTAGTCCCACTTTTAAACTGCTCTATTTTACTGAAGCTAAATCGATAAACCTTAAAAGCTAAATGTTATAACAGCATCTCATTTCAGTGTCATGCCTGCCAGCATCTGCAGCTCCATTAATACATTACTGTATGAGTTCCTGTGAAATTTACCCCTCCATAATTCCCAGCAGACCTCCACCTTCCACAGCCAAGTGCATTAAAAGTCCTTCCCCCCTGCCCGTGGCCCTTGCTCAGTTTGTCTGCTCACACCTACAGAAAGACAAGAGAACAGGGCTACACAAAACTTAAGCCCTTTCAGCCAGTCAGTATCCCCTTCTGTACATCCCCTTTCACGCACATAGCGTCAGGCTAAACAAAGCCACTCGCTCCAGGATACAGTCCTGGAAAAAAGCATTAGCATCTGGCAACCAAGAGCAGCACCCCAGCATACGAGCCTGAGAGCAAACACAAGTCTCTGGCACGAAGAGGGAACACCAAGACGTATGCCTGACTGCTCCTGTCAATCCTGCAGTGGGGGAATGCCCAACTATTTTTTTTTTTTAAATATATTTTTATCATATTACCGAAAGGAAATGCCAGGGACTGCTGCAGCCCCTGTCCCTTGAGGCTCCGCTGCTGCCATCAGGCTGCGCTGCCTTTGCAGCGATGAATATTTAAACAGGGCAATAAATATTTCAGAGCACATTCATCCTGATGAGAAGTCTACTAGCATAAGAGAGACGAGACAACCACACAGGGCCAGGGCTGCTCCCTGTTCTGCCCCTCTGGCTCCCGCACCACCTGCCCTCCCTTGGACCTCCAGCTTGCAAGAGGCACCTGAGAGCCTCAAATATTCATGAGCACAGCTCTAGTTACTTTCCAAACAAGCAAAAACACCATGAAAAAGTAAAAAGGTGCGCTGCTTTCCAGAGAGGTGCAGAACACAGCTACCCCGTAATTTGCTTTCACCTCTTCTGGGGCCTCTGTCTTTGGGGTGTAGTGCTCACACTCAGGGAGAAAATAATTTGCTTTAAGACCCCGGAGGGTCTTAAACCTTTTAATATCACATCTTGGAAAAGCAAAAAACCAAGACCACCAAACCCAAAAGCTTGAGAAAGCGTGAAAGCCTGTCTTTTTTCCCCACAACTCCCTTCCCTAATTTCAGTGGTGCATTTACTCAGGCGTTTCTTGGTTGCTAGCAGCTCCACTGAGCTCTCTGTGGGATACTAACAGATGTATGCAACTTGGCCATCAGTGGCATGAAAAAGATCGGCTACAAAACAGGTTTAGGACATAACAGAAAATGCATTCATTTACTCAGCTGTCATCTGCAAGTCACTCATGTGCTGAGGGTTATTTTGACTTTCACAGTGCTAAAAGCTTTTTTTTAACTAGGACCTTAGCTATGCTCTCATCTATAAAAAAAATTCTTATTTTTTTTAAAAGACAATTTCAGGGGGTAACTAAAATTTTGCAGTAGATTTTGAAGGCAATCAAAATCACCTGTAAGATAGTTTTTCAGGATTAAATTTATAGGGCGGTAAAAGCCAGGGCCATGCTCAAAAATGGGACTTTCATACCAGCTTCCACTGCATATCTCACTAGATTCAAACGACGTAAGATATTTGCTGGTGGTCACACAACATATGGAGAAGCCTTCAGAAAACAGTTAAGCCTACTCTGAGTGAAGGGAAGTCAAAAAGACACCCTCACAAAAAGCAGTCAGAAGCCAAAGGGTTATCCTAAGTGACAGGCACAAGCTAGCCTGCCCTGGCTAACTGAGCTGCACCAGGGCATCTCCTTTCCAGGTAAAGGCTGTAATTAACAGTATATAAAAAGAGAGCCATCTGCCTTTCCTGGTGCCCATGTTTTAAATGATGATGGTAACTAAACTGCAATCTCAATGTGTCACATACCCTCAAAGGTGCCTCTCCTCATACCTAGATCCTGGCCCCACTTACGCTACAAGCCAGGCACCAAATGGTTCAGCCGTGTCACAGTTTGGGCACAGTAGAGTGTATGCAAGGATATGCGACAACTTAGCAAGGTCTGCAGATGCAAAATCTTGGCTTAACTCCCCTGCAGCCTCATTTCAGATGCTTTTAGACCTTTGAAGGGGAAGAGACAGGTCTTTCTTGTGCACAGAAAAGACCCTGCAGCACAGCAAGAGTGAGCTTCCCACTGCAAGCCAGAGCTCCCGCATTTCATCCATGGTCCTCATGGTCAAGGGAAGAAATCAAGGCAGCATCCGAGTGCTCCATAGCCTGCTCAGGATGGCCAGTTTCCTATTAATGAAATTCTCATCCCCCTGCTGTATGGCACGAATTGTCTCCAAAGTGAAGTACTGAGCTCTGAAACAGCAAAACCTCTCTCCAGATAGCATTTCAAGGAAGAGCAGCTGCCTACTGAATGGATGGATCAATCGCCTGCCGCTGCCCTCTGTCCCTTCTGACCGACAGCTCCTGGAAGAGCAGCAGCAGCCTTCCTTCAAGACTGGCCATCAGCCACGCCACCAAAAAGATGCTGTTTATATAAAAAATATAAAATAGCAATTATAGTATAGTTCAAAGAGTGACAACCACCCTGCTGTTCTGCCAGCAGCGAGTCCTGGGGTTTTACATCTCTGCTCCTAACCACCACCCCAACTCCCCTTCACATATCACTAAAACTAAAGGATCCAGTCAGAAGTCAGAACCAACCTGGCCCCAAAAACACCTTGTACTTTCCTATCCTATTAACAGACCTTGTACACAGAGAAAGCAAAATACCCTGGAAGATGAGCAATTACCTCACCAAGTAATTTAGAGCAGAAGCCACCATTTCGCAGCAGACATCAAAATAATGAGTGCTCCTTTGCTGACTGTGCAGCGCCGTGTTATTCCCATGATGGGCTGCATACCCAGCAGCACACTAACATGGGAAAAAAAAGGGCATCTGATCCCAGGGAAGAACGAAAAGATAATGTTTGCTACAATACAAAAAGTGTTAGGAAGGAAAACAACATCTAATACTGTGGCTCCTGAGGACCTCTCATGACTCAGAAAATAAATGCAAACAGATGAAAATGTTAATTTGGATCATATCAGCCCCACTGGCACACAGAGGGCAGAGCAGGCACCCTGGGGAGAGGGAGGGAAAGATTTGCCATAGATCAGGTTACTATCACTGACAGCTGACCTAAAACACCACAAGATTTCAGCAGACTCTGCCAGTTCTTCTAATTTTCAAAGGTGCAACCACCTCCTTCAAGAGATGAGATGTGTGAAACGTCTAACACTGTAACTGAGGTCAGAGGAAGGAGATCCTGCAGCACAAGTATTTAAGCAGCCAAGATCATAATCCTCACTGCTTTAGAACAAGCACAATTAACTGAACACTAGAAGAAAGCAGAAGTGAATTGTTCCTTTGAAGATGTAAAAGTTTTGATCCAAAACAATGAGGACATAAGGAACTGGAATCATTTCCCATCAGTGTGAAGCTACTGCATGGAACAGACAGACAGTTGCTCTGTCCTACAAACATGCTTCTTCGAAACAGATAGCCCTCTGCAGCCCAACACACTCTCCACTTGGGAAGCTGGAGATCCACCTTACTGGATGGGGTCCACGCAATCATCCCCCAGATGGGCCAGCACAGCCCACAGATATACTTCATCACTTGAGACAAACTTGAGACATGTTCTTCAGCATAAGCCCTCAGCACTTGGTTTTAACTTTATCTCATTTGAAAGGATCCGAACTGCCCTGCTCTGCTGGAAGCAAAGGGTAGGCAACATGGAGAACTTACAGGACTAGCCAGGTGCCGAACGCAAGAACAAATCAGTGCTCTGTAACCTTTTTTTGTGTTCTGGGTGATCCTTTCCAACTTTATACTTCCGGGATGGTAAAACTCATCACAAACTAAGCATTATTTGTGTCCTATTAAATTTTTAGGAAGAGTTAATATTCAAAAGTAGCCAATAACAGCATGAGTAATAGCCCACAGCAGCCAACATTTTTATTGTTACCCGAAATCCCTTTGCTTTGTTAGGCCTTCAAAATGCACTAGAAGATTCACAGGAAGACTGATAGATGTGAAAAACTCCTTTAAATGATTTAAGATGAAAATTGCTCTTACATCTCTCCATCACATGTCCAGGATGTAAAGACTTTCCAGAATCCCAGATTTCGTCACCACAGGGTACAAGGACTACCTGCATTTTACAGCTGTGGTCAATCTTTGTTGATCACAGAGGGAGTGGTCCGAGCAACTGCCTCTAGCTTTGTGCTCTGCTTCTGCTGGGTACTGCCAACATCACATCTAGTTAACAGACTCACCTCCATGCACTTCAGCAAAAGCAGGACTAACGCACCTGACCTCAGGCACTGCAGAGGAGTAGTACACACAGGCACGGTAACCCCCAGCAGACAGTTGGGACGGACACAACTGAGGGCAGTTCCCAAACCACTTCACAGCTGGATTGGGTGCAGGAGGCCTGGCCCTACACTAACACTCCTGCTAGCATTGCCAGGAGGCACACAGCTATGCATTTAAATCATGTCAATCAAACATGGTTCCTTCCTGCCACCAGCTTTTTTCCTCCTAGATTTAGGGCACACAGTATCGCAGAATAATTGTATGGTGACACACAGAGCCTCACAGCTAACCTAGAGGCCTACTACACTTTTGAAAGCCACTACAGTCTTCTGTAAATCCCCTAGAAGAATGAAATTTATCTTCCTTCACGCTCCTCCAAAACATTAAGAAATTCCTATTACTCAGCTCTAGCTATTCTTCTTCTCTGTGTTACAAATAACATAGCTCAGAATTTCCTACCCACTCACCAAAAAAAAGCCACTTTGGCTTTCTGGATATTTCTGCTTTAAGCAGAGGTCTGGCTGGTTCTTGGCCACATGGCTGAGCTGCCAGGCAGGACCCCGGCCACCCATCAGGCAGGAGGCAGGGCAGGCATGGATCTGAACAGGGAAGCTCAGGTCTGCAGCCTCCAGTGCAGCCGTCTCCCGACTTCAGTGCCACACTTGCAGTAATTCCTGCACCTCATTGTCAAAAACAATTAAGAGTAGTCCTAACAACAAGGAGTCCTGAGAAATCACATTTGAGCTGAATGAGACAGTAACATCACCACCTCTCTTAACTCCTCACAGCAGGGCTTGTTTCAGGAGGATCGTCATTTTGTCTACGGCCAAAGCTGCCATCAGGCAGCTCAAAGCTACAGTTTCAGACTTGATGGAAAACATGGCTCAGGGATCTTTAATCTGATTTAACCCAATTTATTTAGATTCATCTCATTGAATTTATCTGGAAACACGGACTTCAGAAGGGTGGGAAAAATACTGCGGAGATCTCGATGCTCCATCAGAAAGCAAGACTTCTAAATGCCTTGTCTTATTCTCAAACACCCTGCAGCATTTCGACCAAAACAAGTTTTGAAGATCTAGAGAGCCTCAGAAAATTTCTCTTAGGATAAAGGTTTGAAAATGGCTCTGGATGACCTAAATTCTTTCTGCCACCAAGAGGACCAGTCCCTCCTTGACTACACCTCTTCATCAGTCACACTTAGCGTATGCTCATTCACAGTCTGTCACCCATGTCCCCGTGAAGGACACCCGGAGCAGCAAACTGTCCCAAGTTCTCCCCACAGCCTCCAGTCACCACCTTCCTCATTCCTGTTTCTTACCACACTACACCCTTTACCACAGAATGGCTCCATCACACGGTATAAAGTGACCCCGAAAACACCACCACCCCCCCAACCCAAACCAATCTTATCTAGGAGGGACTCCTAGCAGTGCTTTTCCTCTCATTCACACTGCTTCAGGACAGAAGAGAGCTTCATCGTGGAAAAGGGTGGAGGCAGATCAGAACACAAAGGAAAGCAAGGGGAAAAGTTAAAGAAAACTAATGCGCATTAAATATTTGAACACTAAGTAAAGTTAACATACCACAATACCTTATAGTCCAACCAACAGTCAACAAATTGACTAATTCACTAATTTCACCAAAATACCACACTCCTCTACCTCCTGATTCAGGCTGGAAGGATTCTGTGTAAGATAACATAGATCTAAAACACTGCCTGTTGAAATTCTGAAGTTCTTTCCCTTGCTGCCCTATTTATCTCAACCACATTTTACAAAGCAGGAAGGGGCACACGGTGGAAAACAAAAGCCCTTCTTACTCCTGCTCCCTCATATTCCTAAGTACTTTGCATAACTGTTCAGTTTTTATAACCTCTTTTCATATGCTACAATAGCAAAAATAAGAAAAGCTACAAAGAACAACAAATCAAATTAAGGGTTTCACTCCTCACGGAAGGTATGTGAGACAAAGGAGGACTAGTACTATCCAAGAAATCCAAACTCCTCTCCAAGGCATTTTAAAATCAGTCTTTTTCAGTAATTTAAAGCAGGTTTTGCTATTAGGACTGGAGGCAGAGCATAGGCTTCAGATAAGGAGCCTCAGTGAGACCCGATAGGTGAATGGTGGTCTATGCACCACATAGGTCAAACTCTGATTATCTAAACCTTGGTTAATCAAAAGCAATTATCTGAAAGTCAAATATGCCCTCCAAGTGAGACAGCTCTGCAAGACCAGGACTTATAAAGCACACAGAAATCCTAAACTTCCCAGGACCACAACTGCAGAGACCATGAATTTTAAGCAGGATAACCCGGGAGGACAGTTCAGAGGGTTTTAACCGTACTCAAGACTCCCAGCCCGAGGGCAGTCTTCAGAAGCGGCTACAAGATTACCCTCGCAATTACTTGGACATTTTTGGCGTGTCCACGCACCCTCAGATTAGAGGCTACTTGGAGTGCACTTCCAGTTCGGTATTTAGAGACTACTTACCATGAAAGTCTCCATTACAGGCAAGGCTGGTAGAGCCAGGCTGGCTGATACAAACATAAAACTGAAAACAGGGTCTTAAAATGGGAAGTAATTCTGAGAAACGATTCAAAATGAATTTTTTTCATGCTATCTGCATTTGATTTGGGGGGTTGGTAATTTTTTTGTTACTTTCAGCTGTAACAATCCAACCCAAGAAAGAAGTAGAGGGAATATTTTGTCTGGTTTATGATTAAGGGGGGTCATGGGGGGAACCCACACACTTTGAAAAGCCTACAAGGACTTTATATTTAACAGAATAATTTGCATTTCAGGGATCTGTATTTAGCAGCCATACTAAAAAGCCACCAAAACCTGACCAACATTAGAACAAAACTATGGAAAACTACAGTGCTTGCCTTACAGTTTATCAACTAAAGTTGCTAGCAAAGCCATATATATGAAAGTCTGAAAAGACTAAAGAAAAAAAAAAATCCAGTACGCAAGATCTGCCAAAAAGCGAAGAAACAATCCATTCTTCATATTTATCATGGAAAGAACAAATAGTGGCAACAAGCTGTACATTAAATATTAGGAAAGATTTAGCAATGCTCAGAAAGGAAAGGACCTGGATTGTCAAGGTAGGCCGTGGCATCACAAATGTTTTTCAGGCAGGTTACTTGCCATCAGGAACCCTCCAGACATAGTTGATTCCAGCATGAAATAAGAGACATTCTTGAGAAAGGCTGGTGGTGCCACTCGCACGCCATTTTCTGTGATTTCATACTCTCATTCAGAGATCAACTACAGCTTCACAGGCCATGTCAGATCCAGGTCTGGAGATCAAAGACAGCAGGGAGATGACCCATCTCCCGTACTTTGCACCATCCCCTTTGTAGGGATCAAGTAACATGGAGTAGCAGTTACACACCTCAAACCCGAAAAAACAATCTGAAAGGTAGCAGAAAGAAAGTAAATTGAGACAAAAAGCCTGAGTACCAACAGGACAGACTTAGTGATAGAGCGGGGCAGGCAGGAATATCTCAGACACATTTGACTGCAGTAAGAGCAGAAAAAGTAAACCAAAGGAGAAACACAAGGAGTAGGTGGAGAAGTTAGAAAAGCCTATGACAAGGAGCATATAGTGAGGAGAGGGAAGAGGGGAAGCAGGGAAAGAATAAGCAGGCCTAAAAATCTGCAGAGAAAGAGCTGAAACATCAAGATAAAGTAGTAGTGTGCCAAAACAGGGTGACACATAACTGGAGAGGAATGGAGACAGGGGCAGCATGGACAGACAGGGACTTGCACAGAACAAGCTACTGACCAGGGATCATGAGGAGAGAGTGACAGGAAGACGACACATCCATCCATCACGGATGGATGGCAGAGGTGAGACAGGAGAAGTCATGCGGGGATGGAAGAGAGGGGAAAATGTGCCTACTCCCAAATGTGCACACTCCCAAAGCCTAAACCAGAGCCTAATACTGTGAAAAGTCACCATTCCTCTGCTGTCAGCAAATATACAAAAACCAACTGGCAAACACAGATCAAGCTGGCCTGCACAGAAAACGTCAGCTAATTACACATTCAGTGTAAGTGGCAGAGGTCTGTGGGATGCATCTGGGACGGCCAACCCTGCTACTGATACTTGCAGAGGTCATCGTGGTGCCACATATACTGGCGCTGATGGGGACGGGTGGAGGGTTGTCTATTTTTCTTTCCTTTCTTGTGGAAAAAAATAGCATGCAATCATGTGATTAAAGACTATCATAAATAGACACAGAAATAAAGAGAACAAATGAAGGTTTCTTTCCCAACTTAAAATATGGAAATGCCCTGGAACTGAAGTGCCTTCCCATTACCATCTTGATAACTGTCAATTCAGTTTGTGAGTAATATTGCTCAATGTACAGTTTTGCAAAGCAAAAAAAAGATATTTTAAATAAAGCACAAGCTGAACAAGCCCAGAATTTGTCCTATTTTCTTTTATATAGGCAAAGAGCATTCTATTTTTCCAAAAAGCTTTCAGTTGAGCATTAATTGTTCTAGCTTCTGTGAACCCTACAAAACCAGCCTATACATCTCCAGCCCTCACTGGTCATAGCACAGCCTCCAGCAGCACAGCAAAAAAACACCCTGCACAGCACAGGATCATAAATAACTCTACAGGAATAAACCAGAATACCTTTGGTAGGAAAGTTAACATTTCTCTACTCTGATTCCAAGGAACATGTCAGATAGGAAGAACACATGACTACATCCTTGTAAATAAATTTTAAGAGCAGCCTGAGGCAAATTAACCAACTCCTCCCTTGTACTTAAGGCCTCTAAAGGATACCCGTTAGTGAATTCTATGACTTTGCAGACGGGAGACAAATAGGTTAAGGAACTCATTGCGAAGGGGCAGCTAACTGCACACATCAGCTGCTGAAAATGCATCTAAAACAGGAACATTGAGCATTTTACCTGAAGCAGTAAATAAGACCAGAATCCAGCTCTAAAAAACATCAGCCCTCCCTCACCATTACAGCCCCCTTTCACAATGGTGTTAGAATTTTATAGTAGAAGGCTGGTCAGTACTAATTAAGTGCAATGGAGCCATCATGAATTAATAACCTGCAGGGAAAGATGCTGCTGGTTTTAAGGGCTTCCCTCCTTCTCAACCTTCAACTTGTAGTATTTTTTGGTAGCTCACTACAACCTTTTCACTAATCCAGATGCTTCACAAATTAGTAGTTCTTAAAGTAACAATAAAACAGTATGTTAAATTTACACAGCCTTGTCATCTGAATATCATACCGTGTACTGTGGCAAACTTAGGCATTGTGATTTCTCAATTCGCAGGTACCTGGGGATTAGTTACCTAGTCACCTGCAGAAGAAATGCATTAGGGAGCAGCGAGGTTATTTCTAGGACAGGGACTTAAGGAAATGGCACCGTTGTATCAGGTTCCCTTTCACATCACCATCCTGCCTAGGGAACGCTGAATGCCGTTTCTGCCATCCCAAGGCTGCTCTGCAAGTGCCTACAGCAGTTCGCTTCTACTCCAACACATCTGAAAGCAGTCAGCAAAGGCAGTAAAGAGAAAAGGATTTAAAAACAAACAAACAAACAAACAAACAACAAAAACCCCCACACTCACTGGGTTCTGACAGGCCCCATTGATTTTTAAGTCCTGAAGAATAAGCCCTTCTCAACCAGCAGTTAAATCTCTAAGTATCACAACAGTTACAGATACAACCCATAGGCCCACCTCAAGAAACCATGTCCTTGTATCAGAAAAGGTGAGCTACAGATCCATCTTTCAATTCATAAGGGAAAAGTAACTGACCAGGATTCCTTGCACACAAACCTCTGCTGCTGACATGGTGTCTGCAGCGCTAAAACAAAGTCCTACGACAAACAGTAGAAAGGAAGCGAAAACAAGGGGCTAGGCATGGGCACAGTCAGGTACCACGTAAACAAGCACCGCTTTTCAACAGCAAAGAAGGGGGAAGAGCACAAGGCCGTGGACAGAGAAGAGAGCGATCCCCTTCAGACAGCTCATGCAAGTTTGCAAGAGTAACACCAAACTGAGGAGCAAACAGCAGGGACACTTGGTCTGAAAGTAAAGGGAAACGCAATCCTCAAAGCAAGGAAAGGGGACCAGGGAATAGTAGTAGCTCCTGAGAGAAGTCAGAGAGGAAAAAAAAAAAAAGGGAGCCTTCTATTACACATAGAAAAAACTTTTTTTTTTCCCTCTCCTTAATTATTTCTTTTAGAGTGGGCAGGGGAACCCTACAGCATCCAGCTTGCCTGGAGGAGAACAGATCCGAAAGGGGACGGAAGGGGGGAGGCTGTTCTGGGACTCGGTCTCCCTTGCAGACAGTTCAAACAAAGGAGGATGGTCTCCTATAATGGGATGCATTGTACATTTTTAGCTAGCACAAGGTGGCTGTCGTGACAGGGCTCCCCATCTCCTGTCTTCCCACCCCCTCCAAATACGCACCCCCTGCATGATTCCAACGTGGAGTGCAGACAAAGATTCATTTTATCACACCGTTAGTGTAACGGGAGGTAGAGAAAGACAGGGAAAGGGAATGAGGCAGAGGAATGAAAAGGAGACAGAGAGGCCTTTAATGACTCAGCCACTGCTCTGATTTAAATAAAATCTCCATTTAAGGAGCTCTGCATTTGTTTTTTTAAATTAAAAAAAAAAATCACTGACTGAGCAAGCAACTTTTGGCTGCAGAAGGTTGTCTCACAGCTACACACAGGGTTGGGAGGGAAAGGGTTATGGAAGGGGGAAGGGAAAGGGAAGAAAACCTCTGGAAAAAATGAGGCTGCTTGCTGGTTCATTTTAACAAGGACATAAATTAGTCTCAAAGCCACAAACGCCATCACCTCCCCGAGCCATGGGCAGAGCGTAGCAAGTCAAACACGTGCCAAGATAAACGGCGCTGGCTGGAGCCTCTGAGGGGTGCTGGGGGGGACAAGAGGGGGCATGCTGGCAGGCAGGGCGGCAAAGATGCTTCAAATGGTACCACAAAATGGAGACTGGCGATCCTACAGCTGCACAAAAGGGGACCCTTCAGATGTTCCTGCCTACACCCACATCAAAAGACGGGAACTCGAGACAGAAACAGGGAAAAAGGGGTGCTGCAGTCGGAAAATAGCAGCTCTCCCCAGTCTGGCTTTAATTACCGCGAGCAACCCTTCCTCCTCCTCTTCTCATCTTGGAAGAAGGCCCGCGGGCAGGCAGCAACCCAGGTGAAAGGCTCCATCGCTGGCAGCAGGGAGGGGAGCAGACAATGGCGGCGTGATTCATTACAAAGGCATACATACATACACGCACACACACATGCTCGCTCGGGCACTGCCGGCTGCCACATGGGCTGGCAGGACTCCTTAAGGAGGCAGCAGCTCCCTTCCCACTCTCCGAGATGCTCGACACCTTCCCCCTCTCCCGGCCCTGATGGGAAACAGATTTGGAGGAAAACGCCAGCAAGGCACTGGGCTGTCCAAGAAAGGGAGGGCTTTGTGCTCCACGCAAGCCAGCAACCACACCATGCACCGCACAGAGAAAAAGCCGTTTAGCATATAATTCCCATCCGCCCAAGACTCTCTCTTTTATCTGCAATTAGCACATGATGTACCGGGCCTCGTTTAACACTCATTTTCACCGATTCAGGATTAAGGGGGATAAGACCAGGGTACTTTCCGTTAATGAATCTGAGTTCTTGCTCTCATTAGCAATTTTGGTTTCCTCTTTTTCAAGCAGGTTTCTACCTTCCCGCACCTCCCATTTCTTCCCATCACTGTTTCTAGTGTTCCCACCCCACACATTCCCACTTACTTTGTTTTAACAGCCCCTCGTGCCTATACAGAAGCTGATCTCCCAGATTTCCAAGGAAGCTGGGCAAGCTTGCTCCCTCAAACAGAACAGAATGCAGACCAGGAAAGCAATGCTGTCTGGAGACTGAACCAAACGGAGCAAGAGAGTGTAGCAGTGCTGAATTCATTCAGTGGCAATTACCAGCTTAACATACCAACAACATTTATTTTTCATAAATGAGACAGAGCCCCAGTGAAACGCGTTCACTGGTTGTGAGTAAGGCCACTCCACTGCTTCAAACAGCACTGCAGAATGACAATAGCATGGCTGGGGATGTTGTACTGGATGTGCCACGCTCAGCCAAACCTGCAGTGAAAGTACTGCTAAGGGACAGCCTAGCAACCCAAATGCTCCCCCTGCAAGAAGTAGCACTATGCTACAGCTGAACTCGCCTTTGCTCTCTTCCTCAACTCTGCATAAAAGGGCTACCCATCGTTCATTCGGAGATCCCAACCGAGACACAGTCCGAGCCCTCCTCCCCTATTGGTTATTTTAATATGCATCTTCTTTGGCATCAGCGTGTAAAAATAATGCAGCGCAAATCCTGAAAACCTACCTTAGATAGTACAAACTCTTAAAACAGTCATAATTCAAGGTCAACCAATACTAATAACGCACCGTCCGGATGTCTCCTGTCCCATGTCAGTAAATTAACATTTTCTATGGAAGACAGATTTCCCTGAAGTCTGTTAGGATATCCCAAACCTTTAAAGGCGTTTATATTGTCCCCTGTTTCAGCCAGTGCTCCAGCAAAATCCCATCCTACCCAGCTCCACCCGTCTCCACACCAACCTGCTCATGCTTCAGTGTGCTCGGTCCTAAGCAAGCACGAACTACATGCACTCGTGTACTGGTGACCCAGGCACCCTTCTGCACTGCACAGACACAGGCTTTGTGCATAACGGTTGTGCCTGAGAGCACATTGCAATACAAGGCTGTGCACAACAACTCTCCGAAATGCGCACACGCCAACCTGCAGCTTAGGGGGATACACGTCCATCTAACTGGGTACGCTCTGAGCACACAGCAATACACAAATGGACCCTGATTGCAGAGATACAGCTTTTCAGCATCATTCGCTACACTAAATATAGGTACAGAAAGTCTCAGGAGATTTCTACAGAGCTATTCGGTCTCAAAACAGAAAGCCTTGGTCCAGATAAAAAGGAATCTGTAATGGAAGGGACTAAATAGCAGAAGAAGAAGATGAGGCTTGGGAGCCTGGGAAGATACCTTAAGAGTGGACAAAGACATTATTTTTCAGCCACAGACAATCAACACAAGATGAGACACAGGAAGGGTCAAAGCAGGTGTCACCGCTTGCAGCAGATACATTCTGAGCCGGGCACCCGCAAAAGCACTGCCCCTTGCCCTGGGACACGCAGGACCTCAGTAGCAGCTAACGAACGGGGATGCAGCCAGGGCTAAGGAAAGCCAAGAGAACAGTATGCATCTAGTCTAAAAACCTGTAAAGCTCCACAAGAAAGCCAGCACTTGTGAAACCTAGATTTGAAGAAAAGTTCCCTCCGAGAGTCCTTCCTTCCACCCCCATTGGGAATATCCCCCAAAGGTTTCCAGCTCCGCAAAGCACTGCGGGGCATTATATAATGCTTAACTCCAAAGGATTCCAGCTCCCGATGCCGCTCTCCTCCTCCTCCCCTTGCCCCCTCCCTCCGACGGCGACTTGCAGATGCCATGCAAAAAAAAAAAAAAAAAAAAAATCTGAAAACACGTAGCAGCCTTAGAAGGCGAGCACCGTCCGGCAGAATGCCCCTCGGCGGTGGGGGAAACGCCGTGGCCCTGGCAGCTGGGTGCACTCCCCGGGAACCGTCAGCCACTTTCCCCTGGGGAAGAGACCGGCAGCCCCACGCCGGCCGCCACCCACGAGGGCTGCCCAGCCCTCACGGTGACCGGGGCAGCCGGGCGGGGAAGCGGCAGGGAAGACGTTTACCTTCGCCCTCGGCCGGGAGCGGTCGTTCAAAGGCAGGTTTAGGCTAACTCGGGAGCCCCTCACGCACCTCTTACTCCCTAGAGGGCACTGCGAGGCTGCACCAGGTGGGGGGACTGCAGGAACCCCTTCTCCAAAGCGCCCAAGTCGGGTGCCCCCGGCGCGGCGGGGCTCCCTCCCGCCGCAGGACCGGGGCTGCCGGCCGCTCGGCACGGCGCCGGGAGCCCCGCTCCCCGCCCAGACAAAGCCGGGCGGGCAGCCGCCGCGGCGCGGCACCGGCAGCCCGGACCGCCCGCCAGCCTTACCTGAGTTACCATTTTCTTTTTCTCCATAAACCAAAATGGGGGAGTCCGGCCGCAGGGGAAGAGGGGTTAAAAAAAAATAAAGGGGAAAAAATAAAATAAAAAGCAGCAGCCCCGTGGAGGCGGGCGGCGGGTGCCTGCGCTGCGCTGCCTCGCCGGCGCGGTGCCCCCCGAGCCCTTTTTCCTCCCTTTCTTCTCCCGTGTTCCTCCCTCTCCTCCCCCCCCCCCCCGCCGCCCGCCCCCGGCGCGGCCAGATGGCTGCGGGAAGCACCGCCCCCAGCGCCCAAGGTAATTAATGCGGGCCGGGACCGCCCCCCGCCCCGCCCCGCCGCGCCCCGCCCCGCCCGCCCGGGCCCCCCGCCCCGGCGCGGCGCCCCTTCGCCTGCCCGCCGGGACACCCCCCGCCCCGGCACCCAAGGGGCTCGGCGGGGGCCCAGGCGCGAGCTGGAAACAAAAAGCGAAGAGGCCCGGCGGGAACCCGCGGATGCCCCCCGCTCCTCCGCACCTACCATACCCGGCGGCCCAGGCTTCCCCCCGGGACCTCACGGAGCGGGAGGGAGCATCAGCAGGAGGACGATCGGGAGACAGCTGTCAGTTTTGCACAGACCTCCCTCCTGCCACAAAGGGGAGAACGCGTGGGTGACACGGTGCGTCGGATGAACCGGAAGCAGTATCCGTGCCAGGATCTGCATTTCTTTCATTATAAAAAACTGGAGATCGCTGAACTCCTTCCCAGCTTGCTTTTTTTCCCTCTCCCGTTTTATCTTCAGCAAAGCACCTGGCCTTGAACACCTGAGCACTCCCCGGCCGGCAGCCTTTGCTCTCCCGGCGACCCCGCAGAACCGACCGATACGCTGCTACCCTACTTGGCAGAGGGGATCTGAGACGCACCAATTGATTTTTCCCAATGTTGTGCCCACAGAAACCCAACGCTCGTGACGCAGCGATAAAACCAGCGCAGGCAAGTTGCCCTCTGATGTCTCTCTTCTCGACGCCTGGTGCTCAAGAGAGTCCCCAGGCTTTTGCAGCAGAAAAGCCAAATTACAGTGCAGTAACACCTTGCATCCCCATGTGTTCTCCTTTGCACAAATATGTCTAGTTATAAATTTGCACTCAAAAAAACCCCAAAGAACCTAATGCTTTTTCTTCATGGACTTCTGCTACTGTGCCGCTCTCCAGGCAGCCCGTGCTGACCCACGCTGCTTTTCAGTTTCCCAATTTCACCACTACAAACCAACCTCTGGCTCCCTCCCCCTTTCTCTCCTAATGCAGTGGAACGAGGTCAGCATCGTGCATCCCAGCCCCATTCGTTCCTCCAGCATGAAACGCCTGAGACCAAGATGCCGGCAAGCCCTTATGTCCCACCAGAGCAGGAAGGCAGAGAGCCATGGGCCAGCTGCCCCGCGCCACCAAACAGCCAACCGTGGCGTGGGGTCCTCTGGGAAGGAGACAGCCTCCGCAGCTACAGCCCGCAGGGCTCCGAGTCAGAGCCCACGTTTCTCCAATTTACCTCATCTTCTCTGCTAACTTGTGTCTTATGATACTACAGGTTTACAGACGATATTGCAAAACCATGGAAAGCATTGGATTATTTTATTCTCCCCTATTACAAACCTGAGATTCTGGGTCAAGTGTAAATTCTATTTCAAAGCAGCAGAAAACACAGTGACCTCCTTACACCTTTGCCACGACAAAGCACCAGGCTTTAGTGACATGCATCTCATTCACCAGACCACTGCAAATCACTCAGGATAATCTCCTTATTCTCTCCACTTAACTGTTGCACTCAGTCTCCTCTGTGCCATGAGTCCCAACTTCTTGTCCCAGATCTAGGGCACAGACCTTCAGGACAAAGACACATCGTGCTACCGACATCCTACCACTGCTCACCAGGATAGCATCATTTCTAATCCATTTTGGCCTTTACCTTAGCAACCTCTAGAAATATTTGCCATCAAAAATAATCCTCTAGGGAAAAAGAGGTGCCCAACCGTGCACTGAACCCCACCACCACCCAGTTGGTACAACTGCTTTGCTCATGTGCCAGCAGACTGGGAATTCCCTTCGGTGTGATGTACTGCTGGTCTCCCTCTTTCATCTCCATTGTAGGCCAGAAAGCATCTCCTCCCCCGTGCTTGGAATATGTCCAACCTTTGCTCCTGTTTAGTGAAAGAAAAGCCCCGATTTCCCATGGAGGTGCTCAGGCAATAAGAAATGCAGGTCTGGAGGGGCTCAAATTGTCATGAAAACATCTGAAATGAACATCTGATACAGAGTTTCAAAAGCTTTGAGAATACCACGGAAAACACGATCAGACCTGGTAACACTTGAGGTCTTTGTTTTCTTGGGGCTCTACTGGAGCCCACAAAGCAACATCTGATAATGAACAAGAGTGACAAAATTAATCTGTGAATCTGAGCGACTCACCTTTCCTCACTGGGGGCTGGGGGCCCAGATGTTGTCTCATTGCCAAGTGAAATAAGTTTGGTGGGCCTCTGCTTAGCTTCTCCTATGTGCAAATCATGGAACCACTGCCCAATTCATCATCATCATTTGCCACCCTCTACTGAGGAAAATCAAAGACTGAAACTGCAGAACATGCTGCTGAAAACAACAGAGAAGCACGAGTAGAGCTGAAGGCTAGAAGCCTGAAGAACATACAGCTCAGAGCTGTGAGATCATTCCTTCCTACTTACTCCATTTATTCAAAAAGCAACATATTCAGAACAGCTCTAGATGCCAATACTTACGAGTTCTCATGATTTCTCATGCATCACAGGCACATATGCGTTGAGACTTCATTACTGTGCTGTAGAAGTAGCATTCTGAAATTAACTATGGGCAAATTTAACTCCTCTGCCTCTGCAGTGCCAGGGCACAGCTCATCATCCTTACCACGCCAGGCAAAGCTCATTGCTCCCACCTGACCACATCTGCACCACTTCTATATTCTCTTCTGTGTGCACCCAGATGTACATGATGGCTTTTGGTTAGCTCCTGTCATTCAAATCCTAATGGAAAATAAGCTGGGGAAGGATGTTTAAGCAGCAGGTGACGGGGAAGGATGTTTAAGCAGCAGGTGACGGGGCAAGACCACTGAAATCAACTGATGAGAGCACAGATGAAAAACTAACCTCTAGTTTGACTAAGTGGTCTACATATACGCTTTCAAACACTTGGGTTGATTTAACACTCATAGGACTGGTAGAAATGGAGAGAGAGGAGAAAGCCACAAGTACTCTGCTTTCAGCAAGTTTCAGGGTTTGTCTTCCTTTCTCTTTTGCTATGCCTATAATTCCCCGTTGCTGCTAGGGTGGAAAGAAAGCACTGCCTTCGATTTTAACATCCCATTACCTGCATTTCTGTGCTGGCTCAAGTTTAGATGGAGCAAACCTGCCAGCTGGATCAAGGCCAGAGGGAAGGAAAAAAAAAGGTTTCAAGTGCAAAGAACCAATTTATCAGGAACAAATCTTAACAACCAAAAGACACACTTCTGCTGGTGTATTCTATTCATGTGCGTAATAAAAACCCTGGTACACGGTAACCTAACAAAATACTCTTTAGTGGCTATCTGAAGTATCTCAGGGTAGATAATCTTCAACCGCCAGTCTACATTTCACGTTTTCTGGATAAATTTGGTGCGTGTGAGGACAAGGAATGCTGACACTGAATAGCCAAGGACTGTGCAGAGAACATCATCTTTCACTTGGCTCCAAAAGCATTTGAGCCTGACCCATGGCCTCTGGCTTCTCCAAGACTCCACACGTCGGGCCAGCAAATCTCACGTGTGCTCCAAATATAGCCCCCTCCCCCAGCAGAGGCTGCAATACAGCCCTACAAATCCTCGATGGACCTCCAAAAGTGAAAAGGTGACAAACGAGACTTAGTCAGAGGTTTTTTGGGTGGTTTCAGAGGAGGGAGGAGTAAAGTAAGTGAGAAGCCGCTCCCGGTGGCTTGCCATCCCTGCAGGACAGACTGCAGTCACACGTACAAGTCACATGCGCCTGGACAATGCAGTAAGGCACGCAACAACACACCAGTTTGCAGAGCATGGCATTGCTGTCAGCTCAACACCACTACAAAAAAAAAGAAAAAGAAAAAAGAAAAAAGCCAAAAACGCAAACCAAAACACACAAGTCTCAAACAATGCAGTCCTTGGACTTAAAGTGTCAAATGGTACCACCCGTGTGCAAGAGCCTCAAAAGTCCTCCATGGAGCCTCCAGGCTGCCGAGGCCTGGGACACACCAAGCCAAGGAGCCCTGCATGGAAGCACTGTCCTTCTATAAAACCAGCACCTAAGCTCCAGTTTTGCCCGACGAACATACAGAGTAAACACCAAGAATCCATAAAGTTGTCACTGTCCTTTTGCTTACCTGGACGACTGGGTATTGGTAATCCATACAATACACACCATACATAGCCAAAGATCCTCCAGCTAAAGGCCAAATGGACACAGGACTGGAAGCTTCAAACCTGAGTCTCCGTCTTTCAGCGTTGTGGGAAGGACTCTGGCAGCCCTGCGCAGTGCTTGGCTCAGGCCTCTGGGGCCACTCAGGTTGACACTAGCTCAGCTGAAAATAAAAAGGAGCTGCCTGGCTCGGCTCGGCTCAGCCCCTCTCTTCTGGGATCCAGCAAGGCAGCGCTCAACCATAGGCAGCAGAGACTCCTAAAATTAGAAATCCCCCACTGAAAATGGCCCTGCAAGCCTTGACTGAGAAGCGTCCTGCAATTCCCAGGCAGCAAACAGAGCGACTGCCGGGAAGAGTGGGGACACAGGATCTTTGCAGCCACCGCCGCCAGGGATGGGAGGAAGCAAACAGCATTTAGGATCTGAAAAGAGCATATGTTCTGGGCTCTAGGTGCGTCAGAAGGAACACTCCCAATCCAGGACAGGGAAAAACATATGGGACTGTTCCTCCCCCACCCCCATACCCTTCTTGCTGTCCTCGGCAGGGACAGGTGCTAGGATTAGCATAGTAAAACCCTTTGGTGTCAGGGAGGGAGGGAGAGGGGAGAAGCCACATTGATATCTCGCGCTTAAGGGATCTCTTTCACAACCGAGTATGCACCCGTATCATTTAACGCCTCTCCCTCCCTCTCTCTTCCCTCTGCACTTGAGGCCGGCAGGGACAGCTGCCGGAACCGGGGCTGGCGGGGGGAGCCGGGCCCAGGGATGGCCACCACCACCCCAGCCTTGGGCTGGCGAGTTGCCCCCCTCAGCTGTTCCAGTCCAACTGGGGGCGGAGCAGGGGGGATTAACTCTGCCACAGGGGACAGTGAGCAGTGGGGAGAAGGGGCCAAGGCTGGGCAGGGCCAGTTGTTGTGCCTTTTTTAGGAAGCCCATCCTCCCCGTTCCCAGGGAGGAATCCGCACCCTGACCGACGGGGACAGATGGGGCGCTGGGTGGACAGAGGCCGGCAGGCTCACCCCGCCGGCCCCACATGCCGGGCGCATTACCGGACACCCCAGAGCCCACTGCTGATTCTTAGAAGACAGGCCGTGGCTGGGGGCACCGGGGGGCCCAACCTCTCATAGCAAATAGCATGAGGTTTCACCCATCACTACGCCAAACTGCACCAGGTTGATGCTGGCCCAAACCCGGGCTCCCAAAGAGTTAACAGCCCAAAACCACAAATGATTCCCACCCGTCCTCCAAAGGACAGCAGTGAGAAAACCCCTCCCTCCCAAGGTTTCAAAAATAAGGATGTTACGGTGATCAAACCCAAGAAGGGCTATCCAAATTCCTCCCCCTCCCAATTTAAATGCATACAGTGAGGTTTTTTGCATTTCTAATCTTTAACTTTTCTGTAGTGCTGCTGCGCACCACTAAACAGCTACCCCAGCCTAGCTCTGGCGTAGCTGCCTTTCCATCAGTGCTGGTAATTTCCTCCCCCTCAGAATGAGTTAAGCTTTTTTTTTTTTTTCTTTTCTTTTCAAGAAGTTAAATACGTGGATCATTATCTAGCAAAATTTGCATGTGCAGCACACTGTAATTTAGGTAAAGGGTGCCTAATTCGCAGCCCTCTGACCCACCCAGCCTGGCAGGACAGCTCTTGGCTCGTCCTCTGCTCCCACTGCCCTTGCTTTCTGAGACGCCTCGGAAAAGGACAGCTATGAGCTGGGTAAGTGGTTTCGGCAGCTGCCGCCCACTCTCATCATCCTTCCTAGGACCACAGGGATGCTTCTTCCTTACAAAAGCAGCATGGCCAATTTGGGGAGTATAAAGTATGACACTTTCTACATCTAAAACACAAACCAAAAAGAGTTTCTATAGCCATTGTTTCTGTGTGAAGATTTGCACAGAGAGAGAAATTAATTGCCCATAAATGGGAAAGCAGCTATGCTTCTAGATCTCTTCACTGGGGAAAAACGATGAGCCTCCCACAATGAACTTCCCTCTCGTTCTGCCTTTGACCAGCTTATTTTGCCCCAGATCAGCTTTCTGGAGCTCACATCATGCCTCCTCCTCCTCACTTTCAGAGTTCTGTTTGGCCACCTTTCTGCAGTCCCCCTGCAAGCCCCGCTTTGGGGCACAGATTGTATCTGGTTTCCTCTGAACAGCCAATATTTTTTTTTTTACTTCTCCTTTCTGTAACTACACGTTCAATAGGTGCCTGCCCTTCGTTCTTTTGCACAGCTCGTTACTATGCGCTCAGGCAATTTAGTGTCTCCAATAACATCTTTTTATGAAAAGGCATTAATTTATAAAAACCCAAAGTCTCTTCCACAGCCTGTTTTTGCTACTCCATATTACTGCCCCAGGTTTTAAAACCAAACCCCTATGTTAAAAATCTTTAACTTTAAACATTTATTTCACAATCCAATTCTTGTCATTTCCAACCACGCCTCAGGGGAATAAAACGTTTCCAAATCCTAGTGCAGATATCTTACTATCTATAAATAACAATCAAACGGTCAAAACAACACAAGGAGGGAGAGCAGGGAGCATCACCTATGCTCCTCTGTTGTTTTAACTACAAATTCAGATAGAACTGTCATGCTGTAAAGTTTCTGATGCAGATCTAAGTACTCTGCCTTAACCAGCATTAAGATACTTGCGTGACACTTCAGTAACAATGCATCATGCCTCCTGTGTCTCACAGAAAATTAAACAACAAAAACTAGTTTTAAACTTGTATGTGCCAAGATGGATACAACAGGACTTCATTGACCAGTAATAAACTAATGAATTTTCTGCAAGGCTGGCCATAATGGCTGGTTTACACTGCGCATTCACTTGCAACAAATATTAGTCAAATATAAGATGGTGCTGCACTCCATAATTTTAATTTGAGATAAAGGCCCAACTACATTACCATGTAACCGGCTATGCACATGCATTTCCAGTAACACAAGTTAGGTAACTGTTATAAAATCATAACCTTGTTCCTGCAAATGCTTACACATATGAATAATTTTTAAATTACATAAATATTAATACTGGAAAAGACCTCCTGACACACAGAATGAGATCAGTTGCTACCATACAACATCATCTAATTTTTTCATAATATTTATCAAGCTACATTGTAGAACTGGGTTTTGCAGCTACGCTACCCCAGACAAAAGGCTGCTCTAGAACATCACTCCCCAGCAGCTGGGATCCGTGTTGGTCTCCAGCTTAACGCTATTCCTGAGCAATTTCTGTTTCTCTGTTCAAGTGCCAGTACCATCCACTGGCTTAACCATATTTTCTCTTTCCCTTACAGTTAACCTCCCTGATGTATCCCTCTTTACCCATCTAAACAAGCAGCTGTTCCAGTCTTTTCTCACATGACAGGCTTGCTATTCCCCAATCTCCAGAAGACCTTTCTTGCACCAGATCTAGCCTGTGCTCATCTTTTTTTTTTTTTAAAGGCACTACCTAGAGCAACATGGTTAGCTCCTAACCCAATTCCAGCACTAAACTGCATCTTCACTTGCCTCATTAGTACTTTCCTCTGTAGCACCATGTCAGATGCTGTAGGACTCATCTACAGTAAGACACGTCATCCTGCTAAAAAGTGCCTATCAAGTTCAGAAAGTTGGCTACCTTAAAAAGATAGGCTGATATGGCACAATCCTATTCTAACAGATTAGTGTTGCCTTTTATCTCATTTTTAATTTGTGTCCAAGCCTTTAATTACTATTTTTGTCTCAGATTTTGCATACAAGCTGGGGTTGGACCAACAGGTCTGTATTATACTCAGATCATCCTCCACTCTCAATAGGGCTATTACGCTTCCTGTTCTCCAAATATCTGATATCACTCCTGATCTGATAGATTCAAACTTGCATCAGATCTGCAACTTCATAAACAAGTTCTTTCATTTTCAAGAACAGGTATCACTGGTCCCGAGGCAACCCCACTCCCCAGCCCAGCCTGCACGCACTGGGGTCTTTGAAATGGCTGACATGGTGGCTTCTACAGTAGGTTCAAGCCCATTACCCATCCTGCCTTTGCTCCCATGATCAAGTCTACCTCCAACAACAACAACAGATTTGTTCAATTTTGTGATCATAACAAGGGTATCCTCATTAACTACACTATCCTCAAACCCTAAGTGGCCCCAGATGTTCCCTTCATCTCTCCAACTGTATTTTGAGAAATCGTCACCCATTTTCTTAGTAACATTTGCAATGCTGGCAGTTCTCACTTTATCCCTACAGTTCCTGACTTTAAAGGCACAGCAGTCTCTGATGAGAAGTCCTTTTTTCATCCCTTGTAAATTCTCTTTTTGCACCTAATAGCCTTTATAAAGTGATTATGCCTGCAGTTAGGCTGAAGTTTCTTCTTACAAGCTTTTCCCCTTTATTTGTATCATCAAGAATTTGTATCCAAAGTGGCTCTAACAAAAAAACCCCACCCCAAACCCAAACCACACACCTCTACATTCAAGTCCAAGTTTTCAATCCAGTTCACTGACTTAATTAAATATTTTTCTTCATGTATCAAAGCTTGTATCATGATCACCTCATCTAAAGGTGGGGACATGGAAGCTTCTAAACAGCTGGTTTTCCTGTAGTAGTCATAGCACCAAAAATTCACTCACTGTCTCAACAACAGGTGATGATGCTACAATGATGAAATCTTTTGACCCTATTATTATTAGCAGCATTTGTTCTCCAAGCTATATCTGAGAAATTGAAGTTTCTCATACTAATATTTATCTCTCTAATGGTACTGGGAATAATATAATTTCAAAGCCTCAAGTTTGTATCCGAATCCAGTCCTGTGAGGGATTATAGCAGACTCACAGTACTCCCTCTGGGACCTCTCTTACCATTCTTCCCCACAGCAATTTTGACCAGAAACAGATCCTGCGTTATCACTATTACTCTTCTTTCTTCTTTACAGCCTGCTGCATACAATACAGCCTATCACCATTTACATCTACCCTATCTGAACCACACATGAACTTGAATGCATGTTAAAGCCATGATTACTATTCTTGCACATTGATATTATCCCTGCAATATCCAGTTTCATGTTCTGCACCAGTAGCTCCGGTTCCTTTACTTGTTATTTTTAATGCCAGGAGCCTTATCTCCCGCCCCCCGATATGTTTGTGCATTTACCAATCACACAGCTCCCAGCTCCCTCAACTAAGAGTATCACCCATCTAGTTACTGCTGAATTTTATTATTCTTTTTACAACATCGAATTTTATTGTTTTCCATCTCCTACCTACCCATTGCTTTGCGTAGAGATGCTGTTTTACATGCTACTGTAGCAGCATTTACCCGATTTTCCTCCTTCTGTGTACTAAGCAAGGCATGGAGATTACATAAGTTTTTCCCAACGTTCTCAAAATCCAGTATTTTGCTTCACATGCACCACTCTCTTTGATGTCTGCAGACTGAGGAGCATTTCTGGAAAATGCAAGACCACAGCCCTGGGCTTTGCTTTGCCTGCTTTCTTCAGACTGCTTATAGCAAGCATGAGAAGTCACAATTACAAGTGCAGCTATAAGAACATAAGCTAGTCATAGTCTCCCTACGCTTGAAGTGCATCCATGGTAGTTGGCAGACATTTTTCATGTACCTTTTTTTTTTTTTTTTAAATTGATAAAAAACGTGGTACTTGGGGACACAACAATACAGCATGGAGTCTGAGATATTTCCATGCTGCACTGTTGTTACACCACATTGAACTTTACTAAGGAAACTACACCAACAGTTTCATTTTATAAACTGAATTTATAAAATCTTTAGTATAATTCTCTGTTCTCCAGACAAATTAATCCAAGCCTTATCAAGTTACTCCCACTAAAGAGCTCTTACCTCTGCTGATTCTAACTCTTCATCGCTAGAAGCCTGGCTGATGCTCTTCCTCTCACCCACCAAAAATGGCATCTTTAACAATTAGCCAATCACTACATCTGCTAAACTGGGTCATCAGGGATCTGATGAGCAGCTTACAATATGTCTCTGCTTTTTAAAGACTGATGTAAATGTAGGAAACATGCCAGCAAGCAAGGATGCATTTTCTGGCTGGGTATATACTGATTTCCCTAGCAGCTAAATAGATCAAGCGGCTCAGCCAGCTTGTACCAGTGTTAGACAAAGAGCACACAGTACCAAGATTACATCTTTAACACTGCAAGAGATCATCATTTTGCACCAAAGCAAGTCCCATGTCCTGAGCACAAAGGTGGCTTTCACCCACTCCAGGTGAGAATTTATACTGGAAAGTCATCATTCCTCTATAGGGCTACATTTTCTGGGCTGTATTACTTGTTTGGTTTGAACAGGTATAATGTTTTTCAAAAAGCTGCATGAATTTTTTTCTTCCCAGCTTTAATATAACCAATAACTAGAAAACCTACATGTGGTCTAGTTGCTATTTTGACTCTGAAATCATTAAGAGATTCAAGTGGGGAGGACGTAAATGTAGGCAGAGCATGCACAGGAAAGCTCAATATTCCGAAATGGCAAGCAGAAGCAAAGATGATGACAAATAGGTGACTGCATAAATTGTTTTTCCTCACATCTCAGAAACCTGGCAGTTTTACATAGGTGTCCTGATCTTAAGAGCAAGAAGATCTGGTGGTGGATCAGCTATGCAGGAGAGCAAATAACTCAGTACCAAGCCAGCGCCTTCTTCGTGAGTGAAACATGTTAAGCATGCAAATGCTGAAGATCAGGAACAAGATGCACTAAGCAGATGAACAAGCAGAAATGGAACCAGCAGTTCTTGGGAATGTGGAGTAGCAGCAGAAGCAAACAAGAGCGTGTTGAACTAGCGTAATAAGGACATCACAGGAAAGAATGTGAATGGGTTGGTAAAGCCACAGGAACCACTGCTTGCCTGATCCCGGTCTGATTAGTTAGTGCTACTGATTCCCCAAGTTCATTAGGAATGTTCCTAGAACACATTAGCACAACTGTAATTACCAAAAATACACTTTGAATCCAAGGAAACTGGCAAAAGGCCTAAGAAGCCCAAAGCTAGAGAAAGCAGCAAATACCAGGTTATGTGTAGCAGAGAACATAGTCCCATCCACAGAATCACAGAATCACTAAGGTTGGAAAGGACCTTCAAGATCACCAAGTCCAACCATTAATCCAGCGCCACCATGTCCCCTAAACCATGTCCTGAAGCACCACATCCACACATTTTTTGAACACTTCCAGAGATGGCGACTCAACCACCTCCCTGGGCAGCCTGTTCCAATGCTTGACCATCCTCTCGGTGAAGAAATTTTTCCTAATATCCAATCTAAACCTGTCCTGGCGTAACTTGAGGCCATTTCCTCTCGTCCTATCGCTGGTTACTTGGGAGAAGAGACCAACACCCTCGTTGCCACAACCCCCTTTCAGGTAGTTGTAGAGAGCGATAAGGTCTCCCCTCAGCCCCCTCTTCTCCAGACTAAACAACCCCAGTTCCCTCAGTTGCTCCTCATAAGACTTGTGCATCCCCTTCACTGCTTCTGCCATGGAAATACCTCAGGCAGACAATGGACTCTCAGTCATCACACTTTCCAGTTTTCATGGATAGAATTCACGATTTCAAGAAAATGTAAGAAAGGAAAACAAAAGACAGTATTTAATAAAATGAAAGCTCTGAAATAGTTCCTGGTCATGTCCTTTCCTCTCAAAATGCTGGAGATCTCCCTTTTCAGTCTTCTGTGACATGCTCTCCATTCGCAAGGCAATTTACTTACCAGCGATGGAGTTTGTTTCCATCTGCCTCTACCACTCTTTACAGCTAGGCACTGTGCACACTCTAAACTATGGACACAAGATACCTGCACCCTGTTACCGCCCTCAGCTCATCACTGCATCACCTACGTGTAGCTATTAAATATTAATGGTTTGTCTAGACTGGAAAACTAGCACAGTTTTAAAACACAATTACAAATACACACCATACAAGGACAGGTCAGAATTAAAAATAATTATTTCTGAAGTACCACTTATTTTCAAAGCCTCAGGAAACTCTGATTTAGGGAAGGACATGGAAAATGGAGGCAGAGCAAGGATACCACATCGGTCTGCTAAAGCAGCACATTGCAAGACCTTTGTTTGCTGGACAACTGGGGTGTTTTTGTTTTGTTGAGCTTTCTTACACCCATCCAAGTAGAATGGTAGCATTAGCAAACTCCAGAAACCTACAGACCAAAACAGGACTCATGAAATCACAAGTCCGGATGTCCCTCAACCAGAAACCAAGCTCTCTAAACACCCGATCTACAGAGTCATAGCTGTCAGGAGAGACTAAGACTCTTGGTGAAATTGCAGGAGAGTAAAGACTCTTGATCCTGAAGTTAGATCAGTGCAGGCAGTCTTCCTGAAGTTGGAAGTACAGATAGTGCCCACACAACTTCAGCTGCCGGACAAGGACCCGGAGCCAATTCAGGGAAGACTCAGATTGTAATAATTTCAGACAGACTTTGAGCAACGGAAAAATACAAGGCTGAAGTTTGAAAAATCCTGTGTCAAAAGACCAGAACCAAGGTTTTATGCATGATGCTAGCTCATGAACTGGCTCCCAGGAAGGCAGCTTTAATAGGACAATTAAGTCACAAAAACATATTAGTGATTAAATTGCAAAATAAAGCTGGCAGTGGTCTGGATACACTAGCACCATATAGAACACAAAATTTCAACTTCCATTTCTATCTTAACCCATTGCTTTACACAGATGACAAAACAGGTTTTAATTATGCTATCTTTAGAGAACTCCAGCACACCTGAGTATAATGTGCAACAAGTCCAAAAGGAGCTTCTAAAACCAGACAGGTTCCATCGCCTTAGTTATTACCAGAGGCACAATATAAAGGGGGAAAAGAAAGTATACACAGATTTTCCAGAAAAAAAAATATCCGTGTGTTGGGCCTGAGCCGCCTTTCAAGGAGAACTCTAAGTGCCTGGCACTGCTTCAGGAAGAAAATAAGTGTACTTTTAGGCTAAGCCATTTGGCAAAGAAGGTGATCGTAGTACAGCTTTCTTTTGGGACCACTTGTATATGCACTGATCTTGGTAATACTGTATGTCCATCAAAATGCTTTTTGCCTGTTACATGAAAAACAAAAAGGTGTCCAGATGCAGAATTTCAACACCAGAGAAGGAGTCTTCTCTTGGTAGTTTAGACATTACATGACAGCCACGCTCCCCTTCTCCATTCCTGTGGGGGTAGTGGAGAAAGTGGAAACAAAAAGAATAGAGTGGAGCCAGTTCTCCTTCGCTACAGAGGCTGCTACATCTATCAGCTAACTCCAGAACGTCTGTCAGAGAAAAGTTTTGCCTGTTTTGTCTCTCATACTCCCACTAGGTTTTTCACTTAACAAGCAGCAGCGGATCAATTAGCTGATCCTTAAGGGGACAACTTTTATACCTAGACAGTTAACAGGGAGATCCAAAAAAGAAAGACTTGACTCTTCTACAAAACACAGCAGCTTAAGCCTGAGCATTCTCCCGATCTACGCTAAGTCCACAAAAAATAAGGTTAATTCCTTAATTAAAGAGCTATCTTCCTAAGAATAAATATTATTAAAAGTCACCAGATGGTACTATCAGAGATACTCTCACTAAGTATTTTTAATTGAATGAATCACAAACTAGGGCTGGACTGCACAGGCGATTTCCTCTGTAGTGTAAGTATAGTTACGCCGTTATCTCAGCCCCACCAGCAAGTCGTCGTGTGGCAGCCTCGGGGCTGTCGCTGACACCACACGCATTACCAGTCCCTTGCAAACGCTCGAGGGATAAACCACTTTCGCTGAGGGTTTGAGCTAACACATTTTACCTCGCCTGTGCCTGGGGTGAAGGGAACACACGATCAACTATTGCACAGCATTTCAGTATGTGGCCATGTCTTACTCATGAGGCTGAACGCTTGCTCCCTAATGGAGACAGTTTTGGTATGGATTTTCTTCTCCGCCTCGTCTCCCAGCTTATCAAATTGCCTCCACGTGACAAACTAAAATAGAAAAAGGTATTTGCTCCAAGTTAAAGAGTGTCCCCACAATAAATTACACCAGTATCGACTTAAATTTATCCCTACTTTAGAGCGGTATGGCTTCCCAGCTACACAAACAAAAGCAGAATTTGGGGGAAAGTTTTTCTCAGGCAGCATTTTGTTCTTCTGACACAGGAGCAGAGGCATTCCCTGCTCAACTTGGTTCAACCAGAATAGCACAGCAGCTGCCCACACACTGTAACCGTGCAAGGAAGAGACAAAACATGTCAAAAATATTAAACTAAACTCTTAATTGAATGGAAGTAAGGAGAAATAAACAGGCACCACAGTCTACCTCAGATAGCTGGGTCTGAGACAGCATTACTGGCAGGAATTGCAGGATTGGAGAACATTATGCAGGCAGGACTTTTAGCTGCTGCAACAGCAGGTCACCAAATAAATCTCAGGAAATCATTTGGAAACAGTTCCAGTGTGGCAGTATACAGAATATGACACCTTCAGCGTAAATCTGCAAATTTCATTATACAAGAATTACATCTGTCCATTAATTTCTGTAGGCCTCAGTTCAAAATCTTGCTCGCCTGCTAAGCTTCAGATGATGAATCCTGCTTTTTCCCCATTCCCATTTTAAAAAAAAAAATAAATCCCAAACTCAGGCATCTCCAAAGAGATTCAAGAGCAAAATACCAGAAGTGTTGCAGTTAAGAGTTCAGTGCATTTGCTGAGTGCACAGAAAGGATCCAGAAATAGCATGCAAAGCCGAGGTTTGGCAAGAACGACGCAGTTTACCCTGAAAGAGGAAAAAGTCAGACACACTAAATGAATGGTGACAGCAGCAAGTCATGCTTTAATATAGCGAGTGACCCCAGGGACTACTCTTGCTGGGGCAGAGGTGCTAGTTATTGCTGTGTCCCTCCTCTGGTGGTTTTAGTGGAGAAGCAGAAGGCTGTGGTGGAGAACAGAAGAGGTACATTGAGGCCATGCCAGCTGTTAGGCAAGAGGTAGTCTTCATATCGCTTTCTGCCTCAGACTAAGACAAAAATAGTAAAAGTCAGAAAACACTTAGATTTTGTCTGGTTGAGTTTTTTTGAAACCTACCTATTTCTGAGAAAGCAGGAGTGATCAGAGTTCTGGCAATCTTTTTCTTCTCACACAGAGAGCGCCAAGACATGGGCACAGAGGTGTGCTATGGGCATGTAAGCTGCTACCCACACTTCTCCCCAAGCGCCAAGAGGACAGAATAAAGCCTGACATAGCTCAGTCCAAAGCCCTTTCCAGCATGCTAGCTTCAGCTCCCAGCAAGTTCTAAAACAACCCACAGTAGCTGAAATCCCTGGACAACAACCACCAAGGGCTTTCTGAGAACCGGTTGCACCATCTGCACGATCAAGATACCAGTTCTTTTCAGCAGCCTTCTGTGACCCCCACAAAAAAATTCACACATGTTCATTGCCCTAATTTGCCACTATCTGCATCCTCTGTCCCCAAACCAGGAAGCCATACAGATGGTTTCCTGGCTCCCATGAAAATCCTCATCTCTGTTTTCTGTCACTATCAAGAAATCTCTACCAAAGACTTGGCTCATGTTCTCTGCACATCTCTCCAGTTACTCTGCAGTGGGGCTACTCTCACTTCATGGTAACAGGACTATCAACACAAAAATTAACTGCAACCTCTCTGCATTATCAGCTTGGATATTAGCAGCACTCAAACTTCAGCTTTTACAGCTTTACGGGTCTCTTAGCATGAATTTAAAAGAATCACTTTTCTCAGGCTAGAGATTCATGCATAGGCCAGTGTTAAAGTAGGGCAATACTTAAGCTGCATCTCAAGCTCACATTGTAATGAAGCAAAAGCTGCAACTTCAAGCTCTGAAGGGGCACAGCAGGCACATCTCCTGCAACTGCTCTGAATTAGATAGCTCTGAGAAACTTGTGTGAATCTTGAAAACCTTATACAGCTCAATGGTCTGCAACTGAACTGCTTTAGCAGGCAAGTCGAGCTGCAGCATTCTCTTTCATGTACATTACTGAGTCCTCAGTACGGTGCTGGGAATGAGACCCTTTTCTGCAGCAGAGGAACGTGATAGATGCGCAAACCCTGCAGGAAGCAAACTTCAGAATGGCAGATTGCCAAAGGCATCTCTGGGCAAAATGAAGAAAAACCACCACTTGCCACCCAACTGCCCCAGATCATCTGCAATAGAACAGAAAAATACGTAATCGCCATCAAGATGAAAACAAAGAAAATGACAGCCATGTAAAAAAAAAAAACAACAAAACAAAAACCCTGTGCTTTCTGCACATTCTGTTCCTGACTTACCTTCTTTACAATCATGGGACAGATCCAGGAACAGCCGCTAGAAATCCAGCTGTCATATTCTGATAGCTCACTGATCGCCCACATAGATCCAATTACCTCAGCCAGTCCACATGCCTAAAAACTCACGTGGGCACAGCCATCCCTCAGCCTTGCCCTGCCAGAGGTCTGGAGAGTGGAAGCAAGGGCAACACTAGGATGATCCGATGTTTTTTTTGAGCCACCAAGGTCAAAGTATAGCAACAAGAAGAAAGGATACAGCTTCTCTTGAGCTAGAGACAACAGAATGCTTAAAAAGCTAGAAAAATAATTAAACAAACTAATGAGCCATAGTTGGCAAAGGAACCACAGGTCAAGGAAGATACAATTCCTCAGCGGGGTGAGAGGTGAAAAAGAGGAGAAGCTCTCCCGTGTTGGGGCAGAGAGGGACTAAGTTAGCAACTCCATAACAAAGCTGTGGCAAGGAGGCTAGAGAGAAAGGGACATATCAAAACAAGAGGCGATTTATTCTGGAGTTTCAGGGCTGGAATAAGCAAAAGATGATGAACAAAAGGAAATGTCTGTGGTGGATCTGAACAGGAGACAGGGGTGGTATGGCAATGCCACAGGGTTTGTTTTGTTATTGGGTTGGTTTGTTTTAAAAGGAAGTTAATAAAAAAACCACCAGCAGCTTAAAATGCTCCAAGCATACAGCCTGCCACTCCTCCTAGGTTATGACAAAAATTCTCACCCCATAATGGGAAGGGCTTCTTGGGATCCAGCAGCCCTCCAACTCTTCACCCCCTGCTGGGGGGCAGAGGGGGTTCCCATATCAGCGGCTTGGCAGCACGGAGCTCCCCACACTGGCACCAGCCGCCTGCCCAATTCAGACCTGTAATCTCCCTCAACTTTGATTTAATGCAGCAATTACTGGTAATGTGGTTTGAAGGAGATAAATGCCCAGTACAGGGCTGGCTGGCACTGACGCTCATTCCGCTCATGATGCGAGAACAGTTTTAATTAAAATCCCCTTTATGATAAAGGAGCTGCTTGACTGGATGTTTCTGTGCAGCCCTGATACGGAGCCTCCTCCAAAGCGGATTAGAAATCAAAGTTTCCCCCTTCTTGCTACTGGCAACACACAAAAATAAGGAACACAGTCACCATGTCACCCTTCTGCAATTTCCTTAACCCTAGAACTGCTGGGAAAATGCCCACGGTTGTTTAAAAGCAATTGTCACCTCTTGTCATGGCTCTAAGTGTTTTCCAAAAACTAAGCATGCATTAATTAGAATAAACTCATTCAGAGAGGTCCTCTGTGACCCAAAACTGGTTTCCCCTCTGTCTGGTTTAAAAGGGAATCAGCTTGGCTACTTCTATGGAAGATCCATCCCTACAGCCTGCATTCTGGCAAGGAAGGAAATCAGATCCGTGGTGCTCTGGCAAGATGGCAGGAAGTCAAGATCTGGCTGAAAGGCTGGAAGAGCAGAAGCCTCTGCTGGGTGATGCAGAGCAGCAAGGACAGGGAAGAGGGAAGGAGCAGCACTGCAAGATAAAGGCATAAGATTTGGCAGAGCAGTCAGGATCCCAGCACAGACATGTTCCAGAAATGATCTGTCAGCTCTTGATCGAGTTACAGCAAATGTAGGTGCAATTTTGGGTTGGTTTTCTTCTTTACAGTATAGGAAATACCAGAGATGAATACATTAAGCACAGCTAGTTTCTATTATTGCAAGTGCCAGGAGCAGATTGTCACAGTGAGAAATTGGCCTTGTGCATTACACAGAAAAGGCAGCGCTGGGTTTGGAGGCCTGCAGACAGTGCAATGCGAAGATAAAGAGCCTCAAGTCTGAATGCGCATTATTCCTCTCCTTAAGCCACCGAACACACGTAAACATAAAAAGGCTCATTTAAGCAGCTGAATTTCTCTGTGACCTTCAGAATATATCTGTGGACCATGGGACTACCCAAGCCTTGTCCCGGGACCCCTCCTTTTCAGAGCATTTGGCTCATCACCCTAGGAGTGCTTCATATTCCCTGACATTGCCTTCTCCTCCAAAGTCCTCAATGACAGAGTCAATGGGATTGTTCAAAAAAACCTTTTTCTTTAAACTAAGAAAGCAATTTGAAAGTGGCTCTTACGTTGTATGATTCCCCATCCCCTTCACATAGCACAACATCAAACAATGAATGAAAAGAAGAAAAATCCTGAACAGAACCACAAGGGATTCGGCACAACAGCATGACTAGTTGACTCCACTGGAGCCTGAAGCCGCAGACACCAGACTACCAAAGGCTGATGTGGCACTGCTGTAATGGTGAAACCAGCCTTCAAGAGCACCTTGCTTCTCAACAGGATGAACAAAGGGTAAAAACACCAGGTCAGAGACAGCAACATGAAGATTTAATGCGGTTTTGCTGATCCACGAGGGAAAAAAATGAAACCAAAAAAGGCCTGGTATAATTAACAAGATTAAAGAGGGATTTAGGATCAGGACAGAAAAGCAACGGGCCAGATTGATCCTTACAGGATTAAAGCTGGAATCCTACTAACAGTCCAGTGGTTGAGAGATCAACGCAATGTAATGGGATTAAATCAACATCAGCTTTTGTTTTTACACAACTGAACCCCCAGTGCCCATGCTTTTACCGCTTCAGATAAGTGGCGGAAAAGTTGACTGGTACCTACAGACAATCGGTGTGCAGGTCGACCAGGCACTTCCCCCTTCAGCCCTCTTGCGGCAGAAGAGCAATAGGTACCACTGCTTTCAGAAACAAAGGACAAAAAAAAAAGAAAAGTTATTTATAACAAATTGTCCAAACAGCCAAGAAAGCTGAGGATTTACCAAAGTCCATCTTCCGGTCAGCTCTAAATTAACTGGTATCGAGTGTGACGGGATAACCCCAGGACTGACTGATTGGAAAGCCAGGAGGACAGTCCCAGCTGCATACAGAAATGCTGCCGACGGGCAATTGGATTTTGATATTGTCTCTTGCGGGCAAGGAACAAAGGATGCAGTGCACTCTGCAGAACATATCAGTAAATGCATTTAAGACAAATTGTCACATGTCCCCATTGCACAACAATATCCAAGAATTACAAAAGTGAGAAAAGCCTCTTTCAGCATGTATCATTTGCATTACAGCTGGTGCAACACATGCAGGCCAGCTGCACCTCTATTCCCCTGCCCTGAAGTTTCCAATGCTTGCTGGTAATTTGAGTTGGTAGCAGGGGGGAGGGAAAGAGAGAAACAGGACAAGGCACTCAGTTCTTTCTAGATACGTATACTATTTTTAAAGTTTTTATTCTTGTAGAAGAGAAAAACATGCATGTTTAATGAGAGGGTATCCATCACCACGCTGCTCAACTGAAGTAGGAAGGGGTGTTTATTGCACACCTGTTCACAACAGCTAAACAGCTGCACTGGAGAGCAATGCTCCCCATGCAAGGAAAAAGCATTAAAGCATCTCATATTTCTACAGCACTTCTGAGTCCTAAGGTGTTTAAAAACAGCAGTTACACATACACTATATATGCCCCAGTAAAGTTTTTGCTGCAGAAGAAAAACTTCCCCAACACTAGAATTTTAAAATGCAGATATCGCCCATTTCTTAAAAGATGCCACAATCAATAGCCTCATCTATGCTGAATCTGCCCCTCCTTTTCAGCTGGTTGGGACAAAAAAAGTAATGGGCATTCACTGCTCCTCCTCACCCAAGCAGCAGCCAAAATCTCAGTGTAATAAATCAGAATGGGGGAAATAGCTGAAACTACTGCTTGATCCAGCAGGCCTGTGAGCAAAGCTGCTCTGCAGCCTTACCGTAATGGTCCTGATGGAGCTATGTACCCCACTTATGCTGCCAGTTAGGCTTTGCCACCTTCCAGAGAGATGCTTTGTCTTTACTCAGGAGGGTTTTCCATCCAAAAGGTACATCATGGGTGCAAGCAGACATCACCATAGTGATTGAGGGTTGGATAAAAAGGGAGGCCATTACAACAGAAATGAAAAGTTAAAAACCACCAACAGGACAATCACACTGCACATTTTCTATTTTCTAGCCACGTATACATATTTGAATTTCAGCATTCTTCTGCATTTAAACTTTGTTTCAACACTAGATGATTTATAAATTTTTTAAAAAAAGTACAGAGGAGTGTTCCAGCATCATCCTATGCCAACTCCTTAAAGCATGATGAATAATAATCCCTAAGAATATCTAAAAAAATTATCATCTGGTCAAAATATTTTCACTTCATCGTTGTCTTAATGTCCAAGAATCAATTAGAGCATTGTGTGGGGGACAGCATGTTTCATTTGAGGCAGGAGAAAAACTAACTGTGTTTGCCCTGGATTCAGCTACAGACCCAAACCATCTGGTAAAAAATCAGCCAGAGCATTGTGCAGTCAGTATATTAGTCATGAGACGCAGGACTCTGAGAACAATGAAACCTAAATTTAAGGGACAGACGAGGGAAACTTAATTACTTGTTTAAGCTTCTTCACAGCTTTGAGGAATCTTTAACACTTTCAGCAAAAGAATTTAGCACCGGAAGGCACAAAGCACATCCTCAATTGATTTCTTAATTTTCTGCAAGCCTGTTTTCACTTCCAGCATGGAACTATCTGCACTGGTCCATCAGCACAGCCCGCCTCCCCGACGCACAGCCGCAGGATACGTCAGATTGCCCTTGGTATGAGCACTATCCAGAACGGCAGTTCTGCAGATTCAGACCGCAGATCCTCCTCCAAACTGACAACTCCCTAAAGAAAACATTTTGTCTTACCCCACAACCTGACTCAAACTCCTGCTGTACCCAGTAGCCCTTGCTGAAGAATGAAGGGATCTCTTCCAGATAATCACATAAGCCATCCAATCATACTTTTGGTTAAGCATACGCAGTTGATACCCTAGTGACTGCCTAAACCCGTGGCAAAAAAGCCATCCAAATTCGGATCCACTCAAAGACCTTTCCTATACCATCACCGTAACCTTGGGGGTTTAGGACAAGGGTAAAGTTCTGGCACTGCTGGAATTAAGATTTGCAAATAAACACCATGGGAAGTGCAGGAAACACAGATGTTCAGTCTCAAATCACTATTATCTGTGCTCTTCCTCAAACTTTCAACTAGAAACCAGGAAGGCTGAGGTTTATTCTCTTCGTTTTCTCTTACAGTTTTTTCTCTTCCTTCCAAGATAAACAGGCTGTTTTGTGAAAAACTAACTTAAACAGGACCCGGTCCCTGTCAGTCTCCCAAGACTTGGACAGGCTTACAGCAGACAGGGTCCCCTGTGCTCATCGCTGTTTGGACAGGTGGGAATAAAGCAGTCAGGCAGAAGAGCCATTGAAGAAATTCACACCAATTCAGCCAGCCTATATGCCTTTAAATCTTTTGTTTAGGCTCATCGGGGAAGGAAATTCCTGAACATGATGACAATGTGCTGGGCACTGATTTTACCTGGTTTTGTATTAATCACATGTAGCCTATTCTACAAGAATAGATCATCCTGGTCCCGAGTCTCCCTTCTCTGAAGCCAGTACCTTAATTTGAAATGCCTTCTCTTTTTGAGCTGCTTTGTCTTAGTAGTGACCTTGGCATCTTCCACGATTACAGGCTTGGAGGAACACAGAACTGGAAAAGACCACCTGGATTATCAACTTTAGTCCTCTAATAACACAGGCAGTCACATTATATAATCTCTTTCATAAACGCTTCTTTTTCTGTTTCCCAAATCTCCAAAGCCTGTAAAAAACCGTAGGTGCAAATAGATGCAACTTGCTTTGTCACCCTAACCCCCAGGGGAACATAATGCAGACATCCCCAAACCAGCTGTGCACAGAGCAGCTCGGGTGTGGAAGCAGTATAACCATGTTCACGAGGTGCTGCACCAAAGCTAACAAACCTTATCAAGCAGCAGAACTCATTATCTCAGTTGCAGTGCTGGACAAACATAACTACACTACTTCTGGATTCAAGCTGCTACATATGCATGCCACAGTATGGCTCCGCGGGGACTTGGAGGCTGGGGAATCAGCTTACAGACTACTAGCTCGGGGATTTTTCCATGAGCTCCATTTTATGATTTTCCAGGGTTTCCTGCTTCGGAGCAAGAAACCAAAATCAGTGTTTATATTAACACAACGTGCCTTTTACCATATTCCCAGAAATTCACCCTGATCTGACCTCTAACATGCATTCAGGAAAACCTTCCTGCACTCTCACAGCCACAGTCTCCCAGAGGCTACCACATCTTAACGTCTCTTAGCGCTGACCACACTGTGCGTGCACCTTTCACACACAGCAGCTGCACGCTCTCCATCCCATCAGAGCTTCAGTTGATGGCTGACGTGGTTTTTTGCAGTTCCTACCAAACAGGTTCCAACCAAAGACCTACAGGCACAGCCAGACTTCCCCAGCAATAGCTGCCCCGGGCTTGGCACCAGAACAGAGCAGGGAGGCCGTTTTCCCGGGATAGCCACTTGCTTTGCTGCTATCAAACACATGCTTTGAAAACCACGCCGTAATGACCATACTTTTCATTGGCAGTAGCTACCTCTCATAAAAAAAACCCAAACAAATAATGGAAAGACATGGCGTGAGGAAGAGCACGTTGCTAAGACCCAAGTTTGGCAGCAGAGTTGGGTTTCCAATCCCTTGGTGGTAAAGCTGATGAGCTCGGAGCCTAGAGGGAAAAATTATTCCAGTGAATGCAAAGAGAGGCTTTTAAGTGACGAAAAGGCAAGTAAAAGGCAGGTCAGGAAGAAAACCAACAAAAAATATTTCAAAATTAGCTTGGCAAGCTTACTAGCACTATTCTTGCTTATATGGCAGATAATTAGTAGGTCTAGGTAAAATCTTCACTTTCACAGGGCTCTAGAGAAAGAAACCGTTTCTAGTTGCAATAGGCAGCCAGCCCTCTCACAAACACTCAGCATGTACTCTGTACATGGCTGCGAGAAATGAGGAAATTATCTATACTCACTATAATCTGAGATCAGAGCGATGAATCCAGTGCTTTCCTACTAGAAGCCTAGCAACAGCATGGACCTCCCCTACCTCGGTCCCTCCTGCCTTTGATAGTTCGAGCTGTCTTTGAGCACAGGAGAAGGATGGTTGATAAATTGCTTGCTAGGGCTGCTGCCCCTTCCTTTCAACCTTTCTTGTAACAACAGACCTCCAACAAGGCAACATTCATACATGCAACTCTCAGAACACATCATGCTCTTTAGAAAATACTTGGAATGAAAAGACTCTAGATTATATCTTATGACTCACAGTACACAAAGATTCATCTGCTCATAAATGAAAAAAATAGGGCTTTCTTATCCAGAAAAGGGTTGAACAGTTTTCCCATACTCAAACCACTCTGCTCCTGGCTGTTGCCAGCAGAACGCCTGCCCCCATGTTGTCAGTACGCACTTCCCGCTGAGAAAAGACCCTCTCACCTTCGTAGCCCAAATTACCCCATGTCCCATCCAGAGAACTGATGACAAGGAGCCCTGTTGAGCAATTCAGGAGCCTGGACAGCTGCAGGCAAATGAGGATGTGTGAGAGAAAAGACAAAGGTAGATTTAGACGGTCCCCTTCTTGTCTGTAAAGACCGAAGTCCTATATGCACCTCCTGTACGTAAGGCAAAGTACCCACCCACTTTCAGTTTCAACACTGAAGATCAGTTGTATGCATTCGAATGGTTTGCAACATCAGAAAGACTTTCTACAACTGCATCCTACACAATAAAAGTGTTAAGATAAATAGTTTCTCTTGGTATTTAATGGCACAGCCAGTCTGCCGCCTTCACTTCTCTCATGATGCCAAGCATTAGGTCACCACGACAGATATTTTAAGTTTCCCTCTCCAGCTCTCCACAGCCCAGAATCCCCTGCAGTCTACAAGGCCCTCATTTAAGAGTATCCTGCAACAAGTTTCACCCAAGGGAATACAGTTCAGCAAGCAGGAATGTCAGTCTGAACCAAGGCTATGCCACCACTTCATTTCAGAGACAGCATTATAATCAAAGACTGTGATGTTGCAGGTAGCCTGTACTTTTGGGTTCAGTATCCACACCATACTACAGCTGCAGAGGAAGGCACACTCTCCTTTTTATTTTATTATTTGTCAAATGCGACAGCATTCAATATTGCACAATGTCTTCAAGGAAGATAATTCTGTAACATGCACCCCTGAAGCAGGGGGAGAAACATTATGGTTGCTGTGGGAACCTTAATTCTGGATTTCAGGACTTGCATATTTAAAACCTCAAATTTAACACTGCATTAATGTAGCTTCATGCATTGAATTAAGGAATGACTCAGTACAAATCTCCATGCATCTACTGAAGTCCTGACGTTCCAAGGACAAGAGATACATAACAGAAAAAACACAGCATGGGGAACAAGGAGTGAACGGGCGGGGGGGGGGGGGGCCTGTGAGCAGGGAAGCAAGACACGAACACATCCAAGGCACAGCAAACCCCACACGAAACCAGATCTGTCACTCGAGGCTCCTTGTTCTCACCGCTAAAGGTTGTGTAGCCTGTCAGGATAAAAAGAGCTTAAACAGAAACACAAATGGGCACGGAGGAAAAGATTCCTGAAAGGATCGAGGAGAGCAAGATTCCCCGAAAGTAATAGGGTAACCCGTACTGAGAAGGGAAAGATCACATCCAGATAGCACAAATTCACTAATTTTTTTTAATTATCATGGCACGATGCCCAGATGATGCCCTTAAAACCCCTGCAGCTATTCAAGCATTTAACACTTATTTTTCCCACTCCTCTGAAGTTTAACTGCAACGCAAGTGCAGCAACAGTGCTGCCCAAAGTATAGGGTGCAGGCAGAAGCAGCAGCCCATGGAGGGGTACCGGTCTTCGTCTATTGGCAAGCGTCCCAAAACTCAACCATCTCTTAAGAACCCAGGACAACGCTGCACCTTTTGGGCCAAAGCCAGTCTTTACGCAGGCTAAGACCTCTGCTTCATACTAGAGCGCTCATGCACCCCTCACTAGCGGGAGGAGGCGAGTCTGCAGGGCAACTCTGCTCTGGCATCCTCTGTGTTTCAGCCAGGTAAGGAACATCTCCATTGTTTACTGCTTATCTAAAATCTGCAGCAGCATGGCTGAATTACTTCTCCTCTTACCCCACCCACCAAACGAAGCACAAATCTTCGCTGAGCCACAGGGCCTGCCCAGGCTTCCTCACTAAAAGCCGGCACCCCAATTTGGGGTCCCACATGCCAGGCTGCAGCAGGGGGGGGAAGAGCAGAGAAGGTGGACGTGCCTGCCAGCAGGGCCTGCTGGACGAAACCAGGCAAGTGTGCATACCCCAGCGCAGAATCAAGTTACCCTGCAACAAAGATAGTGTGTGTGTATGTGCAAAGGAGGGAAGTCAAATCCTTCAGCCCGGGTTCCAAGGCTCGCTTTGTTGCTAAAATAAACCACTGTTTGTTCCTGGGAGTGATGGGGAGCCGGACTCTAAAAACAGCGCCTGCAAGAGTCCCCACTTTCAGAATTACGAACAGATTTAAAAAACAAAACAAACAAACAAACAAAAACCCAAACACAAACCAAAACCAAACAAACCAAACACCAAAAACATGGGAACTGATTGCTCTTCACCTCACCTATCTAGGTAAGGAACCCAACGGCATACTGCTGATCTCAAGGGTGCCCAGGAGCAGTCAAAACTACACGTAGATGACCAACTGAGCAGCCTAACAGCTGACTGCTCCAGAGGAAATTCCAATCCCTGCTCAAAGGCTGAAAATATATATGCTTTTTTATATGCTTTTACTTTGCTTGCTGGATCTATATAACACTTTACACATGTTTTTCCTGACATTATTTTCCATACTCCACCAGAAACTCGAGTAACCGTGCCACTTCTGGAAAAACAACCTTGCATCCAACTCTTGTTGAAACAGCTTCTCCCCCTACCCCCAAAGCCCCAAACTGCAAAACTATCTATTCGCTCCCTGCTCCTCTCTTAACCTTCAGTGACTACAGATCCCTTCAGCAGCACTCCTCCACTACCTGAGATGTCTCCCAGTTACACCAAAATCCCATTAAGCAGAGGCGCATGGGAATAGTCTTATACGTGAAAAAAAAAAAAAAAAAAAAAATATATATATATATACAGGTCTCAGATGGCTGACAGTGAGCAGCATTATACCAAAAACCGTTCTCTCCAAAGGAACTTACAACTGCAGGAAAAGACTGCTCAACACCCAGTTAACAGTACTCACTCTAAATATTATTTTTTACAAGGGAAAACTACAGCCCACTGTGTGTAGAGGCTGCAGAGAGCTAAACCCAACAGCGAAGGCCGCTCACGTTAGTGCAGAGTCCTTCAGCTTTCCATTCCTTATATGTGCAAAGTGTGCAAGCCCTCACACACTTCTCTACTCACCCAGAGGTACATCATGTTAGCCTGGGTCCTTCAAACCCAGCAGTGAGATGATCCGGCAACACAAGAGGCACTTCAGTAAGATTGTCGAGACCGAGGTTGGTTGAGGTGGTTGGGGTTTTTTTGTTTGTTTGTTTTTTGGTTGTTTTTTTTTAAAGAAAAAAAAATCCAAACTGCTTCAGTTTGAGGCTTAGAAAGCGTCTCGCCTCCTCCACCCCCCTCCTCCAGCTCTGGCTGCTCTGCGCTCTTCTCTCGCACTTAATCTCTCCCTGGGAGTTCCCAGCCCCGTGTGTCTGCACTGGCGTGCACAGCACACACTCTGCATTCGCCTCCAGGGAATTTCTCTCTGTCATTCTGCTTCTAAAAACACAATCTCGGCCTCACAAGATTCTTGCAAGAGGCAGGGATGGGTGGGGTTAGTAATAAATGCAGCCCGGCTCCCAGCGCCCGAGCATGCTTACTTTAGAAAAAGGATCTTTAGACATGAATGAGGCAGTGTCGTCCTCCAAGGTCACTGGGGGGTGAGGACCCATTCCCCCCCCACCCCACTAATTGCTTCTCCAGGAATCATCCATACATGCAGGAGTGCCATGGGCAGGTTCTGCACGTCTTCATCTACCCCATTAGTCAACACTCAAAATTCAGTCACAATTCAGTAGCCGTATTTAATCATTAACCACTGACAGGCACCAAGGAGCACAACTACGGGGATCCTGAAGTGAAGGAGAAAATCTGTGGTGTGCCAGCCACCCTGGAGCTCCCGCAGGAGAAACAACCACCAGCGGCATGAGCTAGGGAGGAGAAGCGACTCTCAGGTAAAGGGGTTAATCTGCTTTCACAGGTGGCTCCACATGAGCTTTTTACAGACTTGCATATTGCTAAAGGGAAAGCAGCAGCTGGCTCCAGTTCCTCCGAATGTATCAGGTTCCCACTCGCCTGGAGGCAGCTTCCCCCCAAGTCTGACTGGGGCAAGCACCCTCTCCAAGCCTTATGCTTCCCAGCCCGCTCTCCAATTTCAGGTTTGCAAAGTTCTGCCGATGGGGCGGCAGCCCCAGCAAAGGCGCGCGGAGCAAAAGACACTCTCGCCCCAGCTACCTCGACAAGCTCCAGCAAGCCCTTCCCGCACCAGACAATCCTCATCCCATCCCCCATGCCCGATGCCACAGGACAAGTGTCACCTCTCATCTCATTAATCAGTTAAACCGCTCTTCCAAACTAGGAAAACGGGTTTCTCACCCCCTTCCCTTCCCACCTCAAAATGAAGAACCGACTTCCCTCACTAGGCTCCAAATGCTAAGTTAAAATTGGCCTCTTCTCAAACGGGGGTGGGGGGGGGGTGTGTGTGTGTGTGTGTGTGTGAATTAAAAAAAAAATAAAAATCATGTTTTCATTGAGGCACTGGTCTCCTTGGAAATGAGTTTTGAAGAAATATTTTTATCTCAGCTAAAGATAGAGAAATGGTGCTCTTTCAAGTATCGCCTCTACTCCCTTTACTTACAGATTACTTAAAACGCAACCCAGTGGGCTCGGAGCAAAGCATGCAGCCATGCAGCCTGCCGCGCTCCCTCCACAAGTCAAGTCTTATCTACGTGGGGCAACAACCTGATGTGCCTCCCGTCACAGCCAGCACAGACATCCCAGGCACGTTCCACGCTCCCCAGGCTCCTCTCGCCGCAAATGCACCCCGGGCCAGGCTTGTCCCAGGCACAGGCACAAACACATGTTTGTGAGCATGGGATGCTCACAGGCTCTAAGGAAATCATAGAATTATAGAGTAGTTTGGGTTGGAAAGGACCTTTAAAGGTCTAGTCCAAACCCCCTGCAGTGAGCAGGGTCATCTTCAATCAAATCAGGTTGCTCAGAGCCCCGTCCAACCTGACGTGGAATGTTGCCAGGGATGGGACATCTACCACCTCTCTGGGCAACCTGTGCCAGTGTTTCCACCACCCTCACTGTTGAAAATTTCTTCATTGTATCTACTCAAAAGCATTACCCCTTGTCCTATCACAACAAGCCCTGCTAAAAAGTCTGTCCCCATCTTTCTTATGAGTCCCCTTTAAGTACAGGAAAGCTGCAATAAGGTCTCCCCGGAGCCTTCTCTCCTCCAGGCTGAACAACCCCAACTCTCTCAACCTGTCCTCATAGGAGAGGTGTTCCATCTCACTGATCATTCTGGTGGCCCTCCTCTGGACCTGCTCCAACGGGTCCATGTCCTTCCTGTGCTGAGGGCTCCAGAGCTAGACACAGTACTCCAGGTGGGGTCTCACCAGAGCGGAGTAGAGGGGCAGAATCACCTCCCTTGACCTGCTGGCCACACGTCTTTTGATGCAGCCCAGGATACGGTTGGCCTCCTGGGCTGCAAGCGCACACTGCCAGCTCATGTCCAGCTTTTCATCCACTAGTACCCCCAAGTCCTTCTCGGCAGGGCTGCTCTCAATCCCTTCAGCCCCCAGCCTGTATTGATACAGGGGGCTGCCCCAACCCAGGCAGGACCCTGCACTTGTCTTTGTTGAACCTCATGAGGTTCACACAGGCCCATTCCTCAAGTTTGTCCAGGTCCCTCTGGATGGCATCCTGTCCCTCAGGCGTGTCAACTGCACCACTCAGCTTGGTCTTGTTTGCAAACTTGCTGAGGGTGCACTTGAGCCCACTGTGCCATTGATGAAGACATTAAACAGTGCTGGTCCCAGTATGGACCCCTGAGGGACACCACTCACCACCTATCTCCATCTGGACATTGACCACTACCCTCTGGATGCGACCATCCACCCAACAGTCCACCCATCAAATCCATCTCTCTCCAATTTAGAGGGAAGGATGTTGTGGCGGACTGTGTCAAAGGCCTTACAGAAGTCCAGATGGATGACATCTGTAGCTCTTCCCTTGTCCACTGATATGGTCACTCCATCATAGAAGGCCACTAGGTTGGTCAGGCAGGACTTGCCCTTGGTGAAGCCATGCTGGCTGTCTCGAATCATCCCTTTTGTCCTCATGTGCCTTAGCATAGCTTCTAGGAGGATCTGCTCCATGATCTGAAATGCATGACTGTTGTTGCAGTCCCGCATAAAAACCTAGAGAAAAGGCTAATCTTCATGACCAGGATATAGCAGCCATGGGGATGGGCTCATTAGAGAGAGGCAGGACACCGCTCGGCTTTCCAGACAGGAAAACCCAAGCCATGCTGCGCAGGGGAAGGAGCACAAGTCCCAATTCCGAAAGCTCAGATGTCACAGGGTTGTTCAACTGCAGCATCTCTCGGGACTCCCATCTGCTCTCATCTTTTGGCATGACAGGTCAGGTCAAGAGGGTAAAAAGCAATGTTCCTAAAAATCACTTACTGCACCAAAGCCTATGCACCACCATCTCCAAAGAGCTAAGTATGCAATCCATAAACCTGTTCTCAAATGCTCAGAGAGGAGCAAAACAGCGGCAATGCTGACATTTGCATCACAGTTAGACATTTCAGTTAACATTTCAGCAGCAGGGTCACACCAGTGGTAGCTACTAGTTCAGCCAGCCTGCAGATTCAGGTAGATACTTCTGCACCAAATAACCTTGATGGCGTTTTCAAGGTTTTCTTCTGATCCAGAATCCTGATCCAAAAATGATCTTACTATGATTTTAATAAAAGCTGAGATTCCTTGTATGCAGAGAAGAAAGTGAGAAGACATAGACATGTGGACTAGGTGAGCAAACCCAAATAAATCCTATTTCATATGTATTTCCATAAAAGACTTGAAAAAGATAAGTGCTTAAAACTAAGCTGAAGAGTGACCGACAAGCTCCAAATAAAAAAACCCAATTTTTAAAAAAGGCAAAAAAATTCTCTCCCTTCTTCCCCAGGCTCTCTCATCCTTTAGGCTACTCTTCCATGGGAGAGAAAAGAAAAACTTTCAGAATAAGGCTGCTGTTTAATTTCAACAACTGGGACTCATTACAAATCATCCCAGCAACTCCACAGCTGGCCAGGTCACATTCAACCTCCAAAGCAAAACAAGACCTATGAACCCTCCTCGAACCATCCAAATACTAGCTTGAAATTCATCTGCCACTGTTGCTACTAGGCCACTACCTCTCCATGGAAGGTATATGGGAAGATTACTGACACCAGCAGACTTCTGGTGATAAAATACCCTTGTCCTGGAGCACTTTTTGATGAACTGCAAGAGCAGGTTTCTTAACACTCAATATTCTCAAGCAGTGAGAGGAGTACCCTACCAGCCAGGAAACAATGCTGCGGGATGTCTCTAGAGGCACTGCCGCTCCAATTCAACAGAGCTGCTGCTGCCCAGAGGTTCAAACCAGCACTAAGGATAGGAAGTCTATGCCCAAGACTATCCACAGTTCCAGACAGTACTGGTGGCAGTGGGGTAACCATGTTAGCCTCAGATTATAAGCAAGAAAAAGATTTACCTGGCTGATATAATTATGGGGGGAGAAGGAGAACCAGATGAGCTACTAGGCCTTCTTTAAGCTTTTATTCATATTACACAGATTTTCAACTGCATTAGCTGGTATGTGAAAGGTATCAATAGAAGATGTTATTGTTTCTGGAAAATTTATCCTAAGAAAACACAAAATATTCGGTAAGTAGCAAGAGGACAACCATATGTTAATGAGTAGAATTCCAGAAAAATACAGATAGGCATGATTAAGACAGGCTTCTGAAACAGGTAGCTAAAATCCCCTGCAAATGCTTTGTCTTAATCCTAACAACAGTGCTTTACAGGATATATATGAAGGAACTTGGAAGGATGCTGTGTGTGGAAATACACATGATCTCTCAGGGATCTTTCCTGTCTCAAAAAGAATTAAAAGCAGAAAGAAAAAGATTTTAAAATTAATATATACCTCTCTAAGAGAAAAATGTCCAGAGATCTGCAGCCTAGTGAAACATTGGTCCCTCTTCTCTGATGGGAGGCTGTTGTGTAAATCAAAGCAAAAGGGGGAAGAAAGCAATCTGCAAAAATATTAATCCTTGTTAGAGAGATAAGGAAGGTGTTAGCAAGTAAGAAAAGGCGAACGAGACAAAAGTAACCACATATTTAATATTATATCAAGGTATTTGGCAAAATAAGAGGCCCTGGTAAAACAGAAAAAAAAAAAAATCTACCTGCTTCTGTACCAGTATGAAAAGCCTCAATTACATACAAGAAGAATTGCGGCTGCTCAGTTATGTACATAAACTCAACCCAAAAATACCTCTGGAATATGAGTTTCAAATAAGCCATATGCTTAAAAAATAATTTGCAAAAAGTTCTAACCTATTTAGGAAAGATCTGAGTGGGCAAAGGGGGAGTAGGCATGGCACAGTATGGCACAGTTTCAAACTGACATTATCTGTTTCTAGCTGATTGTGTCTCAGAGGCATATGATTTCAAATGCTCATGGATTAACATTCTAGCAGATAAAGCTCAAGACAGGGTACGAGCTGGTGTGTCTGCTACACACTACTGAAATCACATTAGATAGCAAGCAGGATGAGTGGCTAACTAAGCACCTCTTCATAATGGAGGGAAAAACCCATCTGATCACCAGGAATTTCAAATGCAATGACACTCGCAGGAGGCATCGAGGGGCTAATGCCAAAGAACACCCTCGAAATTTATAAATTACAGAAAACAATTTCTTAGTTCAAGAAGTGTTACATTGAAAATGAGCAATTCCATATTAGATTGCATCTTGGCAGAAAAGAGCAATCAATTGGAAAAATAGAAATTAGCGGTAGCTTAGGTAAAAATTATTCTGACAATCATATTTGGATATATGGAAGGAGAATAGAGACCAAACCAGTGTATCTATGTTCATAGTTAGCATTTGAGCAAGACCAGAGGTACACTGGCATATTTTTCCTGGACAGACAGATTGCTTATGGGGCTTCCCTGTCACATCTCTACCCATGAATACTTGTATATATTTTAGCAAGTAAAAAAAAAGAAAAGCTGAGAGAAGGAAATGGAAAGGAAATTAAGAAGGGGAAAAATAAAATTTACAAGGGAATCCTAACGGCAGGAGGCAAAATCCACAGCAAGAGCTGGAAGATGATAATGAGTTTTTCAAAGCTTCTCAAGAACAGCAACCCCAGCAATTGTGTTGACCTGCTGCTAAGGGGAAAAGGTAGAAACATCCCCAATATTGAAGAAAGAGCCAAAGCATTCAATACATATTTCTGTTCTATATTTGGAGAAAAGTCAGCTGTTGCAGTCTGTGATAACGAAATGCTTTCCATTCCAGCAGTAACTAAGGAAGATGTTCCAACAGCTACCCAACAAACAGCACTGTTGTCCTCTTACCTAGCTCGAGCTTACAAACAGAAGGGATGTAACCAGGTAACACGTGGGTTTTAACCAAACTACAGCTGTGAAAATATTCAGGTATGGACACTCAGGAAGGCCTACAGTCTGCATCGAACTGCATGACCTGCATTTCCAGCTCTAATGCACCCTAACTACAGTACTACCACTAAACCTACTGTAAGGCCAAAAGTACAACTGTGATGCAATGACACCCCCAAATGCAGCTTTTTGTTAGAGCCCATATTATTAGAGCCCTGCTGCTGTTAGCTAAGCTCAGCCAAAAGATTATACCTCTGTCAACACCAGAAGACTGCATCAGGAAAGCAGTGCTACCAGTGAAAACACCAATACCCATTTCCACAGCATCTGAACTTTCCTAAAAACATCCAGGTTGGAACTCTTCCACTAATGAGAGCTAAAATAACATCCCAACACTGAGCAAAGCAAAAAATGAAGTGGGGTCTGATAATGGGAGGTTTGCAGAACGAAGCTGCAGGTGGAAGAGCCCAGGTAGGGAGCGCAAATTAAACTGTGCACCTGAATGCATCTGGAAGAGCGTTCGGACACGTGAACGAAAGATACTGATCATAAAAATATCTACTCCTGATGTTTAATAAGGCTTCCTGGCAACGTCTCCTGTAAAACAAAACTGTAAAATAGTTTGGAAAAAAAAAGCCTAAATGCTAAAATAAGATTAAATTCTTTTATGGTTAATAAGTGCTATTGAATCTATGTGTTCCTCTTCACTGTGCAGTTTCCCTTACCTGAAAAATGGGAGGGAAGGTACTCTGAGGTTGGGGCAAGCAGAAGAGGGAAATTTCGTTTCAAACTAAAGGAAAACAGTTGCTCTCACAGCCGAGAGCCAGACTGAGCTTACACATTTTATGTAGAAGCTGGACTCAGACTGAGGATGAAGACTCCATCATTGTCCCACCACAATAAACACTTCAAGAACCATCTACAAAAGGCCTGACTGGAGATGGGAAGGGAGATGTGCTCTGCGGCACTCAGAAGGAAATCTCTGCGGCACTCAGAAGGAAATCTCTCCGACTCAGTGGCTGCTTTCCGCAGCTTATCTGACTCCAGCAGAACTTCCCAGCCAGTGAACAGGGGAATCAGACTCCTGCTAGTTGTGGGGTTTGGGTATGCCTTGTGTCTTGGTTTTTTATTTGGTTTGTTTACTTGGTTTGTGTTTTGCTTGTTGTTGTTTTTTTAAAGAAGATTAGAGATGGGACTGGGAGCTATCTGGGGAGAGGCACAGAAGGCAGCCCTGGGCACACATGCAGTTCCTATGGAGATAAGAGGATCTTCTTTGAGGTTGGTTTGCTCCTTTGGGTGCCACTGGAGACTGCCCTGATGGCAGGGTACTGCTCATTTGTGAAGACCCCTTCCACTCAGGATCCTGGTATTATCTCTGATTATTAGAATTTCTGAACCACGAGGTAGATTTCCTCTCAACATCCAAAAGGACTCCAGGAAGCCTCTTTCTGCATTATCCTGTTTGTGAAAGGAAGCAAGAATACAAAGTGCATACAATAAATCACCCAGAAAAATACCACAATCTCTTTTAGATGTTTTGCCAAGCAACTAAGCCAAACATTGGCATATTATGAGAAAAAAAAGCCATTTTGTTATACAGCAACCCATTTCATTACTGGAAAACTGGATTCCCTATTCTCTCTCCTGCAGGTATGGCTCAGCTACACAGCAAGAGGCTTCTGAAAAGAGATTACTTATTTAAAAGCAAACTATCAAGGGCTAGTTTATCTTCCACAAAAAGCAGAAAGCCTGAAACAATAAAACACCTTGACATGCAAACAAAATTAACAATTTTCAGGGACTGTCCTGCTACTGACTTCACATAGTAATTAAGTCTTTAAATAAACTCCAGGTCTCAATTCACAGGCTTATCATTCAAGTACATTAGAGAGAGGAGGGGGGAAGAAGGGGGGGGGGAGGGAAATGGGTACCAAGAAAAGCTTTTTAGACTTTGGGGGGAGGGATTTTCCTCTCCTCACAAGTACACTCAAGAGCACTATTCTGGAAGGTCAATCCTTCAAGAAAACCACAATAAGCTCAGTAACTAGAAAAGGTACATTACTGAAAACATGTTCCCAGACAAAAATACACTTCTAAATTAAAACCATGAACACCCACATCAACAAACTAAATTGCGAAGCCAGAGAATTCAAAGTTAAGCTTTCAAGAGCATGCAAACATTTAGACATAAGGAATTCTTACAGCTGCGCTATACTGGTTTCGGCATTCATCTGCAGAAAGGAAATGGTGATGTAACTGCTCCTGGGATATAGCAAACATGAGTTTGGGCATGAATTTCCATTAATTACACCTGTCAGCCTTACTATGGTGGAACAAGAGTGAAGTTTGCAATCCTCCGACACCTTCTGTGGAGAAGCTAGCAAGCTTAAGGTCTGCAGAAGAAAAAGCATCTCTGCAGCTGTGTTGCCACCTCAGGCTTGATTTTCAAGCTGTTATCTTCTCCATTCTATCATACTTGGACCTAGTCTGAAGTCCATAGTGAACGGGCTTATAGCAAATACATCAGATACTTGTAAAAGGGGATCAGAATAAGCTCTAATGCTGGTATTAAAATCTTTATTTTTTTAGTTTTGTTAACTAATAGCTGCCTTAATATTTTCACTAGTAATGTCCAGAGAAAAAAGTCTGATCTCCCTTCAATTTTTCCATGAAGAAGCAGAAATTATAACATAGCATCAAGCTCTAGCAAAAGTCTATTTTTAGTGTCAAATCAGGAATACAATATCCAACTGAACAGATAAAGGGCAGAAAGAAAATGCCCTAGAATTATCTGTCAGTGCTACATAGGATATTTATTTGTTTGTGGATTTGGAAGAGGAAGCCATAAATAAAAAAATGCAACTCAGCTCCTACCTCAACAACTCATCTCTTTATAGTCCACAAGGGAAGCTATAACCAAAACATGAACTGATGGTGTCCAAGCATTATCCTATACAAGGTGTGAGACTTCAGGTGGCAAGAGAAAAACTGCTTCAAATACCTCATCAATGGAGCTACAGCATTGTTACGCCATTTTTTGCCTCTCTGCTTACCATGCCAAGTGGCTGTATTGCATCAGCAATTCATCAGCACAGCAACAATCCAGCAAATTAAGAAAGGATATGAAGATGAGAGTATTGCAACAGGAGAAGACAGGGCATAGCTCTCTTCCTTGGACCACACTGGGGGTTTATTAATATGCTGAAACTTTGGCTTAGGCCTGCTGCTGCTGAATGGGAATACAGACAGAGAACAATACCATCCTGCAGAAAGAGACTCCTTCTGGCTTGTTTGTGCAAAGCAAGGTTAACAATGTTAGCAAGTTATTCAGGAAGTAATGGATACCCTCTTGCCCTGAGCAAATTCCTTTTCAATAACAGTAGTAATTTCCTAGGCAATACAACTATATCACGGTATAATAGCTACTATATTTATCTACATAGGCCCTGTACTGCTGGAATCTAATTTACTACAGTGTAGAAAGCAGTTTACAAATTCTAGGAGAGTAAAGTTGCTAGAGACAGGAATAAAATTCTATCCTGTATCGCTTGGTTTGAAGACTGGGTTTTAACATTCCTTTTTAAGAGTATAAAATGTATTCTCTTCAACTTAGAAAGACTCAAAGACTTATAAACCCCAGAAACAGACTGCAAATACACCTATGAGAGAGAAGTCAGCTTAACAAATACTACATTGTGCACATATTTCTACCCTTATTGTCACAGCTGCTTTATTTCTTTTATTCAAATAACATTCTTTCATTTGACCCTCTGAGAAGAAAAATAATCCATGACATTACCTAGAAGCCTTACATAACTAATGAAGACAAAATATCTTAAATCTGTAATGTTTTTGTTAGATGAATGCTTGAAATTTGGCTTCAGTATGAGAAATGGCACAAGTGTATAATGAGCAAAGAAGAAAGGAATGACTCCAGCTAATAAAGAGGTAACACCGACAAACACTGAACAACATCTCCTGAGAAACAACAAAACTAAATTGCTAAAAAAGACTTTGGTGGAATATAGCATCAACCTGTGGTAAGTCAGGGTGGAAAGAGACCAAACATACGTGTCAGGGGGCTGCAGATACTTCCATTATGTAACAGTAGTAAGAAATCCAGGCGAAATCGCCATTAACAGAACTAAAAGCAAAATATTTCAACAGAGGTATTGGCAGTTGTCAAACCACATAAAGGAACAGCAGACTGTTCAAATGTAAAAGGCATTAATAAAGCATAAGACAAGAGGCATAAATAGATATAAAATATAGAGGAAGGTTTCTAGAGGACAGAAACACTACTGGAAAAATTTATTTATAAAATACAATATCCCCAAGTTCAATTCACAATGATCAGCAAAGGTCAGTTGTCAGAAAAGCAATTCTGCTTCTGATCTCATTCTGAGCAAAGCGGTCCTTAACCATACCTACGCCACCACCATCTAGCTGGATTATGCTCATGGCTGCAGCAAACAGCTCCCTCCACCTGACTGGTTCCTCAGGGAATTATAAGCATAAGAGAATTTAGAAAAGCATGTGCATGTAAAGACTAACCATGCTACTTGTCTCCTGCTTTTTTAAGCAAAAGATAGTCCATTCTTCAAAATCTTTTTAGCATATATATTTAATACGGGACTTCCAAGAAGGCATGCTGATAGCTATCTACTTATATCTTTTAATAAGGCATTTTGCCATTCTGCAGATCTCACATGCAGTGAATACTGGAAACACCCAATTGGTAGCATCGGGTGTTCCAACAAACTCAGATGTATTTCTTGGCATTTGTATCAACTGATGTACTTGAACCAGGAGGATTTTGTCTCTCACAGGAGCAGACTAGCTATAGATCTGGTCTTCAGCAACACTGCAGTCTATGGGGTACAAACATACTGTGACCCTCAAACACCTTCAGCTGAGCTCATATTAAGGCTGTTCTACTTTCCCTTCTTTCCCCCACACCCTGCCATGACAAAAAAAAAAAATTTACAGTACTGTGAATTCCATTCAGATGCCTTTTCTCATCAAATCCTTGCAAAATTAGGCTCTTCCATTAGAGGTTGTTTGAAACTCCCTTACTCTTCTGATCCCTTTCTAAGACAGACAAACTGAATGAGATGCAGCTCCCTCACATTCGGTTTTAGATGAGATGAATGGTATGAAGTAACTATGGCCAGTCAACACGTGCAGTTATTGTGCCCTAGGTCCTATGCAATACATTCTCATCTTATCTTAATCCAAATTTAATCTTTGAAGTGTAGCCATACTGTACCCGCTAGCGAAGCTACTCGGTTTGATAACAAAGCAGCCAGCAAAAACAATATATGAAATTCCTCCCCATCCCCAAATTCCCAGAAAGCAACAGTGACCAGAACAATCTTTTTTCATCCTTGTGTGACCTGAAGAATGCATGTTCCTTTTCAGATAAAGGCCTCGCTATGGTTATCTAATGCTAATGTCACTACAAACTGGATTAGAGATGCCCAGAAACCTCAAAATATGTACATGGATAGTCAGCTGTATCCTAATTCTAAGTCTGAAGGAAATCAAATGCTCCAAATTGTGCCTAATGTAGTTAAGTTTACCCTTTAGGTAGGACAGACCAGTAAGAACATATTACACAGTGATTAGATTAATTCTTGAGAGAAATTCAGAGCTCTGTCTATTGTGCCAGTATATTTCAAATTATTTCAGACTAGCACTCTTCCCGAGCTCTGCTCCACAGCAGCAGCTGCTCAAGAAATACAGCAGTTCTCTGTCTGGGGTGAAGTTGGCAGCAACTGGGGAAAAGGCTGCTGTCAGAGTTCAGCTCCCAGTTCTGAAATGCCATTCTACTGGAAATACCAAAGTGCCTAAATCCGGCTACATATACTGCAGGATGTAAAATATCTCTCTCTCAGCTTTCAACAGAAAGCTCCGAAGTCTCATGACATTTACTCCTTTGGCCCCTGTCAGTCTTCCTCCAGACCCTGCAAAGGATTGGTGCTAGCTGCCATAAATGGTTGGAAAACAAGATGTTCTCCAAGCACTTGGAATTGAGGAGCACTGTCTTAGCTTAGGGAGACCATGGCGAGGAGCCAGGGTGACAGGTGCCCCAGAAAGAGAGATGACGATCAAACTGTTGCCAATGTTAGCCACTCCTGTCCTCTTGACCTATAAGAAAGGGTAGTCCATGCTCTCAGGTGTACCAGGAACAATGGACTAGAAAAGTTAGGAGGGTGTGTTTGCTGGCAAGACCTGAAGTCTCCCAATAAAATCCAGTCATGAAGGAATTTCAACAGGTCTCATCAGATACAATCCTACTGGTAAACTTTTATTAGGCCTGGCAGCAAGCACAGCTCAGTGCTGACATGACATTGGAGCGCAGCTCATCGCAATCCACAGGCACCAAAAGAGTTAAAAAACACAGATTCCTGCTAAAACTGCCAAGAGCTACAAACCTTCTCCTGTGTGGGTGGCAGCAGAAACAAAATCCACTCCCCAACAATTGGCTGGCCTGCGGAAATAGAGGCAAATAGAGGCGGGAAGAGACAGGTCATGGGAGACAGCCCCCCAAGTAAATAGCAGCACAGTATCTGCTCGGGTTTTCAACTAAAATCGGTGAGACAGTTCTCTTCATTTTATCGCCAGTCTCTTGAGACAGCAGCCTCTGACCTTTATCAGGAAGAGCACCCTTGTCCTCTAATCACAGGCTTCCTGGAAAATGCAATCTAGCCAGCAATAACAGAATGGGGGGGAGCTTCGTAACATCAAATTACCACTGCAAGATTTTTAAATACATCCCCCAAGATGGCAGAAGAATTCAAGCATGTTCCCACAAGCCATCTCATTCCACTAGCACTATTTAACAGTACTTATTAAAAAGATTTTTCTCTCACCTCTCCCCCCACCAAAAAGAAAAAAAGTGTGTGTCCTATCCCCCCAAAGTCTTGTTTTGCAGATGTTGCCTGCAGCAGCATACCTTCTTGCTGTGAAAGCTTCAACACAGGTGTGCAGAGCATGACCTGGGCAGAATTACATGTGCCATTTCCACTGGGAAATCTAAGAGACTTATTAAGCCAGGACAGTGCCAATTAATCTACTAATGGAATGAATCAAAAGTGTGTTCCTGGCCCTTTCCCTTTCACATCCCAAAGCCTCGGGGGAGCTGAAACCATCTGGCAAATGCCTGGTCCGAGCAACATTATGCTACTGCTGGAAATACCTCTCCCTTAATATTGAAAAGAATGAAACCATCTTCTATCCACTGGCTATTCTCAGGAGCATCTGCGTAGCTTGCTGAGGTAGTCTGCTTGCACGCAGCGTCCTTCCCCAGCCAATGCAGAGCTGCTCACTCACCATGCAGGAGAAGTCAGCAGAACAAAAAGTGATACCATTCATTTACTCAGGGTCCTGCTGAAGCAGCCGGCACGAGCAGCGCGGTGAAGCAGTTATCGTGTTCAGCATAACGCACACAGGCTGCCCTCCCACAGCAGATCCCAACTGCAGGCAGGCTGAAGCATGCTCCCTGTCCAGACTGAGGAAATGCTCCTACTGAATTCTCTCAGTCCTTTCTTCATGCAAGGGGAGTTGCAGGTAGGGTAGCAAGGAGGTATTTGTTTATGTTCATTAAAAAATAAAAAACACTTCTAAGCATGCTCGAAATGGACATCTGGCCAGAGAGCTTAAAGTGAAATCAAGATATCAAACAGCTCCAAGGTTCATACATGACACATGTTATTACTGTGAGACAGAGGGAAGGACTGACTCACAAGATGCTGAACACCCTGCACCCTTTGAGTAATAAGCAAGCTCAGGAACAGAGCGAGCCATGAGGCAGCTGTCACAAAGAAAGGATCTCTAGCACTTTTAAGATCATACAGGAGCAGAGGAGCCTCCTACCTTACAATTTAGACACACAAGAAAAGAGAGAAAGGCCCAAGACAACAGCAGTCATACGGCTGTGGAATTATGTAGATGGTGACAACTGGCTTTTGACTGTCACAGAATAACACAAGTACAGGGCAGGGGAGACAAGAGGTCCCTCACGCTCAGAGGCAGCACAGAGCATGTTTAGACAAACATCCATCAGGAATTGCCTAACTTGTTATTACAGACTCCTAGAAACAGGAACTCTGGTCCCCTAAATTACTGTTCTAGTGCTTCAATACACTGAATCAGAAAATGTTATTTTACCCCATAATAACCAGTTTAAGCCTTCTTTGATGCAAATTAAGCTACCTTCAATGGATATAGTAAATAATCCATTGCCATCCTCCTTACTTCTCTACTCTTTCTTTTTTTAAAAAACAAGCTCAGTATTTTCCTCCTATGTCAGGCTCTCTGAGCCTTCTTTTCTTTTTCTTCCCTGGACTTTCTCCAGATTCTGTCTGTATCTTTCCTGAAATGCCTAAAACTAGGTACAGTACTGTGCTCACTGTGCTAAGCTCTGAAGAATAACTACCTTCTGCAGTTAACTCGACACACCTGGAAATGCATTCCATGTTTTCAAGATCACAAAAAATGGCACCACATACTCAGTTTGTTATCTCCTGTTACCGCAGATTTTTCCTTCTATATTACTGCTTAGCCAGCTATTCTCCATTTTATATTGCGTATACAGTTCCTTTTGTTAATATATTAATTTCACATTGTTGGAATTCAGGCCACTTCTGCAATTTACTGTGATCCTTCTAACATCTCATCCTACCTTCCAAAGCTGCCAGCCCCTCCACGTACATACATTCAGTCACCATTTCATCACTCTGATGTTTGATGAACAGTAAAGAAGAGCACAGCAGCCAGGACAGACCATGTTAAGACTCCAAATCACAGACACAGAGAAAAGCATGACATAATTAATTCAAATATGATTTTCCAATGAGGTGCTTAGCCCCGTCTTAATTTCATCTTTCATTTGTCTAGTTTATCATAGAATCACAGAATAGTTTGGGTTGGAAGGGCCCTTTAAAGGTCATCTAGTCCAACCCCCGGCAATAAGTCCAAACTAGTAGCTTCTTCCATCTGCCAGGCCTGCTGCCATGTCAGAGGAGAAAATTAAATTGATCTGACATGACTGGTCCTTAAAAATTAGCAATGTATGTCTGTTGTTGCCTTAATTTCCTTTAGTAAAGGATCTGACCATAAGCATCTGATCTTTTTCAGTACCTTTCCAGGTTCTGTAACTACACTGACCAGTTGTATTTCTCAGGATCTCCAGCCTCTGTTTAAAAAAAAAAAAAAAATTTAGGATGGAAGAATAGTATTTATCCACACACACACTCCCTTCTTTCACTTAAAAGCTATGAGATTTCATGATATGCAGAAGACACACTGAAGACAAACTCAAGCACAGCCTCTACAGGCCTGAAGGAGGACATCCCTGAACCCTCACCATAAGCATGTGTCCAACTAAGCAGAAGCTGGGCTGTGCAGCACACGTGCCTTTTCATAAAACAAGCTCAGGCCAGGAGTCTGTTCAAGCCAGGAAAGCGCTAGAGATTGCCTGCTCAGGGTCCCCTCTAAAAGCAGCTCTCTGTTACCAGCACTCCTTCTCAAACATCCCTCCTGTATTTCCCCTCTGCTCACCCCCATGACATTTTGGAACAGAGTGAAGACTTGCGTTATGAAAACCTTCGCCTCCGTGCCTCTTCGAAGACTCAAATGCCTAAGCAGGCCCCGTGGTGGGGCAGCAGGGCCTGCCTCAGCCCTCCCTGGATGCTCCCCATGCTCATGAGTGACACATCCTCTCCCCGGCCCTCTAAACAAATCTCCCCTTGACAAGGACGGCCGTTCTGGAAACTTCAGAGAAGTCACCCCCAAATGCTTGCGGAGCGCAAGAGGCCGAACCCTCTTCTCCACCTTGCCCTACGGCTTTAGGCCTTCTCGTCCTACGGCGACGGCCAGGGTCTTACGCCAGGGGATAAGCTAGAAGGGAAGAAGGAGAAGCGACCGCCCCGGCTCTGGCCCCAGCGCCGGCGGGGCGGGGCGGCGAGCGCTGGCCGTGCGCCGGCTGCCCTCTCCTGGCAGCCCGCCGCCAGAGCGGCCCCGGGCCCAGCGCCCCCGGCCCCAGGGCTGCCCCACGCAGCCAGACTCACCCCTCTGCCGCCTCCTCCTCTTCCTCTCCGAGCTCTCCCGGCTGCAGCAGGGCAGGACCCGAAGGCCAAAACCGAACAGCTGAGCCCCCTCGCCACGCTGCTGCAGCGGCGCGTTTACAGGTATCTAGAAATAACTTTTGCAAAAGGTATTATAATCCTTCGGGGGGGGGGGGGGGGGGAGAGAAAAAAAAAGAAAAACATATTAAAAGCACACAAACTACTTCAATTTTCTTCTGTTTGGTCTGGGGTTTTTTGTTCCAGTTAAGAAGAAAATCCTTATCCATACAATAACAGTGCAGCTGTCCAAGCTGTGGACTCTCCAAGCCTCCCTCACCTGAGAGCTTTAAAACCACTTTGGTTTCAAGTTAGCTGTGCACAGAAGAACTTCCCCTCCCCTCATAAAACATACCTAAAGCAGGAGGCTCGTCGCCACAGGATGTTGCTGATGCCAAAGATTTAGACAGGCTCAAAAACCATTTAGACAAATTCAGTAAAGACAAATCTATCACAGGTGACTTTAAAAAAAAAAAAATCTATGGCCAGAAAATCCCAAAGCCATGGAATTGCTTCAAGAGAATGGAGGAGGGGAAGTATCACTGAATCTTGGCGCTGCTCCTTCTGCTTTAAGTACTTGCTATTAGACACTGTCAAAGCCAGAACACTGGCAGGCAGAGACCTCCTGTCTGACCCAGAACAGCCGCTTTCACGTTCTTCAGTAGGATATAATATCCATCAACAGGCTGTTTACACCATTTGGTTTTGGTCCTCCAACCGATCATTTTACAGACTACTTCTAACACACATGCCACACTCCCTAGCACTCCTATAATCATTCAGAAGGGGAAGTCTGAAAAAGATGCTGTCCCCCTTGCCAAAACAACTGAGTGACTTGGGAGTCTCCATGACTCTTGGCAGACATCAGATAACACTTCAACGGTCAAAAAGTACACCACAAGAGAAAAAGTGGTCTCCTGGTCCTCTCCCAAGAAGGGTGACTCACATCTCCTCTCTTTAACCCCAAGCAGAGATGAGAAATCGCTCAAATCAGAGGACTCAAACATGAAAGGAATTTGTATTACATCATCCAGCCCATTTCCTGCCAACGCCTTACAACCCCAGAGCCTTGGCCGGACTATTCATCAGAAAGGTAATCGTTACTTCCCTTGAGAAGCTCTTTATAGGACTGAAGGAGCTTATTGTCAGGAAGTCTTCCCACGTATCTGATGTAGATACACTCCCCTCCTGAACTACTACTTCTTCTCTTACAACTTTTCTCCACGTGGTTATTTTTTCTCTCTTGAGTAACACAGAGGCACGCATCGGTATGGAGCTTGCCAGAGGTGTTTATGAAAGGTATTCAAGGTTCTGCAAGGAAAGGATTCCCTGCCTTGTATTCAGAGAGGCTAGAAAGGCAGCAGACATGAGGGGAAAATGAAAATAAATACATGGCCAGAGTGATCTCTTTGCAGGACTTGTGTCAACTGCAAGACACCGAACTTCCTGTATTATTTAAGGGTTTTGATGGTAGGAAATCAGATAAACCGAAAGGGGAGATTTGGGGGGAAGGTAGTCGATATAAGCACAGCAACTTGGTTCAGAGTGAAATTTCAGAAAGCAGGTTTATAACAAGCTCAGTTATTTAGTGGCGTCTGCATTACAATTTTTCCTAATCCCAATTCCTGAATCTTTACTGCAGTTTCTTAGGGATGTAGCTGGGGCTTGAGAAAATAAGGAATCACTTCTTAGTGCTTCAAGTGATCAACCAACCTTCTTACCAAGACAGTTCTGGATTTGAAGGAGAAGCATTACTAGATTAGTCTTGGTGGATGTCATCTTTCCACTTCCAACTCATCCACAATTGTGGATGTGTGTAACCAACTCCTCCAACTTTTAGCTACTCTGCTCTCTTCTTTCCTTCACAGGTATCATGACTTATATTGCTTTTAACCTAACTCTTTCCACTCTATCAACACTGTTTTATGCTCTGAATGTGCTAAGAGTTATAAAGAGCTGGATGCACTCCAGTAAAGGGCGTCTCAGGAACTCCTTCCTCCCCTCCTGCAGTGTTAAATGCCTTTCCATAGCACACCTTAACTGTCCTTTACAGCTTAGGAGCTTAGGTGCTAAACGGCTATCCCACTACACACCCTTCAACCCCTCTGCATGCAGCTGCCTCACAGATGCTTCCCATCTCCTGAATATGTTGGACATTTTGGGCCAGACCATATTTTATAAACTGAAGCTCATTATTTTCCATGGGGTGTTGCAGTTAGGGCAGTAACAGAACACCCCTTCGGTCCTGTCTAGTACAGAGTGGAAGTATTTCATTGCTTGCCTGAAGAGAGGCTGTGAAAGCCAGGAAGCAGTAATTTGGCAGTCTTAATCCTAATTCTCCTCATTTTAAACATAAGGAAAACGTTTAGAACAGTTTCCCCTCATTAGCTTGATCCTACCCCAAATTTTGAGTTGTTTGCTTTCAAGTGAAGAGGCACTCCTCAGAAGCACCAAAAACACCAAGCCCGGTCTTCTCCATTTTATCCAAAGGACCTCAGGTGCTTCCTGATCTTTGTCCTAGCTATTCACTCAAGGAGCGAGGTTTAAAACTTTATTTAAGGCCTTTCTAGAACCTCTCTCTGTCCCTCAGGTTAAGCATTTGTATTAAATGCACTCTGCTCAAACCAAAAGCAACAAGCCAACCAAAAACCCACAAAGAGCGCTCCTTTCTAGGTCCTGAATAACTTAACACTTCTACTGCCACAATCTCACTGGTTACTGAGGCAGTTAGCATACACAGAGGATTTGTTAGCATACATAGAGGATTTATTTTCGTGGTCAGTTACAAGCAGCAAAACAAATTAAAAAAAAAAATGCTTTTCAGGAACACTACTTACAGATTTAAACTCTTGAGACAGGGAGTCTTTGTTCTGAGACCAACAAAGCAGGGCACTGGAGAGACTATGGCCGGTGCTATCACGGTACAAATTAAAGCAAACAAGTGGCCAAACCATTTTCCTCCAGAAGGTCACTTTTTATTTGTTTTATGACAAGAAGCATCTCATTCTGTTAATACTAAACCAAGATATTTTTGTGGCCATTCTAATCCATACTGAACTGCTGCTAATCAAGTTGTGACAATATCCCCCAACTCATGCTTCATCCACATGATGGAGAAGAGGAAAATAGGTGAAGGAGCCTCAGACCACACAGACGAGAGGACAGAGGTTTTCTCTCTGAACCCTCTGCCAAGATCCCCGCTGCTCACTGCAGAGGGACCACCAATGGGTGCAGCCACCAACAGGAGAAGTGGTGCCTCTGTGCAGCCAGCTCCAACAGGAAGCCCAGTGACCTGCTGTCCTGCCTCCCCATGGGAGCTCACGCCCAGCCTTCACATCTCAGGATGAAGGGCTTCCTCACCGAACTCCCCACATCAGGGGGAACTGGGCAAAGAAAACAAGCGGGGGAAAAAAGCAACAGAGGAGGCTTCCTGTTCTCACAGACTGCCACCATCACTGTTCGGTTCACCCAGACCAGCTCACAGCCCCAGGGAGGGGAGTGCACACAGCCATGTGCTGCCTGCCATGCCCCAACAGATACTCCAAAGCAGCAAGTGAGTAAAGACCCAGGGGAACAGGCTGACAATTGGAGAGGATTTAACAGCATTACACCTTATGCTTGAACTCAAACTGAGGGGATAGTGATAAAGCTGTTCCTAGCAGTTGCCATGGGCGCCCATGCTACCTTGGGCTGCAGTCTCATCTACATACAGGAGAACAGGTCAGGCCTGGTGAGTGCTCAGATGGAAAACCAGCCACCGAAATTAAGCTGTTGAAGGAAGTGTCACTCGTGTCACGTAGCGATGTTTCCACCACATTAGTACCAAGCCAGTGGCCCACTTTGATTTAAGAATTGTGCTCACGGAAATATAGGCTTTTAAAAGAGGCTTCAAACCAACACCCTAACCTGCTGTGATAGCTGAGGATCACTTTCCACAACAGAAGAGGTGTAATACCTCTAACATCCTGACCCAGATCTGGTGTGTGCAATTACCTCCTGCTTCCGTAAACTCTCTCTCCTCCTCTCTTCCCTTCAGTGGCAGCTAAACAAGGTGTTCTTGCTCATTTTGCTTCCTGTTGGGGAAGAAAATTACTCTGAGCAGCTGCCAGATTCTGCCACAGAAGTGCCTGTATTCAGCACTGAAACAAATTTCAGGTATCATGTCTAATACATTTCGACATGAAAAGCACTAGAGCAATATGACATAGGCCTTGGCTATATATAAAAGAAGCTGACACAGTTAGCATGATATAGCTTTCTGGAAGCAGAGTATTCTTGACGAGTTTGCCTATATGTAAGTTTTATCAGTATAGCCATACCAGTCATTTTCCATGTTGAGACCAACTCGTAGTACCTCAGAGCTGTTTGTCACAGCTTGGGAAATGAAGCAAGGAAGTCTTGGTTCACTGCATTTTAGGCAGGCGCTCATGTTACAAAAAAAAGAAACACCATTTTGTTGGCAGGCCCAATGGAGGGATAAAGAACTGAATAGTCCCCAGAGAATAACCTCTCTTCACCAAAAGACTTGGTTCTCATCTCAATTAATGATGTTACTCTAATGCTTCCCATATTTTCCCTTTACCGAGGGCTTCGTTCCTGCCATTGGCCTAGCTCTGGGGAAAAGGAGGGACATCCTCCCATTCCTGTGTGTGCATCAGACATCCACAGAGCAAACCTTGAATTCTTGAGAACAGTCCCAGGGAGCTCTCCAGCTCCTTACACAGCAGTAAAATAGCCCAAGTAGTGCAATACTTCAGCAACAGAAAGCCTTCTCTTTTTAGGTAAACTTACACCGTAATCATTCAGTACACATGTTCCACAGGCCCTATCACCACAGAAAGTCCGGAAAGCCAACACTCTAGCAGGGCAGGTGAGGAACAGAGGGGCTGCGCAACAACCCAAAGCTCTGGGTTACCATAAAGCAACCACACAACACCAGAATGAAGAGGCACACAGGCTTACTGTGAACCCCTCTCATTTGCCTCAGTGCTGCTGCCTATGCATGATGACGACAGAATGTTAAATACTTGGGAAAGGATACAAAATAAAACTTCATACTGTAGACCTAAGCATTCCCAAATGGCCAAAGTGAGGACCCAAACCAACCACGTATTTCGACTGGGAAGAAGAACAACCACAGTGATCTGGAACACCTGGGTATGATTTAACCACTAGAGGGTGTAAAAACAGCAGAGTAAAAGGTTTGCAGCCAGCAATTAGTGACTAAATTTAGAGAGCTTGAAGGAGTGAAAAGGACATACAAACAAGTGAAGGAGTAGGATGCCATGTAAGATGAAAGGAAGGGCAAGTTATATCCACAGAATTTCTAGCAGGGCTACCGTGGTCACATGATGAGATGCCCTGAGAATAAAATTCAGCTTTGCTACTTCTGGTAACAAAAGCATTGTGGTAAAACACACAGTACAAGTATTTACGATAAAGAACTGCAATGGAAAAGAGCAAGATATGGCGACTTAACGCTGATCAGCTCAAATCCCAGCTCCTAATCTGAGGAAATCTGACACAATTACTCCTGAATCTCATAGTTACTTTGTTACAGAGTCAGGATTGCTACAGATACTCCTACACCACTTCCTTCCTCCTTCCCCAGTGCAGAACCGCAGGTGATGGATCAGCCATCGCTGTCTCTCCCACACCAGCCTCAGTCTGTGGCAACAGCAGACTTCTTTCTCTGCTGCTATCGTGTTAGAAGCTCCCAATCACATTAGCTAAAAGCCTTGAAACCTCATTAGTGAAAACCAGACCTGAATTTAAGCTGCTTCATGGCCAAAAGCAAGACAGAAGGACAAACACTTACCAGAGATCAAGATGTTACCCAGAGCAGAAAAAAAAAACCCAGTCAAAATAGATTTTTACAAGTATTTGCTAAAATGAAAACACCTGAGTTAAACTGAAGCTGTTTGTCCACTAAGAAATTTCCATAAACCTATTTGCCATCTGCACCCCAGCTAACACACTTTACTTCCTGTGCTCACTCACAGAGAACCCTCCAGGGCCTGTCCAGGCTGTAATTCTCATTTCATGCCCTGGCTGCTGTACAGCTTCCCGTGCCCACCTCTGCTGATCTGGTGACCTGCCAGTAACAGCAGTTCTGGACTTTCAACTCAGAAGAGTTATTACAGGATGAGAACGAGGAAACCTGCGAAGTGGGACACACTGGTAGTCACCAAAATTAAATGCCAAGAAGACCCGAAAACACCCCTAAATGGGTAGGTACAGTGAAGTGCAAAATAGGGTGCAGAGGGTGCCACCAGAATGGAAAAGTCGAAAGCAGGTAAGAACCACTTTAAGGATCTGGAACTGCCTCTCAACCTAGCATACCTTACTTAGCCTGGATAGAGTAGGAGCACAACTCCCACAGCATCCCAGTGCATAATATTTATTTGTGCTGGTTAACAGTTTAATATATCCCAGCAGACATTTGGAATAATTTCCTCTTATATGGAAATTCATACACACATTACAAGCACCAAAGAATTGAGCTCTTCAGTTGCTGAGGCTGCACTATGCTGCACTTCCTTCATAAAAACATCTCCTGTTAAGCTGTTGTTGCATATACCCAGGCCTCATCAAGATATGATGAAAATCGCTTTCTTTATATAGCAGTACCTAAGAGTATTAAAGAATTTTATTTTGGTTTTGTTATTTGCTCATTACTGAAGTGTGCTGCGTTATTGATTTTCTGTGCATATTAATTTCCTGTTACATTAGTTCATACTCCACTTTGCAGTAGCACTGCAGAAGACTGAAAAAAACTTCATTCTAAGAAGGGAGATTTAATGTGTGACGGTTGTATCCTACAACCCATTAAACTTCATTTGTTCCAAAGCATCTCCTCCTTCCGTCACTCAAATTCATCAACTGGGATTTCTCTGTCTTCTGCTAGGAGGCAAGAGAATGCTTCCAGATGCAATGCACTGAACAGTATAATTTTTACTGCTGTAGAAGGAGAACATCCTGAAAAAGACCAAGGGGCACGGCCCTGCAGGACTTGAAAGGAAGGTAAGACAAGTTCACAGATACTAGAAACAACCCAATGGGACATGTCATTCCCTACTCTACCAGCAAAGCAGACTCTCACAAAAACTCAATGTTGTTTTGCTCCCCAGATGCTAGAACTAGAGCAACAAGTATAAAACAGGGCCAAGCATGCACTGGCACTGAACATCTACATTCATTAACACTGAGAAGATATAGTGGGAGCTTAGGACAGGGATTTGAAGTTACCATATTTTTAAGAATAAAGAGTTTCCTGAGCCATTGGTAACGTGGATCATGTTTAACCCCTTGCCAGGCACGTCGCCACATACTGCTGGAGGCCATAAAAAAAGCATTCAATTTACCACGTGTATATCTCCATAAGCATTCCACAACAGAACAAAACAATTTCCACTCCATAATGAAGACAGCTAGGAAGCTGTCAGACAAAACATCCATATGTGTACAGAGACGCGTGCGCACATTTACTGCAATCAGGCTCTTACTTGATTGTCTCTTGCTGGATATCCATGATAACCTGAAGTCAGAGGCTCGTTCTGCAAGACAAGAAAACAAAGAGTCAATGTAGTGGTTACACAGAATAGAAACCAAGGGATTATACATCTGTCTTAACTCAGCCAAAACCAAGAACCTGCATGAAATAGGGGAAGAATGAGCTAAGATTAAAGTATTCTGCTAACTTCCTATTTTTCATGTAAGCCAATACACCTAAAATTCATCTTCAACTGTATATGCCAAATTGTGCAGAACAAAAATAATAAAAAAATCAAAGCCATAAAATAAGCATAAACTAATGTTACCTTACCCTCTAATTTCAGTTGTGTAATTTTTGTAATTTTCCAAAGAATTTTTATATGCAAACTTCATTTACCATCATAAAAACTGAACAAAACAGAACATAAAATTACAGAAGCTTCTGCCCACCTTGCCCAGTCTTGAAGAAACATTTCCCTAAACACTAGCCATAAAAATGTCAATTTTCTCCTTTTTCAAAATTATACTAATAGTTTAACATTGTCAGTGTAACTTCAAACACCCCGGTAAACCTGAGCAATACCTCACACAGTCCCAATGGGAAATCAGTCCTCTAGACTTTCTTCCTTTACCCCAGAAGAGACTCCAAGCCTACGTGTTTTGTGTTATTGGCAGCCCCATCACCCTACTCTGCAGGAATATACAAACCTCCAACGCTTCTGGAATTTCTCCATGAAATTCCCAGACTTGTCTCTATTTTAGCAGTGCAGTGGGGATTAAGATAACATACTTCGAGATACTTCCGAAATGTTTATTTCTGTTTCTTTTTTATTTTCTGTTACTCTCACTCCAACACTTCCTATTCGAAATGGGGAGAGGGCACTCACACATGCGCTACACATGCATCTTTCTCTCTGGGTGGAGGATAAACTAAACTACACAAAGCCTGTATCAATTCCACCCTGGTACCACTGTGCATTCACAAGCAACTCCTGGCAGAGTGGTAGGAGGAAGAAAGGAGACAGCCGCCCTCCTCAATCCGTTTTTAAGTCTGTTCCTATCTCTTGTTATGACTTTTGAGGAGTAACTCCTAAGCCAGCCCTGTACTTTCTCTAGCAGCTCTTGGGTAAAGGGTGGGGGGAAAGAGAGAGGACCAAGGGGAAGACCCTGACAAAACAAGGTCAAAAGCCAAGATATTCTTGGGCATGAAGCTAACCGAGATGTACAATTGCTGTCAGGAAGAGGTTTTGCTGGGATGTTTTGGATTCTGTGCTGGGATATTTGGGTTAAACAGGCCAGCTCCTAGCAGAAAGAGGTCTTCTGCCCTACAAGGGGCATGTGGCCACTGGCACAATTTCCCAGTTTACACAAGAACACTTTAAAACAACTTCTGCTAAAAAGCAAGGTGCTAATAATTCAATACAGGGATTAGCAATGCTATTTTAAGTTCATATTCATCCTCCCTCTTTTCCTCTTTCTTTACCTCAAACCTGCCCAGGGGATTCTCCATGGAAACTTGCCAGGAAACATCCAGCCTGTCCTCAGGCTCTCATGCTAAAGCTACAGGAACACACACCGTATGAGAGCTTCAAGGACAACAAAACTGGCATCCAGTTTTGGGGATTAACAGTAATTAATTAGGTTGATCACCCTGTGGGTACATTCTTCACAAACAGCCAGCAAGCAAGTAAAGTGCAAAACTCCACAAACAATACAGAAACAGAAGACACAGAAGTTGGAAGAAGCAAGTGGACACTGACAGCTATGTACCACAGTCTCACCAAGCTTTTGGGTTTTAACTGTGAACTTAAGTAAACCCCAAGCAACATAATGATGAAAACGCACAGCCAGTGCTTTTCTCCCTCAATCTAAGTACATACTATATGAACATACTTTGATTGCTGTTTCTCCCACACACTACAGTTTACCAACTTAGACAGTGCAATAAATGTCCACCTTGTATCATGAGATACGGTCTTCTCCTGAAAGACCATTCGAGGTACTGTTTTACAGCACTTGTACGCACACCTGCAAGGTCAGTATCTCAAGCATTGCTTGTGTGGCAGTGTCTCTCAACATCCTGGAAACCAGGAAGATTTCCACACAGAGAATAAGGAACGAACAGAAAAGTTACCACTGCAGATACTAAAGATATGGGCAGTGAACACAAGCATAAAGTTATAATGAAGAAAGGAAAACAAAATTGTTATCTTGAGGATCATGTTCTTCACATCAGGGACTAATAGAAGGGCCTGTCACCATGAGGCTGTGGCAGAAAAAGAGACAAAAACAAACTTTGTGGGATTTCCTGAAGTCAAAGGACCTGGATGCCCAGAAACCACCTCTAGAAACAGAATGGTTTCACAAGTAGAAGCAAATCGCAAGAGTGTGAAAAGCAAGGGAAAGATGATTACAGAGATCTGAGGGCAGTTCACAGTACTTAAGGGTCAGAAAGAAACAAGAAAAATTGAGTGGAAGGGGGAAAAAAAAAACACCAAAAAACCCACACAGCTGGCACTCTCCACTTTGTTTTTTGGAAGACTAACCCCACAAATCACAAACTAAAAATGTTTGAGGGATACGGTTGCATCGGAAGGTAAAAGAAGAGGTGAAAGAAGGTTGCACCAGGGAAGCGAGAGTTTGGAGAAAGCAGAGGTTAGAAAGAGGGTAGCAGCTGGAGTATTAAGGTCACAAAAAGGCCAAAGATATCTCTCCCTTTCATACAGCAACACTGCCACCAAGTACTGAACTCTTTGCAAAATCCCCGCTGTGCATATCATTGCTCTAATTGAACTTAACTCTCCAAGAGAAGGCAGGAAGCGCCTAGGGAAACCGTCTCCCGCCAATAATCTCCAGCGCTGCCAATTTTACAGGTCACTAATGGTGAATCCCCAGCCTGCTGCATGATTATTCCATACAGAGTTTGCTTTTGTTGAAAACTACACAGAGCAAGAAGTGAAAGTGTTAAACTCCTGCGACTGGAACAGGACCGTCCAGCAATGTCCAGACAGAAAACCCCTGTTAGCAGACAATCCAAGGTAGCAGAGGCCAGGGATACAGCTCAATCTCCTCTACCTGCACATGCACAAAACTAATCTCACAAAATGGCAGTGAAAAAGAGAGAGAGAGAAGATTTAACATTGATAAATACCCTGCCCACAAATGCAGAGGGACTCTGCCTTCTGGCAGCAGGCCGGTGGGAGAAGGAACCCCCAGATAGCTCCATCTCTCTCACAGCTCCATCCTGCCAATTACATTACTCTTTTGATACAAACATGCAACCAGACATTTGTAAAGAAATTGAGTTAGGCAGCACTAGCCTGCAAAATCAAATCAAACTGCCATTGGGATGTTTCATTACTTTGTTTACCACTGAAAGGCATTTCTCAGGTACTTGCAATTTGCTTTAGAGCGGGAAGAAAAAACCTAGAAGCTAATACAGTACATCAGCTTTCTGCAACACATACTGTAATTTTATTCAAACCATATCGGCAATCTCACACATGGGCTTCCACACTTCCATAGGATGTGTGAGCATTGTGGTTCTACCCCAGTGATAGTCTCTGTGCCGGCCAACTGGATTTAACAGGATGCATGCAAGTCACTACTCAATCAAATTCACTAAGCTTTTAACCTCCCCTCTTTACTTCAAATTTTCCCCCTTCTTTAATTTCCCAGCCTTGCTAACACAAGTTCTTTTCATTAGAATTTGCAATAGTAAAAGCAGGAAAGCTCAGCACAGGAAAGACACAGACCTGTTGGAGCAGGTCCAGAGGAGGGCCACAAAAGTAATCAGAAAGATGGAACACCTCTCCTATGAAAAAGGGCTGAAAGAGTTGGGGTTGTTGAGCCTGGAGAAGAGAAGGCTCCAGGGAGACCTTATTGCAGCCTCCCAGTACTTAAAGAAGGCCTGTAAGATGGGGATAGACTTTTTAGCAGGGCCTGTTGCAATAGGACAAGGGGTAATGGTTTTAAACTAAAAGAGGGTAGATTCAGACTAGATATAAGGAAGAAATTTTCAACAGTGAGGGTGGTGAACCCCTGGCACAGGCTGCCCAGAGAGGTGGTAGATGCCCCATCCCTGGAAACATGCCAGGTCAGGTTGGATGGGGCTCTGAACAACCTGATCTAGTTGAAGATGTCCCTGCTCACTGCAGGGGGGTTGGACTAGATGATGTTTAAAGGTTCCTTCCAACCCAAACTGTTCTATGATTCTATGAAACCACAAGCCATGGGTACCATCTTGGGTCACAAGGTAAACATAGTACAGCCATTTGCAGAAGACTGAAGAGCAAAGGAGACACACTAGCAGAACAGCCAGGCTTTGGGGTCGTTGGGCTTTTTGACACCTCTCCATTTGATAAATTTTAAAAGTTGCTGAATTAGACACATCTTGAAAACATGAGGAATTGTCAATAAACCAGGACACCAGTAAGAAGGGATCAGCTCCGCAAGTGCTATTAACTTATGAAAGGCTACAGAGGACTGGAGTAGAATCAGTCTTCTAGAGGAAGTGTCACAGCTGTAACACATAAGGAAAGGTCTGAAAGTCCTCTCACCCTTAAAAATAAAGCTAAATTTTAGTGTAAAGAGGCAATATTTCTCTTTGACCTAACATGGCCCCAGAACAAATTAATTTTACATCAGACTTGCCATTTCACCAGATGCAACAGCATGGCCTGATTAGCAATTTTTTCTTGACAGCCGAACTAAATCTAAAGCCTGCAGATTAAAACTCTGCTGGTAGAAGCCATTAGCTTAGTGAGTTCATCCATATTTCCCCAGCCAGAGAATCAATCCCTACTGAATTCAAGCTTCAGTTTGAAGTGTCAAGTCCTCCTGGTTGCAAAGATAACCTCAAAAACACAAACAAGCAATCTCTTCCCCAGATCTGTGGTGTGCCTGCTTTCCTGGCAATGCTGGAAAAAGTAGAGTGAAGTTAATGTAATTCTTTTGAGTTTCACAACCGCCTCCTGGGTTCTGAGCAACAGCAGCAAAACTGACACAAGAACAGTTTACCTGCCCCTGCTCTGGCTGCCCCTGAGAGTTACTGGCAGCGCAGCAGCTTGGTGGCTTGGACAGAAGTGGCAAGGGGGAGCCCCAGCTCCAGAAAGTCAGAAACCCCAGGACTACACAGAGCAACGAAGTAAAGACAACAAGAAATTACTTGTTCCTCCCAAAAGCAAAATGGGATTTTGAAGTGGTGAGATAGCACAAGCTACACATTTATCAGAGACTTGTCCTAGACAAACAGAAGCCAGTTTTGTAGAACACAGAGAGTAAGATATTTAGCCAAATAAAAAAAAAAAAAGGAGGTTGAAAACACTGGTAACTAAGCTATTAATCTGAAAGTGACAGTTGTGAAAAAGTAAAGCTCACAAGCCAGACAGAAATCCCAGCATTGTTCACCACAGCCCAGTGGTTTCACCATCTTTTTTGCTTTACTTCTCGCATAGCAGGAAAGACAAAAACCCTGTGCTGGGGGAAGGAATGGGTCTTGAAAAAGGCTTTTTAGTACTTGTAACTGGTGGAGCACTAGTAAAACTGTAAATGCCTTGACCTTATTATCAGCTACTAAGAAAAACAGTAATTCTTCATTAGACCCTTACTTACACAAATTATTGCATATAAACAAAAAGGAAATATCTGTTTCTTTGCCCAAGTGTAGCTGATGCATTCAGTCTGCCTTCTCAGTTGTGTGTGCCATCTCCCTACCCCAAATTGTAAGTGGATAAAATTAATGGGAAAAGCAGCATCTAAGGTTGAATTACTGATTATTAAATGAAAAACTGAACTAAAGTAGTTTTTAAATGGATCTTGATGTCACCCTTCTCCCTCGATACTTACCCTAATTTGATATATAGCTCTTGCTAATCACTCTGCAGTTCCAATAACTGAATCTATAGTGCGGGATGCTTCCCTTCAGCTGTCTTCACTTTCAATTAAACTTGTTTCTAGGCTTTGGCTGGTTTCCAGATGCATAGACGTCATCTAGCAAAGGACTTCCATTTATTTGCTTCCTTGTTAGTGTCTTGACATCAACAACCTGTACGATTTTCTGGACGCAAGTAAAAGGACTTAGATTTTGCTCCTGACCAAATTTGTGGGGTTTTAAAAGTGTATTTGGGGACGAAAAGCCTGAGATTTTGATAAAAGGCGCCATGCCACAGCATCACTACCCTTGATGGCTGGGAAGACGCGTGCCGGCTGGCAGGGCCCTGGCTTCCCACGCCCGCCTGAATTACTGAGGCCACTTCTTGAAGGACAGAAAACCAGAGGTGCGGCCGCCAGCGCAATGCTCCAGCCACAGGGGGCCTGATGCCGGCAGCTGCCCCCGCGGGAGCTGGGAAGCGCCCACAGCCTCCCTGCTCCGGGGCCTGGCGGAGGCTGGGAATGGAGGCCCATCCGGCCCCTCTTCCTTCCTGGAATTCTGGCCCCGTTGCCACAGCGACGGTGACCTCCGGCCTGGCCCCCCCCACCCACTCCAGGTTTCCCCTTCTCCTAAAAATACCATTTTTCAGCAGGAGCCAGCACAATGTTGGATGTGTGGGACAGGAGAGCTCCTGTGCCAGGCCAGCCACCTCCTCGCAGGGCCCTGGATCCCTGCAGGGCAGCCACAGGGGTTCCCCACCTCTAGCCTCTCACCCTCTCCAGCCCCCCAGCACAAGGGGGTCCCCAGAGTGGAAGCCTGCACCAGCCCCAAGGCTTTGCCTGCCCACAGTTCTCCAAAGCCAGACACCTGCCTCTGTAGTGGGGACACAGTACCCTGCAGCCCCAGGCAGCCCATGACCCGCCGTGGGGCCTGCAGACCCTCTTCTCGGCCACCATTAACGGGCAGGACCTCAGCCCGGCCCGGCCAGAGGGAGGCCAGGCCTGCCAGAGGCTCCCTGGGCGGGAAGCCCAGTGACACAGTGAAGATGAGAGAGGAAGGTGATGTCAGATTAATAAAAATAGCCTCCTGCCCCAACCAGAGTTTGAATAGTTTGGAGCAATTAGCTAGGCAAGCCCACGAGGTGGCCAGCCAGAGAGAACAGGGCAACTCTGGGGGAGGCGGCATCCCTGTTGAACAGAGCCCCAGTGAAGCCACCCAAACGTGTTGGTTCAGTTTTCTGTATTTGAAACACTTATTTTCTTAACTCCAACCTCCTGGCACTTCTGTTCTGAGAAACCCTGTATATACTACAGGAACAATAACTGGTTGGTATAGCAGAAGCTGCATAACAGAATACACACAAATATACGTCTGACCAAACCATACAGAATGATGGTATTTAAACTTTCAGGTCTGTTAAAAATTCAGTATGCAACAAGTTTACAAAGGCACACTCGGGCTTTAAGCTGACAGCATCCGTATGAAGATACAATACAAATGTCTAATTTTGCAGAGAGAAGGGGGACTTTCATACACAAAAAGGAAGAGCTAAAATTGAGGTATTTTACAGAAATTCTTTATAACAATGCAGATTCTTCCCTGACTTTTTTTTTTTTTTTTTAAATAATGGAAGTAGCCTTCTGGAGGTCAGAAATGGTTTTCTACCAACCGGGTTTTTAATTTTCCAGATCAGCCAAGGAGTGCTTTCAGCTTTTCAGAGAGATACTATTTAATTAATTTAGTGTAATTTAAAAGTGCAAAACATACACTTTTTTTGGACTACATATGGCAGCATCCTCATACAGCTCTGGGCATAAAGGAAATACAGCCTGCCTCTGCTGGTCCATGACCCATGCTGGCAACAATAGGTCCAGTGCAAGTTAAAGCCCCTGGGAATGCTGTCCGCAGTGTGACGTCTATGATCCAGCAAATACAAGGACACTCTGCATGCATATAAGTCAACAGCACAGAATATTGATTTCCATCCTCTTTCAGTAGGCAGAAGCATTTTAAAATAGCAGCTCATCTTCACTTCCATTCTTACTCAAGAAGAACAGTACAGGGCTCATAATAAGGCTTTAAAATCCAGCACTGGGGGCACCTTTGGATGCCGTAATTGTTACATGGGGCTGGGGAAGCATTTCACACGTAATTCACACTAAGCCACTCATTACAGGGCAACATGCTCACGGCATGAAAATCCAGCTTGCTCAAACACGACAGCTACAAGCTTTTGCAAAGTGAAGACGACTACAGAGTTTTCCTTTAGACGGCTTCACTGCTTCTGCTTTCTCAAAAGACAGGATGGAGAATATGGGAGAGAACAGGATGAGGGAGATGATAGACCTTAGATCCAGAAGGGAAGTCAGTTGATCACAAGCTTCTTGGCTGATTTTGCAGATATTCAGAGGCAGTTGCTCAAAGGCTAAAAGGAAAGAAGAGTACTCCTACTCTGCAGAACAAAATTATAATTGGTTGTATTACCTGCAGAAAAAAAGGCTGAAATTAATTTGTTGGTTGGGTGTGAAGAGGCTGTGGTACAAAATTAAACCTGCCTTGCTTTTAGGGAAATCAGCACAAAAAAGAGAGAGAGGCACAACAGCACATGATTCAGACAAAGTCATACTGTATACCAAGTGCTGCAGGCAAGTAGGTGCAAGAGAAATTTTCTGTGCCCTGGACATGCCGGCCTGATTGCATAAACTGCCCTAGATAGTTACAGAAATTATTTTCCCAGGTTTGCATTACAAACCAGCTTTCCTTTCCCCAAAGACATAATTTCTTCAAGCAGTCTAGCCAAATGCCGTTTCATCTCCAGGGCACTGCAAGCGCCTGCAGCCAACCTTAGAAAGGAGAGAAGCGAAGCAGGCAGGCTGAAGGGCTGGAGCTGTATCAGCAAGGGGTTAAAAAGCCCAGAGGAGGGAGGAAGCAGAGGGCTTGGGGTGCAGGGTGAAGAAAAGGCAGGCTTCAGGAGGGCCTCGGCAGCCAGGGCTGGTTCTGATTAAGCCCGCAGGATTGTGGAGCTGCACAGGAAGTGCTGGGGGGGCTGGGGGTCTCAGCCACTGCCATCCCAAACACACTAGAAATCTTTGTGTTCCAGCAGCACCATCTGGAAACAGTTAAGGGAGAAACAACTCCCAGGCCTTCCCTCCCAAAATGTAAAAAACAAAAAAAAAAAAAAAAAAAAAACAACACAAACACCAAAAAAACCCACACACTCTTAAAACCATTAAGCCTAGCCTCTTTGTCCCCCTCCTGGAAAGCTTCTCTCCCTGCAACCGCAAGGAACAAAAGGGCATCTATAAAAGGGAACTAACCCCTGAGTGCTGTGAGGGTGGCTTGCATGGCACAGTAGACCCCATGGCTCATGAGGGGCATCCCAAAGTGGCATCACAAGGGACAGAGACCAAACCCTCCGCCTCCTGGGCAGCATGTTGCTTCTGAAGCAATGCTGGTGAAAGACCATCCATGTCACTATTCTCATCTAGTAAGACCAACATGGGGAAAACATGGACAGCAAGTCCAACTGCAGCTAGAATATCCCCAAGTGGAAGATACACACCTTGAAGGCTCACTCTGAATTTTGGCCCCTTGGAAGCTCTTATTTCTGTGCCAAAAATCAGCACACAGATGCAAGAGAATGCACTCCAGCAGAGATGAATATTCCAGATGCATGCCAGAGATTTAATTCTGTTCTTAAGATGACAGAAAGACCACGATGTGAAGCACATCATCGTGGTGATACTCCCCTGCTGCCTCAGGGGTACCAAGAATCAGAAGGGTGACAGAGACTGACCCAGCCATTTCCAATCCCTGAAGGAATCCTCCCGATAAGGACTGGGACAGCCCATTAGTGCCCCAACACACGTTCTGGAAACAAAGAGCATGTCTGTCTCCAAAATGCCATTTGCTTGTATTTTGAAAGGGAAAAGGAGAGATCAAGACTGTTGAATTTTACCAGAATAAATCACCATATAACAGTTTATTATAGAGGTACTCCCCTTGCAAATGTTGCTATCTCCACAAGGAAGTAAAGCCTGCAGTGCTTTTACCCTTCCCTCCTTGCCTTCACCTTTATTCACCTCTTCCCCCACACATCAGTATTTTTCAGGGTTTTTCTTCTAATTGGACACCCAAGTGCTACACATTTGCCTACAAAAATGTGGAAACATATCAAAACAAAATCAAAGCTAACCTTTCAACATGCCAATTAAGCAATTATATATGAAAAGTAACAAGACTTATTCCTGCTGTAACACAATGCCATTCCACTGCAGAAAACACACCTTTGCTTTTCTTCTTATAGCCACCCTGTAACCGAGTGCCATCTCTTTAAGGGCCACAGACAGTCTGGATGGGATGTGGCCACATGCCAAGGCCCTCTATAACTGGAGTGTAATTCATAAAAATAAGAAGTCTTAAAATAACAGGTTTTCTCAACCATTAACCAAGGACTCCTTGGAATCCACTTCTGTTAGACAAACCTCCTTGCTGCTCCTGCAAAGCTAACTATTGCTAATCGTGATTTCGCCAAGATGCTAGCACAGTAGCTGTGGTCACTTCTCTCTACTGAGTATAGGAAAAGAAAGAAATCTTGCCTAAGCTACCAGAAATACCCACCCTGGACAAAGTGGCTATGGCACTAGCCTGGCACTATGGTAGGCTATAGCTGATGCCACAACCTAGCCAAATAATTTACGCTGGAGGAATGAAGCATCCCAGTGCAGGCAAATGGTCATTGCTAGAAAGGGGTTAGAAGGCAGCAGAAGGGAGCACTAGTCAAAGAATCTCTTTCCATCCCAAAGGAGGAACGCCACCTCTCTGGAGTAGTTTTGAGAGGAGTTTCAGTACGTGCTTTGTTTTGAAATTGTAATAGAAAGGAAGACAGACCTGCCCTTCATTTGGAAAGCTGCATCCAAAAAGTCAGGAGTGTGCTCAGCAAAGAGAGGAAGATTCAAAACAGACCACCACCAAACCCAGCTATGGGGGCAAAAACAGGCATTTACAGTAAGTTACTGTTTCCATTTTGTTGCACACAGACACAAGGCAAACCACTTTTCAGGGATTTCTAAGAGAGATCGTGTTACTGTGGAGAACAAAATTATCCAGCAAGGTATCTGTGAGTGGTCTGAATTCTTCAGTTTGGCCCAGATAGGAGTGCTAGCCCTGCTTGTAACGGAAGAGCTGCTGCTTGTATTCCACCCACAAGGGCCAAGAACTTTATGCATTAATGGAAAAATAAAGTGAGAGACTGCCAGCAGTCTCAGGCATTGGATATTCTTATACTATTGTACATGCTGTGTTTAAATACGGCCGTCAACCACAAAAATAAGATTGCAATTAAACAGCAAGAGGTCATAGGAACAAATTGGGCCTCTGAAAGGTCAAGACAGGTGACAGAGATCTTTGTGGTGACTGCAGCATTAAAGCACCAGGCTGCTGTACCCCAAACAGGTCTGCCAAACAGGCAGGAGATAGACACGGTTCTTGCCTGCAGCATTCTGCAAAGCCTGTAACGCATTTCCCTCATTTTACCAGCTTTAGGTTTAGTTAAAGCCCAGGAAGTCCTCAGAAAGAGCGCACAACCTCCTTACAGAGCCTCAGTTCCACCCTATTGTCTTTACAGATAGTCTGAAGCCACTGGAAAAAGACCCACACACCTCCCCAGGAGGTCTCAAAACCCCTGGATTGCACATTCCTGCCAGCACCACACAAAAGCATCAAAGCCCCTTCCCCTCCCTGCCTGCAAAACAATGTAATAAACAAGCCACTCTACCAGCAGTGGAACTAACCGAAACTAGTTCCTCGCAGATTTGTACCCTCTGCCCCCCGGCCACTTCCCATCCCAGCCTCCCACAGCTATAACCACAGCCCCCCTCACCACGTCCCCGCCATGGTCCCGCCAGGCAGAAGGGAGCACACGCCACAGTGCATCCAGACCAATCCGTCTTGCTCCGTATGGAGTGTGCAATCCACGAGTCCTGACCGCCTTGCCCTCTGCGCGCCACTCGTCTGCATCTCTCTCTCCCCCATCACCGTTTTTCACAAAGTTTTTAGGAAGGCAATAGCATTACAATTCTACCAACTTTTAAATGTACGTGTGGGAAGGGATTGTCACAGCACATTCACATAAAACTAGTTTCCTTCACAATTTAGTCTAAAAACCTCCTCTGTGTGCAATCCCTGAAGACTTTCTTGCATTAAGAAGTTACATTTCCCTCCTTGAGCCTACAGATGAAATGCAGAAGAGAAGATATCTAAAAAACACTCGGCTCCTGAAATTACAGCATCGTGTATCTTCCTATGCGGCACATTCAGATGAAGGAAACAAAAAAGGGAGCCACCCTCCCACTGAACACACAAACATCTTAAATTAGGTACAGAGAAACTGGAAGTATAGCAGACTCCTGAACTGGAGCAGACCAAAGGCACCATGGCAAACAGCAAACAAGAGGGCCAGGCAAAATTTCAAACCATGCCAAAGCACCACTTGCCTTTTTTGTTTTATTTCAAGGTTTCTTTGTAAATACAGCCAACATGTTCATTCAAAGCTCTAGACAGTTGTAGCCCTATAAATTCAGTTCTATGCGCTCCTTCCTTCTGCACACTGGGTAACTGCTGCTCGGCCCAATTATAAAGAGATTTAAACTCAACTCTCTTGAGCTACACAGTGATATGAAACACCTTCTAAGAGCATGGTTTTTACTCAGATAGAGTCAACCTCAAAAACCATACTACTAAAGGAAATCAGCCTGTTTCCCACCCCCCTCCTCGCTTCCAAGTGTGCATCCCCTATCTCATCTCTTGCATGTTCAGTAGGGATCACAGAACACAGCAAGTCTTATCAGCTTCCAGATCCTCCCAGAAACTAGTCCCTCAAAAAGGAGAAGGATTAGCTTCATGAACAAAGGTGGTCACTACAGGCCACGTAATCCCTAACACCTGTACAGGAGGGTGTAGGACCACATGGTTGGAGTCAGGGAGAAGGCAGGGCTCCTGATGAAAGCATAGTCTTAGATCAGCTTAAACCAATGATGAAACTGCAACAGTGTGAGCTTTGCCGACAAGCCTCCTTCTTAGAAATTACCAGTCCTTGACCTCCATTCATTTCAGAGCCTCTTACACAGGCATCTTTAACACTGCTTCAAGATTCAAAGTTTTTACTGTCTTGAAGAATTGATCATAAGAAACATCAAGCAATTATCTGAGGCAGCAGAAGAAAGTCTTATTTCTGATCACATTTCATGGCTTCCCTTCCTCATGCCAAAATGTTTCCAATAGTGTATGGCCTAACCAGATACAGGTGATGTTTGCTCATACTTTTCTCCTTTCTTCATCCCTCAGAAGCAGGGAGTAATCCAAGCCTGCTGCCACTCTACCAAAGAGTAAGTTAAGTTAAACGTACTTAAGTAAACTTTCATGAGCAAAGGGATGCTCTATAGATAGTAGCCATGAGTATCCAAAACCAAGCCGCCATACTCATTCTGTTAATTATTTACAGTGCTATGAGAATCCAGGAGGGAAAACACATTTTTATCAATTATATCTGCCCACACTTGGTAGTTAGTTTTCAGATCAGTAACAGGGGAGGACCCATAAAAACAGATGCTAATATTTTTCTCCCCACTGGATTTGCAAAAACACACATAGACCCCTTTTGTTTTCAGTGCTTTGGATTTGTGACCTCCATGACTTTCACACAAAAAGCACCACTCTTTGCTACAGGCCCATAAACCACTGTCACAAAAAGATGCCAAGGATTTGACAAGACTAACTGCGGAAGTATTGGCTGACACCGATTCTGGGGAAGATGTCGACAGTAGGATGAGGCATGCAGAAGACTTCACTGTTAAACATCCTAAAAGTACATACCCGCAGTCATCAGAGCTATCCATATTTTAGAAACATTCCTGCTTCTCTGCCTGATGCCACAACCTCCAATAACAAGATCTGCATACGTCCAAGAGCCGCACACATCCAAGAGCTGAGAGACTCTATCTCAGCTTGGAATATGACCTGGCTTCAGTGATTAATGCTTTCATTAACCTCTCAGCTGGACTACAGCATGGTGACACAGTGACAGCATGAAACTTCAGCTTTTAGAAAACTCCAAATCACACAGAAATTGAAGCTGACAATTACATGCCTTGAAACAGTGCAGCTCTCCATACAAATGGCTCAGCAGATCTCAGGGTGAACATTTACACAGGCCATACTGCAAAACACCCTACTCTTGAAGCCAAGGAGCATCAAAAACTTTATCACTTTCCAGAAGTGGCAGGCACACACTTAGTTCAAATCCTCCAATAAAAACATGTAGCAATACCTTTCTTTTACATTTAAAAAAGTGAACAGAAATCTTCAAAAACTAATCTTGAAGGATCATATACTGCTTTTCCTAAAGTGGGTAGGAAAGAACAAACATCATCTCATGATATTAGTCACATTCCTTAATGCATTACAGGAAAGTACCCAAACTGTGATCGCAGAAGATAATGTTGTGTGTGTACATAAAATGTACATTTGTGCACATATATTACCCATATCTATAGATGAACCTGACCAAAACTGAAACATAACAGACCCCTAAACCTTCCAGGCAACAACCAACACCAGGGAGGCTTTGCAGCACTAAAACTGTCACAGAAAGGAAGAAAGGCCTAGGAAAGTTGCTGGATTTGCAGTGCATCTTCCTAGCGACAAAAATCAAATATTGAGGCACCAACACTACCACCTGCAGTGTGTAAATGTGCTAAAATGAAGCTTGTAATCCTCCTGGGTGAAAAACCAAACCTCCGAAATCCCATCCCATATGAAGACAGCATTGCATCAGTCAGAGTCTATTGAAAGATAGCGCTGGTGCCTGGAGGATTACTTGCAGCTTTAAAGCAGCAGCAGAAAGAAAAAAAAAAAAAAAAGATGCTGGAATTTCACACAGATGCTGCTGCTGCATGGGAAAGCTGTTATCAGCTGCACAGAAAGGTATTGTACAGATTCAGGACAGCAGGGTTGAACACATCCAAATCACAGATTGAATGAGATTGCTTCTCTCCCCCACTGATCTTCAATCGGATCAGGAGGGTGAGGGAATGAGCTGGAAATCTGCTTCCTTCTGGAAACAGTCAAAAATCTCCTGAGGGAAAGAAAAGAGAGGGAAGGAAGAAGAACAAGTTTTCCCTTTCTCCTGCTGCCGTTACTAAAAACAAAATGGGTATAAATGAGAAGCTTCAAAACTTAAGATGTCTACTACACAAAAATAATATAAAAGCATACAGCCCCAAGCTCTGGTTGTGGCAATTCTAGCTCTCTCATGCATTCTAGAAGCCATATACAAGGCTTAGCTTCTCAACCGACTACACATAGGCCTCATCATTCATGAATTCCAGTCCATCAGCTTTTGTATTTACTTCTGGAGGGGCTGAATGCTTTTGCCCACAGCAAAACCACATTTCCAAGCCCTGTGTGCTAATGGGAAAGCGCCGCCCCAGACCTTCTCCCAGTTGCTGCATAAACACCACCGCAGGCTTCACACCTCTGCAACCTGTTGTTTCCCTTCCACTCATCCAACTTTAAAAGCAATAGGAGGAAGCTTGTTTCAGACATCTCCCTCTCCTCCGTTGACAGGTAATAGTACACCTCTCTCCATTCCTCCCTGTACGAAGGACAAAATGGGCAACATTATCCTCTGCTCCTTTCCTTCTAGCCTTTTTGATTCAATCACCAGTCAACGCTCACAGACACAAGCAATGATCTAGGCTTTCCTGGGGTTTGTTTTGCTTCTCTCTCCACTGAATCACTTCAAATCCCCTCTGCCCTTTGCTGAAGAGAAGCCACAGCAAGCAATACTGCAGTCATCCCTTCAGAGGTAATGGAATACTCCACTGCTCCAGGCTTGACTTGAAGCGGGGAGAAGGACAGCACATCCTTCCCGCTGGGTTCCATCACAGCCACACACTGCAAACTGAGGCTGGGGAGATGAGCGGCGACTCTGAAAAACTTTGCCTTTGGCTGAGGGGCTGACATTCATCAGGAACAACTTCCTACTGGCCAGTAGAAAGGTGTACCCCTCCAGTATCTAGCATTTGCTCTGGTGTGAAAGGACTGTGTTTCTCTCTAGAAGGAAGCTCCATTTTCTCCAGCATCTGTGAGACCCTAGGGCCCCAAAGCACTTTATCAAACACTAAAAACCCAGAGGGCTGTAACAGCACAGGATTTTAAAAAAGAAAAAAACAAGCAAACAAACAAACAAAAAACCAACCAGCCCCTACCACTTTGTACCCAGTCTTTTACAGATCACCTCTACTACAGAAATCAGTTTTTGAGGGAAATTATTGGTCACAATTCTGATTATTACTCCTATTTTTCTCATTAGATACACTAGTTCTTAAATATCAACATAACTACTAAACAAAAATTCAATCAAAAGTCAAGGCTGATTTATTCATCAAAATCACCAGAAGGAGATTCTGGACAAAAAGTACGAGACAAAGAAAGGGCTGATTTACATGATCCAATTAGAGGTGAAAAAACACTCCTCTGTGCAGCCAGGAGGAGGACCTGAAACTCCATCCGACCCTGTCAACCGGGACCAGGGAGCACACTGGTAAAAGGAAGCTTCCCCAGGGACCAGCCACCTGCTGTAATTGCCTAAAAAAGAAAATGCAGAAGAACAAAGAGCTGGGATCAACACAGTGAAGACGGTACCAAACACACATCCAGAAGTTCTTAAAAAGAGACATGATAAACTCCTCCAGAAGTATAAAACTTGTCTTTGGCAGCTTTTATGAGTTGTGATAATGTCAACAGTAGAGATCTGCTAAATGTTTAACAAAAAAAAGTATTCAGATTAGTAAGACTAACATCATAGGCGAATGGGAAATGGTTTCCATTAGGACAATAAAGGAAACATTTCCTCTCAGAAAATGTGAAACAGGAAAAGACGAGAACCTCAAATTGTGTGTAAAAAATAAGGACGAGGTTTGCAGAGAAATCCATGCCATGAAGATGAAATACAGATAGGATACCAGATACTGCATATGGAGAGATGGTAGAAAAAGATTAGGACCCGGGAGCCCAGGCAGACGTCAGCACTGCTGCAAGGCAGAGACAGATATAAACACACGCAAACCTGCCAACAACCCTTCAAGCAGCGAAAGGGCCAGCGCCCACCTACGCCGTGGATGGAAAGACCGTGTGGCAACTCAGCCTCACCGATCCACGGCTACAAAGCTCCAGGTCGAGCTTGGCGCAGGCAGCCGCACCCCCGGGCCCCACTCCCCTGAACACACACGGCGCGGGGTGCCCCGGGGCAGGCGCAGCAATGAATTCATCACCGGGTGCTGGCAGGGTGCCCCGATACGGGGAATTCAATAGGAACAGCGGGCCGAGGAGGAGTGAATAATTCAGGCAGCCCGCTTGCTTACACGTCAAGGAAAGACGAAGCCAGCTTGCACCGCCTTCAGCCACCCCGCGCTTATGTTTGGGGTCAAAACAGGAAGCCGGGGCCTGAGCACCACACGGGTGGGCAAGCCCCACGCTGCCTGGGAAAGCCACCGGCTTGCCAAACCGTGCCACTCTGGCAGGAGCCGGGGAGCCCTGCCTGCCCTTGCCACCAGCGGGAGCGGAGCGCCGAGGCGCTACACAGCACCGCTTGTTCCCCTTGCACACAGCTCCCTGTGTCCCGCCGGGAGGGAAAAGCCACCGGGAGGGTCATGTGCTCTCCATCAGCCCAGCTCCCAAAGCTTAAAGCAGAAGGGGACGGAGGCTAATCTCATCTCGCAGCTACCACTCTGCCCTAGGAAAGGCTAGCATTAGATTAGTCTATCAAAAATAGGAAAAGCTGGGGGGAAAAAAGAGGGATAAGGGAAGACAATAAAAAAAGTGTTGGGGATATGAAAAATGTTAACCTTCAAAGCAACAGGGTTACTGACTCAACATTGCATCATGCAGCAAAGGAAACAGCTTTTGGAAAAAATCCTCTGTGCCGGTCAGCAATGTCTACAGGTGACCAGGAGCACACAGAAACACTGGGGAGAGTCTCCATCTCCTCCACCCAGATTGAGAACAGACACCAATTACAAGTCAACATACTCCAGAAACATGATTTCTTCTTGCTGCCACTAGAAATGGGAAGACCTCCAGGCAAGGGCAGAAAATATCTCTGGATTTCTTTCCTTTTTTTTTCCAAAAAACACATCTAAAGCTGGAACTGTTCCACTAGACCTCGAGTCTCGAGGCCAGAAGAGACCTGGCAGATCAACCCAATGTTCTGGACGCTCCCATTTGTAAGGCATGCCTCCCCCAGCACATGCTGCAACACAGCAAAAATGCCTCCAGCACACAAGAAGCATGCTTCCTCCTCCCCCAGCCCAGCAGCCAGCTTTGCCCCGAGACCAGGTACCCTGCGTTATCCCAACGGCCAGAACAAAAAAGCATGCCAAGTAGGCCACGGCATGAACAAACAGCGGTTACAGCACCCGACGGCGTGACACAGAGCCTCCCCACACACTGGGCGGCTGGTAACTGCACCGAGTCAGTCTTCACCATGAGGAGTTCTCCCCACCATTTCTTCTGCTCTCAAGGACTTTCCAACCAACTGATTTGGGGCTGAGCACATCACGCGGTGGCAGCGCCAGCACTGTCCCAGCAAGCTGTACTTCCCGGGCACCGTGCTACGGCTCACAGACATGCTCAAGCAAACAGCATGTGTGATGGCATTGTACAAGGCTAAGCAGATCAGGTCCACCGTGCTCAGTAGGAGCCCCAGGGGGAGGGGGGGGAAATCTCATTTGCTACCTACTCCTTTTCCTGCACAGGCAGACAGACAGGGCAAGGCATCTTAAGCACAGATTACACATCTCCCTGGGGCCTGCCAGGACTTAGACTGTAGTTCAGCAGACAAAGAACCCCGAACCGAACATGAAGCCCCAAGTAAACCCCCACAAGTCTAGATTCCAGCAGCAGCTTCTTTATCTTCACTGCATTTTTTCTATTTTTTAAAACTTTTTTTGGCAGTCTGCTAGCTGTCACAAAGGTAATGTTTGGAATGCAGAAATCTGCACCAAAAGCTGTGCAGAGAGAAAACCATAACAACTATATTTTAGCCAAATACACAGCATATTTAGATCAAGCCTTTTGATGCTTTAGATCCTACTGTACAAACATCTGCAAACCAGTAGCTTTTCCTCTGTAAACCAAGGTGGGATGAGAGAGACGGAGGAGAAGAGTATGAAGTCCCTCTCAGTCTAAATCTCTCATTCCTTTTAACAAACAGGAATTACTGCATCATTAGATTTAGTGGCAGTACTTAAAAACAAATCAGATTTGGTGAGAGGAAAACAAAGCTATTGACTCCTGACATTTACAACTTTGAGTATATTAGACCAGCTCCTCCATTTATATTTAGTACATCAGTAAAGAAAGCAGCAGTCTCTAATTAAACAGATGCAGCACAGTCTTTACTGAGGGATCAAATGCAGCAGAAACCTTCCTCTTCCTGGTGCCACAGCTCCCTGGGAAGCCGGGCTCTCGCACGCTGCGGAAACCATCCCAGCCAAGTGAGTCACCGCTGCTATCCCAACGGGGCACGATCCGGAGGGCAGTTGGAAACAGCTGCTGGGAGATAACCGAAACAGGGAAAGAAATTCAGACAAGGTCCACATTTTGCCTGCTCCAAGAGGACTGTTTTATTCTTCTCACTTTGTCTGGACCACAAGCCTCCCCCATGCCTCCTGGGACTGTTTCCCCATCGAAGGGGATGACAACCATCTCTTTAGCTTCACTGACACCATGATGGACTCCAGGAGACGTGCCTCTTGCTCACCAGGGAGGGCCTCCTGGAAGAGCTACTGTGCAGCGAGGTCTCAGGCCATCTCCCTAGCACGAGAGAAAAGGAAAGCAGCGCAAATTGGAGGGGACAGAGGGTTGTGATTTGGGGGTGCACGGCTGTGTCAAACATTGCCAAAGCAGTTTTTGGTATCCCTAAGTTTTTACCGAAGCTGCAGCCTTACAGCTCTCACCTACTTCCCCAACTCAAATCTTTCAAGGAATTTAATTGATTTCCTACAAGCTTCTCACTACAAAATGCTCCCTGTTTTCCCCATGTTTGCACTGCACTGAGTACAAACAGCACCGTCACTGCTTGGGCATGTGCTGCCCAAACTCAGTGAAAAAATATGAAGGATGCAATTTCCCTTCAGCTTTAAATTCACTACGAAAAGCATGAAAACACAGCATCTGCCATATGACCACACAACACCTGCAGATATATACGCAGGTCCATAATCAAAATGTTTTGGCCTTCTATTGGCACAGCAGCACACAAGAACCAGCAATGCATCCTGAAACATAACTGACAGTTTTCATAACCAATCTTCCTCACTCCAAGAAAACTGGAGTTATTTTACATCATGACCTTCAACCTACAGGCAACAGAAAAGTAAGAGCCGAGCAGGAATATTTACAGAGAGGAAACAGATAGACAGGGGCCAGATTAGTTTCTTCAAGATGTATAAAGTTTTCCAGCGCCCTGTTTCAGTTTCTGGGCCAGCTGAGAGCCACCGAGCAGCACTGCACCCAACTGCAAATGTGAATCTCAATCCCGAGATTCCCCTTGACAATCAAAGGAAGGGTGGGAATCTCTCGGTGAGCCTGGCCAGGAGGTGGAAATTGAGCATATTCGGCCAAACTTCATTACAGGGCATCTCCGGCCTTTCTCTCCTCTGCTGCTTGCTCACTGTGACAGCCAATCTATCAATCACACAGCTCATCAGCACGCAGTCATCTGTCCCCCCTCTGCCCACACCCTCCCCTTACGCTCCCCAGCATGCAGCAGTAATTGCCTTTCCTATTAGCCCACAGCGACAAGAGCTGCCATGGCAACTAGCAATGATTTTAATAAGTTTGGTCTGTTTTCAAGGGCAGCACGCACGTGCCGGCACATAAGTGCGTTGTGGACGTGCACCAAAGGGAAGGAGGGCCTGCCATCAGCTACAAAGGCAGAGTTGAAAATACAGTTGATCGGAGAAACCACACACGAACAAACACTTATCCTCCTCCTCTGCAGGAGGGGAGGACAACCGCTCACTCCTAAAGGAGTGCGCGAGAGGTCGACAGCGGTATGCGGTACCAAACAGGCAAAGGACCCTTCTTGCGAGAGCTACAGATGCTGCCCAGGTGACAGAAGTGATGTGCAGCTGCACTGTGGGTACAGCGTGCCACGTCAACCTACACACAGCTGCTCTCGGTGCCGGAGAGATGGGCACAGCAAGCGGGTGACACCACCTTCCCTCTCAAAGGGGCAGCAGAGGCACCCCAGCTCCTTCAACAGCTTCTCTTCCTCCAACACTATCACAGTCTCCTCTAAGGTCATTCTCTGCATCTCCCGGGCTCCAGAAAGTCACCATGCAGTTACTGGTTAAAAAAAAAAAAACCCAAAAAAAAAAAAACCCCAAAAAACAGTATTAAAAACAGAAAGGTTTTGCCATCGTTGCTGCGCGCACACACAGAAAACTCCTGCTGACTTACTGCTTTACTTTAGACTCTCAGCATCCTGGGGTTACCTGTCATGGTCTCAGCTACAAGCGTCTTCCCTCCTCCCAACTGCACTCACAGGCAGGACCTTCCTGGCACCTGCATCCTTCCAGCACGCCACAGCCCCCCAGGACACCCCGGCTCCCCAGGCAGCTGCTGGTGCCCCATGTGCCTTGTGCCCTTCCACACAGGCCAGGCCTGCGGTACCTCAGGCTCATCTGCAGATTGGTTTAAACTACCATGGAAGATGCAGTTGCTGTACACCAACAGTGAAGTTGTGCGTTACAGATAAAACTACTCCTACCTGGCGGGATCTAAAAGGCATGATCCCACACCCCTCCCCAAACAAACAGTGGGTTCACAAGCCATCCCCTCTTTTTAAACATGACCTTGCAGGCAGACAGCCACAACATCTACCACAGTGGAGTCAGCTGGATTTAGTGATAAACTCCTCTTTGGCATTACTCATTTTCTATGAGATCATGAAAAAGAAACTTGGAGCCAAATGGGGAGCAGAAGGAAAGGATCACTTCTTTCAGCAGCTGTTTACCATCAGATCAGCTTAGCCTTGAGGTAAGGCTTCACTCGATGCACCCCAACACAGGGAGTCACTACACAGGGGGTGTGCCTACTGTAGATACCCCACGGACACAAGCCCTTGGTGGCTCAGAGCAAAGGGGTATTATCAATCAGACCAACCTACACCAGGTGGCCTAACACTGCTTAACCCAGCAGTACTAATAAAATTCATGCTTTGCAAATGTTGTAATACTACTATTATTTTTTTTTTAAAGCCTTTTTTAGGTTTGGCTTAATCAGCTGTTTGTCATCCACTCATCAACTGCTACAAAGGGACAGTTTCTGCTATGCGAACTGCACCAATATCTGTAACTCCACATAAAAAACTTGAAGCAAACAGACAAGAAAAGCAATCCTGGCATGGTGAAGCCCAGATTTCCAAATCGGCTGCAAGGATAAGCATACAGTATCATCCTAGTCTCATAAGCTACGCTGACTCATGGGAGAAGGCGTTAAAAAAAAAGGTATCTGTACAACCTTTTCCACCATACCACGTTTTGCACAAGCTAAAGAAAATACGAAACATCTCTAACAACAGGATGCAGATCCATATATGTATTTAATTTTAAGTTAATTTTGGTGCTAGGGAAAGATGCTGAGTTAATAGCATACCTTCTGTTAACATAGCAAGCTGATGCAGCACCAAGATGGTAGCAGCGCGCAGCTCACCATGCATTGCCAACACCCTCCAAGGACCATCCTTAGATGGACTGGGCAGCAATTAAGCCAGGAGGCCACCTAATTCAAACCAGGGGAGGAAGGATGGACCACTGAACCCAGTGCTCTGAGATTTCTGCTTCTCAACAGGTGACCTGGCGGAGTTGTTTCCTTCCTCTGTGTGTTACATCGCACCACACTTTTCTTCCTAACATGAAAGCTATGCAATTACAACCATTAGGATTTAAGAAGAGCTCTAATGCATACAAGGATATTTAACTGATAAAACCAAAGGATTAAATCTATGAACAGGAACCAAAAGATCTGTTTTGATTCCTGTAATGCTATCTGCCTTGAATAAACTCTGTAGATACATTAGTCTCTGGCTAGCCCATACAAGACAAAAAACCTCACGCTACCTAACGCACTTGAGCGACTGAGCCACACTGGAAGTGGTGGAGAAAAAGGACTTCTGGGAACCTTCTCTATTCCCTTCGTCTGACATCTGAGCCGTGACAGTGAACCTCTCTCCCAAACAATAACAATAGTTCATTTTGCTGTACATCCTCCCTTTCCAAGCAGCACATGAAAATGATGTTCCATCCTTGCCAGATTCATTGCTGCCCAGGGGGTTAAATACAGCAGCAATGAATTGACCAGTCTTGTTAATTTAATTCAGCTACATGGGAAATCTGTAAACAGAAGCAGAAGCCATAACAATACTATCAGAGGGCTGTGAACACAGCATTGTATAATTTGCTTTTGGTTATCGTTGCTAACTGTGCAAGGAAGAATAAATTTTCATACCAGACATTTTACATTTTTACTGTTTAAGCTCTTCCAGGTAAGAATAAAGTTTCCTATAGGCACATCGTTTTTTCTACTCTGCCAATTAACTTCACACATAACATGCTGAAATGGCATTTGACAAAACACACTTCCAGCAACTCCAACCCAGGGCTAATTTAACAGTAGCCGGAGGTGAAAGTCTCCCTCGAGTCACCAGGGAAGGCAGCACCACCTGCCCTGGCTCCGTTGGAACGGAGCAGCCTTCGGGAGATGAGTGGTACCACATCCCGTCCTCCCTTCCCACTACAATCTTATTTCCACAGTGTATCTGTTCAATCACAGCCCATACAAAATTAATTGTAAATTGTTTCTAGCAACTTCATGGAGATAGTTGCCTCCATGACAAACACTATGCTTATCTACAGATGGTTACTGCATATTCTCCCGAGAATGAAGCTAACCACCCAACAGCTTCTGCACCCCAGGAAAATCCATACAAGACAGAAAAATACTTACCTAGGAATTAAAGTTGAGAAGTGACCCATTAAGAAGTTTTCAACTACTTAGTGTGACTGTATTCATCATCAAAAACCTGGCCAGGAAGTTAGAGGCAGAGAAAGCCTTACAATGGTAGGAATTCACCCATGGAAGGGGAACAATGCCACATGTTTACTCCTGCCCAAAGGACCCAGAGATTTAGGGATTGTCTTTAAAATCCTATTCTGGAAACGAAAGTAAAAATTGCTAATCCCAGAACCAACCAGACAGATCTACAAACCTCTGAATCTTAATTGCAAACTCCCAAGAATTCCGGCATCAAGAAATTGGTGACCTAGAATAAGAAAATGCTTGGGAGAATGGACATAAAAATTGTTTCAGACTAACCCTGAGGATCAAGTAAACCACTTAGGTCAAGGCTGGTCAGTTTGTCCACTGCACTATACCTTTTCCAGAACATTTGCATCATGTCTTTATCAAGCACCAAATCCAAGAGAAGCAGCCCCACATAATACCTTACAATAGATATGGGAGTCCAAGCATACAGATTTTATGCTTATTTAGAGATAAACATAGACTACAGAGTTCATAGAGGAGCTTGTCAGCAGCAGTGACAAAATAGCTGACACCAGGCATCTTGGAAAATTTCAGTGCACAAAGGAGTCAAAGACACCCATCTCCTGCTACACCTCCCAAGGATGGTCAGGGACACCAACTACTTAGGACAGACTGTCACAATGTTCATGTTATAACCAGAGGATTCCTCCTTTCCAGGGGACAGGACCACTCTCCCCAATTTGCCTGCAACCCACACACCAACAAAAACAGCTAAAACCCAACAGAAACAGGAACATTTTTATCACAGGATAGGCTTCACCAGGCCTAGTGAGGCACTATCCATTCCCCACCTGCTTGTTGAAATATGCAGACTGGCTAGTCTTTTCCCTGTACATAGAGATGCCTCAGATTTCCAGATGCCGGCATGATAAGGAAGGAGAACCAGATCACCAAGGGTGAAAAATAGCGACTGGTACCGAAAGGATGGAATAAATGCAGAAAGGATGAAAAAATGCTACATCAAATGCTGCACTGCAAAGCAAGCAGTCTCTCTATTCAACTCCAACAGAGCTGCCAATCCCTGCTCTGTGAAGCTAGCAAGACTGTATGCTACTTCTATGGTAAATGCCTGCAGTAATCATGAGTTCCAAAAATGAAACAAACACAAGGCTCAAAAAAAAAAAAACAAACCCCAATGCAAAAATCTATCTTCCTGTTTTCACTGGAAAGGTCATGCCTATTTAAGGAAACCTTCCCAAGCAACATGGACATGCTCCATCTATATCCATCAACTAACAGCCCAAAGTGTAATCACTCATCAAAAAATTCCTAGTGCTTAAAGGAGTCGTGGTCCAAGCTGCAAATCCCACTCATGCTCATCCTGGCATGCAAAGCAGTCACGAATACCTGATACCACTCAAGACGAAAACATCAACCATTGACTAGCAGAAGAGGAATCCTTACTCAGCCTTTTAAGCATTGAATAATAGGAGGAAAACACACACACAACAAAAAGTCTCACAGCACCTCCATCTATTCTAGTCACCACCTTCCTCATGAGAAACATCCATTCCCAGGAGAACCTATACAATGGGTACAGTCTGGCTGAAGAGATACACTCGGTTATGTTCTCAACCCCATAGACAGAGGTTTCATGACAGAATATGAAGCATCAAGAATTCTTAGTGGTGCTAATTTCTGATTTATTGACAGAAAAAGTTATTTTTCTGAGACTGCAGTATTTGGCACTGACCACATGATGCTCCTGTTGAAAGAAGACAGAAGAGATCAGGCAAGATGATGAAATGCAGCAAGTCTTTTCCAGAAAGATGCAACCATTGGACAGAGGCACACACAAAAAAACAGACCTAATTACAAGCAGCATTTCAATTTCCTGGCATAGCCACACACAGACATATATATAGACACATATATCAGACAACTGGTCAGACAGCATATACTGAAATGCCAGTCTCAGTCTCATTCACCACATCCAAGTCCATCACAACAATCCAGTTCTTGGACAAGACTAGCTCATAGGTCAGAAGTGGGCACTAGAAGAAGGGATGGACAGATAGAAACACTACAAAGAGTTAAGTCCCACTGTAACCCTCTTTATTTGAAAAATCAAAATCCACAGTTGGTCCATTTCCTTTTTTCTTCCTTTTCTCCTCTTCTGTGAAGATTTCTCCTTCCCATAGTTGATGTTTAACCATCACACAGACAGCACTGTTCACAAATGCCACTACCACCTCTGCTGAATCCATCCCACCCTGGCAAGCGGTAGCCTTTCCTCCACTGTTTGTCACTGTGACTGCTCAGCCCTGCTCTCACAACATGAGGCACTTGGCATGCAGACCACCACTCTTAGGGAAATCTAACTAGCCCAGGAAGTCAGAAGTTTCCAAGAAGTGCTTAGGTATAAAGGTCATATAGAGAAAAAGCTGTTAGATCCAGCTGGTGACATTAGCAGATGCCAGGTCTCCATTGGATTCGTGTGAGCACTTGCAAAGGCCTCCAGCCCCATCTCCTCCCCTCACTTCAAGGCAACAAGACATCCTAGAACACACGCCAAGGCACAAAGGAGGCATTGTCAGGTTGGTCTTTATCTCCTTTTGGGGAAAAAGCAGTGGGTGTTTTTCCTCCCCTACAGCTTTATACTACTTCCAGTGTCGCAGTCTGACAATCCTGGCAACAAGATAACGCATCCAAACCAAAATCCTGGTCTTATTCTCCAGGGCTCTCTGCAGATGACACAGCCCTAGCCATACAGCACATTTCTGCCCGCCGCCATCCCCTTCCTCAGTGCTGATCTCGGCTAAGAAGAAGAGAACAGAACCAAACACCCATGCAGAAGTAATAAAAAGCAGACAATGATGGAATGCATCAGGGACACATTACTCAACAAGCAAACGGAAGGAGATGCCAAGTCCATGATCACTCAAGTTCTTTTCACCCAAGACACCTGAATCACAAGTAGCAGGAAGGTTTTGCAGCCTAAATGTGTCACAAAGCCTCCCAAGCAAAACGTGCCTCAGCTTGTCTCCCTCTCCTTGCTGCTAACTCCACAAGCACCGACTCTGAGACCGGTGTCCTCCAGGAAGGGGGAGAGTTGCCGGTACCCCACGGAGCCAGTGCTGGGAGCAGGTTGGGAGCCAGTTTCTGCCTTTCCTGTCCACACAGCAGCTTTCTGAAGCATGTTTTTAACTCAAAAGGCAAAGTAGCTATGTTCTCTCCCAAAATAGCATTTCAATTGCAAAAGTCAAGGGCTGTGGATTAAAAGACACCAGTTACAGATACTCATGCAACTTCCACTCTGCTTCCTCATGTGCAGGGATGTTACAACAAATCAGGCTTATGTGCTATTTTTTTCTAACTCCTGCTTCATTCAAGCCTAGGAAGCGCTGCATTCTGAGCAGGAAAAACAGCTGCAGACTCCAAAAGGAACGTGGCTTTGTAGTTAAAGACAAGCAATATCCCTTCTACTTTAAAAGTTAAATTTCAAACCTCATCTTCCAAATAAAGTTTCACTACAGTGGTGACCAAGTTACTTAATTCAAGATTTTCCACTGTTTTTTAAGATGAAAACAACATCACCTTACATTTGCCCAACATGACAGACTTAAGGATCAGCCTGTAGAAGCAGTAGGTATTCACATATACAGTGGAAGTTGTAGAGGGCTGTAGATCAAGGATTTAAACATTACCAAAACCCCACCAGATAAAATAAATAATATAAATAAATAAATCAGGCCACAAGTGTCAATGGGATTTTTGCAAAACTGGTCTTATTACTGGTACCTCAATTCCCCATTTCTACAGTAAGAGATAATATACCTTTTCTACCTCTCAGGAAAACTGCAAAAATAAGATCATTCGTATCTGTGAAGCACACACACTACAGTGGATGAGTACTGTGGAAGAGACCATTAAAAATTAATAGTTCTGTATTCAGTGCAAGGTTTAGATTATCTGCAGTAAATTTGGTTTGGGATCACACATGAGATGAAAAGGAAGAAATGAAATATTGAATAGCTCACAGCCCAAAGCCTGACCTCATACCCATTTTAACTGATGACAAAACTCCCGCTGGATTTAATAGTGCCTCAGTGAGCGTTATCCATTTGATGCACTTACGGAGATAAAGTCATCTCTAAAAACATAAAATGTACAACCACATAATTAAAACCTCACACGGTGCGTTTTTGTGACATCCTCCTGCTGGCCACTTGCCGGGTACAAGCTCTGGCCCTACCATGCTGGATGCACCATGTATTAAACCTCCCCGGTCGCAGCCTGCTGCAGCACTGGTTCTCACTCTGCCACATTCTCTGTCTCCTCACCCTTTTGTGTTGAGGAAACAGCACCCAGCAGCTTCAGACCACCCGGGACGAATGCCAATTCCCAGAGCACCACTGTAGTGTAACACACCTCTTCCTAAAACTGGAGGATTGAGGGCATTCTGTGTTTTCACATAGTTCAACTTCCACTCCTGGACAAAACCAGTAACAGGATGGACAGGAGCTTCAGAAGTCAACTGATTTCTCCGGCAGGCTGCCCAAGAGGCATTCATATCTCAACAAAGGAGCAGAAGTGATGCATACACTTTTCTGCCTCAGTTTCCTCCACGATAGAGATCGTTCCTGAGGCTGACATCACACAAAATCCTGCTTCCCGCTCTTGTACATCCCACTAGCCCCAGGACATCCGCCCATACCACACTGCCAGTTTCCACCTCCTCTGGTATGCCCCACAGTTCAACCTGCTGTGGCAGCACGACAGCCTAGGTTTCCTTCCCTGAATTAACCTTTTGGATCTCCCCAGGTTGTGTGGTTGGTCCCACTCATGGGAGCACAATCAGCATCACTTAGAGGGAGTGGTCTTTAATCCCAGGAACCAACCCAGGTCACTCCCAAATGGAGCTTCACGAAGAACTGGTGTCTACAGGCAAGGAGAAGCACCTACAAAACGTATTCCATCCTGGTCCAGCTTCACTCCGAGGCTACACAGGGCTTTCAACGCGAAGCAAGAATAGGAAAGACACCTCTGATGGACCTTTTCTCTAGGACAGGGGAGTATGACGGATAATGGAAAAGCCCTTTAATGCATGCACTTCCCCTCATTTCTTCTTCCCACAAAAAGGAAGCAGAGCCACAGAACAAAATAAAACCAAACGCTGGGCAGAGATGGCTCAGAAGCATCATCTCACAATGGCTGCTCTGAGAACCGTGCCTGGCTACGCTGCTTGCAGGGCTGGGGCCCCAGGGAGAAGGCAGCCAGCTCTGCAGTAGGGCAGAGTCCAGCCTTCCCTCACCCAAGGGGGGCAAGTAGGCTGGAGGGGAGGCAACCTTCCCACCCCTCTATGGGTAAGGGAATGGCAACCGCAAGCAGCAAATTATAGGCCTAGGATCCCTAGCTACAGCCTCTCCTCAGCCCACACAGCACTAAATCAAGGCTTTTAAGTGATGCCTTGGTGGGATTTTCTTCCTGGGCATTGCCCCCAATGGTGACAGCCACCCCAAGTGCCTGCAAGAATCTCCTACAGAAATAGCAGGGGAAAAGCTGTGCAGAAAGCCTCAGCTAAAACAGCATGCGCTGGTCCCTTGAAGAAACCTGAGCTGGATCCAGATCCCAGGGCCTCAAAGGTCTCTGGAGAGAATATTTTGATATTTGCCACACACAGAAATGTCACATAAGGTTGCTTCCTTAGCCTCCCTATTAAAGGAAATTTAGCTACATACAGCCAGAGGATAAGAAGTGCTGACACGTTGGGGTTTCTCCCACCTGGCCTTAAATGGTGCAGGTTCTTCCCCATCTCTATGCTAATACTTGCATTATTGCTGAGGCAGCTATGAGCAGACAAAACCCAAGAAAGTCATACAGAAAAAGCAACAACTGCTTCCAACCCACACTCTTTGAAGCAAGCATCCAATCTTCCTGCACGACGAAGTCTCCTAGACAAAGGCAAACACAAGCAACAGCCCCAGGAACAGAGAGACACTTCAAAAACATGCCAGACCGAATCCCACTGTCCTACCCAAGAGCTGCAAGTAAAAGATCTTATGACCTCTTTTCTAATCAGTATGAATCACAAGTACGCTCTGCTCATGCTCCAAAGGCTAGGAGGTGGCAGTGGTATAGCTGATTGAACACCAATGTCGCACCAACTGAGCTGGCAGAAACTGCCAAAGTTTCCTGCTTTGCCCAAACAGATGCTGGATCCAGCTCAAGTTCAGCTGTTGCCCCTCATTAAACAAGGGGGCTTTTGTATATAACCTTTCCCACTTTGCAGCTCCTTAAATACATCATATCATTGCTAAGGAGTTGGCATCCCATTCCCTTCAGTCCAGCAAGAGAGCTGCTAGGCGTGGTTTTGATAGACACCGTGTATACGTGTGACAAGCCAAACGAGAGAGACTGGAATGGTTCACAAGCCTCTTCCCAAACAACCTGGAAATCCTCCAGAACCAAGAACGCAGGTTAGAAACGTCAACCTACGACAGGCCCTTCCCAGCAAAGCTTTCCTGTAGGAGCGGTGCCCTGGCACGGCTCGGTGGGACAGCTCGGCAGAGCCCTGACAAGGAGCACTGCGGGTCAGGATGGTGGCATGATCCAAGCCTGATGAGGACTGTTTCATACAACCCCTGCCATCATTGGGCTTGGCTCCTAAAAACAACTCAAATTCAACCTGGAAAAAAGGAGGTGTGCTCAGGAAAGTGAAGCAGAGGGAGGGGGAAGCATGCTAGGGAAAATGCAGACACATCTATCAAACTAGCATTTTCCTGAATTTAGAAAAGATTGCTGGCAAAATTAAATTTACTGGAGAGCAAAGGGAGTTAAGGCCCAAAAAGCAGTCAAGCAGCTCTAATCCCTAAGTATCGGGATTATCTCATGACAGCTACACTCCAGCGTCCACTCAATACCACTGTAAAATGTAGATCAACAGAATGCTTCAATGAACTGGAACTCGTTACCTCTAATTGCTTCTCTCACTTCGCTTCTGGATGCTCCTCTGATCCCTCAGCCACCGCATTTCAAAAGCACACACACAGAAGGTCAAGTAATATCCAAGATGGGCGAATAAAAAAAGAGGTTTCCAGCCGACCAAAATACCTGCCCTCCTCTTCTGCTTCATATGAGAACTAAAGTTTGCCCCACGTCACGAGACAAGTCCGCAAGGCAGAGTGGTAGGTTTTAAAACATCTTCAACCAATGCAACCCCTTACATTTTCCAAAGGGGCAGAGGTTCCCATGCAGCAAACCAAAGGCTGTGCACAACAGGCTTTATTTTTCCGAGTTACCGGGGTATGTTCTTCAGCAGCAGTCCCAGGGGGCCACAGACCACACACAGAATCCAGCTCAGGTCCATCTCGACTTCAGTTTGGCTTCCCTACCACTACTTGCAAATTAAGCAGTTTAGTTTGTTTTACTGCTGTCTCCTTTGCATCTCAGAATCACAGAATGGCAGGGGTTGGAAGGGACCTCTGAAGATCATCTGGTCCAACCCCCCTGCCAAGGCAGGATCACCTAGGGCAGGTTGCACAGGAACATGTCTCATCAGGTTTTGAAGGTCTCCAGGGAAGAAGGCTCCACAACCTCTCTGGGCAGCCTGTTCCAGTGCTCCATCACCCTCACAGTATAGAGGTTTTTCCTCATGTTGAGGTGGAACTTCCTGTGCTGCAGTTTGTGCCCATTGCCCCTCATCCTATCACTGGGCACTACTGAAAAGAGACTGGCTCCATCCTTCTGACACCCACCCTTCAGATAGTTATAGACATTTATAAGGTCCCCTCTCAGCCTTCTCTTCTCCCATGTTCTGGTATTCCTGCTGCCACCAGCCTCACCGCAGAAGAGCCGTTGAAAGCCCTCACTGCAACCATGATAAAGCATGAAGCTAGCACAGCAACACAGCTGCTAACCTTCAGTGACCAGTGAGACAGTCTTGAAAACAGAGGTGTGAACCCCCGATGCAAAAGGGCAAGGTGGGAGCCCTGCTTTCTGGGTCACTGGGAGGAAAAGCTGACAGAGGGTATTTCACAGGACGTGCCTGGGAGAGAGACGTGCTGCTCTGAACTCAGCCAGGTGGGCAACCTTTTCTGAAATGCAAGGGAGAGACCAGGCTTCCTGCAAAATGCCTGCACACTCGTGTTTCAAAATGGGAATTCTGCAAAGGAAAAATAAAAAGCATATGTCTACAGCTGGTACACATACGCAGAAGGAAACCATCTCCAGTAGAGCCAGACCTCTGTTCAGCTTCCAACCTCACAACTGTGGCCATCACCTTTAAACACAAACCTCTGTAATCCAAAGAGAAGTAAGAACAGAGCCTGGAGGGGTAATAAAGCATCCAGAATACTTTACTTGAGCTTTCCATTTTCCTAAATATGGCAAGAAAAGAACCAACATTAAAGTGCCCTCAACATCTCTAAAATCCCAACTTTCAGTCTGTTTGCCAAACATTTTCTTTGAACTGGAGATACTTTCTAAGTCTTCCCAGACTGCGTCAGATCTAACTCATAACACTCAAATATTTAAAAAAAAAAAAAACAAAGGACAAAAGCAAACAGAGAAATAACAACAAACTTAAAGGTGATTCATTATGTCCCATCACAGCAACAATAGTTTGGCCAAACAGCATCCCAGGAAGCCTCATCCTGGATCCATGGCAGGGGTCAGCTTCCAAAAATGAGAACTTTGTTTCTTTTCTAGAATATCTTGTATCCCCTGTATTTCTCTGCATCCCTTTAAGACAACGGCCATGCCATGAATAATAAGAGGGAGAAAAAAGATAACCTGATTACAGAGCTTTTCCATGATTTACTGGAACTAGATGTTCTCTTCTACAAGATTTAAAAATACAGATTTCCATAGGGTCTCCCACAGCACAAAAGCTATTATTCACTGGCCCCTTCTCTAATAATTACAGTCCCACTCAGCCCTCTTGTAAAACCCAAACCTGTCTTTGGAAATTTATCAGCAGATTCATTTCTTGCCCTCCTCTATAGCACCACAAATGGGCCATAGTTTGAACAAGGACACTGGTTGTCACGAAGCACTGGCAATATCCCCGCTCTTCCCTTTCTGTGGCATGCTGCCATTCCTCATTCCCAGTCTTCATGCTGGAAGGAGCCAAGCTAATAGAGGGTGTTACAGACCATCTTCTGGCTGGCAGTAGGAAGAGAAACCACAGACTTTCTTGTGGAGCGAAGACTTATCATCTGTAACATCACTATTTAGTCACAGGGGACTGATCTCAGCACTGCTAGTCATCTTTATGAACCCCATGCAGACATGCCTGAATGCCAACACAAAGTCGCCACTCATCACTGCCACTAAAAGTTTACGTGGACCAGATAAGGCATGAACCACAGCCACGTTAACTGTCTTCCTTGACCAGGTGGCCAACTCATGGTTGCAGAAGAGTAATTCCCCCAAATACATCATGCATGACAGAGGAACAAGGATAAGCTCTGTTCACACCTTGCATCTAACTCCAACCACGTATTAGCCCTAGGTATAATTTTAATTCCCTAACCAGCCTAGACCCCATAAAAATGTTAAATCCACATTCAGCTTATGAACTGAATGAGGAGTTGATTAACTCATTCAACCCCATGCCAAGCAACCGGAAGACATTTTAGTAACATTTCTCCAGGAGTGTAAGCTAGCTGGTACACCTCTATAGCACCTCTATGGGGAGGACAAACACAGCGCCCTGGAATTAAACCCTTGTCTGCAGCTCCAGAGCAAAAGAAGGGACACCTCCCAGCTAGCCACAACATTTCTCTCTCCTCCTCAGTTCCTTGCATGATGAGAGATGAAACTATTGCGAGGGTACTTTCTCTTCCATCTGTGCAGCAGTCAACCTCTTCTGACAAGCAGCAAATACAGCTGCATCAACAACTGCATTTCAGTGCACTTTCACAAGTAACTTAAGCCAATATAACTTACTTTTTTTTTTCTCCCCTCTGTTACAGACTATTTTTACCCAGATCAGCAAGCTGATCCAAATGATTCAACTCATCCAAGCCAGCAAACAGAGAGCAAGCTAGTTCCTAGCTAGTATTTATACAGTTAAAAAGCAACAGTACCTTCGGGGCCCTTCACTTCCAAAGCTTACAAATATATCCACATACTTCCAGGAGACATTCCTGGCCGGTGGCGTTTGATTTTTGCCACTTATGGACCAGAGGAAGCTAAAAAACAGCAGTTTATGCTGGACCCTTTCCTCCCACGCCATGATTAACTGAAATATGCCCCAGAAGCAGATAGCAGCCATGATCCGATTTGTCCCAATCCCAACTCAAGCAGCTTTACACCACCCTCCTAACAAGATCAGCACTGCCCAAACACCATTTATCCGGCCTGATCAGAGATGGATTAGATAATGAAACCCTAACTGCATAAGCTGTCTGAGCATGCTGGCCTGAGACAGCCGAAAACAAGCCCAGTAAATTTAAGGGCTACTTTAAGCTTTAAGGCACACTCTGCCCCACGATCTTAGTAACTAGCTACTATTTTATCTTCCTATAGGCTAGTTTTTATATTTTATTTTAACAGACAAAAAAAAAAAGCTATTAGTTTTACAGTTGCATTAGTAATTCCTTTAGCTAAATTATTTATTTCATCATTAGAAGCTCTGTTCATATGCTGAGCCATTGGTAAGTATAGGTTATGCACAGAAGAAACCATGGCGAGCATGGCACCCCGGGATTCCTCGCTATCAGCCCAGAGACATGAGGTCACGAAGTTTACACAGCAACAGCCGGTGGCTCTGGAACAGGAAGTAGAAAATTGACAGGATCTGCAGGAAAAACAAGGTACAACAGTTGCTGGTGTTATTTCCAGCTTCCAGAAAGCCTCTAGTACATATGAGAGAAAAAAAAGGGGGGGAAACAAATCAAAGAATAGGCTCTTTATTTCTCTTGTAAGCATTACGTACAGTTAAACATAGAGAATTTACTAAAAAGAACCCGTTATTCTAAAATAAGGTACTTCAAAAGACTGCACTATTTGAACAGAAATCCTCATGAAAGGCAATCCTGCATTGTGACTGTTAGGTAAAAAGACAGAATTTCCGAAACAATAAGAATAGTTTTCTTTTTCCTAGCTGAGATATGACCATGTTTGGCTTCAAATTTGGTATTTCTTCCTTACAACCATGAGAAGTTTCTCCAAACAAATAAACTACTCTCTTTATTCCTAAAAGAAAAGTCAAATGAAACTTCTGGGCAAAATTATGTATTTGTGTGCGTGCATGTGTACATGTATGTACATGTACATGCATATATATATTTTTAACTTCCATATTTAAAAGATTGAAAAATCTATATGGAATGTATATGGAAAGATTATGAAGTTATGCTACAAATACCAGGTGACTACAACATGGGAGTCCTAGTCTGAAGAATAAGTTATACTGAGTATAAACACACTTAACTTCAAAATTGGACTCTACTAGTTGCACTTCTCCACTGTTTACCAGCGTTTGATACAGAAACAAAACCCAGCTCTCCACTCAGATCCACAATTAATCCCTACTAATACTAGTCCACTGGTATTACCCATTGCTGTCATGTCCCCATGGTTGAATGCTGCAATCTTTGTATCTTGCACTATCCACTAAACAGATAACGAAGTGTTTTCCTCAATGCAATTATAGAGGGGAGCCTTTTATGTATACAGAAATTGCACTAGTTTGCACTTAAAAACATAAAATTTTAAGACTGTTTTGTTAAACAAGTTCAAGACCCTTCCTAGGCAATTTTCAGTTGATTTCCCACTGGTTTACATCAGCACCAACCCATTTAACCGCTAACTGCGGGTAAACAGGTGCATCTCCTGTAGCTATAGAAGACCTGTGCCTCAGATCGACTCTGAAGAGCTCTAAGAATTTCATGTCACTATGTTCACGCACTCATTCATAATCCCTAGCAAGACACAACATCTAAGCACTCCTTCAATGCTGAGCATCTTTCTCCTTGCAGCCAGACACATTGTCTGAGTCATACTTGACAACTCCACGTGGGAGAAGATACTACTTCAAGGAATAAAACAACACGGTGCAGTTTTCGGTGGCCCTTGCGGGAGCATGAGTGGCAGTACGCGGGTGTGAAGCTCCAACCTACATTCAGCCCACACCATCACACTGGGGAAAAAGTGATGTTGTGAGGTGGAGAGACCACCACGAAAGGCTGAACACCAAACAGAACCACAAACAAAACCCTCCTGCTGCAAGCTATTTAAAAAAAATTATAATAATAACCTTAAGCATGCAAACTGGGGACAGCCTGGGAAATAAAAAGGGAAGATGCTTGGCCAGCATTTGGCAACTAGATGAGAAGCACCTTGGAGAGGACAGGACGCTCCCCTTGGAAACTATCGGCAGCGCTTACCAACCCAAGAAAAGGCGAGAAGAGAAACAAGTTCAGATGAACAAACCGCGCTGCTTCCAAAGAGCTCCGACAGACTCGTCGCAAGAGACGGAAGCAAAACAGGCCAGCGCGATTGCCATAATAAAAAAAACAACCCTGTACAACACCCAGACAAAGGAAAGTAGAAACACCCCGGCAGCATCGCCCCGCGAGCACGAAAGCCAACGCACCTGGACAGAGCAATGTTTCGGGGTGACCCAAACGCGCCGGCTGAAGGCGACAGGAACGCAACGCCCCGTCGGCTGCCCCTGCCCCGAGCGGGACGACGCCCACCCGGCGCCCCACGGCCCCTCTCTCCTTTCCCAGGCAGGGCCTGGGACTTCTCCCGATGCTTTACGGGACCCTCAAGGCCCCGCCCCGCCTTCCGGGGGTCCCCGGCGGTGGCTTCGCTCCCCGAGGGCCGCGGCCCCGCGCTGCCGCCGCCCCACGTGCTGGGCTGCGCCCCGGGAGCCGCCCGCCTCGGGCTGGGGAGCCCCGGGCAGGAGACCCGCTCCCCCGCCGCTGCCCCCGGCCGCTGCCGGCGGGGGAAAGGGCCGCACGCCCGTATGGGAGGCGCTGAATCCCGCGAACCGAAATTCAACGCGGCCCGGCCGCCCCGCTGCCGCCGAGCTCCGGTGCGGGAGAGCCGCCGAGGGCCCGCCCGGCCCGGCCCGCTACCTGCATGCCGCCGCCGTCGGCCTCCACCTCCGTCCGCAGCCGCTTGCTGTGGCCGCCCTCGGCGCCGTCCCCACCGGGCATGGGCTGCTCCAGCTCCGGCTCCCGCTTCACGCCGCGGGCGGCCCCCCCGCCGCCACCGCCACCGGCCAGGAGCTGCGGCTGTGGCTGCTGCTGCTGCTGCTGCGGGGGCTGGCCGCCCTCCGCCATCCGCGCCGCCGGAGCCCCGGCCGCCCCCCGCCGCGATCGCCCCGCTCTGTCACCGCGACACCCGGTGCTGCCGGAGGAGGAGGAGGGCGAGCCCTGCGCCGCGACCAGAGCAGCGGGCGCAGCGCGCTCCGACCCACCGGAGCGCCTCGATCACGGGCTCGGCGGCGGCCGGGGAGGGGCCGAAGCCCCTCGGCAATCTCCGGAAACGCCGGCCAGGCCACCGGAGCCGCACGACCCCCGCTCGGCAACCTTCGGTGGCGGTGGCGGCGGCGGCGGGCGGGGCGGCGGGCGGGGCCCGACGCGGGGCGGGGCCGCCGCGGGGCACAGGCCGCTCGCGCCCGCCGCCGCTACCGCCGCGCGGGGCGGTGGGAAATGGCCGCCTGGCGGCTCGGCCCTCCCGGTGCTGCTGCTGCTGCTGCTGCCGCCGCTGCCGCAGCCCACCTCAGGCACCGTCCTCCCAGCCCCACGCCTGCGATGCCTCGTCCCCCGCGGCCTGGGCTGAGCCGAGAGCGGGGCTCTACGAGCGGCTGCGCGGGCGAGATGGCCGCGGGGTTCAGGCGCGAAGGCGGCCTAGTCTGTGCCTGCTCCTGACGGCGTCCTTTTGCGGCGGGGCTGGGCCGAAGGCGTTTGTGGTTTGGGCCGGTCCATATTTTTAATGGGCCGCGGTGGGTACAGGCACCCCCGCCCCGCAGGGCTGGGGCAGTCACGCTGGCTGCAGGAGGGCAGAGCGCCCACCCTTCGGGCAGAGCCGTGTCCCCTAGAGCTGTGTCCCCTGAGCCCCCATCACAGACACAGCCATGTTCCCGTCCCTGCTCCTGCAGGGCTGCCTTTTGGGGTGAGGTATCCGCAGCGCAGCCTGTAAGGAGCAGCACTGAACTGAGGCAAATTTGCAGTGCGGGGTACTGTTTTGATCCCCTGCTTCAGGAGCATACAGCTTCTGGGGATGTGCTGCCTGACTTGGTAACTGATTCTGCCAGTGCTCAGCACAGCCTCCCATCATGCGTGGTGGCATGTCTTTTTTTGGCCTTTCCCAGGCTTCCTCTACACTGTTCTGGGCAGCTCACCCCAGGGGTCCTCTCACAGCCCCAGTCTGCATCTGATTTCTTGAGAAACAGGCTGATCTGCTCTCCTGTTCCTAATAGCCTCCATGGGTTTCTCCTGCATTTTTACATATAACTCCTCATTCGTTCTGCTGCAGATGACTTCCAACTAGATGGAGACACCAGTCTTCAAAAACCTGGAGCCTGTTCATTAGCCTTTTTGTATGTCTCCACATTTTTGATCTTGAGAAACAAATTCGGGATCCTCAACAGAAATGTGAAGTTGATTTCATTACACAGCTGCTGTCTGGTAGCACCAAGGATGATGTCTGCTCTAGAAGGAGGAACACACAGGCAGCCTGTACTGTCCTGAAAGTAGTCTGGAAGCCATGGCAACTTGATGGAGAACTAATCTGCAGATCATAATACAAATCTGCGGTTGGCTTTATTATGGGATGGGAATGACACTCTTCTTCTGCCTGCCAATGCTTTGGAGGAAAAGGAGAAAACCAGGAATGGAGGTGGTCATTGTGAGTAAACACACATAGAAGGAAGCCCTTCTTGACTTCTCGAACATCGCCATGTGTAACGAAGCCTGTGGACTAGTTAGGTTATTGTGGTGTGTCTACATGTCTGCTGATCTTCATGTAATGATAATGCGTTTGGTTCCAAGTGACCGTTACAATACATTACTCCAGTCTTCCCTTACACCACATTTTTCCTGATCCCAAAATAGTTTTCAAGGCCATATTAAAAGCTATTTTAAGTGGTATGTTTTGTGCTGAGGTGCCAGCTTGTCTCCTCCAGTGACGGGGAAGAGCTCTTTTTTCAAAATTATTACAAATCCCCATGGAGTGGCAGGCACCCAGAGGACAATTTCATGCAGCTTTTGTCTGCTCACCCACCAAGGGTAAACACGTCTCATTCATCTTGACTGGGTTTGATAAAATGAGCCAGATTGTCAAACAATGTTGAAGGAACATGTTCAGTCCACTCTTGGCTTGAAAAGAAGCTGAGATTCTTATGTCTGGGATGCTACTCATTCAGAGAAAAGCAGCATTTTTGTATTTGTCTTCCTCCTAATTTTAATGAGGGGTTCTAGATGAAGGGTACAGGTTAAGATATTGACCATGAGGTGCTGCAGAGGGCTTCAACCTGAAGACAAGTTAGGAGCAAAGAGTTTGGACACAGATCTGTGGTGTGCACTTGGGAGTGCTCCTCTCACTGTGATCTAGGCATCTGTCTGATACTCCCCTTGAGGAATATTAAAAGAAGCAGTTGCTCTACAGTGCTCAGCCTCCATTTTTCTCTTCTTCCCGTAACTCCATTTCCACCACCTCCGCCATGCAGGTGCCAAAACTGCTGCCAGTTCCCCCTCATATCCTGCATTCGCATGGTCTGCACTGCAGAGAGGAGCCTGGGAGAGCTGGTGGTGCCGTAGGCAGGTCCCTTGGCGAGGTATTTTTGGCTGGCCATGGTCTGCAGCCTGCCAGCGGAGCAGCTGAGACCACCGCAGAGCACTCTCAGTTACAATGCGGGTGGAAAGAGCTGAGGCAGGGTACTGCGCCCTCCCTACCAAACTGACCTGCAGTTGCTGCTGCCATGCTCTATGCTATCATTTGCTTTCTGTCATTACTGCCATGATATGTCACATTATAATTTCTCTGGATCTTTCGATTTCCACTTAAAAAAGATTAATGAATTAATCTTCACAGTATGGTTGTGGGATGGGTATTATGTCCATTTAACAGAAGGAATATGGGGCATTCCTGAAGTCACAAAAAAGCTTTTGAGCTGGGACTACAATCTTAATCCATTGATTTCCTTTCACACAATCCAGCTGCCTTTTAGGTATTTGTATGTGACATCTGAGACATACTAAACGGGCAGATGACTCCTCTGTTAACCCTCTGCTGCACAAGTGCTCTTGCTTAAGGCTCCTACATGCCATGATTTTACGGACAAGTTTGCAGACTGCTCACCAGTCCTTTGTCCTTGACAGATCAATGAGAGACACCTGGAAGAAACATTATCCTTTCAGAGAGCTCTCAGAAGCTGGTATGAAGAATATATCTTTCTGAACAGATTTGTATCATTTTAGAGTAAAGTTGTGGGGTTTCCCCCCACCCAGAAAGACACCCTCTGAAGGGATTGCTTCAAGGAACATGTGCTGGTGCTCCCACTGGGTTGGAGATCAGGTGGCATCAGGATGCCGGGGGTGAAAGGTCTATGGAAGTACAAAGAGCTGGGTCCCACAACATTCTCGGATGGAGCAGAGGCAATGACTCACGCAGGCTCTAAGGTACAGGCATGAAGTGAGGCACAAACTCAGCTATTAGACTTTGACCCGAAGGCACAGAAATCATTAGGAGACAGTTCAAAGCAAACCTCTCCTCTCAGCCACCACAACTGAGAACAGTTTCTTGCTGCTTCCATCGTCTACACATGATGTCTCATCCTGCTGACTGGCTCCCTCTTGCCCTCACAGCCTCCCGCAGCTTTTCCCCTCTCCTTCCCAGTAGATTTGGTCTCTCTGCTAAGCAGGTCAGGGGAGGTTTAGTGGCTTGCCCAACCCTGCTCATTCCTGCTGTTTCTCTCCTGCCAGCCAAGCTCCTGGAGCCAAATGCTCTTCCTTCTGACAGCAGTACTCCCATAGGTAATGAAGTGCCGCCAAGGTAAAGTTTCAGCCAGCACTTTGGTCCTGGCTTCGCAGGAAGCGGTGATGGAGCTTTCCATAGCAACGAGCATGGGTAAATGTTTCTCCTTGCTTATCTTGGGACCGCTCTTTGCTACAAAATTTTATTAACAGAAGCTGCCTTTTCTTGTCACCAATTAGCACACAGCCAAAAATACGTAACCTAAGTCAACAAAATTCAAAGGCCTTGTCACCTGACTTAAACTGTCTGCCAGAAAGAATGCCAGTCCCCAAGCAGTTGTAGGAGGACAATATTGATATGTCACTCTGATGCAAGGGTGCTGACAGCTGTCAGTCAGTGGGTCAACACCCACAATGCACCTGCTCTTTTGCCAGTGCCACATTTTGCAATGAGGACACCTGGCTTCAGCAAACGCCACTGAGCACTTCGGTGCTCCGGCAAAAGCAGCAATGTCAACAGCTGGGAGTCAACCAGAGAGCTCAGAGCAAAAGTTTCCTGACTCATTTTCCTGCCAGCTTCAAACATCACTGCGGCACATTTATCATTGCTAATTGCTGCTTGGTCTGTGGTTCTGTGGGGTATTATCATGTACAAAAGTTGCGCTGTTTCAGGTATGCCAATCCTGCTAAAGCAGTACAACACCTGCAGTGCAGATGCAGTTATCTGCATATATGCAGTTAGCATAAAAATGTCATCTGCCTGCATTGCTTATGCCTGGAGGGATGGGGAATAAAGTAGGTCCTTCAGCACTTGTAATACGAAGGGGCCTGCCACCATATCCCCAAAACATATAATAATAGGAAATGGTGTGAAGAGCATGTCTGGGAAATAAAAGGTCTTTTGCTTTCCTGTTGAGACAGTGGGGCTGACTGGCTCAAGATAAATAGCTTGAGCCATGGAGGTGCCACAGGGGGTACTGCATGAGGATGCAGACCAGAAAAGAACCCCAACATTGGCAATCCCCCAGCCTCTGAGTGCCAGAGATCAAGAAGTGGGGAAATACCTGGCATTTATTCCCCTCAGCTGCCTGTCATGAGTGAACCAGAGGTTGTTGGAGGCTGGAGTCTACATCAACGGGCCAGCAGTGACAGCTGTTGATGTAGTCCTCCAGTAGCCTCGTTGGAGCCACAGCCCCTGCATAAATACATCCCTGGCTGTGTCTCTAAAGTATCTTAGGGCTATGTCACCCCCTCCTCTCTCAGACACGAGTCTGTAGCAGCCGAGTGGTCATGACATTATTATTCAGCCTACATGGGCACACAGACAAACAGACAGCACGAATCATTATTTGCAACTGCTCGTTTCCAAATAGGCTGGAGGCTACACAGCTCGAGAAGGGCAAATGCCCCGCCAGAGGCAATGTTCATTCCTGGTGTTAACAGGCAGACTGAGCAAAGGACAAAGCAAAACGCCCGCTGTGGTGGCTGGGCATATCACACAAACAGAACGGGTCTTATCACGTAACTCCTGTTTGTTTTCAGCGAAGCACCCTTGTTTATTAGGGCCCCTTAGCTACAACTCCATTTACTACATGGCTGATCTCTGGAGTCAAGGCTGATTCTTTCTCCCTAATCGTTTCATTGAAAAGCATCTGAAAGTGCATTGTTATACACAAAATGCCAAACTAAGCTGGTCCTTAACACAACTCAACTAGCGAGAGGAGCCATCTCCCAGGACAGAGAATAGCTTGCAGATATTTTCTACAGTGATCCCTGTATCACCTTTCACTTCTGTGACTGATGAGGGGATAAAGAAGGGGTGTGCAGCTGAAGCAGACCCACACCCTGATGTTTCCCAGCTGTTCAAGCTTTCCCTGGAGACAGGCCGCCATCTGTGCGAATTGCAACAGCATGAATTACGCCTCGGGATCCAAGCCACAGGAGTGTTTCCAGGATTGCTCCAGCTTTTCGCTATTCCAAACATTTTGCAGGCCCCTCCTTTTCTGCTGCTAAAGTTTTAGCTCTTTCTGTTCTCCACGCTCACAGAGTTTTCCAGTTCCATTCCTCATATTTTCCTTGGTCTCAACTTTCAACTGAAACTTCCACGTGTCCTGCCGTACTTAGTCAACTTTCCAGATCACACCACATACATTATGGATGACTCCACCTGCTGGCTATTCAGTACTCCAGCATTCGTACCAGAGGGACTATGAGACGCATACTACTTATACAAATATGATCACAAAATCGTGCCCTTAGATTGTATGTTCACTGCAAAAGATTATCAGTTTTCCTTTGCACAGAAAAGTGCTTTGTGAATTTATAACATCGTACCAGTAAGTGCTTGCAATCTGATTTTACCCTTTCACAATGCTATTTGTTGCTGATACAGCAGACGTTTCAAATAAGATTTGAAAACATACTTCTTTTGGTTTTATGTGATATCTTCACTTTAGAAATAGTTACTGCCTCTTTGGCTTCAGATCCAAATTAGAAAACAGCAATAAAGCACAAAAAATACTCTACCTGCAAGCTAAGAGGATATTTTCAAAGTTAGGCAAACCCCAGTTTGTAAAGAAAATGCCCCGTACGTGCTACATCTGCGTAAATACTAAGACTTCACATTAAAACCCGATGTGTGCATAACGCAGAGCCAGCTAGGTCAAGAGAAGTGACTCTGCGAGAGCACGAAGAAATCCTTTTCTTGTGATTCAGCGTGACATTTAAGCACTTGCTTAACTTTAAGCATGAGAAATATCATTGCAATCAATGAGATTATTGACATGCTTCTGGACAAGGCGAGTACTCTGGTGCCAGGCTGAATCAGGGCTGTGCCTTGCATGCACAGCCAGAGCGGCTGTGGAAGCTGTCTACATCTGTCTTGGAACATGTCCGTCTGCCCTGCCAATTGCCAATGATCTCTTATCTGCAAGAAAATGAAATTATTTCAAATGCAGTTTGTAGCCTCACTGAAAAAAAAAAGGCTAACCCTCTCTCCCGGAATCATCCAAAATCCAGACAACACATAATCCACTACAGGAAATATAAATGTCTAATGCAATTTTATAGGCGGCTGGAGTGTGCCAAGTTTGCTAGCCCACACAATAGGTTGCAGATTTCTCTGTGGAAAAAAAAGAAAAAAAAAAAAAAAGAAAAAAAAGGGGGGTGGGGGACACGGCTGGACTGCAGCTCTTCTCATTGCGCCTGAAACCTTGGGAACTTCAGCTGTGGCTGCTGGCAAGAAGGGTCCGCTAATCCCGCAGTCTGTAGCAATCAGAAACACAGCCATATTTAGTCATGTTTTCCAGCCCCTTCTCCTATTCCTGCCTGCTGAACAGCCATTTGGAAGAAGAGCAGGGCTACAAATTCAAACCAAAATATAATGTTACCAGCCCTTGCGAAATTCAAAAGGGGATATCCACAGCCCTGTGAAGCTGATGATAAAACCGTGGTGGAAATCCCTGCCTGAGTGACACTGGAGCTGCCTGGGGAGACCAGCCCTGCGCCGTAGGGTCTGGCTGACCCAGAAATCTGCTGTCTGACTCAGGATTACCACCGCCGTGCTGGCCCCACTCCCTCCAGAGGCCTGCCTCTGACTTTTCTTCACACAAGTTGCACTCCGATGGAGTTAAGGTGGTTTGGGTAACATGGGTTAAATATGGAATGGGGAAATTGCCGTAGCCTCCCAAGTACCTGCGGAAAATTCAGGCAATTTAGGGCAGAGGGGCAAGCCGGAAGCAATCTGAGCATATTCTTCAGCAGTGGGAATGCACAGGTAGGGCACCTAAATAAATGTAATTGAGGAACAAGGCTATATCCATGTCATTCTGAAGGAGTCACTTTAGTTTTATCTCCCAGACTCACTTATACTGATTTTTAAAGACACAGTATCTTTTTCTTCCCTTGATTCCCATTCTCCCGCCATCACCCTGTTTGGGTGCCTCAGGTCTACATCTCTCACCCTAATACACTTTGTATTTGACACCCACACTGAGTTTCCTCAGTTTGCAGTATGTATTTAGAGTTTACTTACAATATTCACGTGATGGACTTCACCCTGGATAACATCCACATCTACTTAATGCAAACTTACATACGTGCATCTGTTTACACCCATATATAAGCTTATATGTACATGTATGCGCACACACAAACACCCACACACATCCATGCAGGGGTTTAAGAAAGCCTCAGCACTGCTCTTTTCTACTGTTCTGGGGGCTGCTTTGTGCACGCAGGCCGCTCGCACCTCCCGGGTGCCTCTCCCAGGGCCTCCAGCTGCCCGTCCCTCCTAGAGGGGGGTGCTCTGGCCCCCCACCACCATGCACGGCCCCAGATGCTGGGTCCCAAGGGAGCCCCTGGGCTCCCACTGTTAGAAGGTCGCTGGGGATTTGAGGGCACGTCCTTGACTTGCACCCTCCTGCACAGCTCCCCACTGGCCTGGACCGATGGGAACCCAAACCTGGATGTGTGGGGGGGTGGGGGGGTCTACCCCCACTGTAACTCCCTCACCAACATCCTTGCGTCTGCTCCAGCGGGCCGGCCCCTTGGAGGTTGCTTTCCCCCCTGCATCCCTCAGCCCTCCCCTTTTGAGGTTTTTCTTTTCCTCCCCTTTTCTGCATCAGGAGCTTTCCCTTGGGAGCCATTAGTAAGGGAAGGGAGACGAGGAGAAATGAGAGCCAGAGGTTCAGATTGTGAACAGGCACGAACTCACCCCTCCGCTGCCAAAACCTCGCTGAATGCTGGAGAGCTGCTGGGAGCGTGAGCCTACAAGCCGGGGGCTCACTGCCCTGCGTCTGCTCAGCCGCCTTCTTCCCCAGCACCCACTGTACTCAGAGTCCCTTGCAGCGTACCCAAAATGCCTGCTCGTGCTGCCCGTGGCCATCCTGTGTCACTGAGCCCAGAGCCCCACTAGCACAGACATCATGCCAGGTAATCCCTTTCATAAATTGCTTGAGCTCCAACTAAAACCACTGTTAAAGCGGTTTTCAGCTCCTCTACTTCTGCGGGGCAGCTGCGTTAGAATTAGCTTATAGCAAAGCTCTCCGTTTGATATACAGCTATTACCAAGCCATTGCTTAGTTTTGAAGCAGATCACCTCACGCTATCAGCTCTGTGCTGTGACAAAATGCCAGCTTAGGTGTCATGACACCAAACCAGTCAGAAACAGGCCAAAAAAAATTACCAAAAAAAATAAGCCTCCCCCGTGTGCTCTAGCACTCACAGGCTAGCTGAGAGGCATGGGATCCCCGACCCTCAGAAACAAGCCCCTGCTGCAGCCTGCAGCTGGTAATCACGTTTCATCTCGGCGCAGACAAATTCCTTTTGCGCTTCCTCTGTGCCGCCAAGCGCAGCACGCCTGCCCGGGAGAGCGGATTATAATCAAGCTCAGCAGGGCTCATAATCAACACAGGTAAGTACACATCGCGTCTCGCTGTGATTCCGAAATAAATAAGGTGACCCCTTTTCACCTGCTATATCATTGATAATTCATCCTTTTCCTCCAGTTCTCAACCCATGAGAAATTTCTTCAGCTGAAACCATTCTTCATTAGTTTTCTGAGATACTTAATTTTTAAATGCATCCCAGTCCATCAGTCACAGCTGGTATTCTCCATCCACAATTTCCATGTCATCCTCTAAAGCTGTACTTTAGCGATAGGACCCTACCAGATCCACACATCCCCACATTTTACCTGACAGCTTCTGCACAAGCTGCAGACATGGGTGTAAGCATTCTCTAAAGGCAGGTTTTAGATTTTCACCTCTGGTCTTTCACTCATCAATGTTTGGGGTTTTTTTCTTTTTTTTTTTTTTAAAGAGGACAGAAGTTTAAATTGCAGAGTAGGAATTGCCATGAGCACTTTTTACTTTCTGTGAAATGTTGCGTTAGGACTGGCTCTTGCACCAAAGCATTTGCTGGGAGGGGAGGGGAGAGGAGAGGAGAGGAGAGGAGGAGGAAAAAGGGGGGGAAAAAAAAGAGGGAAGAGAAAAGACAGTAAATATTTTCTGTATTCACTGCTCAGCAAAACCAGAAAGCAGTAGCATCAAAACCACACGAGAGGAGTCGCTGCCCTGGCACAGTAGCTGCCTGGGTTAGCAAGGCCTGTGCCGCTTCCAACCAGGGGGAGGAAAAGGCGGCACCTGAAAGCTAAGCGGGCAAAGGGAACAAATTATGTTGAAGCAAAATTTTCCTGTCTGTGCAACCCATCGCTGCTGCTTGGTTCCCTCTCACCTGGCGACTCAAACATGAAGGCTTTGCCCGGCTGCGTGCACAGATGGGACGACGGTTTCAGCCACGCAAGGAGGGACACGGCGCTGGCAGACCCGGGAACGGGGTGGCTGTGACCATCCCTAGTGAAGGTACTCAGGTGGTTGCAATCAAGCCTTTACTCCCAGTCTAAACAAGACCCCAAGTGCCTTGTTTTTAGTAACAAGAGGGGGGTTACCTGCCCGCGTGGAGGGGGGTGCCCCATCGGGCAGGCAGAAGGGCTGCTGCAGGGGTTGCTGGGACAGGCTGGAGGGATGTTGGGGAGGTCTCTAACCTGTGCTGGAGAGAATCAAGTGCAGAAGGGAGCTGTGGGCTCTTCTGGTGGGCCCCAGGGTGAGTGAAAGACCTCCCAGCCCCCTGCAATTTGCAGGGAGAGCTCTGCCTTGGTGGGATGGAGCTGTTTGAAGCTCAACCTGATCTCAGAGAAGGTGCGTGAGCAGGGGCTACAAGCACAGCCCGCGGGGCTCCTGGTGCTGGGAGGGACCTGGCCAGGCACCCAGCCGTACAGCAGACCTCAGCCCCGTGCTTCCCCTGCTGCAGGGAATACCGGGTGGTGTGGGCAAGGTTGTGTCGCACCCGGTGTGGCATATTACACCTGACCCTGCAAGAGCCGGCAGGAGGGTTTCCTGCCTCCGGAATGCATCTCCCCCCGGGGAGACACCAGCACTGGGCTCAGCCCTACACCTCAGCAAGTGAGACTGTGGCTGAGAGATGCCCCATGGGCTCCCACCCAGGCACCTCTCACCACCCGCAGCCAGGAGGAGAGCACCAGCCTTTCCAGCCCCGGCTCTTCCTGCCACAATGCCTGCTGTGGGGTGCTTCCCTCCATCCACCCCAGCGGTCAGGGAAGGCTTTGTTCAACGGAGAAGTCAGAGCCAGCTGCCCACAGCAGCGCTCCTGCCCACACACCGCTTGCCAACAGAGAAGTGGGGCTGGGGAGCCTCCTGCCAGCATCACCCAACCACCTCTCAACTTCAGGGCATCTCTCTTGCCTGCAAATACAGACTGGCTTTCCTAGGAGACGAAGAAGTCCAGCTCATGCTTTTTGGTTGGTATGAATGTCCCACGGCGGTTTATTTTAATCATGTTGCAGCTTTTAATAGTTCATGGCGGTGTCACAAGGCAGCCTCTCCCGCTGGGCAAGCCGTAGGTACTGCAGCCGTATGGAGAGCAGGCATCCTGTAGCACAGCTCATAGAGGTGCTGGGGGGAAGATTTTGGGGTACAGCTCTGTCAGATCTTGGACAGCAGAGCAGGGAACAGCTGCTCTCTCCACCCAGGGGACCAAGACTTTGAAATCTCACTTTGGAGTGAGGCTATTTCCTGCACAATAATCCAGGATGCAGCTCCACCTGTGCCATGACCCACATTCGTGCAGTGGATACCCACCTCCTCTCTCCCTCACATACTTCTTTGCTCCCAGGTTATGAGAGAGGAGCCACAGCGAAGCTGCGATCTGGTCTTCCTCCATGATTTCCTCCCTAACCCTCACTCATCTGCTGCCCAAAGCAGACAAGTGAGGTCCCTTCATGGGGACGTGGTGCCAGGCTTTGCTCGTCCTCAGTGTACCCCCAAAGCTACCCCAGGGCCGTGCTACGCCCTGCGGACCGCGCTGCACGTGGCACCGCATCCTCGGCCGCCTGCGCTGCTCCCATCGGTGTCCTGACTCTCCCATCGGCGGCAGCGGGGACACGTGCCCTGCGCCCATCAGCCCCACAAACTCAGGCACTTGTCCCCAGCCACTCCACCAGCTTTGCTATTCAGACAGCTCTGGTTTTCTCACCTTCTGCCCAGGGAAGCGGTGCAGGCAAACAGCCTCTGGGGTAGGTGAGGTTTTACCCGTGGGGTAGACTTCCTCCTACTGTACGTTAACCCTCCAGTGGAACAGGCCTGCCGGCTGCGCCGACCGATGCTCCTCTGAACCAAATTCCCGGGCTGCAGCAGAGACGTGAGCACTTCCCTGAGCAAAGACGAGGGGCTGTGGTGCAGACAAACTCCCTCCAGCTTCGCCGCGGGGCCCGAGTAAACACTGACAGCACAAGCTCGGCACCTTTCCTCGTGTGGGGCCCCACCGCAGCTGCCTGACTGCAGATCCTTGCTGGAGCACACGCCATGTCCTTGGAGTCACCTCCCAGAAACTTCCCGGGTGAGAGGGAAATGGTGAGCTGGGCTTCAAGCAAAAGCTGATCAAGAGCTTTATCCATGCCTTACCCAGCAGGACGCATCAGGGCGAGACAGCCGAGTGCCTCGTGCTTCCGAAAACGATGAGCCGGCTTGCTGCGAGCTGCGCAGCACACAGTTACATCGACAGTAGAAGGGATCAAAAGCCTGCACAGAAAATTGGCCTGCCTGTGTTACCTCATTAAAGCCCGCTTTGGCTGCGCCGATACCTCTGCTTCAAAGCCTGCTGCAGTTCCCAGAAACAACATTAGCGCTTCTTAAGCAAGCTGAGAGCCCGTCTCTCCTCGAGAGGTGAGCTCCTCGCACCTGCGCCGGCTGCTGGGGAGGCTTTGGGAGGCAGAAACAGGGTCTGAAAGAGCCATCTCCAACCCAGGATGAATTTGGCAGCACGGGCATGATGCACGCAGCCCCCATGCCCCTCTCAGCCCCCAGTGGGGAAGTGCTGAGAAGGAAACGAAACAAGCTTTCGACACATGCCCCTGGCCACGGGGCAGCCTGGGGAGGCTGCATCCATCCGGCAGCCTGCAGGGCTGGGAAGTTTTGTCAGGATCCTCTCAAGCCCCAGGGACAGCCCAGGATTGAGAAGAGGGTTCTGGGAGGGAAGAGCCTAGTCTGGGAGGAAGGATGTTTCCCTTGCTGTCGCACCAAGAGCGCTCAGCGCCCAGAGTTTGGGGGAGGAAAAGTGCAAGGTGGGTTCGGCTCTGGTGCGATGCTGTTTCTTTATAAGGCAGCACAGGGAGGTGTTTCCCTGGATACAGCGGGGATGAAGAGCAGCAAGCAGATTTCTTCGATCACAGCTGAAAGGTTTGGAGGTTTCGTTTTTTTCCTCCTTTTTTTTTCTCCATTGAGTCATTGCTTCACCCACAAAGCTGGTGCAGGCTGCCCTGTGGGGCCAGCTGGTCAGCACATCTCTTGGCTATACGGTTCTGAAGCATCTGGCTACTTCTAGGCAAAACTCTCAGCTGACCACCGCCAGTCCCCTCCACCAGCACTTTGTCTCCAGTGAGACTTTTTCTGGCCACAGAACCCCACTTTATCTTTGGCCTTACATAAGGTCAGGGATTTAAGTGATGGCTCCTCTCCTAAAAAGGAGCCTAAGGAAGCAATCCATTTAGCCTGAGCGGTACACCCTGCCATAACACCCTCTTCCATGATGTTCCGCACGATTTCCATCAAGAGCCAATTAAGTCTGTAGTGAATGAAGCCATCCACGGTATAATTCCAGATTAATTAGCAGCACACAATCACATTATGAGTACCAGTGTTGCAAGGCCAGCCATTCCATCATCATCAGTTCTCCATTTTCTCCTTCGTTCTTCCTTACGGCTGGGGGGCTGAGCAATAGCAAAACCTCTGGGGCAGACCTCTCCCGTGGGGCACACACATGCACCCAGGCAGCACCACGTCCCACAGACTTCTGCTGCCTGCTCGCGTCCTCGGCTGCTGCAGGTGAGCAGAGATGGTCTTCAGCATTCCTCGTGCAGGAAATGATTGCCCAGTCCAGGTCCCACACAAAGAGTGACCGTACTTTTACTTAATTGACTTTTAAGTGTCTTTCTCTGCAAATTGAAAGCGCCATAGCCCAGCAGGGGAGGCTGCCCCACCACAGGGAGCTGGCTCAAGAAGGGAATCCAGCACCTCTCCTCTCACGTGCCAGACCATCATTGCTCGAGACATTTCGTATTTTGCTTTTCCTTTTGCAGCACTGCTGCTCAGACGTTCGTTTTGCTCAGCCACGCTGGCGCAAAATGGTAGCAAGGATGGGAAAGTCACAAAGTTAGGACTGAAGGGGTTTTGCGTTGTTTTTTGTTTTTTCTTTCCTTTTCCTTCTGCTTTCGCTCCCACTGCTGGCATCAGAGGAAGGAAAGAAAGAGGTCCAGACAGCCAGCAAGCAGTTATCTGCTAGTATTAGCTATCTGTCCTGGAACGGGGGACAGTGACTCCAGCTGTGCTTGGAGACAAAGTTCAAAAGGACATGCCCCTGCCAAAGTTCGGACCCTGGTTCTTCAGGGCAGGCCACGCAGCTGGGACCTTGCCAGCAGGGTTGGGATGAAGTATCTCCAGCACAGGCTGAGCAACGCTCAGGACTGGTCTGGGCTTCCAGACGAGCCCCGTAGCCAGCCAGGATGGGGGACCCACGCCAGCTCCAGGGCTTCTTCCCTGCTCCAAGTGCCATGTGCCGGGCTGTGCATCCGCACGGATGGATGCTTCTGGGCAGCAAAGGCCAACAATTAATGCTTTAAATGTCTCTGGGGCCCCTTGCTCACTGGTCTCGGGTGGGGTCGCAGCAGCCTGCGCTTTAGTTTCAGATCACTCAGAGCACTGCTCTGAGGCCTCCCACACCCTCCGGGAGGGATGGCTGCCATTTTCCACCACAGCTCCCTCTCTCCAGTGCCTGTCACGGAGGCGGGAGGCATCCCACCCCTCAGCCATTTAATCTGCACCCTCAGCTTTGACAAAGTGATTCTCCATTTACATTAAGTGGTACTTGAGAAAGTCTGGGGAGGAAACGGAAGAGAGCTGAATCCCTGTCCTAAACCTGGCAGGTCAGTGCCACTGCACCGGGAACCCAGATGGAGCTGGCTCTAATGGCCGCTGCCTTGATGGCGGAAGCTGTAGCAGGAACGAGCTGGAGTTCAGCGGCTCTCCCTGCAGGGGGGTGCTCCGCGGCAGGACTAGGTGCTGCGGGTTTAGCAATTTGCCTCCACCTCCCCTAGGCTGTGAGGGCCGATGGCCCTGCCCCTGGGTTCTGGTCTTAAAAGAGCCTGCGAGGACCACATCGCTAATTTTTTCTTTTTTTCAACCAGATTTATTATGTTTACTGTGCCAGCACAATGGTCCGGCGTAGAGACAAGAACATTTGAAATCAGTCATCTTCTGTGATTCTGCAGCTATGGCTGCGTGCCGCTGCCTGCTGGGGTCAGCCCTGAGGTTGGATCATGCAGACAGCAACACAGAGCTCCGGCACCAGCTCCCAGGAGCAACCCCGTCGAAGGGCCTGCGGATCGGGGCCTCAGTTCAGCCTCTTTTCCACTCTTGCTTATTAAGCATCAGTAACCACTCATCTACTCAGACCATCCCCCAGGTCTGCGGAAAGCCCGTGTGAGGCATGTAGCAGCTCTTGAGATCCAGAGAAGAGACACTAACCTGGTGCCACGAGAACTTGCCTAGCACAACGTTGCACTCTGCAAAGCGGAAAACATCATGGGAGACTAATTTTGGCCCTTCTATAGGGATGCATAAGAAGGTGGAAAGTTGAAGGCAAGTACTGTGCCAGTGGAGGGGGGGGGGGGGGGGAAAGGCGACACAAAGGTCTTTCCATCTCGCACGGGACAGAGCAGCATCCACGCAGTACACCGGCTCACACACAGCAGCACAGAGGACACAAAAAGCAGCCTGAGCTTAAAAGGGTCAGCACACAGGTGTACAGCAGCTCTGCTCTGTATCCCAGCAGTGCCTGGCCGGCTGGTGTTAGTTCAAGAAGAGCCTATGACGGGAAAGAAATTTCAACATAATTTAAAGGGCATGCTGCTCACAGAGCCACCCTACATGTTTCTGTAACACACTTTAGAAATCTAAAGACCTAAGTATCTGAACCTGTAAACTCCCAGCGGAGGGAAACTCCTCTCCAGTTTTTAACAGGGTACATGCAAGATGTCAGCACAGCAGCACTTGTATTCCACACGCCGCCCGCACCTCCCTCCACGCATTAATCCCTACCCAGGCTCTCAAAAGCTGTAACGTAGCATCAAAAGTTCTCCGCGGTCACACTGACTCCTTCATGCGACTACACCCACTCGCGCAGCAGCGCACCGTAGATCTTCATGCCTCCTCCTTCTGCACGTGCTCCCTGCCTTTTTTTTTATTTTACCTATACTTAAGTTTCTTGATGAGACTGTTTCCCCTCTCAACACTTGCTTGGACAGAAATCCCACCCCTTGGGTAGACACGTGCTCCCCTGAGAGGGGGTTTATGCTGCACCTTCCCTGCTCCGTTTGCCAGCACTGGCTTGGCAGTGGCACTGGCCGGCTGCACCACAGCCCCCCCCGGGTGAGCACCAGCGCTTCCTTCCCCATCGCTGTCACCCAGAGACCCACGCAGCCCCAGCCCCTAACCCAGACTTTCTCATCAGGGTTTCAAGCTCTGCCAGCTCGGGATGAGAGGGAGGAGGTTACAATTGTCAGGTGCTGGTGTCACACTCAGGCTTTTTACACGATGGCTGTAGCACCAGAACCTGGGAGCGCCAGGGACATTTTGAGGTGCCACGAACCAGACGGTTGAATACTCAATTTCTGGCAAAAATGTTACAAAAGAATAGATTTTGAGCAAAAGGCAGTTTTGCCAATCCACTGATAAAACAGACTTCTAGATTTAGGCCTCACTTGCCTGTCACTCCAGAGACTGGAAATAAGAGAGTTTATTTGCAACAGTTGTTACAGACCCAGAAATACAGTCTTAAGGCCTACAACACAAGTAGCTCGGCTCAAATTCACAGCCTCATGTTTTGAATAGGTAACTCTTCGAAAGCACACAAGCAAGGTGCGTTATCTTCCTCCCAAGTCCCCAGTGTGGCCACTGCCAGCTGCCTCGGTGATAGTGCTGTGGGTACTGTGAACACCTGATTCCAGCTACAGAGAGTCAACTCCGTGACCCGGGAGGGCTGCAGTGCTGCTGACAGGACAGGCCGATGCTCTGACACCGCAGCCACCACCTCTGGAGGCAATGTGTATGACCTTCGCTGCACCTAGGGAAGGAGAGAACAGCTACGCAGGCACACAGACTGCAGCACATGGAATAATCTTTATTGGTAACATCAGTGGAGCACCAGTAAACCATTACTGACTGTAGTGGTGACACACAGCTGAGGCACATGCTAAGGCACTTTTATAATATATATAAAAAAATCAAATTTGTTTGTGACAGCAATTGGGACACGAGGCTCCTGCATTTAGAGCGCTTCAGGCATACAGTATGGCGCTTCATATTTAATTATTTTTACTTCGCTCATAAGTAGGTCTAAATGCAGCATATACAATATGGTTAAGAATACAGGTAAATCCAGCAACCAGTGTACGGTGTAGAAAAGTAAAGACTATCTATATATAACCATGGTCCCAATAGAAAGGCAGTGATAAAGACCTTTATTTTTTTCTTAATTACTTATTACGAGAGATACAAAGGCCTTACATATATCTGTGCAGATTAAAGGGTTTTTAATATACTCTTAGTCAATGGTGCACAATAACTAATCCCACCCCCTGGTTACAGAGCAGGTGCAAGAGGCTTGGACATGTCAATAAAAGGGATCTCCCTCCCCTTATCCCCACTACCCTATTAAATTCCCCTAGATTCTGTCTATTACCATTAAATATATTTGGTCCCCCAGAGATTCTCAGACAAGCACAAGGACATTGTTCTGTTTCCCCAGCCTGTCATTGACTACTGGTCCATGCTACCTTCGATGAAACTGCTCAGAGGCAGAGACACTAACAGGACATCATTGCACTTCAGAGATCTGTCCAGACAGTGAAAATAAGAGGAAACAAGCAAACAAACAAAAAAACCCAAAAAACTTTGGCAAGTCCTCCAGGTAACTGGTCCCCGAGAGGAGCTTCCCTCTTCATCCCTCCCTGGAAACATATGAAAGAAGAAAGGGCAAATTGCCATGGCCAAAGCACACCGTTTTTCCTGAAACTGCTCCCAAACCATGTGGGTGGGCAGATTAAAAGAGGCAGAAGTCTGAGGTCACTGAACATGATTGCCGAAAGCAAACAAAGAGGAAGGGGAAACAATACAGGAATAAGCTTCCCTGCAGCTAGAATCAAAGACAAAAGGAGATTTACAGCAAAAATAATCTTTCCCTAACCCCACTCCCTCCAAACTGTGTAAGGGTTCACCAGCAGACATGGCACGGACAGTTCTACAGGCCTTTGTAGCGGCCAAACTGCTGGTCAGATTTCAGAGCCCCAACTCTTTGGCATTAAATACAAAGAGGATTAGGAAACTGGAAAGAGGAGGAAACTAGGAACACAGATGCCCAACAGGCTCCAGATACACAGAGCTGGGCTTGCTCTGCAGATCCCCAGCCAGTTTAGGAGGAGAGGGTTTGCTGAAAGTCCAATGGAAGAGGGGAGGGTAGATGAGTCACTCCATCACGTGTAACCTGGGTCAAATGGGAGGACTTATTCAGTAGCTTTGGCATCACCAGCATCTGCCTTGCCGTCCACTTCCTCATCGGAGCACTCTCCTGTACCCTTCCTGACAATTCGACGTGTCACGACAAAGGGCAGGTCCCCGCGCCTAGGGAAGGGCAGACAGTACGTCAGCAACACAAGGTTTCACTGAACTCACCAGACAGGGCAGGCTCTGGAAAGAGGTAAGGAAGTACCTGGCCACACTGTTTGCTGCAGGCAGCTGCCGCTGTGGGCAGTTACAGCAAGACTATGCTGGCCTGGCTGCCAAGGTATTGCACCAAATGCTCCACCTTACCTGAGTTTGCTCTTCAAGGAGCTGACTTCTCTATTCATTGCATCAGCTGTTTCAGTGGCATCCTCCAGCTCACGCTGGAGCTTCCTACGGGATGCATTGGCTCGCTGGGCCTCCTCTTCTGCTTCCTCAAGTTGGCGTTTGAGCTGCTTCAAGCGCATGTTTGCCTTGTCCGCCTAAGCATGTATGGGGGTAAAATAAAAAAATAAAATTAAAAAAAAAGAGATCAATGATCAGTGTTTCCCCAGAGTTACAGCACAGTAGTTAGAGCAGCAAAAAGCAGTTCCCAAAGGCCCCTCCTCCCTTTCTGAAGGGAGCTGCCTAGAACTTGACAGCTCCAAGCTTTTCCTTGAAAGCATTACATTTTCATCTGTTCCATCTTGTGATTATCACAATGAGGGAAGAGAAATCTGTAGGAAGGTTAATGCCTAGAGCCCTCTTACATGCAGATGATGCCTTGGTCATAGAAGGGAAATCCTCCCACCAGAAGACTCACCAATGCTGCAGGTAACTATACACACCTGATCTTTGAATTGCTCAGCATTACGCCTCTCATCATCCACCTGCAGCAAGATATCTTTCAACTTCTTCTCCGCACGGCGCACCTGTTTGCTGGCAGCCTGGCGCTCCCTACGGAGAAATACAGTGATGCTCAGATAAGAATTTATCTCCCATTGTACCCACAGAAAGACAGCTTGACTTGGGCAAGTTAGAAACACGGAAGATAGCAAGAGTCCTCCTAACTTAGAGAAAACGGGGGATGGGAGGCAGTGTGTCCCAGAAATGACCAAAAGGCACTGATGTCACACAGATATGACCCTTTCTCAAGTTACAGAGGGGCAACAAGTGTATCACAGCTGCAGTTTTAAGAGTCATTAAGTCTGGAAGAAGCTAGAAGTTGCTATAGTGAAAAACGAGGAAGGTTCACCAAGACCTTACTTCTGTGCTACCCAGTATACCTAGAATGAAGCCCTCACTCAGACAAATCAGAATTTGTACAGAAGAGCTTAAAATCCCAGAGTGGGTGGAGTCTTGTAAAACAGATGGAGTTTCTACTAGGACATACTTTGTCTCCATGTCCAGTTGCTCTTCCAGTTGCGCTATCTTTGCTTCCAAGGCCGTGATGGTAGCCTTGTACTTGGACTTTACAGCACTCTCCATCTCCTGCAGTTTAAGCTTAAGCTCCTTGTTCTGGCGCTCCATCTGCTGGCGAGCATTCTCATTCTTCTGTGCATTGCTACGCTCAGCATTCAGGTCAGCATTCATCTGATCAATCTGCAGAGAGAAGTAGTACTCAGCATATCGAGAGCTCCAGCCTGAAAGGTGGATTTATTTCTCAGACACATGCTGACATGCAAAGCAAAAGGACCCTCCGGGAAAGCTGAATACCTGGAATAACTATGATGCAGAGGGCGCTGTCTGTAGGCAGAGCACTTCTCAAAATACCTTAGTTTACCCAGATTTTCAAAGTAATTCCTTGAATAACAGGTTTATCAACCTCCTCTTAGGGCTAAATTTGCCAATCACGTACAATGCTCTCTGGGGTGAAGGATATGGCTTGGCACTTAACACAGTAGTTATCAGTCTTAGTGAATTACAAAAATCCTGAGGCAAGTGGATCCAACACATGTGCTTTACTAATTTATCATTTATTTGCTGTCTGTCTACTTCCACTACAAAGCAGCAGCTTAAAAATACTAACTTTCAAAGATGAAAAGGCAAGAACTCGGTCCACTTCCAAGCCAAGGCTCTGGCTGACAGTCAACCAAGTAAAGAACTGTGCTCTCATCCACCAGAGTGAACAAACCTTTTGGAAAACCATTAGCCTAGCTCCTTGGCTTTGGAGCGCTAAGAAAACAACATGCTTGACTCTCAAAGTTGGGCAGATAAAATATGCCAGAGAACAGGCAGATTAAGGTCATGGTTTCTACAGCAGCCTAACAAATTCCATATGGTTAGTCCATTTGAAGCAGCATAGAATGGGCAAAAAAAAGTAGTTTTCCAAACAGATTGTGGCACTGTTCAGCATGCCAAGTTGGAGCAGCATACTACAGATCATCTTTCTCATAATCCTTTAATACAGAAAAAAGGGATTGGAAGGTTTTTTGGGTTTTGTTAGGTTTTTTTGTTTGTGGTTTGTTTTTGGTGTTTGTGGTTGGTGGTTGGTTTTTTTTAATAAACTTGGGAGATTGTTCCAGCTACCCAATGATTTAAGTGATCAAAAACAGTGAGCTAACATCAGCTCTGACTGCCCACCCTATTTTCTGTATTGTGGTATTCAAACGTTTCATTTTGCTCACATCTACATACTTCTGAGGGTCTGTACTGTACACAAAGCAGCAGCTGGCATTACTCAAGAGTGCAGCTCGACAATTTACACAGACTAGAGAACCCTTACTGGCACACGCAGCCTGAACAGGTACCTGAAGATTTGCCTTCTTGAGCCGGTCATTGATTATCTCTGTGTTGCCCTGTTCTTCTTCTAACTCTTCCTCCAGCTGAGCTATCCGGGCCTCCAGGCGTCTCTTTTCCTCCATGGCCAGTGCTCTATAGGACACAGAATCATTAATACAGTGTTGGTGGCATTAATGCCTTGAGGAAAATTCACCATTTCTAATTTTACAAAATAAGCTCAGTCTTTCAAAAGCAGAGGGGATACAGTGCATGCTGCAGTCTACATAAAAATAACATCCTGCAAAGTATTTTCTCAAACCAGGTCCTCCACCCTTAAACAAGGAACATTACTCACCCTTTACCACTGTTGTTGGCAATCTCATCAGCCAGCTCATCCCTTTCTTGCTGGGCCTGGCGCTTGGCACGCTCAGCAGCTGCAAGTTCCTGGAATGAAAACGAGACGGTCAGTGATCCAATGGGAAGCTACCAATTAATGCAGCAGAGGAAAAAGTAGTTACTGGTAATGGGTGGTATGGTCTCTAGCTAGATCCAGACTTAATTGTAAGACATGGTCTGTTCTCCACCCACTCCACAGCTTCCTTTGTTTTGCACACTGCTATCACAGCTGCGAAGAAAGGGCCAAATTCTGCATTTTGAAGTGGTCCTCATGTTTGAGCAGAGCAAACCGTACAAAAGAAAGGAAATAACCACTCGAGCTTAGATTGCTACATTTAGTTCTTGACTTGAATGCATATTCCATTACCTCCTGCAATTGGATCATCTCTGCCTCCATGCTCTTCAACTTCTTCTCATTTTCTTTGGCCTGTGCTAAGATCTCTTCTCTGGAAGTACGTGTGTCCTCCAGTTCCCGCATGTAATCCTTCATTTGTGCCTGAAAAGGGAGAACAAAAAAGGATGAATTTCAGAGCATCCACATTAACAAATTGGGTTTCTCTGTCTTACAGGAAACATGGAGGGAAAACAGAAACGGATTCATTAATTTTCAGCTACAAAAAAGGTTGCTGTAAAAACAAAAGGAATCATCCTTTTCCCATTTCACAAGTAACAAAGAGAAGTAGTAACAGAAGCAAACAGGACTGCTTAAATTGCAGAAAAAAAAATAATTGTCAGATATAGGGAGGGGGGAAGGGAGGTTACAGGAAGCTTTCTAGTGAAGCAATGGAGTAGATGGTCTAGGGAGGATTTGAAGTTTTTCCCAGGAACAAACCAGACAAATGCCTGCAGGAATTACAAAAGCATAACAGAAGTGTCTTGGGCAGGAAAAGGCCTAAATGATACTTAAATCTCTCTCGCTTTGCAGCTCTGTAATCCTTTCCAAAAACACTGACGTGAGGCAAGCACTAGAGTGGACTTCCCCTACAGCTTGTCTCCCAGGGAGTTAAATAGGCAGATCGAGTTTAGAATATTTGAAATGCCAGTAAATCTTTTGCAGTAAATTGCTACAAGGTTCTGCTGCTCTTGTGACACCGATGCATGGTTCTCATGAGGTGAAATCTTGTATCCCATTTCCCTCAGTAAATGCTCTACACTGACAGCTAAAACAGTTGAAGCTTCTCACCTGCAGTTTGCGGAGCTGCTTGATGGCTTCTTCACGATTCTTATTAGCAGTGTCTATATGGCTTTCCAAATCCTTCAGGTCCATCTCTAGCTTCTTCCTGGCAGCCACAGCAATGGAACGCTGTTTTCGTTCGTCTTCCAGTTCCACCTCCATCTCCCGCACCTGTATGGAGAAATACAGGCATCAGCATTTCAGCTCCTTGATTTCCCAACAGCCACTTTTTGCATCCCCCTTTCAAACTGTACATAAATGCAAGCATGTGACTTGTTTTCACTCTTCCTGGCAGGGGGATGGGGCTAACATTCCTCACTAATAAAGTCACATGGGCTCCTTTGATAGACAAAGGCTGTTTCAACAATCATGCGCACAAGGGGGAAGGTGTCTCACGGCTTTGCAGTGCTGCCTGGAGAGTTACCATTAACAAGAATCTGTGGATTGGCACCGTCTGTCTAACCATCTTTGGACACAACTGCCTTTATGTACGGAACACTTTCAGGATTTACGGAGCAATTCTTACTTGTCTAATCAGCTGTTTCTTTTTTTCTTCATTCTGTTCATCACGTCCCTGGAGGTCTCGGTCAAACTGTGCCTTCATGGCCTGTTGGTTCACTTCTAGACGCAGTTTGGCATCCTCTGTGGCCTGCAGTTCATCCTCCAACTCTTCCAGCTGTGTCTTCATCTCCTCCACCTGCTGCTCCAGGGCTCGCTTAGCCTTCTCCAGCTCATGGACCTACAGCACAGTACCGCCCGTGAGGTCTCCTCAAAGAGTACAGACAATTTCACCTATTCGAAGAGCAAAAAAGCCTACGAACAGCCACTCACTTAAAGTGGGATACAAGAACAGTGCATCTGTCCCTTGTATTAGGGCAGAGATACCCCTCCAAGCCAGCTGCTCACATACCTGCAAGCTGCCAGTGTGTATCATGATTACCTATTAGTTCTGGTCATGTATGTGTGGTGGTGGGGAGAAAGAGAAAAGCCTTTGTTAGCCCAGTCCTGACCTATTGCAGACAGAGATGGACATCTCTGGTTCTGATAGAATTCAAGAAAATACTTTTTAGCCTCTGAATTTTTTTCTTCCTGCTTATTGTAACATTTTTTTGTCTTGAAGTATTGGGGTTACTGTCTTCCATTGCCTGGCTAATACCTGTATTTTACATATCAGGCTCACACCATACCTTCATCTCTGCCACAACGATAACAGTTAATTTTCAGTTTGCCACAACCTCATTTGGGTCATACTTACTAATGTAATACAAACATAATATTCACAAACTCACAGTGTGTCCAGTATTCTTTACTACATTCCCCTGTGTTAACACTAGCATAAGCTTTTTGCAGTATTAAACTAACAGTATCACCTGTGTGACATTTCCTGCCCCGATTATTTTAACTTCATACTTACGCTCTTCCCAACATCATCCTTTGAACTCATCAGGTCTTCCATCTCTGCACGGAACTGCTTATTGATTCGTTCCAGCTCAGCTTTCTGCTCTATGGCTTCTTCCAGGGCTCTGGCCAGGGAGAGGGCCTTAGTCTCCTTCTCACGGGCTTCTGCTTCAGCACGGTCCCGTTCTTCTGCGTACTTGGCAGAGATGTTCTTCTCCTCTGCCAATAGCTACAAGAAGACAGCATCAGTATTCTAGAAATTACTGATAATTTTCTAACAGGGTAAATATACATCTTTTCATTGGTGTCTTCTCAATAGTGTTCCACCATGGATAGAAGGTATTAAGAAAATGCAGCTTCAAAGAGTAAAGCATGCCAACCCACCCTTAATAACTATGCTGACCCCAAATGAATGCACTTCTGATTTCACCTCCAACCTGTTATTTCCTACTTCCTCTCAAAGATGATCTGGAAACAATGCTTTGAACTTGATCTTGGTCTTGATATAAATGCTATCCCTTTGGAAAAAGGAGCATCACTAAACTTCCTATGCATAAAGCAGAACTAATTTACTTCCATGAAAGCTTATTTCTCCACTCTATATGCTATGCCTTAGTTCTGAAATAAATACGCATTCTCCAAGCAGCATTGCTTAGGTATTCTTAAAGCATACCTGTCAATAAGATACACCTACTGAATGCTCAGTTACTGAAGTCATACCTGATCAAACTTCTTCTGCTTCTTCTCTAGATTGGAAACGATCTGCCGCTGATGATCCAGGTCCACAGTGAGGTCATCCAGCTCTTGCTGCAGGCGGGTCTTCGTTTTTTCCAGCTTGTCATACGCAGCTGTCTTCTCTTCATAACGCTGGCTCAAGCCCTCCAAGTCTTTCTGCAGCTTCTTTCTGGCTTCCTCTGCTGACTCAAGGCAGCCAAGACCATCATCCATCTTCTTCTTTGCATCTATTGCCTGAAGGACAGAAGAGACTGCACATGAAGCCACGCCATATATAATGCTATGTGTATTTTACAGGCATCAGAAGTAGAGGCAATAAGTCTGCTCATTTCTGAAGGTACTACTTCCCCCTCAAATAATACTATATGACTGAATTCCCAGAGAAATTCCTGCATAGAAATCTAGAAGCAGTACATATGATTACGATCAGAGACATCTTCATTTCCTCTCTCACCCAAATCAGCTGGATCATCCTTTTCCAGGAAACGTTCTGTTACTAGAAGTCAGTTCTGCATTTAGATTTTGCTTCCCTCAAGACAGACCTGCACTCATGCTTCCTCTCAAAAGTCATTGGTTTATGGGATGCAGACTGTACCTGTTGCTGAAGAACAGAGATCTGTTTCTCCAGGTTTCTCTTTGTCTCCTCCTCTTCTTCCAGTTGCTCTTTGAAACTGTTCTTCTCATCCTCCATTTGCTTCAGCTTAGTGCTGAGGCTCAGTTTTAGGCGAGTCTCCTCCTGCAGCAGCTCCTATAAAGCAAACACCCCAGTGGAATTCAGCACTGCTCCTTGGCTTTAAAGGCTCACAATCCTCACCCACTCTCTCCAGAATGAGTACTTTTGAAGGCTGAAGTTGAGTTTAAGTATGCAACTTATTTCACAGATAAGAAAACCTAAGACAGAATTTAAATAATTGTCTTCCAGTCAGTATAGAAACAAAATATTCAGAAGGGTCCTATTGTCTCGTACACTCTAATGATTAAAGTATACTACTTCACCACACAAGCCATCCACAGTGCTTTCTGGAGTCCTTGGAGCAGCACACAAAGCATTAAAACCTTTCCCAACAATAGCGTGACTGTACTCTGCTACATGACTTTCTCATATTCAAGTATCAAATAAATGGACAACAGGATTTAGCATGGTTAAAAACAACGTTGGTCTTAGCAGAATCTTAGCACCAACAACATTTGTTGACTTATCTTCCAGTGCTCGACCTGAAGGATCTGTAGACATTCATAAGACCAGTTTTCAAACTAGTGCATCATTTTTGTATTATGCACTATCTTTGAGTCTGTTTTTTAAAAAGAGTAGTAAGTAGACAGAACATCAGTGACTGTTCAAGATTACTTAGTATCTGAGGTTTGACATGCTATTCCTTTCCCTTACAACCTTCTGCTTGGTACTCCATGCTTTACCAAGAGCGTCATATTCTATTAAATGTAAATGGTTGCTTTATCCCCAAAGTATAAGACTAAGCATGATTTTTTCCTGAAAAAATACCAAATTATTTGAATCTATCACTTCCCCAACATAAACCAGGAAATAAATTTTTCTGCTTAATTCTACAAATTTACTAGAAATAACACACACAAACACCCCGTCAAACACCTGACTATGAAGAACTCAAACAAGAACCTAGTATTCCAGTGCAGTTCTAGCATTAAAGAACTCTCAAGCAGAAAGGAGATTTAGAAGTCATTCTCTATCAAAGACAGGGAAAGTTACATATGTTCCACATACTGTGGAAGGAAGATAAACAGCTTGTTTCTGTAGCAATGCTCTCAATACCATGCAATATAACCCCTTATCAAAAAAAGCCAGACCCAATCCTTTGAAGTGTTGTATATCCAGTATTTAATGGTGTCCAGAGCGATTTCTCACTTTAAGAATTTGTAACGGACACTGGCTGCACCACACACAGATGCTTTAGCTTCCAAAGCTCTCACCTGTGTATCCTGAAGCTGTGATTCCAGAGCAGAGAAGTCCTTTGCTAATTTGATTGATTTGCTGTCAGACTGGTTCAGAAGACCTGTGACATTGTCCAACTCAACCTGAAGGAGAGATCAGAGTATCAGTTATTAAATGCATCAGCAAAAACAAAACCAGGAACAGGTGAGCAGCAACAAGACCCAAAATTGAAAACTGAGACACCTCTCAACAGTGAGGCATATATATAATCTCTCAGGGGAATGAATGTATCATTTCCAAAGTCCCAGGAATTAAATATGAGAAGTCAAAAAGAGATTTTTACTTGAGATCACCTCTGTTGCAACAGCCTTCTGGTTTTGTTTGTTTTGGTTTTTTTAATGCCTATATGAGATTTTAGACAGCCTGGCAAGAATTTTAAGAGATTCTATTAAACTAACTCTCTTCTATTTTATACTATCTGCTTCAGGACTATATCTAGAGTCTCAAAGTTACATTTTCACACTCCAAAAGATAGTGCACACACCAGCAATGCTCAACTCTTAATGACAACCCTCCATAAAGGACAAGGCATAAGACAATGCTCCGTGTGAGTCAAAGGGATTTGCTGTCCTCCTTGAAGAAAGGAGGAGAAAACTCTAAATTCCTACATCACCCTTGAGCCACCCCTCATAACCATCAACCACGTTACAAAGCTTCAAAACACTGTCTTCCAGATGTTTACAGAATCGTACTGTAAAGACTGCTGCATGCTGAAGAGAAGCAGACATGATGATACTTTAAGGCTTACAAAACTCAAACAGCAGCTTCTCGGGGCTGCTTATGATAAGCAACATCAATCCAAATGTCCTGCTTTGGCAATGAGTTAAGGAGTTTGCATAGTCCTTGGGAAGCAAACTATGGATTTGCTTTTTGCGGGAAATTTATCCTCAGGAGGAACAGGATTTTTGAACTAGCTATGGGGAGATACCATCCTACAACCTTTTCTCTCTAGCCCTGGGCTGAATCAGAAACTAAGGAAAACCTGTGCCACTTACCTGCAATTTGTTAACCCTCTCAGCCAGTTCAGTCTTCACTCTTTCGCCTTCTGTAAATTTCACCTGCAGCTCTTGGAGCTGAGCATCTACTTTTTTCCGCTTGTGCTCAGCATCCCCTTTGCCCTGCAGAAGAACCTTCACCTCATTGGACAGTTCAGCCCTCTCACTTTCCAGAGCTTGTTTTGCTTTTTCAAGGTTTGCTTTTACCTGAAGAGAAAAAAATACAGCAAAACCCCTTAGACTTTAGATATGGCAGGATCCTTCCACTGAGTACATTCCTCCCCCGCCCCAAACAAGCAAGCTAGTGTTGCATGTTTAGCAGCTAAGTTGTAGATTGCTTACTCAGAAACAATAATTTGAACAGCCTGTCACTGATAAGCAGGAGACAATCTAACAATCTAACAATCAGAGAAGACAACAATACAGGAGATAGTCTTGCACCATCCGATTTCCAAATTGAAGGTCAGCAAGTGCTAGCAGTGAAAAGAATGTCTTGGCTATGTGGTATAATATGCTGATGGGAAAAAAAATAGAATGAATGCAACTATTTAAAACAACTTCATATATGCTTCATAGTGAAAAGTGATCTACCAAAGGAAGAACAGCACATGTAACAGAAGCCTAGTATCACAAACACTTCATGTTCTTCTGCAGCTTTAAGATATGGTCATAAAGCAGCTATCATTTCAGGAAGGTTGACTGCTTTGGCCTTGTGTTTTCTTCCACATACCCGTTTGGTTTGTTCTAACTGCTCTGCCAGCTCTTCAATAGCTTGTGAATGTTTCTGCCTCATCTCTTGGATTTGAGCCTCATGAGTCTTTGCTTCATCTTCAAGGGTCTTCTTCAAAACTGTTACTTCTTGTTCTCTCTTTGACCTGCAAAATTCACAATTCCATTTAGATGCCAAGGAGAGAATCAAGCATGTGTAATTCCACCAACAGCATCTCTAATGCAGAAAAATGACAAGGTCTGTTTAGCCCTACAAGCTATAAAGACACTTTTCAAAGACAGAACTTAGCATTGCACCCTTCTTAAGTGCAAACTGGCAGCATTACTTTCAGCCTAAGAAGTAATAGCCTTAAAGTATGAATGTTTCAGGGGTATCACTAACACTATGGTTAGGGAGCAAAATAACTTTCTACATCAGTTGAGGTAATGCAGTCTTGACTACAGCTTGCACACTACCTCCTTCTGTAGGCACTGAGGCTGCTAACCACCCTACCCCGATAAAGCCAAAGAGCTGCTTTGGTAAGACACTGGATGCCACAGTGTTTATCAGAAAAGTCAAAACCAAAACCCAGTAAGACAACACAGCTACATGCTGGACTTACCTGAGCTCTTGCTGAGCAGCTGTAGAATCTAGTGTGTCTTCTAGCTCTGTTTTCAATGCTTCCAGCTCTTCACCCAGATCCCGCTTCTGTTTTTCGGCTTTATTCCTGAATGCTCTCTCTGACTCCAGGTCTTCCTGCAGCTCAGTGATCTGGGATTCAAGTTCCCTGATCTTTTTCAGGGCCATGTTCTTCTGAGCTGCCTCTTCTTCCACCCTGTGTTCAACATAGGGTTCTGGTCAGAGCCAGATTTAAACTATATGTAAATTGAAACCACCTGTCCTACCAAGAATAATCAAGAAAAAAGCTGGTACTGGTCAGCACTACAATATTACACACAAACTTTGATCCATGTATCATCTACAAATTCCAAGTTCTATTCCCCAATACTTGAGAGAGCATGATTACTTACCTTAAAGAAGGGGACAGAGAGAGACTGACAACAGAAGAAAGCAGAAGAGAGCACCATTTTACACTGGAAATTGAAATCTCTACTGAACAGATGAATATAGCAACTACCAGAGAGACAGTGTGTCGTCACTACTTTTTAACCACCTCTGAAATCTTACTGCCCCAGTGAAACACGTGCAGTGCACATTACATTACATTCATAGTCTATCTCTGTACAGAGAATGTGGCAGTGAGCAGCAGCCAAAGAACTCTGATGCTGAGGACATGGATGCTAACAGTTTACAAAAGCCACACATTCCATTTAGTCCCTATTCCAAAGTGACACAGGACAAGGAATACTTCCCAAACTGGTGGTCCCTGAACCCCGCAGGTCAGGTTCTCACCTAGCTAAGGCTGCCTGCAGCTCCTCTTCCTTCTTGGCCAGCTGCATTTTGAGTTCTGCAATCTGAGCCTGCAGCTCAGCAATCTGGTCATGCAGATCACTGGAGTCCCCTTCAAGCTTTCGACGAGTCTTTTCCAATTCCTGCCTCTGCTTTTCTTCACGTCGCAGACGTTCTGATGGAGATGGGGACACATTAAGTTACACAAACAACACATACTCAAAGAATGTTGTACAAGCAGAGAAAATAAAGGTATTTAAGCAATAGTTTCTTTCCTAATACCACCACTGTCCAAACTCTAGCTAAAATGAGTTATTCTGTCAGGACCTATACATGCAATACCCTCATATTTTGCCCTCAAAATACATCTGGGCAATTTCCCTTTCCCTCATCTTACAGCAAAACCTCCTTCCCCCCTTTCACAGTAATAAACAATGCCAGTCTCTCCCAACACCCACACCATACGGGCATAAGCACTCATTAAATGATGCGGAAAGGTCTGTTCTCCCTTTACTGAAGCTAAATAGGCTGGCTCCTGCTGTGTTAACCTGGGCAGTCTCCAGATGAAGTGCCTCTAGCTTGAACTCTGAAGAACTTGCGCAAACAGGATATCAGAAACAGCACTAACCCTGACAGATTGATGCTGCTGGAAGTAGAAAAGTGGAGATACTTCCACAGCAGGAGAAGAAAGAGAACCAGCCTCTCTTCTCCATTGGCCTGCTGCTTTGGAGAGGATTTTTATTTAGATCAAGGGCTCAACTGACAAGGCACATAACCTTCATCCCAGCCACTGAACAGCTCTACCAAACCGATCAATAGCATACACACTACAGACTAATTTTTAACCCCTCAGAAACTGGAGAGGACTAAAGCTCTAGAAATGAAACTGAAGTTCAACAAATTTTAACAGGAAACCACCTAAAACTAAACAGGCAAGTCCTTTGCAGTATCTGCCTTAAAAAAAAAAAAAAAAACAAAACCACCTTCAAGGTCTGTGATCATAGCCTCATGCTTATTCTTGAGTTTGGCTAAACTCTTAGATTTCTCCTCTTCCTCTGTCAGGTTTGTTGTAAATTCAGACATTCTGTCTTCCAACAGTTTCTTTTCCTGCAGAATTGAGAAGGCAGTGTCAAAGCAGTTCCTGGAATTACAGGAGATTTTTCCAGAGTTGACTGTGCTTAAAGATGTCAATGTCATGAATGCCTGCTACAAGGAAGCTTGGAATGAAAGAAATCCTTTCAGGATTATAGATAGTATTCAAATAAATGGTTACTTAAAGATTTGTATTTGATAGGCCTTTCAAAGCTGAAAGGGAAGTCTGTTACTGTTATTTCAATAACTTGATACTGTTTGGTATAATAACGTATCAGAAAACGTTTGCTCATGGATCGTTATTAGTCAAGACTATTTAAATATCATACAATACTGAGTTGTAAAGCATACAGGCAGGCAGCTAATTTCAACAATTCAGGTCAGAGTTGCCAAAGACAAGACTGAATTCATTCCCAAGATTCCCTGTAAGGGAAAGGTCAGCCTTTGGTGGGTGGCTCCAGGAGAAACACCTGTGCATCTTCAGCCTGCATAAGAAGCTGTAGGAGTCTCACCTTAGCCAATTTGAGATTCTGATCTTCCAGAACTATCACATCTTCTTCCAGTTTCTTCAATTTGGCCTCCGTGGTCACTTTTTCTAGCTGCAACTTCTGCCTTGCACTTTCCTCTTCTTCAAGCTGCTCCTCTAGTTCCTTCGCAACCCACAGGAAAGCAAGGTATTTGTCAGTGCCGCTCACTGAACAATGTAACAGCACAGTGTACTAGAACTCAGAAAGTTTCTTTACCCTTCCTTCAAGGTATTACTAGTAGTTTCTAGAAATGACATCTGTCTTGACTTACTGCAACACAGTGCATTCTAACAAACAAGTTTTCTAGCAGAATAAACAATGCTATTTTGCAAAGAAGAATGCTACCATCCCCAAACCACCTAGCTTAAGCAAAGACCTTTGTAATTATTTGACAAGTGGACAACATCTTCAAGAATGGAATGGCTCATTCCAGATAACTGACTGAATGCCTCGGGCTCAGCACTAGAATTGCTGTGTTCTATTGCTGTTTCCACGGGTAGATTTTTCTACACTTCTTTTTTGTTCCCTCTCTCCCATTTCCCTCCAAGTTGAGGCAAAAGATCCACTCTAACCCCTACTATCCTCTTTATTGACATGAGACAGCATTCCTAAGGCATTACCTGGATGTTCTGCTGCATTTTCTTCTTTTCAGCCTGCAGATGTTGACACCGTTCTTCCTCTTCCTCCACCCTTGCCTCCAGGTCATGACATATCTCCTCCAGTTCCTGCTTCTTGGCTGTCAGGCGGGCTCTTATCTCCTCAGCTTCAGCACAGAGTTCAGTTTCTGCTTGCAACTGTTCCTGCAGCTGCATTTTCTCTGCCATTAGCTACAGGGGACACAAAACCAGAAATAATACAATCTGCAATTTACCAAAGTACTTAGCAATCTGCATTAAGTGAAGTTTTGTGCTCCTGTGTTACACAGTTACAGTCACTGCAGCAGTCTCCTGCTGCTAATCAAAAAGAAACCAAACAAGATGGCAGCCAAGTCTCATTTCAACAATTGGAATCCTGAAGCTTGTCCATCAGACCAATAGAACCAAGGAAGAGCTCTCAAACATTTGGCCCAGTAGAGAGAGAATGACTTTTAAACATGAGATTTGCAAACTCACCTGGGCCTGGAAGGTCTCCATCTCACTCAGTCTATTTTCTGCAGCTAGCTGCTTCTCCTTGACCTTTATCAGTTCTTCTTCCTTGGCCATCATCTCCTCTTCCTGTCTGCTTACTTGCAGAAGGGGCTTCACCTGAAAGCAAAACCAAAAGAATAAGACGTGTATAAGGAACAAGTAAAACATGAAGAAATGCTCTTATACTTGATAAGCATTGAATAAAACAACATTCAGATATTTGAAGGACTGACCAATTGTTCTGTTGTAAACTCTGGGAGGATCATAGAGGACTAGATATCATCTACTCTGCTAATAACACACTTTCTGCCTGCCCAACTATTCCTCCAGGATGGGATGCATCAGGAAAGGGTTGGGTAAATTCTATCCCCTTAAGGGCCAAGTATTAATAGCAGGAGAATAAAAAAAGTTGCCATACAGTGAGGAAATTCACACATAGGTCAATGTAAACAAAAAACAAATAATACCCATATCTGTGCTACCTCATCAAAATCCCTTAGAAGTCATTTCATAGGAAAGTAGAAACTCTGCTCTCAACTCTCATTTAGCTGCAAAGTCTCATGGCTAAAAAGCAAGAAATCCCATATATTTAGAAAAGAGACCGTTTCTTCAAGTGTTCATTGTCTTTATAAAGGTAAAATATCTACAAGTCTAGCAGCAAGATCAGACTCAGTGCTTTTCCTTTGCTCTTACAACCCTGGAGAAAGAGATGGAAAGCCATCCCCGTATTAACAACTTTTGTCTAGCTAAATTGACCAGCCATGTAGTAAGTGACTCTGGGAAGTACCATACCACCAAAGCAAGTGAATCCTCTTACTCTTCTTAGGCATAAAGAATTGAAAGATGACTTCTACTCTTCCACAACATTACTTGGATATAGCCATGCACTTGGTTTATGCAGGTATACCGCATAGCTATAAAATATGCTATGACATTCTCTGCCTAAAGGAGTCAAGGCATAGTTGCAAGCCAGCCCAATTGTGGAGCAAGTGTGTTTTGTGCTCTGGTTCAACCTGAGAAGCTGAAATTGCAACCAAACTGTCAAAATTGCAAAGGGAGAAATATTACCTTGGTGAACAACCTCCACCATTGCCAGTTCCGCAGTTTCAAATAGGCAGCACAATTTCTCTGAAGCACTTTCATGGCTGTCAATTGCTGCTGGCGTTTGGCAAATGCTCTGCAAGGTAAGTGGAGGTCAGACAAAGGAACCCACAGAAGCACTCGATTCTCTCCATCAAGCCTTTTCTTAGATACCTCTACATTTTTACTTTAGAAGGTTGCCTCCTAAAAAAACAGTGAAGTTTCCAGGGAACCTCCTCTATCTTTTAAAGTTTTTTTCTGCTAAGAGTGGTTATCCTTTCCTTTATTCAATTTCCTACTTAATAAAATTTTTCCCTAATATCTTCTAATCTGAAAAACCTCACTATTTCCACTTCAAAAAAGTGAGATCTTAAACAGCGGTGTGTTTTCCTGCCAATCTGACGGATACTACTTTTGGGTTTAGAACTGTACCATTTGCAGTCCTACATAATAGCTTAAGAGAAATCCTACACCTCCTGGATCAGTACTGTACTAAGACCTTTTCATTTTCACATTTGCAGTTTGCAGCTCTTCTGTCAAAAACTTTGCCTGCTGTATAGTATTCCTACAGAGAGGAATAGACTTCACTGCTCTGGCAGTATGTGGGATAGCAGCATGCAGAGTTTCTTGCAAGTGTCAGAAGTGCAGCATTACAGAGATCAGAAAACACTAAAGAAAAACATCAACTGTTACACATAACAAATAAATCATGGCCCTTCTGACAAAAAATAATTTGTAGTCAGCTTTTTTTGAAGAGCAATTTGTACCTGAATGGGAGAAATACATGTTTATAATGTACTTTACAAAATATGCTCCTTACTTTCTGGCCAGGTAGCCTCTGCAGCATGCTTGGAAGCCAATAATGACATCTGTGATCTTCAGGTCTCTCTCTTCTTCAAGATGAGCAAGAACTCCAGCTCTGAAAAACACTTTACTCTGTCCAATTCGGTAAAGGTTGGAATCCAGTTCCAATGCTTTGATCTAAAAATGAGAGAGAGAAGAATTCATCTCCTGCAAACACTGCTTCATGTGAAACATCACAAAACATATTTGTGTCTCATGGCTGTAAGATATCCCTTCCTACAAAGGGCCTCTCAGATCAACTGAAGCTGCTAGCTCCCAATAAAGTCCTGTCCCAATTAGAGGAGCTGGAGCTCAGTCAAGCACAGTATGAAATGGAGGTAACTAGAGACAGAAAGTGTGATAAAAAGCATTGTTTAATACAACACCACATCAAGTACCCAAGAACTAGAAGGATGCTGTGAGGAACATATGCCTGGTTTCAAGAGCCCTCTTCCTTTTCTAAAGGAAACAAATCTGTTGATCCTTCCTATTTATTTTTTACCAGTCCTAATCTTTGTCAGAGAAAGGCACCCCAACCAACTTTCCCATCCTTTAAAGGATTTGCTGTCAACACTTATACTAGCTAAGAGGGAAAAGGTATACTCCTTTAAAACAGAAGAAAGAGAATCCCTTACAGCCAAATTCAATTCATTGTCTCCTAGTCTTCAAGCTACAGAGCCAAAGCTTTCCCTTTGAAGCAGGCAATTCTGCAGAAATTAATTAGAGCCTTCACTGAAAGCATGTCATCAGCAGGCCATTACAAAAAGTTTGTTGAAGCTCATACTTAAAGCATGTGCTAAGATAACATTAATGCTTCTAAGCATTTTAATTCCATCAATACTGTTGGCATCTCAAAGTGTATGCACCTTGGAAACAGAATGATCCTCTTTGCCTAGGATTATTGAACCTCACAGTAGTCAAAAGCCTCGATCTGCAAAGCCAACAAAGCTTTTTGCACCCTCCTCCTCTCAGATAAATCATTTGACTTCGGAATTTTGGTCTGCGAGTACAAGATACATTTAACATGCACAACTCCAATTTCCACACCATAACTTTATTCTATTCAAGCAGAGTTTCTGTGATGTCTTACCATCAGCACACAAGCCTGCTTTCCATCCATAAATCCTTTAGGAATTGCATTTGGAGTTAAGATTTCATATCTGAAAAGGTGAAAGCAACAGATTAGTTACACAAGTATATTTGAAAACAACAATAAAATAATCAGTAATGCATTCCTATGGCATTATGAGTTGGACAGTTCACAGTTTGGTTAGAAGAAAAAAAAAAAACTGCATCTCTAGACAACAGAGTATGAAGCAGCAATCTTAGGCGGGGTCCTCTATGCCTCACCTTAACTATACACTTACTAGAGAAGAAGTCAAAGATGCTTTTGGGAGGCTTTGTGCCAGGGAATACCAAGGGACAGTTGTTCTGTGTTGCTGCCTTTGAAAACAGTGGCAATCTCGTTGCAATAAAATAATTCAATTTTTGCACTTATGTCTTAACTTTGCCAGAGTAAAGACTGCTTCAGATTCTTTCCTCGGCCTTACCTTTGTCTGAATTCCTGGAATACAACTCTGTTGGGGAAACCTTGCCGACAAATACGGATTCCCTCCAGCACTCCATTACAGCGAAGCTGGTCGAGAACCAAGTGGGGATCTAGTTTTCCAGCCTAATGAGGAAAAAGCATATTTTATAAATGCCACAAAGTTTTTACAGAAGAGGCTTGCCCCCTTGTCTCCCCCTCCTTTTTGTAAAGCAGCCAGTTCTCTCTTTTCCAGTTAGAAGCAATTGAAAGCTTTTATGCCACCTTAAGAGCAACTGCAAAAGATCTGTCTCCAAAACTGTGGTAAGTATACAGTTATTTAGGATGACCTTAAAATGATATCCTGACAAAACAGGACCTCTTTAAGATCTCTTGCAAAACCTGACAAAAGACAGCAACCCAGCCACATGTCCCCAGAAGCCCACGTAAGACTGCATGGGCTGTACTGTTATAATTGTCTTTACCTTTTTCTCATGGTTGGGGATAATGCAACGGACGAAGTTGGGATTGGTGTTCCTCAAGGTAGCCATCAGTTTAGCCAGCTGTTCTTTGTAGAGCTGTCCCACTGTTCGGAACATACCCTTCCTCGTTTTAAAGGCCCCTGGCAATGCTGTATCTGACATACCAGCTACCTGATCCAGCCCAACAATACGGTCAACTAGAGAGAGCACAAGAAAGAACATTAAAATTCTGCCACAAAGGAAGCACTGGAACATAGAAAGAACATCTGGATAGAACAGGATAAATGAGAGGAGCTGCAGGATCCTTTTTGCTTCATCTCTACACAGATGTTGACTCCTGTACAGAATTTGTGCAGGGATAGGAGCAGGAAGGAAAAAAAAAAAAAGCAAGAGCTCACTACAGGAAGTTTGAGTGATGGAGTCAAACTTACTCCCAAACATATTCTATTGATGCTCTGGATGGCAGCTCTGGAAGAGCAATCTAGAAGTGAGTTTCGGATGCTTCTACTTGCTTAGGTTACAATGAAAAACAACAAACCAAGAGTTCTAGCTGCTAGCCCAACAGAGTCAACTATTAGTTAACTCTGACATGGAAGGGGCCACAGTTAGAGAAAAAGCCCAGCTTCACTCTTGCACTACAGGCAGAACTGACATGACCAGTGATCAGAAATTGTAAACTGAGCAAACATGGTAAAAGGCATGATAGAAACCAAACCTCAAGATACCACTGTTTGAGTTATTTTTGGAGTAGAAGTATTCTATGACAGAGACATGAGCAATACGAAGTATTCTATGACAGAGACATGAGCAATACCACTAGGAGACGGTCAGAACTCCCTGCCCCAACAGCTTTTCCACTATGCCACAGTGACATTTAAGCACTGATGAAGCGATCACCTTGATGGGTAGACTCCACAGATCTCTTTTTTTCAATAGAAGCCACATAGATCTGAGAGTATCAAGGCCAAGAAGAAACTGAAGTGTTACTTTTTTCCATTGCTCTGCTACAGGGAGATAAAAATTCACCCACCTAACCAAAACCAGCTGTATCACTATAAATTTCCATACCCCCAGTACATTTTTATTAAGGTCTTCAAGCTACTGCTTCACTTCATCTTTAGTGGTTGGCTGATGCCTACACTCAGGCTCCCAATCTTCACTTCAGAAAAATATATCAACTTGTGCTCAATTGGCTTCTGATTAAAAAAACCACCTGCTAAGACAAAGCCCTACAAAAGAAGAAAAAAGAAAGGATACTCTGATTTACAGCTAGTATTAGTTTAGAACTGCTCAATTCTAGAGGAACTGTTAGAATAGGGTCAAGGTTGTCTTATGAGAAAGAAGGTTATGTTACTAGATGATATCGCAGGGAAATCCACAGAAGAGCGTCCCAGATCGTGGCTGGAACAATCCTCTTAAAAATCTTTAGCCCTGCAATCTACATCAAGACAGCAAAAAGGACAGTCACTTGCAACAGAAGATCCAGCTAAGAACAATAAATGAGAACTGATAAGTGGTGATTCAGTTGACATTTCAAATCCAAAAGGTGTCTCATACAGCAAAGGCCAAGTTGCTGATGGCCATTTTTCATGCAGAACAAGTTCCTCTGCCGAACTAACTTTCTTTTAAACGATCAGCAGCCAAAGTAAAATCCCAATACTAGAATCAATGTTAAATGGGATTTCAGTTTAAATGCAGTCTCAGAAATCTTCCTTCAAAATCTTGCAAGAAATATAGCCTTGCTAGCTCTATGGTCAGTTGACAGGGATTTGCTTTTAGCTGTTCCTATGCAAGTCTTACACGAGCAACCTTTAGCACCCGAATATGTCCATACTTTTCTTGTATCCACTTGCATGGTGAAAGTTTTGCTTTTGTTCTAAAGTCCGTGAGGAGCTACGAGCACAAAGCAGAGGAAATGAACAAGAAAAACAAGCAGGTATGACAAAGGGGCAAAGAGAAGTTAACGGAAGCATTTCTTGCATGGCTCTAGGATGCATTACGCACATGACACAACAACCGGGTTTCTCAGTCACCTGGTTCTAGATGAAGAATAGGAAAGTGTTGATAGAAATAGGCTCTCTGAACGTTCTGCATCTCTGCAACAGACAGAGACGTCAAAGAAAACCCACCACAGAAAGTGATAGCAACAGTAAGACTCAAAACCAGAAAAACCCAGAGAAGATAGAGTAAAATACTGAACAACACTGCAGAAAGAACACTAGTTGCAGGACTGAAAACATAGATTCAACCTCTTGTGTTTGAGCGTTGCAGCTACGCAAGCTGCTGGGACATAATGGTGCATTCATATTTTATCCTAGCATTCTTCATTTTAAGAAATGATTGCTATGTATGCAGCAAGCTTAACATAAGTTGTTGCAAGGGAACTTTTCTCTTGAGTTACTACGAACTTTTAATGCAATACCATGATCTAAGCAAAGGATGTTCCAGATAATGCTCATCTTGGTGGCTTAGTCTTCAGGGAAAAAAAGCAACATAGCTCATCACAAACTTTTGATGATCAAAGAAACTCTTCCACATAAAACAAGAGAAAACAATGAGATTTAACTTAATTACATACCATCTTTCCACAGCTCAGACACAAACTTATCCGACGACTGGTGGAGAAGAGTAGCAATGTTATCATTCAGCGGATCCATGTTCTTCATCAGCCATTCATCTGCTTTATAATCCACCTGGAGAACATAAACACGTCAAGAAACTTGGGGGGGATGGGACAGATTTTTCTGCAGCACAAGATGCAGAGAGACCCTGCAAAATCTGTAAAAGTAGCACTGAGGTTTGCACAATCAACAACAGATTACCTAATCATTCTTAGATTTGCTATCTAAGCAAGCATACCTACAAATTTAAAACCCTAACAAACAGCTGCATGTTCTGTTCTGTCAGTAAAGGAAATGGATTTGCTAGTTTGCACCACCCAGAGTGTGACACAAAAACCAACTGCATCATCATTTTTGGTGATGAAGTCTTTATGCAAGGTTTCTGAAATGTACCTCCAATCTCACCAAGTCACAGAAAACAGATTTAAATTGGTGTCAGTTTGACATGTCTTCAACTATAGATTTATAACTTGCAGGCAAATCCCCTTAGGCCCTGTAAGGTCCACAGCAATGGAACAGTTTCATGAAATCTTCCACTGGTTTCCCATAGGCAGACATTTTGGTAAGTAGCCATTTCTAAGCAGCATTATAAAATATAGCAGACATTCCAATGTCCATGTTTTAGCTACTAATTCTTTACCTTGCCAGCATAATGTATGATACAGAAGTCAGCTTTGTCTTTCAGCTGTTTTGGCTTCTGAAATTTGGGGTGGGTGCCTTGTTCTTGTACAACTTTTTCCACAAAGCTTTTGTCTGTTGCTTTTGGGAACCAGCACTCTTCATCCAGCAGGGCCAGTATACCGGGAGGTCCAGCCTTTAAGAAGGGAAACATCAAAACATCATTAAATACATGACTACATCAATGATTAACACCTTTAGATGTCTAGGGGGGAAAAAAAAAAAAAAAAACCCAAGCCTGATCCCCATCACATTCACCTGTTGTGTGGTATCAGTTCAACTACTTCCATACTAATAGAAATTGTTAATAATTCTTCAAAATCCTCATGTGAATTCTGAACATTTTTATGAGAAGGTCTCTTCCATGACATTTGTCTAGGTTGTTTTATGTGGAAAAAAGGTATCTTTTTAACAGAAGGAACACTATCACACTGTTTTCCAAATATCCAGGTGTCTAAATGCAGAAGACCACAGCAGACTATTTCACAAACTAGTCCTTACCATTGGAAAATCTACCATGAAATTTATAAATTTCCAAGTTTCATTAGAGCAGAATGAAAGCAACAGATTCACAGCTTCTCATCACACATAGTTAAGTAAGGAAGTTCACACTACTTATGGTAAGCCACACATACATCTAGTATCATGCAGATCTATATAAATGAAGACAATTTTGTGAAAGGAAAAAGTGGCTGACGATCTGTTTTCATGCAATATTTCCTACAGAACTAATACTAACAGCTCTATTGGTTACATACTTTCAGACACAGAGGAAACTTCACTTCTACTTCTAAGAATACCACAGTGTCAATAGAGGATTACAAAAGCTAGAAAGCTAGTTTCTAGTCTAAAGATAGAGATTATGTGCTCAATGAAAAAATTAGTGCATCCATTTCTTGCTGCTTGACAGTAGAACAAGAAGCTTACCGGCTTCTCTATGAGGTCAATGCAGGGCTGCAGATCCAGGCCAAAGTCAATGAAATTCCACTCTATGCCCTCCCTCTGGTACTCCTCTTGCTCCAGAATGAACATGGTGTGGTTAAAGAGCTGCTGCAACTTTTCATTTGTGTAGTTAATACACAGCTGCTCAAAGGAGTTCAGCTAATGAAGAAAAAGGTAGAAAGGTGTTTCAACAGTTGCTTTTGAATACACACCTACTATGCTCTTAGCACAAAAGATCACATCTACAGTTCAGGAATTTAAGCTAGTATTCTGTGTGGGGTGGACAGCCCTTTGTCAATAACCCCATTTGCTTATGAACTGCCTTTCCTGTCATGTGCCCCCGCATCACTGCTACAATCCCTAGGGAAGTTCATACACACTGTTCCTCAGACTTTGTGAAAGAATGTTTAGTTGTAAACAGCAGAAGAATTACTGCAGCTACTTAACTCAGGAACAGAACAGACTCTGGTTTTCTCACAAACTCAGAGCTGGCAGGTCCTCTTCCTAGGAAGAGGAAGCAACAGAAGCCTGAAGACAAATTCCTAAAAGCATGAGGACTGGAAAGTTTCTTTTTAATCTTCATATATAGAATCAGAGCAGGGAAAGTGAGTGAAATTTCTTCACTATCTCAGATTTCTTCAAACTGTAAGGACACAGTTAATAACCAAGGGTGCATTTTCATGTGAGACCACACTAAATATAATGCAGCTGCTGAAGAGAATGGTCCTGTTCTTTCCTCCATGTTTCAGTAACTCCTAACCATGTATTTCCACTCTCCTTATTTTCATGAGATCCAGCAACCATGAAACCAAAGGTAGACTTGATTGGGGGGGCATAGAAATATAAATCAACTTTTCTGTGGCTTAGTTTTCCATTTCATTAATAAATTGGTGCAATTCACCCTGCAGCAGCCCATGAGCTAGACCCAGCGTAACACAGGTTATAGAAGCTGCTTGGCTGCGATAATGAGGATGGCAGGATAGTTCTCTTCTGATGTGATTGCTTCAGACTAAGTGTAAAATTGTTGTTTCATAGACATAATGGTTTGGCCTAACAGTTCACTGACACCTATAGACGGAACTCCCACTTCCCCTCTTTTCCAACTCTTCCTTAACGTTCCTTCAGCTCTTCCTCTCTTATATTTATCCTGCAGCAGTTTTTATGGTCAGATTCCCCTTTGCAGACTGATTCAATTATAAAACACCCTAAGAAAATACTTCCTGCGGGGCTAGAGGTGAATGGTACAAGCAGTTGAAGCCAGGAGCAGCAAAGGGGAAACAAGCAAGTTCACACCTTTTCTGCATCAGAGCTATTAAATCAGTTTGCTGTATGTGAAACCACACTCTGATCCCCAATTTTCATGCTTCTTGCAGAAAGGAGCATACATAGGTCAGAATATACGTTGGCTCTGATTATGTCTACCCTATCCTTGTCTTTTCCAAAACACATCAGGAAGAAGAAGAAACCATACCTACAATTTTTAATGATGCTAACAGGTTTCAGTGAACCATCCTTTAAATGTTTTGGGACAGATTAATGGGATATATAATTTTAAGTCCAGTCATGATCCATAACACTACATGACATTTTTAAATACTTTTTTGTAGGTTAGCAAACTCTTAAGCTGTAAGCTATAAAGAAAGAAGAACACCTGGAACCATGAAATTAAAATAATTCTGATGCACATGCCAAAAAGCATGCAAGCACCAGACTATATAGCAATGAGATAAAACATTTGCAGACTAAAGAATGAACCAGTTATGGTATTAAATAATCTGACAGTTCACATCAGCAGGGATCTCAAATAACAAATGTGGAATACACATCCTTTCTAAAACTATACTATCCTTTTCCAGTTTTTAAGTCATTTCCTTTAGCAGTCTTTGTTCCACGGTAAATTGTGCTGAGTGCAAGGACCTGACTTCTCCTTACCTCGAAAATCTCAAAGCCAGCAATGTCAAGGATTCCAATGAAGGATGCACCCTGTCGCTTGGTCTTATCCAATGCCTTGTTGATACGCATGACCAGCCACCGGAACATACGTTCATAAGTGGCTTTAGCCAGCGCTTCAATGGCAAAGTCAGCCTAAATAGAAAAAAAGACAAAGATCAAGAGTTACATTATAATCCAAAGGCAGGCACAGATTACACTGTTTTGGCATCTAATGGCCAGCTGTAGTCTGAGATTTTTCTCTCCATGACCAAACTCACTAAAAAAGGCTCATTTCAGAGGTTATTCCCAATGAAAAGTAGATGGCACAGTGATACTCCATAAACAAGAGTGAAGAATATGTCTTATTAAATTAGTGTGTCAAAGCCAAATTTCAGGATCCTGCCTGTTGGACAAATCAATGCCTGGTATTCAGGAAAGGAAAATGATGCCCAGTCACCTCCAAAGACTATAGTAACATAGTATGTTTCATAGGTCCAAATAAAAGCATTTAAATTCTTTTGTAATTTAGGATTTGTGAAGCCAAATCCCCTCCTCCCATGCCACTACCCTACTTGTGACTGACACAAAAATACTACGTATAGTAAGAAATTAAATATCAAAATGCAAAGGCAGTCTGTGACTATTTCTAGACTTCATTCCCTTCCCAACACCTTCCATGTTATGGGGGCATGTTTATTTACACTGAGAATAAGGATGCGTTCATAAATAACCTGTGCAATGAGTAAGCACAGGGGCTTTGCTCCATTCAGGAGGCTACTACCTCCTAGGTGAGGTTTAATTTAGAGCACAACCCGATTCAAAAGTGTTACAAAATTTACAATCAGTTTCAAGGGTGAGCAGCAAGTTTTTCCACTCTAGTAGCCAGCCTACTCAAAACCAGTGCATTCTATATTACAGCAACTTGAAAATACCATCCTTGCATACAGCACTGAAGGAACTTAATCCCTTGGGACAGCCAGTCACTCCCCCCACCCCCCAGATAAGAAAAAGTGCTACAGGGGCAGGGTGATTTCTATCTTTATACAAATCAAGCAAGCAAATACTAGAAGCAATATGTGTGTTACGTTATTCAAGTGCGGTTGCCATATATTGCAGCAATAAAGATGGTTATTGAACGCTACAGAAACCTTCAATACATTTGTTAGCTTTGTGGTGGCAAGATTAAAGACTAAAGTACTTGTTCAGTTTTAGAGAGTGCATACCTGCTCTTTGGTCTGAGCTTTCTGGACATAATCTCGCCCAACTTTGATGCGAGGAGTCAGGATACCTCTAGTGAAATCAGTCACATTGATACCCAAAAGATGAGACACTTTCTGAGCAGCTAAACACGGTAAGAGGATACAACAAAGAGATTAATGTGCTTTTGTTTTTCTCACAGAAAGCAAGAGAAAAAGGAAAACATTCCTGCAACTGTCTTCCCAAGAGTCATGAAACAGCTTATAAAAAAAAAGTTAAATGAAGAACAGGGTAATGAGACAAAGAAAGGTATCTTCAAAACCAAAAAATACCCCAAAAACTCTTGCAATCCATACCATAGGTTATTGAGTTTCTCCAGAAGCCACAAAAGTAAATTTGAAGCAATACTCTCATAGCACTATATCATAACACAGACACTTTAGAAAGTTCATAGTCTGTAATCAATTTAAAGATACATCAAGTAACAGGTTTCTTAATCAAGCTAATCGTTCTCTCTTCATCTACTGATTAGTCTTTGAGGTAATTCTGTATTTCAGATTCAAGATTCAAAACCCAAATGGTTTACTCTCCTCCCCCAAATGCCATTTAGAGAATACTTTCCATAGTAATAATAGCCAAAAATATAAACACTTAAAGACAAATTAGCAACCTCTTATATTTCTGCAGTACATCTATAATGAAGGTCTAAGAGCTATGTCTTCCAACAGGTACCCTTCTATCATGTGAAACTTGGTATTATTTACACATGCAACAATGGGCAGTGCAATTAAAAACACGTGCACATAATTTACCCACTACAAAACTATCCACTTTACTCATACGGTTACAAGTCTACCTAAAAAGTCAAAGAACATTCCTTAAAGTCTGATAATATATGTTTGTAGGAGTAATCATTCCTAGCTGGGTTAAAACACACACGCTATATATTCCAGTAGAGTAATCCTTTTCATCTGGTCATCACATGTACTTCCTGCCTAGCCCTGTCACAAGAACAGTGACACATTCCTGCCCATGGGTGGCTGCAAACCCACACTTCTGTGTGTGTTTGTATGAAGGAGCGTGTCAGCTCCTTTGACAAATAATTCACTTTATAGAAAAATAGGACTCCAGCATTCTCTACATTCTGTAATACATTATTCTACTTGCAATAACTGCCTGTAGGCTTTTTTCTGCATTTTTCTTTGGGGTGGGAAAAGGAGATTGGTTACCTGTATTGTCTGGCATAGAGGCTTGGTCTGTATTACGCTCCTTCTTGAAGACTATGTTGCCCAGTTGAAGAACACCCGAGATAACCTTCAGCAGACCTTTTAAAGTAGTAATAATAATAATAGCTTAGTGTCAGACACCACCAAGAGCCCTTATACGACCCAGTTACTTTTCCTGACATGGTAAGAGGTCCTTCTCAACATCCCAAAGATCTTTCTGGAATCTGGGAAAAAACACTACAGGTAATTCCTCTACATGACTCCCATTCAGGCACAGGACTTTCCCTGTCCCTCCTATGCAGGACTACGCAGCGTGGAAATTTACCCATTCTCAACACCACTATAACATTTACTATAAAGTGGGAGACTTCTATGTTTTTTGATAAAACATCTGTTCTCTGTTAGAGGGCCAAAATTTGCTATTTTCCTTAATGACTACTGTTAAACACAGGAAAGAGACAGTTATTAAGAGTACAAACCAATTAAGAGAGGAAGATTCTGTTCCTTTAACCCTGTATCACTTTCAACTCCCTGTCCAAGGTCTGTAGTCCATACAGACACACATAATATATGAAGGGCAGCAGGATGTGGGCAAAAGTGCCTGTATCATAACTATCACTAATTACATGCTGAAGCACCCCACCCATTGCTAATGATATATTCGTACTCTTCAAATGGTGCACGTCACAAAAGCAGAATCAGATGCTAGAACAGGAAAGACATTTTTCAATGCCATAGTATCAATTCAGTTTTCACCATGTATCAATCAAGGTTCATTGAATAATAGCTTCTAGTTGCCTTGAGCAAAGTAAACTACCAGTCACTTGCAAAGGCTATCTCATACCAAAGATTTTTTCGTACCCTAATTTCTACCTGTTACAGAAACATTTGTTTTACAACAATATCCTCTTCACAGCAGAGCGAACAAAGGCTCCATTATATGCTACATCAGGACTAACAGAAGAGAAACATATATGTTCCTAGTGGCACGTTATAAAATCCAGTGGTTTGACAGCTGAATCTGGAGTCCTGGCACTTGGACAGACAGCTTATTTCAATGTTGTCTCATAAATGAGGATAGTTAGTGTTTATAGACTTTACATGAAAACTAAGTAAGCCTACCATCCAGCCAGCTACTGTATGCATTATCTTCTAAGCCTATAAGGAACATGAATGCACTTTGCACTTTGAACAGCAAGTGCAGAACACTAAAGCTATCTTTGCTGTAGTGGCTGGAACCAATAGCTCTTCTATGCGACAGCAAAGACATGCCCTAGAGCGTACATTAAAAACCCAACTCAAAAAACTTATAGTAGGACATCCTGGCAATAAATTAGGCTGCCAATGCTTTTATTCGGTTTAGGCAAATTTCTCTTCACCTCCACACAGTGGTTTCAGTCTTAAATGATTCAGGATATCAAGAAGTGTATTAAACTGTGGATAACAACAGGCTGGACTGTGAAGAACAATGGTTAAGGCACAGGCACATATTCCCTACAGCCACAAGAGCTGCAGCCTCCAGCAGAAGAGGTGGTGACTTCAAACCACTACAGATGCTTGTTTCAGCATAGAGAAAAGCTGTCCTAGTCTTAGAAGACCTTATACATTTAGAAACTGAGATTTTGTAGGACACTGGTTCCCAACCAGTGAGACAGATCATGAATGAGACAGGACAGAGCTCTGGTGAATACATATCACTGCACTTTGTGCTGGCTGCATGCAATTCTAGCTTCACTGTCATGGTACTAAGCTCACAGAATCAGACAATATTAATTTCTGATCAGCAGTTCAGTGTTAAGCTGGAAAGAAAGGCACTAAGACCAGGCTATTCTCAAAGTACTAATCCAGCAGTGGCTGGATTAGAGACTTCAAAGCCACTGCTTAGGGATAGGGGGAGCACACAAGCCACGCACTGCACAAGAGAATGAGGGGATTCTTGTATCTTGGATGTGTTATTCATAAGTTGGATATACAGCCCTCAGATCAGGAACAAAAACAGCAAGCAGAAGTGTGTTTTCATTAGTTGCTTGACTTCTAACATTAACTGTATAAATGGAAACTGTGCTGATAAATCCCGAGGTGCGTCACTCCAAATCCACTAAGTTTATTACTTGCACACTATTCACTTGAGGGAGTGGGCACCAGACAAAACCAAACCAACAAAAGAATCCAAAACAAACAAAAAAAAGAACCACGGAACAAAAAGAGCTCCAGAGAGGTATGATCTGCTCCATCTTTCATCTCCTTGCATTTTCAAGCCTTCAGAGGATTCATACCTATCTGCTCCTCATCTGGGATGCCCATGATCTTCATTGCCTCCATGGTCTCCTGAAACATATCTTTGTCTTGCTGACCTGGGATCGTAACATGCCCATTGGAAAGGAAGCGATATTTGTTGTAAGGCTCCAGCAGCAGATCAGCTTAGGAAAGAATTCAGAAAGAAGTTAGTATGGCGCTTTTTTTTTTTTTTTTTTTTTTTTTTTTTTTTACTTTTTAAAAACAGACAACAAGCTACTACTGAGATCAAATTTCTGTCTTGCAGGTGCTAGATGAATCTGGGATTAACCCCAGTTTTACTGCAGGCTGAACATTTAATGTATTTTAGATAAAATTGGAGTTTTTCTGCCTTATTTCTTTCTATTCCCTCTCCCCTAGACTACTCCACCAAAGCAGTGTCAATCATCATTATGCTTTAAGTCTATAAGAAGCAGGGATTAACTTGAAAGTAAATTTGCCTTTAATTTCAGACACCTCATTTGTTTCAAGTCATTTGAAAGTTTATATATAGCTCTTGAAATAGCAGCAACTATGAGAAAAGTCCTTTCCTCCTGTCTTTCCTCCAGATCAATTTGCAGCTCTCGTGCAACATGGGTCATGATTACTAGGCTGAGTTAGGTGCACTAGGATTCTAGACCTGCTTAGGTGCCAGCAACTTTGTTCTGTTCAGTTAAACGCCGAGTGCATCACAGTAGGACCGTTCCTGCACTAGAAGGGTTTACATCATGCAAGATGAGACTAAACATGGGACAGTGATTTAGATACGGAAGGGTGTAGAGTCATTGCTGGCAAGGAGGCAAGTGCAGGAAGGAACCAGAGAAGCAAGTTTTCAGGAACTAAGAAGTGCAGGGGGACGGCAGAGGGATGTATGAGTGTACAGAAGAAGTGGAGGAGGGGTGACCATATCTAAAAGGCAGAGCCAAGAAACTATGAAGAAACAGGTCCTAACCTACAAGGGTTTTGGACCCTCATGTCATTGTGATGAGGAAACCCTGTAACTACAACAAAATCATACTTACTCTTCAAATGCTCGCCTGCCCCAGATAGCAGGTAGTAAAAGATGTGGAAGGTTCTCTCCTCTTTGGCTTGACGAATTGCACGTGACTTCTCCAGCAGATCTTCAGAGAGTCAAGGCATATGGCAGGACATATAAATCACTTCCTAAGCTATGGCAGGAGCAAAACACTCTACTACCCGATGTTCTCCTCCTGCCAATTAACAGGGGTTTATGATGATTTTGCAATCATTATCAGTCAACAACCCACTGAGCTTCTGGTCTCAGTTCTGCCAGCCTCTGAATGATGGCTATGATAAGAGAGACTTAATGGACAAAAACCAGAAAAACAGTGGCCATCCATCCCTACTTGCCTTGGATGGAAGTGAGAATGGCTTATGAAATTCCAAAGCTACTCATCTTATCGGAGTTTATGCTTCCATTTCAACCTCCTAAGATGATCATTCATTCATTCAGAAAAGATTTTCACCATGATCACAAAGGTCACAAAATACTATATGAAGAAACAGGAGACTACAAAAATAATCTTGATAGCATAAATTTAAGTGCTTCCTACCACTTTCTCAACCAGACAAACAGAAAGTCAGTTGTGAAGAGATTGCTAGGTACCATTATTGCCACCTCTATATCCTTTAACTTCTCCTTTTAAGTGGCTATGGAAAGGATACAGGTCTCAATATTTGCTCCAACAATGTAACCGTTTACATCAAAGTTGATTCTGATGAACTTGCCCTAAAAGGAAGATAATAGCATTAAAATTAGTATTCATTCTACCTGGTAACAGCAGTAAACAGCAAAGGTAAACCTTCTCTTTTTAACCCAGGAAAGGAAATTCAGAACAGGTCAGACAGGTTTTAGGCAAAACATAAGGTCAGCCAATAGGCAATGCATGCTGATCATAACAGTGATTTAACAAACAACACACCAAACACTTTCAGACATTTCTGATATTCAGATAGCCTACAATTCAAATTCATTTTTCAGCCTAAATTTCCCAGAGTTTCATGTGCTAAATGATCTGGACAGTTCTGCCTCCCTCAATGTTAGCTTCAACCATTTTCATTTAGTTCCAGCTCGAGCTCCCCTATTTACCCCTCAGATGCTGTGAATGCTCTCCAGAACAAGTAAAACAAGGATCAGCATTTGGTCTCCAAGATAAAACTGACTGTAAAAACTTACAATAAAAATCAGCATAGATGATCCTGGCACAGGGTCAGGCTCCTTCCTTTTAGAGACCTATCGGTTCTATTCTAGGTAATTCACTGAACTAAATTCACATCCTAGACCAATTTGAGGGAAGTCACTCTCAGACAGTTGACAGCAGTTCACCCAAAAGCAGACCACGTCTTCCCTCTAGAAAGTGTAGAATACTGGCACCCATGCTGAATAGTAATACTCACAAATCTTGAGGAGTTGTCATTCTTTACTGTCTTGGCATTTCCAAAGGCCTCCAGGATGGGATTAGCCTGGAGCAACTGTCGCTCCAGTTCTCCCTAGAGAGAAATTAGAAATTCATGAAGTAGGTACTGGTTTACTGCATTAACTCTGGGTCACGCCAGCACTGAAGTTTCAATTCACACTAGCTTGGCATCTGTTGTAGGGAAGCCATATTAAACCTTAGGAGATGATCCCTTAAACCTTCAAAGGAGACTCATTAGTTATCTGGGCAAAACATAAACATTCACATATATGCTTTAATCCCTTCTTCAACATAAGGGCATCCCAATGCTGTCTTTCTCTTAACAAGCAGCCCTTCAAAGCCACCTGGCCATAACATCCCACAGACTTCCCAGGATCAAAGTGAAACACCATACCATCCAAGATCAGGCCCTCATCCCAGAAGCATCTTGCCATCTAGGCTGGAAGAGTGAGGAAAATCCTGTCTTGCTACTGCAAGACAGCCTTGAACTCTGCTAGCAGTAGGTTAAGAAGCTAGTCTGAAAAGGTCTAATGTTTAAAAAAAACAAAAAACAAAACAAAAAGCTTGCACTAAGAGTCTGTGTCTTCCAAAATACAAACAAGCAAAAACCTCCTTTGTAAGGAGGCACACCAAAAAAAGAGAATTAGTGGTATCCCACAAACTGCATGATCGCTTGCATTCTGCTGTCATATTCACACACTCCTCCCCTCAAGGAGCACAAAATGCTGGAGCTGTAGAAAAAGAAAATTCAGAACCTTTATCCCTGCCAAGTACTAGACCATTGGAACATATACACCTTTCCCTGCTAGCTAGAGATATACCCCTGGCTGTTTTTAAAAATTACTTGTCCTCTGTGCTAAATGCATAAAGTTCTATATATTTTAAGATTACCTAAAAAGCTTCTAGAGACAGAAAATGACAGTTTAGATTAACGTTTCTCTTTTCAGCAGTTATCGGTAAGTACTTGAGACTTCCTGTGCATAACGGATGGAAATGAAGTTTGATTCATGAGAACTGGAATTTATGAGCAAATTATTTAAGAGTATTGAATTGTTCCCATTCATTCTCAAAGTGCACTGTAAACCAGATTAGTCCTTACACAATCTCTCTAAAAATACATGCAATAAAAAAATGTTAAAAAAGGAAGATACTTGAGAAACTGTACAAAGAATTACAAGTCTTTATTTCTTACTTCTGTAGTCACCTCACTTCATGCTTGCAAAGCACAAGGCCAAACAAGACCTTCAGTCCCTGTAGAACTGCACATATATAGAAAGGGCAGCTTCTGCAAACTCTTTCATTCACTCTCAAGTATATATATGAAGGGGGTTAGACTTGGAAAAGGAACCTGAGCTGGGACATCTGATCTCTCACAACAGAGCTAGTGTGTGGCTTTGTAAGGAAAAAACCTTGAAATCTGGGTTCAGTCCTTGAAGGTGTGTGGCAGTCACATTTCCCCTCCTGTTCTGGCATAGGTACTGAAGTTGGAACATTCTTCCCTCACCCCATTCTTCCTCCCCATCCTGCAGTGAAGTCCTAGGCCTTTGTTTGTGACGCAATTTGTTACCATGCAAGTGAGAGATGCCAGCAACATAGCATTTCAACCCAACTATGGAATAAGGAGGGAAGGGGTTAAAAAAAGCCCATTTTTTTCTCTAAGCAGAAGCCAGGCTTTGACATCAGATCTATTTTAATTATTTGGCTAAAAGTAAAACTAAGGTCATGCTTAGCTACACAAAGATCAAAAGTTTACAGAAATCCATACTACAGACCCTACCATTATTTAGTACCTCAGGAAGAAAGTGTCATTAGTGTCAAGTAGGTGTTGGTAAACTGTAGTTCAGAAGTGATTAGGTCCCTTGAACCACCAAGGTAGCAATATGCATAGAGAACGCGAGCTCAGCAACACAGTGATATAGAGTGGGGGAAAAAGGAAAACGCTCAAGAGTTGGTCAAGTCAGCTCTCATGACTTGCCTTAGCCCTATGATACAGTGGAAAGAGCAAGTTCTAAGCATGCCATGGCAATGGCACATAAGATTAAGTGGCTGTGATTACTGCAACATATATCCATTCCTCACTGGTATGCAGTGTACCCTCCCTTTGGTTAAAAGGGAAATCCTTTTATCTTTAAAATTTTTGAAGAAGATTTTGGGTGGGGTTTGTTGGGTTTTCTGACCTTAAATTTTGACAGTCACCTTTCACTGAAGGAAGAGACTTCATTATTATTATACCATGGGTAATTTTGCAAAACAAAAACAGTACAACACAGAGCTGTCAGTCACAAGCTTTCTAGAAATTCTAAGGTTCCTATCATTAAGACACTGACAATTTTCTGGCACCTGTAACTGCCATTCCTTGACCTGAAACAAATTTGCTTAATACTTGGCATGCATTTAATGTACAATATTCCTCATGAAAACAGAAGCAGTAACAGCCAGCAGATCTGTTAGTCCGTGGCTGGGCAGCGCACACTCCTCAGTACGCTCTCTTTCTACCGCTCTGAAGTTACATCACCAATGTAAACTAAAATCCTTGAAATCTATCATGTACTCTGAATTTTTTGCATCTCATATACTTTTTGGAACAATTTCTGTGCAAGGTAGAAGTTTTGCCAGCCATTTATTCTTCAGGAATTATGGAGAAAGGCATCTAGAAATCACAGCTAGTTTAACAGAATGCAATCAAAACCCCTGAAAGATGGGGGAGGGCGTTTGGGTTTTTTGTTTGGTTTGCTGGGGTTCTTGTTGTTTTGATTTTTAGACTTTAGGGATTTGCTTTTGGGTTCTTCCCTGCAGTCATGTGACAGATTCTCAAATAACTGAGGCCCAACAACAGTTCTCCCAACAGAAAGGGAGAAAGATCATCAATAACTTAATCTTCATTAGAAACATTAAAGCATTAGCAACTATTACCCATGATTTTCTGATTAGCTGTGAAGATTCTCATCTTGAAAAAACTACTAGATGATTTAAGAAGTCAGTAGAGAAGCAGAGACTAAATATGAGGAAATATCAATCTTAACTTCCACAAATAAAGTTTCAACAAATGAAAAAAAAATGTTTGTCTAATTAGATTCAGTAGGCCCCAAAAGCAGCCTTAATGTGCTTAGTAGTCACACCATGCAGCTAGAAGCTATTTAGCTGAATATATTAATGCACTGGAATCGGTGGAAGCTGCCACCACCTCCAAAACAAGAGAGCTAGTTGAAGAATATGCTTTATAAATCCAATTTGGCTCAGATACTTGGAAAAACAGGCCTTTACATCCAAAACCTCCAACAGGAGACAGTCAAGAAACCTTTCTGGTAGATAAAGCACCACTACTTTTTATATTATCATTGGTTAAGTGCCATGCCTAGTCTTACAGTATAAAGGTTTGACACCACCATATTCAACCCTAAAGAATAAATCTGCTGTGACCAGTATACCTGAGATCCTAAAAAAATGTAATGTATTCATTGTCATAAACTCCTATAATCTGGTTCCACATTTAGGGTTTGTAAAGAATTGTTGCATAGAGCACTCTATGCAACCACTACCAATTAACATTCAAAGACTCCAGGTCTAAATCCTCTGTGGTAAGGCCAGTGCTACTGTTCAGTCACAAAGTGGAGCAAAATATGAGCTGCAGGATTTCTTGGAAGAATCAAAACTTAGGGGTGGGGTGTGGGGGAAAATCAAACTGGGGCAAATCACTAACCAGTCCAACTTAGAACGGTTTTAGTCTCCTAAGCAGAGTGCCTGTTCTGCTTCAGTGGTTGAAATTTTGCTCACGGATAAGCAATGGAAGAATACTTAACCTCAACCCCATGATTCTATTTTCCACAGTCAAAAAAAGAAAAAGAAAAAAGGAGAATGTTTCTAAAAACAGCTACTGACAGACCATGGAAAAAGCCTTCATATGTCTGAAAGTTTGGCACATAGAAAATTTTTTTTGGGTTGAATTCCAGAAGTTACTTATTACTATGTGTGCACACACACATAGTATGCCTGCATGCAGAGATGCCTTCTTATTTGTATACTCTACACACATAAGACATGCCTACACACTAAGCTACTATGGGAAAACTCTCATAGAGATACAGTAGACACACTTGGCATCTGGCTTTCATTACACAGCTCACCAGTGAACGTTTCCAACATGTTCAGCTCTGGCTAACAAGCTCACAGTCCTGGAACACCCTGTCTGCAGGGCAGCCTTGCCCCGACCTTTCTTTGCAACCTGCAGCCACATCTCACTGCAGAGAATAGAAAGCTAAACACCTCAACCACATTTATCTTACTAGGAACACCACATACACTAGATGCTTATGGTTCTAGGAAAGCCTGGTCCAGTTCTATTGCCCTGGAAGAATACTTCAAATGCTGTATCTGGAAAAATCCTGCAAGAAAAAACCTTAAATGCAAACTAGTATTGAGCACAGAACACAAGTATTCTTGACATTATTTTAGTCTCCAATTGAACATCCTCACAAAAAGATTACTGTGCACCACACACAAAAGAAAAAAAAAAATTGTGAATTGTCTATGGATTTTTTTTAGCTGCAGAAAGTGACATTGGTGTGGAGTGAAAAGCTGCTCAAAAAAATCACACAATGGGACAGAAAACGCATTCCTGGTGCAGAACGTGCAGTAAACGTGCAGCTCACCTACGAGGATACAACTGACGAATTCGGCAATAGTCCATCAGGGGAGAGGGAGGGGGAAAAAAATATAAGTGAGACATCTTTAAAGTCCTCCCACCATCACCACCACCCTCCTTTCATGTCCTGCTAATGCTTTGCTGTTTTCCACCCTTTTAATGTTTTCCTACAATTTTCAAGTTTTCAGCTGATGTCCACTAGCTTATCACTGTGTTTTCCAGTTTTGAGACAGTATACATAATAGATGGACTTAATCTATAAAGGTTTTACACTGCCTGGACTGGTTATACATCTGTGTAAAAAAATCGATATGGGTGATGCTTTACTTATAGCATCTCTTGCCCATGCACTTCCCACAAATCCAAGAGGTTGTGGATGAGTTTATCCCCACTGTAGCTCCACTGAATGCAAACGAGTTATGACTTAGAACAATGTCCCCTGGCTGGCAATTTTTGACAAACCTTTACTGTTTCATAATTCACTGTCCTCCTCAGTCCCCTGATAAATGTCTGTATCCAGGCTTTTATTGAGAAATATGGCTTTTCCCAACATCAGCCAATATATATTTATTGTCCAAAGTCAGCACAGCAATAAAGCATCATTAAACCTAGGTCTTACCTGGTCTTTTTTAGACTTGTGTGAGGAAGCAACATGAGCCAGATACTGAATGACCTTCTTGGTGTTCTCTGTCTTACCAGCTCCTGATTCACCTCTGTAAAGAAAATCTGCAATTCATTCATGAACAAGACGTAGGGGGACATATTCATAACCCCAAAAGGGCTACGGAGTACCTTAACTGCATTCTGAGCATTATGTCACCTCCCTTGAAAAAAAGGAAAAACAAGTGGTACTGGCAAGTGGTAGCAGTGTAGCTGGACTGCAGGCTAGCCCTCAGACAGTTTGCCGCTGGGTGCAGTTCTGTACACATGCACAGAGGAGGGAAGGCAGTAAAGACCTATGCTTTCTCGTCACTTGGATATGAAGATTTCCAAGTGGCTGAGGCGTAATCCAGAGGCTACTGTACAGCTAGGGGTAAAAGGTAATGAAGTGAATCTTTCAAAAGGAAGCCTCCTGACCACAAGAAGAAACATGCCAACTCCTTAACTAGAACTGAGGGACAACAAATTTTGCTATGTCTGGATAAGAAACTGCTATATCAAGAGTATCTGTTACAGAACTAGCCTGATCAGTATGAATGTACTTAAACACAACAGCTGCATGAAATCCGAAGGACTTCTCCAAGCCTCTTCCATGGACAAAGCTGTATTCCTTTAGGAGTTTGAGCACAGGGGCTGTTTCAAGAGCTCCCTTCTTCCTCCTGTTCTTACAAAACTTATTCCGCAGAAAGGATTACATACATATTGGAGGAACTCTAGTGGGACCTTCCCTGACTCTCCACTACTACCTGATTTACTGAGCCTACCCCCAGCATTTACAATTATGAAAGTCCTCCCACCAAGATTTTTAACACAGGCTTTGACATCCAGACAACCTGACAACTGTAATACTCACGTGCAAAGGATGGACTGATCCTCTCGATCTAGAACAAAATTTTTAGAAAGTAGTTAGATCGAGACTGTAAAATTAATTTCTGTGACAGAATAAAATCAACACCAAAGACAAAACCAGGAACTAGTAAACTGTTCAGAAATATGGCCAGGTAACCCCTTTTCTGGCAATAGATGACAACCTCCCACCATTTGCCAAAGTATAATGGCACAGTCGCAATTTAGTTTTCTTCATCCAAAAATAATCTTGTTTGCATTACAATTTTTCTACAAACAATACAGAACACTCTCACTGAATGTTTGTTTACCACAGAGTGACAGTTTGATGTACGTCTACTTGTTCTTCAGTCCCCCTCTCCCCATTATACTGGGCCCATACTGACTTACAAAAGTTATTGGCAGAGCAGTGGAAATGGAAGGGGAATGGGGGAAGTGGGACAAGAACCATTACAAATCCCAAAGTGCCAACACCTCACATCAAACAGAGGCTTTCAACCCCAAAAGAAACAGTGGAAGTTCAGTCAGGAATTTTTGTTACTTATTTTGTACAGAATGGATTTGAAAACTACAATGCTGAGCAGGAGCCTAAGTCCTATACAGCTGATTTATTTGTGGCACCGCCCCCTATTGTATTAACAGAGCAGCTGGTAACAGTAGAAACCTTTTCTTTTTCATGCTGACATGACATACCAGTAGACATATTAATTCCTGTGTTCAATTCCCAGCTGTGGATGATAACATCTTTCCAATTACAGAACTTACTTCATTCAGCCTATCCACCACTATCTTCTTCCACATCTTCAACCTCTTTTTAGCTTTCACCTATGATTCCACTTCCTGATATGCAGTCTTGACTAGTCCTTCCACCATGTCTTCATCCCACTGCTCCGCCACCACTTCTGTGTGAACACACTCCCCTGCTTCTGCCTTGGTTTCACCTTTCATCCAGCCCTCCACCCTGTGTCGTGTGCCTCCCTCATGCTACCAGGAACCAGCTGGGACCACTGGACAGACTGGTGAGTGCCTGTGCCTACACCACAACAACCTTAGTAGCTTGTTGCAGTCATCACAGGGGCAGCGAAACCTGTTCAGACATGGAACAGACTTGGGCACAGCAAGTCATTCACAAGGCAGTCCACAAGAGCTATTGGGGTGCTCACAAAACAAACTGTGCCACCAAACTCAAAATCCCTATTAGTTTAGAAGTTATTCATTTGGCTGTGGGTTATTTTTGGTTTTGTTTGATTTTTTTTTTCTTAAGATCAACACCAGAGGACTATCAGATCATCCTGTCTGAGAACCACAGTAACACAGCAGTTAGATTTCATCCAGTTATTTTCATTCCTTTCTTTTTCCACACCGAGCCCAAATTTTGTGTTGGACTCAAGTCTAATCTCTAAAGAGAGAGAAAGCAAGCCTCAAAGATCCACGAGAATCTAAAATTCACTGGATTGCTCTAACAAATTATTTCTTCATCAGTACGTTTATAGATATGACTGTCTCCGTATTGTAGCTACTGGTTCTTTCTATTCCTTTCTCCAGTAGCTTAGAGAACCCAAGTGCATTCAATATTCCCCCCACCAGAGAGACAATATAATTGAGTCACCATTCAAGTTGTTTTGTGCAAGATAAAGAGACTGAGCTGTAATTAGGGAAGGCTTTATAGTAAGATAGAGTTCAAGTACCCGAAACCACTTTCTATACCCTTAAACACTGCTACTGCAAGTGAATTTAGCATCAGTCCTAACATCATGAATGCCATATTCATCAAGAAAATTATCCTATAAATGCAGTTTATAAAGACAGAAGTATATCTAGCCTTTAGACACATTTTCATGGAATAAGGAAAGCAAGTAAACCTACCAAATTTAAGATTCTATCTTTTTTTTAATTATTCTGAAACCAATAATGGAAGCATTAGGTTGACACCCTACAGACAGGCAACTTGGGCTCTTAAGCTTCTTTAAGGGAAACTAATTGTATGCAGATGAGCACAAAAATTTAGAGGAAAATATTCTGCTTTACCCTTGTTAATACTGTTCTCAGAATCAGTCCTAAGACTGGAAGAAAGCAAGCAAAAGAAAATCATCACTGGTTTTGGCCCAGCAAATTCTTAAGCATTCAAAACTAGATACTGCAGCTTTACTAGCATTGCATATTCATTTTTTCAAGTGCTGAATTTTATTCATTGCCTTTGAGATACGCGCCCCTTTTGCTGAGAGGCAGGGTAGATGTTAGCCAGCTCTGAAGGCCCCACCCATTCAAGGTTCCCAGTGGGTCAGGGCTCAGCAGGCGCACGCCGGCCCTCTGCGTGACTGGGCACTTTGAGGGTGGATCAGGGGAATAACTAATGACTCATTTATGGATTGCCTAAGGAAATGTATTCTTCAGTAGTGCGACACCTGGGTGCAATTCTATATCACAAAGCAGCTTCATGAAAGGAAAAGATTGTGCCTCTGAATAACGTCTGACTTTTGAAAGTTTGACTATAAACAAGCAGCCCATTTGTCTGAGAAAAGGTTATACTCACATTCAGGTATTACAGAGGCTCTTCTAAAAGACCAATTTGAGAGAGGGGGAAAAAAAAGAGGGGGTGCGGGGGAGGTAACCCTAAGGAAGGTGCTCCTTATTCCCAAGGAGCCAACTCTAGTGTTGGAATTATGAGCTGGGGCTCTTATAGGCAATGGAGCCCTAAGCACTCGAAAAGTGCATGCTTTCCCCTTCCCTCTCCTCCAGGCTGTCCTTATTCCAGCAAACCAACCCATTGGTAAGCAGACAAATAATTTTAACTGCCCAACAGAAAAAGATGACCAACTTCAGATAATAGTCAGAAGCTCTTTGGCACTGAACACTTTTTGATCATGAGAAATTCTGTTGCACTTTGTCAAGAAGCTCTTCTCGAACCTCATTCCAATGAGGCAAGGTAGCAACAACACCCTGGAGTGACCCGAGGAAGTCCCAAATGGGCAAGCACAGGATTTTTCCACACCTTAACACAAAGCAAGGTGTTGAAAGGTGCTGAGGCAGGAAAAGTCACAGACAGTGTTCAAAACCCTCTCAGCACTACATTTTCCTCCCCCAACATACTTTCCTGGTGGCCTGCTGCAGCTGCGTTAGTCACCTCTGCTTTAAGCCAGCAGGAACGTACCTGCGAGTGCAGGCAAGTCACCGGCAGCGTGCAGACACTGCCATAAAAGGCAACATTCCTGTTTGCAATCCGGGGAAAATTCTTTCCCAGGACTGCAAAAGCAGCAGTCATTGGGATAGCTGGAATTCTTCTAATTGTGTACAGACAGCAACTCGAATAATATGTTGAGCAACAGGAAACGGGAGCCGACCAAAGGTCCAAAGAGCTAACGCATACAAAAGCATAACTCTTCCACACACTTCCAGTTAAGAATTGCTTTAAATGCCAATACTCATTCTCCATACAATACTGACTTGTGCCATCACAAATCAGAATTCAGTTGCCCAGACAAGAGGCCACCTCCACCCCCACCCCCTTTTTTTTTTTTAAAGGATCATTCAACATGGGCGTACCACAAAACTTCAGTCAGCACTTGCCTTTACTCCATTGTCAGTTGTGCAAGCAAACTACTCAGCAAAAGAGAATGTGCTGGGTACATAAACTCAGTTGCTTATAATAAAATAACACAATCAAGAAACGCCCTATTAAAAGAAATCTGCATCTGCTTTTCAATCCTGAACAGAGTCACTTATTAAAAACAATCCAGAATAACAACTCATTAGTTAATTATAGCAACAGTTTTGTATTTCAGAGCAGCTGGCAAGGAAAGCTTTTTATCTAGGCTCTTCTTTAGCTCTCATCATCATAATATTCAAGCGATCATAAGAAGCAGCAGGCTCAAGCATGCAGAAATTCAGGAAGTAAAATATCCTTCAAATTTAAGCTATACAGCCGTATGGTACACTAAGATCAGTAGACCAATTTTACTATATTAAAAAAACCCATAATATTTAACTCATTCTTTACTTTCTTCCGTCCAAAAATAAAAGATCACATTTCAGACTGCTTCCAGGACCTTCAGCATACATTAAAAACTTAATTAAACCACAATTTGTTTTCACAAGAGACACAACTTGTACATAAAAAGTCCTCGGTCAAATATTCTAATGCAAAACAACAAATATGAATGAATGCTGAACTGCTGTGGTCAAATATATTGGCATAATTGATAAATTAATAGAGCTCCAAACTCCTGAATTTTGTTTTTAGATGCTTTGGGATGGGAGAAGAAAAAGGTTGGGAGGCCAGAAGAGAATGTGCAATTTAAGCTCCACATCTCAGTTACAGAACATCCTAGCAGGCCTTTATCACCCACTTCCTCTGCATGAGTGACTCCAGTTTCAAGCCTGTTCATCTCCATAAAAGGAGAAGTAATATAGCATTCACACAATGGTGACATCATCTCTCCAGCTAAGAGGAAGTATAGCTGAAAGGCAAAGGCTTGGCTTGCAGTCCCCTGCCTATAGCTGACTCATTAAGGGTAAAAGCTTAACCATAGCTAGATGGTACCACCCACCTCCTAACCACGGAGTGAGCATCTGGCAGAACCGAGCAGCCTGTCCCTCTAAGTTTCCGTTACTATCCTGCTCCCCTAACATTGCAGTCAATGAGCCTGACTTAGGCAACCGGCTATCTGACCAAGTGAGAGAGTTGACCTAAAGCACAAATTAGTCCGAAACGCATGCGAGTGCTTCAGCCATGCAGTAGTTTCAGTTCCTCAGTCCCTCCTCAAACTTCTTTTCTGACCTCAACATAATCTTACAACCAATGTCCTCCCCTCAGGGTTCTCACACAGGAGGAGTCCCAGGCACCTGACACACTCTGCTACTTGGAACAACCCCACTACTATAAAAATCTAATCAAGTATGTCCACCGTGGTGTTTTAACCTACATGCTGGTTTGAGTAGGATCAAATACACCCTAGGGGAACACCAGAACAGAGCCTGAAAGCCTGCTTTTGTATTATCATTTAAGGAACGCAATAGAGAGAAGTTTCAAAATGCTAGTAAACCTATCATCACGGGGGGGATGGGGAGGGCAGGGGGAAGACAGACATAAAATGAAGGACAAACATAGCATATCCAAGACAGCTCTCAACAATAGAGCCTCAAGATGTAAAAAAGGAGAAAAATCACTTGAGTTGGCAGGAACACTGCAGTGCTAAGGTTCAGTTTTGCATTATCTGAAGTTTGAGGACAGTCATGAGGAGACAAGTAAGTTTCATTTCCAAAAAATGAAATATAACCTACTGGGTCAAATGCAAATATTTATTTCCCCAAGCCATCTTTGGACTAGAGCCCATACCCCCTTCTCTAGCATTCCTTAACTGAATCTGGAGATAGCAAAACAGGAAAACAAATTTGACTTTAATTTTAGGTCACACAAATGTTTATGATGTTCTGACAGGAACGAAAAACTGGTATATAGCCTGCAAAAGTTCAGGCAGCTCATGATACTAAAACAGTGAACTGCTGGGAGACTGACAGCAAGGGCTGAACCATTACATAAGCGGCTGCCAAAGAGCTCCTGCTCTGGTTTACAGGAATGAAGCAAGCAGGGTGTGGTAACTGCTAAAAAACAAGTGGGCAATGGACCCTTTTTCAGCTCCTTGTTCTATTGAAAACCACATTTTGAGACACAGATTTTTGAGAACTGCATTTAGAAATCTCAGTTCAAAGCATGCAAGACATTTCTGATGAAAATCAGAAACTATGTGCAGCTTTTCTTGGCATTTATACACAAACACCATCAAAATGAACATCCTCCATAATTACCATCCAAACTTAACATTGCCCTTTGCATCAGAAATTTGGACAAATCTTGGAAACAAAATTAGTGAAACCACAGGCTATATTCTTTTGGGTTTAGTGGAAACAGAACTTGACCTTTACAATGCAACTTGAAAGAAACATCTGTGCCTCTACATAATCTGAACAGCTCTGTCAATCAATTATCCCTGAATTGGTAAGCACACACAGAATATTGTATAAAAAATAAAGCTGCACTTTGGGACAATGTGGCATAACTGCAGACCAATGCCAAGAAGCAAGCCAAGAAAGATGACTTTAGAGCAAGGAAGTTAAAACTGAAGTGTTCTACTAGCTCGGAAACTCAAGAAATATGTAAATATCTAAGAATTACAAACAAAATACTTCAAGATTATGATCTATAGAAGAAGATCTAGAGGACTGTTTCATGTGAAAATGACAACTGGGCCTGAGGTGCAAGTGAGGATCTACAACAGCAAGTGATTTGTCTTACAATAGATAACACTGTTTCCTCCCTTAATGTAACAAGGCAAATGAAAATCATGAAGTTACTATGTGTCAGCATTTTTTCTTTTAAACACAGAAGCTAGAGACTACCTAACTCCCAAGTGAATACCAGCAAGGTGCTGGCTGCACAGGCTCCTTTGCAGACTAACCCACCACTGCATGATGATTAAGAGTTTTGTTCAGTGAATTGTTAGGACATGTGGAAAAACTGGATGAGAAAGGAGATGAAGTACATTCATTAGCAACATGCTGTCCATTCCCTCTCCTACCTATCTATCTCTTAGTTGAGAAGGTTGAGCTTTGGAGACCAGAATAACCACACTGATCTAATCTACTATAGAAGTTTCAGACACTGGCATTAAAATCGCCATTATGCTCCAGACACCAATGAAGTTTCTAGCTTCTATCAGTATTTCACCCAGAAAATTCCCTGTATGTGTTCCAAATAAACACACAGGTGCTGTTTAACACCTTTAAAATATGTTTTTCTAAATAGAACCCCTGGAGACTATGAATTGTGGTAAAGAATGTACGCCTTCAGTGTACACCTGCTGCATTAGAATGATTTGTTTGCTCAAGACACCACTCCACTTGCAGGCTCTGTGCTTCAGTCATCAGCACCGGAAGAGTAATTCTTCTGAAAAGTCAGACCTGAGGCTTCTGGCATCCAGGTTACCCAAGGAACATAAACACTAAGACAAACGGTTGGCTTCTCCGAAAACAAGTGTTACACTGTTTTCAGAGTTCTGCTCTTGAAGCACAGGAAGTCTCTCCAAGTACCATACAGGAAAATAATGTTTTTATCTCATTTCTGAGTGTTAATGTCTTGGATAAGAGAAAGCAAGAAAAAAAAGAGAAAAATCACTTTGAACATATTCTCCATCATGTTATGGTTTCAAGGAAGTACTTCTGGTTAAATTTAACAAAAAGCAATTTAACCTCTTGGGATATATAAATGCCACATGAGTTTTTGTGAATGGTGTAACCAGGATAGACACAGAAAGAGGACCAAGCTCACCCACAGTGCATCAGCACAGATGCCTGAAGAGGCTTAAATAGTTCTGGATTAGCAGAGGTTGGAATAAAGCTCTCATTTTCCTCTCCCTTCCCAATTCCTTTCCTGATGAACGTCCCTTTGAATGGCCTGTTTATTAGAATACCATAAATTGACTGAAAACAAACAAACAAAAAAATTCAGAGTCCAAATCAATTAACATGCAAGGCTTTTCCGCTCTGTCACCTTAAGAGATAACTATACCCCATGCTGACAGAAGTCAGAGTCAACAGCTTGCTATCATTCTCCAGATCACGAAGGATTCCTGGTCTTCAGGGTTCTGAAAGTAACCTAGGGAAGGCAGCCTAATCCTAAATGCCTCCGGCTCATGTGGAGCACTGGACTCTTTCATCTTCTATTCTCTGTACAGATTCCTGCCATACCACTGGCTGCTGCACCAAGCCTCCCCCACCGCTAAGCAAAACTGAGAAAGTGGAATAGGAATGTTGCTCTCCATTGCCCTAGAGGCTAGCCAGGAACAGAGACGCTGCAACAACCTACTTGCCTTCACCCCCAGTAGCAGACATTGGAATCCTCCTGTTACCCTTTGCAATTAGGAAATAAGGCAGCAAATAATCCTAAAATGATCTCTAGGGTTCTTGCTAGCACACATGCGCACATGTGAAGGGACACACACACAAAGATCTTTCCAAACCTAGCTAAACAGGTCAAAGCAGGCTAGTTCAAAAGGTAATTGGGAATGACACTCACATCCAACAAGTGTTCCAAAAAGTCAGTGACAAGATACCTCAAACCAGGCAAAGAGCTGGGATAAACCTTTAGACTGTCAATAGTGCTGAGAATATTGCATAGCTAGAATTGTTCTGGGAAAGGTAAACACTCCATTAGAGCTCATAGCAACTTTACCATGCTAGGAAAACAGAGGCAGGGCTACCATTCTTTAGCTTTGTACACCAAAGCAATTCAAGTCTGGGATTTGAGTTTTAGATATCACTCAAGCAGCAGTGTGACAGAGACAACTTCTCTTTTCAAAAGGAAAGAAAATAGCCATTTAGATTAATCACTAGCTCTGAACCATCATCAGACCAGGGAAGGTCACCTGTCCCTTGTTGCAGAATTGCAGCTGCCTGGATATCCACTGCCACATACTGATATATCTGGCAGGGATGAAGGACAAGATGCATGCATGGGCAGTTCCAAATGGTTTAACTTTTATCTATAGAGGGAAAAGGACTTCTTCAGTCTCCTTACAACAATGCCAAAGAAACTGTTTCTGATTCTACATAGAAAAGATTTCTTTTTAGGGAACAGTAACTCTGGTAGAGTTATGTCAATAGCTTGTTTAAGAAAAATATATGTTGGTACTTGAGCTGACAAGGAGTGAGCAATGGAGAGTAGGAAGTAATAAAGGAAGTGAAACAGCGATAAGATGTTTATGGACAACCATGCAGCCACGTATAGTTTAGGTGATGTATCTGTCCTTGTCCTTCATGTCAGATCCAGTCTTTGTCTGAGGAAAGTGAGGTCCTATATAGGTCCAGGTTCACAGTTTGGTTTTTTTTCCCCTCTGGATACAGCATTCCTTTCAGAGTAACACATCAGTAGTATAATTGTATTTCTTCAAGATCTGCCACATCTTCAACAAATTGCTGTCAGGACCCTGCCACCAGTCCACTACAGCATGTCTGTATGGCTCACTCCTCCTCACCCCAAGGCTTTTACAAATAATAGCTTAATCAATCCATCATGTTAGCTCTCTCATATGCTCTGCATGCCACCATACTTCAGCAACCTTTCCCAGACTTCTCCACACATAAAACTTGTTTAAACACAGCTAAGTGGGAGGAGTTTTTCTTGCTCCCTTTCCACTCTTGACAACCATATTGTTGTAGTCCTCCTATGCTTGGAAGTGCAAGTGGTAGTGAGGACAGGGGAAAAGCAGAACTCTCTAAAACTGAGTCTAATTAGAATTTTAAAGCATGGTTTTATTATATCTGGCCTTTGTTCGAAAAAGCGAGGCTAATGACAAGACCTAGAAGAGACAAACGCATTCATCATGGCTAGTCATCAGAAAATAACAGAGTAATCAAATTCATACAAGCCATGCCAAATCAAACTGTCCATTATATCCTTTAAACCTTACAAAGCATACCTCTTCATATAACCCATCTACAAAGAGGAAGAAAGGCACAAAAAACCTCCATACCTGAACACTCTCCAAGTATCTCAAATACAAGCACTGACTCTGTGAAAGACCTCCTCTCAGAAGGGGGGATATTAACAGACATTCAGGGCTCCATATTTAAAAGTTCTCAAGTGACAAACAAGCAGCAGATGATATCTATGATTCTTTACTTCTCATTTATATACATGGAGGGGGGTGTGGTCAATCTGCTTGCTTTCTTTTATTCTATGAAAAGCCAACAGATGTATTTAATATTGCCTGATAGTAAGTTTTATTCTTAACAGAATAAGAATGTAACCAAACAACTCCTGATCACTAGAACTACCACTGACCATCACACTTCAAAATGCAGGTTATACTAGGCTTGTTTTACCCAACCAGATTGTATGACTGGATTTTAAATACTTTTGTTAAAAGCCTCTATCAACCAATACACATAGTTGCCCACCTACAGCTATCGTTCCTATGCTTATCACTGGGAAAGAAAGTTCACTACCTTGGTTCTCCTTGCCTGCTTCTCTGAACCCCATGCATTCATACTAGTCTGTTCTTTTATGTCAAGTTTAGCTCTTGCCAAACTCTTTGTAAGGTTCTTCAACCCACTAGAGCAGGAGAAAGCTATTCACCTGAACACAAAAACTGGTATCAAGTAGGTGTCTGTAAGCAAGGACAGAGGGGGCAACAATGCCTTGAGAGCAGTGAGGAGCTGTTCTCCTACAGTGTTTTGGCTGCAACCTTGACTGGGGATTTCAGCAAGAGTCATTATCTCAGTCAGCACTCACCTTGCATCATACTCCTGTAGGCTGTGTCTGTGATGGCATAGATATGAGGGGGCATCTCATGTCTCTTTTTGCCCTTGTACATTTCCACTATTTCCTCCGAGTATATGGGCAGGTTCTTGTAAGGATTGATTACCACGCAGAACAGGCCCGAGTAGGTCTGGAAAGAAAATACCCCAGCAAATAAAAACAGGAATTAAGAGTGTTGTATACTTGCACATTTTAACACTATCTTACTTGGAAATAAACCAACCAACTCCTTTTTTAAGTGTTTCTTCCAGTGATGCCATGTGGGATGCTTCCCACTAAGCAATATCAGAATCTGAGCAACAGCTAAAGTCATATCAACTTGACTAGTACTCAACCTTTCCAACTATGCACAGAGCACCATGTGACACATTAGGCACACTGATATCAAACTGGCCTGCTCCCTGGTGAATTAACAGTCTGCTGGGACTGGCTTTTCTTCCTTTCAAAGTTCCTACATTCAAGTCAAGTGTCTTTTTCATTACATAAGGTAGGTGCTCAGCTCCTAGAAACATGCATTTTATTATGTTCTGCCTCATGTTTGCTATGGATTTATCCAGTAACTGATCAACTTCAACATAATAAAACTTCAAGCCAAAATAGTTACTAAAAGAAAAATAAGACCAGTGTACTCCTTAGAGCTTTTCAAGATCACTGGACTAGGCTGAATTCAGTGCTGACCCTGCCCTAAACAGGAAGTTGGATAAGATGGCCTCCTGAAGATCCTTCCAGCCTGAACACTTTCACGATTTATAATATAAAAGGTATAACTAGAACTGGATTCTAAACTGTAAGGTCATTAATGAGATATAGTTCTGAAATAGTTAATATAGAAAACAATTCTAAGCTATTCCATGCTCAAAGAGTCACCAATATTTGCCAAAGTTTACTTCTAATTCATCTCAAATGGTTAATTCATTGATCCATGACAGAAAATCTTGATTTCTCAATTGGTTTCCACTGGCTTAAATTCTACAGTTCTAATGGAAGACAACCTTCAAAATACTTCTAGTGAAAATCTTAAGCTACTTAAAAGAAAAAAACAAAACAAAACAAAACTTTGAGATCTGAACACCTAAAAAAACCACCCTAACAAACATTTTACTTGCAAAGGGAATAGGAGGAGCAGAGGCTTCTTAGATATTTCCTACATGTTCTAAGAATAGCATTGCAAGCCTTGCTCCTGGGGTTTAGAGCTACCCTAGTTCCCTGTCAATTTTAGAGGCAGCTGTTCGAAATACCTGGAGAGGAGCGGGTTTCTACAGCAACTTGCAGTGCTACCAGAAAAGAGTACATTTGGCACTTTTTATTTCTATTGCTACCATCTCTTCTATTGTTTGCTCAATGAAGAGTGCTTCGGAGTGGTAAAGGGTTCCCCACAATAAGCACTGAGAGTACTTAATCAGATTTAGCCTCTTTAGCTAGATAAAGGTAAGGATTAGACTACAGTGATCAGAAGGGTGAAAATAGAATCTACTACACAGTTTTATGGACTTATATCCGAATTTTCTGCCTGCTGGCTTAACATTAATTAGCCCACTCTTATATGCAGCAGACTCAGCTCTCCCCCAGAAAGCAAAATTTTTATAGGTAATTAAGGTTCCTTTTCCATACCCCAGGATAAACTATCAGGAAATGTTTCCAGACATAATTTTTTAAAAAAATAAAAAATAAAAATTTGAGGAATATTTGAATAGCTTACAGAAAATACTACATCTCCTTCCAAAGTGGGAAACTATGGAATTTGGCTAAAAACCTTTTAGTGTAGGACTTCTAAAGTTCCAAGAAGCTAAGCTTCAGTGAGACATTCTAGTCAAGTTAGGTTTCAGGTAGTGCTTAAAAGGAACAGCTTAAGGATTTTGCAGAAGCCAACTTGGCAATGCTAGTTCCTTTTGCCTCAGCCTTAGTTCTCCATCATGTCAGACAGTAATTGTGCAGCACAGGATAGCAGCTGAAAGACTGGGTCATGCTTTCCTGACCTTTGACTATGCTAGTGGAAGACAGAGTAAGACCAAGAGATAGAAAGGAGTCAACTCAAGAGTAGCATGTTCACCATACATGCAATACACCTTTTCCTTATACTGGCATGAAAATAATTGACATCAGAGTCAACTGAAAATTACAGCATTTCTTCTAACAGTTATCAGAGTTCTGGAAAACAAGTAAACAAGGATCCTCTAGGCTGCCAGTGCCAGCTGTCTACATTAGCAACCATCTTGCCTCAAATCCCATGGCAGCAGCAACATGCATGTAGTAATCAAAAGAAGATGCCCTGTATAGTCCCTGTTCTCCCCTGCAAGAAAACCATAACTCATGTCAGAGACCAAATGTACCTATCCTTAGAAGATGTTAACAAAGCTAAATGCCTGTTTGCTGCTTTTGGGGGATTAGAAGTGACAGCAAAAGAAAAGTGGTGGCAAGTACTGTGGTAAAATTCCACAAGGAATGTAAAGTTTTCTTCTGTATTTGTGTGAATTTTTATGGCCATGTTTGCTGACAAATTGTAATTTACACAATTCTTACCTGAAGAGTGACAAGGTCTGAAGCTGAACTGAAGCAGTATTATGGATGAGAGCAGCAGTTTAGAAAACAGAAGACATTAATTTCAATTAGAGTGATGAAGCCATGAAGCAGGTATGCAGGAAGAAGCCATCACCTTCTTCCAGCATTCTGGTTGCCAGGAGAAATACCTAAGGGAAGTTTCCTTGCAGCATAATGATCTCAGACAGATGTGTGAGGTAATATTTCTGTCTAATAAAGAGGCAACTAATCAGGCTGGGACAGGCAGCTGAGTGAGACCACCATGTCACCACCAAGCACACTGAGTTGTCTAATAGGAATAAAGCAAGTTGAACTATATGGAGCAGAAGCTGCCAGCCCTACCACAGAAGACAAGAGTCATCTTCATCTTACTAAAGTACAAGGGAAGACTTACATGCATAAATCCCTGAATTGAACCCAAGGCCCCAACTGAAAGGCTAATCTATTATAAGCATAACTGGCTTGGAAATCTGTACTTTGTTTCAGACATTACTATCTCAAAATAGAATTCTGGCATTGCCTTTCACTAACTATTTCAAGTGACACATGGGCCAAACTGGAACTAGTTTTATTTTTCTAACTGCTAAACTAGCTCTGAAGAGCTGAAAGAACCATTTGCAGCATGGCACAAAGCTGACAGCATCAAAACGTTTCTTTCCAGCAACTGTTAGAAGAACTCAATTTATTATAGTCACAGACTATGTCTGAAATTTCAGAGGATATCTTGCAAGATATGTGAAACAGCCCATTGCGTTGTGTGCAAAAGACTTTGAGGCTGTTGAATTATTTTCAACAACTTATTACATAACCTAGCAATGTTTCCTGTTTTAAAACTGTTACACATGATCTTGCACATCCTATTTCATCTCAATATCAAGATTCTTCCCTCTGAAAATGGATTTTGACCAATAGTCAATGGAGTTATTGACTACAAGGAATAATTAACTGCATCAACCTCCAACTACATTAGGTCTCAAAATTTTGAGATCAGATGGTGGGAGTCAGACCAAATTTGTATCAGCTTTGCATTCTTCCAGTGTTCTCTGATCATTTCTGCAGCAGTTGTCTATACACCTTCATGGCACTCCAGAACAGCAGTGGTCACAGGACTAGCCAGAGCCAGAATTTCTAGCTTGTGTTCATACTCCTTAACATCGGAGGCAACAGTTCACAAAGGTTTCTATCCAAGATGGATAGCTAGGGTGACTTCTTGCTATATGGTGTCTTAGATACCAGCAGTCCCTGTTGGGGACTTACAACTTGCCACATAAGATGACTACATAAAAGATTATATCCCTTTGGATATGACGAAGTAGTACACATTCACAAAACCCCCAAACATACAGGTAGATATCGCAGAGAGTTTTTACTTATGTTGTCTTCTCCATATGACAAGAGAGGCAGCTTTTGGGTTTTGGCAGCACAAAATGGAGCGAGGAGAATCTAGACAGACTTTCTTCAAGTACTGTATTAATATACATGTTTACATATGAAATTTATTCTTTAATACATTTTATTTTAATAAATCTTCTGATCTACTGTGAAGAAGATTTTATAGTGCCTAACAATACTGAACATCTGGCATTTCTACATCCCTTAGGTTTCTGTCTCAGGCAGTCCCATTTTAATTCTGTTAGCAGACGCTAGTCTGAGAATAAATAAACCAAGAAACACTAGTTCCTGTTTTAACCAGCCACTGCACCCAAGTTTTAATTTACTGCTGAGTTTGAGCATTCGTTCTATGCATGCAGAGTATTAATGAAGTAGAGGCTATCATGACCAACATCTGATGGCTAAACAAAGGCCATATGAAGAGGAAAATCAGAAGGGAACTGAAGAACCAGGTCAAGGTTCCAACATCTCCTTCCCCACCTTTCCCTATTTATTGCTTTTGGTATTCAGTGAAGTAGTTGCTGCATGCTTCATTGGGTATGATCGTTGGTTCCATAAATGGTATCTTTGTCATTTCCACAGCAATAAGAAGCAGGAATCTCTGCTCTTGTCCATTTCGGGGTAGAAAGAAAAGGAAATATTTCCTACCTGTAAACACAAGCAGCCACATATGTGCCTTCTCTAGTAAGGCACTCCGAGATCCAGAATTTTTGTAACACAAAAAGTTTGGCATTAGCATTCTTTCCCACTGAAGCTCCAGACATGGGCAAATGCAGTTCAGATGTTAGGTATATTGCGTGGGACTGTGTTTTTATTATTATTTGGTTCAGTTCAGATCAGAATCCCTGTTTACCACTTTCCAACTGCTTTCACTTCTTGCTAAAAGAAAGTTAAATGGCATTCAAAACATCCTACAAATGAAGACATTAAGGTGTTAAAGACAGATTTACCACAGCATTCCTTGAAAGCTTCAACATTAACTAGAGGGGGATTGGCATAGTTTAGTGAAAAAATTTTAAGTAGAGGGAAGAAGCTAAGTCACATGAGAATTGCATATAGGGCAATGAAAGGTTAACCTACAGATTTTTGAAGCAAAGCTATTACAGCAAGTTCATATATTGCAATCAAGAACTCTTATCCCAACAGACAAGATTACTTACATAGATCAGTCCCGAGTAGTATCTCTCCTTCAAGTTGTGAAGCACAGAAGCCTCATTCAGGCACGTCAGCTCTGCCATATCTTCCACTTTAGAGAATTTGGGGGGGTTCATCTTCTGGATGTCATCTTTATTTACTTTCACTTTCTTCCCATTCTCTGCCAGTTCCACGATGGCTTCATCTCCTACTTCTTCCTTCAGGCTAGCTGCCTCAAACCCATTCTTCTCTGAGGGAACCCATACCAGCTTCTTAGCTGCCCAGTCAGCCTGAGTCAGGGGGTTATTAATGATGTTTTTGTCCACATAAAGGTACTTATCTGCATCTCTTTGCGACATTGTTTTTTAGAATTGGAGACCTGTGAAAAAAGAGGTGAAGAAAAAAAAGGTAAGAAGATATTTTTAAAGACTCAAGTTGCCTTGCAAATTACTAGAGGCAGACGTGCACATGCTAAGTACTCTGAGTCCCTGGTCATCAGAGCATGCCTCCCCTTCCTTTAGTTTTATGTTAGTAAGCAGCGGTAAGCTGTCAAACGTCCAATAAGGTCAAGGTTTTGCTTGCCAAGCAGATGAAAAAAACCAACAAACTAGCAAGCAGTTAAAAAAAAAAACCTACAACAAAACACTGACCGTTAAGCATTTGGAAGACATTATTGGCAGAAAAGAGAAAGCACATTAAAATGGCAAGCGTCAAACAATTTGTAAGATGTGCCAATACTCATAGCATCAGATACTATGTCAGTAATGTTCAGGTCAAGATTAGCTCTTCGCTGCTCTAGTTGGTAGAGATACTACTTCAGAAATATAATCATAAATGTTTAATCGACACTTTCTTCCTATCTTCTTGTTCTGATAAGCTACGAATCAAATACCACAACTTCTTAGAAATGCCATATACCAGTCTAGACAATATATGAGATGCACTGTGCTTCTAAAAGACATCATCGATAATTTGAGTACGCCAGTTAAGACTGACATTAGATACTTTCCATCACCGGCTTAGTAGCAACACCCAGCCCACCAGTTTGTATCTTTTTTCTAGATAACATTGAGTAGCAAAACACCTCCAAGACAGTAACAGAATAAACATATGGTCAGGAAATTTTACAGCCAAAAATCCTCTTTTGGGATCCTTCTATGAAACTGTAGTCAGGTAGAGGAGAAAGTACCACCCCTATAAGCGGGAGATTTAGGCAGCATGATCAGAAAACGGCACCCTAGATTTACTGTTTCACCAAAACCAGAACACTACCGTCAGGGATTTTCCAGTTTATAAGGCAGCAATTTTATTGGTGTCATTCAGAAATCCTTTCAATCAGAAGAAAGGACTGCATGCGTCAAGGCTCATTAACCATGTAACAGCAGCCTCTTTACAAGGTCCCATAAACATTACTTCTTGGATCCTTCCTCACAAAGATACCAGTGTCTTCAATATATGTTTTTCATAACTTGGACAGAAGCTAGAGCTCTTTACCACCAAAAGAACAGGAAATTAAAATATCAATATTCACATCATGGAAGGTTGTCAGATCTACAGGGATAACTTTTATACAGAACATACCCATATTTACAAATGAGCCTGCAAATCAAATAAGTGAAGTCTGACTATCGATACCACAGACAAAAAGGTATTGAGAGCAGGACAGAAGCAGTTCAACGCCTGAAATATGCATGAGAGCAACAATAAATGTTGAGTCCCAGCATTAGCAAGCGGCGAATGAAGCCAGAAAAACATCAGCTATAATAATGATGCGCACAAATGCCCACACCAGTCATTTGTAAGCATGTAGGGAAATTCTTTGCAACAAATGTATCGCTGTAGGTGGTATGCAACTTTGTGCCAGAGACTGTATGGGTAGCTGTACACTCAAGAGTCAGACATTCTTTAGCAAACAAAGAGAAAATTACTCTGTAAATAATTGTTTCCTTTAGCTTGAGTTTAAAAACTTTGTCTTAAGCCTTACAGGATATGCCAAGCAGCTACCCCACACTTTACCTCATCTTTCCTTCCCCACAGGGTCACTGACAATTCCACCTTAGTCACTACAACGGTGGTTGTCAGAACGACGACTCCTCCCTGGATTTTCATATTTTTATTGAAAATCCAGACTTTATTGGGTACACCATGATGAGATTTTTGGCAGAGATAAGGTATAGCAATCAGGAGGCTGCCATGAAAAATTTGAGCAGCCAAGAGTGCTTCAAGACCACACTATAACAGCTAGCCTGACAGAATATGTAGGAAATTAGAAATAGACCTCACTGCTGTCTACAACTACCTGAAAGGAGGTTGTAGAGGTGGGTGTTGGTGTCTTTTCCCAGGTAAAAAGCGATAGGACGAGAGGAAACCGCCTGAAGTTGCACCAGGGGAGGTTTAGATTGGATATTAGGAAAAATTTCTTCACTGAAAGGGTTATCAAACATTGGAACAAGCTGCGCAGGGAAATAGTTCAGTCAACACCTCTGGAGGCATTTAAAAGACATGTAAATATGGCACTTAGGGTCATGGTTTAGTGGTGGACTTGGCAGTGTTAGGTTTACGGTTGGACTTGATGATCTTAAAAGGTCTTTTCCAACCTAAATGATTCTGTGAAATGGAGAAGACTAACAATTCAACAAAAGATATTGAGACTCCATGACACTGCAGAGTATCATCTGCAGGTTGTGGTCAAAGGGTTAAGAAAAGGGAGTGGAGGGAAGGAGGGGAAAAGGAAAAAAATGAAATAAATATTCAATTGTGTTCAGAGTTGTATCAGGTTTGGCAAGGCAACAGCTGTGCTCTACCCTCCATTACACAGTTTCCTGCCTATGCAACTCCCTGAATCTAACCAGTTGCCTTTTTTGGCTATAATCAGGCAGGACACAGAGGCAGTATGCTTCAGCTAAATACAGTTTCATCATTTCCTGAGGAATCCTAAGTAACCAGCCATCTGAAGTGTCCTACACTACACTGAAACATATTCATCACTTCTTTAGAGTACATGCATTCAATAGACCTTGGAGATTTATTCTGGGAGAAAGACTAATTCTTTTTGGATAAGAAATGCATTAGACCACAAGAAATCTTTCAAGGGGTATCCCCAGACAGATCTAGATCTGAAGAGTACTAAGAAAAGACGGTAGCTACAGAGAGGTTAATCAAATCCCTTACAGCTGGAGAACCCCAAATTACCTCACATAAGGGGTCACTCTATAGGATCTGTCCCTTTTTATTCCCAGGAGTGAAAACAATAGCTATCACAGTAAAAAGAGAAATAGCCTAACATGGCTATTCTAAAATCTCACCAAACACTAAGGGTTTTTTATGCCGTACTACTAAATAGTGAGGAGATTCAAAGATGGTCTGCACCTCAAACTTTAAACAGACTTGAAAAATTGCCTTATTGCATTGCAGCAGCAAATGGTCTTATTCTCACCACCTCAAATTAGTCTTCATATGCTCCAGAAGAGTTCTCAGGTATCAGAACTAAAAAACTGGATGATCACACTAAGATAACATGGTATTAGTGCTATTCTCAAGGTTGCCTTCTAACCCACAGGGCCTCTAAACTAGCAGTACCACAAACCAACCATTAATTTGCCTTCTCCACAAGAACAGTACCAGAGGAATCAGATTCAGCAAGTTCCATCTCATGGGTTCCAAAACTTATCCTCCTAGCTTATGCTGCATTTCACTGGGCATTTCTAAAAACCCCTGAAGTGGTAAAGTCCAGTAAGCTCCTGCAGCCTTACAGCAACTCACAATGAATGCAAGTCATTACCATTTTAGGAACAAATTAGGAAGCAATTTGTTTGCCTAATAGTTTGCATTTTGGTGTAGATAATTACGTAGGGCAAGGACATTTATCTTTACATGGCTATTGTGCAACTGTCAGATAATACTGTTAACAATATTCTTGATACAACACCAGTCTACGGGTAAGAAGACCAAAAAAATACAGAAGTAAGACAAAACAACCTTGTTTTGAGTTTAAATGCCTCCTCCTTCCTAGTATTGTTCCCCAAAATGAAATACTACAGTCACTTCCCTGTTAACCTAGTATGCTCCCTTCTTGTGGTTCATAGCACTCTGAGGAGCAGGCTAGTCAAATATTGTCTTCCGTTATTCCAGGTGCCAAAAGACATCCTTTTACCATTTAACTAGCTACATAGTTGCCACAAAGATGCCATACAGTTACAGATGGAGACAAAGCAATCTCTACAGTCATGAATAGAATGGGACCAGGAAATTAATGATATGTAATCCAACCTTAAAAAAAAAAAAAAATTCAAGAACTTTTTACATATTTCCCTGCAGATGCTTTTGAGATGAAGAAATTAAACACTGGCTTTAAGTTAAGATGTCACGCACTCCCTTTGAACTAGGCAGAATTACCCAAACCCCTCATTTAAATACAATCATATGGACAGAAGTTTGCCTTAGCCTCCTACAATTTCATAGCCTTAAGGCCTGAATTCTGAGACACTTCACACACTGCTCTCTCTACTTAAAGTACCAAATGCTTCCCAAAAAACCTGGAAACAAGCACCTTGCCTGGCTTAGAAAGGTCTAAAAGCTGCCTCTGCTACAAGGTCCCCTCCTTTGGCTTACAGTGCTTTGCAACTGCGAAAAGCATAGGACATTATCTGTTGGCAATTTAATTTTCCAGAACTATTTGTATTATGCCCCCCTCCCCCAGTGTTTACTCTGTCAGCAGCCACTGCTCAATTAAGATGAGCTTGGGCTATGCTAAACTACTGAGGTAACAGCTAAAGTAGAAGTAGAATTAATATATTCAGAACAGCATTAACGACAACAGTTAAAGCATCGCACTTACTAACAAGTATTAGAGCACTAGCTAGGCAAGGAGAGCACTTTGAGTTATTCAAACTACCATTAAAGTAGGGATCCCCACACTGTTCTTTTTAGGCTTCAGCTTCACCGTTAGCAAAAATCATTACCACATTGGAATAGACAGCTTTAATCACAAACCATTTCCCTACTTTAATGAATTATGGGAAGTTTGTGAAATACTGGGCTATAGAGAACATAAAACAGCTAGATGCATGTACTGTATACTTGCTGACTCAGATCACCATTTCAGAACTTTGTTATAAGACTGAGCCTGCATGGAAAGGGACATATGTGGGTAATTACTACAAGTTTTCTTCTGCTTCATGTCCACCAGTAAGGTGCTGTTATAAAAACTTTCTGTGATTTCACATGAAATGATCCCCTGACATGGTTCGTCTACTGGCCTTCATACTAGCACTGCAAGAGGAACTACCCTAGAGATCAGGGTGACAAAAAGAATGAACAATAAATATCATTGCAAACACATTTGGACTAAAACAAGTTAATTCTCCTTGTTTATATAGTTCACATTTTAAAAGCATTCAGAAACACAGATTCCATGCCATTTTCCAAACTGTCTTACCTTTAGCAGATTATGACCGAATGGCCTACAAGACAAAAAGCAGTTTCACAGAGCAAAAGGAATGTACACCATTTCTACAGGCAAGACAAAACTTTTACACTAGAAAATTACAGCGCTACCGGACACTTGCAGTCCCATTTCAGTTACAACTAATTCATCCTCAGTGAAGAAACTTGATTGTTAATGCATAGCATTTAAAAAATAATCTGACTTTGAGAAGAAGCTAGTAGTTCAAATCAAGTTTGGTCAGTAACATTCAAATGACAGGAATCCTTATTAAGCATACAATCTGAACAGCTAATACTTGCATTATTTTTGCAGACTCAACTATTTTACTTTCCCCAGCCAGCTGAATACAGTTCATCAGATCAACAGTTGCATTAAGCACAGTTAGACAGCACAGTAAGTAGACTTTAGTAGCCAGACTGCCTACAGCAACCACAAACTGACAATGTTAGAAAACAAAACCCAACCCACCAAAAAGCTCTACAATTCCCTTGTATTCACTAAGAAACTGTTCAGATCTCATCTGTTTAGGACATACTAGGCTGACACTTCAAAGCTCCATGTGCCAGGATGTTTATGGGAAAGAAAACTGATGTTTGTTAGCACAAACTGCTCCAATTTATAAGTTACACTTATTTAAAAACTGAAGTCTGAATCACTAAGGGTGAGAAATTAATCACAGGGTGGGAGGGGGGAGGAAGGGAAGGGGAAAAGCCAGCAGGAAGCTGAACTGATGGACTGGTTATATCTGCTTGTTTCTCAAGTTCATTGTATTGTGACACACCAGTGCCTGATGCTTCAGACTGAACTGAAGAATCATGAATTTCAGTTATCCCACCAGAGAATACATCAGGCAAGTACAATTAATACTCCCTCACTGATAGCCGCCTGGACTGAAGGCATTCAGCTACATTTACCCTTTTTGTTCAAAATGCCGTGCTGCCACACAGATTCATTTCTTCTAGTTCAGCTTTATTTGGGATTCATAATGATTGCTATTAGGCTTACTGTAGTTCACTGCTTTCCTCTCCAGTCACAGTCTGACGCACACAATACATTGTTGAAAGATTTATTTCACAACTGGAATGCAGATTGCTGGCAATTATTGTTGCATATTCAGTTTGACTGTAGTGCTGCCCAGACTTGCCAGCTACCATGTTTATTACTGTAAATTAAACTCAAGGTAGAACACTAAAGCACCGTCTCTGTACGCACCGGGCTCCAATAATCAGGAAGGAGGAATCTACTTATCTGATGTATAAATGATACCTGTATTACACAGAAGCAACCTACTGACCAGCCTACATGTAAGACAGAAGAAAGAAGCTGAAGGGAATTCTGTATGTTGCAGGTGTCCTCCAGGTACCTGGCATGTATCCTCAGAACAACGAACATGGAATAAACGTTTCTCAGTTTCTGTGCATCCAGCTCTCTTCATCAGCTGTCAAGCACCACTTTCTAGTATGTGTGAAGCAGCACTTGCATATTCTACTGTAACAGCCGACACAGAAGGTTTGCTCTGTGAAGCTGGGACTTTCCATGGCAATTGCAAAGGCCACAGAGCCAAACAAGACATTGTCCTTACATGTCACCTTTTCTCTCCACTGGGTTCAAATGAATGGCAAGATTGGTCAAACAGAAGCTACAAGCACAGCACATGTAGATGTAACATAAATTAATGCCAGTCTGAAGAGGCTAGTTTCGGATACAAATAGCAAAAACGGGATAGTGTAGGTTTCACCATGGGCTATACAAGCACAGAAATGATCTTGGGCAATCACACTGCATACCGTAAAGAAATTAACCACTGTTGGTTATGGGCAAATATGGCTAGGAATAGCTTCCCTAAGTTAATGCTAAGGAGGGTATGCTTGCCCCTATTTTAATTGCACTTTTTCAGTTCAGTGAGACACAAAGACACATTACCACGTACATGGCACCAGTAAAGTTAATCAGTTCTGTGAAGCCTGTGCACATTGTTCAAACACAGCAAACACTGGTTTAGGGAGGGGGAGGGTAGCCTTCTGTTGATTTCAAGTCCAGTCTTTAGCATGACAAAGCTAGGCTGGCTGCCACCCAACCCCATCCACTTTGAATAAATATTCAAAGTTTACAATCCTGCATAATACACCTTCTGCAACTGTTGTTTCTCATTAGTGCACGTACAGTACATGCCTTCTCAGCAGAGGAGAGAATTCCTCTTCCACAGACAGTGTGCCCACAAGGAAAACATTCCAGGGGGAGAACACATTCTTCGTGACCACTCAGCAAAGTAATCCCACTTAAGGAGACAGCTGTAGTTCAGAAAACTGCAGTCCATCCCTGCTGTTCAAGCTGTTTTGCTGGAAGACTTGTTTTCAGGAGGCAATAATGGACTGCAAAACTTCTGATCAGGCATGCAGAATTCCCTAGGGACATTGCATGAGAGCGAGAGAGACAGAGACAGAGGAAGAGCTTGGAAAGTTTCAGGCTGTCCTTGTTATCTCAGGGTCACTTTTCATCCCTTCCCTAATATTCTGATTTAAGGCTAAAGAGGTATCTGCCAAGAACCCTCTGGGGCACTGAAGTGTAAGGCAGCTCCTCCAATACACAGTTCTATATCAATTAGCACTCCCTATCATCTTTGTCAACTCCAAGTTTCATTTCATCACAAGAGGGAACAAGGAATAAAACACTTCTACCTAAATACAGCTACAGAGAAGAAAAATACAGTTCTGCTTCACTCTTTGAGAGACAAATATTTAGCATGTATGCATCTAAGAAGGTCATCTTACAGGAGCAATTATTCTTGCTTACATTAACTGAGAACTTGCTTTGACCTCAGCATCAATAATACTAATTTTCTTTCATCTTATATTGTAAAGAACCAAGAATCAGTGCAAACACATCTGGCAAACCATTTTAAAAAAGGTTATTGTTACTTTGCAGCAGGGAACCACACTTCTCTGGATACTTACTGCTCAACCTACTGTGCCTAACTATGACCATGTGCAAACAGCCTTCTGCCATATCTCATATTTTTATTTTTGATTCACACAGTTCTGGTCCATCATTAACAGCAGCTACGGGGACGGCACGTAAAAGCTGTGGCAGTCTACCACCTTTACAGGGTCCAAGTTTCAGTCTCAACTCTTCTAGCTATATATAGGAATTCATTAAGAGGACCTACCTCTGTCTGTGAAGGTGATCTTGGAGGTGGGAGACAGAAGGAGAATGACTCTGGACATGAGAACAACAGCAACTCCTACACTGAAGGAAAAGCTACATAGCCTTAAGCTCCAGGATGTATAAGAAGGCCAGGCTGAAAACAATCTCGCAGAGCATAAATATCAAGATGATCTGAAAAAAACCCAACTTTGAACCATTCTGATCGCAACATTTCCCTATTGCATTCAAGGTCTTGCACAGCTTCATGGCCTCTTACTTAGCTTTCCATTCTAAGCAATGTTCTGGAGAAAGCCCTCAGTGCAGCAGAGCGCACAAGGAATGCTTGCCTGGTCTGTACACCTCAGCCTTAAGCTGCTTTACTGGTTAGCTTGTTCCCTTCCCGACCTATGCTTTCTTCCCTAACTGTCAAATATATCAGTCTCTAAAAAGGAACAGCATTAAGAATCTCTTATTTTAGAATTCACCCAACCATGCCCTCCTGTCTGGATCTCCTGAAGCACTTATTTTTGTATTAAAGAAGAAAGGACTCATCTTTCAATCTGAAATGAGTAAAAGCAAGGGCACTTGAAGTAGGAACCTAGTCTGAACTGTTACAATCATGGCTATATGGCATATAAAAAATGTCCTCTATTCTAGCATTACAGGAAAAGACTTTTTTGGAAAAAAATAAAATTATCTTTTTCTGACGGGAGACTGACATACTACAACATTCCATGGTCCCCATAGGGGAAAGCAAATATATTTGGAAGTTTCCAACAAAGTTTTGCTTTCTGGCATAACAGGATAAAAAACAACATGAGGAAATACTGACCATAGAGTAGCAGAACTGTTTCACGTGTTTACATAATTAAGAACATTGTCCACAACCATATACACTACAGTGCTGTGGTGGTGAGGCACCGGAACAGGTTGCCCAAAGAAGCTGTGGATGCACCATCCCTGGAACTGTTCTAGGCCAGGCTGGATGGAGCTTTGAGCAACCTGGTCTAGTGGAAGGTGTCCCTGCCATGGCAGGGGGTTTGGAACTAGATGATCTTTAAGGTCCTTTCCAGCCCAAACCATTCTATGATATTCTTCTCCTTATCTATAAGAGCAAGAGCTGAACCATTACTGGAGTTGTATTTTTTCCTGATAAAATTAATATAATACAGTGTGGGAATATTTATCAGCTAAATCTACATCAAGTTTTTAGAGCATTGAAGAACTAAAATCTACTAAAATCTAACAGTTCTGCCCATTAGGAAAAAAGTTAGAATTTGCCATGTAAAAATATTAACTCCAACTATGAGGAGGAAGAGGATAAACTCACAGTGTACATATATATGCCAGTGCTATGCAGACAATATGTAGATACTTAATTTTTAGAAGTTACAACAGTTTGGCTAATAAATTAACAATCTCTTTTTAAAGAAAAATTGTGAATAACGTATCTTCCTTATCACATTTGTGTGTTCTCATTTTACATTTCATATCATATACTGATTAAACTGCAAGCTCAAGTTCATGTATGCAAAACTTTGATTTGGGAATGGTCATTAAAACAATTCAGAATAATTTACTGCATAATGAAAGGTCAAAGGCCTTAGTGTCTGCTATAAACATTCATACTGCAATATAACTGGGACAATAAAAGCTAAGTGAACTGGTTTAAGTCACAAATCCTAAGTCACAGTTTAAAGAGGTTTTGTGCCTGTGGAGAAATCTTATTTTGTATGTATGGTCCTTTATGAAGGAAAATTCCCTTTGTCAGTAAGCAGACATGTCCATTTGAAACATAACAGTTTCAAGTATCCAATTACTTAATTATTGTCATCTACCATATACCTGTACCCATACTCCCATATCCATTTATTTAAACAATTCTGTAAAAGTCTGAATACATTTTATTTGATGTCAAAAAGAGATAAACATCTCTGTCTCTGAACAACAGAAATAAAGACATCTGAATAACATCTATGAAGAATAAAATATATTAAGTGGTACCCTGCTAAAAAAATAAAATTCCATGAATGAAAAAAAATATTTTTCTTGGACTACTTCAGAAGCACTTACAAGCAAAAAGTAACTAAAATTGTTTTCTAGATCATTACCTGCAATCAGCAATTTATGAATTAAATTGACTGTTTCTGGATACCTTCATCTCAAATCCACCCCTTCTGATCTGTTCCACTAACTGAACACAGTGAAAAACACAGCCACCATGCCCCCCCTGCCCTGCACTGAAAAAAAGATGGAAGAAAAAAAGACCAAATAAAAATGTCAATACCGTCCTCTACATTTTAAACTATGAATGACATGGCCAAAACAGAAGTCAGAGAGTATTTTTCTTCATCTACATAAAAAAACCTGTCAAATGTCAGTTTACCTCATCAACCAACTAGTTCCAAGTGCTTAGCCAGGAACTTCCTCATCCAATTCATTGGCTTGACTTCAGATTTACATTCAGTATTTGTTGCTAACTTCTTACATTTAAGCATCTTATATTTGTTCAAATATGCCTAAGTCCTATGACAGACTAGCAATTTAAGAAAAAGAAACACTATCAATGAAAATTAATTTGTACTCACAGTTTTTTTCAAAATAATTGATTTATTGATTTGGAGCACAGCAAGACTGAAATCTCTTGCACTAAGTGGCAAGCAGACCTACAGTGTAACAGTCCCTGCCAAAAGAGCTTACTGAATAAAAAATTACCTGCAAACTGATACAAGAGTTGTTTTAAGTCACAGTTGGAGAAAAATACAGAAGGAACTGAAATTAATTTTTTTTACTGAAATTATGCTGTAGGTTCAACTCAAGTGTTTCCATTTTTTTTGTCCTTGGATATTTAAATCAACTTTAAGTACATCAGTACTGGATTGAGCGTTGGCCACAACTGACTTTAACCAAAGTCTACTGTATCTCCAAGGTCGATTGAGGGAGCCTAAATTCAAATGAACTGGTGAAGTCTTGACCTTAAAAGAAAAACACAGATGAATGTACTCTCATCGATACAAACAATAAAAAAGGAAGTAAACTTTTACAAGAGCATGCTTGAAAGCTTAGATTTTAAACAGGAAGCTGCCCAACAGAAAAAAAAGGAATAATCTGACTGCACAGGACTGTCAAAGTTGAGCTATAAAATTTCTCTAAACCTCTTTTCTTACAAGTTTGAATGCCTACTTCAATTTCATTCAAATCAGAACTCCAGTTCTGTGTTGAGGCATATATCACAATGGATTTCCTGCTGAGACTCATTAAAATGGTAGTTCTTGATGAATAGAAGTATTCATCAGTTAAGGAGACTGTATTATACAGATTTCCAAGTTGTTTCCCTCAACATATATTAATTATTAGCCTGAATTTACTGAAATCACTCATCCATATGGTTTTATTTTCTATTCTCAGTAGAGTCAGCATACATGCATTAGAAGAAATTTAAATTTCTAGTCATGAAGACAAGCAGAATCCAAACCCTATGTACAAAACTCTAGAGGCACAAATTTCATTAAGAGGTCATGGAGTCAAACCACAGTATGCAGAGTTATATTTCATTATACCTCTCTGCATCCAAAAGCAATACATTCGTAATACTTCTGGTAAGAAATAACTTGCAGTAGACAAGCATGCTAGATCAATTTTACAGTTTCCACTTTGCCATGTTTAAAAAGGACATGACTTAGCAGTACTAGCTCCCGAAGTCTCACACAATGAAATCAATCCCAGTTCCATCACTGGAAAATTGTAGACACTACTATTTCTTTAGACTTTTTAGGATGCTCAAAAACGCAACATATTGTTAACAGTAACAGGCCAAAGGGCCATTGACTGAAAACAGGGACTAGTCCATTACGCTGAACATGATGGGGTTGGAGTGAGGTCAGAAGATGTTAAGCCACTACAGCAGCCTAGGACTGCGAGACAAATCAATGCTGAGATTATTACTTCAAGCACTCAGAACAAGTTCTCACTCTCTCAAGAAAAAGTGAAGCGGATAAACCATAATTAAGATGAACTTGTAAATTGATGCATTTCATTTAGTTGGACAACACCCATTTGCATTAGCTTCCAGGGCAGAAGTTGCATTTGTGTTTTTTTTTCTCATCATACTCTATTTAAATCACGTTGCTAGTTTCCATCTCTTTCTACACTAGGAAACTCAATTAGAACCATGGTGTGCTTAAACTGAAAAGAAATTTAATGTACAAGGTCACCAAAGCCACCATTAGGCTATAAAGCAATTTGCCAGCAAAAACAATGCTGCTGTAGGCAATCCTATGCTATTATAGTTTTGTTCCAACCCACAGAAGACTTAACATCAGGCACACAATTTCTCTACTTAACATGCAAACAGCTATGCCTCAATTATAAACTAAGAAAACAAAGACTAATAAGATATTTATAAGAGAAATCAAAGAAAAAAAATGGATGTTAGAGGGCACCAAGTACATTATTAAGTCAAACAAACCAAACTGTATTAAATCATACACTCAGGATTAAAGTTTTGGACACCTTTTAGTAGATATGCACACTAACTCTGGGCCTCTAAAATACACTTTAGTCATCAGTTAGCTTCAGCACATTACCCACTAACCTGAAGTTACCATGCAAGAAAGCAGATGTAGTGCACGGGGATGGGGGATAAAACAACCTTAACTTTGACTTTCCCTTTTGGTAAACCTTGCATTAACCAGATAGGTTCCTGTAATTCCAGTAGGTCTGCTTACATCTCACCCTATTATAGTCACACCAATTCATAAGTGACATAAATCTGGGCAAGACACAGGCCTAGGGATGGGGGTAGAAGCAGAAAGTTCAGCAGAATCAGCTCGGAAATCACAATACCTATGACATGTGTCCTGTTCCATCTGTTCAGTATCCTGGAGATTAACAGAACAAAACCTGAATGTTTGGGTATAGACAGACTACTTTAATCTCCAAGTACAACTAAAGTATGTTTTCATGCAGCTAGTAGCCATGCCTATATACATACACTCCCTTGTACCTGCATGTGAAGAATCTGACAAGAGGACTAACCCGTGAATTATCAGTAGTTATAAACATTTAGTACATTATTTTAAAGACCTGCCAAGATAATAATGGCTCAAGTTTTCAAGATCGTTTGTTGCAGTGGCAAATGTAAGTCTCAGCATTTGTAGTAGAAATATTTGCAGTGCCAAGTAGTGTTGCAAAGACATTTAAGCACCTATGGCATCTGACTCCACCAGTTTTCAACTCAAATACGGGTATTAGAGCTACCACCTGCTACACAGTCTGAACACTCTTCAACATTTTTCATAATACTAAAATAATGTGCTGGACAACACAGATTATTTCGGCCTCCTCAGTGAGGAATGCTTCCAGTCTCTTTCCTACAACTTTATTGGACAAGTAATTTTATTCTTTTTTATTATTACTCATTCATTACTGATTCACTTAAAAGATTATGGTGTAGCTCTCAACCTATTTGTCTTCTTAAAACGTTCTGAAGCATATCAAAATCCACCTAGAGGAAATAATGAAAAAAAGCTTATTCTTTCTTTTTCTCTTCAGATGAAAATATCACCCTGGCAATTTTTTTCTTACGATAACAACTTGAAAGAAAAAAAATAATCCCAGAACCATGGTAGAAATATCCTAATAATCTATGCAAACAAAGTCCAGTAAGAGGCCTTCAGTTTCTACACCCATTCTTCTGGGACAGACAGAATCTGACTATTTAGTCTTCCTGTTTATACAGAAACAGCCACATGCTACCCGGCAGGGTAAATTTTGAGGTCAAAGTCTCTTCTCCAGAGAACTTCCAAAATCAGATCTTGGTTATACAAGCCAAGCATCCAAGAGATGATACCATATTACAAAAAGAACCACATAACTCACCAGCTTGGCACTGGTAATACTCCCTTTGAGGTTCCAGGTCAGTAAATATGAGAAATTCAGACCACTGTTTCTATCCACTACTAGCAATTTTGCAGCTACCTTAGAGTTACTGAAAATTTTGCCTGTCCACCTCCAGAAAGACAGTGTACACTCTATGAATAAGCACAACAAATAAAGCCACCAAGAAGGAGAACACATCAATTCCACCTGACATGGAGCTTCATGGACCTGTTGAGTGATTTCACTCTAGTTATTTTTACAAGGTCAGATTAGCGGCACAATCTTGTGTTTATATAGTTTTGGCAATTGTGATTAACAACTTCAAAACTTATTGCACTAAAGGCAGCTCCACTTACATTTATCAATTGCTTCCCCCTCAATACAACTTCCTAGTTAACAAAAATATTTGCTTATCTCATTTAAACTTTGGGAGAGAGCACTACAGTTTGCAGACAGTGCATCTATGAGTCAATACATATCTGCACCATGATTTGCCATTTTTACTGGAATGCCATGGATAAGTGAATTTAGTCACATTGTTACCTAATGACTAATTTCAAAAGCATCTTTACACAAGCAGTAACTGATTAGAGCGCTGTTACTTTGGAGTTAAAACTTTACTGTATCTAGGCTTACAGACAGGAGATGTATATGAGTTAAGGATGTGTAATTTAATATTTCAAGCCATGGTTCAACAGCCTCCATGCAAATTAACTTATATTTCTTTATAGTGTAGGGCAGAGGTATAGAAATCATAGTCTACAGGCCAAAGTCCATCTACTACAATATCTCTTCAAGTTTGAAGCACAAATTTCTTATGCATTACTTGAGAGATTACTGTGTTTAGGACAGACCTGCTCACTTAGAAAAAAGCTTAGCATCTTAGTCCGCTCTGATGGAGTGCGGCTCAGGACATCATGACATAGGATACAGAAGAAAAACCTACGGAAGAAGAAAGATGAAGAGCACAAATGGTGTTTCAAGAGAAAAAAAAAGGAAGAAGGAAAGGAACTGTAAGGAGAAAAAAAAAAAAAAAAGGAATTTAACAGCCACTGCATGAAAAGCTTCCCAACCAACGCAGTTTACTTCTGAAAAATTCCACTTTATTACCAGAAGCATGTTATTGCTTTAAAACTCATTTCACCCTGTGTTTAGGCAAATTAGGTGCAATACTTATTAAACCCACTGGTTACACACCACCCTCTGGGGCTATGAAACTTGTTACTTTCCACACCTACTGCAGACAAGTTTGTAACGATATCACTAAAAGCCGGGGAACTTTTTCTACTCGGTTGGAGGTGATGCCTGAAAGCACAAGCTATCTGCAAGAGTTTTACTGCAAGCTTCATCTTGCCCTGTCACTCCCTCCTCCCTCTCTCCTGGCTTCACTGTACAGACCAAACCGAACGAGGAAGTCGAGATCTGAGGGCGGAAGCCAAGCCCATTGCAATGTCTGCAGGAGGATTGTCAGCCTGTGACTCAGGCTACAGCCCTGACAGCTGCCAAACGGTCCTATTCGTCCCTACCCGTTACTTCCAAAGGACGGACACTTAAACGCGAAGGGGAAAGGGGGGAACGCACCGGAGGGAGGGGAAAGAGGACGGTCCGGTGAAAAAGAGCGCGAATAACGCCACCCCACCTCCGAGGAGGCCAGTTAGCAGGGCGTGGAGGGAGGAGAGAGGCAACTCCCTGGGCATAACGCAACCGTGCAGCGCACGGCGCGGCGGCACACACGCCCCCGAGGGAGAGGGGGAGAGCAGGAGGGGGACGGGGAGCACCCCAGGCACGGCAGGTCGGCGCCCAGCCGGGCTGCCCCCAGCCCGGCTCCGCATGGAAGGCGGAGGAGGGCAGCGGGAGAGCTGCACCCTCTCGCCCGGCAGGGACAAAGAGGCCCGAAACCCGCGAAGGGGGAAGCGCGGCGCGGGGAGGGGGGAGGAGTGTGAGACAAACCGGGGCCACCCGCGCCCACCACCCACCCGACCGGCTTCACCTGAGCCCGGCTACGGCGGAGGGAGGGAAACGCCGCGGCGGGGGCTACGCTCCTCGCGGCGAGAGAGTGGCGTCCTCACACTGCCAGCTCCTCCCGCAAGCACCGCGACCGCCTCTCGCTCACCGGCACTGCGAGGCGCCCGGTCGGGAGGAGCCGCCGCGGCCCAGCAACGCCGCCGCCACGCCCCCAACCGCCCCGCCGCGGCATCACCAGCCAATGGCGACGCCGGTTGCGGAGGGCTGACGGCCGCCGCCACCAATAGGAGCCGGCCGCAGGGCGGAGGCGAGCCGTTGAAGAAGCGGTGAGCCGTTGAGGAAGGGGGTGGTGCCTCGCGCCCTCTGCCGTTAGCAACGCCCGGGCGCGCGCTGAGCCCCGCCCCTCGGCGGGCCAGCCCCGCCCAGCCGCCGCTCGGGCGGGGCGCTGCGCGGGCCGGCAGCGGTGGCCTCCGAGGGGCTGAGGAGGGGCGGGTGGGCGCGCCCCGGTCTCCCCCCGCCAGCCATGGGGCTGCGGCCGAACCCCCCCATACCGTGGGGCGAGCCGTGCCAAGCCGCTCCCACCACGCCCCGCGCCAGGCCGTGCCAGGCCAGCCCCACAATGCCCCGCGCCGGGCGGGCACCGGCGGCTTGCGCTAGCCTCTGCCCCTCCGGAAACTGCCTCGCTGGCACTCTAGAAGGCCTCGGGTTTCCCCGCCCCAGCCTGCCCCCAGGGCTGGAAGAAGAGAGCCCGAGGTCAGCCACCGGTAGTAGGGCGGTGGGCTGCGGCCCCGTCCTCTGCAGGCCATGCCAGAAGTCCGCGGAAATGGGGGCGGTGGGGAAGGGTGAGGGGCGGGGGGATTTCTCAGCCGGTCAAGAAGTCGCCACCCCACCGCGTTGTCCTATAGTGTAAAATAACCGCGATAGGAAGGTGCAAATCAGAATTTCTTTTCATCTGAGAAAGAACTGAGGCAAGCAGACACACCGGTGTAAGTAGCCCCTGATGCTGTGGAGGTGCTTGGACAGCTACTGTGTGCATTAAAAAGGTTCAAAATGGATTACAAAAGGCATGCTAATAACACTAGAAGTGTGAAAAGATAAAGGTGATGTAATTATGCCTCTTTGCATTTACTACAGTGCTCTTCAGTGGTGAACTTCAAGACAGGTACAGGGAAAAGAAGGAAGCAGTAGCCAAGGTGCAAGACAAAAGTCATCCTGAAAAGATTGCGGCATATATGAGTCCAAATGTTAGATTCAGCTATGCAGATGAGGTTTATTGCACATTTTACAAGCATCCAGAAATACAAGGCTCCCTCCCTTTGGGGCTTCACACTTTCTGTAAGGAGAGCAAATTTGCAGGTGTAGGTGCTAGTGACAAAAAATGAAAGGTAAAGTTTACGGGTTTACTGGCAATACCAAAAGTTACAAGTGGAAGAGGCAAACGAAGTGAATAAAGAGAGAATTTAGCGGAGAAGTGTCTCAAGTAAGCATCTGTTGTCTAAGTGAAACACTACAGGCTTAGAAAGATTCACTGCAGCAGTTTGAAAACAATGCTAGACCTTTATATCTCAAGACACAAAAGGCAGTGGGAGAAATCACTGAAAGGTTTGTACAGCTGAGTGTCAGGGATACAGAGGTGTCATTGTTACAGGCTGAGATGAGAAATGTAAATACAGGTACAAAATAGAAATGAGAATTTGGCAGCGAGAAGGGAACATACAAGATAGGTCTTCGCTAGTACATCAAGGCAGAAAATGAAAGGAAGCTGGAATTGTGACAACCGGAGATACCTACATAACCTTAGATGGTGAAACGATCTGCAGTATCCAAGTGACTCATTTTGATCCACGAAAAAAGTGACCAACATATGGAAAGGATATTTACTGGTTGAACAACAGGGTTTTAAATTCTCCCACAAAAATGAAGCAGAATGAAAATAGTGGAAGTAACTACATATATGAAAAGCTTTTTAAGAATAGGAAGGGCTGCCTCTTCCAAGTTGCTGAGAAAGGAAAGGTTAGCAAAGGAAAGCAGTCAGTAGCAAGTCTAAATAAAGCTTTTAAAGAAGAAAAATAGCAGATCTTAGCTTGGAAATCAAATAAAAAAGGCAGGTTGAACTGACAGCAGTAGTAATGTGGGAAATAAAAGATAATGACTGGAGGCATGAAATGCAGACATAAAAAGGCTGCCACAAAGTTGGTTTTGAAGAGAGTATGATACTGGGCATTTTAAACTTTTTTATTCTTCTGTGACTCTCATACTTTCATATGTACTCTCTGCTTCCTGATGCTAAGATTTAAGTCTACGATCAGGCTGGACTGTCTTAACATTTGGCATTTTTCTTTTTTTTTTTTTTTAATTTGAGAATTTGGTCCCACTCCTGTCTAACTAAAACTATCTTGATGACTTCAGCAGTAATGCATCAAAACTGATCTCAGAACAAAGATTGCTGCAGGTTTACACTGTCCTTTCCATTAACTTTTAATTAATTTAATTAATTAATTTAATTAACAATTAATTTAAAAGTATATTCCACCTGGAAAACTCTATGTATTTCCTTCATGGTCAAGTTTGTGGATGCGTGGTAGTTGAGGCAAGTCAGATTTGAAATGTCTGTTTTCTGTAGCTTGATTACTTTGAAAATAAGTGCAGCAGGTTTTTGTTTGATCTGGTGGCAGGAAGTTACCCAGGAAAGGAGACACACCTCAGAGATAAACAAGTATGACTAAAAAAGCTATCATATGAATTTTATACATCTGTTACTTTCTACAAATTTACAGGATGTTTATTTGGATGTGAGTGAGGATGATCAACCTCACTCGCATTTTCTGTCAATGTTTACAAGCCACATCCTTTAGAACAAACCTGTAATGGTCACTGAATTCCGAAAAACAACATACCAATATTAGACAGATTTATCAGTTTGGTGTGAGTAAATTAATGGTACTGTAGTATTGGGGCGGGGGCGGGGGGGGGGAGAATCTACTAAGTAGTGAGCATCTAGAGATGCGTCTTCAGTTTGCCAGCCTTAACTGCAGACTAAACAAATGCCCACTTTGCTGAACTACAGTGTTTTTCACTACACTGGTCTAATCCAAGACAATTGGGCTTAAGTTTGTTGGCAAACAGCCAACAGAGAAGCCTGCACTTCTGTGATCAACGGTAAATGCAGGGACATTTGATTTCTCTATCTGACAAACAGGTAAAGTGGTTACATTCATTTTGGTGGATAATTTCCAATGCTTTGCAAGGCAAAAGTCTCTTCCAAAACTAGTTTCTTACTGACAAGCTTGAGAGAGTGAAACAAGAAAAGTGACCGAGACAAAAGGTGTTTACTTCATTGGAGAAGTCACATTGCTAAATGCTAACCACAGTGGCTTTAGACAGAAACCACACGTGTACAGATCTGGAGAATGTCACAATCTGGTATTGCTAAGAAGGCCACGCTCTGCTTTTGCAAAAGCCTGAACTATCAGTAGTTTCAGTGCAGAGTCATAATTATAATCTCTCCAAAAATGCAGCTCTGGAGTAGCTTTAGTATGTACACACATACAAAGCAACAGCCATAAATGCAGATGAGAACTTTTAAGGGTTTTCATGTACTGAAACAAAAGGAAATGGCTCTTTGTAGAAGCAAGCCACACACGTCTGTGGACTTCATGCCTGTGTCCTCTGAACAACCTGAAATTTGTCTGCAATTTAGGCACCATCTCTTGGCACATAACTTCCTTTTCCCCTTATACCAATTCTTTAGTGTTTTCCTCCCATAACAAATGCCAAATCCAAACTGTGAGAGTACAGAAGATAGAAAACCATGAACTTAAGATGTGGAAGGAGTGAAAGCAAGTTATGTTTCCACTGTGGGGGTCAGCACTTACAAACGTAGTGACTAACCATTTAAGCCCAAGTCTAGCTCTGTTCATCCAAATTCTACCAGGAGCCGCTGACATAAAAGAGCTGCACTGGACCACAGTAAGGGAAACATGGCCTGGTAGCCTCTCTCAGAAGCAGCTTAGGAGGAGAGTAGCTCTTTTCTTACAGAATGATGTACCCCTAGCATGACTACCCAACTTCTAGCATGGCTGTGGAAAAGGTATGGCTTAATTGGCTTGTTTTCATGTGTTGGGGTGCGATTCCATCATGCCCTCTTCATCAGCAAAGCTGGTTTAAGAAGTTGTCTATTCTCCCACTAGCCATTCGTTCCTACTGGTGTGTCATAGCTTGCCACTGCTCCAGCAGTGCTGATGCAGATGTTTCAAAAGCCATATTGTAAACTGGATCACTGAAGTAGAGTTAAAAGAGAAGGTTAAGAAAAAAAGATCAGTTCACTGATCTAGTTTATAGGCCCACAGAGAGATGCATCAGCACAACTGAAGGGATTAAACCGAGGCACTGACAGGAGTCTTTCAAATTGACTTTGCTGATGGAGAAAATTTAAGAGGGAACTATACCTGCATACCAAGACTGAGGAGGAGAGGAGGAGCTGTACCTGGCATACTCTAGCATTTAAAACAGTTATTCTACTTTTCACCTCTCCCCAACCCTCCACCCACACAGTCCCATGTGAACAACCTGCTGAACTCCTGCTCCCACATTGTGGTTCTTGCTTCAGCTTTAGTAATGGAGGAACATGTTTTTACTTTCTTAACATATTAATGACAAGACCTGCAGCTGGAAAACAAGGCATTTACATACAGCATCTCTGCTCAGGTGGGATACCATGCAGAGGCATAAATCTCTACCCATCAGTTACATAGCACAGTAGATATATTTATCTTGAGTCCCTCTTTTCAATAAAATGGGAGTGGCACCATCTTGTAGAAGGGATGTTGGTTGGGGAAGCAGGTTATCAAACAGCTGTGCTCTGACTGAAATCATGGAAGTATCCTCAAAAACACACCTAAATGAAATCTTCTATCTTAGGCAGAGGAAAGTTGTTCTTGGAGCTTGTGAGTTCCTCCAAACCCTGAGATGGGGTTACAGCTCCCATTATGCATGGTTAGAGACATCACATTCCTGATCTGACTTATTAAGAATAATGGCCCAGAGCTCTTTACCTCCAAGGAATTCTAATATAATAATCTCTGTCATCTAAATGAAAGCACAATGCTAAGCAACAGGCATTTTTTAGTTCAGTATATCCTCTTCCTAGCCTTGTTTCCTCTAGCCCTGTTCTCTTGCTGCTCACTATTTTCTATTTATCTTTAAATTTGGAGAAAGCTGACATCCAACACCATTATACAAAAGGGCCAACGGGAATACAAGCCATATACAATACAATGCTGGATGCACAAGTATCTTTGCCCCCAAACTGAGATTTCTGCCTTGGGCCTACTCAGACTTGCCCAAAATGCCAGCAAAACACATCCTATTACCTGCCTTAAATAAGCACGGCAACTCTTTGCTGCAGAAAACAAACTGAGCATTTTCACACAATCTTATGTCTTACCTCCTTCAGTGATAATTCAGCGGGTACGATGCGTGTAATTTTAGACTTGTCTGTCCTGGCCTCACAGCCCCCTGGTTCAATAATTGCTAAGGATCCTTTATTAACATCTCAGATACCTCCTTCTTGCTTTCTCAGAGAGGGTAAGTGCTTCAGATTCCTGCATTTAGAAGGGCTTGGGTGCATTCTTCTTACTCAGCAGCAGATATGCTGAAAGGAGAGTAACATCCCCCCCCAGCCCCTCTGTCACCTTGCACCTGTCATGCTTGTGATGCTCAGGTAGCAAACATACTTGCCAGGCTTGGATCAGATACTGAAAAGGAAAAAATACTTTAAAAAGATTGACAAATCCATATAAACGCTGTTTAATTCATCCTGATAAGGTAGGGCTGTGGAGAGCTTTATGCCACCTTTGCTTTTCTTTTCCTTTCCTACGTCTCATTCTGGGCCATGTTTTCACAGAACCAAGAATTCAGTAGCAGGGTGACTATGCTGTTCAGAAAACAGAACTAAGTTCAGAGTATACATAAAGGTAATAGCGTTTAGCTACTTCACATTTTTTTATTGTTTTAATTGCTTTTCAGCATCGGTCACCTTTATGGACCTCTAAACAAAAGGCATATAATGGGGTGTTCGCTTGCTTCCCTCTTCTTCTCCCCAAGCATCTTCCTACAGCAGGAATTTAGTCTCCCCGTATTTTTTTTCTCCCTAGAAAAACATGAGAGCACCCCTACTTTCAGCTTGCTGCCTTTCCTGAGGTTGCTGTGTGAGCTTTTGCTGCATTAATGGTGCCTCTAAGCTTACCTCATGTTTGCTGTTTGGTTTTGGGCTCAGCCTGCAATAGTAATCAAGGCCAAATATTTGCTCAAATGAAGTGGCTCTGTGGTTTTCATTCCAAGGAACTGGCTGAGGACAAAGTGAAACTAGCTTGAAATATTCTAGTATGCCCAAGAGATGCTAGGAACAAGGGATTTTTCCAGTGCTGTAGAAAGTCATCCAGATTCTCATTGTAGCTTTGTTGTGGGAACTGCAGGGGAACTAACTCGTTTATAGCCTGCCACAATTAAAGACACCACTTTTGTCTGCCAGAAACCAAAGTCAGTCTGGTCAAAGCCAAACTTTGGGACCATTCTTTCAGGCTACAACCAGAAAGAAGACTCAATGTGAAGTTACGCAAGCATTCATTCTCCCTCTTCTGAAGGACTGAAGCCCACATTTTTCTGATAAGAGGAGGCTACATCCTTTGTGCTTGCAAGTCAGCGGCAGGTCTTATAAACACACCCACAGATTCTCAGCGTAACATATTGCAAGCTCTGTGCATCTGGAGCCAGTGCATGCTTTGCTCAACAACCCCCCTTTCATTTCTGCCAAGATTCCCTCCCACATTTGGGACTTTTTTCCTGCTCCCTTGAGAGCCTCCTCAATTCTCCCAGCTCCTCCAGCCTCCCACTGTCAGCATGGACTGTTCTGTATAGCTTTGCCAGTCTGCTCTGCCTTCAGAAACATATGGGCCAGTGCAGGAAGCTGGGCACAAAGATCCCTGTATTGCCCTTATTCTCAGCCCCGTGTTTGGGTCAGCTGGGTGGACCAGAAGACTGAACTGACAGCACTGGCACAGAAGGCAGAAAATTAGCCAGGGCTTACTGAGGCATTAGCTTTGTAGGATGTGAGAAAATACAGACAGAGATACATGAGGTGCCATCACTGTGGGAAACCACCTTTTATCTGCGCTGCAGACAAGCTCCTTTTAATACAGTCACCTTCTTTCCCATTTATCAGAGCATCATTTCCTGGGATTATTCTGGAACAAAGAAGGTAACTCACTGGGCATCCTACATGTTTGCATAACACACAATTCCTGTCAAAAATCAATACCTCACTGAGGAGTAGCAGGCTATTGAGCTGCCCATCTGCAGGCTAGCACCTGCTCTGCAATATTTCTCAGCTACCAAGAGACGGGAAAGCATTAGAGGAACCAAACCCACAGGACAGAGGTGCTCCACGGCTTCTTGTGAAATTGCTTTATGTGAGGAGCAGCTTGTGTTAGGCTGCGATGGAAGGAGTCCTGCAGGCATCACTGCCTTCTGCACTGCCTCAGAAAAAACAAGAGGTTAAAAGGGTTTTTTTTGTGTAAGAGAATATTTGAACTTTGAGTTAGAGACCCAAGTGTGATACAAATCTAAAGCATGAAATAAGAAGATACATCTGCTCTCTTCTATGTAGTGGGTCAAGGCATTCAATCCGCAGTAAATCCTGTCCACTCCCTCCTTGTCTTTTCTGTTTACACATGCAGTAAAAGCGCCCTTAAACCTCTTGCTGCTCCACCATTCTCCTGATTACAACTGCATCTAACACTGAACTTGAAACACACACCTGTACATAAGCTTGTGGCTAATTGCAAGACAGCACAGAGGCCTATAATTCTTTGACTCTTTATAGAGGAATGTACATGTATAAAAGCCTTTTGAATTTTCATAAGCCACCCCTTAGATGTGGGATAGTAAAATACAAAAAGATGAAAACAAGATGCTCACCCGATGATTCAGCTTTCCTGCGAAGTTTCTTCTAGCAGCCATCATAACCCTGAAAATAATCATCCCAGCCCCTTTTTCCTGTGGGCTAAAAACACATCAGCAATGAGGATCATAATTTAAGTTTTTTGTTCCCACTAGGAAGCCATGAGAAAGAGCTTTGCATAACATAGAGAAAAAAGAATTATATGCAGGAAAAGAAGGTATGTGTATATTGGGTTTTTGGTTTTTTTTTTACTTAAGGAATGCCAAATCAGGTTTGGCTTTGCTAGGGGACATACCAGCTGTCTTCAAGCTCATTTTATTACGATTTCTCCTGTACCTTAATTGAGAAAGCAGGGTGTGGAAGTTTCAACAAAGGCTGCCCTTTGTAGTGTGTTAATTAGGCACAGGAGTTAACAAAACCCCTCAGTTATAAACAATTACCTTTCCCCAGGCTTACTTTCATTTTCATGCTACCATGTTTTTGCTAATTTTCTATTAAGTTTTCCAGAGTGGACAAGACTAATTTCTAAAATTAGTCTTCTAATTAGCAAAGAAAAGAAAAAAAAAACCCCAAGCAGGCAAATATGTAAAGCAGGAGGAAAAAAAAGGTATAATTAGAAGCACTTAAAGATGCCTTTTTTGGTGCTTCTTCAGGATACAGGAGCCCAAGGTCTTTTGATCACTGAAAGTCTCCTTTAAAAATGAAAATCTAGATTATGGTCTTCTGGAAGTGAGTCGGGGTGTAAATGCCTGGAGACAGGAAAGAATCTGACCTGGGTTCGTGTGCCCTGAAATGGGTGCTGCCCTCACCCCCACAGGAGGAAGAAACAGAGGAAAGTGAGAGGGGCTGCGAGCTGTAACTCCTCCAGACCCCCTCCATCTATTCCATTTGCAAAGCAAAGTTTTCTTTTAAAAAGAGGGCCCTGCTTGGCCCACAGGACATCTTTTTGCCTGCCGGTGTTCTGGCTGGCTGCTGAGCGTGCACTCAGACCCAGAGACACACAACAGCTGGGAAGGGAGAGGCCTCTGCCCTCCTCCCTGCCAAGGCTACACTTCATCCTGATGGCAATGACCTCACTCTTGGCACCAAGCTGTCCCGCCGGGGAGCGCCAGCCACCCTGGCACTGGTACCACTCCTCCTCCCTCCGCCTCGGGGCAACGGAAGGAAGAAACCCAGGGGCTTGGGGCAGTCCTTCTGCCTCGAAAAGAGGCGATCCCAGTGATGGAAAACTGTACTATAAGGACAACTGCCATCTTAATGCTAAACATTTTACATTCATTGGCATGAAACCTTTCACGCTGCTGCTCTGTAATCTTGTTCTCTGTTGGATTTCTGGAGGAAGGTCGAGCAAGGCACTTTAACCCACAGTACCGGGAGAAGCACGTTCTGATTCAGTCTCCAGTCAGTGTCACGCTTCTCTTGTCGCCTGTGATAGTGCTGTTTGCCCAAGACCTTTACAATGTGGAAGGCACCCAGATATTCAAGCACAGATGAGGGGCTACAACTGTGTTCCCTGAAGGCTGCCTTTGCGTCCAAGGAGCTGCCCAGAAAGCAGGGAAGCAGTATTTATGTGGGACTGGGGAAAGAGTAGCTCAAGCTACAGTCCCAACAGGGTCTGTGTCTCCTGGCCTGCCAGCAGACCTGGAAAAGACTGTCTGGGGGGAAACTTACAATTCTTAGTGGCAGCTTCCCAAGCATAGCAGTTCTCATTGGGAACAACCTTGCCTCTCCTCTCTGGAAGAGACGGAGGATAGTCTAGTGAAGATATCTAGTGAAGATAGGCGTTCCCCCCTTCATTGCTGCATGTCAAACCACAGTCGGCTTCTTTCTCACAGCGTTGCAGTAGCATAGACTGACTCTCAAGCCAAGATCAGCTCCTGTTGCTTTCCCCAAAGCGTTTTCAAGCTCAAACAGACCAGACAAGTGTGAGAGAGCAATCAGAAGTGAAGAAAGGCTGGCCCCAATGCTTGCAGCAGATCCCAGGCAGGACCTGGGGTACAAGATACCACCCTGAATGACCAGGCAAGTCAGAGAACCAAGGACTCCATGGCAGCACAGAGCTGTTTCACGTACGATGGAAAATGTTTAAACTGCTGTAGTTGGGGCCCACAGGAAACTTTTGGGAAGTGTGTGCTGGGTCTAAGACAGGAACCAAGAGCCAGTGTTTAAAATATGCACTGACAATGAATTGCTTCATTACTTAGAGAAAAATTGAGAAGGGGGGAAGGGGTAAAACTCAGCCACATCAGGAAACAGGCAAATAATTGTCTGACGGATACACCAGGTCTCCTGACTGCTGGTCTAGGTCTTTGCTGCTGCTTAACCCACAGTGTCTTCCTCATCATGATAAGCTTCTCCTTCCAGGAGACAGCAAGGTCTCCTCTGCATTTAGGTATTCCCCATGGGAATGCACAGCATCTCAGAAAAGGCAACAGGCTCTCAGAAGATCATTTTCCTAGAGAGAAAAGATGGGGGGAAGGTGGCCATCTGAAGGCTCACAAGCTAAGTGTAAGACCCTGAGGACAGCTTCCTCCGTCAACACCAACAGCAGGGCCTGCACAGCACAGCTAAGTCTCCCCCGCGGCGTGCCCCCACGTGCCTCAGGTCGCCGGGGCTGGGTGCAGGGGGACCCGCAAGAGAAGAGCCGCAGCCACGCTATGGGATTAGGGCCAAGCTCAGCAAGGTGGTGCGATCTCTGCCTACACGCTGGTCAGCACAGCTCCTTCCCCGTCGTGCAGTCCCCTGCCTGGGTGTATCCGCTCCTGTGGGATCTCACGCCCTGGAGAAGCGGCAAGCAGAAACGTCTTGCATAGGGCTGCTTACTGTCTCTGCTAGTGTCTTGTTTTGCCCTGTTTCTCTTTCTCCTCCTACACCTTCCCCTGAACATACACTCTCAACTGAAGAGTGAAAGTGCCACCCTTCAAACTAAGGAAACTTTCGGCCCATGAGCTGCTGGAGAAAGGCACACAGACAGGTGAGCCGCAGCCCTTTGTAAAGCGAGCGAATCGTCTCAGGCTGGCGGCTTCCCACGCTTTGCGCGGTCCCAGGCGGGCAGCCCTGCAGGGCAGAGCGCCCGGCGAAACTGCGCCTCGTGGCCGGGGCTCGCACAGCCCTGAGCGGAGACGCGGGAAACGCTGCCCTTCTGGAGCTGGCGCGGGGCGGGGGGCGCTGGAAGCCGCCGGCAGGAAGAGCCTGACTTGGGACGGCGCCCGACCTCGCACAGAGCGAGGCAGGTAACGATCGTACAACTATTTATGGCTCTTTTGCGTTGCGACAACCACAGCCTTATATGGGCAAGAGCGCTCCACTCGAGGCAGAGCCGCGGGGGTGGGGCCTCCAGGGGCACTCCCGGTGCTCGCTCCCAGGCTGGCTGCCTGCACGAGCCGCTGACCTCCTTCCCGGGAAAGACCCTGGGAACCCTCGCTGAATCCAGCTGTTTAAATTTCAAACTACAGAACGACCCGGCTGCCCTCCCCTTCTCCCCCATACCTCCTACTAGCTGGAGCTGTGGTGAAGCAGAAATGTCTGCGTTTGCAACGCTGTGTCTGGGAGCGCTGGGCTGGAGAGTCCCCCGCATCCGATGTGGGAAACCTATTCCCATCTGGTTGCGATAGTACTGAGAACCGGAAGAAAAAAAAGAAAGGAAAAACAAACAACCCTCCCCTCGGCCCCCCCAGCGTTGCTTGTCAGACACCAGCGAGTGTGTGAAGGGCTGCAGCTGGCAAATATGGTGCACAAACTCCGTTGCAGATCCTTTCGCCCCTGGCTGTGTTTCGGACCCCCCTGCCAGTATCTCTGGCTGAGCTGCCAGTGTGTGCCTTGGGTTCTTATACGTTTCAACCCCGTCCAATCCGCCCAGCTGAACTACGCTGGCAACTGATTACAAATAAAACCGAACATAAACATGCTAAAAATGTCACTGTCATCAGATAAAGTTGCTATGCACATAAAATTCTTGACACAAGTTCATTAAACCAAGGACATGAAATGTTAAGCCACATGCATACGGTGGCTGGGATGGAGAGGGAGGGATTCAGGCTGTAACTCTGTTTCTGGACCTGCTGGCAGCCTGTAAGATATCACCCTGGTGTGACTCAATTTCTCCCAGTGGGAGGGGAAAAAACCACCCAAAAAACCCCCACACAACAGAGATGTCACAGCACCCACCTCATTCTGCAAACACTGGCATGTTTTGGAAAGACACAGCAGGCGGGAGGCAGGGATTAGCCACGCTGCTTCCGAGCTGCAGAAGGATGGCCTTTCAGCGGACAAAGCATATGCTGACCACCAGCCCTCAGGAATCTTTACCAAAACCAGTCATATTTAGCACTCTAGGAGGCAGTTATCTCTGTTTTATAAGTGAGGAAACAGGCACCAAGAACTTCCTCTATAATATACTTCTTGTAGCCATGGCTATGCTCAACTCTCAGCAATGCGAGGTTGAGTGGGCTAGATGCCACCACATGAGCTTGCCAGTTCTCAGACACTGCGGCTTGCACAGAGATACATGACCTGCCAGATGTAATGATCTTCCCTACCATGTACTGAGTTTTTATAGTTCTCAAACCACATATTTTACGAGCCAAGGGGGGCAGGAGCTGTGGGAGTGGGAGTGGTTTCAGGTGACTCCCCCCCACCTCCTGAGCTTACCACAACAGCCACCCTTTAACCGCTTGCAGGCTGTCTGTCGCTCAAGGAAGAGCAGCTGCTCACCCCTTCCCCCAGGATGAGTGACGTGGGTTAGGTTAACCTCCAAGGGTGGAACATCATGTTCCTCCTCAGCCTCACAAGGGTCAGGGTTGGGGCTTGACGACTGTGTGAAGCCAACCCAAGTCTGAGCAGCCCCCAGATGAAGCAGTCCTGTTCCCCTCCCTCCTCTGATCTTCACACTCCCACTGCCAGTCCCAGATGACAGAGCCAGCTGATCCAGCTGGAAATGAACTTGAACTAAAAGAGAGAAAGATGTTTCCAGCTTGGTCATTTTCTTGGTCCATTTGACTACCGGTCAAGTAGTCATTTGACCACTCTAGGGGTGCTAGAGAAGCGTTGTAAATGCACAGGCATGGGCAGCCAGACATAAGCTGGTCAGAAACTATGAGGGAATTGCAGCCCAGGAGAGGCCAGAAAGCCTCCTTTCCAGTGATGCTGTGCATGAATTTACTCCAGGTGTGTGGCTGGTCACAGGGGTTGTTACAGCATCCCACGTGCAAGTGGTTGCAATCAGTATCTGAATTAAGGAACATCTGCTGCCAAACATGTAGGATTACCAAAATCACAGCGTCGTGTGGTGTAGGCAGTAACTTTGGAGGTCTCTGGTCCAACCACCTGCTTGGAGCAGGACCAGCCTGAAGGTTAGATCAAGGTGCTTAGGGCCATATCCAGACAGGTTTTGAAAACCTCTGAGGATGGCAAATCCACAGTCTCTGTTCTTGCCTCTTGTCCTTTCACTGAGCACCTCTGACAATCTGACTCTACCTTCTGCATAACCTCCATTTGGGTAGTAGAAGACAGCGGTTTGATAGCCCCCCTTCACAGGCCATATCCTCTCTGTGCAAACCGCTCCCTCAGCCCCTGCCCATGTGTCAGACGCTCCAGCCCGCTGGCCAACTTCATGCTCCTCTGCCGGAGTTGCTCCAGTTTGTTAATGTCCCTCTTGCAAATGCAAAGGACCATCATGAAGCAGCCTGAGGAACCATCCTCCTGTCTCACCTCCTGGAGGAGAGCAGGTGTCTCTGCCTACTTGTAAAAGGACGAGTCTTTGCGAGTGCGTTTGTTGGGTGTGCGTGCACAGTACCAGCCTGTGTTAGTGCAGGGACACAGGGTCACGCAGGGAGTAGGTGCATCCGCCTATCACGTAAATATTGGCTCAGAAATTTAGGTCATAAAAATGGGTGCAAATTCACTCAAGTCCGGGGAGCTGTGCTGGTTCCTGTGAGCGGAGCTGTACTGCATGTACGCGTGTGTGAATGCCTTATGTATGTGTAGCCAGGGATGTCTGTGCACCATCCCCCTTCTTCAATGGCTCTGCGCCCTAGCAGGCAAAGATCCTCCTTCCCATTGTTATCAGAGAAGATGTTTACAGTCAGGTCTAAATCTGGTCAGGTAGCTTCTCGATTACTCACCTCCCAGTTATTACTGTGCTTCAGTAACCCTGAAGCTTGGCGAGACAGGGTGTACCAGGCGGTAGCTAGGACTGGAAGACAACAGAAATCATGTTCCGCTCTGGTGATGTTGCCCAAGGGCAATGCATCACTGCCATGATGTCATAACTGTGAGGCACAACCTTCAGAGCGTAAAAATGAACACTCATTGCTCAGTGGGCCAGCAGGTGATATGAAAGGAGGCAAATGAGAAGGAAGACCTCAAAACTTTTACCTGCTTGCTGTCTTGGGGATAATGGTAGGCAAATGATGTGTAACTGCAAATCAGCAGTGCCTTTTGCAATATCGGGATTGCAGCGTGATGAGTGATCCCTCTGAAGTCTTCATAAGAGATGGGAAAGGGGGAAAGCTGAGAGGAGCTCCAGGCTGTGGGTGGGGGAAGTGCACCACAAGGGTATGAGACGTCAGGTACGAGGCATGATCTGAATTGGACGTGATCTGCAGGCGGGGAGGGAGCCGGAAGGCAGGGAGAGGGACAGGGCTCTGCACCACCGGCTGAGTGTGCGGCTCGGCTCCCCCCAGTCCACCTTACACAGCTGAAAGCCCCATCAAGACAAGTCCCTGGAGGGGGGCTTGGGGCAGGTCAGTGCAGGCCACACTCTGGTTCCTGCGGTGTAGACGGACTGGGCGGGGTAGGGCCAAGGCTGGACCAGTGGCTGCCTCAAGCTACAGAGGCTGCAGTAGAATGAGAAAGGCCGAGAGTGCTGGTTCTCAGCGGGTCACAGCCACTCCTCATTTTGCAGCAAGAACCACCATCAAGCCTCTGTCAGAAGCAGCTTTGGTGCTGCAGCCCAGGGTGCCTGGACGTCTGACACAGAAGGAGAAGGGATGTTGGGTAAAGGCCTCCTCTGTGTTCAGTTCCAGGTGGGGGCTGTGGGCTTATGAAGAGGAAGCGAAGGACAGGAATCACCAGCTGTTCATGTCACCCAGCTCCCTTTAGCCTGAGACAATTTGGGGACTGCCTTAGGTGGCATGAGAGCAAAAGGTGGTCAGGTGAGGTTTGAAACGCAGAGCTCGTTCCAGGGATCAGCATCTCCTTTTGAGACTATTTGGTCGATCCCAAAGCAAGGTAGGGAGGTAAAATACAAACTTGACTCACTTTCCCCATCTCCCAGTTCTACCTCTGGACCAGAGGGATGGGACCCATCTGGGATGGGATGGGAAGCCACATCTACACCACCACCACTGCTGGATATAGGTTAGAGGGCGTAAAATACGTGCACAGCCACCATAAGCCATGGGACTTTCTTCTCTGCCCAGGGTGGCCCATCCCTCCCAGCTCTGCAGCCTGGCATATCTCACCAGGCTTATCTGGTCGCGTGCCCTCCTCCCTCCCCAGCCGTACCTCCAGGGCCAGGTTTTCCTGCTTCACCCCAAATGCTTATTTTTATTATTTTAAAACAAACAGAGTTCTGTCTGTTTTGATTTCCAGAAGAAGGTTAGAGGGAGGTCAGAGCTGACATCTGGCCTGGAGATAACATTCCCGTCTAATTAGCAAGCCCTAAATAACGAGGGCCTTCCTGTCCCATCCCCCTGTCCTGGTGTGGGAGAGGGCAGAGCCAGCGGCGGCTGAGGCAGAAACAGGGCAGGAGAATGGCCCCATTAGGTGGCATTTTGTTTCCCAGTGCCCCCAGACCAAGCTTGAGGGGCTGCTGAGAGGCACCCACGGGTGACAGCCAGAGGCTGCCCCTCCTTCATCTTGGCATGGGCACCGTTGGCAGGCGCCCAGCCGCCATGGACCCTTTTTCCAAGCCTTCAGCCTCAGCTTTCTGACATGCCAAGGGTGCTGCCAGTCACACCCGGGGAGAGCCTGTTCACCCCTCGTGCAACGCGGAGGTTGTGGCTTTAAACACCCTGGGTGCTACCTGTACTGCTGTAGGTGTGGCAAGAGAAGACACCGGGAGAGGTGATGTTGGTGGGAGGCGCGGATGAGATGCGCGGTGGGGTCTCCCCCGGCGTGGCCGGGCCGTCTGCTGCTCTCCCCTCAGTCCCGGGAGCCGTACACTGGCAGCTCTGTCCCCGCTCTCGGGAATCCGGTCATTTATCAGGGCGGCACAGCCCGCCGGGCCGACACGATGCAGCTGTTTGTGCGCAGCAGAACTGCAAAGGGGAAGCAGCCACGGCAGGAGCTGGCCTTGGCCGGGATGCTGGGCTGGGTATGCCAGAAGGGCAGCAGTGCTGGGGAGACCCAGTTTTCCGGGGGCACCGACAATTTGTAGACGTATCCCCCCCGCCAGGAGCAGGGCACAGAGATGCTGGAATAAAGCCTGACTCAGCTGGGAGAGGGGCTCCCTGGCTGAATCACCCCGGGCTCTGCGCCTTCCCTGCGGCTCCCGCACCGTGGGCTGGCTTGCAAAAATCCCCATGAGATCACGGGCGCAGGCAAGCGTGGCAGGGGCTGAACCGCAGCCAGGCACCCTCCAGGTGAGATTACAACACTGGGCACATCTGCTCCATGCAAAACCCTGACTGACACCCCTTAGCAGAGCCGGTGACACACCAACCTGCCTGCCCCGCCAGCCCCGTGGCCGGGGGATTTGCTGCCGGCAGCCCCCGGCGCATGGCTGTCCTCGCCAGAAACGCCGCAGCCTGCTGATTCCTCGGAGGGGATGTGACCTTCATTCCCAGCCTCGGAATAAAACCCCATGGAGGGAAGGAAAATGGAGGCAGGGTAACAAGGCTTGAGATTTAACACCAGCAGAGCTTGACTGCTGTGCCCCCAGCTGCAAGCTGGAGAAGATGAGGCTGGAAGGCATGCCCTTCAGTCAACCATGTGCCGATGGCCACCATGGGCTGGGCACAGTATCACAGGCAGGCACAGCTTCGCGAGGGAGCAGCAGAACCTGGAGATGACAGCAGTCTAAGGAGTTTGCTTGCAGGCATGGCCACGCTGCCAATTTCGGTACTGCAGGCTCCAGTGAGACCAGCCGTGGTGGGTCCCTCGTGTTCCCACATCCTTTAATTCAAGGGTGCTGCAAGCTTCTGCGTTCTTGTGCAGTGCCAGACAGATGAAGAAAACCCCGAATGTGCTTCCTCTGAGTGTCACCAAGAAGACCCAAACTGAGAACAGAACTGGAGCCCAAGGCCAGGGAAAGGGGAACAGGAACTAAACTGGGCTCAGCCAGGTATGAGGGGGTTGGTGTGCTGGGCAACCGCATAGCTCAGCATTAGAAACGCAGTAGCAAGCATGAAAGCTTCAACCTTTAATATTGCCCAAGCTCTAGTGAAAAGCTCTGCGCTCCTGCCAGGATCTTACGGTGAAGCCCATGGGACCCGGCCTGGCTGGGAAGGGGAAGCTGGACCTCCTCAGGTGGCGACCTAACCTGAAAGAGCTAAGCTGAAGGATCAGGCCCTTGCGAGCAAACCGGGTGAGAGAAAGAGGAATGCGAGGGTTTTGTCTTGTAGCTTCCTGACAAAAACTGGCACGGCTGTAAACATGAGCACAGAACAATAAGGTCTCCTGTCCCAGCAGCTGCTAAAGCTGTCACCTGGGGAGCTTCCTGCAATCAGCCAGTAGAAGGACAAAAATGAGCTCCCACATGCTTTCCTGCAATTTGTCATATGTCTGATCTCTGCTCTGCTCGGTCCCTGCCACCCTCCCTTCCCCCAGAGCCGCCTGTCTCACGCTCCGACAAGAGGATGTGGTTACGAAGACCAACTTCTGGTGAGGAGCAGGCTCATCGTTCAGCCTTGCTTCTCCAAGCAGCAAGAAGCTCTTTTCTTTACGACTTCTGAGTCACTCGATAGCCTCCCCGCAGACAGTATTTCCCCTGGGCTGGTTCTGCCCACGCTGCGTGGACTTCCCCCATACCTGGGTCCGGGTGGCCCAGAGACACCCACAGTGCCCCACAGGTCCTCTCTGCCTGCCACGTGTTGCAGCTCCAGGGCTTACAGTGCCCGAAGTGTTGGCATGATGCTGCTATCGGCTTCTTTTCAGACCACCACGCCTTTCCAAGGCATTAGGCCCTGGGTCTGAACACTGCCATGCTGGATCTCTCCTCGCGGGTGAGTATTTTTAGAAAGTTTTTGCTCAGACCATGCAGTCACTCCTGAGCTATGCCAGGATGAAAAGAAAACAACCACTTTTGCCTCAACAATACAGGCATGGAACAAAAAGTCACTGCAAATGGGCTTTTTCAGCATCACTCAAAACTAGCTGAGCTTTGAAAGACGAAACTTTCAAAAGTCAAAAAAAAAAAAAAGGTTCCTAGTGAACAGAAAGGGCTTTGACAAATTCACTTTAAAAGCCAGATTAAAGCAAAACAATGTTGTATAAATACCGGCGGGCGTGCTGGAGCTTGCATGCAGTACGGCACTCCGTCTCCATCACAGCCACTGTGCTAGCCAGACCCGGGGCGTTCGTTGCCTGCGGGCTGCAGCGTGGCACGGCCCTGCGGTTAAAGCCACCCGTGAGGAAACGAACCGTGCAGTCCCCGCGCCCACGGCTACGGGCCCCGCGGGGAAGCGTTATTGCCTCACGATGGAGCATGAAAGCAACCTCATGGGATGCAGCTCCTCTCTGTCCCGAGGCCATGAAGCTACGCGTGCGGAGCCGGCCGGGACAAACACCCTCGTGCTGCCAGCTGCGTGGGACCGGCATGGAGGAGCTGCGGCCGCGCGGGTGGCCGGAGGTCACCATCGTTTCTGGAAACCACCGAAATCTCTGCTGCATTTTGTACCCTCTGGAGTGTACCCCTTGAAGTGGATGTTTCTGAGGACTCTCACTGCAAAAATTTCCTGTTTTTCAGTATTGCTCAACCGCTCCTCCGCTCACAGGAGAGATGGAGCCGGGGTGCCTCCAGCAGCAGAGCTGCGTGTGCCGGGAAGGGCACCGGGAGCTCAGCCTTCCCCTGAGTGGGAGAGCAAGCAGGCTGGCTCCTGTCCTCTCCCATCAGCAGCTACAGCTGCTGGGGACCTCTGTGAGCCCCAGAAGCTCCTGGCACTCTCCACAACAGAAAACAGGAATATGTGAGTGGGTAGACACGCGTATATATATATATATATATATATGTGCAGGGACTTCACTTCACAGAAGCTGCAGGCCACGGAGAAAACCCAGTCAATTTTAGTGCATTTTTGTTGCGACTGTTTGGGTTATGAGGGCCTAGGACGCAGATGCGGGCAGGCGGGAGGTTGGGGGCTGCCCTGTTGGCCGCAGCTGCCATGCTCTCCCAGAGGGCATGAGCAGCTCCAGTGTCCCCTCCTCTGGCCTCTCCTCACAGGACCAGTTCCCCCATCTCACTGCCCAGCAGAGACCTCTTGCCACCAGGAAGGCAGCCACAGGGTTTCTCCTCACTTTATCCCCCACTGGCATGTGGGGTGCCCCATTTTCAAACTCTCCCCAGAGGTCTCCAGTTTCCAGCCATTTGAATCCTCTGTAAGAAATTTGGGGCTTCTCCTGCTGGTCCTGCCCTGGATGCATGTTGAGGAAAAAAGCTACCAGGCATGGCTCGGCACAGCATTCCCCTCCGGCATCGCGCCCAGCCTGCGGCTACCATTCTCGCCCTGAGTTGCAGCCTCTGGCTTTTGTCTGAGAAAGATTTTAAGAGGAAAAGTGTTGCTGAGGTTACAGAGATGCAGAGGCAGAGAAACCACGAAGCTCCCAAGTGCACCCCATGTCCCTGAGAAGAGCAGCAGGAAGGCACCAGTGTGTTGATGGACTTGAGCCTGGGTCGGTTGCAGGGGCAGGTAACTAGACTGTGTAATAGGTGATCTAGTTTGGTTTTGGGCTGGAAGTCAAGCCTACAGTATTTTTATCTTATCTTTCTATTGCTTAGGATATTGCAGCTGTGCAGCTGTTATTCTTTAACTTGCAGGAAGCCGAAACTCACAGCAAGCACTTAACGCAATTCAGCAGCAGTTTTGAACAACACTGAGCTTAACATTGCTCGTAACAGCCTTGCAGGGTTGGAGAATTTAATTGCCGATTCTGTCTGAATCCTATAATCACTTAGTTGAGAAAAATGAGGTGTTGGGGGGGAAAGGTCAACGTGATTAACAAACTGGTAGGGCAAACAGCACGGCCGGGCTGGTGAAAGGCCCTGCCCAGGGCAGCGTTAGTGGCGGATGCTTCCCTGTTGACATGGAGCTGGTCTTCGTTTTGTTCTTTGCACAGGAGGAATCATATCATACATTGATAAAGCAAAGGTTTTACTGTCAATGCTGGGTGGCTGGGCTGCTGAGACAAGACCTCATTGGAGCCAAACACGGCCAAATCTGTCCCCTTCAAAGCTGTAGAGGACCGCATATAGACAACCTGCTGTGTGCTGCAAGCCAGGTGACCTGAATTTTCCATCCTCTACCAGCACTTGCAGCTGCTTTCGGCATAGTACCCCTAGCAGAGGAGGTAGCGCATCTCTCCCTCCTTGCAGGCGTTTGCTGTGGCCCAGAGCAGTTGAAGGTTAACGTGGAGTTTAGCAGGCAGGCACAAACATCTCAGGGAAAGGAGCAGCTGAAGGAGGGCTTGTTGCAAGTGTAAAGCCAACAGAAACGAATAGGAAACCTGCGCTGGCCTGGAATCGGGCGCCTTGGACAAGGCTGTGAGGACAGAGGCACTGCGCCTGACCTTTGCAGGGGGGGATCTCGGTGTTGGGTTCAGAAAATACCTGCAGAGGGAGAAGTGGGTTTAGCTGAGCTTTGCTCCCCTTAGGAAGGCACTGACTGCCATGTCTTCTTAAAATACCAACAGTTAGAAGCTGAGAAAGCTGCTGTAATATAGGCAGGCTTGGGCAGGAGAGAGCAAATGCTTAACAGATCAGAGGAGCATTCAATGTACTTAACCCCAAACAGGAAAACCAACTGCATCCTTGCTGGAGTGAGCAGAGAGGAAACATTTTCCCAGCTGACATGGAAAAAGCAGCTGCTGCTGAGGAATTACCTGTTGCTTCAGGTCTCTTCTCTTGGGAGAGACCAATATCACATTCAGGGAGCATGAGAATTGCTGTGCAACCCCTTAGTTCTTTAACCGCTACATAAATACACTGCTGGTAGAGCTTCCCGCTTGCACCTCCTCCGTTATTGACCGCAGCTGTGGGAATCCCTGAAGTCTCCCCCAGCATTCAGCAAACAAGGAGCTGAATTAAGATCCTGCCACAGAAAACATCCTTGTGCTTTGAGACCTGTCCTGTGGTGAAAACTGTGCAAAGCGCTCAGGGAATCTCAAGCTGCCCCCAAATCCCTCCTTCTTCTTTCCACGCATTACGCTGTTTCTGAAGGATTTCTACAGGGCACCACATACGTGGGTCTTCAGCATTCATCTCAAAGAAACAGCTATGGCTTTCACGTAATGCACCCTAAAGCGTGCGGCCACTTTAATAGCTGAATGGCACCTTAGCTCCACTTTTCCTTAGAAGGAAATGATAAAATAGCTAATTTATACTGCCCCTTAATTACACAATGCAAAGTCACTGTGTTTTTTCCTGTTCTGTAGGATGGTGAAGTATGAAAGTGGACTATTGTCGGGTACATGACGCTGTTCCCCTACTTTTCCTGCTCATACGGGAAAATGGAGAGAGTCTTTACTAGAAATGTTTACAGAGCAGGAACACTGAAACTGCAGGGCAAATTGCCTGGCCTGAAACATGAGCAGGACAGGAGCGGTATAGCTTCTGTGGTCTCCCAAATAAAATAAAATAAAATAAAATGCCAGTTTTTACTGATCGTAACTGACCACCAGTTCTTTACCAAATTACATCCAAGTGACATCATCGCTAGCAGCATGCCGAGGGTGAGATCAGCCCAGCCCAGATGGGGAGGCACCCATCCTGGCAGACCAGCACCACCTTGTGCTGCTGCCCAGGCCCGAGGGACGATAGAAGCAGGTGGGAGCAGTGATGCCTGCAGCACTGCGGTTGCAGCAGGACACACAGGACCTGGATCGCAGCCACCCTCCTGCTCCTTCAAAGGTCGTAAATCATTGCAAAGGTGCAGAAAAAAAAATTGCCTCGACGCTCGTAACAACCAATGCCAGTGAGGCAAAATGGAGCAGAGCCAAAGCAGAGTTAAGAGTGATTGAAGGAAACAGAAGCTGGGAAGGAAAAAGAAAAAAAATAAGCAGCTTGTACATGGTTATTAAGCACTTACAATGTTCTCGTGCAGCTTAGATAAGCAAACTGGAATTAAGCACTACAGTAGGCATCAGCCCTGGCACTGTACTCTGCCTACAAGTGCACGAGGAGGCTGGGAGCACTTAGAAGCCAGGTTGACTGGAAACAGGTGTACAGGGGGAGGAGGAGGAAGAGATGGGAAGGTCTGAAGGCTGCTCACGATACGAGCACACAACTGCCTCCCTTAGTCTAAAGGTCAGGGCAATTAAAGTCAAAAGACTGCCTTTTGGCAGGGCTCACCTGCGTGAGCAGATTTAATCATTCACCCATGGGAGAGGGAGGCTCTCGGGCAGGAAAGAAGCGAGGAAAGCACAGGGGCAGCGAGCACAGCTCAGGTTCCCTGTGCGCAATGAGCTGCTATTCCTCTGTGCACAGGAGGAGAGTCCTTCTTCTGGTGTCCTGGATCCAACAGCACCTAAAGGGGGTCCCAGAAGCAGCACCAATAGCCCCATGAAAGTAGTCCACTTGTTTGTTTTTCAGCACATTACCTTTTAGCAGGGATCAAGTCATAACCTGTGCCCTCCCAGCCCATCGTTAGAAATCAGCCATTGTGCTGCTGATACTCCCTCTCACCTCCCTGGACAGACAAGGGACTTCCCTCTGATTTCTGAGAATCAAGTTTTATTCTCCAGCTAGACAGCAGCAAACGATAAAGTTCTCTTTATTACAGACCTACAAATGGAGATCCATAAAATACTCTTAAAAAATTATGATGGGAGCCCATGGATTTTTGGAGGGGTTGTACCTGTCCCAGTGACACAAGGACAGATGGACAAAGAGACAGGTTTCACAGACAAGGCAGAGGCATTCTCAGCTTTAAACAAACCCACCCAGGGCAGGTATGTACCCACAACTTGAAGGGAGCAGCTGCCCTCTGCTCTGGGCTATCAGATGCTAGGCAAAGAGAAAAACATTCCTCCTCTTAACAGCAGCAGCTCCGCACGTCAGCTCTTTGCTGATAAACACAAGGCTCCTAATTCCAGCTGCATTCCCCATTCTGAGAATATGCAGCCCTGCTCCTCAGCGCCCTTTACAACCACTGCTGCTCAAGAGAAGGGGGAGTGGGAGGGAAGGATTACAACACTGTCCATCTCCTAAAAACCCCAAACCAGAAGAAAACCCCAGGTTGTACAAGGCAGGCAGTTCACGTGCCCTTCAGCTCTCCCAGGCAAGGAATGCACAACGTGGACGTGTCCAGAGGCAGAGGTACAGCCACCTTTTTACTTCAGGCTCCTATGAGTTTCTTGAGGAATGCCTCCAGTTGATCCTCATCCTTTATCCCCACAAACTTATCCACGACATCTCCGTTCTTCATAGCCAGCACAGTTGGCACTGCTGACACCTAGGGGCAAGAGAAACAGGGAGACGCAGGTGAGCAGAGGCTGCGGAGAGCCCAGCTGCACCCTGGCCCCAAATGGAGCTCTACAGAAGTCGTAGCTACAAGGGAGCTGAGCGTACACTGCACAAGGGTAACACATCCACTCACAAAACGCAGGCCAGATGAGGTCCGCGTTCCTCCTCTCCCGTGGCCTCATCTCTGCACTGACTTAGATCGCACTGCTTAAGTCAAGGCTGAGCAGCTTTTTGAGTATAAGTAAGACCCAAAATTTTAAAGACAAAACCAAAGCTAATATAAAAAACAAGAAGGCAAAGCTTTCCCCCCCCGCTCCGGTACAAATTCCTCTCTCCTTCCCTTTTGTCCTATCAGAAGCAAATAAACCCAGCCTTTTACCAGCACACCTCTCAGACATGATGACCTTTGGACATTTTATGGCCAGGGTGGTATCAGACTGGACATGTGTTCTTCTCCAGACAGGACTGGAGGTGGAGGAGGGTGCCTCCCCCCATAACTGCACAGGGAGATTTCCTCCTCCATCCTACCACTGTAATGACGAACCCCTCCAACCCATCCTTCCTTTTCTGCTCCTGTTTTCAGTGGTTTAGCTGGTCACACACCAGTGGCTGTCAATTGCGGATCCCTGACAATGAGGTAAGAGATCAAAAAGTCCTTCTGACCAGAGCCACCAGGCAGCTGTGCTGCTCTGGGTGCTGCTTTTTTAGCCCAGAACAAAGTTTTCTGGGAGTTATCCAAGAGAACAGCAGTGGAAATGACAATGCTCCCCAGGGACTTGCCAGCTGACTGGTGACAGAAGAGACCTCGGGGACATGATCAAGAGAAGGAGCAACCACAGCTCGGAGAGCTGCAGCGGTGGAGAGATCTGGTCGTGTTTCTGACCCTACAGCTTCAGCACTCTTATCTCAGCAAAGCCTGCCCCCCGCTCCCCCCAAAACACGTCCTGTTCTTATCTCGCCTGCTGCCTCCCCGCCAGCCTGCGGGGCCTTTCTGCGTGTGCTGCCAGCCCCGAGGATCTGCAAATCCTTCCTCGGGAAACCTGCCAGAGGGCTGGCTTTTCTCCCATCGGGAGTCTGAGATGAAAGGGACATTTTGTGCTTCCCTTCCCACCCGGTCCCAGCCGGCCAGTCAGCATGGCTCCCCGCAGTCTGTCCTCCGGGGCTTGTGCAGTCTCATCTGAAGGGATGGGAGCGCCAGGGCTGCCGCAACGCATGATCTTCAGCTCCTCCTAGTGACTAGCAGGAGCGGATCCAGAGGGCTCAGGCCCCAGCACTGGCAAAGATGCCGCCAACATGTTCCCTTGTGATTTTAGGGATAAGAAAGGACAGTATCAGCACTGCGCTCACCTGGTCTCTCCCTCCTGAGAAGGGCAAAGCTCCACCGAGCCTCCCTCTGGCTTGCAAAGTGGGTTAATAACGAGCAGAGTTGCCCCAGCTCCATTCAAAAAAACCAGCATGCCCAACCAGCAACAGCAAGCATCAAGCCATTATGGCCTGCGTGAGGAACGGGCGACTCTTCGAAGCGGCTACAGAGGAGCAGCTAACGCAGAGTTACAGGGCTCTGCGTGCTGACCAAGCGCACCCACGAGCTTCACGCAGCCTCGATCTCTCCATCTCTTCCCCTTTTCATGCTGGTGAGCAAACCATGAGAATGGGTGGCAGGTCTGGGGCTGGTGCTGCAGAGCTGGGTGAGAACCAGGGGCACTGAGCAACTTGCCTCAGCCCAGAAAACACGACACTTCTGACAGCTTTCTTCCTGCTAGCTGCAGCAAGGGCAGCCTGTTAACAGAGCACGTACTTAGTCTTGCTGCTTGAGAAGCAAATGTCATGGGAATTTCTAGAATGCAAAGATGGGGCCTCCCCCCCCCCCTTTTTTTTTTTTTTCTTTCTTTTGGGTCCCATCTGCACTGAACATAAACAAACCCTCCTCCTCCCACAAGAGCATTTATAGAGAAAAAGTCAGGCTGCTTTTGATCAGTGCTGACCACACAGATAAATAAATAAACTCTGCTATCTGGGCTATTCCTTGCAGCACCGATACTGAGGGAATTCTCTCCCATGTGAAACTGGGATTTTTATACAAGCTCAGATGCCACAGCACAGAGCAGGGGGAAGGATTTCATCGAGGCTTCAGAGGCGTAACACAGGACCAAGCTCTGCTGATGAACAACTGTCCCTGTAACCAGCAGCTCTCCCAAGCTGCCCACCCCCAGCAGCTGGAGAAGGGGCTGCCCTTTCCCAGTGGCCACATGCACAGGCAATGGGCCAACGCAAGAGATGAATCTAAAGAATTTTAAGACGGCAGATTAAACAAAAGTATTCCTTCTCCCTTTCTGCTTTTGGGGTGAGAGGTCAGGAACAGGCTAGAGCAGCAGAGAAAGGCCACAACCAGAGATGAAAGGTGTTAGATAAAAGGAGGAATCCCCAGAGAAAGAACTTTTGTGCTGGGCATAACCGGACGGGGAAGGGTGCCGGGGACGTTTCTAGCCGCAGGAAACGTGTCCCCGCTTCGTGCTAAGCCGGGACAGCTGGGAGCCAAGGGCAGACGGCAGCATGTGTGAAGGAATGCGCCGGCATTCCTCAGCTCTTCCAGGGGTTCTCTCCCCCTTGCCCTGCCTCCCCCCTGCACCAAGGAGGCTGGTGAAGAGGAGATTGTGCAATCGGATGGCAAGCTGGGGGCTGTGTGCATGGGCAGCGGAATAAACATGGATGGAAGGAGACTTCCTGGCAGCGAGTGGAGGAGTTGTGGGGGTGGCATGGACACTGAAAACCCCCGAAACAAAAAACATCTCAGCCTACAGACAGCTGATCCACAATGGAATGGCTTTAAAACAAATAAATCTTTCCTGATCCCTTCTCAAATATCACCTTTGGTTTCCCTGATCTCTCACAAACACTACCTTTGGTCCCTCTTTTATCTCGACTTGGTGTCTTCACATCAGCCCTTACACTCACATCTCCTTAAGTGGCAACCTCCCAGAAGACAAAGCAAAACCAAGCACATGTTCAGCACATGAACACCACTTCTGCCTTGAAAAGGATGCCCCAACCTATGCAGATCAAAGCAAAAAATTCTCCTTTACCCCTACCCATTCGCAGCTATCCTACTCACAGACACTGACTAGGGATGGGGTTTTAGCCACGGGGTAACAGTCAAGACCAGACATACACATCACTCTGAGAGCAGAGGACACAGCGGCGATCCCCTGGCCCTCCTGCAAAACAAAAACTTCATTATATTTGTATATAACGCTCCCGAATGAATTGCTGGAAGCTCGTCCTTGCCTGCAGCCTCATTCCTGCCTGCACCTATGCCACCAGGGCTGCAAGACAGGCAGACCCTGCAGACAACTGGGTGTACATGGCAGGCTGTGCAGCTGCTCACTCATCATCGGGTGGGGAAGCACACGCAGCGTGTCATCAAACCTGCAAAACTCAGGAACTGTCAGCCTCTTTTTAAAGATCTTTCTTCACACACACACACAGTTTGCCATTTTCCAGTCATCTCAGATTATCCTCTTGTAATCCCAGCCAATTCGATCTACTGGAAGGCTTGGAAGAGTTAAGCTAATAATGTCTATTCTCTTCTCCTTTTCTCCTTAGGGTGGTTGCTACCAGAGCCTTGCCTGCATCTATTAGGATTTATGCACTTTCTGACCACCACTGAAACAACCTCACCCTCTTCAACTTCTTCTCACCAGCACTCTCAAGCTACGCAGCCTTCGAGCTCGCAACACACAGCCCTGCACAGGAGCCAGCAGCCATCTTCCTTGGCCTGGGGTGTATCTGCCAGCACACCACCACCAAGGAGAACATCAGAGGCTCTCATGCTCAGCTTGTGGAAGCTTCAAATCATGTTTGTGGCCGCCAGCTGGGTGGACATGCCAGAAAGGTCTCCTTGGGAAAGAGGGGGAGGGAACAAGCCGTTTCCACTTCCTTCTCCTTCTGGCTTGGCACGGTATGGGAACAGCACAGGGCATCTCCTCCAGGCTCAACAAAATGACAGCTTGCTCAGGAGATGGTTCACACTTTTCTGGGCAACTTGAGGAGCCTCCTGTGCTAGCCTCCACCCTGGGAGCAGGACTTCATCTGCAGAGGAGGAGCAGCTCCATCTGCATCATACACAAGCAAACATTAAGTACTTTCTTCCCTGTAAAACACAACAGCAGGGTGCCCCGACTTGTAGACCACGTCGTTGTTTACAAGGAGAGATAATGGGGGTGAGCACAGCCATCAGAGGGATTTTTACATTTCTTAAACTACCTAATCACTGACACAGGGAAAAGATAAATCACATAAAGGCTGTGGCCTTCTCCAGTCACTCTGCTTCTTCCTGGGAGCAAGGCAGCCCAGGGAACACACATAACACTAGTGTAAGCACCAAGGTTCATACTTGTCAAGGGTGGGACATGCACTCCTGTTGCCCTTGTGCTCTCCAACCTGGCTTACACCTCTCCAGACAAAACCCACGGTGCCTGCTTGTGCTGCAGCTTAAGGACAGGACATTATTACCCACCAAGAAATCCTGAACAAGGAAGGAAAAGAAGACATGCTGGCTGCATGAAGAACTGCTTTCAAGAGCGGAACAGACCGGGGCTCATTACTTCACGTTCCTGCCCTGCACCTGAGCAGCCCATGTACGCAGTAAAACGCTGCGCATGCTGCGGGCTCCTCAAGGGCAGGCAAGCACTTGCTTTGACAAACGCCTGCAAGGCTTTGAGGATGCATTTCTGCGGAATTAGAGGTGGGGATACTGAACACAAGCAGAAAAGCTAGAGGAGAGCCAAGCAGTGAAATCTACCTACTAATGAGTGACCCGAGGGATCAGGAACCTGTATGCATTGGGCTTCCCCCCCGCACCAACTCTGCTGCCGTGCAGGCACACCTCTTCCCAGGAAGGGACCTTCTTTGCCCCACCAGCAAAGGAGTACTCATGCTCTTCTAGCTCCTACCTCATACTCAATAGCAAGGTCTGTGTGATCATCAATGTCCACTTTGGCCATCAGCACCTTTCCCTCCTGCTTGGCCACCATCTTCTCTAACCTGGGGCCTAGGATCTTGCAGGGGCCACACCACCTGATGGAGAAAGAGGAGAGGGGTGTTAGAAGCAGCAAGTGCAGCAGCGGCTGTGGGAGGCTTGCCAGTACGCCAGTACCTTTACCACTGTTGCCGTTCCACTCAAGAGCCATCTTGGAAAGATCATTCCTGAACCACAGCTTAAAAAACATTTCTCTCACAAAAGTGTGGGTTTTGTTTGTGTGTGCGGGGGGGGGGGGGGGGAGGGGGGGCAGGGCCTGAGTGGAAGAAGAGGTCCCCATTTGGCATTCACAGTGCTTTTGATATCACTGAAGTCTGCTCTGACAGCCTTGGTGGTCCTCCTGCCCCTCTTCTCTGCCGTTCATCCCTACCTTGCTTTGCGTCCTCGCTGGTGCGTATGTGCAGAGTTGTGACCTTGCTGGCCACAAAGCTGCCCTAGAGTGAGTGTCACTGCCGGGTGTGGGCGTCACAGCCCACTCTCAAATCGGTTTACGCCAATCACCAGACCACAGACTTCCCCTCTGCACTCACTGCAGGGTTTTAAAGAAATTCATCTTTAGCTCCAAAACTCGCAGAAGCACCACATCTGTTCAAAGAGAGACCACCTGTTCCAAACTCAAGTGCAGCAACCGCAGAGTTTGCGAGGCCCTGTACACTGGAAATGCCCCCTGCATCCTCTAACTGCACCAGCTACGACAGCATGAACTTAGGTCAAGGAAAACATGAGCTAAAGCTCTAAGTGCCCTTTTCTTTTAAAACCCAAGCTCTGGTAAACTTTGTTCCTCCTGAGCCTCTCTCTGTACCAGGTTTCAGGCTTTCAATTATTTGTCCTCTCCTCCCTGTATGATCCCAATTAATGTTCATTTGGGTTTGTCAGTTTGGTCTATTTAGAGCAGATGTTTTGGGGCTGTTTCATCTCTGTTTGCCCAGAATTGGCCACAACAGGCTCACATGACAGCACTGTGGGACTATGAAAATACTTGAGAAAACAAAGATAATAAATATCATTAATCCAGCAGATAACATCTAGGAATATTTTTACTGGCAAGAGCATGACAACATTTTTATCGATGACAAATGCTGCCGTTGGTATCATGTGGCTGTTATTAATACATAAAGACATTTGCTGTCAAGAGCCCAGCCTCAAGAGCACACAGCGTAAGAAAACTGGAAAGACATGACAGTGCTGGGGCATATCAAGCACAGTGTTCTTCCATGGCTGTTAATATAATTTATTGTTTTTAAAAGGCCATTTAATCCACAAAGCTAAAAAAGGGAGATATCAGAGGTTTTTTTCAGTCTTGAGGTGTCTTTTGCAGGATGATGCAATGTTGGGGTCAGGATGACACCCAAGCAGTTGGGAGGTGCAGCTACGCCACCCCAGGGAACGCCTTCCCCCAGCACTTTTGTTTTACGTTCCTGCAGGGTGTAGCTACACCCACAGCAGTGGAACCTGACGGGTGAAACCTCTATGGATTGTGCCGTAGGGGCAGAAGTGCCTTTTAACACCAGGCACCCAGCAGGGTGGTTGGCAGCTCCGCAGCCCGGGAAGCCCTTGGGCATACTCATGTCCCCAGAGAATGCGGCACGCCACTGCATCGGGTAAGCAGCAGGGACACACCTGCATGTGTGATGGCAGTGAGGGACACAAGAGCCATGGGGGTAACTTACTGTGCGTGGAAGTCCACCACGACGGGTTTGGGGTTGTTCACCACACGGTCCTGGAAGTCGCTGCCATCCTGCACGTTGAAGGTGCTCCTGCAGCCTGCTGAAGTGCCAAAGGCCCTGCCATGGGGCGCCGGTGGGGCACATGGTGCCAGGGGGCCAGAAAGCATCTGCTGCCCCTGCAGGGGCAGCGTCCTGGGGGTGAGGGACAGCAGCTGCCGGAGCACCAGTCTCTGGGCCATCTGTAGGGAGAGGAGAAGGTATGTGGGGTGGGTGCACCCCACGGCCAGTCCCACTGCAGCAAAGCCCCGCTCACAGCCCCCTCGGCAGGGCAGCCCCCAAGCCAGGAGGTGCCCTAGGCAGAAACATATGGGGCATCACACAGGAGCGTTTACTGCCCCTAGGCCCAGCCTTTACCACCCCACTGCAGCTCCAACCCCACAGCCATGGGGTTCCACCCACCATGGGGCCCCCAGCTCCAGACCCCAGCTTCCTCCCCATGGCCATGGGGTAGGGCCCCCCACCCCAGGCACAGAGTTCCCGTTTCCCCCAGCCCTACAGAGGCCCGAAAGGGATCCCATTCCTTCCCACACCATAGGGCAGGGCCCGCAGCCACGGAATCCCCGTGCCCTGGTACCGTGGGGCACAGCTCCTTCAGCCACAGGATCCCAGCGGCTCCCATCAGTGGGACAGGGACACACAACCACGAGGTTCTCCCCTCAGCCCCCAACCCTGTGGGGAAGGACACCCCCGCCCAAGCTACGGGAGACCCACTGCTCCTCCAGTCCCGTATGGCAGGACGGCCCCAGCCATGGGGGCCCGAACTGCCCCCGACAGGGCAGGGCCCCCTAGCCAGGGGGTTCCCACTCCCCCGGCGCCATAGGGAAGATGCCCCCCAACCACTGGACACCCCAAACCCACGGGTGGGCCACCCCTGCCCCACACCTTCCCGGGTCCGGAGGTGACCCACGCCCAACCAAACTTCCGCTTACCGCCCCGCCTACCCGCACGCTAGATTCGCCGCCGCCGCAGGAAGGCTGTGAACACCGGAACGGCCGTCCTCCCAGCCGATTGGCCGCCGTCCTAGGCACCGATCTCTGACTGGTCGCCGTGGCCGCCCATCAAGCCCCTTCCCACTGCCCTGTAGGGGGCCGGGGGTGTGCCACGCGGGGCGAATCTTGGGTTCTGATTGGCGCCAGCGTTTTCCAATGGGAGCCGCGAGCGCATCCCGGGGCGTGGCTCGCCTCCGGCACGTGGCGCGAGCCCCGCCCCACTCGCCCGCGGGCGGAGCGCGTCCCCCAAACCCCGCGGCCTGGGTCGGGGCTGGGCGAAGGGCGCGGCTGCGCCGCCGGCTGTTTTTAGGCTTGGCTAGACAGACACAGCCCCGCACCCGCCCTTCCCCACCCCGACCTGCGATCAACACGCACAGCAGGACCGAGCAGGGCACCGGGAGCAGCCTGCTACCCTGCGTAGGTAGCCTGCTACCTACGGGTGACTCAGAACCAGCGAGGCTTATTGCTCCCCCGCGCCATCCGTAACCTCAACGCCCCATCGAAAACGAAACGACCCCGGCAGCGAGCAGCAGCGCCACCTCTGGGAGGTTTAACGTTGCCGGATCCCAGCCCGGGAGAGGGGCACGGAGCACGCTGGAGCGGTGGGTGGGTGACAATCCAGGAGGCTGGCGCTTTGAGGCAGCGCGTAGGCAGCCCGCCAACCCCATTCCATCACAGGTCCTTGCCTTTCCCAGCCCCCAAATAAAAAGCCCACGTTGCCAAGGATGTAGCAGGTAGCGGCCAGGTAACCAGAGGCCACAAGAGCCATTCCTGGCTGGGACCCCGAGTAGGGGTGATGGGACATAAAGCCCACAGAAGGATGCCGATTGCCACCGCCTGAAATGGCGATCGCATGCCCTTGCGTGTGAACAGCTCCGAGGATGAAGCAGAGGCAGGACAGGAACGGGGGCTTGACAGGAACAGCAGCTGAATTCGAAGGACTGGGAGAGTTTTGGGCACCTGTAGGTACAGCCCCCTGCCCCAGGAAGCACCACGTGCAGAGGGGTATATTCTTTTAGATGCGAAGGGGTTGGAAAATGTGTGTGGAGGAGGTAAAAGCCTGTTCCCCCTCACCTCTCCTCTTATTTCCTAGAAAGCACAGGGACATCACAAGATGGAGCTCAAAACTGCTCCTGCTTCGCAATCTCAGGGCCTTGGAAGGACCCACAGGGAGGCGACAGACAGACGCCAGTGGCTGATAAGAGGCAGTAAGAAAGCGCAGACAGCCTCCTGGCCAGCGCCGCCAAAATCTCAAGGTGACTAGAGGGGAATGAAAGAAACAGAAGACAAGCATTTTAACAACATCAAAGTCCACCCAAAATGTTCTTAATGGGATATAGTGCAAATAGGAGAAATATTTGCCATGCTTTATAAAAGACAGGGGCTAACCTTTCAGGCTGCTTGGTGCGGGAGAAGAAAAAAGTGACGACAGCGGAGCCGAACTCAGTGTAAGTCTCTGTGTCCCAGGCTTTCCAGGCAAGCTACGCATCCTCTGCAGAGGGAAGAGTCTCCTGCAGTGCCCTCTGGGAAATGACAAATTATCCCACCTATAAGGTAACCAGAAAAAGACCACCCCTCTCCACTCAAGCTATGCAACTGCCCTAACTCAGGATGCCCTAACTAAATGCAGGAAAAATACCAGGAAGTTTGCCTGGAGTTTCTGCCTGGAGGAAGTTTGCTTTGGGGTTCGGCACAGAAACAAATTTTCAAGTATATGGAGCGTACGGCATCCGGGGACCAGAGAGCCTGCACCTGGCTGCCACGAGGTGTGAAAAGGTCACCTCTGAAGAGGAACGTGACATTTTAAGTCACCCAGGCATTCCTCCTGCACTCGCTCTTCTTTGATGTCACTGCAGATACTGGTCTCTGAGATAAACACAAACACCATCTTCAGGCAACTCTGAACACTGCAAGGAGTTGCGGGAGCCTCGGCATCACTGGATTTTGGCCCTTCTCTTATGCTTCAGAGCACGTTGGTCCTCTTTGTAACAGCAAGATCTGAGCAGGTCTTTGGCAACTCATGACCAGTGGAAGGCATGGGGATGGAAAAGGTGCACAGGAAAGGGCAGAATCCTGCTGTGGATCTCTGTTACAATATTGTCACAACAGCACCTATGGGTTTCAGTGTGGAGCGAGAAAGGTTAAAGTTCATCCTTGGCATTAACAAGATGCTGCAGCGGACGAACCGGTATCACATGATCTCTCAGCAGCTCATCCTGTGACTCTTCGTAGCTCTCGGGGGGTCTGTCTCCTGAAAAGTCTGCAAGAGTGTAATCCTCCAGCAGGCCGGCTTCTACCGCGTGGCGCCGGAGCCCCTCGCTCCCCACGAGCCCTTGCATCTCCACATACCCCTGCCGACAGGAGGGAGGCAGCTTCTGACGGGTGAAGGCAAACAGGAAACAGGACTCTGCAGGGGAAAGGATCAAAAATCAAGACTCAGCAGAGATACCTTGTAGAGAATAACTCCCCTAAAGGCAGAGAGGGTGAGGGAAGATGACTGGAGTTTCCCACCCAGCACCCTGCCCCGGATGGCAGCAGAATAATTGACTCAATTCTGCAGAGCTCAGGAGATGCAGGGTGGGATCTCCAGGCTGCATTCTGAGAGCAAAAGGAGCTGGATTTGAGTTTGCAGCCCTCTGTCATCATCTTCGTACCACAGGACTGCTTCCCTCTATGCAGCATGCGGGGGTCCTGCAAGGAGGTTCCCAGACGAGTCCTCAGACCAGGAAGGGAGGCAGCAGAGGCTCTCCAGCTCTCATATCCCAGCACTCCCATTTCCCATGGGAAAGCAATCCCATCATCAGTATGTGAAAAGAGATCTGGTACACAATGGCACGAAGGAATGTTCAGATAATGGAGGCAGAAGAAAAGCTGCAGGTAGAAAAGGGGCTGAATCAAACCCCATACACCTTTCCCTAAATCCTTGTGTGCCTGGGACAGTCTGTTTCTAGTGGTGAGCAAGAGCAAAGGCTATCTGGGAACATACACGCAGCACTGGCACTTTTTACCACCAAAGAGGTGTCACTGACGGTGAGACCACCGGCCTGCCACAGGGAGGAGATCTCCACTATTAGCAGAAGAGATTGCTCCTGTCGCGTGTCCCTCTCATCTCCTCCTCCTGCCACCCCGACCCTGTGCTCAAATTACCTGCAAAGAAGTTGCGTAGGTCAGTGCTGAGGCAGTTCTCCAAAAAACGCCTCAGCGGCAGGATGTGCGCGTTCGGGGCTGTCCAGTCTGTCAGAAAGTCCTCCACAATGTGATGGACAGCATCTGGGCAGGGGAGAGGCCAATCTGGGGGCCGAAGTCTCATCTCACGCTCTGCCAAGAGAACATTAAGGGAATCTCTCAGAATCAAAATGGCATTAAAAAGAGCTTGGGGAGTGGAAAGCAGCTATGACAGCTGTTCCAGCTTTTGTCCTGACCTTTTTAATCCCTACCTTACTTTCATTTGCAATCCCCTCTGCTAGCCCTGTCCTCAACATCCCTGACACTGCACAGCTGCCCCTTGTCCCTGCCCGCAGTACTTCCTCTCATTTCAGTCCTGTTTCCCCCGGGCAGGGACTGCCAGACAGGCTGAGATGCGTTCAAGCTTTAATGCTGCTACCCATCATGCTTCCTCTCATGCAAGGCAGGCTGCACCCTGACCCTAGGTTTCTGGAGATGAAGATTCTGCATGCTCATTTCCCAAGGAAATCTATTCTGAGCATGTTTGTTTGCTGGATATAACACACACTCATCTTCAAACCCTTGCCTTTGGCTGCCTCTGTCACTGTGTGACCTCTCAGACCTGAGCCAGCCACAGAGGACAGCTTTCTTCTGGCATTAACACTGAACAGCCCAGCCTTGTCTGCCAGGAGTCTGCAAAATACATGCAGGGCACCAGCAAAGCAAAGCAATGCTCCTCTATTTGGGAATGGGGCAGTTCCCAGCACACCTGTTTGTTCCTGTTCTCAAACGTGAAGTGTCTGGTACAATCACCCCCGCCCCGACACCTCGTTATCGGTTTGACCAATGGAAACTTCTTGCCAACTCCCAGCTTTTTCTTCAGCTCACACAGTGGTGGCAGGTGTCCCAGGGGACAGATGGAAGGAAGCGGAGGAGAAGGGTGTGCAATGCCTTCAAGTGTCCCCCCTCCTTTGGATGTGACATATCTTCATCCCTCTCCATTTTGCTCGTATTAGATAATTAGCAGGGAGAGGCAGGAAAGCTTACCTGTTGGGAGGCGTTTGTAATAGTAAATAACAGGGTGCAAAAAGTTGGACTGCCAGGCATGCTGTGCCTCTCCCACGGCCCGGTTGTAGTAGAAGACATCCTTGTCAGCCCCAGAGAAATTCCTCCCATACTCCATGATGACGACAAACAGCCCATTGGGAGCCTTTCTCCCTGTCTGCATTTCCAGCTCAGCCAGGACTCCAACTGGGTACTCTTCTAGGTATTCAAATGCTGTGGCATTCCTGTGAATTGCAACCACAACCGTTGGACTTTTCCACCAGAGAAAAGCTAGCTGGGATCCAACACCCCCTCAGCTGGTCAGGACTAAGGCCAAAGAGCCAGCAGATAGTAATTATTTTTGGTCATTACAGATCTGGGCTGGACTTGATGCAGAGCTTATGAAGGCTTAAGATAGCGTTACAAGACTCCATTATTCTCCCGGATTATGGGATTCCTCTCTACATAAGCACTGCTCAAGGAAAGCTTTTCCCTGGGCACAGTAAAAGGGTACTACACCTGAGCCTAGAGGGAAGATCTGGACCATTTCAGCCCCTTAAGAGAGAGAAGTAACTGGCAGAATTTGGGATAGTGGCACCAGTTGCAGCAGCAGTACGGGTTTTGAGGTGGCTGCCTATGTGACAGTAAGATCCTTAGGCAGCAATTTGTGTGGTGGCACCACAGGAAGCAATGGTAACGAAAAAAGAATGAAACGATGGAGTGCAGTGCTGGGAATAATTACTCACTCACTCTCTCAGCAGTATGATGTCAGCCAGGACACTGAACATCTGGTAGAGGCCCGAGGCCTCGTTCACCCGCTTGATGATGGAATTGGTCAGCTGTGTAATAGGGTAGACTGTGCATGGCCAGGGGACACCATGGTGACGGTTTTCCAATAGGCGGTGGACCGCACGAGCTAAGGCATTGAGAGAAACAAAGACAGCTTATTTAAAAATCCAAGCTTACTCTTTTATGAAATACCATCGCTGTGCTGCGGCACACACTGATACTGGCAGGACACAATAAATAAGCTTTACAGCTCATCCGTGCTCAGGATCTCCCACCCCAACCGCTGGTAACTGCAGTGGAGATGCCTTCTGAAAGCTGATGTGATGCTAAGTGGTTGGTGAGGGGGTGGGGGGTCCTCAGGGATATTTCATTGCTTCTGAGCAGTCCTTTAATGATAAGGATGGGCACACACACATAAAGATGGAAATTCTCTTCACTGCCCAAAGCTGCTGGCTTTTAAGTCCACAGCACAGACCTCTCACCCACAGCCTGTCACGAGGCAGAGCATCTGGCAGGCAGAGATCTATTGTATTACATAAATAAGAGACAGTGGGCAAGAGAGGCACAAGACAAAACAAAGACAGACAACCAAAAACTTCAGATATGACCCTAAGTCACTTCTCCTCCACTTCAGATGATGCAGTTGCAGCTTGGCTGTGTTCTGTTGTTCTTACTGCCAGCACAAGACTAAGGATGATCTCTTTCCAGCAGTAAGCCATGAATTGGTCCTTGGAAGGGAGGAACAATTCCCATCTCTGCCCTTCCTGTACACCCCAGTACTCACTTGTATACCGGAATCCATGGATAAAGCCCCCAGCAGATTTCCTGAAGTCAACAGAGTGGCTAGCAGTGCCGAGAACAAAAAGCCCCCGAGTGCCTCTGGACTCGTAACTAGGTTTGATCTGAGGATACTTCTTTTTATTCCCTTTTCCTGGCATCATTCTAAGGGATCTGATGTGCAGAAGAGAAGAGCAGGCTGTCAGGAAGGGCAGGGGTGGAAAAATAAAGTGTTTCTGATAAGGCACACATCATACTGCAGCCACTGCAAGACATTGCTTCACATCCCCACTGCCTTCAGTGGGATCTACTACTTTCCCAAGAGTATAAAGTCAATGAGGATCTTCCAGAAGACAAGGGTGCTCATCTCAATTTGCTCTTGTCCAGAGCAAATTCCAGCCTGAGCCACTGACAGTGAAATTCGGAAGACAGTGAAGTTAGCAGTATCATTTTCAACTGCAGGATGTACTGGGAAACAAATCAAGGTGGAGTGAAGGTTGCATCCTCAGGGGAAAAACAGCATTCATTCCAAAAAACACCCAAAACATTGCTAGCCTTCTCCATGTGATCTGGCAGGTCAGGATGTTAGGTTCTAAAGGCACAAGCTTTTTCTGTCACCCAAGTCCCAACACTGCCATTTGCTCAGCCCTGCAGCCTGTTGATCAGAAGGCAGTGGTACACACGTTCCCACTGGACACGGCTGTAGCTGCAGGGTAAACAAAGGACTGTGTGGAACCAGGTAGCTCAGAGCATGTGGAGGTCCAGGCAACACTGCCAGGAGAGGACCTGTCCTTCGCTTTCCTCCCTAGTCAGGCCCTTCATAGTCTCTCACTCTAAATACCAGCTTCCCTCGAGATCCTGGTTATCCCTCACCTGTTGTAGATAGAGAAGTCAAACTTCCAGCCCAGGCAGCGGATGATACGGTCATAAGGTGCTCGGGTGGCAAAATTATCCAGTTCGTCCTGTGGCAGGGTGATGGCATCGATGCCTGCACTGGTGTTCCTGCTCTCCAGGTAGAACCGGAGTGTGATGTGCAGCTTCCCTTTCTTGTCCTTGATGATAGCCAGATCTTCCAGGTCACCCTCCAGAAGCCCATCCAGCGATTTCAGCTGGTAGGTGTCTAGCAGGCCATTGTTAATTGCTCTACAAAAAAAGGGGGAAGAAGAATGTAAGGAGAGGTGGGATCTGTGGTACAGTCTCAGCAGCTGGAAATGGGACACATTTACCAGGTATCCCATGCTCCCCTTCAGTGCAAAGGTTATCCCCAGAGCCTCAAAGCTCTCTGGAACAGCACAGGTAACACAGCCTTGCTGTCCTTGCAGAATGTAGTCAACCTCTGAGCTCTCCTCTGCGATTGCAAGCATGGAGAACAACTTGGGAGCCAGCACTTCTTAATGATACGGTTTCCAATGGGACATTTTCCTATTTTACACAGACCCCGAAAAGCTCTCATCAAGCTCCTGTGTTCAGCAACTACGGTTTCCAATGGGACATTTTCCTATTTACCAAAAGAAAGAAGGCCCCATGTTTCTCCAGGACCACAGCACGTGCCTAGCCAGTCCACTGCTGCCTGGCAAGAAGCGGTTCCTGTGTTTGTACTCTGGCTGCATTAGAAAGAGGAAGAGGAGTGATTTCCTACCTCAGATCCCCGACGTAGTGGGTGGCCCACGAGAGTCGCACGCGGGACCGGCTCACCATGTGGATGAAATTCGTGACACCTAGAATGTTCTCTGCCGTCTCAAAGGCTGAGTTCCCTCGCCCCAAAATCATACGGTTTGGCCAGCAAAATCCTCTGGGTTGATGGACACGGTCTCATAACCTTCTACGTATTCTGAGCCAGGAAAGTTGACCACGTTGGGGACCCACGTCCCAGTGGCGACCAACAAAGAGCTGCAAAAACAGGGATAGCACTAGGGAATGCAGGAATTATAAGAATGGGGCCATCACTCCAACTCATCACTCCTCCCTCCTCCCGCTGTGGAAGATGTCTGTGATGGGCCCCCCTCCAGGCACAGTGGATCAGCTGCAAAGGTCATGGTTTCAAAAGAAGCCTTTCTCCAGCTTCACCTAATGACCTGCTCCTGTCTCCTCTATCCTCAGGCCAACAAAGACGAGTAGGAACATCATTACATATTACAGCAAAAGTCAGTATGGGAACTGTACATAGACATCTCCCTCTGTTGTTCATGAACGTGCAAGTACTATTCACGTGTACTCACTGACGATGTATCTAAAACTAAAATTTCACAGGTTAATTATATGTTGCATAAAAAATTACTTTGATTTAAAATTTGTGTTGCCTTTTAGTACAGAACAAAAATTTTTAAGAGGGATAGAAAATGGTTTCAACATTTTTAAAATGTAACTCGTAGTCATAAAAACATGTTAGCAAAACCACTAATTGTTAACACTACAAGTAGTAATCTTTTTACATCTCTCTGTAAGAACTTGAATCTTAGGGAAATTTTTGTGATTTTGACGGAAACATCAGGCAGCTGAGGCTAGCAGCACTGTCTGCCATCCCAGCCTCGCTCATGCAGCTCCTGAGAGTAACTCACTCATGGTGTGTGGGTGCCTGGCATTGCCTTCTGTTCCCTCCGAGCTTGCCAGCCAGTGCACCTCCAAGTGACAGCCAGCACGACCTCCTGTCGTAGAGCTAAGGTTCTCAGGAGAGGTGAGAAATATACTCCATATGTTCACACGAGTAACTTCTAGACGGTTTTTAGGAAAGTAGCTCAGTAGCAGCAAGAGATATACATGCGTGAGTATGATAAGGGAAGGGGAATTCAGGGAGCAGCAGCCTTGAGGGTTATTTCTCATAGTTGGCTCCCTCTTACTGCAATGGCACCACTTTTCACTTTTCTCTCGTGCTAGCCCAGGGCTTCAGCTGGCTGGGGCACACTTCTAAGCACACGTGGGTTAACGCAAGTGAGGTGTTGCCGCACTGACACTCAAATTTGTAATAGAGGCAGCAGCAGCTACAACAAGTACGACTGAGGTTGTTTTTTTTTCAGAGAGCAGTTATCTAACGATAAAACAAACGCAATTTCAAACTCAAGGATATCAAGGATAAAACCTGTGGTTGATGGCAATTGTGGCCAGTTTTTGTCTGCTCTGCCAGCTCCTCAGCTGTCTGAGGCATAACATTGCTTGCGAAAGGCAACACCTTCCCAAGAGCAGTTATTCCACCCACCCACCCCGCCAATCCCTGCAAAATGTTTTACCCCCGTGACGCTGGTTAAGACTCTAAGAGGCTGTGACACCTCCATCCTTGGAGATAGGCATGCATCAACAAGGCAGGCTCTGAGCAACCTGACGTTGCTGGCCCTCCTTTTGGCAGGGGGCTTAGATTAAATGACCTTTATGGGTCTCTAATTTATTCTGTGATTCTGTGATTTTGAACACATCAAGTCTGTGGAGAGTGGTGTGGCTAGCACCAGGTTTGCCCATTACCTGCATTTGTAGTTCTGCCTGTCCTGGTCGGTCAGCAGGAAGTAGTGGCCATTCCAAGCCTGATCGTCCCTCTCCAGTGTTACATGGACAATGGCTGTGTTGTACTGAACCTGCAGCTTCAGCAGGGAAGCAAAGTCCTCCAAGTAACGCACCATCGTGTCAGCATTAGGGAAGAAGTCACGGGAGTAGCGTCGGAAAAGCAGCCGGTGGTCATGGCTGAGGAGCGAGTTCCAGTCATGGCGGAGGTTGAACTCTCCATTGGATTTGCCCGTGTACTGCTTGTTGATGCTGATGAGCTTGCGGTGGCGAGGGTAGAGGGCGAAGAAGCTACCAGGAGCGTGGCTCCTCTCGAAGACAATGTAATCCCGTCCAGCTCGCTGGAGGAAATACGCCGCCTGCAAGCCTGAGGGGCCGGCCCCGATAATGCAGTAGTCGTGGTAGAGGAAAGCAGTGCTGCCCGCCGCGCACAGGCTGCCAGAATACAAGGCCAGCACCAGGAGTGTCCTGTAGACTGCTGGGGCCATGGTGGGGCCAGGACAGCCGCCCCTGCAGGGCAGAAGACCAGGGGGGTGTCATCCAGGGAATGAGCGGCTCCAGCAGGTGGAGGCCTCCCCGCAGGAGACCCCCGGCCTAACCTGTCCCTGCCCAAGCCTGGCCGCCATGATGCCACCACCGCCCCTCAGGGTCCCAGGCCACTCCCTGCAGCCAACAGCAAAAGGCGTCTGAGGTCCTCCAGCCAATAGTCAGACAGGGTCCCCCACGCCAGCCAATAGCAGGCGGCATGGAGCCCAGAAGGCGGGAAGGCGGGGCAGCACCCGTGGGCTAATGGCTGCAAGCCCCAGCAGTGCCTCCGCGCCCCAACAGCCAGTGGGAAAAAGAGGCACAAGCCCATCAGCCAACGGGAGATGGGTGCCCCTCGCTGCCCTCGATCTCCCGCCAATAGGGACGGGTCTCGGCCTCACCGCCCCCCCCAATGGCGTGCGGCACGTGGCCGCCACCTGCGAGGCGCCGCGCGTGACGCACGGCGCACCTGTCGCGCGGGGCCGCCGCCGCCGCGAGCCGGCCGGACCCGTCCCGCCAGCGGCCGCACCTGCACCACAGAGCTCGCGCCGCTCCGCTCCTCCCGCTCCGCGCCCGGCGGCCGCCGCACGAGCCGGCGGGGGGAGGGGAAAGGGGGCAGCGCCGCCACCCGCCGAGGGGTGGGTGAGGGGGCGGTGCGCGCCCCGCGCGGAGCCACCACCCCGCGCCGCGTCACGTGACGCCGCCACCTCCTCTTCCCGCCGCCGCGCACGACCACGTGCTCGGAAGGCGGGGCGGGGCCCTTAAAGGCGCAGCCCGCCGCTCCGCTCACAGCGGCGCCGGCGGCGGGGCCCGAGCCCTCCCGCCCCAGCGCTCGTCCCGCCCGCGGCCGCCCCGCTCGCCCCTCCCCGCGGCGCGGGAGCGCACCCCAACCCAGGCACACGCCACACAGCGTCACTGAGCATAAGTCGCTTTATTCCGCTTCGCCACCCCGCCCCCCACCGCGCCTCCGGGGAACCGCCAGGCGCGAAGGCGCCGCGGCCGAGGGCGGGGCGCCCGGGCCCTGCGGCCCCCCTCGGCTGCCTGCGGGGCTCAGCTCTCCTCCTCTGAAAGAGAAGAGAAAGAGGAATGAAGCAAAGGCAGGTGGGGAACGAAAACCACCCCCAGCCCCTCAAATAACCCCCCTCCTACAGGGAAATGCCACAAAGAACAAGAAAAAACAAGCGCGAGACTTCAGGGCACGTCATTCCCCCCCGTGCGCCCGCACCCCCACCCCCTACAGCCCTGACCACACCGACGTCACTTGCAGTTACACACTCTGCATTCTTCAGCAAGTTACACAGCGACCTAAAATTTCTGTAATAAAAACCAGAGCAGCCAGGCTAAGTTTACAGCTTAAAGATAATAAAAAAAAAAAAGGAAAGCTGGAAGGTATTTGGAAGGTATTTTTTGCATCACAGATGCAGGAGTTCCAGGTCAAACCATGTCTCGCTGATGACAGAGCACATGCAGAGCAGGCGTCAGGGATCACAGATGGTTTTAGGCAGCGAAGTGTGACAGCAGCTGTCTGCTGTGGCAGCCCAGAACTCCGCCAAAATGCCCAGACCGACCCATCAGCGATTGCTCAACTTCAGCATTCACTTTATAAAAGCCTTCCCTGAGTTGCCTCAACCAGGCTAGGTCATCATGCATTTTAAATGTGTCATTGTACAGTCGCTCCCATTTCTAAAGCGGTAGTAAAAAAAAAAATCCCAGTACCAACAGAAATTGACACCCACCCCCCCCAGGGCCTGGTGCTGTTGAATGAAGGGCTCCGTGACAAGCTCCACTGTCCCACTCGCTGCTCTGGACCTGGGTCCTCTCCCCTACCCCTGCTAAAATCAGTCCTTGCTCAGTATCCATACAGAGGCACAAAACACCTGCATTTCCAACTTGCAGCTCTTTTTTCTTCCAGAGTACTCCCAATGTCACTCACACATGCCTTTTCTACCGCCGAGTCCCATCCTTGGGACTACACCTTCTCCAACCTCACTCCTCTTGTCACTGCACTAGTCAGATCTCACCCCTTCAGATCTGGTCTTTATCGTAGGTCACCCCTTTTCATCCAGACCAGTAGATCACTTCAAAGCATAAATCACCAAGTACGCTACAAACCTTCCTCTTCCTCTTCTTCCTCCTCATCCTCTTCATCTTCATCAGAGCTGAAGGTGCCATCAGGCAAGCTGTAGATCCGGATCACCTGCTTGTTGGGGTCTTTGAGGATGAGGTACTTCCCCTCATCCAGCTTCATGCAGATGTCGATGACGCATCGCAGGATGCCCCAGGCGTTCTCTATGCTCAGGTTAATCTGGCTGGCAAACTCATTTGGCTTGAACTGCTGCGTGCCCAGGATCACGTGGCGGGCAGAGTCCTTCACATGGTAACGGGATACATACCTAAAGGAGCAAGAAGAAACCAGAGGGGTATCAGGAGATTAAGCCCAACCAGCATAAGAACACCACCAAGAAAAGCACTGTGATGTTTCGTTTTCCTTTCTGGGCTGAAAAATCCTAACACTCCAACAACGAAAGCTAAGAGGGTCTCCTAGCTACAAGCTGTCAATTGGTGATGTACCGCTACCCCAAATCAAATGGGGTGGTACAAAAGACAGAGAAGCATTAGTCCCACAGATAAAAATTAAGCAACAGCACGATTAGTGGAGAATTTGGAATTAAACAGACACAAATGCATCAGTCCATATCCAAGGATGGAACCTAGGATTGCAGAACCAGCAGAATCGAGTTAGCAAATGCCTCTTGTTAATTATCCACAGGAAAAAAAAATATTATTTTGTATATAAATATAATTATATATATATTACATATAATCAGGCATATCATCTGCTGTGAAAGCTACCACTGGGAGTCCCAGCTAGGGGACTTCACCAGCTCTGTGCTGCTGCTGCACAAAGAAACCACAGGAAAAGCACTCTGACCAGGATGCCTGGGAAACCGGATGGCTGGAAGCAGCTCACACACAAAGCAGCTCATCCCGGCCATCAACAGCGGGGCACAGACTCAACTGATTTTAAGCGACAGTTTGAAATTGTCTGTGGCAATACCTCCCCTCCATCCAATTTCTCATTAACGGGGGCACTGAGGGTCTCAGTCGAATTCCTGACAGTCACTGCATTTATTTCCCTTGTTGGCAATCTTGGCCAAGAGCCGCAGAGGCCGCCTGCCCATCACATGCATGAGGTCTCATGAGGTCAGTCACAGCGGAGGGCACACCAGCTGCACGCTGACGGGAAGCAGTAGGAGCCAAGGCTGCTGTGCTCACCGCAAGCTTTTCCCTCTTGGCCACGCAAAGCATGGGGTGATTTTATGAGTACTCATTCCACAAATGGTTCACTTTGACAGTTAAATCACGGAAAATGCACCTAAAAAACCCATCTTACCCAAGTTTAAGATATTCTGATCCAGCCAGCAGCGCACAACATGTCCAGCGGGCTAATTTGTAGCTGTTGTTTTTCAGCTCTGTGGCAATCACGGCTCCTCTCTGAGAGTCAAGCTTCTGGCGCCAATCTACTCCATTGCAATACTGAGAGGAGAATCAAAACTAGGGTCAACCTAACAAGCCAGCAGCAGACATGTCTTCAGCCATCTTGACAACATGTAGGGAAGTTTTTTCTGTCTACCTCACGATACCATACAGCAACCTACAGGGAAAGCCCTCACACCGGAAAGGGAGAAAAGCACACTGCAGAGATTGGCCAACATTTGTGACACTGTTTAGGAAGGGAAGTTTGCAAGGGAAGTGTTCACAAGGAAAACATGGGAACAGACTGGCTACCGTGCCAAACACCTGGGGACAAGAGGGTTCAATCCAGCTACTTCGCATCTGGGGGAGAATCCCATCAGCACTGCTTGTCCACCAAAGTTACGGGCCTTCTGTGGAAGGTAACCACCCGGGGGACGCTGCCAGATGTTTAGCTCGCCTGCTGTACCTGGCATGTCAGGCAGCAGTGAAGCAGTTAGAGCTAGCTTTGGGATCTTGTTCTTCCTCACCCTGGAATCCCACTCGTTCAGTGTCTTGATGTTGATGAATGACACTTCTCCATTAGCTCCTGTCATCACGCCATCATGTTCACAGCGGACAATGAGATCTATATCATCTCCCAGCTTCCACCTTCGGTATCTGACAACAAATAATCCTGTATGTTATTTCCAACCCTTGTTCTCTTCCAGATCCATGCAAGTACTCAGCAAAATTCTTTCCCTCTCTATCTGTTCACTGTCAGGACATCCAGGAATCCCTCTCATGGTAAAGCTTCTGCTAATAACACTCCTGAATCACCAAACCCGGGCATCAAGAGAGAGAGATAACATACCTGTATGCAACAGAGGCAACTTCATTTTTATCCATGTCATCCTCCACAAAGGGGTTTGGGTTTGGAAACTTGTATTTCTCCTTTCCCTGCAGAAGAAAACAGAATGGCATATCAGGAAAAAAACCTGAGGGAGCTCTCCCCTACTGGGTAAATATTCTCTTATAGCAACAGTAGCTAATTTGCCTTGTACAGAGAAATGATAAAGTATTAAGACAGCTGACGAGAAGCCTCATGTTCACATTGGTCACTTCGCTGAAAGTAGTACTTCTTGCACTCAGCTTCACTAAGTGTACTCAGAAGTCTGCCTGCTTCACTAGTGGGAGTGGGATTTCTTCTTTGTGGACTAATGATGAAAATCCTTCTACAACAAAGTCACACTGCTCACCAGAAGTAATACCACCTCTTTCAAAACTGAAAGAACATCAGCGTAACATACCACTGTCAATTAAAACACTTTTGTGCTGTATTAAAGCAGCCTTAATGAAGTCTGTTCTTGAGACTCGCTGAAACACAGACCCTAACTACCCAGCACTGCTCAACCTTACCATCCTCAGACACTGCTGGGAGAAGTTATGATTGATGTAGGTAGCTTCCATGGCAAGGTTGCGCGGAGAATTAAAGGAGTTGCCCTCTTCCTGTGGTGGTTCATTGGCTGTTTCACTCACTGTCAGGAGGTCTGGGAAGAAAATCAGACACTCGTGGTTATACTCGGGGGAGTAACGATGCCAGCTTCAATGAGTCTCTAGCCCCACGTTGGAGCAGATCAATATTAATGTTACCCCCACAGCCAGCACAGTAATCAGCTTGTTCCAGGTGTCTCAGTCTGGACACCGAGACATAGAATAAACTAAAAAAAAAAAAAAAAAAGCATAAAGGAAATCAGACTCTCTAGCTACCGTAACAGCAATTTCTTTCAGGCCTTTTCCTCACCAAAATCGGAATTGTCCCTCTTGTCAAAGAAAAGTTTGGATCCAACTCTCTGGACAATGATGTCCCAGGAATACACAGAGCGAGTGCAGCTCATCAGTGTGGCCAGGATGGCATCTGTGGCAAACACATTCCCTTGGGTCTTTGCCAGCTAGGGATACAGGAGAAGGAGAAAACTGTGTTTCAGCAACAAGAACAGACTTCCCTTACCCAGCCAAGAAAATGAGATCATTAATTTCTTCTCCTACGCTGAGGAAGCTAGACTGCTAGGTACACCACCAACTGCTAGACAAAGTGTGAGGTACCACCCAGCGATCAAGGCCCACCCTCACCCAAACAAAGAAAAAGTAAGAAATGCACTACAAAATGTGAGTTCTGTTGGGAAGACTTGGCTCCTTATTGCTGACTGGGCCAGAGAGAGAACTCTCCGAGCCTTCCTCATCTCCGAAAGCAGAAACCTCAAGAACCAGGTCTCTGACATGGAAGTTTCTTTCCCAACACAGCTCAAGTACTGCTCTGCTTGCCTTTCCAGAATTACACCTTTTCCTTGGCCAGTATTCCTAGTTTTGCATTAATCTAGCTCTGCCTTGGACCCAAGACAAATAAGGATACCAGCTAATGCTTCTTTTCCTTTGCAACCTTAGGGGTCTAGAATTTTTCTGCCCATCTCTTACTTTTGGTCTGATGGTGACAGCGGGTCTCTAACAACCGCACACACTGAGAAACACACTACTGGGTTTTACAAATCAGTAAACATACCTTTCGGATAACTGGGTCATCAGTAGTAGTGACGGTATGGAATATGCGCTTAATGCTCCTCAGTAGCTTCTCATTCCTTGTTGTAATGCGGTCAAAGGCTTTGTCATAGTATTCTAGGGCTCCACAGCACTCTCTGCAGAGGTAAGAGGACCATCTTGATACCACCTACTACAGATACCACCACCCACAGACTACATAGGACTGAGGGGCCTGCTGGCTGCTCCATTACCCTCTCCTGCTTTGGGTACCTCACTGAGAACACTGGGACTAGGCCAGGAGACACTTGCCTTCCTGCCTTCCAGATATCCTGTCCATTCAGGAAGCAAGCACACGGCTGCTTTAGGAACTCACATGTCCTGTGGCTCCGACACCTCCAGGTAGCGCATCTTCATCAGCCGGGGGAAATCCATCTCTTCTTTCACCTCCCAATCACTGCGGACTTCAACAGAGGAGTCACGAGGCTTCTGCTGTGCAGCCAGAGGTAGGACAGATAGAGAGAGAAACAGAGACACAGCATATCAGGATTTGTGAAAGGAGCTGGCCCAGGAGTGCAGCCAGAGAAAACCAAACCAACACGGGGGCAGAAAGGTTGTTATTTTACCTGTGACTTTTGGTCCCATTTCTGTCTCACTCCAAACTGCTTCTGAAACTTCTTTTGTAGGCGCAAACGATCTCTGAAATAGCAAACAGGAGGAAAGCCATGAAAAGCAGCTCTCTATTCCTACGTGCCACAACCATTCCTACACTTCCAAATTACCACCAGAGGACCAATGCTTTTAGGCACCAAGCTGCTGAAACATTTGCTGAGCTGTCTGTTGATCAAGATGCCCGAGACATTAAAAACTCCATTCTTTACTCTGAGCAGCCCTTTAAATAATTTTCATCTCCAAAGACTGCAACAGTGTTTTCAGAAAGGGTACGCTCTGCTTTAATATACCATGTTTACTTTCTAAACATGATTCAAAAAATCCTTCTAAATTCTTAGACAGCTATTGGAAACCCATTCTTATAACTGCCAGTGACATCAGCAGAACATAGGACTGAAATATCCTGAAATTATTCTTTGCTGACTGCTCATTCTAGTGAGTTCTGTTATAGTAACTCACAAATTTATCAACAGTATGTTCACACACTCAAACCCAAGTATGGGATGCTCATATTTGCAGCCTCACCTCTCCTTCTGTTTGGCACTCTTTGGCAGCGTCTGCATGCTGAACTGCAGCATGTTCCGACGGTCCTTATCTCTCCGAAGGTTCCTCTGCAGAAATGAAAGAAAGAAAAAAAAGAACATTTTAGTAACAAAATAATTCCATGCTGCCAAAGCTCTCCTTTGAGCCTATTCCTGAAAACACGTTACCTGCGCAAATCGCATACGATTCCTCTGGTATGCCGTTTTCTGCGTTCGTGCTGTATCCACCAGCTGGAAGCTAGTCTCATCCTCCTCATGGAAATAGGCATATTGGCTTCCGCCACCAAACTGTGACGAATACTTGTCTGCAAATAAGACAAGCATCTTGTCACCAGGCTTCTAGGAAAAAACCCCTGACGCTTCGCCCCCTTCTCCTCCCAAATTCCCCCTAGCTACCTTCACCTAAGTCTTATGCGTAAACTGGGACTCTTGCCTTATGCCTGCATGTTTCCTCCCCCCTCCAAACCTCCCTGAGCAGCCCCAGTCATGAGGCAGTACAAAAAACAGGAGTAAGCCCTAAGGACAGGGAGAGCCCCATGGAGCTCTCCCCAGGGTGAGGCACTCTTCCTAATTTAAGAAGCCTCTCTTGCTGAGGTGCGCAGGTAACGACGAGAGTGGGTGTGAGACATGAAAGCAGGAATGATGCTTGAAGAAAACTTTGTATGAAATAAACCACAGGAACAGCCACCAGACAACACGTACTTGTATATCTTTTATCCTGATACGTGGCTCCTGTCCAATCAGCCACCTAAGGACAAGCATAAACAATCAAAATAAGTGAGTATTAACATGACATTTCCCCCCCATCTCTGACTTTATATATGCAGGACTTCAAGCAGCAGACGCAAACACTGCTGTATGCTCCAGAACTGATCCTTTCAACTCCCACCTCCACTTGCCAGCCCTGCTAATTGTTCACAACTGCGCTAAGTGTTAGCATGCACTGCAACAGATGTCAGAAAAGCAGCCATGGTAGCAAGAATCAAAAACCGGTGGCAGCATGTAGAAGTGGGACGCCGGAAGGCACACAGGGCTCGTTCGGCAGCAACTCAGCACGCCATGGCACGACTGAGGTACCTTTCCCAGGCGGTCTCCTTTACTGAAGGGCTGGTAGGGCATGTCCCTGAACTGCTCGGGCACGGCGCAGGGGCCCCAGCCGGAGGGGTTGTCCTGGATCACGGGTGTCACAAACTTCGCCATTTTTAAAATTTCTAGAGGGAAGAAAAAGCAAAAAATAAACCCCAAACCCGCAACTACCGCACGGCAAGCCCCACCGCACGCCGCGGTGCGACACCGGGAACCGCGGCCTTGCCTCGGCACAGTCCAGGGCGCGGTGTCACCGTGAGGGGAGGGCGGGGAGGCCACCTCCGCCAGCCGCACCCGCACCGAGCGCAGCGGCCGGGGTAGGACGGGAGTCTCGGTCGCCGCTGCCACTCTGTTGTAGGGGGAGGGGCGGGGACCCGGCTCCCACCGGAACCGGTGGCAGCGCCGGGGCGGGGCCGGGGGTCCCGATGCTCGCGGGCGGGTGCCGGTAGGACCGGGGGCCGGCCCCGGGGCGGCCCCAGCGCCTCCCTCACCTGCACGACCCCGTCACGGCCCCGATGGCGGCAGATGCAGCGGCAACGGCGGGCGAGGAAAGAGGCCGCGCGCAGCCCCGGCACCCCCCCCCTTTGCACGTCAGCGCCGCGCGACAGCAACGCTGCCGAGCGCTACTGTCGTAAAATTATAGCTATTAAAAAAAAAGCTGCAAAGGAGCAGAGCGCGGCTGCCGTAAAGCGCCTGTTTCGCAGAGTGCGCGGTACGTCACGGCCATAGAGCTGCAGGAGGGCCGGGCTAGAAAAGCCGCGGCGTGCGGCGGGCGGACGCGAGCGCCTTTGTGCCACATTCCGCCGGTGTCCCGGCGGGCTGCAGGGCCCGCGCCGAGCGTGGCGGCTGTGGTGGCTGGCGGCGGCCGCCGAGCCTCGACCTCTGGCCAACGTATCCGTGGCAGCCGGAGTTTCCTCCCGTGGCCGGCTTCGTGGCCGAGGGTGTTGGAGCCGCCTGTCCCAGCAGCTGAGGGGCCGTGGGGTGCCAGCCCAGTGGGGAGGGTGCAGGGGCCCACGCATGCCGTTAAGCTGCATCCTGCGTGGTGTGTGCCCAGGTCGAGCTGGTCTGTCTCCTGCTTTGTTGTGCCATTTGTCGTGACAGTATAATTTACCGAAATTTTGCCCCCTTTTAATTACCACTTAATAACAAAAATGCATAGGAGTGGGAAGAGAGTGATGTTAATGATAGTAAATTTGCCCTATCGATGGAAGAGCTTGGGTTCAGCTTTTAGGTAGAAAAGCCGGGGGAGACACATGACTATACCATTGGGTTTGTAGCCAGCTGTCACAAAGAGGAAGAAAACATTGTTTTCTGTGTCTGCTGAAAGTACGACAGCTCAAACAAACAATGGTGAGGTGTCAGAAATGTCTTCTCCAGCAGTAATGATCGATTAAACTTCCTAAAAACATGGAACTTCTTTTAGCAGAAGTATTTAAGCCTACAGCATGCAAATGTCTGTTAGGAATGGTTTTGGTGTAATTGACTTGCCCAATAGCAGTGGGATGATGGGATAGGTTGTCTAAGAAACTTCCTCCTGCTGTTTATCCTCTGCTGATATGAAGGTACCTTGGGCTTTGTGACCACACAAGGGACTGCCCAAGCTCAAGAATATGTTTTTTTTTTTCATTTGGAAGAACTTGAATTCAGATTATCTGGCGTAAAATCATGTATTGGAGGAATACTAATCCTCGGCTTAGTCAAATGAAGACTTCAGATACTAGTGTGCAGTTGCCCGTCTGGTTGTGCCAGGTTGTTCTACAGATATGAGACGGAGTAACTGTGAAGTCTGGTAGGTAAATTCCTGCTTCACAGATAAAAATGGAGATAGAAGTTAAGAGATGTATGACTTTGATAAAGAACAAACTTACAGGATGCTAGACAAGAAGTATATTGATAAGGCCATGTGTCAGAAGAGGAAGCATGATTTAATGGTTTGCCTCTTAATTTTCACACACACAGAGCCTCCTGAAATAGAAATGTATTCCAAACTATGCAATGGTTTTGCAAAAAGCGGGTACTTTTCAGGTTGTTGTTGTATGATCATTCAACTGACTCTGTGTTTTAGAGGATGTTACAAAACATTTGACTTTGAGACGTAAAGATGTGTGAAGAACTGGAATTGCAGTTGTTCTTGCTGTGTTCACAATATGGTATTCAAGGTTTTGCATTGTCCCTGATGGCCTTCCTTGACCTGCTGGAGGGGAGACCTAGGTCTGGAAGTTAGGATTGAACCCTACAGCCTCCCTAGGAGACCGTGAACCAGTCATTTAATACAGCATGAGCCTCAGATCCCCGTCTCTGTAATTAGGATAATATTTCTTCCCTTCTCAGGGGGTGAGGGCAATAAAGGCAATAAATAATCATTAAATCTCAGATGTTCACATGCTAGAGTGAGTGTAATTTTCTCTACTACTAAAAAGAGTAGGGTGCAGTTTACAGATCTCTTCAGCTCACAGGCTAAATACTAACTCTTCAAGAGTACTTTACTGTGTGTCTTTTAGCTAGATCAATATTTTTCAGGCAGAGAGGTGTGCATTTTCTCCTTTATTTACCACTTGTAATTCTTCCTTGAGAAAGAACCGGAGCCGCAGCAGTCTCTGCTTTGCCAAGACACCTTGCCATTAATCAGAAGTGGGATTATTAAAGCACTTTTCCCTGCTAGCGAAAAAATCCACTTATAGAAATACAGTTTATAAAATACAATTTGTAACTGTCTCACCTAAACAGCCTTTTTGGAGACAAACATCATTAGTGCTGGAACTGCCTTGCCGGTCGCTGGCGGTGGCTTGATGCGATCCCAGTTCCAGGCAACTTCTGCAGCGCCCGTCTCTCACCCTCCTGAGCTGGGGCAGTGGGCTGAATGGGCTCAGGGGGGCTGGCTGCTTAGGAGGTGGTGATAAAAGGAGCAAGAAGTTCTGAAGAGAAAAATGAACTAAGGAATGAATGAAGAGAAGCAACGACAATACAGGCTGATAAACCAAAATCCCTTCCTTCCCATGGCTTCCTCTTCACTTCGAAGCCTGCATGAGGTGCTTACAAGAGAATGTAACATTTCTGCTGTCTCCCAGAGATGATAGACCATGTGCAGATTTGGCTTAGCTCATCAAACTACCTTTTCTGGGTACAGAGTTGGGTGTAGGCGTGGGTCAGAGGAGAGAGCGTGTGTAGGGAGTGGCCGGTGCAGCATAAATGCTCCTCTGGGCACAAACGTAACCTTCCAGTTTCTTAACAAGGGGAAGAAAGATTCTAAGAAAAAAGTCCAGTCTTGAATGGGATGAGATTTTCTGCTACATTTAGGTCAAACTTACTAGAAGAGGAGAGCGACCGGGTCCATCTCTCTTTCCACTTCACGCCCGGCACTGTGTGCGCCGCTCATCTGGTCTTGCTGACCCCGTGCGCCGCTGCTGCAAGTGATTCGCCGCCTGGCCTCTAGTTTTCATTAAAGGCACGTGAGATACACCGTTTCCCAGAAAAGTGCTCAAAATACACTTGCTTGCAATCATTTGATCCTTGATCCATAATTTCAGTTCATCAGTTAATTAATCACTTAATCAGTTAATAAGGCTAATCACTCTTCCCTGGAAGATGCTCATGAGAACAGTCATGATAAATTGCTCCCATCTGGTTTTCTGTTCTTGTTTCCCACTTCTCTGTTTTTGGGCTCTGCACTCGTGTTAGCAGGTCTGTAAAAGAGGGGCTCGTTCTGGCACTGTGGCTGTTCCAGTCCAAAATGTTCAACTGCCATCAGCCTCCTCAGCAGTTCGGGGCTCGTCAGAGAGCTGTTGCTGGCTCTGCATTGAGCAGCAGCCTCCTCCTGCTGAGCAAGAACAATATGCAGCTCAAGTAGTGTCACCAGAGGTTTGTCAGGTTTAAATGAAGGAAAGCAAACCATCCACTCATTAGGGCCCCTTCGTAGAAGATAGATCACCTTTGCCTTGACTGAAGATGCCTTGGAAAGCCTTAAGACAGGGGTTGCTTTCCAGCTGTGACTGTACTTCCACCCAAAGAGGCAGCTGAGGACTGGAAGACTAAACATTAAAACACTATTTTCCAGAAGTTCCTTTTCTCATTCTTATAACAAATGCATCAAAAATAGTCAGCTGGGTTCTTTTTCCTCACTAAAAAACAAACACACCGTATGCCTGTGCCATATGCTTAGTTTCCACTGCCCTGTGCTTCCTGACAAACCCAGAAACCGAGGGAAATAGTCTTCAGCCTTAACACCTTCCCCCTGCGGAGAAGCCTGACGTTTACACACCTCTTCAGGTCAGACCCTTCTTCTGAAGTCATTGTCATCAACTTTAAAGCAGCAAAACTCACTGCTGGCTCCTGGGCTCTCATTGCAACCATCCTTGGCTGTATATGAACTGGCTCCTGCCCCAGGCCAGTGTTCACAGGCTGGGAAGCCCTCCGTCCTTCCCTGGCCTTCCTCTTCACATTCCACCTTTCCCGTTGCACTTCTTTTATCTGCTGCCTCAGTCTGCTGTTCCCCCAGGCCAGGTGCTTTGCTGCATGCAACGTGTGGCTTCCTTTCCAGTGCCTTCATCGTTCTCCCAGGTGCCCCGGAGGCTGAACTCTAAATATTCCCTCCTTGCCTGGCAGTTGCTTGCCAGTTTTTGGGGGGAAATGATCAGATTTTCAGGAACCCTAGAAAAATGGCCATAAAGCAACTTTACTGTTCATGTGCTGCGAATCTGATTTTTAATTTGCTGCCTGTGCAATCCAGCAGGGCTGGGAGCAGGTGGCACCTGGCGGATTTGCTGCATGTGTTCAGACCAGCCATGTCTGTACAGTAAGGTTCACGCAGGGCATGTGCTGAGTTTATTATTCTTGGTAGCAGATAGTGCTTTCACTGCGAGGCTTTCTCCCTCTTCCTTCTCCTGCCATGCTGAGCACTTCCCACAGCTGCTGGGCCAGACTGTCTTGCCCTCAAGGACAGACAGAAACCTGGCAAGGGCTAGGCTTCCCCTTCTTAAACCGTGTTGCTTCTGTAGGCTGGGCTCAGAGCTGGGCCTTGCATTGTCTGCTCCTTCCATACTACCAGGAAAAGCCACAAATGTATGGTGCACCCAAAAATTATCTTTCTCTGAATTAGTGCTGTCTCTTGCCTGGCTTTGACTGTTTTTACCACCAGTGTCAAATATTTCCCAAGGCTTCTGTAGCTTTGACCATCAGGGCCTGGACCACATGTACCGTTGAAGAGGCAGTGTGTATCACGCTCCGTCCTCATCCTCGTCTGCCAAACACTGCCCTTTCCAGAGCTGTAGAAGGAGCCCAGGTCTGGCTGTCTCCCTGCAAACTGTCAGCAAGATTGCCTCCTTTGATCTGCACTCAGCTCTGGATTTTATCCCAGCAGCCAACAGGCTAATTCCACAAGTTTATTCTACCAAGCTCAATTAGAGCAGCTGGCGCCGGCAGCATCCCTGCTGGCTCCGAGCCTGCAGAAGGAGAGAAAGGCTGGTGCAGCGGCTGGGGTATGAGCTTGGGAGTCCACAAGCTGAGTTGCAAATCCCCACCCTGTGGCTGTCCTCCAGGCTGCCCCAGAACACTTCTCCAGTGGGAGCTTGGCACCTCCATGCTGTGCAGGGAGGGACAACAGCTGGCAACATGGGCTTTCTTGCCCTTGCCCACCACAGAAGCACCCACATTTATTTCCTTCAACGTCATCAGCATTACAGTAACCTCCGTGAAAAATCAGAATCTTCTGGGGCTAAACATGCTCTGCAAATGCTCCTGCCTGGCTGGTCCCTCCTCTGGAAAGCTTGCTGTTTATGCCAGCCAGGCAAAGAGGTCTAAGCAGGACATCAGGAGGCAGAAGAGAGTCCAAACGATTTGTGCTAGGGAGCAGAATCAAACCCCATTTGCGCAAGACCTAGTTATCAAGGCAGTAAGGAGTGGAACGCAGATGCTACCTATGTATAACATGCTGTTTGCCTCCCAGGGACTCTCTGGGAAGTCCTCACAAAAGAGAACAGCGGCAAGGGATGCACAGCAGCCCAGAGAGCCTGTGGTTGCCATTTCCTTCCCTGCCCCTCAGTAAGTCAGAGATGGGCCTGGCCGACACGCTTGGCTGGGGACAAATGTCCCTCTCGGGGTACAGTGAGTGCAGAGCCTCGGGGCTATTCCTTTTTCTCCTCTTGAGCAGATTTCAGTGCCATCTGCTCTCTTCTGTCTTTGGAGGAGTCAGCCATGTGCTTTTGTCCCTTCTGGCAAAGCCGTGCTGCGTATGTCCCCCATCGGGCGTCAGGCACCTCGAGGCAGCCGGGAAGGATGCACACTCTCAGCCTTGCTCCAGAAAGCTCCCACTGCAGCAGCCCAAGGTCTGTCTTTCTCTCCTCTTCCCTGTCTGCAGCCTGTCCCTCTGGATGAGATACTTGCTCCCAAGGTCGCAGCTGATTCCCAAGGTCGGGTCTAGGCTTTGCTGTGGCCTGTACAGGAGGGGCTGGGAACAGGCTGGGGCTGGGAAGGGACCTTGCCTGCACCACTCACTCCTCAGAAGGAGCCATGGGCAGCAGTAAGCCCTTGGGGGAGAGCAGCAGGGGCAGGAGGAGATGTGGGGCAGCCACGGGGTTCCTGACTTGGGAACTGCTCCGTGGGATTGCTCTTTTCTCTGCATGTGTCAAGTATCTCCCTTTTAAACACCTCTGGATGATCTCTGGCCTGGCACCAGCCAGAGACCAGAGGAGCTGAACAATTTAGGGAAGGAGAGATGAAGAGGCTTGCTGATGGCAGGCGGCTTGCTGATGGCAGTCAGCTTGCTGGGACATGCTGCGTTGAACCTCACGGCCACACCAAGCTCAGGGTAAGAGCTTTGTTGTCTGGCCTCTCCTCCTAAAATCATACCTGCCCCTGTGCTGGCTGGAGCCTGTCCCAGGTCAGAGTGAGCTGAACACCCACATTCAGGTGAGTTACATCGTTGTGCCTCCTCTGACCTTTTCTGCTGATAGGAGAGGGGGAATGAGGGGAAGCAGGTAGTGAGGAGCCCTGGCAGGCTGGAGATGGTCCCTGGCCACCCCTGTGCACCAGTGGGACACCGGGTAAGGGTCCCACTGCCACGTCTCCTGCTGGAGCTGTGCGGCTGCTCCGGCTCCCGCACAGTGTGGTGTTGAGACTCTGCTGCTGTGCTGAGCTCGTCCCACGGGATGGCACTGCCTGCTCAGCAACGGGCAGCCAGGCCGGCTCTCCTGGCAGGCGTAAATTCAGCAAATTAAACGGTGGTGGCAGATTCTGATTGATGGGTCCCTAGAGAGCAAAGTCTCTTGTTTTCTCCATCCCTGAGGGGCTCAGGAGCAGCAGGAGGAGCAGCAGCAATAAAAACTCTTTCCCAAGCCCAGTGCTTTGCCCTTGTGGATCTGTTTTTGGGACTCAGCCCATACCTGTATATCTTGACCCCTTTGCTGAAGCTGCCGGTGCCGGGCCAACCGGCTCCTTCACTGTGGACTTTCTGCAATGTCAAGAGCTGACCACTGCGGCGGACACCGAGGCCGCTTGGTCCAAGCCCTCCTTGCATACATGAGCTGTTGCACTCTTGTCGCTCTGTGCCCGGGGTGCAAGGCCCGGAGGTTGCAATAAAATGCAAGTGAAATGAGGCCAGCAGAGTTTGGCGTCATTCGCACGTTACTCCGCTCTGCGGTGCAAAACTGGCACAAATGACAACGCTCTGCCAGAATGGTTTACGTCTGTGGTGGCTCTGCCAGAGCCAGGTCAAAGCTGGGATTTGCAGCCCGGGAAGACGAGGGCCGGTGAGCACCCACCCGCCAGTATCCTGCCTCTGCTGCTGTTCCCCCACGGAGTAGTGTGGCCCATCAGGGGCCTGGCTCCTCCTGTGGGGTCCTGTGGCCCCATGCCCAGCAGGTCCCCAGCACCCCTCTGCCAGTTGGTGGTTGATGGCTCTGGGTCAGGGCATCCACCATGGATGCTGGGATGTCACAGATGTCTGCCCTACTCGTGTGGGCACAGATTCCTGACAAAAGACCTTTTTAGGACCTGTCCCATGTCCTGGCGACAGGTTCCTATCCCCTCTCCAGGGCTGGAGGGATGTTCCTCCTCTCTGTGGGGGATTTTGGCTGCACGGCTGCTCTGAAGCTCTGCGGAGCCATCAAAACGCAGTGCTGGTGTGCTTGGTTTGGTCAGGACTTCTTGTAAATGCCCCACCTGGGTGAAGAGCAGCATACTGGGCAGCAGTCCCTACGGGGTCCAGCTCCGTGCCTCAGCTTAGCGAGATGGTTGACTTGTTCTCTGCTCTTGAAGGGAAAACTCAGACTGGTGGCATTTAATTCATATTCCCTTAATCTGTATAGGTCCTTGGCTACTCTTAAAATATACCCTCCCTCTGCCTCCCTTCCCTACCAAAACTGTTGCCTCCTTTTTCTGTCTCACCAGAGGGTGTCCAGAAGGGCCTGGGGAGAGGAGAAGCCCCCAGCAGCTGGAAGGCACCTGTGGAGGGGATGCCAAGTCACCTGGAGCCACTTCTAACCTTGGACAGACCTCCAGGACATTCAGCTGGCCTGCCCTTTGCCAGCCTTGCTCTTCCAGTGGCTTTCATTAGGTTGACTGTACCTCCTCACAGACCCACTTTCTCCATCAGCTCTCCTTCCTGAGCCTTTCTCCTTCCTTGGCCTCAGTGTTTGGCTTTGGAAAGGTGAGATATGTGGCTGTCTTTCTCCCCCATGTCAGTCCTCACACGCAAGCGAGACAGTAGGCTTGTGTGTCTGATGCTTGGACTCTCTCTGTAGTCATTTGGCACTAAAAATTATCTGCAGAGAAAAGTACTGGGCTCCATACCTGGGTCTTAATTTCCGCCCTCACCAAACCATTATTACTAATTACCGCTCTTAGGTGTTTAAACCATTTCAATGATGATGTTAAATGCCTGGTGTTAATTTAATAGCCAAGTATCTGAGTTTCCCCACATGCAGAGCTCTCAGAGCGTCTCTCATGGAAGCCAAGCCCAGCCGGCCCTGGCTGTGGTCCATACGAGAGAGGCAGCAGAAGAGTGATGAGGACACATTAACAGCAAACCCACCAGCACCATGAGCCGGGCATTACTCAGCAGGAAGCATTCCCTCGCCCTGTACCGTCCCCCAAAGGGAGCCCCCTCTTTGGCCACGCTGCCTCTGCAGTGAGGGAAGACCTGGCACCGCTGCCAGCACCAGCTGGCATCCCTTGAGCAGAGCATGCCCTCTCGAGCTTCATCCTTCGATGGAGCCATCCTAGGGGATAGCTCCATCTGAGCAGGGCAGTACCTTCCCTGGCAGATGCCCTGCCTGCCTTCCACCCATCCCTGGCCAGTATTTGAGAGTGTGTCCTCAGCTTTGGAGGGGGGGCTGCCAGAAATCAGCCCCATGCAGGGCTAGGCACTGCTTCCCTCCAGCACCTGAAAGCAGGTAATGACCATTGCCCACAGAGAGGTCCCGGAGCCAGGGTGTGACGGGCACCTGGCTGAAGGCATCAGACCAGGCTTCACCTGCTGCCTCTCTACTCCCACCGTGCTGCAAAGGGCCTGCCGGCTCTCCTGCCCCACTGCTGGGACTTGGAACTGGGGCAGGGGGACTTTTCCAACCCAAATATTTTAACTGACCTCTCAGTCACAAGTCTCTGGCATCAGTGACTCTGGAGAAGACCCTGGTGCCCTGCCCACTCCTGGTGTACCCAGGGCCTGCCAGAGCACACAGCCAGCTCTGGGAGAAGCAAGCAAGTGGCATGGGGAGCACTGAGACCCGGGGGAAGCATGGAATAACGTTTTAGGGTCTCACACACACTGAAGCATTCATGCGCTCTCTGGGAGAGAGGGGGAATGAGGACTCCTGCCCACGCACAAGCACTTTGCTTTCAATGCTTCCCCTTTAAGACATCACTTAATATAACAGACTAATTAGTTAATGTTTGTAAAGTGCTTTGAACATGAGAAGTGCTGTGTAAGTGCTGAGTATTAGTATTAATTATGATGGCATGGAGGCTGGCCGCGTCTGAGCAGCAATCCCCACACCTAATTTCAGGCCGGTGCTGTTTCCCTGCCTCGCCCCCTCCATTGCCCCATCCGCTAAAAGCCAGAAGGAGGAGGAGAGAAGCAGAGAGGAAAAAGTAAGGCCATCTGCACCCTGCAAGGAAGGAACACCTTGTGGAGTCATGTAGGGGGGCTGAGCCATGCAACCCCTCCGCTCCAGGCAGGGCATCACCTGGGAAGTGGGATCCCATCTCCCCAGTGCCCCACTGGCATGGGGGGCGACACGAGGGATCACCCTCTTGCCCCCAGCTCTGCAGCGTGCTGGGGTTGGAAACATCGCAGGGAGGATGGAGAAGATGCAGGGGTGTTTCTCCAGCTCCACCCATGCCTGGATGGGGGCACCCAGCACTCGGTGCTGCTTCAGAGCCAGGCAAGGGGATGAGGTGGGGTGAGAAGGTTTTGGGGTCTGTGAGCTAGACAGGACGGGGAGGCGGCTGCATGCTAGACGTGCGTGTGGCAGGGCTGGGAGCTCCCCGGCGTCCCCCCAAGCCAGTGCCTGTCCCGCTTTGCTGCCTCTCCCCTCCTCCTGCCCTCCTTCTCGGTGAGGCTGCTCCCAGGAAGGGTCCCCAGAGGAGGAGCAGAAATGGGGCGGCGGGTGCCCCCAATTACCTCGTCGGGGAAGCGTCCCACCGGCCGGCCCGGGGAATGTGCGTGCTGACAGGCATGCCGGGGAGGTGCGGGGTGGGCGTGAGGTGCTACTGGGTGCCCAAAGGAGAGGGGTTAGCTGGAGGGGGTCAGGCTGGAGGGGGAGCCAGGGACGGCCAGAGTGGGAGTCCACAGGTGCCAGCTGGGGGATCCGGCTGCTGAGCACTGGTACTGACCTGGGTGAGGCAGGGAAGGCTCGGTCCTGTGACCTCACTGCAACCCATCGGTATCTGCCGGGTGTGCCTCCACCCTGCTGCCCGCCTGCTGCTGCCGAATTAGCCCCCCTGGCCCCACCTTCTTGTTCAGCTCATGGTCTTGCTCGCCTACCACGGGTCAGACCATGGCTGCACTTCAGAGGGGCTTTGTCACTCAGGTGGCTGCCCTTCCCCATCACTCCTCTGAGCTGGTGGTGACAGAGTCTGGTGGGGATCCTGGTCTGCTCCAGAAAGCCATGGAGGGTCCCACAGTCAGCAGGAGCCCAGCGGAGGGCGAGGGGATCTCGGGATGTTGGTGGCACCCCTGCCGCCGGTGGTGGGGTGGGAGGTGAGGGGGCATGCCGGGAGCCCGGTCCCCTTCACAGGGCTCTCACCTCCCTGTCCTGCTGCCACCTCACCCGTTTCTGTGTCTGCAGCTCTGGCTGTAAGTAAATCCCCCCTGCGGGCTCTGACACCAAGCATTTCCACCAGGCAGCCACTGCCAACCCAGCTACTGAGGAAATGGCCAGAAATCCCGTGAGTGGCTGAACAAAACCCCAAAACAACGTTAGGCCCACTTTCTTTTCTCTTTCCTTTCTGAGCCCTCAAGCCTGTGCAAATTCTGAGCTCGCTGGTGGTTCTTGGCTTGCCACCACGAGAGCCGCTGCCTTCAGGTAGGAGTTGGGGCATCATCCCTTGCGGTAACACCAGCCCGGGAGGAACGGGACAGGAGGGGCAATGCTGGGGGCTAAGCAAGGGCTGCCGCAGATGTTTTGGAGGGCAGCAGGGAAAGCTCACACGTGTGACTTGAGTTTAGCCACACTTACTTCAAAAACAGCTATGGCAAAGCCCTCTCCTCTCGCCTTGTCCTTCCTCCTCGTGTCTCGAAGACCGGCTTGAGAAAAGCAGAAGCAGCAAAACCGTCCAATGAATCACCAAAGACGACAAAGCTGTCTGCAATAGTTGTCTCTCTTGCTGGGTTTCCAGGTACCCCTCCGGCACAGTGGGACAATAAATCCCTCCAGTAAATCCACATAAACGAGGACCAAGTTATAAAAAAAAAATCTTTATTTCATGTACCAGGATTTTTTTTTTTTGTCATTTTCTCTTTTTAAAATTTTTTTTCTTTTTAACAGTCTGAAAAAAAACCACAAAATAAAGAAAATGGAGGTTGGTTTCTTTGTACTGGTTCGAGCTGGACATGAGCAACACCCTCCGAAAAAAGCTTCCCCGTCAGCCTTCGCCTCCCGCACGCGCTCTCCCGGCGCGCTCCGTGCTCTCCCCTTCCCGCCTGGCCCCGGGGGCGCGCTCGGCCCTGTGAATGCTCCCCAGCTCCACGCGGCGTCGGGCGGGCGAGGGCGGCTGGCGATGGCAACCCCGCCGCCGCCCTCCCTCTACGCCGGGGTCCGGGAAACCGGCTTTAATTTATTCCTTGGAGGGCATCGGGGTGTGTGGGGTGTGTGTTCCTGTGAATCGTTTTTAAAGGGCTGGGGGGTCATGGGAGAGGATTTCGGCGGCGGTGGTGGGGTTTGAACACCCAGCCAAGCCACGCGCATCCTGCTCTTGCCCTGTGCTGCGGGTTTTTTGGGGTGACGCCCTCCCACTGCTGCCCCTCGCCCTGCCCCGGAGCGGGGAGGGGAGGTTAAAGCAGCCGGGGGGGTGTGTGTAGGGAGGATCAGGCTGCTTTACAGCGGAAACCCCGCTGGGACCCGACGCGGGGGACTGCGCAGCTCCTAAAACTGGAGCAGCAGGAATGGGGACAGAAAAAAAAAAGTCAAAAGTGGGTCTGGGCTGCTGAAGGGCTCGGCGGCCCCATCCTGCAAAACCTCGGCCTCACGCCTGCCCGGGCACTGCCACTTTTGGAGAGCAGTCCCAAAAGGGGCCCTGTCCTTGCCCTGGGCTGGCCGGCGGATCAAGAGGTGTCACAGAGGGCCCCCGCGCTCCCCTGCCGCTGCCTGCCCTGCCGCCTGCATCCGCGGCGGCCATCGTGGGGAGAGCTGGGTTAAAAGCGGTTCCTGGCACCCCCGGGCACACCGTTCCCCTGGCGTGGCAGGGAGGGAGGGGGCTGTGGTCAGGCCAGGGGTCCCGGGGAGGGGTGGCGGGGGTCCCGCTGGCCTTGTCACTGCAGGTGAGACCACAGCAGGCCAGGAGCCCCGGCAAGGGGGGGACAAGGACAAAACTCAGCGGCTGTGGAGACACCTGATGGCTTCGGACCTCTCCCTGGCATGGCCGCCGGGACTCGGGGGGCTCAGGCCCAGAGTGGGGGGCTCCCTGGGATGGGGGCTGAGGGGGTACACGTGTCAAGGCCAAGCAGCTGGTGGCCAGTTTTGGGTCAGGGCGGGCTAGCTGTGACATGGCTGCAGCCCCACTGGCGGGACCCAAGGGGGAATCTGGGCCGATTTGAGGGGCGTGCGGCCGCCCCGGGGAGCCTCCGGAGCATTCACAGGAGACCGTGCGCGCGCCTGGACACGCGTGCGTGGGCACGGGCACACATGGGCATGCGTGCCGTCCCCCGTCGGCACGCTGCCCTCGGCCTCCCGTGTCCCCCCACACTGGAGCAACAGCATCCGGGAGGGATGGGAGCCCCGGTTCCCCGCCTCCAGCCCTCCAACCTCTGCCTACACTTCCCCTCCCGCTCCCCGATGTCTTTTTCCTCTTTTTTTTTTTTCTTCACAGTTTAAAGCTGGAGAAAACAAAAATGAAAAGAAAAAAATACTATCTGTTTTTCTTGCAAGTAAATCCACTTATTATATTTACATTTATTTATAGCTGTTGTTTTATTAAAAAAATTGCCACTTTTTTTTTAAGAAACCTTTTTTTGTCCTTTTTTTTTGTCTCTGTGTGTGTGTCTTTATTTACTGTGTCTTTTTGCTTTTTGCACTGTCACCGTTAACCCCAGGGTCCCCAGAGCCGGGGAAGCAGGGACCCCCCCGGGGACACTGCGGAGGGGATGATTCAGCATCGGCTCCTGCAGTCCCCAGGGACCGGAGTTGCTCTTAACCCCTACGGACACGTGGGGGACGAGCGGATCCCCACGGATCCCAGGGGAACGGAGCAGGTTGCGGTTGACCCCGGCACCCCAGGATCCTCCGCAACCAGCCCAAGGACACCAAAGTCGCTGCCAGCCGAACCCCCATCCCTGCCACCTGGGGAGCCCGTGCTAGGTTAAAGGTAAGTGGGAAACAAACCATAAAATTAAAGAATAAAACCCCCCAAAATCCAAAGAGCTGCCTCCTCCTCCCATGTGATTTATTGTCGTTTGTTATGTCTTGGTTCCCTTTTATTTTTTTTTAAGTCTGTTTTTATTAAATGTTAAAATAATGGTACATGGGAAATCATGCATTTTCTTTTAAATTTATTTCTATTTTTTAAATCTCTCTCAGTTTTAAAGTTTTTCTTTTTTTTCTTTTTTCTTTTTCTTTTTTTTTAAAGAATTTTTTTCACTGTTGTCTCTTTCCTCACATTTCCCTTTTGTTTGTTTGTTTGTTTTTTGTTCGCTCGCTTGTTTGTCTGCTTATCTCCTTGTTCGTTGGTTGTTTTTTTTTTGTTGTTTTGTTTGTTTGTTTTGTTATTTTTTGTGGATTTTTCTTTTTTTTGCATTGGGAAGGTCCCCACCCCCCCGAGGGACGCTTCCATCTCCTCCTTCCCACCCCCCTGCTGTCCCCTGCCCCCTTCCACCCTCCCCACCCTGCAGCCCACCCCGTCTTCTGCCCGCTCCTGCCCCATTTTCAGCTCCTGGCGACGGCTTCATACCGGGGTGGTCCGGCGGTTGGCTGTGTTGGTGTGGATAGAGTCCTTGTTCTCTTTCTGGATACAGTTGTGAACCTGGAGGAAACTGTTATCCCTGTCGGAGTTGTAGGTGGCGGTGGGGGTGGTGGTTGCCTTCAGCGGGTCCCTGGTCAGGGTGTACATCGAGATCTCTGTTGATGGAAGGGTGTTGAACCCTTTGATCCCGACGGGAGAGGCATCCCTGGAGTGTGAAGGCTCGGTGGAGCGGGAGCTGGAGCGGCTGCGTCTCTGATAGCGGTACCGGTAGCTGGGGATGCGGGTGATGGCGGAGGACTGGAGGTAGTCCGTGGCACGAGCGTTGGCACGCAGCTGTTTGTGCCGGTCTATGAACATGTGGACGGCCAGCACTCCCACCATCTCAGCTATAATGAAGGACAGGGCCCCAAAATAGAAGGACCAGCCATAGGAGTAGCTGTTCTTCTTGGAGTCACTCTTGGAAGGGTCTCCAGCATTGGCTGATATGTATACGATGATGCCAATTATATTACTCAGACCTGCCAGTCATCCGGCGGGGGAGAGAGAGGGAGATGTCAGGAGGGTCACACATTGCAGTGCTGGGGGCCATGGGGTTGAGCCCCTGCCCCTGGCGGGTGGGGATGGGGGGGCCCCCAGCCACCTGTCCCCTCCCGGTGGGCAGCTTTCCTTGGGAAACCCGGGCAAGACCCTCCTCGCATGCCTGCTGCATCCCTGGACTGCACTCCTGGCTGGTCCCTGAGAGATGCGGGATGTAGGGAAACCCTCTCCCTCCAGCACCTCCCAAGCAGCAGGAAGGCCCCTGCCTGCAGGGTGCTGCTGCCTGCCTCTGCCAGGCGAGCTAGCAGGATGGAGAGGCATCCTTGGGATGCTGCTTAGGACGCTGCTTTCACCCCGAATAAGGCTTTTCAGGGCTGGGAAACACATGCACACCTGGGCAACACCCCCCCCCCCACGGCACCCTGGAGCCCAACTTTACCTGCGGACACGAAGAAGATGCCGGCACTCAGGATGATGTTGTGTCGGGTTTTGTAGAACTCGCTGGCTGCAATGCAGAGTCCACCCATGAAAAGCAGAATCACACTCAGGATCGGGAAAATACTAGAGGCTCTAACAGCCCCTGTGGAGGAGAGAGGGAGAGGGGCAGAAAGAACAGCGCGGGTGTGAGAGAGAGGAAAAAGGAGCATGGAAATGGTGCCGGCACGAGGGGACAGGGGCACACGAGCGTGTTCCGTGGGTGGGGGTGAAGGGGAGAGATGGAGGGCAACATGTCGGGGGGTAGTAATTCAAGGAGGGATAAAGGTGTTGGGGGACGGAAGGAGGGAGAGAGAAACAAAGTGTGTCAGAAAAAGAGAGTGGTCCGAAGCAGCTCTCCTGTGCTCTGGCCGCTGCCGCGAAGCTGGTGGCCCGGCATGGGGAGACAGAGGGGGCTATGGGACCGGTGGCTGAGCTGGGAGCCTGCCCGTGCTGCCTGTCCCCCCCCACACTGTCTTTTCTGTCACTTTTGGGGGATCTACAGGCTGGAGGAGGAGCCCCAGCACCATCCAGCTTCTCCTCCTGCAAGATGCTGCTGCTCGAGCCCGCTCTTCAAAAAGCAGCAACCCAAATGCTTCCTGCAGAGCTGCTCAATCTCGAATCCTCCCGAAAGGGCACAAGCATCTCAAGGAGAGATTTTTTTTTTTTAATTTTTTAGAGCTGGGAAAGAGCTCCCGGTGCCGTGCACTGCTCTGCAGCTGCAGTGAGGACTGAGAAGCGACAGTCCCAGCCCTGTGCACCGAAACATGGGGCTTATCCTAGTGATTAAACAACTGGGCTCCTTCCAGAGCGCAGTGATGGGTTCGGATGTGTCAGCACCCACACACGCATGCTGTCCATCGGTCGATACGGGAAGAGCTCATCCAGCAGAGGGCAATGGCACAGATGCACGTATGTGCTCATATGCGCATGCAAAACATACCCCAAAGCTTCTGTGGGGACTCCCTCGTATTCAGGCAGCGAAAGGCCAGGGCTGTGCATACAGACGTCCACGCACGCAGGCATGCACGCACACACTGCTCGTGGGCTGTTCAGTGGGTACCAATGGTCTGCCTGAGTTGCCAATATTCCTATCGTCTAACTAGGAAAGCCTTCCCTCCTCCCTTCCCAAGAGAAAATAAGCTGTTAAAGTGTGAAGTGAAGCTTTGCTTGATAAAGAAAGGTATCAGACAGGCTGGTGCAAATTCTGCTTGTGGAGCAAAGATCTGGAAGGGGAGATGAAAGCTAATCCCTCCTTGACTGCAAGAATGAACCCTACTGAAGCAAGCGCAGGACTTTTTCCTAAGCTGGCAGAGACCATGCTTCGAAGACCCTGTTGGCATCAGGATCCAACCAGGCACAAGCAATCGGCTCTTTGAAGGGGGCCCTAGCCCACTGCCTGTGCGTGAGGAATGCCGAAGGCAGGGAGAAACCTCTCCTGCTTGCTTTCCAGTTCTGCCTGGCTGTATTTCAGGGAACAGGATAGTGATAATAACCATCTTAACAGCTTCTGGAAAGCAAGGCAGGATTTGACAATGCGAAGCTTAAATGGCAGTAAGCAAACATCAAGCAGCCACCCGCTGTTTAGAGGGTTTCTAGAGGGATGCTCAGTCAGTCCTGCAGCCTGGCCCTGACCACACCGGTTTTATCTGGGTCTTAATTCTGAAATTCACGTCTGTTGGGAGAACACAAAGTTGCTGACTGCCAAGCTGTGGGCGTCATGTGATGGGGGAGGACAGCAGCCTCACTCAGCTCCTGCTTTTTGCCCCTCAGGAGGACCATGCCAGCAAGAGAGGGGCAGAATTTCATCCAGTCTTACTGGGTCCAGAGCCTTTGGTCTAAAAAGAAGGGGACTCATGATGGTGTTCAGATGGTCCCTTGTATCATCTGTCTACTCTCTAACTCGGGTGTCTTCCAGCAAAGAAACACAGGGATGCTTCTTCTTCCTCTCTGACAACAGGCGCTTGATTTCAAAAATCCTAAGACACCTTATGCGGATAGCTGGCAGAAATAAAGTCTAAGCCCTTCTGGCCAGGCCATGGACACTGCCCCACAATCATCCTGGTCCCCTGAATGATGGAATCACCTAGTCTGATACTAATAAACAACTTCCTAGCTGTTCTTGCCAGTACTGCCAGGCATCACCCATGCAGAGTGCCCAGGGACTCCGGTTTGGCAGAAGTCCTGAGAAGAAGCTGTTCAGTGGGGTCCCCCTCCCGTCAGGTCTAAGCCAGCAGAAATCCCACTTCCCTCAGGAGTGACCCAAGTAGTCCTTTACTGACATGCCAAGTCCCTCTTTGAACCTGGTTCTTTCTTAAAAAGGGCTCTACCCTGGGGACACCATCAGGTCCTGATGTTGGGCCAATTTTTGTCTTAAGATCTTGTTCCCTCTGAGGGAACAGACCCATCCTTCTTGAGATGTTCGCTCCCTTCCCCCAACTCTCCTTTCTGAAGTGCAGCTGATGCTGCAAGCAGCTTCCTTGCTTCCAAACAACTCTGCAAGAGCTGGCTTGCCATCAGGGGCAGGCTGCACAGCCACTGTGCCAAACCGGACCAAACCCCACAGTCTTCAGCTCTGCCATTCAGGGGCCATGCAGCAATTAAGAGACCGATGCTGCAGAACGACATCTGAAAGAAGCAATCTCCCTGGGTTATTTACAATTTACAGTGGATGAAGAACTGTTTGAGAAACCAAGAGGAAGCAGCATAAGATCCGCTTCTTTTCACATACAAATGAGCTGCACAGAGCCTAAATTATCTCTCTCATCTCTGCCGCAGGGCTGGGTCTCTACATCTGGCTTGGAGCATGCCCGGATGATGAGGAGCTATTCTGGAAGACTCCCAGCCTTTGGAGATCTCTCATGCTTAACCTTGGGAGGTCAAAAGCTCTTATCCCAGAATTCTGAAGGGAGAAGATCTCTTCCCGTGATGTCAAAAAGTGTTGGGCTTGTGGAGGGAGGGTGGGATAGCAAGGTGGGGACCTAAGAGGAGTGATCCTTGTTCAACTGTGCTAAAGGAAGAGCAGGCTCCTGCTTCTGGGGCAAGTGGAAATGCTGACTTGTGATCGGGGAGGGCAACATGTCATGTGGATCTGCCCTGCTGGCCAGGCTACCTTCCCTGGCCCCATGTGCAAAGCGGTGCGAGCTTCACACGCATGTCCCAGGTTGGACTCGGAGCTCAGGTTAGGTTTCCATATGGAGATGCCATGTGCCTGGGGCACAGCACCTCTGCCAGAGGCCCTGGGTGAGCACCAGGTCTTTTCTTCAGAGTGTTCTGACTGTCCTTATTCCTGCTTCCCATTCCCATCAGTAAAATCACTAAAACCACCAAAGATCAGATCTGCAGCCTCTGTAGGCAAGTGGTGGTGTGGGAAAGGTGAAGACAGAAATAGGTGCTCCTCGGACACAGTCTAGCTAATTTCTTAAATCTGATGCAACTGGAGTATCAGGTAAAGAAATACAAATTTCCTCTGCTTTAGGAGGACACACACACACTGACACACACTCACACTGCCCGCAGCTAGCCCAGTCCTGACCTTATGGCCACCCAGCAGCTCTACAATGGATTTGAATTAAGGCTCTGGATTTATATCATAATTAATTGCCATTAATAAAAAATGTCACTGGTCGTTACTATGAGTTCAAAACTTGCACTGTGTCATGGGAGTGGAGCTGTTTTTTGGGGGTGATGAGGCTCTGGGGTTGCCTCCTCTGGCCCGCTGAGCCTCACAGGTCCCACTATCTCTACCACTCTACCTTCAGAAAGCAAAAGGCACCCGACGCTAGCACCTACGAGCCATTGCAAGGAGAAAAGCCTGCGGACTTACGGAGGAAATATTCTGCTGTATCGGCTTCATAATCTGCATCCTCGGGGAAGTGATCGATTTGCTTACATAGACCTTTAAAATTCCCTAGGGAACAAGAGAAAAAAAAGAACAAATGAGAACACCACAACCTGCCTCGCAGGAACAGCTGCCCTCTGCGTTGCCCTTTGTGCCCACCCTGCCTTCCTCCCAGGCAGCACTCCCCCATGGATGGATGCCCATTAAATGCCCAGATACTCGCACACTCATGCCTGCATCTCCCTCTTATTTGCACAGGAACATGGGATTTGCCGTCTGGATCCAGCCTGATGCCCACCTAGCCCAGCGCTCCTCGCTCAACGGCGGAGAGCACCAGAGGCTTTGGCGAGAAGGTATGACTCCCGCCGCAGGTGGACAGGAGAGCACTGCCTGCCTCTGAGGGCGGTGGGGTGGGAAGAGGAGCCAGAGATTGGATCACGCTGCGAAGCACAAGGGTCAGGTTCCCTTCCCTTAGCATCAGCCGGCATAACTGTGGGTGGCTGTGTTTCACCTGGCGTGGCCTCGGTGCATCCCAGCAGTGCTGTGGACGGTGGGGTGATAGGTTTGGGTGGAAAAGCATTTGTTTCTCTCAGCTGTGGATTTGCTGCCTATTCATTTCATGGGCAGGTTACATCCTGTTGTTCTGGTGTGGTATGAGAAGAACAAAAGTGCTTAATCTCCTTTCTCCGTATGACTGCTTGTTTTTGCATACCTTTATCAGGACTCCTCTTGTGTCCTCTCATAGACCAAGGCTACAAGAAGCTTGGTGCAAGAATATGTATGCAACTCAGCAGCAAAACACCCTTTGCACTGGGGGAGTAAAATCTTTTGCCATAAGTGAGGGAACCTGGGCTGGTCACCCTCAGTTTCATCAGGCTGGTTTATGTACAGGGCCCTCTGCTAGCTTTAGTCATGGGGCACCCTTTTTCACACGCTGCACGACCAGCAAAGCCATCCCAGCAGGGGGCCAGCAACATCTTCCCAGTCTTTTGTCATCTGGGATGTCTACCAGGCTCCTATTTTCATCATTCATGTCTGTCTCCTCTTGAAATCAGGAATACCACTCCAGAGAGGTAATCCTCAAGCCACATCATCAGCATGACTACTGGTTGACTAGTATCTCAAAGGATCAGCTTGTTCATGCTTGCACAGGGGTGACCATGTGGAAGGCAATTTCATTATACCTCCCAGGGTTCCCCCAACCTTTTTCTCCCACCTTCCCTTATATTTCTTTCTGGACTCTTGCACTGGCTGGCCGTTAACACAGAAATGATGGACATAATCTCTCCAGAAAGGAGGAATGCAGTACCCGCATGAGCTGCATGGATAGGCATGGTGATCCCAGCCCCCTCACCAGAGGTCAGCCACCAAAGTGGCTCAGGCTGACTGGTCCCTCAGGAGAAGAGTTTGGACCCCAAGTCTGGAAAGTGACAAATGCTGTGGCAACCTGGGAAAGTCGCCTGCCACCCTGGCCCTGAGCCCAGCTGCTGAACCAGCTGGGTGTGCAGAGCAAGAGGACAATGAAGCCACCACACTTCTAGTTGTTGCCTCTGGGAAGGGTTGCTTGTGAGGAGCCCAGAGCTCTTCCAGGCCGACCCTGCCCAGGCTGAGACTTGCAGGGACCATGTCAGGTCCCTGGATCATGTCTTGGAAGGTTTATTTCACATGAATTACAATAATCTTTCAGGTATTTGGGAATAGCTGGAAGAAGGACCAAGCTCAAAGGATTCCCCCTGAGTTTCTTCTTGAGGCCAAGCCTTACTGGAAGCAAGGTTTGGGATGCTTTGGGAGGAAGTGCTGAGCAAATAGCTGTAGAAGGCAGGTAGATGGGTTCCTCTAGGTCAGCCTCCAAGCTTGGCTTCTGCATCCAGTCAACTTGTGTCTGATGCTTCTGAGAAACCTATTGCCTTTAACTACTAGTTCAAAGAATGTCCATGAAGGGGCTAGAGACAGCAGAGGAGAGTATGTGTGCATGTAAGAGGTAAGTAATAGGAGAAGAAAGTAGGAACAAAGCTTCCCCATGTACCTCTGAAGTGTTATTCCCACACTGAAACTGTGGGTTATGAAAGGAGGTTGTTAATTACTCATCCCCAATCCAGTTACCTCGTTCAAGAAGTGTCTGCTTCTCAGCCATGGCTCTTCTGGAGGGAAAACTTCATAGCCAAGCAAATTCCCTTGCCACTCTCCCACCCTGCTACTTGCCCGCTTAAATGCCTGTGAGGAAGGCAGATACAGCACGAAGGGCATCCTTTCCCTTGCCCCTGACTGCCTGGGGCCATCTGCCCATGACAGACGAGCAGCTCATCACCCTGGTCCTTTGGCTGTGGTCACTGCTGTACAGTGCACGTGAACGCTGCCACTCTCCGAGGCACCGGGGAAGTCTCCAGCCTCAGATTTCAGCTCCTTGCCCATCAGATCCCGAACACTGAGTGCCGCCTGCCCGTGCACGCTGGGGGAGCACAGGCAAGGCTCCCGGCGCACAACCAGAGCCCCCCGGCTGGAATCAGCCAGGGCTGCATCTGGAAACCCACTCACTCTGTGCCACGCATTCCCTGCTTCCTCTCTTCTTCCTCTCCCCCACTCCGTTTCTCGCTGTATTTGAACCTGATTAATTCCTACGTGAAGAATCAAGCGGCTTGGGAAAGATGCTGCATCTTCCACAGGGCGCCTTTCATACCGGCTTGTGTGGGACAGCTAGTCAGAGGTTCGGCCGCTTGGGCAGGGTGAGGGGACATGCAGGCTCCATGAAAATCTGCTCCTGGTGCTGAGTGCCCAAAAGGCCTTGCTGATCTGGCTCAGCAGGGTGCCTGGCCACTGGCATGTCCAGCCTTGGCTTGCTTAAAATGCTGTGGCGTTGAGGAGCTGCCCTTCACCCCAGGCTGATACGCCGCGGCAGGCTGATCCCCCTCCCGGGCTCAACCCCGTCGGGGGTCGTCAGAGCAGGCTGGGCCGCGCTGGTCCCACGTCAGCCCCTGCTTTGTCTGTGCTCAGGGCAGAGCGGCGTGACTCTGGGTGCCGACTATTCGCCTGCGCTACCACACCCTCTCCTCCAACGCCTCCTGGCTCCTCTGGGCGATGGGTGGGGAAAGGATGCCGAATTTAGGTCATTAATGCACTAACTGGGAATATAAGAGAACAAGATTCAGTTTTGCTCTGCCACGGGCCTGCTGCTAAAACCCCTTCTTCTCTCTGCCGTAGACTCCCACCCTGTAAAACAGGGGTGACGGCGCTCGCTGCCCCGTGCGGTGCGGGGACGTGTATGGGAGGGGATGGTGTGGGCGCGCCGGTGCCAGCGGCTGTGGCAGCGCACGGGGCGGGTGAGTGACGGATGGCGGCGGTTCAGAAACCCGCTCGGCGCGGGGAAGGCCTCGATGTCGCTTCTTGCACCAAGGTCACCCGGAGATTCTCCGACGGACGTCCGTGGCCTGCTGGGAGGGTGCAGCAGCCGCCCTGGCACCCGCGCTGGTGGAAGTGCCGCGGCTGCCGGCGGGGAGGGGGATGGAGCCGCTCAGCGGCGCTGCCGAGATCTGACACACCAGCCTTTTCCCGTGCTGCGCGTGCGGTTTGCGGAGCTGGGGAGGGAAGAGCCACGTGCCACCCTACAGTTAATACTCCCGAAGGCCTGAGCAAGAGCAAACCATTGCTTGGGAGGGTGTGCAGGTCTCTGGGACCCCCTCAAGGGAGTAACAGCAATGTCTTCCCTGTACTTGAGTCCCTTTGCCCTTCGCACTCTTCCCGACTTGAGCTATCTCATGCTGCAAACCCTGAAACAGGCAGGCGTTGAGTGCTCAGCCTTCTCCCGCATGCCTCGCTCAGAAGCTGAAGCCACAGGCTTCCACCTCCTCCCTGCAGCTCTCCCAGCACCATTCGGGCTCTCCCCTCATCCTCTTTCCCGTGCTCACCCACCAGATCTTCCTCCTGTTTCTGTGTCTCTCTCATTCATCGCAGCCGCCTCCGTCTTCCCGGCCTATCGGTGCGGGCATCCATCGAGCAGGCTGCTTTGGGATGTGCAGGCTGCAAAGGAAGCGGGGAGGAGCTCTGCCTTGTTTCAGGACGGAACGGCTGGGGACACCCAGGTCCGTGGAAAGTCGCAGAGAAGCCCCCAAGTTCCTGAGTGTTACCGGGAGTCCTTTGATGAGATCTCCACCGTTTGCTGGAGGAGCTAGGACTGGTGCAACAGGCTCCCCCCACAGCGCCTGGACCAGGACAGAAGTTGCCCAGCTGGGGCATTAAGAGCAGAGACAACCTGCCATACTGCCAAGAGGTCTGAATGTCCAAGATGAATGAAAACCAGCGCTAACTGTGCATTCAGCCCTCAGACAGACCTCCTCCAATGCGGCCGGGTCATCGTTTCGGTACATGCTGTCTATCCAGGACAGCTGGCAGCCGTCAGCTCTGCTGCAGCAGGAGTCAGATGGAGTTACCCCCAGTGAGAACCTGGCTTAGTATTGTTGGTGATACGGTTTATTTTTGTGCCGCTTTGTGCAGCCCTGTCTCTTTTAGAAGTCTCGCTTGCCTGCAGAGTGCAATCCATTGCAAAATAGCAAGTTCTGGAGAACGAAAAGCTACTCCCTTCCTGCAGGGTAGAAACACTTTTAAATGGTCAGGACTACATCTGAAAACTGGGAGCCAGAGGCAGGGGAAAAGACGTCCAAAAGGAGAGAAGCAGACAAAGAGGGATGAGAACAGAAAGACCTGTTTTCCCAGAATGATTTGTGATACTTCCATTTATGGAAAAAAGCAATCCACTGAAAGCTTTCCTTCAGTCTCACTCTCTAATTTAGCAGAGGTTTTGGCATGATGGCTTCTAGAGAAATAAATAAAGGGAGCTGGATATAGCTGTTTTCTCTAAAAGCTCAGAAAGATGGCTTGGTGTTGGCCAAGGATTCAGTACCTCTTTCTGCCACATGCTCCTGGTATCATTTTAGGCAAGTCACTTAACCCCCTCTTCTGTCACTCAGTAACAGTATTTCCCTGCCTCAGGGAAATAGCTTGAGGATATTTCTATTAAAAATATGAAAGTTCTCAGACACTGGATTGTTTGGGCCAGATAATTCTCCCCACCTTCCAGTTCAAACATAACATGCTCATCTTTGATGTGACTTTCTCCCAGATAAAGGCGAAGGCTGCGCACATGTGAAAGCTCTCCCAAATTCACACTTGTGATTCCTGCCTTAGAAGTAACCTTCGTTGCAGATCAAACCGATATTTGCTACCTATCCATGAAAGAAATGAGAGAAACGGCACGTGAAGGGCGGGTAGTCAGACACGAACACAAACACAAACATTTCTTTCTGCGCCAGGACCCTGTTTTTGAGCGGAGTCTGTTTGGTACCAGGTGGTGAAGTGGGGCTCAGAGCCAGCCTCTGGGCTGGGAAGACAAATTCCACAGCTATGTGGCAAACTGTTGGCATGTCTTTCTTACATGTATTGGCAAAGGACTTTCCACACCAGGAGAGGAGGTCCGCCGTCCCTGTCAAAAAATGACACTAGTGACACTGAACTGTTAATGCCCAACCTGACATGACTTCAAGTGGAAGGAGTGAGGTTTCATGAAGCGCCAAGGGAAGCACAGGAAAAGCCCTTTGAAGGCATTTTTATTGCTCTCCACCCTTCCAAGAACGAAGGACTCGAGAGCACTCATGGTTTTGGGGGATCTGGAGCTGACAAAGAGCACAGTGGCAGGGAGCAGAGACAGTGCTCGCGGGCATCTGCTTTTACCCACCTGTGCTGACGTGCCCAAAAGAAAGGCTGGCTTTTTAAAAGAGCTCATTATCCCTCTTGGGGAATCTCTCCGTAGATAGCACCTTACAAAAATTAGGCCATCTTTTCACGTGCCTCAGTACGCATTTAAAGGCCTCGGTTACGAGGGTGGAGGGTTATACCAGCAAACGTAGCCACTGTGCCTCAAGGGGTGGTCATTTTGGGGCTTGAGCAGGCGCAGCTCTAGCCGCTCTGACCCTGCACAGCGGCAGGCGATGCTGTGCTGGTGGCAACGCCTTTTGACTCAGGCGTGTAATTTTAATACCAAAGAGCCCACAGCTCTCCTTAGGGACAGAGGAACTTTCCACTACAAGGTGAAGCTCAGTGGGGCAGCAAATGGGGTCTGCAGGGGTGAGCCTGGGACAATAGCAGAGACCCCATGGGAGCAAAGGACCGTCAGAAATCTCGCCATCTTCCCATCCAAATGCAAAGCACCTGCTTTGATGTGGTCTTCTCCGGCATAAAACATAAACATGAAGCAATGCATATGTTAAAAAAAAACCAACCAAAACCCTAGCAACGTAACCAGTATGTTGCATACATAATTCTCTCCCTGGGGAGAGGATAAAAGAACAAACCACATGTGACTGATATCAAGCCCCATCATTTAATATGCCACTGGAAATCATTCAGATATTGTAGTGAAGAAGCCTGTAAAAGAACTGGTGCAAAATAGAAATTGATCTTACAGTTATGAAGGAATATCCCCCCTGCCTACAAGGTAGATCCATTATACCAACTCTCCTCACCTTACTATTAATAATCATGTTTATTACAGCTGTTTCCAAGGATCAGCTGATACAGGAAGTTTACTGCAGTAAAAATGGTACAAACACTGCCTTACAGACCATTGCTGCCTCGGTGACCATAAAGGAAGGGGTATATCACGGTGCATTAGCAACGACCAAAGCTACAGCGGTAAAATGTCCTGATAATACCAGTTCTGGGGAGAGGAGTTTAATCAGGAGGTGGTTAATAAGTAGAAAAAGAAACGCAGACATAGATGGGCAGGGGAGAAAAAAGTGGGAGAAGCCAGTATGGGGGAGCACTAAGGAGGAGATGACGAGGTGGAAGGAGAGAGGTAGAGTGATTGGCCACCGAGCAGTGGGGATGGAAGTCCCATCCAAGCCAATACCAGGCTCCTGTTCTGCCTTTTTCAGCTCTTACTCCTCGCTTGCTCTCTGCAGCCCTCCCTGACTGTCACCTGGTGAAGGAGAGAGGGCTAAGGACAGAAGCAAACACCATGCGTGCTGCTGGAGGTGGTTTGGGTCCCCCCGCCAGAGCCTCAGCGGTGTGGGAGTGCAGAAGAGCCCCATGGCGTCCCGGCATCACCGGCGCGGTCCCCCCGCGGTGCTCGGCCGTACTGGCGCTGCAGCCGCCCCGGCGGGACGGGCATCGCACTGCATCACGGCCGGACCCTGCGCCTGCTCCCTGCCTGGAATCGCTTGGCATTTTTCTCGGAGGCGGCCGCTTCCTCGCCTTCCCACCCCGCTCCGTAACGCTGCTGTGTGCCGCGGCGTAGCCGGTGATAGACTCTGCCTCGGCGCTGGCTACCGCTCTTCCTTGTACGTGGGTGGAGATGCAGCGGTAGCAAAACCTATTATTAAGAATATATGAAGATTTCCATTTATAAACTCCCTCTTTTTACAGGGTTGTGACTTTCAGAAATATCCTCACTGTGGTTTGAAATTTCCTGTGCTTTGTCACAGGCAGAGAGTGAGATCGGCTGGCAGAACTGGGCAACGGCTCTTGAAGGCTTTTTGGTGCAAAAGCAAATCCATCACGTTTGAGCTTTACAAGCTGAAACATTGCGGGTGGCTGGTTTTCAGGGACTGCTAGACATCTGTCCAAGTTACAAATGGAAAACCTCAACACAGCAATAATAAAAATCATTCCAAAAAAATCCTTTTTGCATACATCCAGTACAAACATCTCCCCTGGTAAACAATTTCCTCTATTTTCTACACTTTGCCAGGATCAAACCTGAGCTGAATTTCTTCTGAAAACAGTACTAAACACAACAGTGTATTAAGCTCATGTAAATCACCTAAAGCTGTGGATAACTTTGCTCCTCTTAATGTTGTATTTCTTGTGTTTCCCTGCTGTGCTGGCATTCTGAAATTGAAAATGGTTTTATATATACATATATAACAAATGCATGTTATGATTTCATATATATGTCAATGAAATAATTTGGGTTTTTTTCTAATGGACATTTTCCTGTGTGATTCAGTGAATGTGTAAAGCATTGACAATATTTCTGATTCCTCAGCAGAGAGGTTAGAAAATATTTCTCCAGTTGTTAGAGTGACTAGTGTCACAGAGTTTTCAAGGTGTATCAGCTGAGTGAGTAAAAGCTATTGCCTTTGCTTTCCAAAAAGAGGCAGAACTGGTCTTTAAACGAGCTGGGAACCAGGAAAAGAAATGAGGAAAGGGTTTGTAAAGAGTTGTGTTCAGATTCTGTAGCATGATGTTGGGTTTTAAACTCCAGGAGCACCACCTAAGTGCTGGAGCTGCTGGGGTGGAGAATGGAAAACTGAAGGCCAAAGCTGATCAGGACATGGAGAGAAGTCCAAGCAAAACAGAAAGGGCAAGTGAAAGAAATCAAGATATTACAGAGGATTTTTAAAAAAAAAAAATCTGGCAATTTGTAGCAAGAACATTTGCGTGCGTGTGTAACAAGTCAAATGTGACAGTACAACTGTGAGCCGAGTGACAAGAAGGGTGATGCAATTATCTGCAGTGAGAGAGAAATGATGTGCATAAGGTGTGGGAGGAGAGGAGATGCTCCATAGCTACCACAGGCAATCCTGATCCACGGCTGCACGTCTAGATGTCAGAGGAAGGGAGATACTAATGTAAGCCTGGAGGGAAAGGGGTGGATGGGATGAAGCGAGTATTTAAGAGCTGTTGCTTCTCTTTTCTTTTTTTTCTTTTCCTCTATCATGGCAATAACATTGTAACTAGGACAGGTTTTGCATATAGGGTTACAACATCAAACTCGCAGAAATCAAAGTACATAAACAACATCTTAGCCGGATGAGGACGTAAGGACTGAACCACCTCTAACTTGAACTCAAAGACCCAGAGCTCAGGTAGGTCAGTCTCTCCCCACAAGTACACAGAGGGAGTCTATGGGCCAGAAAATTTATAATTCAGCTCATCCTATCGGGTTCCATTTTTCTTCTCAGATATAACTGTGTGGCTGGTCTGTGAGTGTGCATCAGAGGACAGAGCCAGGCTCACCTCGTACAGTCGGTCGTGTTTTGGGTCAGCGGTGAGAGTATAACTCTAAGGGTAATTGGAAGTTACCGTGCACAGGCACGGATTTACCAGGCAAGAAAGAGGGAAAACCAGCCCTCCTTACACCGTGAAAAGTGGCCTGCACAGCGTGAGACACAACCACGAGCTGCACAGGTTTACATGCGAGCTGAGCCCCTGCCCCAGTGGGAACTTGGGCTTGGCTATTCCCAAACTCCAGATCCTGAATCTTGCAATTGAAATGCTGTGTTCACAAGGCTTTTTGAACGCAATTTCCTTAGTAATTTTTAAATTAAAGGAGGAGAAAAGGCAATTCAAACCTTTCATCTCCAACTCCACACTGCATTTGTCTCTGACATATCCAGCCGGATCTATAGGGAGACGCTGTCCTCAGTTAAACTAGTGTAAATCTAGTGTGACTCTGAGCTGCTCCTTCAGCAGATGTGGTCACAACCAAGAGAGGAATTAGGCTTGCAGCTGGTAATTAGCTTATGAAGTATGTGGTGTGCTTTAGGGTCCTTCAGGATGCAAAGTGCTATATAAAAATTATTATTAGTTATTAGTAATAAAAATACCCGAGAACCCCAGGGAAATAATCCAAAGAAGGGAGCGAGTCAATGACAGAGGCAGCTTTCAATCCATCCTCCCTCTTCTGTGCCACTTAAGCTCTCCTCCCTCTTCCCCTCCAGGGCTCAGACACATGGAGGAGGGGAGAGACCCCCATCGCACGTGTTTAGTGATTTGGCAGTCTCAGCAAGTCTCCTGTGTTCTCCCACACAACATTTTCAGCCTGCAGTAGGAACTGTCAAATCTGTAACATAATTGACAGCCAACAATAGAAATTTTGGGGAATAGCAGGGCGCGGGAGTTCTTCACCTTGCTTCCCATGGGAAAACTGCAACCCTGCCCCGGTGGTCCGCTGGGCCCTTCCTCTCATTGCCCTCCCTGCCTCTGGGGAAAGGACTGGCACGTAGGCACCTGATTGCTGGGTGAGAACTGGGGGTCCAGCCGCCATTGCCTGAGTTGGGGTGAGCAGCTCCACTGGGGATGCACAACCTGTTCTGGCTCTTCCAGCCCAGCAGATGAATGTGAAGTTTATTTTAGGCGAGGAAATAGAACAAGGGAAGGGCTGGGTTTTCTCTAGCACTTTTTATACCCCAGGGAACCCAAAGCCCTTCATGCAACACTGAGAAAGCTCCCCCAGCACAGCGGCTCCGCAGACGGGCATGGCAGCCATTACGCGCTCGCTGAGCCCGCACACGCTTGCCCTGGGAGAGCGGAGGCGGCTTTACCCAGGCGGGGAATACTGGTTATCCCTTACTCCGTTCAGAAAGCACGCTGGGATTTTTTGCTGTCCCTTCAGGCAGCCCACCAGAGATGGCCAGGAGGGAACCGGGCACAGGATTTCCTTGGCAGAAAGCCCTGCTGACTGCAGCACTTCCAGCTGAGCGGCAGCGTGCAGGGACGTGCACGCGTGGAGCTTTTCTGCCCTGTGCCCTTTATGCCCTGAAATGCTCCACCTTACGAAAATTAAACCCTCGAGGAAGAGATCAGGACTTCCTAACTTTGCGATTTCCTCTGGCAGCCGCTGCGTCTCAGCCCTGGTCTTTTGGGAGGAGTCCGGCTCAGAGCAGCTCCCCAGCCGGACCAGAGCTACCTGGTGCTGTTCTCTGGGGAGCACCCGGGGGTGAGGGGAACGTGAGTGTGCCGAACCCCTTTAGGATGCTCACCCCTGGTAAGTCCACTCCTGAGCTGGTCCTCACTCACAAAATGATCCAAAACCTCCCAAATGCTTCTAAAACAGTAAGGGTAAGAAACCGGAGGGAAGACCGGGCAGGAATAGCGGAGGGCTGGCCTGACGCACAGCAAGCTCCTTCTTACAGGCAGCTGGGGAGGAAGCCGCTGGTGTCCCCAGCTGCCCCAGAAAGGGGAGCTCGCTGCCCTGGCAGTGTCCCCAGCGTGGGCACAGCCCCCATTGCAGCCCTTTCCCAATCGGCCTGAACGCTGAGCCCAAACGTGGTTTAATATTGTTTCTTGCATTTCCCAGCTATGCTGGGATTCGGGATTCGAAGAGCTGTGTGGGTTGCATGTATGGGTCCTAAACAATTTTAGGCTCCTAATTCCCTGGGATTGTTTTGGTGCAATCGCTGGTGGGGCAAATATCCGGAGTAATAACTGGACTGGTCTGTGAAAGCTGCAGGAAAGCAAGTGCCCTCTGCGCTAAAAGAGCCGGGACACAGAGTTTGCTTTGTTACACATGAAACAAACATCATGCTTATTTTTGACTTGGGTCGCTGGAGTTCAGCAAGTGTTGGTAAATACGGCCTGTATCTCACAGGGCTGAACAGAGTAGCTGCGAGTCTGATCAAATTGCGTTAGCACAGCTATGCTGTGGCTCTCAATGTCTCCAGACGAGCTGCTGCTGTTCCAACTTGCTGCTTTACTCATAATCCACATCAAACATTGGGTGTTAAAGTAGATATTGTACAGATTTCATTTTAGGTCCCTTTTTATGCAGCTGAGCAAAAAAAAGAAATGCCAAGCCTTGCAAGTGGTGTTAGCTTTTAGAGGCTGCTATTAGAGCATTAATAATTTCATTATTGTTATTTCCTCTGGGTTGCGCGTACCCCAGTGATTTACAAGGAAACAAAGTGACTTGTCCCTTTCCTGAAGCTCTTACAACAAAAGTTAGACTTAAGCACAGCACTGGGCTTATTTAACAGGCAAACAGTGCCAGCAGGGTGTTTGGAAGACGGAGGTTTATAGCAGCACAGGATCATGAGGCATTTACGGTTGTGTGCGCGTGTGTATCCCGTTAGTTTATGCTGGCTTTTAAAAAGAAAGCTGTGGAGGGGAAGATTGTTCAAGATTTAGGGACGATGCCTGCAAGAAAGGCGAGCGGAGGTCAGCGAGGGAAGGATAATTTCGAAAGGGGAGGTTGAAGGGAAGGCTGCAAAGGAGGAGTGTGAAACTACCTGTGGCACAGCCAGAGAAGGCGCACGGGGGAGCCGGGACTGCTGCTCGGTCATAATAGCCCCTTTGAAGCTTGACTGCAAGCCGTGCTGCTGCACCAATATTTTTTCATCCACTGAGCAGGCTAATTTATTGCAGAGGAGTCTGTAGGTGTGAGCTATGTGCTAGGGCTAATCTCTGAAGCGTTTTCAGCTACTCTACACATAACATTACTCTTGCGTCCTGGGGAGGAGGCCATTCATAATGGGATAAAATTTACTCACAATACTAGGCTAGGGAATATTATTTCTAATGTGATCTGGTCCAGTTACACTCAGTTAAGAAACCTGAAAGGCCGTTTCAGGGTTTTGAATCATGTCCAAGCCAGGTACCAAGCCACCTTCTGTGACCAGGATTGTATTACCTGGAGACATGCCCATCAGAGCTTCTTACACCAAACCGTACCTCCCCGCCTACCCCACTCGTGGAGTAACATAGGTTTCAGAACTGAAACTTCCCTGCTTTAAAGTCTGTGAAACAAGAACTTGTCTCCTAAAGACTGCCAAAACTCAAACTCCTTCTAGATTTGCCCACTTTTCCTTGGAAAAAATTACCAGTTCTCTACTGGAATCACTGGTCTGAAATTCCAGCCCCTTCCTCAGTTTCTAATTTACTGCTGTAGCTACAGTATGGGGAAAATGTTGTGCTGCACCTTAGATCTTAACCTCATTATCTTACCTTTGACCTGGAGTTACCAGTCAGGAAACGTGCCAAGATCAAAAAATGGCAGCCTTTCACCCTCACTGCGTGTTTGTCTCTCCATGAGTAAATCCCTTTTTTTGCCCATGCTACAGCCACTGCTGAAAGTCTTTCTCTCTTGAAGGGTTTTTTAATGAAAATTTCAACCTCATGTCAACCTTACACATGAGATTCAGTCTATGCATTAGTCTCTGGTTCAAACTGTCTCTCCTGGAGCCACTTTTAGTGAACACCAAAACGAGTTTTGTCCAAGCTAGAACCAAAACCACATGGATTTTCCTTCCATTTCCTCTGTGACCTGACATAACAAATGCATCGTGTAAATGCCTCTACAGGGCTGCTCTCCATTCCTGCTGAAGGGCTCCCCTTTTCCTGAAGTGCACTTCACGGCGTGCTGTGGAGCAGAGGCGGTTAATACATCGGAGCAAGAATGAATGACTTTGCCTAACCACCGGGATCCTGTAACAAGCCTAGCACTCGGAGATTCCCCTGTGGGGGGGAGAAGGGAGAGCATTTCTTGACTAGCTGGAAGCCCTGTGTACAGAGCACCTGTGGAGACTGGCAGGGAAAGTGAGCGAGCTGGGGCTGGATGCCTTCCAAGCATCAGAACAAAACTGAGTCTTTCAGTGAAGGATGCTAAATTTTGACAATGGGAAAGAAACATAGACAAAGGGTGAGTGGGAGGGGAAAGCGTTTCCCTGCTAATGCTGTCTGCTCACAGCGTTAAGCATTATTATGTATTTCCACATGCCATCATGTGTGCACAGCGTTTTACTGGGAGCTAAAAAGGCAGAATCTTGCCCCCAGGATTTCACAGTACAAAGACCCCAGTCTTTGGGGCACTACCAAGTGAGGATGCTCAGCTCTTACGAAGATGCTCTCGGCAGCCGTTAGGCAGCAGCTACGAGGCCTGGACCCTGCTTCTGGTGAGGTCAGTGGGAAAACGGTGGGGAGAAGATCAGGACTGAGACGTGCAGGCTGGACTGAGGCAAGGAAGTGCCTGAGAAAGGTCACAAGCTGAGCTATGGCATGTTCATGGCTTGTTTGCTCCCAGCTTTGGCCGGGTATCTCTGAATCATTCCTCATTCTAAAGATGTAATATAGTAAACAAAGTTAATAGTCAGAAGGGTCAAAGCTGGCCAAAGGCGTAGGAGAAGTGGAAGTCGTTAACGCAGGAAGACTAGCTACAGTAAACGAGTCCTGAGGGCAGGCACGAGGGAGGTGAATAAGGTTGTGCGGTGAAAGGAGGGAAGAGGACAGGAGGAGAGAAGGAGCAGAGCCATTGCTGCAGGGAGGTGGAGCGGGGCTGGGGAGGGGGAGATGTGCTGAGTGAGCACCAAGTAGGGTGGGAGAGGAAAGAGGGAACAAGCTCTGACAGAGCCACGTGAGGCCTTGAAGATGAAATGAGGAACTGAACTTTGATGTAGAAGGAGACTGGAAGTCGGCATGGGGATTCGAGAAGAGACTCTGACACAAGTGGAACAGCAGGTAAGGAAAAGATAATGTAGCTGCTGCACGCTGCATGTTTTAGTGTGAGTATTAAGCCTCTCCTATAGTCCTGCTGGGCGTCTTCGCCTCTGAGAATTGAGTGGGTTTGTGCTTTCGTGATCTGGTCTAAACAGCTTGGTAAATCATTGTCTCTATATTGCTTTTGCCTAATCAATCAGCCACACATCAGGAGTGTTAATTTGTAAGAGGAGGCAGTTGCAGGGAGAGGGCTGTCTGTGGGCAGGGGCATGGGTGCCATCACAGCAGCAGAACAACATGACACTGAGGGGCTGAGGACCTCCCGTCCCGGCCCACAGGCTGTAGGGTGCCGAGCATTTCTACAGAGAGGAAAGCAGTGGGATCGCCTCCAACCTCAGGACCTCCCCAAAAGGTGACCAAGGGGATAATCCCAGCACTAGAGCACTTCCAACACTCCGCAGATTCCCAGGGAGATCAATAGCACTGTCTCTGTTGTTTATTGCAGCTTCCCTAGATCATGTACTGACGAGGGTAGATCCTGCAGGACAGAACTGCCAGCACGAGCAAGAAACATTCCTGTTCCTGTGGCTCCCTCCCACAAGAAGCCCCATCTTCCACCTTTGAAACTCTGAGAAGATCCTATGCCTTTTTATTTTTTTAAAACAGCTCATCTCTCCTTTCGCTCCTGAAGCAATTTGCTGCATGTGAATTTCTTCTATTTTCTTATCTTCCATGATCTTCCAGACTTCTTACAGTCTTTGCTTTATTACTCCAACTGGGCAACTCTTTCTTCACGCTGCCCCTTCCTCTTTCTTCTCCTTCCTTCCCAACTATTGGCATGCAGTTTCTCACCTTCAGCTTCCTGATCTCTGAGACTCTGTCCTAATAAGCCACACTTTTCCCTACCTACCCAGTGCTGCCTTGCTTAATTTGCACCAATCCTTGTTGCCTCTTCATGTCAGCATTACATTAAACCTTTGATTCCCTTCAAGCATTCTCCCTATATGCTTTTTAGCGCTCATCTGCAGTTTGACTGGCTCCCTCCTTTCCTCTCTCAATCCATTATGGCAATACCTGCAGCGCTGTGTTAGTCTCCATTTGTGTTCAACACCATCTGCAAAAACCAAAGCCAAACCCAAACAAAATCCATCACTTCAAGATCTTCTTCAGGATACTTTGTCCAATCTCTGATTCTCAGTCATTTGGGTTACACTTTCAGAAACAACAGTATGAGTCCCTCCTCCATATCTAGGAGGAGACTTAGGGCAGTTTATTACTGATGGTCTTGTTCCTATTCCTTCTTTGTTTCTCAAGCTGCTATTAGCCCTTCGTCCCTGTTTCTCTGACACTGGTATTCTTCCCAGCATACCCACATTGTGCTCACCTCCTAGCCCTTTCCCAGACAAGTACAATATACTTTTTTCATCTTTCAGTCACAGATAGACCTGATTTATCTCACTTAGACTTAACACCCCCCTTTCCTGAGCCTTTCTCATGCCTCTCCTCCTACTCTCTTTGCAGCCCTGGAAACATCTGACATAATTCAGTCGCTCAAGAAAACAACTACTTCTCTTGACCCTGGTACCTCTCATCATTTAGGCCTATCTCCTTACTCCGTCTTTTTATTTTACTCCTGTTTCCAGTAATTCCTTAGCCTCTGGTGCTCTGCTCAGCTCTTTGAAAATAAGCCATTATCTGCTGTATCCTCAGGCTCCTCCACCGACACCGCTGTTCCATTTAACAAGCACCCAGAGCCTCCTTATTCTTCATAGAGTGCCTAAGAGAGTCACTCCCTCTTATCTCTCCTACATGACTGTCCTCATCCATTTTTGCTGTAGGTTCATGCAGACCGTGGTGCAGAAATCTAATGATCTCCTTTCTGCTAATGATGCCTTGTCCCATTTCTTTTTTGCCTCGTGGCAGCCTTGTGAAATGGTTGCCCACTCCATCCATCTCGGGGTATTCATTGCGATGAAGGTACTCTGGTTTCTTAGCAACTGCTCAACTTTCAAGCAGTTCTTCGGACAGGGATGCCTCTTCTGTGCTGGGATACCTTCTCTGGGGATAAATGATCCTTTAAATCTTTTTCTAATAAAAATTATAATCATACTTAACATTCATACTGCTTTTCATGCATAGAGCTCAAAGCATTTTGCAAAATCAGTAAGCATCATTTTCTCCATTGTAGAGATGGAAAAGCTGAGTCACAGGGATATTCGGGCCAATATTTTCATGTATTCATTCATTTTATGCATCTTCATTTCTGGGAACCCAGTCTGAAATAACTTAACCTAATTGCTCTGCCGTAGGACTTGAAAGGGAGCAGTAGGCCTTCAGCACCTTTGAACCATACAGCATAGAATGGTAGGTGTAAAATATCTCAGATGAGGCACTGAGAAATGAGTACCTATGAAAATGTAGTTGTATACCATCTGATCAAGACTAGGTTACTTCTGGCATCAGAGCCAGAGACCTCCATTCACGAGGGTACTGCTGCTTCCCGGTCTTCTTTCTGCCTTAAGTGGTGGAGAGATGTGATGGTGCAAAGCATCAGGGTATTTTAGAAGTTTCAGAATAAAATACTGTGACATATCCATACCTCCTCAGTTGTTTTTTTCTGTGAGGAAGAGAGAAAACAGCCCTGCCCTAAGAAGAACTAGTGGTCTAGCAACTAGGCTTAATATTGAAATGGTGGAAACTGGTTCAAAATGATTCTTCTCACCCAGCAAAACTGCACCCTGGATTTCCTATATTTTAGAGTTAATTAATTATTTGGCTCTTCTGAGTGACTCTTCTCTTTTTCTCCTTATGACTAGTGATCCCATCTCAGATCTAAGCAACCTTTTCTGCTGAGACTAGAAAGTATGTTCATGCAGAGTGTCAGCTTCAACAAACTGACATTCACAGACAAAAAATGTGTTTCAATAAAAGATTCCCGTGAGCTCTACCAGCCACTTTAATGTCAATACTACTCAAATAATACACATCTTCTATAACTCCACTGACTCTTCTTCCCTGCTTACCTGCAGTCTCTCTTGCCTAAGAAAGCTTATGGATTTGTATCAGCTTTTCTCAGTTAATTACTTCACAGGTAGAATAGTTCCTCTTAATCTAAAATGCTTCAAATAATCCATATTACTTTCCTGTCCCTCTTTGAAACCTGTTCTGCATAACCTGGGCATTTTTGTGATTTTTTAACTCATCTTTTCTGCCTAGGTATGTCACAAGAGCAAATCTACCAGTCATAATGTCTATAGCATGGTCTGACCTTTGAAATGTTCTTACTCAGGACTTTTCCAAATTTGTGTGTACAACTAAACACAACTGGTATTGTATCTTTGCCTTTCATCTCAAACTCTTGGTTTCCCATGCATTTTGAGCTAAATTTTCACATTCCTCTCCTCTATTTTCCAAGATGATTGGCTCCAGTCTGTGCCATTACTCACATTTCTCTGCTATCACCGGCTTCCTCAGTGTCCCAGAGCTCCAGCTGTTGACATATCTTTTTCCAATACTGCTTCTCTCTGCTTTTTGGACTCTCTCTTTCCCCTCTGTCTTGATTTAAATTGATCTCAGATTTGTTTTCAATTGTTTTTTAAAACTTTAGTCTTGTATTTTTCCACTGTGAACCCAGGCCAGCCTGCGTTCTTCTAGCACACAGTACAAATATTACAAAAGATGGGATTGAAAAGCAATGTAAAAATACAATTCCATGCATGATCAACAGAAAGCCCTTCTCTCTTTTCAAGAGCCTGGGAGATATCTGCTCCCTCAAATCTATTAACCCCCACTCCCATCTGTTTTCAAAGAATTCTAGGAGGAAAATAATAATTTCCCTCAATTTGTTTGTTGACTGACATTTTTGGACAACACAAGGGCAATTCAGCCTCTGATTTGTTTGCTAATCCATTTCCTCCAGCATCGCTTTAAGTATATGAGATGTGAAATTCAGTTCTTTTCTGACTGGACACATATAGTAAATTACTTTTATCCTATGCCATCAACTAGAAATGGAAAATGTTTTAGTTTCCATTGCCCCCCAGTAAGGAAGAACGTATCAAGAATATGCTGAGAAAAACAGACACTTTTGCAGCTTTTGTCATTGTGTGTAAATGTTAAGTTTTCCTTGGACAAAAATTTCCAGTAACAATTTGGTAGTGGCTTTAAGTCACTAATAGTAGTGTCTCATCAGAGTGAATACTTTTTGATTATAGATTCAACATTTGCTTTTTATAAACATGTTCACTTAAATGTTACTGTTTGAGTGAAAATCTGTGCCAGTAAATATGTTGCTGGAACAGTCACAGAAGGCAGACAAATGGAGTGGGAACACAATTGAAGCAAATTTGTTTAAAGTAAACTGAATGATCACACACAAATATTTTATGTGATATTTACTAAAACCTATCTCCTTGCCAATCTGATAACCACCACATAATTTTTGCAAAGTAAGATACAACATCCTGACAGCAGGCCCGTCAGAGCGTAACCTGTCCCTTGAAATGGTAAGAATTAACCAACAGTGGGAAATGTAGCATGCTGAGTTTTCATTAAAAGGGTAGTCTTAGAGGTTAGTCTAAAATTCAGGTCACGTATGCTTTTCACTCCAACTGCACGTATACTCTCAGTCCCGGTTTGACTACAACCAGAGTATCCCTCCTTGATGAAAAAGGCCATTTAACAAAGAAAATATGACTGGAGAATCAATACTTAAGGATAATGAGAGGCAGAGGGTATGAATTGCTACCTGGTGGAATATATCAGCTTTCTCAATTACTGGTCTGTCCAGCTACGTTTCTTTACTTGGCTGCTCCAGGAACGCTACTGTTGTAGTACAGGGTAGTCTTACAGGTGCTATTAGGAGCACCACACCACTATCCTGTTTACTGGGCAGCAAGGGACACGTGTGGGCGAGTCCAGCGGTAGTTAAGGTAGTTTAAGTCGTATGAGTTATGTGCTGGCAGGACAGAGAAAATGACACATTACAGCAGCTTGCATTGCCTCCGATTCACTCAGCTCAAGCTGTGAACGCAGCCGAATGTATACGATTTGCTGGCACTTTTATTAGTTATAAACTTCCATCTTCTCCATCCGAGCCAGTGAAACCACTCTTGTAGCTCACTGGATGAAAGGCCTTTGCTCCTGAGAGGAAAAGTCCTGAAATTAAACCCCAGATGTTGTGTGCAGTGAAATGGCTGCAGTACAAAGTAATGGCTGCGGGTAAATAAAGTTGGTATTGGAAACTTCCATCGCAGACATCTGACAAACTGTTTAAAAGAGAGATGACAGAGCTGGCAGTGTTGCCACATCTATCTCTGGATCAGTCATGCTACTGTACACCATTACACGCCTAACACGTAGATTATAAGCCGGCCATACAACCGATGAGCAGCATCACACACGTTTCAAGACCAACGAAACACCAAGTGCTCTTCTACCACGCGTAGGGCAGTGACACTGCGTGCCGTGGGGCTGACTAGCGAGCGCGAGCGAGCGAATCTGGGGCACGTTGCGAAGTCACTCGCCCGGGTTCCTGGGGCTGTGCAGCGTTAGGTTCGGAGTTCGGCACCCCTTGCTAAGACAGCCCCATTTCCCAGACATTCACGTGGTCTCAGGTTGCCTTTTACTGTGTTTCTCATCCTCTCATTTGTCCGATAGACCATTGAACCATTGAGGAGCCCTGGCTGACACAGTTTTGCAACTCTGGGACCTACAGTAGTAGATTCTCAGCACGTGGGGAGTATGATCCCTTGTCATGTTTAGGGAAAAAAAAAAAGTAGTTTTTATCTGAAGCAGCTAAATTGGGACATTGGACTAGATGACCTTTAAAGGTCCCTTACAACCCAAACTATTCTATGATTCTATGAAATTGGTTGGTGTTGCTGTTAAAACTTTCCTGTCCATTTTGCACTGCACGATGAGAGTAGTATAGTCCCTGAGCTGTTGTACAATTCCCTGAATAAGGAGCCAAATAAACGGGATTTCAAGAGGGATATTTTTCTCCTTGTCCCTCCTGACAGGGCATTATACCTTGGTGCAGGAATCCCAATCCAGTAGCATCCATGCTGACCAGAGACAACTTCACTGCATTCATACACCCACCCCTGCTCCCAGGACTCTGAGGATGGCCTGGATGGGTTTTGATGTGGTGATTCCTCCAGCCTAACCCCTTGCCAAAAGAAAGGCATAAGTTCCTGTTACGTGCGCAGAATCCTGTAAGAGGTGGCTCACAAAGAGGAGTCCACTCATCCGCAGGACGGAGGGGAGCCCCGCAGGGGCTGGAAATAGGGTGCAGGGGATTTCGCCTACTGGTGCAGAGGGGCATCAGAGATGTTCCCATGGGTCCACAGTCTCCAGTGTGCGTACAGTGAGCTCACAAGGAGCTTGATACTGCAGATCACATTTTCCTACATCTCTTACACTCTGGCTACTCTCTAGTTATTGTGTTAAGGTAGATGAAGCACTGCTTTCTCTCTACTTGTGTGCACCACCTGGGAAAAGTCATACAAGGTGCTTCCTTTGGCTTTCTTACAAGTATATGGCCCAAGCAGGGCTTACAGTTTATATTGATTTGAGATCTAAGATGGCCTATTTTCAGCTCTTGGTCAGTACCTACTGAGGACTGCTAGAGTGAGGAGCTGGGCTAAGTTTCAAAGGTGTGATGCACAAACCACTAAGACTGAAGTATTAATATTTAAAAAGCCGTATGCCTCTGGAAGTTTTGTCATGGCTGTTCTTCAGTGATATACCACATTCATTTTAAGTTCTGCTGGGATATGATATCAAACCTGGCCCTGGATGGATAAACCCCTGAACAAACTGGCCTGGCCTCACAACCCACCCTGCTTTGGACAGTAGCTTGAACTAGAGACTTCCTGAGGTCCTTTCCCACCTGAATGCTTCAGTGATCCTATGATTCACACTTAACTAACAAACACAACTGTCTCACCAACGTTATCTTTACCAACACTCCCTGCCCTGTGATTGGAAGGTGTACGTAAACAAGCACAACTGGAGGTGAAAGTCAGTGCTATGTCATTGCGAAGCCTGGCACACCAGTGCTAAAATACATACACAGCATGATAATGACCAGACTATAAATACCTATGGAGCAACTGTAAAATTTCATCCTACCATGAGATCCAGCTGCTGAAACTTGTGTTATAACTAGAACTTAAAAGGAGAAATGGAATCAGATTGAAAAACATGTACAGGGAAAAGCAGACATTCCCAGGTTGGCAACATATTGACAGACTTCTGTCAGTGCATCATATATTAGAGTTAAAGAAACTTCCACACTAGTCTAAACATAGGAAAAGGATGAGTGTTCCAGCGGAACCACCCATTTGGGATGGAAACCCAGAATTCACCTAAGATTTATGATGCATTATTATTTCCAACTTACCAGTGACACTGAATCAGAGAAAAGGGACTGAAACCGAATTCTAACTCAGGTGAGGGCTGTTTTATTTGGCTTGCGTGACCATGGGTCCCACCACATTTGAGAAGTGCTGTGTGCAGAGAAGGAAAATTGGAATCCAGAAATCCCAGTGAAGCAGTCTCAACAGCCAAAATGCAATGCAGTTCACTAGATATTGCTGCATTCTGATGGACAGTAAAAAATCAGCTTGTAATTCACAAGAAATTGCAGCAAGAATCCAAAATCCACAGACTCTTGAAACCACCAGTAAAGTCCAGTTCCTTCCCTCTCCAGCCCTGGGCATAAAGTTTCCTCAGAGGCATTCCAGGTCATTTCTGGCATGGACTTGCTGTAGAAGAGAGGGTCTAGATTATTAGTTTTGTCCCTTCTCCAGTGGGGCTTGTACAAGTTCATTCCATTACTGCACTGATGACACTGGTGCAGGCAATGAGGTCATGACTGCAGTTACCTTGGACCTTTGAGGGTCTCTGGGGAACTGTAGCCCTTTCCTCTAGGAATGCAGCTGCACACTTTCAAGCTGCATTTATCTTACAAAGCAGTGTGTCTCGAATTGAAGTTCTGCACAACAGGATTCTTCATAATGGACTTGACAAATCTGGGGCAGTGCATAGAAAATCTCCCTGCAAGGGAACAGGTTCAGGTGCACCGACACTGATTTTCACTCTTCAGCAGATGGAAGGCTATTTAGAGGTGGAACACTGAAGATAGTGTTACTGCCAAGACTTGCACCCTGGGGTTGAAGGGAAGGGAGTTGTCAGAGAGGTTGTGCTGGTAAGAAACTCCCAGACCACCCCAATTCCATTGCAGCAGGAGGATTGAATGATCAGTGACCTTGAGCAGATACTTCTTTTGTGGGGGTAGAGGGCTTCTTAAAGAATTATTGTCCTTGTGGAATGTGTCCAAGGAGAGATATGAGATGTGTCTAAGGAAAGAATCTAAGATGAAACAAGAAGTGTACAGCCATCCAAGCAGATGGAAGGTGGTAGCACTGACTGGCCTGACAGACTCGATTGTATGTGCATGGTGAACCCTGGAGATGAGCTGCCAGGGATGGCTGAGCACATTCTCTCCCTGAGGACTTCTGGATAGGATCCTTAGACTGGAATCTCCCTGTGAACTCAGTGAAGCATACATCAGTTCCAGACTGTGTTGCCACGCTCAATAGCTTGGGGCAGAGGAGTAGGGTAAAGACAGCCTTGCCACTCTGGACTTTGGAGGTTACTCTGGTGGGGGTCAAGTTCTTCACTTCTCTGCTGCAACCAAGGAAATGTCCCAGGTGGGAATAGAGTCCCAGAGAGTCATAAAGAATAAAGCTAAGACAGGCGTGCTTCAGCTTCTGATGAATGGCAAGAGGAGAGTGTTGAACAGGCTTTTCCTTTTGTTGCCCTGTCCTGCCAGTCGCTATTGGACTCTGTAAGGCTGCTGAGGTATTGCTAACTCACTGTGTTAGAATCTGCTTGTTAACTTCCCTTGGATATGAGAAAAGAGTGAGGGCTCATTTGGGAAAAGGCAGAAAGAGAGGGAGTATGGAAAAGATCTTGGAAGGAAAGCCAAGGACAATCAGATATAGTCATGATGCTTTGGCTGGGATGTATATTGAATAATACTTCCGAGTTGCTCATAAAGTCAAGATCCTGGCAGAGGATGGATCTGGATGCTAACTCAGCATTTGTGTGCTATGGTGAGAATACCATGGGGACTCAGACCATTTTCCTCATTGAAATGATCAGCTCAAGTGAATTAACTTGGTTGCCACCTCACTCAACCTAAATCATCCTCCTTTGAAGTTCTCCTCCTTTGTGCCCTGTATATAAAATCCAATGTGTCTCAAAGGCAGCTGGAGCAGAAACCACAGAAGGGACACAGAGGCCTTTTATCCAAAGCAGACCTACACAGAAAATTAATCCCATTTTTGGACACTGCAGCAGCTTTCAGATGAGAGAGAAGGTAGCATGGCTGGACTGCTGTCTATACCTCTGCTTGCTGCCCTTGAAAGGGACTGATTCAGGGGACTTTGCCCACCCACACTAAAATACTTGGTGAGTTAGAGGAAGGTGGAAGGTGGAAACCTTGTCCTGATGTTACACGAGCACATTGTGTAACTTAAACTGAGAGATCAGTTCAACTCTGTAACTGTGAGCAGGCAGAGCTGAAGTGAAATAAAATTGTTATAAGAAGGAAAGAAAACGGGTTTAGGGACTGATTTTTCTGTCATGTCTCTGAGGGAGAAAATCTGAATGAAAGCCACCAGTATTAATGAAAGCAATTGGAACTTGATAGGAATTATTTTGCTATTTTGTCAGCATTGGTTGGAACACAGGGATTTAGGAAGATTTCCTTTGTAGAAGCGCATCTAGTAATGTTGTGCTGTCTCCTCTGAGCTGTGAGATGCGCAAGCCTTTGGGAATTTGTATTTTTCTCAGGATCTGGTTTGTATTCAACTTTTCAGATTTTTATAGGAGACCAACAAACCCAACTCCCTGGCACCCATTAACTGGATGAGAACACATGAACACAGACACAAGTCCTACCTACGTGCTGTGAGGGAACCAGAAGGATGGAAAAGAAATTCAGGTTGCCAGCTCTAATCACTGCATCTCTTCTAAAAATCACTCCCACAAGCTAAGGAGAGGAGAGCCAGGATGGATAAACAAATACCTTTTCACCGTGGGGTAAACTGCCAAGCGCCCAAATAATGGGCTTCAAGAAAGTCCTTCTCAAATCATTAAACAGGTCGTATCAAAGAAATGGCACATGAGAAACTGGCCTCTGTTGCCCACTGTCGTGATGGGTCCAGGAACTGGAGACGGAAGGGGACGCGGTAAGTGGGGACCAGCACAGCGTGTAGGGATCCCAAAGACACACGCTACAGCTGAGACATTTCGCAACTGCATTTGCTGGTATTGCACTTGGCTCTGACCAGAGTCATTCATTGCTCTTTCTCAGGAGCACACAAACATTCCCTCACATTTAAAAAGGAGGAGAAAGAAGAGCTCAGCTGCAGGGGAGAATAGAGAAATCAGAGAGTGAGAGAGGCAGCAGCGAAGGAAAGAGCAGGTATAGCGCACGTCCGATGATGTCCATCTGTTCCTCATTAACCAGATGTCCCCCACCCACCTCCTGAAGTGCCATTGACTGTATATTGTCAGGACAAGAAGGGGATAACAATGCCACCATGGCGCAGACATTCATACACCAACAGGAGTCCTGCCATGCAGCCATCCCTCCCTCTACTGCCCTTCCAGATTGGATGCCAAGTCCCTCTTTTTCCTAATCAGCTTTTAAATAGTTACATCCTCATAAAGCTTCTTGCATTATAATTGCCATGTGTTTCATCCTGCCCTGAAAATGGCAAGTTATTTCAGCCCAGTTTACCAGAGTCAGACCTTATTTCCTGTAAGTGTGCCATTACTTCCTGCGGTATTTAAATGAGAGAAGAGTGAATCCTTGATTTAAAAAGTGATTTCTGCGTGCCAAACTTCATCGTTTTAAGAGTCAGAGAGTCCTTGGATTCACACCTGTATCCAAAGAACAGCAATAGATTTATGGACAATTCAACCTACTAAAGATTGTTCAGAAATGTAAGAAGAGACATAAATTACTTTGCCTATGTTGTTAGCCAAGGATCATTTATAATAAGAGCCCATCGAGTCATCGTTACTCCAAGGGTGATCTGCGCATTGGTCTGTGTGTGGGCATGTCAGCAGAGGAAGACTGTCTCATACCCTAAGCTGTATTCACAGCTTGTTCATGGGAGGCTTTCCCTTACCTCCATGTCCCTGATGAAAACAACACACTCTGTCCTCTACCCTTTAAATCATACTGCAGCACGGCTCGTGAATTGTGGTGTGCAAATGGAGCATCTGCTGAGCTGCAGCCACAGATAACACGATACTTTCACCTATTTCCCTTTATGAAAATGTGCAGGTTGTGGTGTGCACTGGGTCCCTGACTCATGTAACAGCTAGAAGACAACCTGTGTCCTGCTGTTGTCTTTTCGCTCTGAGCTCCTGCACGGGAACTTGAATAGGTGGAGGAGAACCAGGTGGGCAGGTGTCCTCCAGAACCAGCAGCTCTGAATGCTTGCCAGATGGAGGCCCCAGTCGCTTGTTGAGATAAATATCTCTACCTCTTTCACAGTCATTGTACTTATTGAGCCTGCAATGCTACTAGAATAGCACTGTGTTTAAGTGTCTCTTCCCTGGGTGCCAGCTGTTGAACAGTAGGTCCTGAGCCTCATGTTGATGTGGGACCTCTGCATTTGTGCACTCTTCTTGATGTCACGGTGTTATTACCTTGCTGTAACTACGAAAGTAGTGGATGTCTGCTCACTGTTAGGCAGAAGAATCCTTCATACATCATTGACAGTAGTTGATTCTTGAACCCTGGTGAGTGAAGGCTGAACAGAGGGGAAGGGGTATTGCTGAGCCCTATGCACACTACAAAAAGCTGAACAAAGGCAAGTAAGGATGGAAAGGATTAAAGAAAGGCTTGGGTGAGGAACAGAACAGGAAACTTCATCAAGAGGCGGGAGAGAATGGATGGCAGAGAGGAGAGTGAATGGTTTTTGAAAGAAAAAAGCCTAATTTAGTGAAGGGAATAACCACTTCACAAAGGACAAATTATGAGCTGTCAATCTGAAGGTAGGAGAACCCCCACTGAGTCAAAGGGAGAGGGAGCAGTGGGTGGGGACATTGCGTTTGTTGTTTTCTCGTTGTATTTTCTGAGAGATGATGGATTCAGACATTATGTGCGAAGTTCATCTTTATCACACATCTGTTACCTCTAGCAGTGCCTGATGAATTAAAGACTAAGCCAGAAGGCTCATGCCTCATGATAGGATTCTGTGAAAGGCTGCATGTAAGCTACCTGGGGAAGTTGGCAAATGCAACTGCAGCAGGAGGCCAAGCTCTCGGGAAGATAGGGCTCTGTGTCTACGGATGAGCTCTATCTCAGGTTGATAGAGGCTCTGTGCCCCTCCAGCATCCCTGGAGATGCCCAGGTAGGTGTAGTGCTGTTGTCTCTCTTTATGCTCCAGAGACTAAATGCACGTTGGAAACTCAGCAGCTAGATTCTGCGGCAGCAATCCAAGTGTCCAACAAATGGCTCCCAGCAAGGTCTGAGACAACCTGATCAATCAGATTCAGAAAACCCCTTTTTAGCTCCATAGCTGACATTGGAAAAGATCTAGGAACGTGTTTGGGAATTGAAGGCACCTGCTGAACATACATGAGAAAGAAAAAATCACAGACAAGCAGGTGGAGAAAGAAATGAATGGCTGATAGCGAGATGATTCCTTGTACTGGTGTGTGGGAGAAAGCAAGCAATGTGAGGTGCCAAAGTGCATCTTTGCCTGCATCACATAGCACACGTGAGGCCGCGCTGTGGTGGCAAGTTAATGTGGGTGCATTTCCATGTCTTGTTTTTGCAGTAGAAAAACACAGCTAAAAACATCTCCAGGTGAGTTACAACCGACATGGAAAGCCTGAGGAGAAAGCTGGAATCCAGCAAGATGTGGAAAGTCATACCCACAGTGACTGTTGTTGCTATTAAACACCATCTGTCGCGGATGTACACAGGAACTGAGTATCGAATCCTTCTTACATCACAAAAGTTAAATGAGATAATCTGTGTCTTAGCCTCACACGCATCATCGCTGAACATAAGAATCAGTGGTTTATGCTCACTTATAGTAGCTATGGATTTGATCCAATAGGTCAGCTTCAGGCCTTACTTCCCTGACACTGCCCAAGACTTCAACAGCATGGATTTTCTTTTTCTTTTTTCCTTTGCTGTTTCCTTCTTCCCACTCAAAGCCTTGTAGAGTTGGTTTGTTTTTTAATAAAATCTTTTTTAGGTACCAACTAAGTCTGCAATTGCAGCAAGAACAATACCCCCGTGTTCTCTTTTTCCCCTTTGGTTCTAACAGCCTCTGAGTATCAAGCAGGCTTTTCTCTGGAGAGAAAAAAAGATAATAATAAATGACTTAAAATAGCTCTGCTGAGGAAAATATGAGTTTGATTTCAGTTGCAGAGGGAATAACTTTTTTCCTGGCTCACTCACCAACTCCAATAGAAGACCAGCAAGATCTGATGCGGGTCCTGCAGAGACCTCCCATGTTCAAAGAATCTGGGAGCTTGCAAGTACTGTAGAGCTTGAATCGTCTCTAATACCTTACTGATTGCAATCCATGACATTTCCGTGGTGCTTTAGAGACCATCTATGTACTTCACACTTGTAAAACAGGAAATACCCTTCTGTGATGTGATAGGCAGTGGGACCAGGTAAACAGTGCTCTGGAAGGATGGTGGAGTGATCTGGACATGGACTTAAGACTTGGTGAAAAGTGAGTTAATCTCTGCTGCAGTCTTTCTGTATACTTGGCTAACCACTTAACCTTCCTGTGTCCGAAATTTTCCACATATAGAATGGGCATGGGAGCATTTTCTCCTGCTCGAGAGACCCCGGGGGATGAAATACATCAAGGAGTGAAAAGCCATGCACGAGCAGAATGACTTCTGTTGCTGAAAGCAGAGGACAGCAACGGCATGCACAGAAAGCATAAGTTGAAACCTCACCAGCAGCATTGTTTTTGCTGACAAAAAATGGGACATTTCCTTCAGTAAATCATCTGTTAGTCTTTGTTTACCTGACCAGTGATGACACTAGTGTGTTGGGAATGTCATCCTGATTGGTACCAGTAAAACTTTCGTACCACAATCTGCCACTCTATTCTGGAGGTGCCATGTGTGTCATGGAAAATACATTTATTTTGAGAGGTTTAAAAATGTTATTGAGACTATTCTTATATTCCTTCTCTGTGAAAGTAAGCATCAGTTACTACTCAACCAACCACACAGACCTCACAGGAGGCCATAATGATCTTTCAAAAAATCCTAGAATAGTCTTTCCATGCATAAAAATGTCAACATTTTAAACTCTTGCCATTCAAAGTGTCTTCTGTAGGGAAGCTGTGGATTTCCATCTTTCTCAGTGGTATCTGAAACAGAATGGACAGTGTGGGGCTTAAAGGTGGCTTTGTGCTGTGTTTATATTTTTCTGACCATCAGACCAGAAGAGATTGGCTTAGTCTCTGATGCAAGTTAGAGTCACCTCACGGCTGTTCTAACATATACCTGACCAAATCGTAACTCAAAACAAGGTACCGCTGAAGCAGGAGACTCCTGGAACATGATGGCTTGTTACTTGTACTATTTGTCCTTTGGCCACATCCCCTAATTGAGGGGAGGTTTATGCATTTCTTGGCTATCTGGGGGCTTCCCTGTAACAGGGAACTGAAACCAGCAATGTGCAGCAATGTTATCAGAAGGCAGGATCTCGTTCTGATTCTGTGGAGTTAAGCAGCAATACAACTAACTGAAATAGCATGATGTTTTCTGTTCTGAAAAAAAAAGAAGTCACTGGCCCAAGACTAGATCTTTCCTGTTTTGGGCCTTGGGAAGGTGTTGTTTTGGAGGGGACAAATGGACACAAAACTCACAGTGTCTGTTTAAACTGATAAACGAGACAAATGCACCTTTGCACATACTTCAGCCATGAGAAGAGGCCACAACCAGGTGCACTAGAAGGCTACACAGCAAACCGGTCTCATCATTCCCCTGATGTACTCCAGCAGGGCTCCTGGTGAGTTCAAGAGGTGGTATCTGAGGAACCCAGCATGACCCCATGACCCAGCAAAAACCTGTATGACACAGCAGTACCTGATACAACCAGTGCAAAATCACCACGATAACCTAGCATGACCCACAAGATTGACCCTGTGACAACATTTGATTTATTACAAATGACATGGATTTAATCACTCACTGGAGAACGCTGAATGACGCAGCACAGCGTTGCTCACTGTGGCTCTACTGAACTGGCACGCTCTGATTGGCTTTGTGAACACACCCATTGGGTGAGTCATCCAATTAAAGAGCGGCCAATCCCCCCAACGCTAATGAAATACATCTCTATTTTACTTGTAGCACTTTCTAGCAACCCATTTAGGCTTTTCTGCTGCTCTCATCACCCTAAGGTATGAGCACATCATAATTGATGGACAGCTGGTTTGCAGTTGAGGTTAAAAGGAAAACCTGGTTCCTGATAGGATAGAGTTGAATAATTTGTGAGTTTATAATCAGAATACAAATGCTCAGTCAGCTAATTAATTACTATACTGGCTTAGCACAGGTTGGATGATGTCTCCTACCCCAATAACATTAGCATAGAACTGTGGAAGACTGTTTGTACTAAGCAAAACAGTGTTAAAACATTGTTGTAAAGTGTTTAACCTATATCTCAAACATGGTTTGAGATTTCCTGCAGACCGTGGAAGGAAAAGTAAAGATAGATTCAAGGCGCATAGCAAACTGTCCACTAAGATCACTAGTACATTAGCATACATCAGCCAGCGCATAGATATAGGGCTCAGTCCTCAAATTCATTCCAGTTGTTTTACCCCATTTCATAGCACAAAACTGCAAAGAATTTTGCTTAAATTCCATCTGAAGACATTCTGTATGTGGGGGAAGTCCTGGATGACTTAAGTTCAGGGACATGTGAATGTGACAGTAGTTTAAGACTCTTTTCTCCTCCTGTCATTCTGGACCAAGTATAATCCAGACATGCTGAAAGATCTGGTCCACATGCGAAGGACAGCCAATAGGGTCTGTCGTGAACTACACTGGTTCAATAGTATTGTCTCAACGTTCATAATAGACCTAATTTTTCCTATTAGAGCCTCAGTTTCCCTTTCTCCTTTTGCATGTCCCTTGGTCTAACATCCAAGAGGTCCCAACTCACTTCCTTCCCTGCAAGAAAATTGTCTCCCCTCAGCTGTAGGCTGTAGCCTGATTCCCCACTCATTTTGCTGCTGTACATTTAAAAAACAGATTCTCCCTCATTTGCTCACACCATCCTCCTAAGCCAATGCCCTGCTATTATTCTCATAACAGCATGTAAGATGTGAACTGATCTGCCTCCCATCTTGTCATCTTCTCTCACATATCCGACCCAGTTCCCAGGGTCTGATTTGGTACAACTATGAGCATTTATTCTTGAAAATTGATCACTGGCCCAGAGGCTAAATGTTTGTTATCCGGAAAAAAAGAACAACATTACATTTATTCTTATTTTAGGTCCTGAAAAGGGCAGGAAGTCCTACTACATTAGCAGTGAAAAGAACAAGGGTGGCTCAGGAGGGTCTTGGCACGTTCATAAAGGCACAACATTTGAAAGCAAAGTCCACATTTGATCACCTATCAACAATTTATCAATAGCTCAGTGATTAAAAACAAAGCTCTTTCACTTCATTAAACACATTCAGTGCCGTTTGCTCTACATTCCAAATGGCTGAACTGATGTTCCAATGCAGCCTATTTTTAGTATTTCTGATTAGTTCATTATTTGGGAAAAGCTACTGACAGTGTATCTGTTGCAGAGATCTAATTCTTCACATGGATCCCAAAGAAGAGCAGGGATTCATATAGGACTTAAGAATTTGTTTGGATGTGGGTCCAGTCTCTTTCCCTGCTGTGGTGCAGCTCAGTGAAGCAATGGCCATGGAGCTTTCCTCTCCTTGAGTCCTTTCCTTTTTTTTTATTATGGGGCAGAAGCAATGTAACATATTACACCTTTTTCCCAGAAAACTAAGATCAAGAATGACAGAAAACTAGCAGTCTCAGTGAGAATTAAACAAGATACTCAAAATAAGTGATCTCTTGGGTGTCTGAGTAAATTACCACCTCCAGATCAGATTTTATTTATTTTCAGAACAAACTATTTTTTTGCTGGTAAATCCTGCAGTTTTGTCATGAATCCAATGAATTTTCACTGGTAAGTGACAACCGTAGAGATGGAAGCGGCCATGTATCCCCAGGGCAGATACCACATGGGCAAAAGCATTCCAGCATTGCCTCTTCAGCAAGCTTCAGCCCTCATGTGAAAGGACAGGATCTGCAGGTCACATGGAGATTAGTCTCTGTGTCCTTCAGCCCTGCCTGCTAAAACTGCAAAGGAGAAATCCAGCTGTGATGGCATCTTCTGCCTCCAGATTCCTCAAGAACTTGAAGACATGTCTGGGACTGAGCTCCCTTTCAGAACCCCAAATAATACAGTACCGATCCCATAGGAACAGAATGAATGTGATCATTCGTTCCTTTCAGACCACCTGTGGTTACCAAGCATGGGGAAAAGCCCCTCCAACCACACAGGCATGCCCACAGGGGGATATGGGAATTAGATTTGGGTTGAGAGCTGAAAGAGGCTCTTGCTCTAAGTCTCCATGGCACAATATTATGTGACCTTGCATGGGTCTTGGAAGCAGCGCACCTGAGTAAGCACTGCATCCTGACAGCTCTCAGACATGCTGCTAATTTGCCTGTGCAGAGCACCATGCTTGAGTAGCCATCAGGACTTGAAATACCTAAGCTATCTTGCTTAGAGTTATTCAGGTGTCTCCTTCTGGCACTGCCTGGTGCTGGGCAGACATGCCCTGTTCTGCATTCTGCTCTGCCTGGAGAAGGAGATGAAGTCAGTTTTAGGTGTAATACCCTCTTACTGATGTCAAAAGCAACAGTGCAGAAACAAATTCTACACATTTGCTGTCTTCTGCTTTGCTGCCTTTCATATGTCATTTGTCATTTTAGATTGTCACTTCTTTGATGCAGAGGACCATTAAGTTTTGGTTCCCCTGCTTTACCAAATATAATCTGGCCAAACCATGGGTTCTCTGCCATGAAAACTGTACCCCAGGCCTCCAGAAGAAGGACAAATTCATGTGCTTACAGCCATGAGACCAGCAGAGAGTCTCAGTGTAGGAGATGGCCATGTCTGCCTCAAGTTGCTTACATAGATCTTGGCATCACAACATCAGAACAAACATTTTATACTCCAGCTCCTTTGATTCTTCCTCTCCCCAGCTTCCTTTTGTCGGACTTTACCACAGAGAGCTGCAACCACTGGTCTCACTTTCCAAATTGCTGCAGGTCCACGGTTGGTTGGTTTGTGTGATTAATCCTGCCCTGTCTATGTGTGTCTAAACCCTTCTTCCTCCCACGGGCTGCAGCAGGGGGAAAAGGAAGTCCCCCTCTCCCTTAAAAAAAAGGCCTTTAGGGGTGGCAGGTGCTGGCATCAGACAGGAGAAAACCTGTCCCATTCCACAAGGCAGAGAAGATGGATGAGGACCTCTGTCTCTACATCCATCAGCTACAGCTGATACTCCTGCTTCTCTCAGCAATTCAAGTCTCTCCTATCTCTGAGTCCCAGGGTTTCTCCTGACTCACCTTCCTCTTTCAGACCATATTTCTCAATTATCCCTTTCCAGCACTCACACTGCATTCCTATTACCACCTCCCCATGCCATGCCGTGGCTAAGTACTGGGTCCCCTCTTGGGGAAAAAACAAGAAAAAAACCCCCTTTAAGGTTTCCTTCTGGCCAGCTGTGCTTTCCAGTTGACACAGACCCTTCCAGCCACAACCATCCCTCTGTTTCCAGCATGTAGAGATGCTTTCCTCCACAGCTGAGGCAGTCTACTCCCAGAAAGAACCCATCCCTTCAGTTTTTGCAGAAGAGTATAAATCCTCGCCGTCCCTGGTGCCTTTACATCCTCACAGCGCTCTTTCTCGCTGTCTTGCTTTGCTCTGAATGCTTTCCCTGTTGCTGTTCCTGTAAATGTGGGCCAAGCTGTAATGATGCAGCACACAGAAAAACACTTTTATCCTGTGATCTTAGACAGCCCCTGGAATTAATTCCTGGAAAGCCATTCTTGGCCTCTCTGAGTTATGCTTTGCTGCAAACACACGGACAAAGTGATGACTGAAGAGGGGAAGAGTGGAGCGATGGTTGAGGAAGAGTGGTGCAATGATTAGGGCAGTCACCTGCAATTTAGGAAAATTGTCAATCCCATGCTTTTCCCGTGTGCTGTGCTGCTGTTTGTGTTGCAGTTCACTTGGCAGGGTAGACATATTAGTTTCTCTGTTGCTCCCTTTCCCAACAGCAAAACAGCTGCATTGCTCTGCTCCGTTCTTGGCTGTTGTTTCCTTCAAGACTATTGAGTACCGTTGCAGTGGAGGTGCCTCAGCCAGAAGACACTGTGCAACGTTCAGCTCCAATTAATCTCCAACACCAAGCCTGTTCACATCCGCTCTGCTACCCCAAACTCTTGCACCTCATGATAGACCATGTCTTCCTCCCTGGTTTCCTCCCAAACCTCCTATTGAACTTTTCTGTGAATTTTCTCTTCCTTGAAAGGAATACATGGCGCCTACTTTTGGAGGCAAAAGACGAGCAGGAGAGCTTTAAACAACTCCATGACTGGCAGACTTAGGGATCTAGCCCACTGTGCAATCCCTCCCAGCCTGGAAGACATGAAGGAACCTAGCCCTGGTTATTTCTTGAGGGAGCAGCTATATATCTCCACTTCTGTTTTACAGGTCAACTTACAATTTCTCTTTGTGCTGCATACACTGAGATGATAGGGCTCCAGACAGGCAAATTATTTGAGGAAAACCTGGAACAGAAGCTCCTACACCAAGCTGTAGCACCCACACCCTCCCGGCCCCCATCCCAGAAGCACACACTACAGGGGTGCTTTGAAGCAAGTCGGAGGAGACAGGAGCTTGGAGATAGCTATTCCTGGACATTTCCTCTCCCCCAGCTGCATTTCCACAGTGTGTTGAGGATCTCTGTCTCTCACCAAGTTGTTTCCTCTGGACAGCAGCCCCTCTTGCTGTCCCTAAAATACTCTAAAACAGCTCTTCCCCCTGCTACTATGTTCCCACTGCCTATGGCCAAGTATGAGCTCCCAAAGGCAGGGAACCCGTCTGTCCTGAGGTCATGTCATTCAGTAAAACTACATAGTTGCTTCAACCTATTCCCAGTACTTTATTTCACCTCTCAAGCACCATTCCTTAGTCTCTGAATATTTGATTTCTGTCTGCCTTCCACCTTCACGCAGGATGACATTCTTTTCTGCTTGAGTCCTTCCAGGCGCTACTGATCTTGAAGCTCCCCAATTACAACCACTTTTCTTGTGATGGTGACACCTTAAGAGACAACAGCAGCTGCCTAGAAAGGGCCTCTGCCATCTGTTTCCACTGCCACTTCTTTGAGACAGCTCTAGCTATATACAGAAAAATATTTATCACAGTTCATTCACTCCCTCACTCAAAAATGAGCAAGAGAAAAATGTTGTCTTTCATGATTCTGCCACTGCCCTTCAAAAACCCATGACCCTCAGCCTAAGGAAAAGGGCAATGCTTGAATCTAAAAGGAAGCAGCAGAAGTTCTTGATGATTGATCCCTTGAGACCCTGTACTCTGAAGGCAATTCTGGGAGGCATCTGCATTCAGAAATGATTCCTCATGGCGGTCTGAAAGGCAAAAGTCAGAGCTGGGACGCTTCATCTCAACCACCAAGCTTTCATACTGCCCTTATCCGAAAGGAGAAGCACATATGCACGCGTGCACACACACACACTCACGAACACACTTAGTTGTCAATCCTTTTCCACCACCTCTCCATAGAGGCTGAACGGGAGGGGATCAAGGGGAGTAGTTCCTACCCAGGAGGACTATGGGCTAGGAATGTAAAGGGAAAAGAAGAAATGTCATCAGAGAGTGAGAGCTGAGGGAGAAAATGGCAGACATGAGAGATGATGTGGAGGAAAAGGGAGGAAAAGAAGAAACAGTGGATCCTGAAAGGGCCTGATGGAGAGAATGAAGAAAAACTGGAACCAAGAATGAAAAAAAAGATTGAAACGAAGAAAGAAAAGTATTAGGCAACATCTTCAGGAGGAAATAAATCTCCAGGAACAAGTTCTGAGAAATTTACTGGTTACAATGGACAGGTCTAAGTAAGGTTGCAGGAGTCAGCAAATAGGATTGGATCAAAAGCGATTTGATTGACAGTGCTTCGTTTATGATACTGAATGAATATGACCATAAACCTGGGAAATATTCAGTGTTCAGGTGTGATCCATCACCCTGGAGCTACACTGGTGGTATAAACAAGACCTGAAGAAAGAGAGAAGTTCTCTGAGGGATAGCAAATTTAAGAATGAAATGTAGTTATGAAGCAGTGGGAGGAGAAAAATAAAACAGACACTAAAAAAAAATCATGTTCAGGAAAAGAATGAAAACTGAGAAATAGGAAGAAAAAAATCAAAAAGGAATAGAAAATCCAGGGACGGAGGTGGAGAGTGTTATTCTTTATTTGACAGAATGTATACTTTATACAACAAGCTAAATCAGAAATTTATAGTTGTTTGCTTCTAGCAAAAACACACATCAGAAAAATTCCTACCCATGGACAGGATGGCATTGCATTCTCAAGTTTTTGTGTACCATCCTCATTTTCTGTTTTTCACAGCTACTAGGTAGAAGTATATGCTCTGGGGGAATAGGAGGTGCAGGATAAAGTCCATATGCTTCTCTGGGGAGTTATAGATTTGATAGAAAGCTAGTAAAAAAACTTCAGCAGCCTGTGCCACAGAAACAGAAGTGGATTTCACCTATCCTGCAGGGCTTGTTATGAAAATTCTGATTGTGTAGTCTGGAATTTTATGGGAGAGCTTTTCTGTAACACAAAGAGGATAAATGGGGCTGGGAGACAGAAAGCTGTCAGTAAATAAAAGACATTCAATGAAAGATAGAAATGCAGAGAGAAGAGAAAGATGAATGCCGTGGGGTTCATGGTCACCTCTTCCATTTTACGTGCTCACTGATCCAAGGTGAGGAGTCTGTAAGAGGATTTTTGCCCCACAGGGAAAGTAGCCACGTTGAATTTTTCTAATGAGGGTGAAAGACGATAAAAATGGAAATAGTTAAAAAAGGAACCGCTCAACTGGGTGAACAGCTGGCATAAATAAGAGCAGAATCTCATTAACTTTGGGGGTGTTGCACCTACTCACACTGGAAGTGAACTTAGCCCCTCGTTTCTCAGGTATGGCACTGGCGAAGCGGGGACATGCGGTGACCTTGGGGGCATGGCTGTTTAAAGCACGCACAGCCCTTCCTCAGCCTCATTCTTCCCTTGCCTACACGGACAGCATAAGCAGCGTGGCTTCATCCAAGTCAGTGAGGGTTGCATCAGTGCAAACGAGGGGGAAATCGGGCCTTCATCTCTTGTGCATCGAAGCACTACAGTACTGTACGTCATCAGATGCCAGTTCAGTAATCATTTCCACAGATACACGAGAAAAGAGACAACCTCGTTTCTAATTTAGTCATGATAGCATCAAAGAGACCCAAAGCCTATTGCTTTCTGGGAAGCAGGGACTTCAACAATAATAATTCTTCGCACATATATAGCACCTTCATTGCCAACTACTTTCTTTATACCCTGGGGTGTGAAGAAAAAGGCCTCTACTTAATTCCATATGCTCTTAATTGCTCCTTATCCTAGATCTTTCCTAGCAAAATATGATAGAAATACCTAAACTCGCCGTTAATTTGTCAAATTAGGGCAGCCATTGACACCAGTAGAAATGCAGGCCTAGTTTGCATCTTGTATTGCAATTGCACAGCATAGCATCTAGAAACAAAAAGAATGCCAGACGAAGAAAATCTTAGCTCCGTTTAATCCCTGACAAATGTTTCAGGGAAGAGGCAAGTACCGCATGGCAGTCAGATAGGGGATAGACTGTCCTTGTGAAATGTTATCCTAGTTTTATGGCGACTGGCTTAATTGCCGAATTATGAAACACCCAAAATGCTGTTCACATCCATTAGGAGGACGCTTAATTTTTGTGAACTCTGTCGTAAATACCCACTTGCTTGCTAAATGTTGTTAAAATCTTGGCCACGGGAGCTCCAGTGGCAATGAGATCCACAGCCCTGATACGCATCAAATGAGAAAGCTTTAACTGGGTCTCTGGTGACTCACGTCAGGTCCTCTTGTCTGTGTGTTACAAAATGGGGAAATCAAGAGCTACTGATCCATCTTCTCTAGCCCATTCATTATTCAGTACAATCCAATCATTTTCCCTCTCATTCACCTCCTTTTCTAGGCAAACATGTCTAGTCTTGCAGGCTGCCTTCACACACACGGTCTTTCCTACTCCTCCTTGTCCCTGTCCCCCTTTTATGAGCACTATTCTGACTTTGCGAACCCACCCCTTGGATGGCCCTTGCTCCTGCCCTCTCTGCTATCCCTCCTGCTCTACTCCTTACACCTGTGGACTTGCTGGTGGTGGTTTTTTTGTCTACAGCCATGTGCCACGCTGGGCCACTAACAGCAATATCCCTGTTTCTGGCATCCAGTGAGCCACCGTGGTTCATGTAGAGCCCTGCACAGTACACAGTCCTCCTTTTCCCACCAGCCCGCGATACCTTCTGACCTGACTCACTGAAGTTCATTCAGCTGATCATTGAGATCCACTGGGCCTGGAGACCCCAGCCCCATTCACCTCACCCCCTTAGGCGTTCCTGAGAATCTCAGAGAAAATTATCCCCCTGTAAACAGCTTGAAAAGGACGACCACTTGCTGAGACAATTCTTCCTGACAGAGACCCTTCACTGTAGCACACAACAACTGCCCCAGGGTTATGGCTACAGAGACCCTTATTTTCTATTTGGATCCTGGCTTGATCCATGTTAAGGGTTGCCAGGGAGAGTATTTAGGGCTGCTGTGAGCTCCTTCCAGCCCAGTTGCTGGCTGCATGCAGATGAGCCAGCTCATCAGCTGAGCTGCCAGTGAGCCCTCCAGCCACGGGAGGTTCGAGGCAGCAAAGTGGAGGGATGTTGGCTTGACCACAGGCAACGAGTAATGAGGGGAGCAGAAGGAGGGACTTGGGTCTCACCCCCCTCAGAGGTAGCTGGGCTGCCATGGGGGCAAGAGAAGACAGCAACTGGTGTCATACACTGCTTTGAGGAGGGGGGACACAGGCCAGAGAAAGGAGGATGAGGAGAGCCAAAGAGGGGTTGGAAAAGAGTTGCTTTAGAGCGCAGAGGCAGCAGAGTTCCAAAAGTATGGGATCCTTCAGCTGGAGGGAATGACTGTATGTGAGATGGTGGAAAGCCAGGGGGAAATGATGGCAGAGAGAAGAGGGAAGAGGACAGAGAGATGAGACGGTGGGAGCAAAGGGGACAAGAGGAAAGCAAGGACAAGATAATGTAACAGAGGAAAGAGCAAGGGGGATGGGCCTCAGAGAACTTGGAGGGAAACAGGGAGAAATAATGAAGGAGAAGCTGCTTTTGAGAGAAAGCATAGAAGAGGCATGAAGATGAAAGAGAAAAATGCAGAGGAAAAACAGGGGAGGGAAACAAGAACACATTAAAATGGAGATGGGTAGAATGAGTGGAAGATGGAGGGTGAGGAAAAAGCTGGGGTCATACATGCAAGGGAAAAATAACTTTTAGGTGTATTGTGTTTACAGTATGCTCTGCGTATGCCTGACCTGCTCTGCGCTCTGTGTTTCCCCTGCCGGGTAGCTGCTGCCCTGGGATGGGGGCTGCGGGGGGAGGAGAGGGAGCGAGAGCCCCGCTGCCAACCCGTTCCCCCGGCAGCAGCCCCTACCCTCCCCGAGAGCCCCCTGCAAGGGGGAAGGTTTCATGCCCGCGAAAAGCAGCAGCACATCCCCTGACAACGAGTGCAATATGGAAAGGAGAAGCAGCACAGAATGGAGCAGCGAGGGCTCCCCTCTGGGATAAACCGGGTATGCTTCATTGGGAATCTGCTCTTAAAACAGGGGCAGGGGGCAGAGCCATCTGAGAGCCTGAAATGTTCCCTGCTCCCCCCGGCAACCTCCTCACTACTGCTTTTAAATTAAATAAATATGGAGAACCTGCTGTCAAACCTCGGCCGTCCTCCTCCCCCAAAACTCTTGCTTAGCTTGTACCAAGCCACTGCGAAGTGAGACGGAGGCTCAGAGGGCTGCATGGGGAAAGGGATGGGTTAAAAGGGAAACATTGGATACGAATAGCTCCTGGTCTCCCTGGCAAAGAGACATTTGTTCTATCTCTGTGTAATTTCTTTATACATTACTGCTGCCACACTGCATCCTCATGTCCCTCCCACTGCATTTCGCTCTCACTCTCTTCAGCAAGGCAATTTCTGGTGCATTTCAGGACAATATTAACCCATTCCTCTTTCTCTGTCAGTAGGAGGTTTCATAATTTAAAAGCAGTTTGAAAGTCAGTTCTAGCAACCCACTGGTGAGGAACAGCATTTCCTTGACAAATCTTACAAAAGAATTGAGCTTGCAGGTCTCAGCCCCTCAAATCCTTACCTTCTCAGTGACTTACAGTCAGGTATGAATTTAAGCTGAGAGGCGAACCAAACCCACCCAAGTCTGGGATCCCAAGTAATTCTCCCTCACCCTCTGCCACACCACTTTTTAAAATCCTTTGTCTTCCTCTTCATCCAAGGCCTGTCCAGCTCTGCATCCTCCTTCTCCCCAGAAGATGCAATGCCAGCAGCAATCAGCTATGTGCCAGGCCATTGCCTCCTGCTGCATCTCAGGGCTGTGCTAGGCTGCCTCTGGTCCTGAACCGCGAAAACATGGAGACCCTAATTTAACCTACTGCTATTTTCACGGCGTGTTCAGAAAAGCCTCTGGATTAGGACAGGAAGGGTAGGAGAGAGGACCCTGGTAGAGTTGTGGATCCTTGGAAGTAGGAGGGCAGGCAATTCCGGAGCACAAAACTAGGGACACTGACAGAAACGAAGGGTAAAAGAAAGGAAATTGGGAAAGGTAAGAGAGAAGATAAGGAAACAAATGCTCATAAGGTGGGTGTGAACGGGAAGAGGTGGCCCAGGAGCCACCAGCAGTGGGAGAAGGCAGCACGAGGAAGCGATGCAGCACTGGAATTGTCTGGCAGAAGCTTGTCCATTGCTTGTGCCCTGCTTCACTTTGCTGTCAGCTCTTCGTTTTTGCAAACACTGAAACTGCACTTAACTCTCATGCACCATTCAGATATAACAAGCTGGAAAGGGAACAGATCAGCTCATTAATTTTCCTTGGGAAGGGTCTCTAGGCAGGAATTATTTTCTGCACCAACATCCATTCAATTACTTGCCTTCACACCAGTCAGATCTACAGGGATGTCTAACCCCATGCACATCACTCATGCCTGGCTGCCCTGGACTTTTCTCTCCCTCCTTCTTGGTATAAAAGCCTCCCAGACCTATCCCTTTCCTAATAATAATGACAACATGACAAAACCAATAACCTACAGATATAAAATACATTTAATTTGCTTGCTTCATAAGACCATCGTCATTTCATTTGCTTGCGTCATAAGACCATCATAAGGCATCGTCGCTCACTTTTTGAGATCCTGTAGGAGATCTACAGGAGCTAATGAAGGAATTAGACAAGGCGTCACTCATAATAAAAGGTGATTTTAAAGCACTGGGTGCCAAGAAGGAATTAGGCTTGAAGATCCGCAGCCATTTCAAAGTTGTAAGAGGTGCAGTATCCATGTGTGGCATGAGCTTGCAGATCTCAATTTCTTGGTGTACGTGTGTGTTTTGTGCCTACACAGTTAAAGGGCTGAGAAAGGCCATTTCTCTTGAAGGGCAAAGATTTTTTAATAGGCCAGGGATACATTTGGGCAATGCTAAAGTCTGAGAAAGAATGATCTCAAGGAAGATTGGGAAAAAAATCAGAAGTGTGATCTGCAGTAATGTGAAATGACACCACCTTTCTGCTTTAGCCTCACCATGGAGCAGGGGCTCACCGTAGGACACAAGAAAGGGGAGAAGGAAATCCCAATAGAGGAGGAACATCGCAAATGATGCTCCTCTTCGGAGCAATACAAAGATCTGAAAATGCTGACTGGAAGTCCACTGTGGGGAACAGAATGACTGAAGAGAGGGGAACCCGAAAATTGAAAGCCCAGGGACCAAATTCTCCAAGAGGAATTTGCAATTCTGACCGCAGCATATCTGTGTGTATAGCCCGAGACTGAGTCCCCATGTCCATTTTTGCTACTGGATATCTCAGCCAAGAAGAGAAAAGACAATTTAGCTCAATATTTTGAACACGAGGAGTCCACCATCTCTGACAGCCTACAGTGTTGACTAATGCCAGCGTTCCCCCTCATCCCCAGAAATGAAGGCAACCTCATCAGAGGCTTCCTACGAGTAGCAGGAGGCAGTTTAGGATCCTTCTTTGATTATTTTCTTGTCCCAAAGCCTCCTGCCCTCCTCTTCACTACTTCCCCTCACACTATATACCTGCCCTGGCACCCACCCCATGCAGCAGAAGCATGTCTGTCCCACACCCTTTGCCAGGTGCCTTTGCCACACCATGGGCTTGGTGTGAGCAGAGTCCAGGGGTTTTGCCCTTTTTACAGCCTCCTGGGACCAAGTCCTTCCCTCCACATATCTGCTCATCCTCTGCATCGTGGGGGAAAGGAGCCCTTGCTGCACCCTTCTCCCTCCTGCTCACCAGCAGGCCGCTTTCACCAGGGAGGGCGAGTCAACCAGGGACACCTTTCTGATTCCTCCTGCCACGAAAGAAGATAACCCCTCCGAGGGTGATCAGATGTGACAGTAAGAGACCTGCCGTCCAGGGGCTGCTGGTGGGGATATTTGGCTGAGCTGTCCCAGGAGCAAGAGAGTGCCAGCCAGTGGCCCACGCAGGCTGTGGGGCTGCGGGAAGCCATGCGGAGGCACCCCGGCAGCAGCGGTGCCAGACCTGCGCCGTGCCGCCCCGTGAGGCAAACCCGCGGCCAGGCTCTGCTCGGCATGTGGCCGCAGGGATGGTTTTGCCTTCTGCTGAGATGCTCTCGCTACTGAGCCTTTATCCAAGTTTTGGTGCAACCTGTGCCCTCAGGCTAGGGACTCAGAGCTGGGCTCCGCTCCTGTGCGGTGCACTGCACCCCCCTGCCCCGCTCACCACTTCTGCCCAGGGGCCACGGGCCAGGGGAACGGGCCGGCCCACCCCTCACACAGCTGGGGCGAGCGGAGCACCCTGCCAGGGCCAGGCAGCTGCGCTCAGGGTGCATTTCGCACCCCTCGAGCAGAGCTGCAGTTTGAGCCCACCAGAGAGCATCGACAGGGAGGGCAGGGGGACTGGGCTGACAGCGCAGCACTGGGGGTCTGGCGGCACTTCAGACCTCTTAATTGGAAGCATCCTGACACTTTCCTTTGCCATGCAAGCTACTTCTCCACAGTGCCTGTGGGGTCCTGTCAGATGTAAAGGAGAAGGGGTCCTGAGCGCCTCCGATCTGACAAACCTCACTCGCCCCTTCCTCCTCCCCCTCAGACCGCGTCCCGCTGGGTACGGCTCTGTGGGCATATAGACATGATCTGAATTCACTGCCTCTCCCGGCCGGGGTCCTCATAACTCCTGTCTCCACCCCAGCCTCCCTCCGCCCCTCCAGCCTGGGGACATGGCTCAGGAAGGGAGTTCTTCCCTGCAGCCTCCCTTCCCCGCATGGCTTTGCATTTGGGCTTCTTTCCCCACCCCCGCCCCTTCCCTCTCTCATTAATTTTTAATTAAGGAGATGTCTCCTTCCGCGGTTGTAATGAATAGCTGTGTGAAAGGCTTTTCATTTTTTATTAATATATACCTCTATATATTTATCTATTTGTAGGAAATGTGTGCGTGTGTGTGAGCAGGTGTATTTAAAACATCCCCCATTAATTTACTGCTATTGATTTTCTGGCGTGGAGACAGCATATAGTATTCAGCATAGAGCTCCTCTGCAGGATATGTTAAAAGGCAGCAGTTTGGGTTGACAAAGGGCACTAAATGCAGTATGCGTCAAATAGACCATCGCTCAATGAAGTCACTTAGCTATTCAAAACATGTCCAGCCATCACTCAACCGTTTGCACCAAGAACGGGGGGGAAATTCGCGCTTCTTCCCGGACACAACCATTTCCAAACAGCAGCTTTAGCTTGCTTTGGTGAGAGACATCAGGACATACACAGTTTATGTATGTCCCCCCTCCCCACTGCCTTCCATCTCCCAGTGCCGGTCTTAGCAAATCAGTTCTGCGGTACCCACTCCCCGTTTTCTCCCATTGGGGACCTCCAGGCACACCCAGCTCTGGTGGACACCAACAGAGACAGACATTATCCCTGGATGTCCACAAACCCCCGGCAGCCCACCCTCCAGCTGGGAGCTGATTCATAAACAGGGTTTTTACAACGGGCTGCAATGTGCGCTCTTGTGCTCTTGCTCTCTCCTTCTCGCTACGTGTGTAACATAAACCACGCATTTACATCAGTTGCCCCTATCCCTCCAGCACAGGCTGAAGACCACCTCCCCAGCCCACATGTACGCCAATAGCAGGACTGAGCAACACATATTTAAAAGCGAATCACTGGTCCCTCTTTTCTTTCCCCCTCCCTTAGGAACGTCTGATTCCAGAAGTTGGCTGCGGTGGTGTCTCTTCTGCCATCAGACATGTCACTGAGTTGCTGTTCAGTTTCACCACATCAGACTTAGGCTGATTTTTCCATTCAGAGACTTGTTTATTTTTAGCCTTTACCATAAACCTTAAAAAAAAAAAAAAAAAAAAAGCCCCAAACAAACACCCACACCCCAACAACAAACAAATGGGGGAAAAATCCCAGCCCCAAACCAAAGCAATCAACCACCAACTAGACCCCTCTGCAACCAGCCCAGTGAGATGTGGTTGCTTACAGACATTACGAAATGCTCTGAACTCTGCTTGAGATGACTGGAACGGTTAGATTTACTGTATGAGGCATTTTGGACATAACAGGGTTGCTTCCCTTTCTCTCTTTTTCCCTCCTAAAGTGAACTAACAATTGCATCCAAAGTGCTTTGCAGTCACCCCTTCCCCACGTCGTTCCTCACTCCCAGTCTTGTCTTTGCAAATAAGCCATTTGCAAAGAGAGCAATTATTTCACTCTGTGGTTACAGCCGGAGCACAGCAATAATACAGCATTCTGGCATTGCATTCCCAGGCAATACGTACAAGCTGAAGACAGGCAGACTGCACAGTTGTTTTTTGAAAGGGTCTCTCAGTGTTTTTGTAACACACATGTTATTCCACTTGGAGGGGGGAAGTGAATTTTGGGGGAAGGTGTGGGGGGAGCGTGGGGAAGAGGAAGGGAGCAGGGAACGGAGCAGAGAATGTTTTGCCTGTATTCTTGCCTCTGTGCCCTGAGTAACTGAGCCCACCACTCTCAAGCTGTGGCGAAAGGGATGAAGTGAGAAAATGGTGGAATGTGGAGGGATTTGTTTGGAGGGGGGGAGAAACATGGGGTGGTGGGAGAGGGAAAGGGGGGGGTGGAGATCCAGAATCAAATACCTTCCAGGCAGCAGGTTCTCCATAATCCAGAATGGGTCATGACTTCCTCATTCTTTTTGCTGGTTTCGTTCTCACTGACAGTTTTAGTCTTGCAAACCCCTCTGGAGTAAAGCCAGTAGTCGGTCCCCACAGCTATGGTCATCAGGCTGAAGGCAGCGAAAGCACCAACGGTGGTTAAAAGCATCTGAACACCTCTGTCAAAGAGCCCCATAATTCTTCATTATACAAATACCCAACCGCCTTCTGATTCTTGGGGTGTGTGTGTTTAATAAAATAAAAGAATAATAATTCCGACTAATAATATAATGGGTATATAGAGAGAGATAGGTATCAAAAAAGGGAGGTAAGAAAGCCCACGGAAAAGAGTGTAAATTAGAAAGACCACACGGGAAGAGGCTTGCCTTTTAAATCGGAAACGTTCTGGTTGAAATATAAAAAAAGGAAAAAGGAAAAAGAAAAAAAAAGAGAGAAAAGAACCAAGAAAAACCAAACAAATAAAGAGAGAACCCCCCCCAAAACGAGACGCCTTAATCCCTTTTTCTAAAATTCTGGTCTCCAGTTTCCATATGTAATGGCTAATTTGGAGATGGCTTCCACAGTGAACAGGGGAGCAGCAGCAGCATCCTCAACACAATCTCTCATTATCTGGACCTAGACAGTTAGAGACTGTAAGAGCAGAGATGCAACCTTCAGTCTTCTTGCTTAGCTCTGCAGCCTGCGCCATGAAAATCCTTTTCCTTCCCAGTTATCTTCCTTGGGTTTTTATTTTTTTAATTTTTTTAATTTTTTTTTTCCCGGCAGCAGCAGTCGCTCCAATCCTCTCTCACTTTTTCTTGCTTGCTTCTCCTTCCTTTCGCTCGCTCCTACCACCAAGCCAGACTGCCCAGCATACTGTAAGCCCTTGATTTCAGCTGAACAGGTGCCGAGGTCTTGCCTCCCATGGCTTTCCCGCACAGCCGCGGCGCTCGTTCCCGGCGGAGGTGGGCGAGGAGAGAGGGGGACTCCTGCGAGGGGGCGGGGGAGAGTGTGTGGGAGGCTGGGGGGGCAGGCGCGGCGCCCTTCGCGGGTGGGGGGCGCGGAGCGGAGCCCGGCTGCGACACCCCCTGCCCCGCGGCGGCCCCCGGCGACTCCCGGGCCCCGCTACTGCATCAAGGAGGCGGCGGCAGCGGCGGCGCGGCGCTGGACGGCTCCCCTGCGGCGGCGGCGGCGGCGCTGCAGGACAGCTCCCCGGGCGGCGGTGCGGGCGCAGCGCTCCGCGGCCCGCGCGGTGCTGAAGGACAGCTCCCCGGGCGGCGGTGCGGGCGCAGCTCTCCGCGGCCCGCGCGGTGCTGAAGGACAGCTCCCCGGGCGGCGGTGCGGGCGGAGCGCTCCGCGGCCCGCGGTGCTGAAGGACAGCTCCCCTGCCCGCGCCGCCCGCCCTGCCCGCGCCACCCGCGCCCCAGCATCCGCGGGCGGCAGCCGCCCTCCTCCGCTCTGCGCGGGCAGGCAGGCAGGCAGGCAGGCAGGGAGGGGCGGAGGGGCAGCCTCCCCCTCCCTTGCGCTTAGCCCGCCGCTGCCAGGCTGTTCCCGCGGGCTGCCGCGGAGCCCAGAGGCGTAGCTGGGGCTCTCCCTCTTTCTCGCTTTCTGCCTTTCTTCCCCCCGCGCCCCCGCTCTCCCCCCCCCCCCCCCCCCAGCTCAGCCCCCTTCGCCTCCCGGCCGTACGTGCCCAGAGCTGCAAGTGCAACTCGCACACCGCAGTAGGACCCGCACAAAACTTGTCAGCTGTTTCACTCCCCAGGAGATGGGAGAAAAGTAACGTGGAAGGGTAATTTAAAAATAAGCATTTATTACTGTTATTATTTGTGGTGTTACGATTTTTAAGTGCTTGCTTTTCACTCTTCTCGGGTTCACTGCAAGTTGCATCTGTTTTGGTGTTGCTCATTCTCCATCCCTCCGTCTCTCCCTGACCAGTGTTGTGTGAATCCCTGCGTTCTGACTCTGTCTTTACAGCTTTCTGTGAAATCCCAATGCCTGCTCCAAGAAGCAGACATTTTGGGAAGATTCTTCATGAGAAAGGACGATTTATTATTATTACTACTATTTTGTTAAGGAAAGGAACCACCAAAACTGAATCCTTCTCCCGCCCCAACCCTTGAAAAGCAATCCACCTTTCACAGCCTCGTTTTACACAGAAAGATGCATGAGCTGAATGGATGCAGCCTGAAATCTATCACTGCTTAAGTTTCCTGTGTCAGACACAACCTGGTAGTACTGGGAACGTATACAAAATTGTGCAATACTGACATCTAAGTATGTCATAATCCTCTCTCTCTTCCTCAGCAGTATCATTACACCAGGTTAATTACATTAGTCACCTCCTGGTTCTATACATGTAGCTGCTCATTAATGCAACAATCATAAAGAAAAGAAATAATCTAATTCTTGATGCTACTGATTTTGTTTCTCTCTGATCAGATTCATTGTTCAGTGAAAAAGAGACCAGAAGAGCTGCTTTAGGTTCACTGCTCTTCTGTGTCGGGGAGCGGGGCTGAGGGAAGGGGGTATTGGGAAGTTGAACCAGTTGGAGGGCTTCAGCCACGTTGCAATTTCATAACTCTATTTGTTTCTCCTCCTTCCTCCCTCTCTGGGCACAGAGTGGGACTGCCCTTTCAGGACAATCTCCCCCAGGAGTGCTGGACAGGAAGGGCTTCATAGCAAGCAGCAGAAGCGGGGGCATTGGCTGCCCTACAGAGTGTTGATCATTTCCCCCCTTTGGAGGGAACAGACCAGGCTGCCCTCACAGCTGAGACTGAGGTAGGGGTGTGTGCCAGCAAGTACTCATGCTGTCTGGTACCAGCCATATGCAGATTACCACCAGCAAGCAGGAAAGGCCCTGGAGGAGGCAGGAGAAGGGACAGAGGGAAGGGTGGTAAAAGACAGTGCAGGTTGAGACCACTGAGACATTTTGGGAGGACGAACACAGTCCCTAGCCTCACCTGTGGGAATCCTGGCCTTGCACTCTGCCACAGGAGCTGTGAGTTTCTTTCTGCACTCATAGAGCTGCCAAACAGCTGAGGACGGGCAAGGGGGAAGGTGGGCCCAATATGCCTTTCGCACTCTGAATACAGCCTGCTGCAAGAGTGTGGAGGACGGTACTTGTGGACAGGCTTTCTGAACTGTTGTCCTTGGTTCAAAGGAATTTGAGAGGCAGAGAGATGTAGAGAACACCCTTAAACTGGTGGGAGATTATGGCTCTACAGGGATGGCCTATGTTGAGGAGGAGGCTCTGTGAGGCTCTTAGCTGGGTAAGCTGGAGATCACCCTAGGACCCCTCCTCCCCTTCTGAGACATTTCCACTGAAAGAAGGAAGGGGCCTTGAAGAAGGCAGGCATAAGGGAAGCATAAGTATTTCTTGGGACTCTGAGCCATTTTCTTTTTGTGTTGGTGGTCATTTCCTTCTAACCCCACTCCAGTATTCCAGTCTTCTCATTCTTCAAAGAAGTGTAGAAAAGCTGGGCCAGGAGCCTGAAAGACTCTGAAAAGGAAAAAAACCCTTCAGCTGGCTATTCTGGTGCTCAAATCCATCAGGCACCAACATAGCATGTGTGGATGGGAAAGGCACTCTGGAAATCTGTGCAGCTCATAGCTCCAAGGAAAGTGGGCTCCTCAGTTACTCTGTGCTCTCAAAAAAGTGTAGCACAGATCTGCTAGTAATGCCACACAAGCAACCTGGCTGGAGTGAGTGGAAGCAAAAAGGGCTTAGGCCCCCTGAAAGCTCACTCATCCTCACACACCAGCGGCATTCAAAGAGGAGAGGGAGAGAAGGGGTGATGCTGTGTGTATTCACTTAGGGCTCACCTATGTAGCCCATGCAGTTAAGTGTTTACTTTGCTGTTACAGATGGTCGTGCTGCTTTGGGTCAGGGTATGCTGGGCTGCACAGACAGGGGCTGTCTCTGGGTTGAGGAGCTTGCTTCTGTTTGTATCTGAGCCTAGTGAGATGGGTAGGGTGAGCAAGGAGTCACTGCAGAGGTTGTGGATTTGGGCTTGCAGAGGACCCCAACACTGTGAGAAATTACAGATGTCATATATAATGAGAAAAATATTGCTGAAGTGTCAGGATTACATATCTTCACATTTAACGAATCCAGTCAGATGTAGAGGATGACACAGCAGCTGGGCCAAAACAGAGACTCTCAAACCAGTCCAGAACTGTTGCCTTTATTACATATTTCTACAGCTTTGACAAGTTTGGTTTTAAGTGACTATAGCAACAGGACAGGGGCACGTTGTCCCCAAAGAAATTGCCAGTGTAAGAAGGACAGGCTTTCAGGGTGGCGAGTTCTTTAAGCTCTGGCTAAGAGGAGTGAGACCTATGAGGGCTCAGCACATCTCAGGATCAGGACTAAACACGGCTTCCTGCCTCACACTTCCCAATTTCCAGAAATAATTCTCTTCCTGTTACCCTACTTATATACTCTTAGACCATTCACAATAATCCCTCTACAGTTCTAAATGCCACAGGAGAAGAATGGAACAAAGGCAATGCAAATGCCAGAATGTCCTGTGTGACTGCTTGTGCTGCGGCTAGATGCTGTGCTGAGATTTCATCTTTCCTACAAAGAATCATTAAAAATGATAATACAAAACAAGAATACAGGATAAAAACACTGGCAGATTTTTATAACAGTCGCATCTTACTGAATAGCGCAACACAGAATGACATCTATAGAAGAGTAAGGAGAGAGAAATTAATAGTCTGGAGGAAATAGAGAGATTTTAAATTACATTTTAAATTACTTGAAATGAGAAGCTGATGAGACAGGGAACTGCAGGAAGTCTGCTTCCAATGGCAAACCAAGAGTGCTGCTATTTGTGGAGAGAAGGGGCAGTGCTGTAGGAAAACAAGGGGCACAAGAAAGATGCAGGAAGGGAGATGAAGGGCACGAAGTCGGAAGCAACTCTATGGGATGGTAACGGAACTGAGTAGAGTATTTGTGGATTCAGTGCTGCAGTGGAGCTTTTCAGCATATAGGAGAAAATCAGACAGCGGTAGTATATGAAAACTGGTATCTAGGAATCTTCATCCTGGGGAGGTCAGCTCAGAAGGAGCTGCTGTAATGAGATGTAAAAGAGATGGAGTTGATGCCGTTGTTTTCGCAGGCAGAGCAGAGGTGTTAATAGACAGATACACCAGCAGAGGATATGGTGGGAAAAATAAATTGGGGTTAGGGTGATGATTATAGAGCTGGAAGCCAATGGGGCATAGAAGATAGAATTGACATATGATACAGAAAGAGAATTAATATTTAAGAGATTTCACTGGAGAAAGTTGAAAAAAGTCACATATCTGTATGGTTAGACAAGTAGAGGGGGTGATCAGAGCAGTCATCACTGGCATCCAAAGCTGAGGGTCCCAAAGCACTTAAGAAACATTCACATCACAGATCTGCATGCTGGTGGTTTTCTTAGACCAATTTAAGAAATGAGCAAACTGAGGAAAGAAGATTTGTGTTTTTGCCAGAGCATCGCAGGTGGAGACGAGAGATAGAGACAGAGAAAGAGATGGAGGTGGAGATGAGATCAAGATAGTGAGAGAGAGATAAATACAGGTGGAAAAAGCCTTTGTCGTCCTCTCTTCTTATCTTCAGGCTCATATAACTTGAGGATCAACATAAAAGACAGTTAAACATCAAATATTCAAATACTACAGGGAAGTCATCTCTAGTGTAACACCGTGACCAGAAAGGAAGACAGAAGAAGGGAGATACAGTGTACAAAGGTCTAACAATTAAAATGAGTAGATTTCCATGCAACAGTGGTGCTGGTGCTGCCCTGAGAGTGCATTAAAACTCCTGTCTTAGAGGAATTGGTCCCTCTGGCAGGGACCAAGTATGAGGTTATAAGGTTGCAATACTGCAATACAGAAACTCCTCAGTTTCTGACCTATATCCTCTTCCAAGCTAAATGTTGTGCAAACAATTCATTTAGCCTCATGACACTCTTGCAAAGTAGCATTTTCACTAGCTTGCGGAGGCAGCAAGACACTGAAAAATTCAGAACGTAATCCCAAAGCCCACCAAAGTATTTTCACAGATTTTAATGGGATCTGGGTGCTGCTATAAATGAGTTGAGTACCCATGGATACCCAAGAAATCTGTTGTAGATTGAGTCTTGAACCTAGGACTCCTGCGCTTTCCATACAAGACTCCTTTTTCTCCTGCAACCTTTTCTTCCTTTGAAATGTTTGCTACTAAAAGATGGTTGAGGGAAAAAAGGTGTTATCTCCTGAGCCCTGTGGGTTGGTTTCTTCAAAAGGAAAAGGCTTCCTTCATTCCTTGAAAGAGATAGTGGGAGAAGACTGGCATTCCCAGGATGAATTTTCTGCCATAATGAATTGCTGGGATGTGAACTGTTTTGCCTCTCTTTCTCTTTCCATGCTGTGCTGAGGTTTGTATGTACAGCAGCCTCCTAATCAATAGGAAAAAAAAAAAAATCAATGCCTGCAACCCATTAGCTCTAACAGAGGGCAGGCTGCTAACAAGTCACTGTAACTGGAATTCCAGTATTTGGTAGAGTATCCTCAGTGAGGATATATGCATACATATAGATACAAACATACTGAATAAGACTAGCAGAGAAAATTGATTATGAGAACATTCCCCCATCCCACCAGCATGTCTATCCCCATGTATTTACATAACTATGTCAAACTAAAGACACTATCCCCCCACCCAGATGCTGTCCCTCATACTTTTCCACTACAGAGCACACATTTTTCCACACTTGATCTATAATCCCAGGCTCCCTTCATGCTGGACCATCTCGTATATAAACAAACACATGCCTCTATACACTGTTACTCCTGCATAAACCATACACCATAGAAATCCAACCTGAGATCCACTTATTCACAAACATACAGACATTCCTTCTCCTTTGCTCTATCCCCAGATCCTTCATGGAAATCCTCTTTTTTCTTCCCATTCATATCCAAAATCAGGCACAGATTCTTCCCACAGACATCCACATACATCCAACCCTGGAAGCATATTGCAGGAAACAAAAAGTTGGTGAAAAAGTTACAGCACAAGTTTTGTAATCAGAATTTGCTCTAAGGTCAAAGCAGAGGGAGAGGTTCTCCAGAATGGATCAGAGAAGCAATGGGTCTCACTGCCCATTGTGCATGAAATATGGGCACAAGTAACTGTCTTGCTCCCAATAAAGCCTTTGTCCATCCATCCACTGACTGTAACTAGAATGGACTCTCACTCCTGATCTGCCTGTCATGGTAAAGGATGCTATCTCCTGGTCAGCTTCAGAATCCATGAGTTAAAAAAGTCATAATTTCTTGACAAACAGGTTTATGAAACTCTAGTTAGGAAATGTGCAGCAGCTGTGGTTTGACTCTTAAAGAAGAAAAAAAGCCTGTTTTCATGTAAACATAGTAGTTATCAGAGAATTGCAAAGAGTAAAGCAGGAAAGAGAAAGGCCTTGTTTTTTTCTGAACCAAAGGTTTTCAGAATCTTCCTGGAAGCATCAGCACAATGATAAGTGCTGAGGGAAAAGTGAGAGCTACAGTGAGGATGGTTCATGTTGACACTGATCGATATTCCATGATATCAGACTTTCTTCCCATGTAAAGGGCACAGATGGGGACAGAGAAAAGGACCCTGTGCAGCCTCATCTATTCAGTATCATCAATTAGAGCCACAATCCAGCCCAAACATGAGCTTTTGCCATCTGGTCCTCAGAAGCCACAGAGGTATCACTGGGGCTTCTTGCATGGGGCAGACTTGCTCTCCTAGGTCTGCTGGTACTGACACAGTACCACCCTTCTGCAAGCCAGCTATATGCACTTTTGTCTTCTTTAGGACATCTCTAGCTCTTCTCCCGTCAGATAGTTTAGGGTATCAGGGGAAGAATATTGAACTTTTAATTTCTCTGATGCTCAGGAATAAATGAGGGTTATAAGAGACTCCTGAAAGAATTTCCTAAGCAAAACAAGAGAAATGGTTAGTCTCTGGGATAGGTTATTTAGTCCCTCTGACTTTTCACCCTACTGATGTCAATAACAGGATTTTAATGTGAGAAGGGTTTCTTTCTGTAGTCCCGCATGGTCAGGGAGGCATCCTACATTTCTTCAGAGAAAGCCAGCTGGTGCATGGTGTCCACAGAGTCATTATATGAATTCCCAGGATTTAGTTTTACAGTACTGTTGTAATGATTTAGGATCCCCAATGTGAATTCCTATGGAGGAAGTAGGTTAAACACATCAGATTAAGCCAGTCAGATACTAGACCGGAGCATTATGGTGATGCACAGAAGAGTATACCATGGATAGAAATGGTAGAAGAGTGATATTCTCTGCCATGGGAATGGAGGCCTATTTTAAAAAGAAAGCAAAACACGTACGTCTATTTAGGTTTCTAACTCCATGTTTAGACATCAAAGAACTGTCCTGGTTTTCAGTTCTGCTGAGTAGTCAGCATCTATCTCACATTGATTTTGCAGAGATGTAGAGGCTCCAAATACCTCTGAAAATCTGGATGTCGGTTTTGATGTCAAAATGTCATTTCAGCAGATTAACTTTCACCTTGTATAACAACAAAATTCTTAATAGGAATTAAATCAGAAGTCCCAAGGCCAAATGCTGGGCTCATTGGGATTTGCCACTTTCAGTCATTCACTGCAGCTGCTGACCACTTGTGAAAACTTCTGAGAACAGTCTGAAAGAAGCATTTACTCATACTGTGGCAAACCATGGGAAATGAGGAGTCTACTGCAGAGCAAAGCAATTCCCAGCAATGCACTTGGCTCATCCAGCTCCACCAGACAAGGTCAGGGCCCTGATGATGCCTCTCTGTGGGTCTCCTTGGCAGTACCGACCCCAGCAGAGGCTGGGCAAAGATTCCAGCCTGTCCTTCAAGGCTGGGGAGGTATGACTCTCCTATGTGCTTTTCTGATTTGTTTGCTTTGTTCTTGTCCACTTTGACACAGTGAGCAAGTCTGGCAGGGGGTACGGGGAAGCGTTTCTGTCTCAGCCATGCTCCCTCTCCCTATCAGTGACATGGGAACATGCACAGAAGAGAGCTCAGAAGCAGGAAAAGGGAATCTCGGGCTGGTTATTCCCTGGCTTAAGGGGGTGGCTGGGTATGAGCAGTCCCCTCTGTGGAGCTGGTCTCCTCCCATGCTCACCAGTACTGCATTCTTTGACAGGACACTTTTCCAGGTTGCTTGTGTCTGTTAGATAAAACTATTAGGTTGTCATCTTTCCAGTAGCCAGTCTGAAGCGACAAACCACTTTTATGTGTTTCTCAGACCATTGGGATTCTTCTCTGCAACTGACCTATATTAGTTATAAGCTTCATTCGTTCTGGCCTGCACTCCTCTCTCTTCTCCCACATGGAGCACATGCACCACTCCTCCCCCTCAAACAAACACCTTTACACATCCAAGGACATTGTAAAAATAAAATGATCACAACCTGGCCCTCCGGGAACCTCGGTTTTACAGTTTGTCCCGCTCCAATGCCAACAGAATTCACAACCCAGTTCAACAGAGACAGACAGTGAGTGAGAGAAAGCAGGCAGACAGGCACAGACAGAAGGAGATGAAGGAATCAGCAAGAGAAAAAAAGAAGTAGAAGAAAAGAACCAGGGCAACCAGAAGTAATAAGTTAGAACAACAAGGAAAGGCATGAGTCTAGAACACAATAGAGAAAGGGGGATGGAGTTACAGGGAAGAGTAAAAATTTAAAATTATAGAAAGTTGAAGGAAGAGATAAAGAAGAAGATGAAAAAGACAAAGGAAAGGACAAAAGAGAAAAGAAATGGTCAATGGGAAGGGGGTAAATCGAGTCAGGCAGCAAAGCAAGGTGGTGTCTATGATATGAGGCAGAAGAATTAAGAAGGTGCCTATGAATTTGGGCACTGCTTTTTCACGTCTCCTTTTCCATCAAGAAAACTGTCCTTTTCCATCGAGAAAACTGAGGAAAAGGGCAGGAGGAGGGGGAAGAAAAGGAGAAATCAACGGCTGAGCTGCCATCTTAAACAGCTCCTAGCAGTCACACAGGCACACTGGAAATAGGTGGTCCACGGGTTGCAAATACTCAGGTACACATTGCAGTTCAGCAGGCAGGAAACAGTCTGCAGTAGGACAGTGGCATTTACATGCCCAGGTCCGCTGGGTCTCTATGCGCCGGCAGTGAGCCCTGCAACACAGACCAGTGCTTCAGTCTAGGTGCCAGGGAGTTCTGCTCTGATCTCTGCCCTGCATCCTCTCTGAGGTCCCAATAAGAAAATCTCAGCCCCAAACCCATGAGTGTCTCCCTTCTCATATGAATGCCCTTCCTCCCCGCTGCCCCATTCCAGTTCTTGTTTGCACTCCAAGGGCTGCTTTGCCTTCCCATGTCTCTCTTTTCCTCACAGGTCATCTCTAGCTTTGCTCTTTTGCTCTCCTTTCTCTCTCTTCTCTTTCCTTATGGCTTTTCTTCCTCACTGTCATTCATTCAATTCCTCCTTACACAGGCATTTATAAACACCCCCCGACACAGAGAGACACCCTGTATCTCCATCTCTGTAGTTATCCACTTACCTATTACTGCAGTACCTAGCTGACACATATCTCTCTCCCACAGACAATCAATCTCTCTCCCCACCACACACCCCCCTGCCAAATCATGTTTTTCTTTTCTTCACAGCCTTTCTCTCACTGTCCTCCAGCCCGTCCATTTCTCCCCACCCCCCGCCCGCCCAATTCTTCTGTCTGTCTTTCCCTCTCTACAAACCGTTCCTCTTTCCTTCTCCCCCACTCTGCCCATGTCTGTCCCTCCTTCCCACAGTTCTCTCCAGCTGATACACACATACCCCAGTCCATCCCTACCCCCTCTTCACCCCCTTCACACATTTCATCTCTTTGTGTCTCCTACACACCCAGGCCCACGCTTGCTCTCTCCCATGCTGAGAGGAGGCGGCAGCAAAGAATTTGCTGCTGACCGCTGCATCGCTAGGAGGCAAACACATGGCCGGCCTTGTGCAGGCCAGTTTCTGCCTGAGTGCCCCAAGTCACATATCCCCAGCATCATCTCCGGCACTGGGAAAACAGATGGTATAATAAATGAACACAGCCTGATAAAAGGAGGAAAGGGTGTCTGCCTTGGATGCCCCTCACCCGCGCAGAGACACACATCCAACATGGGCACAGCTCTCTTGCTCCTGTACCAGTCCAGTTTCGTGCCAGAACTAGCCAGCTGAACAAGGCACAAGCGCTACCCTGGTACCAGATGGAGAGGAGAGGGGTAGGAGAGGGTGGTAGTGGCAGTGGATAGAAAGACCAGTGTTTTTTCTTTTTTTCTGACAGCAGCTTATAACCCCAGAAAGAATAGTACATGGAAGGGCTGTTAGCATGGGAGATGTAGCAGAACTGTGGTGATGTATAGTTACAAGACCTCCACGTGCAGAGACAGTCAGGAGGAAAAAGGCAAGAGGCATGGACAGTACAGAGGAATCAGACATCAAAATGGTTGTGGACCGAGATGGCATCTAGTGATCACTTCTATCTTGGTGAAGAGGGAAAGACACCCTACTGTCAGTCTTAGCCAGGAGGGCCATCAAGAGTAATGACTTAGCCCACTTAAGGAAAATATCCCCAGGTCTCAATAGGTGCAGAAACTAGAGGACAGACTCTGCATTACTCTGCTTTTGCTCATACCAGAACTGTCCTCCTGCCCTTACCCAGTTTCACAACATTGTCCAAGAATGCTCCTTTACCTCCTCCACTACCTCCCCAGACATCTGCATCCAGAGACTTGCAGCATCCTTTCCTCTGCATTTACCTGTTACAAGAATCCCACACTTGTTTAGTCATTTGCAAATCCACCAGCATTCCTTCCCCATGTAACACTTTCACATTCATTGCAGCCTGATCTCTCTTCGCTGACAACAGCACTGAAAAGCATTATCTTAACTCTGTAAGATGTCTTTCCTAAACACTCTGTTCTGCTGTCCTTACAAGCTGATTTTATACCTGATACTTCAACTGCAACCTGAATTCCAAAACTTCCAGTTTCACAGTCCCCAAATTGAAGCCACCAACATCAGAAAAACAAAGTCCTAGAAATAGCATACAATGGCCACGCACAGCTGTTAAAATAAGAGAAAGCGACACTTCACAGGAACCAAAATAAATTAGCAAGAGCACAGAAAGGAAACCAACACAGAAAAGAGATTCCTCCCATGCAGAGCCAAAGGCATTTTTTATTGTAGGTAATTTTATTCATGAGCAAAGTGATTTCTATCTGCTTTACATTGACCTCACACACATTGCATTTTTCTATTTTTGAGGTTAAATATTGATATTCTGGAGAGGTCTTCCACTATATGAACTGATCATGAAGTTTTTGTTGTGACATGTCAATGCTCAAGTGGTAGTGGGCACTTCTGCTTGGTCAGGTGAGCAGATGAAACTAATGTATTCAGGATGCTACAGCACAATTAGGCATAAGTTTATATGTTGTTCCCTCTGCCCCTCCACCCCCCAAAAAAAGGAAGGAAAAAAGGTTTAAGCAAATAGATCACTCCACTTTCTGGCAACACAAAATAGAGATAGCACTGGAACTAATTTGTGTTTTAAATGATACAAAGATGTGTGGGTAACAGTTGTAGGCGTCTATTTCCCTCCACTCAGGAATCCTCTTGGAAGAACTGTACTCAACCTGCATATCTAACATCTCTTCACACTCTTCCACCCTGACAGTCTGACAGTGTCCTTAGCTTACCCTCTCTATTTTTTCTGGTCTCACCTGGATATGCTGACTCCAGCCACTGCTCCTTACAGCATCACAGCTTGCTGTTCTTATCTCCCCACACTACTCCTAGGGTTATCATTCTGGATTCTCGCTATTGCCCTATCAAATCCCAGCATCAACCCTGTCATGCAGACTTTAAATCATCCTGCCTTCTTCTAATGTAGGCTCTACATGTGGAACCTAAACTCATGGTTACCATTGACCTTACTCATCATGGCTCTGAATTCCTCAAACTGACCTTGGCCCTGAAAAGCTCTGTTCAGTTATTTATTCTTACCACCTGCCCTTCTACCTGCAGTGTCATCCAGCTCTACCCTGTATCCTCATTTTCCCTCAATGGCTTGTGCAAAGCTTACTTTTCCTCCCACTTTATTTCCATACATCATTCTACAAGCCAGGAAAAGCCTTATGTCTTCCCACCCCTAATTCCCACCCTCCCACTCTGCCTCAGCAATTGCTTTGGGCTCTTTAAGAAGGGATATAAACTCCACTCTTTCCTACTATTCCTGTTCCCCTACTGCTCCTGCATTTCCCCTGTTTAGGACACAGCAGCTGATCAGTTCTGCCTAAATACCTCATCTGCTCACAGTCCCTAATTCAAAGTCCTCATATCGTGTATTTTTCCAGTACTTGTGCAGAAAGATTACAGGCTCCACATTTCTCCAATTGATGCATACCTGGCTGGAGGGAAACTCATCAAACTGACCCCATCCCTGATCCCGGCTTGACATGTAGGGTCTGTCACATTTCCCTTTTAAACAGTGCCAGATTTGGATTTGATCTCAGAGACCAGAAAAGAGAGCAATTCCAGGCTTCTCTTGACAAACAGCTCTAGAGGAGGAAATATGTGAAGCTGTGACAGAAGAATGAGAGAAAGACCCCCAAGGAGTAAAAAAAACCCAAACAACCAAAACTCCAAGTCAGAATGAGAACAGCCAGTGTCTGTGAAAGTTACACTGCGGCAAGCTCTGAAGAGCCAAAATGAAGCTGCCAGGACTCAGCTGGGGGTCTCCTGCCAGGAAATTACACTCTAGACTGAGCAACATCCCCATCTCTCAGGTGACTTCGACAGGGAGTCACAAGAGCTAAAGAGCCCTGAAAAGACTAGAGATTGAGTAGCATTCTTCTTTTTCCCTCCCCCAAACATTGCTGTTCCAGGTCAACAGAGCCAAGCGCAACTGGCACAGAAGACATTGCTCTCAAGGCAAGATGACAGCAGGAGGAGGAAATGGGATGCGAGAAGCAGAGAGATGATGCGCCCTTAGGCTAAGAGAGACGTTGCAGGGGCCAACATGCCTCTTGAAGAGCTCCTGCTCGGACTCCACCTCTGCTGCAGAAGGTCCTAGAAGTCTCTTAGCCCCAGCTTCCATGAAGTACCATCTGCAAGATGGAAAAATTACTTGCTAAGAACAAGAAGAGGTGGATGTTCTCCATCAAGAAATGGATATGAGATAGGAAAAGAAGGACTGACACTGCATGGGGAGAGAGGGGTCCCATCACGCAGTTGTCAAGAATAGGGATGTCTTCCTGCTACTAGCAGATAATCTGCCTTCATGCTGCTGGCTTTATACAGGCAGATGAGACAACAACTGCAAGCAGTTGCCACTTGAACATCATAGATACAGTAATTATTAAAAGCAGAGCACAGTCTTGAGCAGGGTATGGACCCCCATGGATCTATGTAAACACCAGTAGAAAGCAGTTGCTGCCTACAGAACAGAAATGCAGTGTTTTCCCTGCTGTCAGCACCTGCGTCAGGCTCCTGGTTTCTCTTGAGATACAGCTCTTAATTGGGATAGATTGTACGTTTTCTGCTGTAGCCCAGCCCAGCTCCCAGTTTAATTGCTAGTTTATGACTTAGCCTGTTTTGTGCTTTCCACACTACTTCTTTCCCCACTTAATCTAATAGAATTATAGAAAGTATTGCTGGGAGGACCTCAGGAGGCCACACAGTTTATTCTTCTGCCCCAAGGCAGTATTTCATTTTCAACAACATCATGTGTCTTTTGCTATCAGGTCAGATTGGTCCAAGATGTATAGCGAGTAAAGAAATGAAGCTTACCCAGGGGAGTCAATTGGTACAAAAGACTAAATCCAGCCTTTTAAGTCACCGAAGTTCTATCAGAAATAACCCTGGTCCAAATGGTGTCATTTATCAGATAAGTTTTCTGAAAGATGTCCCTTATTAAGTTTTAAGTCTCTAAAATGAACAAATCTCTATAAGAAACTGTTCTGACAGCCCCATTTCAGTATATTTAATGCTTTATTATGAACAGCAGTGACCACTCCATTGCTAAGACTGAACAAATCTTATCACAGTATGATCAGCTTTGAAACTCCTATTAACTTCCACAATAAAACCTGATCTTTCTGAAATTTTATATCCTGCATTTCACTCCACAGTAGAATATGTCTGGCAAGACAAAACAAAACCAAACAATTACAGCATCTTTAATATGACAACTTTATACACATGAATTTCCAGTAGAATTTCAGAATGTCAGCTTATTAAGGTTCTTTATTCCAAGACAATTTGACTAAAAATTCCACTTTTGTTTTCTTTTGTCTGTTAATCTCTTTAAGAAGAAACGTCTTGCAGCCTTGGGAATAGATAATGCAGAAATTAGAAAGATAAAAAAAATCAGATGGTGATGTATCAAGCTAAGTAAAGCAGGGCACAAATATAACAGGAATTCTGTGCAGCAGAACCATGAGGACCAAAGGAAAGGTAAGGGCGAGGGACTCCAAGGAGGAAAGAACATTTTGTCTAATCGAACCAGCAAGTAGGAAAAAGAAGGACTATGTACCTCTTAAAAACAGTTAAAGGCCTGTTTGTTTCCCCCTGCTTCTTGTGAAATTTCAGTTCTGGTTGAGCTGGGTCTCTTCTGCGTTGTAAACACCCATGCTGAGCACCTGCAGCACTGCACAGCTGGACAAAGTAGGGGAGCTGTAAGAAGACAACAAGCTTCCTGGTCAGCAGACAGGCTTTCTGCCTGCCTTCCTCCCACTGTTCTCAACGGTGTCTGTAATTCAGAGTGATGCTAAGGCTATAAGCAGCAAACATGCATTCTCACCCTACAGATGTGAGCACAATGGTTACTGAACACAGTAAGAAAAACTTAATAACAGCTTCAGACTCTTACTCATCCTGCTTGTCCAGCTCACCTACTCATTACCTTCAATTCCTTCACACAGACACAAAACTATTTTCCACAGCCTTCCCATATTTGGCTCCCATGTTCTCTACCCACTCTTCACTACTAGCCTCTACAGCCAAAGTCACAAGTAAGCTGGAAAAATAGCAACAAGCATCACCTGCATCATGCTGGTATTATATACCACATTAGCCAGGAAGGACAATATATTATGCTTTTAAAATGCATTCAGAAGGCCTGAGATGGCTATTGTCAAACATACCATTTTGAAGGACATTAAATTGTGTCTACATTAGTGCTTGAAATAGTCCTGTAAAAAGCAAGTTCGGCAACATGCTTTATACACAACCTGTTTTCTAATTCCAGTCATGGCCTATAGAAAGAGGGAAAGGGGCAGTGGGTGAATTCCTACTGCTAGCTAACTAAATCATACAATTCCTCTCTCAGGCAATGTATCTTTCCCTGCATGGGATGCATTTTTCTTCACTAACTTCTCAAAAGCAGCTTCCCTACAAATCACAAATTGCCACTGCAAGCATTCCCTTAATGAGATCCTCCAGCTTTTGCATTCATTTAATAAAACTGCGTTCACCAATCTTCATCTTACTGGTGCACTTAGACTGTTTATTTGAAGTTATGGGAGGTCCTTCTGGTACAGAGAGATTGAACTCTCTGCTTAAAGATTGCATAGGATTCACTTTATCACCCATTCCCAAAGCGTTCATCCCCCTATATACCACGTCACAGGTGGCATATACACCTGGCATGCTATCTTCAATATGAAAAAATATCTGTCTTGTGTTGTAATCACATCATCAATAGAACCAGAAGGAAATGGGCTACCAAATCAAAACAAACCTTCTTTAACTAGATCAGCACAGCATCCAAAATAACTTTTATTCTTAATAGTCAAGAGGTACTAGCACCTGCAGGCAAGATTCTACTCAGCCCATGTAAATCAACAGACATCCCCCAGAATTAACAAGACAACCCGTGTAAGATAAAAATACCAGTAATGATAATCCAATCCAAAAAAGAGTGAGCCTTTTAGTTACTCTATGTCCATGGAGGAGTCCTTCCTTCTTTGGAAGAAGCAAGAGTTTTCCCAGCTGTTTCTGTCATTTTTTGAGGTGCCTTCTAGCAGAAGAACCTATTAATTTTCTTTTCTTGTGGGCTGAGTTCCTACTTAACGTCTTTAGGTGGTATTCATGCTCCCTAGCTAATTCCCAGCATCAACACACTGTTGCCAGTGAAATGAGCCCAGCTGCTTCTCCAGATTCTTTTAGTGCTTCATAAACTCAGCTACAACATCTGCAGCCATATTTCTTATGTTTAAGCCAATGTACATTTCCTAGCATTGGGCATAAATGTGGTTATAAAATGCACATATAAAAGTATTGAAACACAGATTCCTGAAAAGCCGGCCTGAAAAAGCACTCAATGCTTACCCTCTACAAAATCCAGCTTCCCTTGCCCAAGAGAGGCCAATGTAATCTGGGAGAAGAGAAAGGTTATGGTTTTGAATTCCTCAGTGTTAGGCTCAGTTATGAGGCAGCACCTTACTGTGCATGCTTTCACATACTGCATTAGCAAATACACTCTCACACATGCAACATTAGTACTCCACACAAACGAGCCATTCTCTCTAGGCTTTTACCCTTTCTGATACAAAACTTCCAGCCAGACATGGCTGAATCAGAGTATCTTAGCCAGGTTGTCTTTCATTTCCCAACTCCTGTTTCCACTAGCGACATCAGAATTGTGGTCTTTAATCCAAAATTAAAGGACAAGCAGGGAAGGTTTAACAACAAAAAGGACTCTGATTCTAGTAAGGGATTGAGAACTGAACCTAATGAGAACATGGTATTACCAAGTTCAGCTGACAAAAAGAAAAATTACACAAAAACACATGACAAATGCATGATGAAGGAAAGATAATTTGTTTAAAATTTTGGCCTCATCCCTAGGATAAAAGAGGTATTCTTGCTATCTAACCCCATTTTGCACATAAACCAATTTGGACACGTCTGTAGGAAGTCCTGCTCGCTTCAAGAGAGGTAGCTTCTTGAGAAATCTTGTGACCTGAGACCAGCAGAGGGCACTGCATTACCAAGTGACAGCGATACAGATGCAAGACAGTTCCTACCAGGCAGTGTAAAGTGAGCCACGTTGAAGAAAAAAAACAGATTTTAGAAGTCAGAAACACATATTAGTCATCAGCATATCAGTCCTGCAACTGATAAGGGTCACACTGCTAAAACAGGCCTCACACTCTGGGTACTCCTAGGAACACACCTAAATCCAGCTCAGTTCCCACACTTCTCGGTCTCCATGTCTTGAATTTAGGGCATAGGCCTCCTACTGAAAATGTTTTTCAAGCAGCAGGGCAGGGCCACATCAGACCAGCCCTGCAACATATGTATCAAGGCTGGGTTGCTTAAGTTGAAAAACATCCTGTCAGCGTCCTCCCTCCTTCTCCAAACCTCTAAATCCTTCCTTGTAGCAGCAGGAAGTCTGTTCAGACAAGAGACAAGACAATATCAAGGCAAAGAGCTGGCAGTTTCCATTCTGCCCTCCCCTTTTACTCCCTGCCTCCTCCAAGCAAGCAGACTTCCAGTGAGCAGACACCCAAGTTAGAGGACATGAAAGGAATGCTGAGGTAACAACTTCAGAAGAGTGTCTTTCTACTTGCTTATTTCTAGTTTATTTTGAATTACCAGAAGATGACCATGAAGAAGCAAATAGCTCATCTTTTTTCTTCTCTCTGTATTCCATCCTGCAGAATTCTGGGCACTAGAAGAAGCTTAGAGGATAAATAAGTCATACCAGTCACGGACCTCAAGCTAAGGAGTGAAAAGTTTCCACTTTCTCTTTGTACAGTTGGTGGAATGACTTTGCCAGGATGTGGAAAGGGGCCTCAAAATTTTTCATCTCTTTCTGTAAAGAAACAAGGAAGTTGTGAATCACAGATGGAATAAGCATTTGACTATTTCTGCTCTAACTGCTTCACATAAGACAGATTAAAACTGAGGGTGATTTAGATCACAAAGAAGAGGAAGAGAGCCCCCAATTATCTTTCTTTATCTGAAAGAGGAGATAACTTTAAAAACACCCACTTCCACAGATGGTGAAAGGAGCAGATACTCACCACTGACATCTCACAGTATTCCAGGCCATGTTTCTCAGCCCACTCCTGTGCTTGTTTCTGCTCCACAACTCGACGACCAACCAGGTCTGTTTTATTCCCCACTAAGACACCTACAGAAAAAAAACACCGTGAAACAAAGGAAAAACAACCACCCCGAAACGCTGACTTGTTAGCAATAAATGCTGGAACATTTGTAGAAGTAGATGAAAAAGTTGGAGGCATGGAAAACAGTCTACAACTACCTAGAAAAGGTTCCACAAAGGAAACATATTTATGCCTTATCTGCTTTGTGATAAAAGCAAATGAGTTGGAGGAAGCCATGCCTGCCCCTGACTTAAAAGAAGCGCTCTATGTGACATCTCAACAGGAACAACTGCTGTCATAGAAGAGGGGAGCAGATAACAAGAATCTCACCCATTTCTTACCTGGGATGTGCACTCCAACTGCTTGAGCCCTCAGTTTCTCCAACCACTTGGCACAGTTGTTGAAAGATTGCTCATTAGTGACATCATACACAAGGCACAGGACGTTGGGTTGCTCCCACTGCACAGCAAGAAAGGAACATCGTCACCTCTAATGAAACTGATGTGGTCAACAGCCCGTCTGTAAACACGGCAAACACAGATGCTAAGACAAAAATAAAAAGCCATACAGGAATCCTATGCCCTGGCTAAGGTTTCACATTTCAGTTGAGTTGACTAAATGGATAGCTGGCACTGGAAGAGGTGGTCCTGCTCTCTTTCCCATTCCTGTCTGCACGGTCTTTCTCCTTTACTTGTGTCAGCTCTGATACTCATCTGATCCCTGGGGAAGCTAATTCTTCATGATGAATCAGTGCAAAATTAATCCTAGTGAAAAGAGTAGAACAGTTTTCTTCCAGTTTGAGAAGCTGTGCCAGCTCCTAGAGGGGTCCCTTGCAAACCAGACCTAAAGCAAGGGCAAAAGTGGAATTGCCTCTCATAGAGCAATGAAGCGTTAGGTTGACTTAGCCATCTTATGAAACCTCACATCAATTAATTGATCCTATGTCTCAAAATGAGATAACACAATAGAGAACTGTACAGCTAAGGACACAAATGCGTGAAGGAAAAAATCAAGGGCAGTATTATGCTCAAGGACAAGAATGAGTCCTGTTGGATCAAACACATCACTATAACACAAAAAAACCCCACTGTTGGAGTAGCAGCAAAATAGATGTTTTTGTAAGAAATAAAAATAACTTTAACCAACAGTACACAGCGATTCTCAGTTAAACAGCCCTATTTCTTTTGTAAGAAAATTGAATGACCATCTGCCTGCCTTCCTCTGGACAGTGTTTCTTCTAGTACAAGTTTTAGAGAGGTAGAACAAGATGCATTGGCAAGTGAGGTAATTGCTCCCATTTACACTAAAGATGAAGTTTGCTACATTCTGCCAGACTGGGGAGTTCAGATCTTCAAAGCAAAAGCACTTTGGAAGAAGAGGACTGTTACATAAGACTTACCAGTTTCTTCAACATTTCAGAAAATAGATCTTTTCCTGCAGAGTCAAAAATGAAGAATTCCTGAAAGCAGAAGCAGAAAGAAGGCTCTTGCCAGGAAAAATGCACTGTAGGGAAAGGTTTCGAAAGTAAATACTAGAACTTGTAACTCCTGCATTTTGTTCAGCACAGCAGTTTAGTGTTCCTAAGGGACAAGTTCCCTGCACTGAGAATACTCCAGTTCAGATAGTATGAGAAAAGAAATAGATATTTTTTATATAGAACCAATAAAGGAGTTACCTCCAAGGCTCCAAGTCTAGTTTCCATCCCTACTGGAAACAGAATATGTGGAGTGGGACAGTAACCTGCACTATTATAAAAAATTATACACATGGTCCACATTCCACTAGTAGGAGTATAGGACATTAAGCAAAAATAACAGACGAGTTCCAGCTTCCGTAGTTCTAAGAAACATGAACTAAACCTGAGTGCCTTAAAAGGACAAAACAGAACCCTAACAAAGCTGGCAACAGCTTTGGTTTAAGATGTCATGTCGGATACAAGTATGTAATACTTACATTTTTAAGATTAACTAACCCTGGAGTATCAGCAATTGTACATGATCAGCCTCGTTTCCTTAATGCAACTTAATGGCCTTATGAACAAGTAGAGCGATCTTCCACCAGAATGAGACTGAAGTGAGGTTTCAGCTCTGGATGTCTCTTTCTGACCCAATTTATGTCACAGAAAAACTCACCACACTATCACTTGTCTCTGGAACTGATACAGCCTTCACCAACAGTTCTATGCCTGTTGTCTGTCAAGAACAATCAGGAAAACAAGGATCAGAAGAGTTTTTAAGAGCCTGTCCAACTGCATACCAACTATGCATTGGATTGAGGCAATTCTTGTGAATCATTACAATCCCATCAAACATAGACTACTGGGAACTCCTTATAGCTCTGGTAACATACTCCCACCTACATGTCAGAGCCGCATAGATTTGCTCTGATGGGGAAAAAGACAGAGAAGAACCAACATCCAGAGATTTGCTTATATACAACCAAGGGTATTAGCTGAAATCTGCAGGGCTACGTTCACTATCACATTGCTGCTCTAAAGCACACCTTAGAACATTTTGCAGCAACCATGTGATCAGCTAACATATGGGACTGAAGTTATTTGTTCCTCTTCCACCTTTTATCTCATTCTGCTTTGTAGCTTGTTCGTTTGTTCTATTTCTATCCTTAACTTCTGGTTTCCATCTTTATTTCAATGAATAAACATATTTTAGGGTTTTTTTCTCCACACTCATATTTTCCTTTTTTTATTTTACTTATATTTACTTTTATTTTTATCCTGCTTCTGATTAGTCATCACCATTGATTCTCACACTGAAAGACTGCAAACTGTATCCTCTTCATCTGGGAACAGTTTCTGTAGATTATAATTATCTTGGGGCTATGCAGCACATCTTCATGTTTGCATAGTGATAAGCACACTGTCCACATGCACACTTAATAGTTGGAATTAAAAGCTTTCTCCTTCAGCAATGCTTTTTCATAGAGCACTCCCTAAAGGGGGAAGCTCTCTACCACCGCAAAAGCTTGTGAAAACATTGATTCAGCAGGAAAACTGTAAAATTAACTAAATTACTCTGCATTAACTTTCAAAGCCAGCACCCACATAATGCAAAGACTTACAGAATATTAAATGATTTCTTTTCAGAATCTAGGGTGTAAGAGAAAGAAAATCCTGTAAGACACCACCTCTAAGACCCCACCTTGAATGCCTCAACTTAAAATCATATTATTTATTTTGTTCTAGACCTTCTTAGTTTTCTCATACAACTTATAAAAATGTTGGATAGCAGTTTGAGCCTGTTGTGTACTTACCAGAGTGTAGTTCTTCTGAAAATGAGCCCCATCATTGCGGAACATCTGGGCTAAAGCACTCTTCCCCACAGCTGGATCTCCTGCAAAACCAAAAACATAAAATATTTTTGTTTCATCTTAGTGAATCTTATTTTCCCTCAGTTCTGTTACTATCACATACCATAAGAGCTTGGATGCTATTAACTCTGAATACAGGCAAGGTAACTGTCACAAGAAGTACAACACAATCTAAAAACATAATACCCACATCAGGGAATTAATGTTGCCATTATGTATACTGGTGCTGACATCAAATTTCTGCTCTATGAACAACGGTAAAGGGCCCCCAGATCAGGGCGGAACTGCTGTTTGTTTAAAATTCATATCTACCCTATAGTCTTTCCGTAGGAATTAAAATTTCCCAGATATGTTATCATGTAGAGAAAAACACAATGTGCTAAGGGAGATTGGGTTGCATAGGAGACTATTTCCTCTCCTTAAGATTACCCATTTCCCTAGATTCAAGTCCTTTTTATATACTGAGTTTAGGGAAGAGACATGTCATTTATATACGACAAAGCTGCTTAAGCTGGTAACATTCCTCGATGAACTCTCCTTGCTGACCCTGCTAAGAGAGCAACTCTTGCTGACTCAATGCTGCTGGTGGCTCATTAGCTGCATCCTGGGCATAACAGAAGCAAATGTCACTTGGCTGGAGAAAAAAGCCTGCTGATTCATCCCTATATGGAAGAAAAAACAAGGGGCTTTAGTTTTCGCTCTTCTAGAGACAAGGCTTTTTGATATGGCTTGCACAACACTTCAGGCAAACCTGGCAGCTGCCTGCTTCAGCCTGCTGTTACAAAACTCCGTAAGATCCAAAGCAATGGCAAAGAACTGCAGAATCCACATATGCCCATATCGCTCCATGAAAAATATCATAATCCTTGCAAAACAAAGACTTAACTTAATGTTCCCAAAGAACTTATCCTCTCTCCACATAGTGTCTCACTAGCCTAGATACATTAAAGGATAGGAACCAGGAATTAAATACCTCAGCGCTTCTAGTTTTACACTTAAAGAAACACTCATGACAGTCAAGCCTAGAACACAAGTCCTTTATGTTATGTTGTTAATAAATAAACCCAGGAGGGGGTATATTTTGTCCCTATTACAGCTTCCTAGATGGTGCTTTGAAGGAAATGGGGAAAACTATCTGCTCACATAATATTATAGAGGAGGAAGAGTGTTTTGGATAGTGACAATTGCTCCTAGATACATTAACCAAATGTAGTTCTTGTTTAAACATTTTTAGCATGCATGCTTGCTTACTTCAAGATGAGTTGGGGTCATAATATTTAGACAGGAAAATCTGGTAAGTCAGCTTGTTTGTTCCCTGATCAGTTCAAGCTTGTGCTGAAGATAACACTGAGTGGAAGCTATTATGTATTTCAATAGACAATTAGATCTGTCTTTGTAAAATGAGATAGAGAAGCATACATTGCTCCAAACTGTGCAGGCATCATCCAGTGGAAATTCTTAACTAACGTGTTGCCTTTCTTCAATTTGACAGCCCCAGTTGTTCTTTCCTTCTTATTCTTTGCCATCCTCTTAGCCCATTACATCACTACGCTCTCTCAAAATACGTTTCCTTGCTCTTTTCATATAGTTTGGTCTCACCTGCCAGGCATCCCACGGTATTTATTCCATCCATATTTCTGTTATTCTGCCAGAATCTGTAGTGTGTCTCGAAAATGCCTGCTACTGCCAACTGTCTTTCTACAATGAAAACCTTTTCATAGTGTCTCCATAGTAAGCTCAAACAACAATATATTTTACTGTGTGTCTGTAAATTACCCTTGACATAACACAGGAATCGCTTTCTATTGTCAAGTTAATAGTCTCTCTTTTTCTAATAAAAGCCTTTTTCCCCTGTTGTTCTCTTTGACCTTGGTGCAGCTCCCAATACTGTGAGCCACTCTATTCTTCATAGCCATTTCCTTAGGTACACAAGAATTCCCTGTTCCATCTCTGATGTTTTTGCTCCTACCTATGTGATTGCATTTTCTTGTTCCCTTTAGGTTGTTGTGGTTACTCATCTTTTATGTCTCTCTCACTATATTGGTCTCTTCTGCAAGAGAGAAGTTATTTTGCCTGGTCTGCTTCATTAATTTATTATTTTTAATAACACATGGATATTATTGTAGCACTTAGGAGCACTACATATGGGACAAAGTCTACATATTGGGACCTGGAAACTTCCAAACTGGGAACAATATGTAAGTTTCAAATCTTTCAAGCAAGATACTCATGCTGTCCACAGAAACTATCAGCAAAGGCATGAGGGAGATTAATACTTTTGCATTTGCCAAAGAACACATCTGGCTTTGTGTGAGTTGATGGCTAGCTGCTTCTGAGGTTAAAAAAAAAAAAAAGGCAAACATTTTATTCTGGATGAAAGAAAACAGGTTTGGAGCAAAGAGTTAAACCTGAGAGTTGTCTGCACATAAAGGTTTTATGGATCTGTACTTCTAGCTGAGGCTGCACGGAGCTTCAATGTAGGGGCAGGGACAAAAAAATAATTTTCTTCCCCCAGTGTTAACAGTCAGCTGTTCTTACTTTCAACACCGCCGTAATCCATCCTGACTAAATAAACTGGTGTCTTCACCTCACTTTTTTTCAGGTTAACCTCCAAGTTGCTTGGGGAAAAAGATGCCTCTGTGAAGTGCACATGCTTCATCCTTCTACTCTTTGCTAAGGCTCTACCTTTCCATCACACTCTGAGAATCATCCCAATTGCCGACATGAATTTTTCCTCCAGCACAAAGGGAGCCTCCCACAAGAGGCAGGACTCGGCTGTCTACTCTGCTCCCTTCACACTTTCCCCACCCTCAACCCACCTTTCCACACTGTAGAAATACTCTTTTTCTTTCTTTTTCTTTCTTTCTTTCTTTCTTTCTTTTTTTTCAGATTCTGCCCTTGCATTTCAGCTGCTCCGACTACGCTTCACACCCTCTCCTGTCGCCTCTTTCCCTACCTCTTCTTGTCGGGGGGGCTGAGGGACGCCAGGCCGCCCTCCGCGGCGGCTTGCCACCACCCGCCCCGGGGCTGCCCCCGCTCGCCGAGGGGGCCCGGGCGTCCCTGCACCACCCCGCTGCTGGCCTCGCCCCACCTCACGGAGCCCGCTCTAGGCCCCTACCGCCCACGGGGCGGATGAGACTAGATGGGCCAAACTCACCTGCCAGGAGGCACTTGGCAGCCAGCTTCACCATCGCCCCGGCCCGGGGGAAGGCGGCGGCGGGCCAGGAGGGCAACAGCTGCCGCCACTGCGCTCTGCCGCGGCCCTAGCAACAGCGCGGCCCTAGCAACCGAACACCCCACCTCCTTCAGGAGGCGACGGCCCGCCCAGCTCGGTTGGCTGCGAGATCTGCTCGTCAATGGTATCCGGAGTTGTTATTGGTTCTTTTGTCTTTTCCCGCCCACTAAGAGTCCTGTCATTCAAACCTGGCTCCCCGCCCCTTCTAGTATCCAAGGCGGGGCAGCACGCTCAGCGGGTGGCGCCATGGTGTTACGGGGACAACGGAGTAGTTTCTGCCCGGTAGCGAAGTACGTAGTGAGGAGCCGGTTTGTTATTGGGTAGAACACAGAGGACCGTACCACGTACTGGAAATAAACCCATGGAGACAGGGCAGAAAATAATAAAGTTGGGGCAAAGAACTAGGTAATGGGGGCGCAGCAGCACCAAGGAAGGAAAAGACAAGTAAGAGTGAGGAAGAGAAGCCTCCATTTCCTGCGTATGATCCCACGGAGAAGCACCCTTACTCCCAGGCCTGGCTGAGCGCCTTCCTGCGCATGCGCACGATCGGTGCTCGTGTTACCACCCCCACCCCGTGCTGTGGAGCGGGAACGCGCTATTCCTCTCACCTGCCCCGCGCGGGCTGCTCTGCGCATGCGCAGACGGTTAAGGGCAGTCTCGCGCGCTCTCCCGGCCATTATCGGCGGCCGGCTGTCCGTCATACAGGCTGAGGAACGGGACCGGTTGTGGGGCGGGAGGTGTGAGGTCGAACCAGGGAGAGGGCAGGGGGTTGTGTCCTGTCACGGGCAGCGGGAGTGCCGTTATTTGGGTCACTTTTCCCTCAGGGGCTCAGAGCTGCCGTCACATCGGAGCGGGAATTGGAACTGCCCAGCCCCTGTCTGCGCCACACTTCGTCCTTCGGTGCAGCTGCTTATAAATCAGCCACAAATCTCGAGTTTCACAGTGTTGGTGTGGGGCCGGGTCAGTGTGTTTCAAATGGACCGTTTATGAAGCCTGTGTGTAGAACGTGTGAAGTTGAGGAACGTTTCTTCACAACCTGGGTCAACATTTGATCTGTTACCCTTTCGTCCAGTTCATGCTTTTTCTTCCTTTTGACTATGTTACTGTCCTCTTGGAGAGAGTTCTGTTCTTGTGCACCGATTTCTTAGTTGCTTTCTTCTTAGTATCTCAGAATGTTGTTCCTTTTTTTCCTCTTTCTTTGTTATTTTTGTAATCTTCACACTGCAGTAGGTTGGTTCCTTTAATTATTTGGTTTTCTTCTTTTTAAAATATTTTTATTAAGATCTCCCTTGACTACTCTTAAGCTATTTCCGTGCCCTATTCTTAATCTTTAAACTGATCTTCTGTCTTCCTTAAGCAGTCCAAGTCAAACTTAATGGGCTTGGGTGAGAGCTGAAAAAGCTGACTGTGAGGCTTCCTGGTTTTTCCCCTCCTTCCAATCTCTTTGAAAGATCTTGCACTGCTAGTAAGCATGTCATCAATAACAATATTTTTTCAGATTATAAACTTTGCTTGGCTACACATTAGGTTGTTTACTGTGGAGCACAGAATCTGCTTACTATGAAAAGCACTAAGTAAGCTTGGGAACAAGAGAATAATTCGTCTGTATTCGGGTTATAATGTTGGGCATTCCTAGAGTAGAGTTGGTTGAAAAATTTGTCCAAGTTTTATTTTAACCTCAAGGTAGTGCCTGTTTAGAAGGCAGCTTTTTTGGTCTTTTCTAGTAACAGTGGCCCATTTTACATGTTTGGGACTACATGACATATCTGCCAGACATTTAGACAGACAAGCAAATAACATAAAAATAATAAGTACCTATAGCGAAATCAAAGGATTCTTTTATATGCACATAAACCCCATTGTGTCTGTGATAAAAATATGGAGGGGACTTCTCCAGCCTAAGCAGGCAGAGACTTTAATTGTAGATGATGACTGGAGTGAAGTATAGTGATGGAGTGACTACTAGGGGTTCCTTTAAAAAGGAAAAGAAAAATTAGTCCCAGTTCTTATTGCTTTCACTGTTTTCTTTTCCATTCCTGAATCCTTCATCACATAAAACAGGTGTGCAGTTATTGATGTTTGCTATCACTTATGTCTAAATGGCTTACCTGCTTTTTTATCTTTTCTGCCTTCCGCTTCATCCTCCAAGAAATTCATTTGTCTCTGTGTTGTTCCATTTTTGCAATCTTTGCATTACCCTTTGTTACTGATTTGTAAAATTGTCCCAGTTTACTGACAGGTCTGTATGCGAAGGCTCTGAGGCTCCGTTACGATGTACTTGAGATTTATTGATTGTGGCTGTAATGTAGTGGTATCTATCAGCATTTAGTGATGTCTCAAACATCTCTACCATTTCACACTGGGATCAGTGTAATAGAAGGCATAGATTATGTTGGAAGTGAGATTTTCATTGCAATTTAAATATTCTGCTTAGAATCTGGCTATGTCCTTTCTCCTTCTGTTTGCTACCTTTCTATTAGCACCCTGGCCCTTCACCCCATTCCCTCATTTCCTACTTTATGCACTTGTGCATAAAGCTCTTAATGGACTCTTGTCCTCTCTATTTCTGCTGTCCATTTGCCCCATGCTTTTTTTTTCCCAGTCTCAATTTTTTCCTCTGCCTGACTTCTCACAGGTAAAAGTTGTTCCCTAACTGGCATTGACAGTGATAGATTAAGGATGGAATTACTTATCTACACCTTGTAATCCGAGCAGAATCACAGTCTGCTGTTAGCAATCCACAGGGGTTGCTGCTGCATAAATTGGAATACTGGTAGCTGTGCTCACTGAAGCTTCTCTCATCTTAAATACGTGAGAAAGAGAGGGGAAGAGAAACCTTGTGGATTTAAAAAATAAAACACAAAACAACAACAGAGGATAATGTTCTTACCCTAGAGAAGTGTTTGTTAGGTTAAATCCTGTATTTACCAGCTAAGAAGAAATAGGGCACTCTTTTTATTCACACATTTCATTTCTTCCTCAAATAAAGCAAGATTCCTATGAGTGAGAAGCATTCTTCTAACGAGCAGGATAAGTTGCCCTGGCAGCCACAGGACCCTGAAATTTGAAGTCGTATTCCTTTAGGCAGTGGTCACAAAACAGCAGATAAACTGCACATGTCCATGTGTAGCTTGCATTTCATCAGGCTGCAGAAGGCAGCGATGGTGGAACTGCAGCTCCAGTAGGAGCAGCAAGGAATAACAGAAGCAAGGTAAGGCTTTACAATGAGGATTAAACCAAGGTCATATAGTCTTTTGGATTGATGTATGCCTTGTACTTCAGATTCTGTCAGGCATTGCACAAGTCACTTCATTGTCCCCTTCACAACATATACCTGTTAAAACCCGATTTTTGTGAGGCAGAATTCAATAACATACCTAGGACTTGTTTTTATAGTTATTCAAGTATAGATGCAAACATTCTGGATATGTTCTGAGTTGAGCAGGTTACAATCTGTAACTTGAACATGCTGCCTAATAAAAGCTACTGAGGAACTAATGTAGCTTTCCTTGGAGTAAGCAGTGCTTCTGAGGAGGGCATTAATGTTGAGGAAAGGAATTAGTAGATCTTCCTGTAAGAAATCTCTTAAATAAAAAGTGTTTAATCAACTCTTTTTTTAAAATCTTGTGTTACTAAAAGGAAACAGTATGACAAAACATCAGAAATATCTTGCAAATGGATAAATATTCAGAGTTCATGCAGCTTTTAAAATCTGTATAGATTCTTATAGAGTTGACTATGCGTGTTTACTGATATGTCTGGAGAGCTTTGAAAACTGCAAGAGTGGATGTGCAAATTTTATTGTAGATTTCCATTATTTACACTTCCCCCAAGTAGTAGAATAAATAGAAACTTCATCTATTTTGAGGGCTACTTCATTTGGCATCGCCCCAAACTGCTTTTTGTTTCTCTTCAGAGTGGGGCTATTAGCACAGAAGTATGAATTTGGATGCTTTCTATATCACTGTTGATAACGGCATTATAGTTCCAGGTCTTCAGATTTTTGCTTTTTTGTGGTAGGGACTGAGACAGGGATATGAAGCCTTTTTGGCTGAGATTTGGTGCACTGAAATGTAAGATGATTATGAAATGGTTGAATCAGCCAAAGGATTTGTTGGCAGTTACCACAGTGCTTCTGACTGATCTGGCATATCTGTCATTTGTTTCCGGTCTACTACATTGGGAAAGTGGAAGTTAGAAATGAACCGCAGCTGTGGCATCAATGAAAAGTGGTACATTATTAGATGTAGGGTAGGTGCCTCTACAAGGCTGTAAACTTGGTTTGAGTATGCTAATTGTAATTATTATGTCCTCTCTTCCAGTTAAGATAGAATGAGGGACAGATTTCTCAAGGATGCATTCAAATCCACAAGGATAAAGATAAGAAGAATTTTGGGGACATAATTATTCTACATATGTCTGGAAAAATTGCAGCTTGCATCTTTGTTCTTGCACATGGAAGCTAGGAAAATCAGAGTCACAATTCAGTGTCGGGTTGCACTGAAAAATTATAAAGCTAGGGAAAGTGCTGGGAACAAAACCTAAATCTTCATTTAGTTTTTAACAATATACCCCAAAGCATTAGGTGTGGACAGTTGATCAGGAATCTGGAGCTTCATACAGAAAGCCTTACTGTTGTATAGATCTCTGCATGGGGGAGTAGCTATGCCAGGCTGAGGACTTGCTGTGGCCTGGTGTGTGGCCTGAACCTTTCTCAGCTGTGAGTACACTATTATTGGAGCAATCACTGTCATGCTGTTCTGCAGAGAGTCACGCATAGGGTGATTGGATGCTGGTTAAGTGACTGTTGAGTATGCCTCTGCATCATGGGGAAGGGGTTAATCTGTCAAATACAGAATATGTGAATACATGACATCTTTAAATGAGCTACCCATAATTCCAGCATGCCAGTTATTATGTGGTGATGATGATTATGATATCAGCTGGGAATATTTTTTTGGATCTCTAGCTGCTGTCTGCTTAGAAAGCAGCTGTTAGGTTTACACTAATGCTGTATCTTATGTTAAAAACTATGAGACAGACTACATTCAAATAATGAGATTTATTACAAGATAGAAGGTTATGTTTTGGTTTATATTCCATTTATGTTTTTAGGCTTTGAATACTCAAGGTTTTCTCTGCAGGCTTGACAGCTAGAATTTTTTCACCTTGCTGAAAACTGAGAGTCAGCCATGTGACTCCAGGACCTGGAGTTTTTGTAGAGGAAGGAGAGGAGAAATATCTGAGACTCCAAATTAAATTTTCAGGAGTTTACAACACACTGTTTTCTATCATCTCCACTTTTCTAACAGGTTAATTTTTAGGCATAAACTTTTCCACCTTATCCATGTCCTTTCTTTTCAAGGTCAATTTATTACAGTGTATTTATATTATAATAAAAACTCTTCTGCTCTAAGCTTTTCAAATCCTCCCTCTAATCATCTCCAGTCCCTCCTGCTCTGGATTTCCTTTTCCCCAAGTCCCAGACCCTGAATTTATGTGTTGGTCACCCACTGGCCCCTGTCTCGGAGGTCTCTGTCCATGTATTGTTGCTCTCTCCTGCATTCCCAGTAGCTGTTCGTTCACACCAGCTACTTCATTCCCATTTGCTGCTGAGCCTTGCTGGGCAAAGTTGTTGTGGCTTTCTTCCTACAGATGTAGGGCTTTGGTTCCTGCTTCTGAAGAAGTCTTACATATCTGGACGACACAGTGAACTTATAAAAATTCTGAGTCAGAAGGATCCTGAGCTAGTAAGAATAGGAAACACCCAGGAAAAAAAATTATCTGGGAGCCCTTCATTGTTGTGTGCTGTATGTTTTATATTCAATAGACTAGATGAAATTTCAGGTTAATTTTGACCTATCAAGCCCTCCATGAGAAATAATTTAAGTTCTATTATATCAGTTATCTTCCTCTGGAGCATCAAAAATGAAGATACGTTTGAACACTAGGATCCTCAACAGGCGAAAAAGGTGTAGACTCATTAAATCTATGGGCAAATGCCTCTTAAGACTCCTCTCTTTGCTAAGAAGGCTATCACGTGCGAGCGAGAAAGTTAATGCATGCAGAGAGGAACAGAAAAACACTCGGTCTAGTAATGGAGATTGTTACAGAACATAATTGAACACTGACTGCAGCAAAGCTAAAAGGAGACTTGCATTACAATGACATAAAATCTTTATTTTTTCCCCTGACCTCTGATTTCAGCTGTCTGACTAAGAGCAGGTGCTGGGCAATAGCTCAATTTCAACAGCCCATTGCAGCTGAAAGAGTAGATGCAATTGTGCTGTATCCAGCAAAACTGAAAATTACTTTAAGGGAGGGAATGCAAATGTTTTAAGACAGAAAATCTTCATTCATCTGCAGAAAGAAGCATAAAATTAGCACAGCCACATAATCCTTATTCCTCCATATATTAAGGCAGTAATAAATGCTGGATAACTTGCTATCATCTTTCTAGTGATACATTTTTTTAAATTGCATTGCACTGTGAAAATAGAGGAAGTGGAGTTTGTTAACAATTAAAACGTTAAAATAAAAAAAAAATCCTTCCAGGCAACATTTCCAAAACTTGAAAATGTCTCTGAAGCATTTGGCTTTTCAGCAACCCATGGACCTTTCCTCCAGTAATAATTGGTTAAGCATTTGACCTCTTGTCCTGTACTTCTTCTGACCTGTCTAGAAGCTCTAGTGGCAAAGTTGGAATTAATAGAGACTTAGTTACTTACTTACTCAGTTCTTACCACCTAAGGCCATTTGTTAATGCCAGTGTTGTACCACTGTAACACCAGTGAAACCAACTCTATTGTAAATAAACCATTAATCGCTTAGACTAGCATCTCGTAGAATTAAAAACTGTTGTTGCAGTAAGAGTTGGACATTCTAATTCAGGCAATGACAAGATCCTTTCACTTAGATTATCCTAGGTAGAAGACTGAATAAGTTTATGAAAAAAGCATTTTTTCTAGCTGCATGTTCCATAGGCTTATTAAGTGCTTTCCAGTATTTTTATTTGGATCTTCTGATCCATGTACTCTTGTAGGTCCTGCAGTCCCTTCTATTTTTCTGGTGGCTGGAAAGGGGGCTCGAGTATTTGTCTTTAAAAGTGTATCAATCAACCTTTGTTAAGTTTTGCTACTTTATCAACCAGAAGAACACTAACCAGACATGTACTTCCTCCCTTGTGAAGAAATTATCCCACATTAGGAGATCCTACAGTCTGGGAAAGTTCTGATGATTGATCTCTCATGCACGCAGCTAATCCCCTTTGGACACATTTGGCTTTGCTCTCCCTTGTTTAGGAGAAAAGTTGTTTTAAATGTTGGAGCTCTAGAGAGTGTTGGGATTTCTGAAAGGTGTGTCTCTTTGGAAAAGAGAATCTGCCAAAATACTCTCTCAGAATGAAGGTGCAGCAGCTCAGGTTCAAGTGCATGTTAGCAATGAGATAGTCCAGGACCTAGAAAAGGTGTTTTAATCACTGGCACGTGCTAAAGCTGTGCTCTTGTACCGTTGTTACCCATGGTTCCTGGACAGTGTTAGAACAAGGATGTCAGCACATGCTTTGACTACAACCAAATTTTGGTGTGTTAATGCATGCCATATAATTTCTCTTTCATTTGCAATTGATTTCTAAGTAAAATAATGTGTTCTCTTAAATCTCAGTCTGAGTTTTTAGAGTCGAATTAAGTTCTTTTCTGTTTTATGGTCATTAATAAATATTGGTGGGCTAAATTGTGTCTTCAGTGAACCTTGTATAAATTCATAATCTTTGATGTTATTTTGTTCAGGTAGAACTTGTTGCAAATATTGTGCAATGACAGAGTTTTTAATTCCATAACAATATTAACTCTGTTTTGGACAGAATATTGTTAATATTTAGATACTATAACAAAGAGGCTTTGATAAAACTATGTGTGTGTTGCTGGAAAGGAGAACATGAACTGCATTTCCAGTCTTTGAAAGTATTTAGAAACTAGCGAAAAGTGTCCTTACTTCCCCCTAAAAGGTGCAAAGTCAGAACAGGCAAACACACAAGCAAGTTTTGCTTTGATGAAGTGAACAAAGAATGGAAGCAATCATAGGACATTAGGCAGTATTGCGCTTGGGACTGGTGGATAGACTGTAAATATAAATCCTAGCTCAGCTTCTGCAAAGTGAACAGGTGTTATGGCCTCCAGTCCATTGATTCCCAAAATAAGACATGTGGAAAATTGCTGATCCATGGAACCCCATTAAGAGCTTGGCAGAACCCTTAAAGCATAAACAGTTAAGAATTTGTTGGTTACAAGTTTGGTAAATGATGGCCTGAGAAATTTTAAGAGTTGACGATAGTCTATTAGTACAAACCCTTTTTGTTAAATTCTAATGTCATTTGTCAGGAAATTACAGCTTGTCTATGACTTGAGGATTTGGCTCTTCTACCTTTTGAGTTGTAGCTGAGAGCGAGCTGCATTTCTTTCCTGGCAATATATAATACCAATGTGAACAAGTAGTGTCTTTTTTTGTATGTGTAAACGTAATTTACATATCTTATATCATCCAGTTGTGTCTCGTTACAAGCCATTGGCTATGAAACTAAGGAAGGGATGTGTACTGATTATTTAAAATTTTGTCTTCAACATGGTGGCTGGAGTTTGTTTTTTTCATAACTTCCACTGTATTACAACAAGGGAGAAAATTGAACAAGAAGAAGATGTAAGATGCCAATTAAGAAATTTAAGGTAAATGTTTCTTGGAGAAACTTAATTTTGCTGCTTTGCTTATGCATGTGAAAATTAAAACATCTTTCTTGCTGAAATAGTACATTGCAGGGTGATGTGGATTTTTTGTATTTTTCAAGCATACTATAATCCATACTCTGCTGAAAGCCTGATTAAATTTTGTAGCAAATTCTGCTTTCTTCAGTCTTTACAGTAGTTTCTGTGACACTTTTAAAGACATTAAAATGAGTGATATGAAATTGAATAACGTAATATATTATATGTATAAAGTTTTATTTTATATTTTATTGTAACTTAAAGTTTTGCATTTGTTTGCTGCATTTTGAGCCATGACTAGATAACTTCCACCTAACAGGAGAATTCTGGGAATTTTTGTTAATTGGGAATGGAACAATTCAAAATTTGGGGAGGGCTTGGAAAGAATTTGGGTGGGAAGGGTAAGAATCTAAGATAAACATTGAAGAGCCAGCAGTGAAAAAAGTAATAGTTTGATATTTGACAAAACAGTCATTTTAGGTTTGGAGAAAGATTTTTTTGTTACACACATGTTTGAATTTTTCTTTTTTGCTTCAGTGATAGAGGCATGAAATACTGAAATTTGAACTTCGAATTTAAAATACAGTTAGGAAAAAAAGTGGTTTAAAACAGATTTTATGTGAATTCTGATTACATAGGTTCTAAATATACCAGTTGCGTATTTGAATAAACTGACCAAATGCATGTTTAGAATATCAGGTACTGTCACCATGAAAAGTAAAGATGGTGTTTTAGAGGTCTCTCTACACATTGTAAGTGGCATCCATATTGTAACTTTTTCAGTTTCAAAGTAAAAGGGTATTTCTTTTTGTCTTATACAGTGCTATATAGCTGAAAAATTTCAGCCCAAATTAGGCACTCAGTGTTGCTTGCTCAGGAGTGATTGAGGGAATAATGTAAAGAAAGACTGATATAGGAATCATTTGGGTCTTCAGACTTTTGTGCCAGTAAAATATTCCCATTAGTGTTGCTATAACTTACTTCATTTCACGTAGTGTATTATAAATAATTTTTTACACTCATTAATGGCTGTATTTGTTTGCTATTTGTTCTATTGTGGTATATTTTGGTAAAGCCCTGGTTAAAATTTCAGCTGTCATGCCATCCAGTGAAGGATTAAAACATAAATATTTGCAGGTTCAAAGAATATAAAGACACTCTAAAGGAATTTGTTGATATAGCGATTTTTGAAGTTCCATGGAACTTTATTCGTGATACTTCAATACCTGAGTTCCTAATGTTTTTCCTGTAGCCCTATATACTCTTGTAATTACGCCTTTTTGCCACTCGAGGTCAGCAGCTGCTGAGAAAAAGAAGTGAATAAACAGTCTTGCTTCACTGCGATCCGTTTTCATTTGCTTTATTTAGAATACTTAAAAATCAATACATTTTTCAGACCAAATATATACATTGTGCAAAACCAATGGATTTCTTTTGAACGGATAGCAGCTTAAGCAAAAAATCTTCCTTGCAAGTTACTACAGAGTGAAAATCTCAAATGGCTTTAGAGTGTTTATTGGCTTCACGAGTAGCACTGGGTAATCCCTGTGGCAGTGAATGGTATTCTGTACAATGTGATAGTGACAGGGTTTCAGCCTTATCTTTTGTTTCTACTAAATTAGTCATAATAAATCTGAATGGAATAAGGTGTTATTGCTGCAAGGAATAGTTTGGAATCCAGAAATGGCAAATAACCTTCCTTTTTATTGCAGTAGTAATCAACGTTCTGTCAAGATGTGGGGAAGATGTTGCCTAGAAGTGATTCCCACCCTGCCCCTTTAATCTTTGCTTTAAAAACAAACAACCAAACAAAAAAAAAAAGGTAAAAAGCATGAGCTTGGTGCCAAAGTTACTGAACAGGATTTGGGAAACAAGTATTTAGCTCTTGGCTCTGTCATAGGCTTACTGTTGGCTAGTCATTTCCTTAGCTTGAGTCTCAGTTTCCTATATGTAACTCAAAGATACTCCTCTGGTAAAGTTTTAGAAGAAATATTTTTTATGGGATTTTTTGATATACTATTTTAACAGTGGGAGTGTCAACAGTAGCATCACACCTGAATGTCAGTGTTCCCTTTCCTGAAATTCATACTGTTGTTTCTTGTGAGTGTTCCATTCTTCCTGCCCTAGACAGTTGTGTAACACTGCTAGTAAACATGTCCTGTGTTTCAGAAGTGACCACTTTTTAATAGTTTACAAAGTTTTCCCTGTGCATGATTGCCACTAACTGATGTTCCTGTCAAACCTTTTATCCAAAAATCCCCCTGCACCAGGCAAATTTAACAAATGATACAGACAATGATGAATTTACTGATCACCAAAATGCAGCAGGGGAGATGTAGGTTAAATATACTTTGTAGCTGTAACACTGATTAAGTCAAAAGAACAAACTGCCAAATGAAGTTGGGTAATTGCCATCACTAGAGATTTTCCAGGCTACGAATATGCATCCATTTAGCAGGCATGGCTTAAAAATAATGCAGTCAGTTTTGCCACAGTTCAGAACTTGGACTGAATGACTCATTATATGCATGTTTTATCCTAAATAATTTTTGAAATTTCTTCCCACTTTACCCTAGCTAGGGATAAAGCAGCAGGGATGTCAGCAAAAAAGAGTAAATTTTTCTCTCAGCGTGTGCCAAACCTACATGAAATAAGAAACAAGTTATAGTGAGAGAGAAGAAAGCCCAGATTGATGTGACCTTTATTATTTTAATAGTGTCTTTCAGCACAATTACAGAGTTGCAGGATCGCAGAGAACAGAGCTGGAGTATAAAATAACATAAATAAATAGAACAGGAGCCAAAGCAGTCAGCAGGAGGTGGTTGGAATTGGGCAGTGAAGGATGGGTGAAGGGTTTGCATTGGTCAAAGCCTTTATGATTCAGCCACCATAGTTGCAAATTCTGGAGAAGGGAAAAATTTTTTTAAAAATATTAAAAAAAGAAAATGTGAAGAAGGAGGTAGCATATTACAATGATTACAGAGTCACTGGTGTAGCAGAAACATCACAATAACAGAAGAACAAAGAAATCCAAGTTAATTAAAGGGGAAGTATGACTTGGGACATCTAACAGTGAAATGAAAGGATTTTATGAGGGTAAGGGAGAAATGCTATACATGCCAGACTGTCAAGACTGTCCACCACTATTCATCTGAAGAACTTGATTAGTTCCCTGCTATTCCTTTGTAAGTCTCGACGGGATGAAGGCAAGAACTAGAAATTTAATTTTGCAGTGAGATGAATTTCCTTTATATCAGAGTTTGGCAAAGAGACTCGTTAATGAGTCTTTCAGAGTATTCGTGTCCCTATATTACAAATATATTACATTTCAACTCCATTTTGTAATGGCAAATTAATTGAAAATGACAAGATTACAAAAACAGAAAGCTGACACCAACCTACATAGCAATCTTGGCCACACTGGTGATAACAAGGAAAAATCATGTGATCTCAGAGGGCCAGGATTTTACCCTGGCCACCTTTTATTGGTGTTACATCCATAATATTTACATAAATATACCTATCTGTTTGGGGTTATTTTATGCTTTGGTATATCTAATGCCTTTCAGCAGGGTGATAAAGTATGGAAAAGGCACATTTGTTTCCGGGTGAATAGCTGCCTGGCATACTGCCCTCTGAATACTGTATTACCAAAGGAGGTTATAGTTCCTAACTCTGTCTAACCTTGGAACAGCTACACTCGCGAATACCTTGCACAGTTGCATGTGCCTCAGAGCATTAAAAATGACAGACTGGAGGGAATCCCAAGAAGGGCAACAAAGATGATAAAGGGATTAGAGGGTATACAGAGAGAGTGGTTTATGGGTTTAACATAACCAGCTAAGAGGAAAATGACAAATAGGGGAGACAGTCTTCTATAAAGGCTCAAGAGAAAATTATTGAAGTTTGACATAATGAAGAGTAATGTCTTGCAACTAAAAAAGATAGAAGATGAAAATTAGGCATTTTAAAGAACATTCTAATGTTCAGTTGAAAAAATGCTAAACTCTGAAGTGAGATCTTTACTGACTGGTGTGTACAAACAGCACTGTTGATGACGTGTCTGAAAAACAGGTTGCCAAATGCTGACAAATCAGACTGAGAAATAAAGTGTCAGAGGGTTTAAATTGAATCCAAATTTATCCATCATTTTGAAAGATGTAAATCCAAATTAGAATTAGTGATGCAGATGACTTAACACAAAATGTGTATAAATCCTGTACATGGTGGGTACATAGATCACAAATGTTGCGAACTGAATTTAAGAGATAACATTAAGTACTTGTGGTAGAAACCCAGACTATTCTGGGAAAAAAAATGAAAAAGGCTATGATTATTAAATCACTGTGTGAATAAATCCTGCAGAGAGAAACATGAACTGCAATGGATGAAATCTTTCCAAAAGGGAAAACTAACTATGCATATTCTATTAGAAAAAATTGTCATACTTGCTACAGCTAAATTAAATCCTTTTTATATGAATTTGTACCTATGGGATATATTTGGAAAAGGTTATTCAGACTTGCAGCCAAATATTTTCTAGAATACATTATGACAGTGATATTATCACTTCATGGCAATATATTTCATGGGTACTTTCTGATAGCCAGCAAACCGTAAAATACTGCTTCATGAATAACTGCTATGTGCTTTATACTTTTTTCCAGGATTTTCAATGTCCTTTAAACATTTCAAAGATGTTCCAGTTGAAAAATCTTGTAAACTAGTTTACTGTTTATTTTCCTATGAAGGTTAGCCGAACCACAGGTGGCTTGTGGAGGCATTGTTACAAAGCGTATTCATACATGCAAAACTTCTGAGATAAGGCACTGTGTATTAGCCCCTGCCTGTTGGTCATTCTTGTAAACGTTTATTGCCTCTGACTGGCCTGTTAGAGAGAGAATCCTTGTGACTGACTACATCCTTTCTTCCAGTTGTAATTCTCCTTCCAAACAAAAGTTTATCTTTCTTTGCATAAATAATAGTTTTAAATTACAAGGATTTAAACTATTTTGTTATCTAAAATAATTTACTAGCTATCTTGCGTCAAAGCACTGACTTAAAAAGAGAGGATTGTTTCAGTGTGTTCAGTATAGTTTAGTAGTTTATACCAGCCTAATGCATACCCTGTAGCATTTTACAGAGGACATGTTGTAGGCTAATGATTCCTCTCATCAGATTGTGTTTTTTACATTATCCATACAGCAGCAAATCTGTTTAGGAAACTTCATAAATAAAGACTTACACTAATTTATTTTAGAAGATACAAGAGCACAAAGAGGCGTAAGAAAATAAGGACTTCCAAAAGATTTTTCTTTTTTGCCTGGACTTTTACCTGTGACAAGTCCATGACTTATCAGTTGTAATTTTGAATGCTTGATGTCTCGTTTTTACAACATTTAAAGAAAATAATTGAAATATCTTAAAATATCTGCAGAAGTCAAGCTGTATCACAGAAATGTTTTGACTTACTGGGATAAAAATTTGAACCTGTTCTGTCTACAGTGCATGACCACTAAATTCTCTATGTACCTTCTCAAGTCTGTTAATATCAAGAAACTGAAAGTCATGGTGTGCATGTCCAGTGCTAATACACAAAATAGAATAAAAAAACGTTATTTTTGAGCAGAAATCCTCATTTTCTTTTCTCCTCTTTCTTATAAATATACTCCTGAAGCTGACAGAGCTCCTTCAGCATTGCTTCCCAATCCAACCTGGAAGCTAATGTTTGTGGTTTTATTAGGTTATCTGGCCTTGGTCTGCAACTTTTTTCCAATTCATCATCTTCTGTTCACATCAGTGGAAGATGGGGCGGGCTTGACATCACACAGAACATGATCATGTCTCGCATGAACAGGCTGCAAGTTTTCAACTGTTTGAAACTGGCTGATGAGCCACAAATTATAAGTCTTGATCGGACAAGAGGTAAGCTGGTGGAACTATTTCTGAGCTGACCAGTCTTGCAGGAACAATAAAAGGTTTAAAGTGGGAGACTTAAGAGAAAATTTGTCATGTGAGGCCTCTAACTGGAAGAAGGCTGATTAGGTTGGGATTAACGTTTGTGATGATACATCTGAGAAGATGGCTCTGTGGTGTTAAAAATCCATGAAGATCAGTTGTTACGACTGCAATAGGCTCCTGAGGGACAGCATTCAAGGAGTCATTAACCCCTGTGAAAGGCTGCATGTTTGTGATCAATTAGTGATGTACTAAGCTGATGTTTGAAACAAGCAGTGAAAGTGTGGCCTGGCAATTCAATTACAGGGAAATGAACAAATGGTTTGCAACAGAAATACAGCATTGCAATACTGAATATGAATGTGATGTACATTCATGACTTTACATTTTATTTACATAGGCAGTTATAATCTGTCATTGGATTTATGAACCAAAGGAAAAGCTGGAAAGTGTCTGTCATCCTCATCCTCTGGTCACAGTCCCAGCTGTTAACTTTGCATGTAATTTGAACCTTTCTGGTGTAACAATTTGCTGTTGGAATCAAATTTAAGAAATGGAAAAGAAACGGGTAACGTTGTACAAGTAGGGGTATGGCCAGAAGAAGCAAAGGAACAAAGCCCTTCATTCTTTTCTCATTATCGAGTATAAATTCAGGGTAATTCCAGTTCAAAGTTAAGGAAGGGTAAACCTTGCAGAAGGAAGGAAGGCTAAAAGTTGCAGAAGGAAGGGTAAAAGCTGCAGAAGGAAGAGATAAGGAGAAGAGGTGTTTTGTATTGTTCTGTTACAATGTACTGGCCTTCAGGCATTGCTTCAACTTTCAACAAAAGTTATGGTCAATCTTAAATAAAAAAGTTAATGCCGTATCCTCTTGTATAAGCCAAAATCATTCTGCAATATAGTTCTTTTATTCCAATTGATACTGCTTTTGTTTTGCAGTCTTCCGGGAGTAACTGAAAAATGTATCTGAAGTGAGGCTGGTGGATCACCTGTAAGCTTACTTACCTGAATCAAGTTTTTTTCTGAAAATCTTGCCCACCGATTTTAGTACCACTGCAACTAATTTTAACGTGAATGAGGAAGACCCATATAATGAAGCATGTGAAATTTCAAATAATGACACACTCCTGGGGTTCAGCAGTGCAGTTTAAGTTTACCAGGAACTTCCCCTAGATGTTTCACAATTGCTTCTCTGCAACTGTAATATAATCATGATCTGAGAGATTAAGAGGCTTTAGTCTAGAAACAGGATCATAGTCACTGATACGCCAGTGTGCAATGGACAGGCAGTTTAGCTAATACATCACCTGACTAGTATGTCCATAGGTGATCTTGTATGTCATTTTTTCAGCTTCTAAAGTGGGAAAGTATCTTAGTTAACCTTATTTTGCTTTTTACTCCTTTTTAAATTGCTTTTTAGTTGGAAACAGCACTTTTTACAAATCTCAGAGATCAGGTAACAGAGATGTGAGGTTTTTTGGACTTTTTTTTTTTTTAGACTTCACCCTATCATATGACTCGTCAATATGTCGAAAACTTAGCAATTGCCTGCTGTCTAGGTGATTTAGTACTCTGACCACAAGCCTCTGCTACTACCTCCTCCAGTGAGGAAAGATTTAATTCAAAAATGCATCTCTTCATGTCTGTTCCAGTGTGTCTCAGGGATACAGAAGAAAGAGGAAAAAGGAGAAATTTTATATGTGGGCTAATTTGATTCATCCCAAGAGGGAACAGAAAACAGCAGTAATTTTTTAAGAAATGCTGTGAGGGGAAAAGTTGTTCTTGTAGTTCTCATATTTAGTAAGATGGAGTGACAAGCTTTCTTAGCTGTGAAGACCCACATAAACACTAGCAAAAGCTGGATAGGCAGTAATTGTATAGAAATTCCATAGTACACTGACTGTACTTTGAATTTTAAGAGCATTGCTTTGCTAAGTCATGCATTACTTCCCTATTTACTGATCATCAAGCAGAAATTCTGGTACTCGGCTTTTTTTCTTTCTCTTTTCTAAGTCTTGTAGTCAAGCCCGGGTCTATTGAACTGTCAGTGTCCTGATCCTCACGCCACTCAATTCAATGGAAAAACTAAACTAATTGAAGTGGAAGTTGGACCGGCAGCGAATCCTGTGCTGTGCTGTGCCTTAACGGCGTCTGGGTTTCTGTAAACTCGTGCCCCCTCTAGTGTCAGAACTCGGCTCCTCTTTCCCCTAAAGCCTGCAAGCAAGGTATGGCAAATGGAGCAGGACTCGGCCTCTCCTTAAACCCAAACCGTGCCCTTCAGAGAAGGTCACAGCCCCCAGCGATTCCCAGATTTCCTCACTTCCTGTATGTAAGTAATATTCGCTTGTTACTGTCAAAGTTTATTCCTCTAATCACATACCATCAGCGCCAATTTTACCATCACCGTCCTTATCTCCAGCAGCCAGAAGAGCCTTCGTTTCTTTGTCTGATAGGTCTCTTCCATCTGGGGTAAAGCCCTTCAGTACAAACCTAAAGAGGAGGCGTGGAAAAAAGGATATATATTGTTTTTTTTTAAAAACAGTTTCACTTGGTATTTAATTATACCACTGTTTTGATATATGAGTTGGAATACAGGGTTGTATCTTTTGTTATTGACCTTCTTTAACAGTCAGGAAGAGCGCTGTACTCTGAAACTGCATTTGACTGAAGAACTATCTGTAAGGTATTGATCGATCATGTCTTTCAGGGTCCTGCGAAAAAAAGCTACAGCTAGCTACCTCCAACACACCTGAGATCATACAGTCATCAAAAAACTGATTATTGCACACAAATACTAGTCAAGAGATTGAATCGCATGACATTATCTAAAGTCTTGTGAAAAAGAAAACAGGAAATTAGACCCTTAAGGCAAGGTTATTTGAGAAAGGACATATCTTTTCTTACTTTAATTCTTCCTCTTCGATGAAGCCGCTTCGATCTTTATCAAGAATATGGAAAACCTTCTTCACGTCTTCTGGGCTCTTCTTTTTCAATCCTACCATCTCGAAGAACTTCTTGTAGTTGAAAGATTCGGCCGCTACAGGAGATGAAAAGCCAGAGAACTGCTTAGAAAAATCATTGAAAGGTGCACCAACACATACCAGTAGTTTTCTTCCATACTGCTGCACGCCCTATCCTGGAGTCTAACCCTGCCGTGGTAGAAGCTGGGTGTACGCGTTGTCATCGCCCATGCTTCATGGCCACTAAATGAAATAAAGGGGGAGAGGGGCAGCGTCTGCATTTTGCAGGTGAAGAGCTGAGCTACAGAGGAATAGAGACTTGCCCAAGGTCACACAGGAAGTCTGTGATAGAGTTTGAGCTGAAGGCTAGCCTGCTTGGTCAAGTTTCACTGCCTTAAACACTTTTCTTTTTTTTTCTTTTTTTTTTTGCTAAGTTTTACGCTGAAACAGTCACCTGAGGACGGACTCTATTAGATCGCTGTCACCTTTTGACATTTCCACCCCTGGAGGGGAAAAAAAAGGGGGGCGAGGGGCAAAAAAAAAAGCCGCTCTTGCTCAACCACGGGGCGTTGACGAAAAGTGTTTCGCAGCACATGGCTGTTTCAGTTCTGTTTCGCTCTTCCTGAAGACTTACTAGAAATCGGAGTTGCGTTTCGACCGCTGCACTCGTGGTTTGTGAGCTCAGACCCTGCAAGGGAGTGCTGTGCCGTATGCTGCCTGCAGGACCTGCTGAGGCACGCTCGCCGAGAGCAACAAAAAAAACCCCAAACAACCCCAGAGCCCTTGAAATTGGAGACGACATAAATGAGTTTACCTGCTCCACCTCTCCTCCCCTTAGCCGCACCCGCTTTTGTTCCACCCGCGTAGCCCAGCGACTGTGGTGTGGATTAGAAATCCGATACAGTGACCTCCAAAACGTGCCGTGGGCTTTTTTTTTTTTCTCCTTCCCCCGACGCATCCGTATTCCCGACGCAGCTTTTCCTATTATATAAAATTAAGGCGTCTCAGTCCTTCGGGGTCTGTTTGACTGAGATCTGTCCTTAGTCGCTGCTAATTGCATCTGCTCCGGGACACAGCGATGGCCCTAGGACAATGGAAGCTAATGAGAAAAACAGCTGCCGGATCCGGCAAAGCAGTTTGTTGGTCCCTCCGACTCTCTGGCTGCTGAGTTTATTCGGGTTCAGCGGGTTTTGCGGCTTCTGTCTGTTTGGGGAAGGTCATCGCACAGAGCAGGACACAAGAGGTTGCTCTCCTGGGGGTGCTATCAGCCAGGTAGTTTTGGGTTTTTTTTGGAGGCAGAGCTATGACGTGTGCATCCCGGAGCACGATTTCTGGCGTTTCTCCGAGAGCAACCTTAACCACTTGAATCTCCGTAAGCACGAAGAGGGTTTGCTGTCGGTTGCGGGGTCGCGATGAATTAGAGGGGTGGGGGAGCCTGAGAGGGAAGCGTGGACCGCTGCAGCCATTCGTCCCGCAGAACGCTGCTGCAGTCCAGCAGTGCACCCGCTTGCCCTGCTGTTGCCCCCTGCTCCATCCCGAAAAGCAAAGCCCACCCGGGGATTCCGCATAGGAATAAAGAAAAGAGCGGATTCTTATCTCCTTGAAACAAGAAACGGCAGTTCTGTTAAATACCCGAAACTGAATTTCGGGGTAAGTGGGAAGCTGCCGGCAGCCACGGCTGACTTCCCTATCCCACATCAAGATATAACCCACACCGGTTTGCCGAGGGTTTTGTTCCCTTTGAAACTGTCCTCTCGGTAGAAGCAAAGCCCGTCCGCAGTTACTGCTTGTCTGCCTTTAAAATAAATATTTCACCTCTGTAACGCGCAGAGCAACTTTGCTGAGGATGCAGCCCTGCACTCGATAAATCTGTCAGGCTTTCAGGGCACTTCTGAAAACACATCCACGTTTGATATTTTGTCTAACCGGATCCTCTGTCTTCCCCGAGCTTCAAGAAGTGCGCGGCTATCCTAAGCTGAAGAGACGAAAGGGGAAAAAAGGGGGAGGGGGGGGGGAAGAAAAAAAAAGAAAAGGAAAAAAAAAAAGCAAGCACTCACCTGAAAAGGCTCCCACAGCCTTCTTGATATCCTCAGCGCTGAGCACGTCAGTCATAGCCATCCTGCAACTGTTTGAACAGGGGAGCAAGTGCGAAAAGATTAAAAAGTGCTTTTCTCATCATTTCTGCTCATATGACCAAAGCTGCAGTGCTGTGTGGGGATGGCACACTGGGAGAGGCTGGAGCCGTGCCAGCAGCTATATAGCTCTGCGTGGATAAGTGCCACGGGCTGTCGCTCTCCAGTTTGCAGAGCGCCAAGTAGTCCCACGGACGCGACGGTTCGGCTAAAGAGAGGGGACGGGGATGCCTTTGCGGGGACCGGGGTGGGAGAGGACGCGAGTAGGGGCCGCTTCCCGGAAGGCTGGAGCCTAAGCCTTACTGGAGCAGCGCCAGGGTCTGTCGCGATACCGGCTGGAGAAAGAGTGGTGCCAAGGTCAAGTTCTCGGGTGCGGTGGAGGAGCTGGTGGCGCAGAGCAGAGCCTCTTCCTCTAGTCAGTCAGGACGAGCTCTACCAGTTGTATTCGGTGATGAGTAAGGGACTGCAGCAGATGCCAAGCTTCAAGATGCTCTTGAGGTCGGGAAGCGAATGCAATGTAGCTTTTGAACATTCGCCTTATCGTTCAAACACTTTAAACATCTCCCCCTCCTCCCTTCCCCCTCCCCTTCACACACATACTCCTTTTAGACCTCGTTTCTTTCGGGCCAGTCCATATTAAGCATCATCCTCGCTGAATTAATTATCACATCCCTGCCAGTCCTACAGATCCCGTTTGTAATGCACAATATGCTGCAGAACTTTCTGCGATATGGTATGACGAAACGAGATGCGAGATGGCAACGTGCTCGTGCGGTGGTGGACTCCTCAGGCGGGACCAGCCACCTCCTGACATCGCCAAAAAAGATTTAGGAATTGTAATGTGGTTGCTAGGATTTGGGGTTTTGTTTTGTGGTCACGTTTTGGTTGTGGGTTTTGGGTTTTTTCCCCTCCAAGAAACCGTGCCCATATGGCAAGCAGTTCAAGCCGTTCCCGGAGCTTGGGCAGCAGCCATCAGGCCGAGGTTAGGGCCCGGCAGTGGGGCAGATCTCGGCAGGAGCGTTGGCAGCGCCGGCGGAGGGCAGCGGGGTGCCAGCGGGATCCCCACGCTGCGATCGGCGGCTACAGCCCCGTCCCGCCCGCGTCCTTAGCGGCACCCGAGAGAGCGGCCCTCGAAAGGAAGCGGCTGCTGCTGCAAAAAAAACCCAAAAAAGAAAAAAGCCACCTCAAAACCCAAAGAAACCCAACAAACTCGGGTCGCTCTGTCAGTAATTCCTCGACGCTTTTAAAAGTAGGAGCCCCCATCCTTTTCCCCGCGGCCCAAGTTCAGCTGTAGCGGGTGTAACAATGACGTAATCGGCATGCTACTGAGCGCAGAAGGACGGAGGAGGAGGTGACATTGGGGTCCCCTTTTCTTCTTTTTTTTTTTTCCCTTTTTCTTTTTTAAACAGCGACTCTTCGTTGTGGGAGGGACTGTCGTTTTTGTCTTGTTGACTTCCCCCCCCCCCCCGTTCCGTGTAACTCCCGAGAGACGCGAGAGGCTTGGTTTGCTCCAAGGAGAAGCAAGGAGAGGGACGGGGGAGCCGAGCCCCTCTCCCCAGGCTGAGCGCATCCCTGCCCGCGATCTGCAGGCAGAGCGGAGCTGCGCCCCAGGGCGCCGAGCCGGGGCCGGCTGCAGCCCCGCTGAGGGGCTCCACGCTCCTTCCCGCGTGGGTCGCTCTCGCTCAGCTGCCCCCGTTGTTTCGGAGCTGGGAGGCGAACGGGTGCGATAAAGGGCACGAATCGGGTCCCTTCGCGGAGCTGAAAAAGCCCGGTGTAGCACAGGTTAAATCCCAGTCGTTAGCCTGGTTTACGCCGAGGTTAGGTGTAGACCCATGGATGGAGAGCTGCTCACAAGAGACACCAACGTGCGCGGGCTTCTGTAGTTGGCGTCCCTTTACTTTTCCTTCACCGGCGGAAGGGAGAAGAGTCCCTCCTTGCTTCCAGCGGAGACGCCTCCGGCCTGATACGACATGGCCGTCCGCTTCCCTGCTTCAGCCCGCAAAGGAGCCGGGCCTCGGCCTCCGCCGTTTCTTTTCATTCTTACGAACCTTTTACAAACCCGTCGCGGAGGTGTCCTCCTTCTCGGAGCCTCCGAACCTCCGCCTTTGAAGTCCCTACGAACAGGAATGCTCCCGACTCCTGACCGCCCGCCAGCGAAGATGCCCTCGTTGCGGGTGACCCGTGTGTCGGTGCCGAGCCCGCCCTGCTTTGGAGGGCTGCCCGCGGGGGTAACTCAAGCCCTCGGCTGGCAGAGGCGATGCCCGGGGCTGCCTGCTGTGCCGGCAGACGCCAATCGGGTTAATTAGCCTCGTGCCAAGCGAACCGGCCGGAGGCGTGTAGCTTACCCGGCATCTGAGCCGCGTTCCGTGCCTGCGCGCCGGGGGATGGCAGACCGCCATCTTCCCTCCGCACCCCTGCGGGTGCGCCAGCCCGTCCCGCTTTCCCTCGTCACCGGAGCCGCCGGGCCGCCTGGGCCTAATCATGCTGTGAAGGCGAAAAGTGAGAGGTGCCAGAAAAACGAGGCTCCAGATCAGGTAGAGCCATCTGTATAGTGTAAATAACGTTTCCCCCAGCTTCCCGTCCCCTGCTCGCCAGCCCGCGGGGCCGCCGGCAAAGCGACATACAGGCTGGGGACCGAACATGGAGGGGTGGCTGAGGCCCGCCTCTGATCGCAGCGAGTGCATCCGTTTTAAGGACAGCTAGGAAACTTCTCGAAGCTTTTAACCACCGAGCTTTAGTCAGAACCGTTATGTTATTCTAATATAAGAGGCGTTTCACGAATTGGCAGTTTCACACTCGACCCTTCACCCTTTTTCTCATCATCCCTGCGAGACGAATGACGCCTTTTTCTTTATTTCTGAAATATTGCCAATTTTCCTGCCCGAACTATTTGCTAAATCCACACCGTGGATTTCCAAGTTGTCTGCACAGAAGCTTCCGTAACGGTGGTATTCTGAACTAAGTAAACGATCAAGTAAATGAAGCAGAAATTAACCCGCCCTTGACAAAAGCAAACAACTCAGGGAGAATTTCATCAACAGGAAGAAGCCCTCACGCCACAAGTTGAAGCAGAAAGCCGGGAGTCCTTTGCAAAAAGGGTGACACCTTTCCTTTATCTTCCTAATGACCGCACGGCGGAGAGCAACGTCATCCCATCGCTTACGATCGACTGTGCGTAAAGACAGGCTTCGTTCCTGCGACGTGGCTTGCGGCGGGGGGGTTGCCTTTGGCTCACGATCGAGCATTTCATTAAATTCTCTTCACCGAGTCCTCGCTCCCGTTCTCCTTCACTTTCTCCCCTTCCCTGTCTTGGTATTTCCATTTCCTCACTTTCTCCCCTCCTTTTCTCCTCATTCCCCCTCAAATGTGTTCACCTATTTCCCCCTTTTTACGTCCCATTCTTTTCGTTTACAGTCTTCTCTGCGGGAAGCCATTCCTCTGGTGGGAAGATTTGCACCTCTTTGTCTCTGGGCTTTTGTCTGGGGGAAGGGGGGACGGGGTCGGCGTGATGGAAGATAATCCTTATCTGGTTTCCTTCGGGCGCGGGTCCGGGGTTCCTGCCGGGAGCGTCCGAATCCACCTTTGCTGTGGGAGTTTGAACGTTTTCTTGCTACTTACCTTTTGGATCTCTCCTAAAGCGGGCTTGAAAAGGGTGTTAGATATGGAGGTGGTCAAAAAGAGGTGGAAGTCGGGGTAGGAACCCCACTTATATAATCTCTCTTGCTCTTTCTATTTTTGGCAGGTGATACCCACTCCTCACTGGTATCAGATATTCGGGGATTTTGGTGGCGGTGTCACATTTATCTTTCCCTTAACTAATCAAGGAACACTATTAATAATCCTTGGCACTCACCTTCCCCTGGCTGCGATTACCTCGGCAAATTGACGGTCCCCTTGAAACTTTATTGTTAAGGGCAGAGGAGAGGCGGTAGGAACCAGCTGTCTGGGGGCAAAGAAGAGCTTCATCTTCCACCAGATGCAGGAGGTGGTGTCGGGGAGATCTGCCACCATGAATCGGGAGGTTCAGTTCGAGGGATGGGACTCCGCTCAGCAGGAAGGAAATAGGAAGATGCAACCTCCTCATCAGAGTGAGGGAAAGCTCAGGAGTTTGTCCTTTTCTCTCTTTTTACCCTGGCAGATACTACTTGAAACAAGAGGGAACAGCCCTGAACTGCCTCCCGCACTTAAAGCTGCAACACTCAGCTTAGCTTAACCTCTTGGCCTTGAAAGAAGGCAGAAATAATTTTGCCTGCAGGCAAGAGCAAGATCAGTTGTGCAATTAATGGTTGCTCATACTTACAGGGGCGCCCACAATCTTTATTCTGGGCCCCGCTGGGCAAGGTGCTGTAGAAGTCTAAAAAATTTACAACCTGAGCTTTCTTAGGCGAGGTGGAGTGTTGTAAGTTAAGAGATACGATATATACAGGCATAATACATTGACTGTAATCTTTTCAGCATATAAATTCTCTCTATGCTGAGTTGCTCGTTCCAGGGGAAGACACCTTTAAAGATACCTCTGTCAAGCAATAATAACAACAATAAAAATGCCATTGAGACCTATTTACCATTCTGTAATCCATCTGGGGACACTTTCCTGATATTTAGTGTTTTTCTGGCAAGGGGAAACATTTTATAAAGGACTATGAATCACATTTATCTGGAGTATATTTGTGAGAAAAAAAATAAAAAATCTTTTCTGTTTCAGGACTCAAACCCAACAGTTCTTAGGTTAAAAAGCAACCAAGCTGTTGTGATACAACTGAAGTTATCTTTTGGTAGAGACAGGTGCTGCAAAAGTGAGATTTGATTTTTCTACCTTGATTAATTGATCCTACAAGGGAGGAAAGATAATTGAGGTATATATGGGATAAGAATATCTAAAAGTACTTCTCTACTGCCAGTATAATTTTGATGCCGAGTTCTGTGATATATTGGAAATTCTCCAGCAGCTTTAGATAACTTCTAAAGAGGAAGCTTTATGGAATCAAGCATGACAAAGGTTAATTAAATCAGTTTAATGTTATCTCATTTATTTTTATTACACTTCCTGTAGTGGTTTTCAAATTTTCAGTGTGCTACAGTAGTAAGGGCAGTAATATTCCCTTTCAGGTAGCCTCCTTTAGTAGGGCTAGGGCACACTGTGTCGGTGCCCTAGCTCAGCGCAAGGTGAGACTTTGTATTTAATTACAGTGTGAGAGCTGATTCTTGTGGGTCCAAATGCTTTCAGCTAACTGGTGTGTTGCCTTTGGAGCAGCATGATTCATAGTAAGCTGTTTGCTACATTCAGTGATGTGGGGTTTGCATTACACTTTCACATATTACATACCCTTGATGTAGTACCAAGATTAGATGCTGGTTTAGAGATACCAGTATCTCATGGTTGTTGGCTGGATGCTCTATTGTCATTTGGTAGCTGGCAGAACAACTCTTCTCTCTTACCTTCTTTTGGCAGCTTGGAGAGGACAAGGGTTGTAGGACAGTCATTTCTGTCTGGTCCATTGGAATGAGTGCATTTGTCCACTGGCGAAAGGAGAGCAAGTACAGGGCTTGTCATTAAGATTCCTCTGTGTAATTCAGCCATGTGAAAGCAAACCTGATTAGTGGAAATCCTTTCTTATCCTTTTAGTTAGTTCCCACTAAGGCTTATTTACCAAGAGAGAAGCAGATTTATGACCTCATTGGGCATATAGTGAGGTCTTTGTTACATGTCAAGTGTTTCATTAATTAAAAGGGTTTTTGTTGTTGGGATTTTTTTTGTGGAAGGAATGCAATCAAAATCTGACACTTCTAGTTTATTTGTACAAATCTGCCTGAACCTGAAAGACATGGAGAGTCGTGGCAACAGGATCACTGAGAGTTCACCTGTGTGAAATGGTAGAATGTAGGGAGGAAATTTCTGCTACTGCACTCATCAGTTTCAGTAACGTGGTTACATATTCACTATCATCTCAGTCAGGTTCATTCAGGAAAAGATTAGGACTGGGCTTCCCCTTTAGGATAAAGATACACTGCAGAGTTAATTGGGACACTCATCCATTATAATTTCTTTTTCTCTTTCCCACCACACATAAGTAACTGTAATCTGAATAATAAGGTGCTCCAGGTCCATATCAGCCAATGTACCCAACATTTTTTATGTTATCATCATAGTGCTAGCATAGCACTTTAAAAAGGAAGCTTGTCCTGCTGCTATCTCCCATATCTAGTACATGTGTTGTGACAAGCAACTTCAGTCTTCAGGGATACCAGTCAGCCATCTTTCACTCGCCTTGTGTTTCTTTTCCTACTTATTTGTTAAAGAAGCCATATGACTTCCTTTATTTGAAAGCATATTCTAAAATCTAGAGGTTTCATCGATAAAAAAATGTTTCTTAGTTGCCAGTTAACATTTCTCATATATATTTTTATCTCATCAATATCTCACATAAGTCTCTGGATCAGCCTTCTTTTTCACTGTCTTCTTGGTGCTTGACATGCAGAAACAAACTTCACAACTCAAAAGAATTGTAAAGCAGGTATGTTTATTACAGTGCTGGACGCATGGGGGATATCTCCTCCTAACATGCGTGCACTGAAACAAAAGTTCATCCTTTATATACCTTAAATACATGAATATTCACACATTTTCCAAGAAATCACCGCCTCCTTGCTTATCTATTACATTCACATAATGCTGGCATTGCAAAACTACACTACGCATGTGCGGGGGTCTCGGGTGGTCATCAGTGGTCGTTTGGGGAGTTAGCCCCTACTCCTTTTTCCCTTTTATGGTCACAGGTCTCTTGAGGATAATTTCTTCTCCTTGGATGTTTGCCCCTTCTGTTGTCCAGCCAAGCGGTTCCTTCTTATCATCCTTGTTAGAGCATTCCTGCCAGTCTGTCTCTACGCTCAAGGTTAAGATACCTTCTCTGTTCTCTTTAATCTCTCAGTCCTTGCTCTTAACTCTTCTTTGTTTTAATTTTCATGAGGCCTGCTTTAGTCGTGATTAACCATTTACACATAGTTACAATGTTAGCATTGAGGAAATACAGCCTAAGGGCTATGAGAATAGGTTGTTAAACATAATCACATAGTTATTAGGCTAAAGAATTCTATACTAAAGTCAAACTAATCATGTAATCAATAACCTTCCATATATTAAGAAATTTGAAAAACTTACAGTTGATTAGTGACACATGCTGAAACCTTATAATTGTTTTAGATCCTTGTTTCAGCTTATGCCTTTCATTTGATTTTACAAACAGTTATAATATCCTTTAGTTCTTGGGTTAGCCAAGCTACACAGAATTATTTGTTTTATATTTTTCCTCATGAATCAGCCTCTCTAGACCTGTAATAATTTTTTCTTACGTGTTTTTGGTATTCCTCTGGTTTTGTTGGCACCTTCTTCGTATTGTGGTGCCCAGCATAATATGGAGTTACTTTGCTGTCTGAGCTTGTAGAGTATTCTAAAGTACCTGTTGCAGTCTCCAACCTGTTATATAAGACAAGAATGATAAATCAGGTTGAATTTGCTGCAATTCAAGACATATATACAATCTAGTACCCATCCACATTGCATTTAGATTTGGAAAGAATTTATGCAACAATTTAAAAACTTTAAAAAATATAATTTATATGCCTGCAGCATATTTTAGTCAAAAACATTTTGAAGCATTTTACAGACAACATTCATTATACAGGATCTCCTTCATTTTCTTCTAAGGCAAAGCTCAGTGCTGATCTCACCTATGTTTAGAGGCAGGATAGGAATCCTTACAAACACAGTATTTTCTTTGTGACATAAGCGTATGTTTCTTCCGCCTGCTCCTGCTATCAAACTTGCCTCTTCTCACCAAGTCCTAGGTATATTGTCCTCTTTTATCTTACTTCTAAAAAAAGGAGGAAATACCATGTTTCTATCTTTCTTAGCTGAAATGACATGCCTTAGGTGCTCTGTATAACCATAAACTATACAATACTGTGATTCAGGATTCCAGAAACCCTGTACCAAAAGTCTTCTGGAGAAGTAGGAGTACATATGAGTTTAAATTAATATAAAACAATTGGGAATTATTAGGAAGGCAAAATATCAATACCCACATTAGAAGTTGTCCAGAATTTTAGGACAAACCTCTCCTGGCAAAAGCCAAAAAACCCCACTAAACCTTTCATGTTGGTGAGTACAACTTGCAGCTTTTTCAAAAGATACATTTACATAGTAAAGAATGTAGCACCTATTAAATTTAGTCTGCCAAGGGTGTTGTGATCTTGAGAGCTTTTATGTGTTGGAGAGGAGAATGGACAAATTCATGGAAGAGAGATCCATTGAGGTTACCAAACTCATACAGGCCACATTCAGCCTGTGAAGTTCCTGAGCTAAAGTGGCTGGGATTTGGGATAGGATTAGGGGAAAGTGTCATGTGATCGCCTTGTGCTTTTGATCCTCTGAAGGCTTTTGTCTATGTCCACTGTTGGGGACAGGATACTGGGTAGAGGACTAGAGGAAACTTATTTTGATCTGGTATGGTGGTTCTTATTTTCCTCAGTGTAGTTTATAATACCAAACGTGTGAAAAGTGGATCAGAATGTATATGAAAAATACATCAGTTCAAAGAATGACTCACAGTACCTATAGAAAAAAAAATTGTTTTCTTTGCTAATACAAAAACAGGAAACTTCAGTCCATGTTTACTGTGACTCTTTGCTTCTATGCTGCTCTTGAGTTCATATATGACCTCTTTAAGCTGCATATGTTGAAAAATCTGAACAGATTTGTTCAGGAATATATATATATTTTACACTACTACCTTGTGACTGAAAATATCACTTGTTTTGTATATACTAATTATCATTTCCTTCTGCCAGATGGAGTATATCAGACTGATTCAGGCTTTTTAGGTTCCATTACTTCTTCATAGTCCATGCAATGGACTATTCTTTGGTTTGCCTGAGAGAAGTCTGTATTCCTAGAACCAAACCATTTTTACAGACGACTCCTCTGATAATTGTCTCAAAAGCTGGAAATAGCAAATGACTACAAGAGATACCCCAGAGGCTAGAAGTAGGTCACTAATAGTCCATGCCACCAGTGGGCTTTGGGGACTCTCCAGCTTGCATTGTAAATGGTGTGGAAAAGAAAGTGAAATGTCTATCACCCAAAAGAGATAATACAAATGAAAAACAGTGATAGGTGTTTCTGTGTAAACCCCTGGTGAGAGTTAGGCTCAGATTTCCAAACAAGAAAAAAGCTAGTGCTGAAAGAGTAGGTCTGTGTATCATAACACCTCCTAGCAACTCTCAAATGGATACTTACAGTAGGAAAAAAAGCTGTTAGTCCCAGTGGGAAATCCTGACCCCGAGGTTAAGAGAATGGAACAGTTGGTTTTCTTTACAACACACACTTGTGGGTATCAGACATTTGTCATAATTGACACTCTGGTGTTGTTCACACTGGGATGGTTAAGCCCATGTAATTATTACCACAGGGGTTATATTCCAGAAAAACTAGCACAGCAGTCAAAGCATGTAGATTAGGTTAAACAGCTTTTGGGGAAATTTGGCTTCAGTTTTAGCAGTTGGAATCCTGTGGTAACACAAATTTTCATAGTTATTCTTTAATTAATATGGAGTTTTTTTGTTTTCTTACACTCTCATAATTTGTTTCAGAGCTGTTAGTACACAGGGAGATGGATTTAAAAGTCAGAGGTTTGTAAAGCAGTCATATCTTTCTGGGTAAACAGCGAGTGGGAAGAATCTTATAGCAGTGATGCTCAAATGGCAAGTTGGGACTTTTCTGCCAACCTCCCAAGTGGAAATTTATGTCTAAGAAAGTCTGTAACTAGCAGCAGAAAAGGAGCAGAGTTGCCTCAGCTGTTTATTTATTGTCAATATTTCATTAGAAAACAATTCTTCCACTTACACAACTGGTAAATGAGATACCTTCTCAAGTGTGGGTCAAGCCAAGTCTCCTTCAGCCAAGGAGAAATCAGTAAAGAAAAGTCATTATTCTCTAGTACTGTTTCAGTCACCCTGATGAAATGAGTTGAACAGCCCCAGTCCAGTTGTTAATAAACAGATACACAGACAACAAACTTATTGGCACTAAAAGAATATCCCCATGTAGTTCATGGCCTGACTTAGACCCAAACACTGAATTCTCTTGTACTTTGTCTTCCTTACCTCTTTAGGTTGCCTAAAGGGAGAACTGCAGGAAGGAAATCTCTATTCTTGTTACCTACACTAAACGTCTTAAGAGAATGGGCAGACATTCCAGTGTTAGTTTGTCCAGCAGCGTTCACTTCTGCTGCATCTGGGATTCCCTCAGGTAAATGTCAAATTGAAAATTTGAGTTCATCTTTTGTACCATCCTTATCCTTATACTCTGTTTCCTGGAGAGAATTTTATTAAAGAGTCACTGGCATATTCCTAAGGGAAGTGTATTTTCCCTGACATTACCAGTGTACCACAACCTCTTCTTACAATTCCCTTTCAGATATTCCTTCTGATAATAAGCTTATCACCTTGTTCATAATCTTATATATGGGGATTTCTTTTTTTTCCTAGGCAATATGAAAAAGTTTATTCCCACATTTTAAAACATTATTTGCAAAAAATTAGATTGTTTTATTGGCCTAACACATTTTAGAGAAACTTATATTAAGTTTTTTATATTCTGCACATCTGAATTGATGCTTATTTTGGGCGTACTTTTTTTTTCTTGGATGTTTGTATTTGTTCTCCTTCCTAAAAAGGTTCATGGTGGTGATCTCTTACATAAATCGCCTTGTTGCAGGGCCTTTTTGCACTCCTCCGTTCAAAACTTTGTGAATATTCCTTGTGTAGATAAAAGCAATGTTGTAATCTAGAAGTGGAGCATCAACAGAGCATGTGGTACAGATCTGAATTATATGCAACAGAACTTTTAGCTCATGCCATGGTATTTTGACAGTTATTTATAAGAGGCAGTAGCTCCCAGGCCATTTGAGTTTTGATCTCAGTGGGACACCGAAGATGCTGTCTTGAAGAAGAATGAGATACTTCAGTAAATTGATCATTAATATCTTCCTTTTGGAAGCAGAGACTCACAAGATACAACTGATGTGCTGATTGGGAGCATTTTGACTCTTTAAACTGTATCATCATCTCTGTTATTTTGGCATTTCTACCCTCTAATTTGGGAAAGAAACAGCAAGTAGCAGGCATAGTAAAAACCTTGTTGATCTCTGAGGTAGTGTACCTCCATGCGATCCATTACTATTGTCTGACTGTCTTGGGATTTATTTTTTCAACGCCACTTTCTCCTATTGAAGGGCAGACAACCGAAACACCAACAAATCAACTGTCTGCATGAGACCACACAATGTAGTGACACAAGAAATTGCATATTGCATCCTGTCCTGGGATAATACCTTCCAAAATGGACCATCCTTTTCTCTTTTGTTGCTCTAGATCTCGACTGTGAGACGTATAGCTTGTGATAGCAGTTTCACTTGGGTGGAGTAAAGGGATCATCTCTGTCACAGAGAGGATCTGTTTGTGGCTTGACCTCTTCTCCACCAGATTCACCCTGTGTATAGCACAGAATGTTGTCTCTTTTCAGCTGGGCTTCTCTTACCCTTTCTTAGTAGAGATAGATTTTTTCTAATGGTTAATATCATTCATAATCATGTTTATTAAAGTAATGTTTAGAGCTGTAATCACAAGAGGCGGCGGAGGGGAGAGTGGTTCCTACTTCTCCCAGGGGAGGGAAAGTTTCCTAATGCCCTGTGAGGGAACGACAGATGATTTCTCTCTCAGGTTACACATGCTCTAAATCCTCTTCACCGTTTCTCTCCAGCAGTGAGGAGACAGATGCTACTGTAACAGCACAGAACTCATGCAAATCCCTTACAAGGACCCTTTATTACTGCTATGAGTAAAAAAAAATTACTTGCTTAGCCTTTCATCCTATTTTTAGAGAGGTTTACATTTCTGAAGGACATATTTGATCCCCTTACATGGCTTTGGCTAGTTTTCTGTTGTTGACTCCTCTTTTCCTTTTCTTTTAGTGTGATATGGGAGGATGGAGGTGGGAGAATGCAAGTGTCTGTTTCTCTGAGCTGTTGTGTTGGAATTTGTTAACCTGACATTTTGTGTGCTGTGATGTGCCCAATTCCCTTTCTAGCTGTTTGTAGTAGCCATGGGGATACAGACAGCAGAAATCACACTTCTCGCACACACTTTCTGTCCTGAAAAAAAAGCTGGTGAAAATGATAGACAAATTATTTTGGAAACAAATTTTTGATGTGTCCTCGGAGTAAATGTTATGAAGTCTTTGGAGAGGAAGTTTTTTATTTCACCTGTTTCCTGTTACCTGGTTTGCAAGAATTGCTTTTACATCCAGAGAGCTGTAGTCTCAACTCAGTTGTCTTTTTAGGACCTGAGCCGTCTTCCACAGATGTCATTGGGACTCTTTCTGGTGCTTTTAATGGAGATTTCACCAGGTCCCGCTCTTCCGTAAAATTTTTTTACAGAACTTGCAGAGAGGTAAGGATCAATTAGTACCACTGAATAATTACTTTGTAGAGAGAAGGCCAATCTGTTAGGAATTTGATTGACACCATCAACCTATGTGGGTATTGATCTCTTGTTAGATATCAGTGACTTCTGAAAACTGCTGGTGGATTAGATTGCAAGTACTGGCCCACAGGAAAAAAATCTGTATCTTACACCGTTTCCTCTTAAGCATTTTATGTTTTGCTTTGGTGGTTTTTGTTTGTTTGTTTGTTTGTTTTGTGTATGTGTGTAAGGATGCATAATTGTCCCTCTTCTGACACAGAAGTACCACAGGAGTTCACAGTTCTGGATTATTATATATTGACATCAAAACTAACCAACTATTGATGTTGACATGCAAGTTTTTTAAGACACTCTGTATTTTAATACTCACTAAGAGCAGGAGTGAGAGCCAGAGGGACATCTCTTCAGATATTTACTTATGAGTGTGAGAGAAGCAAACAAGGGAATGATTGTGTGGGGGCAAAGACTGGGGAACAGATACATATATGTGTGTGTATGTGAGCTATATATGTGTGTGTGTGCGCAGATAAATACCTCTTCACCACATGTGTGTCACTTGGAATAGATGCCTCAAGCATGCATGCAGCCTTAACCTAAGTGTGTATCTACACATACTTCCACCATATATAATATACATAATTGTAGAGGAAGGTATGTACCTGTGTGCAAATTTATGCACCTGTATGCATACACACACCTGACATGGAGTTAAATGATAAGTTGTTTCAATAGTTGTGTTCTTGCTTTTATAAAGTCAGGGAAATTGTAGTGATCTTGAAAAAATATGTGGAAGCTTTGAGAAACCTCTAGAGAAAAGCATGGTTCTCCTACCTCTTGGTAAGCGGAACATTTGGAGCTTTCTGCTCCACCTCCCCTACAAGAAGTGCATCTGATACACTGTACAGGGATTTCAAAGTTTAATTTAGCTTAACTCTTGGCTGCAATCAACTGCTGATAAATTTAGTTGGGGGATTAGGGAACCTTAAAGACTAATAGCTCCTTAAAAGGAGCCTTAAGATGAGACAGCAAAACACAAACATCTGCTAAAGTCCCCCTTAGAATGGTAGCACACCATACAGTCATAGTTTAGAGAAATAAACAGGTTGGTTTTCGGTGAGAAGGGTTTTTTGTAGATATAGACTACAACATAGACTATAGACTACTGGAGAAAGAAAACCAAATGTGTAAGTATTTAAGAGAGTTGTTCTCTTTACAAAGTGCAGGAAAGGGTAGCCTGACTGGAATCAACAGCATATAGCAAACACCCTTTTCCTGTAGTTCTAGGAGGTTTGCTAGCCCATAAAGAATAGCTATTGTGAACTCCTTTTCCCACTACATCTTTTTTTAGACTGTCATGTTTAGATGAAGTCTTTGCACTTCAGTGGCAGCATTAATTCCAGTGTGAATTCTTAAGCATGGCTATCGCATCATCTTAACACTGCCTGTGGATAGTAAAGGAAACGTGTTGTCCAGTACTTCATATGTGCAGTCAAAAATGGGGACTCAAACCAAGTCAATACAAGAAAACTCAGATATTTATTTGGAAAATAGACTTCTTAGAAATTACTATAATTTTCTTTTCCAAGATGCTTTTTTCTCGCTTGTTTTTATACTGCGTCAAATTCTGTAGATCCAAATGTAACTAGAGCCTTTCTAAGTATTGTACTTATATGTCTCATACATCGCGAGAAACAATTCTTGTGCCAAAGACACTGTGATCTTGCACAGTTGCTTTATGCTCAACTTTATAACTATGAATAGTCCCTCTGAAAAGAGATTTGGAGCCCAAATGAGAAACCAGTAACTATTTCATGCTTTTTTTTCCCCTTGCCTTCTTCATGCCTTCTTCTGCTATCCCACAGCTACATTTTTAGTTTTTCTATTGCTTAAAGGCCCAAAAATGGACTTAGCTGAGAAAAGGTTAAAAAGAAAAAAAGTGTTTGAATAATTATTATTCAAATTAAGATGGAATAGTCATTTGATAAAATTTAAATCTGCTTAAAAAGAAATGTCCTTTCACATAGTGTTTAATTCTCTTGTGGGTTTAGCAGCTGGATAGCTATTATTTCAGCAAAGAGTTTATTGAGATTTGAAGAAGGATTATATATAAAAGTGGAGTATCTGCTGTTAGCCTAGCTAAATCTGGTAGACTTTGAAAGTATAAGTCAATCATCAGTAGGAATAAGAATGTGAACTATATTGCCAAGGCAAGCAAGTGTGTTTTGTATTAAATTTTTTTTTTATGCAACATATGGTATAAAGCACTATTGGAAAGAAAGTATTCAGAGTAGGAATACAGGTCTGTACTGATGAATCAAAATATGGATTCAAGAGTGAGAAAACCTAACAATTTTTCTAGTATAAAATTTTGGATGTTCATAAACTCCTTGTATAGTTACATCATGACATAGGTGGACTGGTAAGCATTATGTCTGACATTAAAACATAGGTGAACAATGGCTTTTCTGTAGCTGAGAGAAAAGTCACAATGAATTTTCAAATTATATCTCTGAATTACCAATTGGACTTATGTAGTTATATGGTGAAAATGTTATCTTCTGTGATTCTCGTTCTCTGAACGAGATATGTTTGTAAAACTCTGCAGCCTTTCTGATTGCTCAATAGTCAATGGTCTTAAGAGTCCAATTTCAACTTGTGTAAATTTTTCTTCAACCTTTTTTGCACTGTGTCAGACATATAGCCAGGCATGCTAAGTTACTATAACCATTTTACTTCTTACAGTAAGGCTCTTGGTGTCTAAAGGCCACAGCACTAACAAAAATAAAGAGGCTGAGGGTAATGGGAACCAAGCTACTAAGGCAAAAGAAAATCTGAAGAACTACATTTATTGCTAATAAAACTAACACAGGTCTAGTGCTTGTGTGGTGCCTAAGTTTAGTCTCTCTATTAATTTTCATGGTAGCCATATTCCTCTCCTCCTCCCATTTCAAGCACTGAATACTTGATGTGTCAGGCAACATCTGAGGAAGGCTGCTCTAAGGTACTTTAGGCATCAAACTCTTGTTTATTTTACAATAATCATTAATGCAGACCAGGATTCCCCTGAGATTACCAGGGCAGTTTATGGGTTTCTTGGTCATTCCCAAGCTTCCCCACACACTTGATAAACCTGTTGACAAGAGAGAGCTGACAAAGCAGGCCCAAAGCCAAATAATTAGCTGCTCTTTAGAGGAGGTGCCTTGAAGAATTCTTTTCCAACTCAGGATCAGATATTTAGGACTGGAACAATAAACGGTGAGATAGGGATAAAAAAAGACAAAAAAAGGTGTTGTGGAGAGGAAAGTAGGTTGAGGAGGAAGATGGGTTTGGAGAGGCATGAGTGCCACATGGGGAAAATGGTGAGGAGGCAAAGTTGGTGTTCAAAGACAAAAGAATTTCAAGATGCATGAAGTAGGTAGTATAAGCAAGGCACAGAGGTTAGTTGATTGCTTCTTACTGGCAATTCAATCTGAGAACATCCATCAATATGTTTTGCCATGAAGTTATTAAAGGTAATGTTTTTAGGAGTCCTGTTTTTAGGAGAACTTGTGTTTCCTCACATTCATTTTTTTGTTTTTATACAGCAAATGTAATTTTATAGCACTGTATTGCAGACTGTCTGAAATGTTCACAGTTGCCAAATGCATGTGAGATTTTAATTTTGGTCAAGCAGATTGTCTTGGATAAGGTGACCTGTGACTCTGATGGAGACTTTGGTTAGCTGAAGATAGCATCTGGTATCCAAACATAAAATAAATAAGATTAGAAGAGGCCACTGGATATCATCTATGCAACGCCTTGCTCAAAGCTGGGCTAGTATAAAAGATAGATCAAGCTTGTCTAGTCAAAATTTGCAAATCTTCCTGGATCAAGATCCCATAGCCTTCCTGGGCCCTTGTTCCAGTGTTATGTTGAATTATTTTTTCTTATGTCCAGTGAGATTTTTCTCCTGTTGCAACTTGTGATTCTTGTCTCCTGTCCTTTCATTGTGCACCTAGGAGAAGAGTCTAGCTATGTCTCCTCTTTAATCCCAATTTGTTTAGTTGGATTAACAATTAGATCTTCCTCCCAGTCTTCTCTAAGCTAAACAAACTCGTTTATTTTAGCCTTTCCTTGTATATCGTATGCTCCAGCCTTACTTGTCCTCTGTTGAACTCTATCTAGGTTGTCAATATTTCTCTTGTTTTGGGGGCTCCAAAACTAGTGATAGAATTCTAGATACAGCCTTATAAGCATTTAGTAGAGAAGAAAAATTATTTCTCTTGACCTACTGGCTACTGTTTTTCTAATGAAAAAAAAAAAGTGCATATATAGAGAGAAATAAAGGAGCTAAACAATGAAGGTATATGAAAGAAGAGGAAAAAGCAAAGACTTGAGCAAAGCTTGGTCAGTAAAATTGCAAGTGTCGTGGGTCTGAAAGTGTAGTTGTGCTAGGCAGCCATGCTGTCAGGCAGCGGAAAAAAGGCTCTGATCTATTAGCTTTTATAATGGAGAGGTCTTGGCAAGGAATATTGCCACCTCAAAACACCTGCAGATTTTTAGGTGTCAACACAGAATATCCCAGACAGTGCCCAGGAGGACAAGGGCAAGATTCTTATTTGCCAGTTTTCCATTCCTCTCTCCTAATGTAAATCATCTTGGCTTATCTAAGAGAGATAATTTATGGCCAGCCTGCTGGCTGGTCAGCTTCATGTCTCTCATAAGTGAGATAGCCAGACATATGTGGGTCAAGTTTGGAAATGTAATGCATGTCTTTAGAGGAGGGATGGATTCTTCCCAATCCTTCTTTAGCTTTGATTGTTTCTACACATCCCTAGTTTTGCCTGTTATATTCCTCTGTTTGCCAACTGTGCATTGTCCCTATTTTTCCTCTCATTCTCTTCTTTTTTCTCCAGTTGAGCATGTTGATGGCTGTACCAGATCAGTATATGAATTTATCTGACTTTTATGCCTAATCTTTTGTTTATCCCACACCCCAGATGTGCAATAAAGGACAATGTTCCTCTTCTCACTGTTTTCTCCCTTTTTCTCTCTACGTAGGCACATATTTCATGATGAGAGGAACTGCAAAGAAAGTTTTCTGGATGTTAACGTTCATGATGTTCTGTTGCAGCTGAATATCAGTAAAAGTCCCAGCTCTTCTCAAATTCTCAAGAAATATTTTATTTAGTCTCAGATAGGTCTGTGGGCTATAATAGCACTTGCTGTACAGCAAGACCTGAGTCCATTTTTTTTTAAGACCAGGTCTGTACTTAATACTGCTGATCAACCTAATTGCAAGAGAAGAAGTATTAGTGAGGAGGATGATGTGCCACCAAGTCTTTAGACAATGCAGTTTATTTTGTTCTGGCATAAAGCGTTTGCAGTAGGAAAAGTTATTCATATAATTCTGTTATCAAAGTTCTCTTTTTTAACCTCTAGTTCTCTCACTATTTGTTGATACAGTCTAGAGGAAGAAAAGTTGGAGCTGGGAGGAGACAGTGGTATGGGGTGTTCTCCTTCTGGCATTATCAACACCAGGGTAGAAGTAAGTCATATCGAAAATGGGTCTAATTCAATATTTTTTCTACTGTGGAAAGTGATGATTCCACTAAAAGGCTTCAGCAAAAATTGGTCTAGTTAGCTGGAAGCAAAGAGGGGTGCGGGGCACAGAGGCTTTTCTAGTCAGTTAACGGGGATACATCCAGTTCAATCACCTTTTGAGTACGATCAGGCTGGGTTTTGAAAGTTACTTGTCCATTCTCATTTTAGTGGAATATATTACAGTGCAGACTATCTGCGTCAGATTGCAGAGATGTTAACCAAGGTGGGGAAAAGAAAACACCAGTTTCTCTTTTAAATCCTTGATTATAGTATTGCAGAAATCACTCCTTATTCTGTCTCAGGGAAGTATTAAAAGAGCCTTGTGGCCAACAGCCTTACTTAGTATTAAAGCAGCCAGATAGAATCTAATACAGAAAAAAAAAAGGGGAGAAGTGAGTGCCTTAAGTTGACTCATTCTTTGTAATCGCTGGCAAATCCACTTGACCAGTCTGTTGACAAGCAGTACAGGGAGAGCTGTAGATAGATCCCTGGTAGATCTGAGAGCCAAAAATCAGCCAAACATCTTGGACAAGTTTGGAACCTTGTTTCTCGTTTGGCCCATTTCCTTCTCCCTTTCCCCTTTTCCCTGCAGCAGCAGCAGTGTTGAAGGGTGTGTACTCTGTCTGGCAGGCTGTTGGAGGAGTCTCTGGCCTCAAATTACACAGCATGAGAACTCTGTGCATAAAATTAGCAGCAGAGTTCTGTGTATTAGGCGCCAGGGAAAAATGTCACATTCAGCAGAACTCGGAGGCGAGAGGTGGAACAGAAAGAACTGGAACGGGACATCAATCCCCCTCTGCCTTACTGTTTTGCAGCAGACGTATCTGAGAGTGTCATAAGCAGCTGGCTTGGGGCAAAGATTATTTGGGTAGTAAATAGATTTTGTTGTATGTCTTAGTAACAGGGATGTTTGATTTTTCTTCCTTCCCCTCCTTCACTTGCTCTTTTTCCTTTATTCTGAAGATTTCTTACTTTTTGTCTTTTCAAAAGGAGATAGCTTTTCACTCATTAAGAAGTGCTATAGAGATAAAGTCTTCTGCCCTCCTTTCCACCTTCCTGTAGTCTGATTCCTGGTGAGAAACCCGTTGTAATGGCACTACGTTCAGATTGCGCAACAGTTTATACAAGTTGTTCGTAGTGAAATCTGGAAAACTACATAAAGTGCTGGCAAACAGGGCAAAGGCACTAACACAGAGAGAAGCAGCTATTCAAGGGCTGGATTCCTTAGATACTATCTCAGCAGCAGCTATCTCATTCAGAAGAACTATTACAGAGAAGGTCACGGCTTGAGGGTGTGTTTTGGCTCCTTCCTTACATCATAAAAGCGGTAAAATCCTTGCCACACGAGTGTTAGATTGCCCTGAAGCATATGCGTGACAGAGCCTGCATTAGCAACTGTGTGTGGAGATGGATTGCCAAGAGACATAAATGTACACTTGCCTGAATTGTTTGGGGATGTACATATACACACGCATACATTCACTCTGTTGGCAGAGTGCTTTTGTAAGACAAAGTTACTGGGCAGCAATGCTGGTTTAATGTATGCCTTCCCATTCGTTCTCCATATTGATGTCTGTGCTGTGAGCTGGGCTGGGAAGTTGATCTGTAGCTTAAAAAAATATTTTTACAGCTGGATTAGTTAGCTGATGTATTTTGCAGCACAGCCACAGATATGCCGTCCTGTGCGGCAGGAAAAAGCAAGATTATGTGGGGACAGGGAATTTCCTAAATATATAGCATCACCATATACTCATTTCTTGAAATCACAACTTCAGAGTCTGATTACGTTTCAGTAATGTTCAGATTACGTTTGTTTGACTGAGATTATTGAAGCAATCCGCAAGCAGGATGATGTATTCCCAGATTAGATAGTGCTCTGGGGCAGACAGCTATTCTTCATTTCTTTTCCTTGTTCTTTTCCATAGTAGAGCAGGCCCATTGGCTACTACTGTTTAACATACGTGATAGTTCAGCAGCTGCATTAGTTTCTAAGGTCTTGGGAATAAGTTCTAAGGCCTGGCATCAGACCATTACTGGCACATTTTTGAAAAGCTACATTTTAATACTGTTTTCAGTTTGCACTGTAGGTGATTTTGAGTGCAGGAGAGTTGGTAAGGATAATGGTTGTAGTTTCTCACTTTTCACCTGACTTTCCCAAAGAATTATACTTCTGTTGAAGCTTTTTCCTCCTCACTCTTCCCCTCATGAGAAAAGTATTACCATCAGCCTCATTTTACAGGTGGCAAAGCTGCGGCGTAAGGAATCACACAGCGAACCAGTGGCTGAACTGAATGCAGTTGATTGAGAGATCTCTTATTTAGACCCAGGTTCACATAACAAGGCAGCCTTCTGCCTGTTGAGGTATTGGGTGACACAAACTCCAGCCTTCCACACTTGAAGTGGACGAGACTGGCAGTTGATGTGGGATCAGATTGCGTATTGTTACGGTAACTGGTGGGCTTGTTCCACAAGTTCATCTTTCAAGGAATAAAGGCCGGTTTGTGAGGCAGCAGGTAAGGCCGGCTATAAGTATGTGCTGTGAGGAATACTGACAGAACAGAACTTTGAAAATTACAGGCTCTTGATACTTACTCCCTCTATATTTGCCACTTGCCTGCCTATCCTAATCTCTACCTCCTTGCCCCCCGATTTTATCAGGGAATATTGTCCCAATTTATGAACCATTACAAAATGAGCCATAAACTCTCTATAATGAGCAGAGCGGATATGTCTGCACCAAAAAATTGTGCTGCTTTGACTATATCAGTGTAGTTTAAGTAGTACAACTCCCCTAGGGTAAAGACAATTATACCAGTGTAAAAGTGCCAAATATAGCTGAGTCCCGAATGGGAAGGTACCTTTATACCAGTAATAACTAGGTCCACAGTAAGGCACAGATTTATTTCCTTAACTTTAGGAACCTGAGGTGACAAAATTGGGAATATAGTTACTTTATAATTCATGTAAATTCTAAGGAGACAACTAAAACCTTCAGATGGGTAGTTGGCCCACTTGAGGTCACAATTTACTGGCCAGTGGTGCCTGTCTCTTTTCACTGTCTGTTCAGAGAACTTCCACTTAACTAAAGGCACTTATCTAAAGTTTCTAACTTAAGTAAAAGGAATTTGGTCATTTCATCAAATGGATGGGGAAATTAAACTATTAGGAACAGTGTGGGATGGTTTGAATGCAGCACAGCATAAATTTTAGCAAATCCCAACCCTATTTTGAGATTTGGGAAAGTTCAGTGAAAATTTTTGTGCAGTAATTTTGACAGGTCTTTTGAACTTGTGAAACAGTTGAAGCAGGATTTTCTTTGTCGTAAGTAACAATAACTCTGACAGATTTTTGACTCTCAAGATGATTAGGAGATTAAAACAGAGACTCTCCTGCCACAACAGGTCACTGCTGCTATGCACTTAAAACTAGGTTTTAAGCTTCTGGATGAATGGTTGTAGGCATAGCTCTCTCAGGAGTTCTTGGATGGAGCTATCCTACTTCTTTGTCTGCAATGGCCAGTTACCAGGTTTTGACATTGGTAGTTGACTGGAGCATACGGGTCCACCTCCAGCCCACATCTGTTGTACATGGTAGCAGTGGCAAGCTCTGCCCTATCTCTTCCCTATTTGCCTCTTTTATTCTGGCAGTGGTGTGCCATCTGGATGAAGAAATGTTCTGTTGCTGTTTCTGAGCTTCCATTTTTCTCACTTAGCCTAGTCTTGGGCATCAATATCTGAGCTGTGCAAGAACAAAAAGCCCCATTGCTCATCAACGACAAGTTACTACTGTTCTGGTAAGACTTCCTCTAACTATTCCTGCTATATCAGAGAGAAATCCTATCTTTTTAAAAGATTTTTAGAGGAAGCAGGTTTATTGTAAAGAAAGAATTGTTTTCCACAAAGAGGAAGATCATAATACTGCTTGTGATATTGCTCTGCATAACAAAATCTGGCAAGATCTGGCTATGGCACCATGAACTAACAAAACCCAGACAATATTGTTGGATGCATATTTCCAAAATAGCTGATAATGACCAAAGAAAAACATCACTTTTGGGGGTATTTTTTCCTGCAACACTTATTCTTTTTTTTGCTTAAACAATTGCGGTTTAAAAAAGCCAAGATTCAGTTATGGGATTCAGTTTGATGTTCCAAAAAAAATGTAATTTAAAAATCAGCTGCTTTTCTTTAATATTTGGTTCTATAAAGCCCGTTCATGTTGAGTAGTAATTTATTCTAGAAATGACACCATCAAATTCATTGTCAGGAGCAGTGTAGATGCTGACCTTTAAATTGCTTTATTTCATGATGGGTTGTTTTAATTGTGTTTATATCAGCAGGGCATGATCATAGCCCTTTTCTGCAAACGCCTACTAGTTACTTTGCACCCTAAATAAGCAGCCATGGAAACTGTCCAGATTTAAATCAAAGCAAATTTCCAAAGTTCTATTTATTTATACTCCTGTGCCTTTTTTCCTCCCAACACAATGCGTGACAGGGAGAGTATCCATGCACTCAGCCAGTATGGATGGAGCCATTATCTAACAAAGAATATAAAACCATTCAGCTCAACTTATGTCCTCTTTGGGTTTTTTTGAGAAGTTCAGAAAGATGGGATGACTTCAACAACTTTTTTTTTTCTTGGATGGGTTTGTTTTCAGCTGTCCTGAAAGCACATATTGAAGAGAGTTACTTACCATTGGACCAATTGCCTTCTTCTAAGGATTTTGTAGCACTACCTGCAAGAGAGCACTGAAGATTACAAGGCAGACATGAGTAGCTTATCTTATGTAACTTTTGTCCAAAAATTTTGCAGAGCTGTAATTCACTATTCATGTGCTATTATAGTAATTATAAGGAGTTTAAACAGGACTGTATTTGAAAATAAATATTGTAGAAGTGTATTAAAGCATACTGTAAAGCTGAGGGTAACCATAAAAGCAAAATCTGTACAATATGTAATATGAATGGAAAATGGAATATAGCCCCAAATCACTTTTCCCAAATCAGTGTTATCAGTTGCTGCTCAGTCTCAAGCAAGCACAGAAGACACTCAACTGCTAATAACGTGTATGCTACAGAAGCAAATGTTCCACATATCCCTTGAAAACAATAGGATGAATGAAAGTATCTTGCAATCTAACTCTGCTGTATGTGTTTCTATTTGATGTTCAGCTTCCTTGCAGTGATTGTTAAAATGTTATTTCCTTTACAGATGAGACCAGACATCTTTTAAGAACATTATTCTTGTTCATTTTATTCTGTCACTTAACAAATTTATTCTATGGCTGGTGATTGAACATAACTATGTAGCACTTTTCTAACATCAGCTGCATCAGAAATAAGCCATTATTCTAGCGTGTACAGACATGCACAGCCAAAATGATGCAGTAGCTGCTGCTCTAGTAGACCTGGTATGTAGTGCTGTCATCAGAATTGATTCAGCTGAGTATTTTTGCTATGTTCCTTTGATTTACCTTTTATTAGTGGTTCATGTATATTTAGTGATTTGGGACTACATTCCCATTTTCCATTAAAATTCCATGCTTGCTCTGGCTGTTTGGTTATAGCCAATACTCTCAGATTTCCAAGGTGCTGTGTGTCCTTGTACAAGTATTTTCTAACAACATGTGCATTAGACAGAAGGCCACAATTTCACAGCTCACAGGCATACATGGCCAAAATAATATAGTACGTGCTGAACTGCAAAAAGGTATGTAATGGTGTCAGCACATGGTCATGATTCAGTCATCTGAGGTTTTTCTTAGTAGTCTCCTTTAATTTTTTAATTTGTTAGTATTTCTTGCACCTGGATGCCTGCTTTCTCTTGCACATGGATAAGGGTTGGTGCATAGTGCTGCAATGACCATGCTACCCATAGTGTATGGGTGGGTTTTCTCAAAACTGAGACCTGACCATGTCAGCTGATGAAACTGGACACTTTCCCAGTGCAGGTGTATCTCTTGAGTACTGGCATTATGGCATCAATTTTGTAATGGACATTTATTTCATTCATCAATAATAAAGTAATTGAGCAGAGAGAGAATATGGGTTTGACTAGACCCACCCAATTTCCTCAGCCCAAATAGTAGAAATTGCTATTTCTACTATAGCAGCACAATAGTAGAAACTGAGAGAAAACACCTGGTAGTTGAGGCACTGATTTGGCACAGAAGAACATGGCAAAGCAGTGTTTCAAATCTTAGTCCCTCATAGCCTCAGTGAGCCTTCTAACCAATCAGCTGTCCACTATTCTGAGGTGGGAATCTGCCTTTTCATCAGAAAAGGACTTGGTTTTGGTTTAGTTCAGAACAAGAAAATACTGCAGAATCAGAAACTTTCTTAGCAGGTTCAGCATTATTCTGTCAGATTATTATTATCATGGGCTGTAATCTCTAGTAGAGAGTGGTGGAATTGAGGAGCTGCTCTCAACTTGTTTTACTTGGCTTATGGCAAAGCAATTGCATAGACAATTTGTCTGTGAGGTTTTCTGTCAACTTGTTCTTGAAAAGCCATGTCTCCAGGTAAACAATGGGCAAGTATTTTTGCATTGTGTCATATCCTATGTCTCTTAAAATATGTACCTGCATTGTATCTAGATTATCATCCAAGAGATTTGAAAAGATTAGAAAATCCTTTCTATGATTTTCTTGTCAAAACTATGATATGTATTAAAGATAAACAGTTACTTTAAAAGCACCCCTCTAGCCCTTCTGTTTCACTTCTATTAAAGTTTGCACAATTCTTATGCTTTCCACAATATTTTTGCATGTGTCAGGAGGGCCCCTCTGAATTTTCATGAGTTCATATATATTGATCTTGTGATTAAGAGTTCTGGTCAAGGTGATCTGTTTCTATTTCCTTCTGAATGTCAGGAGAAAGCAAGAGGATTGCAGTTAGAAAACTTGCTTATTGTCTCTCTCACTCAAGGCAAAGGGAAGAGAATGATGAGCCTGACTTCAGGTTGCATGAGGACTGCACATTTAGCAGGCCTAATCAAGAAAATGGAATACACAGCAGAGTGTGAAGGTCTGAGGAAATACTTATATCCAACGTCACCACTTAAAACTACTCTGCTAAGTCTGTGTGGGCAGCAGATCACTCAGAAAATACAGTTCAGAATTTTGTAGTGTCCTGGTCCCTTCTGATCAAGAGACACTATATCCCCTCTCAAATGCTATAACGGTGCCTTTGGTTATCCACAGGAAAGAGATGGGTGAAGAATTTCCTTAATTAAAAATCAGTGAATTGCATTTTACTCTCAAGGCTGATGAATACAGTTGTAAATAGAGTTTTATTTTGATGGATGCTGGTTGACTTTTGTTCCATTCAGATGAGAATTTTCGTGCTTGACAGTGGAAGGAGGAAAAGGAACCAAATATCTATTGAACATGAAAATGGGAGAGAGTCAAAGACTGAAATGGGGAGGGAAAGATACTACACATGAGAGCTTTTGACTAAGGCAGATAAGGTATGCTGCAACTTAACCACAGTGATAGGAAATAAGAGTTTCCTCATCACTTTCTTCCTTTTATTTTCTTCTTGAAAGATTGTCAACTGATGCTATACAAATGCTATATCACTACCTATTGTATACAAAGCAGGGCAGTCAGGGTTCATTTTGAAGAATTACCCTGTCTTTGTAGGTGACAAATGTGGATTGTCTTGAGCACATGAAACTGAAAAGATCTCTGCCCTTTCAGGGACTCATGTCTTACTTGGATTGATACATCCTTCAAAGCTCATTTCGTCATCTCCTGTGCCTGATACCCTGGTACCCATATGTTTGACAAGGTTGAATCTCCTGACCATACTTTCTGCTCCCACTTGAAAATTTATTCTTTAGCTCCACCTCCTGGCTCTTGGTCAAAGGAAAGGAGGATTTGTGGAAATCGCAGAGCCTCAAGACGGCATCAGAAGTATTCATCCTAGTTTACGAATGTTAGTGTAGAGGTGTATATGCGGACATTTTAGCTGGAGCAAAACAGAATTTGTTGAGCCCACTCATACTGACTTTCCGCAGAGGCAGATGTTTCAGTGAAGAGGTGGACAATGGAATATGTGGCTCATAGTTTCTGCTTTTTGTTGGGCTTTTGGTTTCTCAACTGTGGCAGTTTCGATACATGACAGACATCACAAAACAGTCTTTATGACTGTTTTTTCTGTAGTACTTCCTCAATCTCAAGGGGTGGGGAGGTACAGAAGAAATCGTCTGACACTGAAACATTAAAAAAAAGATCTCTGAGGCCTTGCAAAGGAGTCTTGATTCACACAAGGAGAATTGCTTTGACTGTGTTCATCCTGTTCAGTCAGGAACTGCTGAAGAAGTGGAGGAATTCAGCTTAGCCATCTGGATTTAAGAAGCTGAAAACCATGTCTCTTCCCCGACAGCTGCGAGAAAAGAGGTAATGTGTCTCTCCCTCCTCCCACCTCCCCAAAAGCCTTCATGTAACTGCTACGATTTGCTAATTTAATTTGGATGCAAGCATCTTTGATTATTCTTGTTATCTTCTTGTTATCATAGCTTCCAAATGATTAGACTGCTCAGTGTGGAGCAGACCATTTCTTAAGTTGGAGTGGACTCTCTTCTTTTCTCCTGGGGAAATACTCACCACCTAGGACAATAGTGGGTCATTGTCCTCTATATAGCTGCAAACAGTTTCCCTTTTACTGGAGTTTGTGATACGAGTGTCTGTGATACGACTAATTATATCTCTTGATCTCCATAACCACATCCCTCTTCAGAGTAAGTGGTAGTATTTATGGTGTTGTGGGCGGTGCTGATTCATGTCATTCTCCTTGTACAGCAAGCTATTGCAAGACTTTGCATCATTACTTCAGCCTTCCAGATGGGCTGTGCATTGTGGAAGCCTGTACTTGGGATATTCTCCTGGCAGAATAAACTGAGCCAGCTGCCATGGTTTTTGTATTATCAGAATATTTAACATTATGTCAGCTTGGCATTTCTTAGGTGATCCTTTTGAAAGTTCCTCTTTCTCTCTAAGTCATTTGTTGTCCTTTTTTCCTCGTTCTTGATCCTTTTTACTTCAGTGTTAATATAAATACCACTCTAATAACATTGCGTTTTAAGATTGATGCAAAGGTGAATTTGTCTTCTGTTTATCAAAGATGTTGTACCACGGGGAAGGTCCCAAAGGAAAAAGCACCTGCCAATCCATGCTGTTTTGTTGTGTGGACAATATAGACAAGAAACATGAGAGTGTGGTCATATGGCTGCTCCTCAGGTGTTCCTGCAGGGGTCCTTCCTTCCCTCTTGCTTCAAAACCAATACTTTCTAGGATCTGCAAAGCTTATTCTGACTTTGCCCACTATCATGTGTTCCTTCACAAATTTTTGATACATTTTCAAACATGTATCTTTGTTCTTGCTTCAGGTTATCTGCTTTGACTGTGAGGTCTCCCTGTAAATATTTGCTAGGCTACTCGTTCTTTTTTCAAAGCCTCTTTAAGAGTCTGCTTTACTGTGATGTTTTCTTGAAAATTTGACAACATTGTGACAGCTGGTGCAGGCACCATTAGTTATGATACAGAACAATACTATGTCTTTGTTTCTTTGCTGCTTTTTTTTTTCTGTTTGTGCTTCTCCTTCTGTTGTTTCTTATATGTATAAGGTACATTGCATGAATCTTACACATAGAGTGTGAGGTCTTTAGGCATTAGCTTTGTGCTGTCAGTTTCTACAGCACCCAGAACAACAAGCTCTTTTCTCAGAACTGTTTCCTATTCCCTACAGTAATGCAGTAATAATAACAGCATAAATCATGGTATATAATGATCTCCTTAGAAGAAGAGATACTGCTGCAGAGTTATTATTGCAAGTCTACTAGATGCTGTGGGAAGGATTAAGGATGCATCCACAGTTGATCACATTTCTTGGGAAAAGTTTACCAGCTCAAGTGTCTTTGTAGTCCTGCCACTCTAGCAAGCCTCGGAATGACAGGGATGTTTTTCAGGCTTAATGAATCGTCACAATGGTTACTGACTTGTGCTGAACTTACAGAACTTGACATCTCAAGATCAGACCTCCAGAGGAAGAGGATGACACCACGAGTTTCTAACTTCTTGGTTTTGACACCAGATAATGTGATGTTGCCTAGTTGTCTGTGTTTTGTATGGCATAGATGCCTCTGAAGGCTAATGTCAGTATGAGTAACCTAAGTCTTCTGTTCTTGCTTCACAGTGATTTTGACCAGCTTCCAGATGATGTACCTGTTTCAGCTAACATTGCAGATATTGAAGAGAAGAAAGGCTTTACTAATTATTTTGTAAGAAGGGAGATTTATCCTGTCTCTGTATGTCCTCATCTGTGACTGGTTTGGTTGTGGGAAGCAAAATGCAGTTAATCTGGTGTAGTAGCTTTTTGGCATGAATAGTTCCACGTAGAGAACTTCTCAGTGCTTCTTTTTTCTGCAATGGAGGTTAGTCCATCACAGATTTAGTCTGAAAATTTATTGTCTAGGTGAAATGTGACAGAGATATCCTCTAACGTTGCTTGTTTTCTAAATTCTTAACTAATTTCTGATTTACTTCCTGTTAGAGTGCTGTACCTTTGGTGAAGATGATGGGAAAGGAATTCAAAGGGGGTAGAAGTTGTCTTCATTATTTGATGGTACTGGCAAGTTAGGATGCTTCCATCTCCACAGAAGGTAGCATATTAATAAGTCATGAAAGAGCACACAAGAAGGGAATAATAGGGAGAAGCACTATGAGGTTTTCTGAAGAGGGGTTTTGGATAAGACCAGCTCAGTCTGACTTCTGCAGGGTATGCTGCTTTTGCTGGAGATGTTGCTCATAAACCCTTCCCACTGCAGTATGCAGGTTTTACTCTGGAATATAGTGACGTTTGGTTGCTCTGTCTTTAAGTTTTCTGAAGGATCTGGCTGCAATGTGACGCAGAGGTCAGCGCATGGAAATCGTGCCCTCCTTTAGAGCAAAGCAAGTTTGGCAAGAGATAAGAAATAAGATAGTGGTTGGAAGAGGGCATTAGACGTAAGGCGACTAAGGTTTTTTTTCTGGCCTTACCAGACCATAATTTCTGAAATTGTGTACTTCAAAGTCAAAAAGAAGTATGAATGCCTTCAACTCTGAAAAGCAATTGATTTAGATGTCTATCTATAGATTTAGATGTCCAAAGCACTCTACTGTAAAATATTTGTATTTACCTCCCTCATATGTTCTGTTTGTCAGTGAGGGAAGGTGTGTAAGCATAAAGTAGCATCTAGTCATTTCAGGTTTCCTTTTAAGGTTATGTAATAGAAAGCAGCCACAGCGATGTGATCCATGGGAAAACTGGACCCACACATACACCACACTGTCTGGTGCTAACTTGTTATTTTCTAGTACTTGAGTCTGCAGTTGCTTAACTGAAGGCTTGCTTTCCACTCTGCCCCTAGGACAATATTCCCACTACCAGAGCACTGATCTTATGTTCCTGTTGTATGCCTCACTTTCATTTGGTAAGTATTTATAAGTATGAACAGCAGCCTGAATCCCCCTTCTCTGTTTCAGATTTTTGTCATTGAAGTAAAGGTTAAAGGTGGTGGCAGATACCTGATTTTCCGACGCTATCGTCAGTTCTATGCCCTGCACACCACACTAGAGGAGAGATATGGGGCAGAGAGCAAAAATAGTCCTTTTACCTGCACACTCCCCATATTGCCAGGTAAGCTGCCAGTACCAAATCTGTGCATGATTAGCAGCGCTCTCAGCCCTGGGCTGTCCTAAAGAGGAGCTCGTTGTAGGGAATTAGTTGTGACAAGGAACTGGTTTCCAGCTGTGGATGCTAGAGAAGTCAAGTTCCATTGGCAGTCCCTCCCTTTGTGGTAAAGTTAATTTAGAAACCTAAAATCCTTTAGAAAATACTTATTTTCTTGGAGACTCTGCTTTCTCCTGGTTGCTTCATTTCTCTGACAGCCTCCTCTTTTTTTTGTTCAATAACTGTCACAGGTTTTATATTTTTCAGGAAAAGTTTATGTTGGGTCCAAAAAAGAAATTGCTGAGAACAGAATTCCTATCCTAAATGTCTACATGAAGGTAAAAATTTTAAGTTAGAGATTGCACTGAGCACTGCAGGTACTTACCCCTTGGAATGAGCTGAGAGAGACAGTACTGTTGTAATCCTAGGTGTCTGCTTCTCTCTATATTGTTTTTCCTGAAGATACAGTGTCCACACTGTGGGACAACCTGCTGTCCTATTCCCCAGATTGTTCAGACTGTAGGATCTGTTGGGGTACACAGTTCACAAAGGCTTACTCCCTACCTTCATATATAGATAGATATCCTTACAAAAAAAAAACAAACAAAAAAAACAAACAAAAACCAAACAAACCCAAGTTGTATGAGAAAGGGTGAATCTCCAGGTGTTGCGTGAATATGGAGTTGGTACGTGCACCTAAGGGACTGAGAGAGGGCGGTGGGCTTCTGGGTGTACCTGCTCTACAGTGAAGGCACGGCCAGTAACATCAGGGAGAGAAATTCTTTGTATGCAGGTTAACTGAAGGCCTGACTTCAAATCAGTAGAAGTCTGAAGCACTGGCCAAGACTTTCAGTACTTAAGATTGCCTTCTGTCCACAGTCACTCATGTTCTGAGTGAAACACAAAGAGCAACTTACTTCTTCTGCAGCAAATCAGGCACAAAAAGAGTGAAGCAGTACATTGGCCAACTGCAGGAGTAAACAGGAGAAACCGTCAGCTGTTCAGCCGTGTCCTGCTGAGTGAGAAGGGAGAGGAGGGAGATTTCTGGCAGTAATGAATATCCTTCATGATCCTGTAGGTCAGAGAGGCATATTTGTTACATGTAAATAAATAGACAATTGGTCTCTCCCACTGTTACACTCTGCTTCCTACTTGCTCTTGGCACAGAACTTACTCTGCCTACCCGTTTGGGTGTTGATGGATGAAGAGGTACGACTGTTCTTCTACCACTCAACCTTTGATAGTGAGCAGGTGCCTCACAGGCTGAGACGGCTTCGCCCACGGACGCGCCGAGTGTAAGCGATTGACATGTTTTTTCAGCATTGCTTGATACAAGAGATGCTGTCCAGTTTTGGGGGAAGAGATGAGGATCACCACTGTGTTTCTGAAATGAATCCATGAAGTCCTAATATGAGGATCTTTGTGGTAGAGTGAACACAGGGTATTTCTTGTTTTCAGTAATCTCAAATTTTTGAAGTGGATGTGGTACTTGCGTTAAAGGAAAATTCCAAAATAAGAGTATAGCTTGCTTTTAAAAAAATGCTGCTCAGCTCTATCTGATAATTGATAATTCTTGAATGGTAATATCTATTATAATGGGCAGAATATACAGGCCATGCTTAAGGATGTAGGCTTGCACCACTGCAGTCAGTGTGAGTTTTGGCACTGAAGTCAGTGAGATCTGGTTCAAGCACTAAATGAACCTGAATACTTAATCTGTTCCTGTCCTTTGTCTAAACAGGGGCCTGTCCTACATAGCAGCCTTGACACCCCTTTGGAGAACTGCTAAATAGACATCATACTTTATTACCCTTTAGACAAATTAATTCTCCTTTCAACATAGCAAAGAAGGACCCGCTTCCTTTTCACTTACCTCAAACAGTGCAAAAACTGCATGTGTGTGTGCATTCCTGGATGAGTGTATGATGGCTGAGTTTGAACTGAATGCTATAAATGCTAGAAACAGGGATGCTCAGAAGGCAGAGTAGGGGGGATGAGCAGTGCTGTGGAAGAGAGGTCCAGGATACTGACTGTATTGCAAATTCCATCTGTTCTCCGCAGCAGACATCATGAGATTGTGGCTGTTCTACACTGAAACCAGGAGAACCAGGGCAATGTGTTGCATCCATACTAATTTACTTCAGTGCTGCACACAGATTCTCATGCAGTTTCTCCAGTGATCTATGGCTTGTGCCTCTTAAATAACGAAAATGCAGATACTGTACTACTGATTGTGTAGTAGTTTTGATGACTAGAAAGACATCTTTACTTCCCTGTTCTCTCCTTTCTTTGCAGTAAAAGCATTTCACCTCAATTGCCTATTTTTGACCGTGTGGCAACTCCACGGGCTGAGGTGAGTACTCTGCACAATCTGTCATAGGATAGGAGATTAAACTCCATTTTACTTTGGTATTTCATCAATCAAGTTGCCTTTTCCGATTAGAGCTTGGGGAAAGAAGGGAAAGTGAAATCAGCACAGGAAAGCAATTGATTTTAACAACACGGAATGAAACAAAGGATGGAAAGAAGTGTTCTGTTCCTCCTTACTTAAGCAATAAGAAGGTCCATTGTGAAGTCAGAATGGCAGGACTTCAAAATTGAGACATGTACAGCTTACTGGCAGATGGTCCACATTTACATAGTGATACCCATAAATTTAAAACAAGCACAAGATTCAGTCTCATTGACTTCAGCATATATTTGAAAGCTCTGCAGGTGAGGCATCTTCTTTCTGTAACGCAAGTGTTCTGCTGAAAAGTGCCTATACCCTTGCCTTTTGCTGTATATTGTCTTCGTATTAAGCACATGGAACTGCTTCGTAACCAGTACTTGTCTGAGTATGGTCTTGCTTCTTGGAAGGTGTGACTTTGCCATGTAAGATTAAAAAACAAACAAACATGCAAATGCTTTGAGGTTTGCTGGTTTTGTTTTTTTATACTGAGTATGGCAGATCTTGGATCAGTCATATCTCTCGGGTTTTATCTATTAATTTATTAATATTGAGTATACCTACCAACACTTTTCAATAGATGAATAAAGGCTTTTGAAAGAGCTATTTAGTAGACATATGAACTACTAGCACAACAGTAGCCATTGTCTTTTTTTTATTAGGAGAACTCTTGGCATTAACAAGACCGAAAGAACCATCTCAACAGAGAATTAAAGAACAAGTTTTCTTTTTCACTCTTAGAAGAGCATTTAAATGGCTACCATGTTCTCTAAGGACAATGGGGAAGATGTGCATTTTTGATAACTCTGCCACTTTAATTATTCAAGAACAGCTTGTCAGGGTGGTAGTTATGTGGTTACCTCCCTTTTTTCCTCTCAGTTCAGCATACAGGCTTGAAAGCTAGATGTAAAAACAACAGTTAGTTACCCTTAAATTTGCACACAACACTTCTGCAATTTTTTAAGGCTCTTTGTGATATTTTGCAGCAAATCTGAAAGCTGTAAAACTGCAACAAGAAATAATATGTATTTTTTCAATTCTCAGGATTTCAGGTTTTCAAGTTGTCAGTTGTCTTCAGCTCTGTTGACTTACTTGCTCTTAAGTGTTTTCAACTTCTTTATATTTATTTCTCTGGTGCTCAGTGTCCTGCCACTTTAAGAACACTAGCGTGTAGCCCTCTTGGAGCCCTGTTTATCCTAGTGCTTTCACTACTTCTTCAAAGCATTTCTGTGCGTGCTGAGTAGGAGAAGAAATCATGAGAACCGTAGACTATGGTCATTTATATGACCATACCTTAGAAATACTTCTGTGATGACAAAGTACATACTATCATGCTGCTTTATCCTCTCACCCCAAGAACAGAGCAGAAAGAAAGATTCACTTTTGTAATTCTATGAATTAATAATTTCAGTGTTATTACTTTCCATAGGCACTGTTTGATTTTTCTGGAACCAATAAACTGGAACTCAGCTTCAAGAAGGGAGACTTGATCTATCTACTCAGCAGAGTAAACAAAGACTGGTTGGAGGTAAGACTGCAATAGTGGTTACTGAATTATTAGAAAACCTTGAAATATATGAGTAGAAAGGACTCTCCTAGTCCTTGGGACTCTTCTCTCCTCCTTTCAAGGAGACACTGTATCATAATCAGGTCTTACTGTTAAGAATAAATCCTTGACTCCAAATTTGAAATCGTTTCCTTCCTTGATGGTTTTCAGCTTACAAATTTTCTGCCCTCTAGACTTCAGTTTTCATTTGCATTTGCTTCTGCTGGAATGTTTTTAAATTCTTTGGAAGTGATTAGAACACAAAAAGGCCACAGAAAGGAGATGGAAACTCCGTTTCAGTGATTAATTGGTTTCTTGCCTCAGGGTGAGTTGATACATACTTCATGCTTCATACCACAATACATGTCAGCCTGATTAGAGAGAACTTGGGGAATGCAGCAGTGTTCCGAAAAAGGATGAGGAGAACATACTGTGTGTTTGCTGATATCGTATCTCTGCTTGCACAAACACCACAGCCTTCCTTGGTGGCCATCTGACTTCAATTTTTTACACACTGTTTCACTCCTCCGCCTTGTATTTGACTATGCAATTGTACAATCTTTTTGCAGGGATGCCATCAGATCACTTCCATAGCCTTCCTTTTCTTGATTATAGTAGAAAAATTCTTACTGTTGTTTCCATGGAAATTAATTGAATTCCAGATCTTATTGTCTGTGGGCAAAATTGCATGGTTTTCTTCATTCTAACACTTGCTATCATGGCAGGGAACAGCTGATGATGCCACTGGGATTTTCCCATGTGCCTTTGTGAAGATCATAAAAGATTTACCACAGCAGGAAGAAATAGTTAATAAAGTTCGCTGTTATTACCATGACGAGACTGTGAGCACTATCAGGTAATAAGAAAATAGTCTTCCAGTTTACTGCTGAAGAAATGCTGACAATTCTCTTTTCATGACATGTAATGATTAGATTTGTTCTTGTTACAGGGATATCTCAGTGGAAGAGGATCTGAGCAGCATTCCATCATTCAAAGATCTCATGGAATTGGTGAGGTACAATGCAAGCAGTTAGTTGTATGTTTAATATAATTTAAACATTTGTCAAATTCCTTCCAATCCTAGATTTTCCCCATTCTACTTGGTCATCACCATGTTTTGGGTGTGAAATACTTTTCAAGTGTCCTGAAGAAGTTGTACTTTGCCTTGGCCCAGGGCCATCTGTGCAGACACTAGTCTGCCTTGGGATTGTCAGTAAATATGGAATGCTACACACTTCTGATTCAGTTATGCTGGGTAGAAGTTTCCATTTCTTGTTGTAAGACCAGAGCTGTACCCCCATGCAAGGACCTTTTGTCTAATATACTTCTTCAGGATGCAGGGCACCACCTTCTAACACCTGTTAAATTAGTGTTAAACTAGATTAATCTAGTGTTGAGCATAAAAACATTAGAACATCACATATTTGTAATATTTCAAACATCTGTGCTCATATTCTTCCATTTCTTAACCTGTCCCCACTGCCATGAAAAAAGCAATCACAAATAGGCAAAAGTGGGTAGTTACAACACTTATGTATGGGAATTTTATTAAACTCACAGATTAATTGTGCCATGCATGCAGTGGTGTTACTGGAAATGGTTCTCGGTTCTGACAGGTTTCATAGCATAAACAAAACATGGCATGAATGTGTCTGTATGATTTCTAGTACTAATTGTACCAAGAATGCCAAGACATACAAGGTTTTGTGTGGCTTTTAGCAGAACAAATTAGATTGCCAGTATATTGTTCATCATGCAGCAGCTCCCAGGCATTCGTTGATTTCTGGGGATCAATCTATTTCTTTTCCACCAGGCGGGAGTTTGACCAAGATGACATTGTTCTGAATTACCGGGACCCTCACGGTGATCTGATCCGGTTGCTCTCCAACCAGGATGTTGAACTCATGGTGTCTCAGAGCAGGAGAAAGCACTCTGAGAAGCATTTCTTCCCTTGGAAGTTGCACATCACTCACAAAGATGACTTGGTTGTCTACAACACTAGTCCAGGAATAGGTGCTACTCAAACAGTAAGAACATCGTAAGTGCTACATAGAGATGTGCCAGTAGGTAGCTATAGAGTCCTTCTGTAATCCCTCTATGCAGACAGTCTCCTTTAACAAGCCTTTGAAGTGAGCTTCAAAAGAGTAATTTTTAGTAACGTATTACCTTTCAGCGTAAAATCTGCACTTAGTTAGTTTCTTCAGCTTTTTAGCACTTCTTTATAGTAGACACATCTACATAGAGACCAGAGAAAGTGTGGAATAGAGAAATAAAATCACTGGCTGTATTTACAAAGCAAGTCAGTGTTAGCCTGCAATAGAGGTTTAGTGTCCTGAGCCCCAAGACCTGCTCTAATCTCTATCCTTGCTCCCAGAGGTAATTATTTATCCAGAATGTCTCCATAAGCTTTTTTCTAGACTGCCATAATTCTCTCTTCACTTGCTGATGTGAAGGTTTGTGTGCCAGTGCTTATGAATGCGTAATTATTTCTGTCATATGGGAGTCTGACTGGGCATTCAGAGTTCGTTCTGGAAGCACCAATAAAACTTTTTCATATTTCAGTGAAGAAATTGCAGCCACCTTTGCTTTCTTCCTTCCACCAATATTTTGAATTCTGTGAATCAAACCTAGTATACCTGTGGTGTTCCTCATAGACCTTTTTGTAATTGTACAGACTACTTATTTCTGCATTCTGGGAAAACTTATGTGATGCCTATTCAATAGAAATTTCTTCTCTGTCTATCTTCTGCTGTCTGACACCTCACTGCAAATTAGAACTAACAAGAAACTACTGTATCAGATTCTTCAACAAATAAAGTTATATATGAATTTATTTTATCCGTTTCTATTCAAAATCTTTTTTGGGGGGGGGATGAAATAATTGTGCTCCTGGTTTTTGCTTGAAAGCGAGAGAATTTTGAAGAAGAGTTTGGATGTTACCTATTCAGCTTTCCTTATGGAGGAGTTCACTACTGAAAAAAACCTATATCTTGCAATAATTTCTTTAATGGTCATGCAATCAAAATATTTTCATCTTGAACAAATTTAGTGCTGCTTGTAAGAATTACAAGTTATGTATGTTTTACATAACTGGCAAAATAATGTCTTCTCTTTTTCTTAGATGTTATCTGTAATGTTACCAGGTAACAAGATCTTCAACAACAACAAAAGTATTTAAGGTGACTTATCCCTCAAACTGTTTTTTTTTCTTCTGGATGTGTATACATACACTTAATATACATAAACTTTCATATTCTATTATCTGTAGCCCTGCATTTATGCATATGAGTATGTTGAAAAAAACTGTTTGTATTTCAAGATAAGCATATCATTTGCTATATTGGGATCCATAAATCATTTTGTACTTGACACTTTATTAAGTGCATAGTTCTAGCAGTATACCAATCCTGTGCAGCCTTGTGTAAGAAAATGCACTCTCCAAAGAGTTATAAGGTGTACTACAAGCCATATCCACTTACCAGGTGCAAAGGTTCCACCTGAAGAATCCACGCACATTAAATTTCAGTGGTAGATAATGTATATTCAGAAGAGACACAGATTATGTCTTCCTTTTTTCCAGTGATGGAAAATTTTAGTTGACATTATTTTACTAAAATGCTACAAAACTTAACTTCCCACTTCGAAGACATTGTAGCAATGCAGTTTAGGAAGGAGATGAAGCAATATACAATAGTAATGTTGGTAATTTTACACCTTGCGATACGTAAGAGAATGCATTGTAAGCGCAAGACCTAATTGGCATGCACGGCCTGCAGCTTCTGGTGCGCAGGTTTACCTGCTACCCGTTCCTGGAGCTCAAGAGAGCAAGCACCGTCTGAAGATTTTCGTTGGGGTTAGATCCTGTGATGTAACCAGCAACTCAGCAAGTCTGTCGGAAGGTGGAGGAGCTGTTTGAGTGAGTGAAGGGAGGGAAAATGTCTGCTGGGAAATAAGAAACATCTTTTCTAAGGGTGGGGGAAGAACATACATAAACTTACTGGCATCTGACAACCAGAGCAGGAGAATTCCTTTCTGCCTTTATACTGTAATGCAAAGTAAATTCTGCCTGTCCAGCAAAGTCACATATTCCCCCCCTTGCCTGCAAGTTTTATATGCACACCTCCTGATAGTCCTAATGACACACAACTTCCTGAGATGCTCCCCTTATTCTCTTTTCTGCTCTGCACACGTTTCCCATAGTCACAGGATACAATTTTTTCCTTGAATATTGATGTAGTTCTTGCTAACTGTGGTTGTGGTCAGTATGACAGGGATTTCGAAAAGGTGTAGTAGCAGTGCAGGACAGACAGACTCTGGCACTTATATGCTGCATCTGGGGTCCCATCTTAGCCCCCCTTGTAGTTTATTCCTGAGAGTGCCAACCTAAGTGTGTCTTTCCCTTATGGCTTCCTAACTTTAGGAAAGATCTTATTGCAGGCTATTGGGCTAAGTTTTAAAGCTGGATTGAAAACAGTGTGGCTGCCTTGGATGCAGGATAACTTCAGATCAACTCTTCTCGCCAGTTTTCTTTTGCTGCTTCTAGGTACTATAATACTTACAATTTATTATTAATTGTTGTTGAAATCAGTAAAACTTACTTTTAAAAACATTATGTAAATTAAAGAGAGAGATAAAGGTTGTTCTCTCCCCTGCCTGCCCCAATATATATGCACAAATAGCATAAAGCACACAATGATCCCTGCCTTGAAGATTGTCTAGCCTAAAGTAAAGCAAGAAACAGCACTGGAGTAAAAAATAGATAATTCTTTCTTATTCTTTCTCACTTCTGCTGCAGTCAATTCTCTTTCTTCTGAAAATACATTAGTCCCATGATCTGGTAATTGTTAACATGCAGATTGGCAATGACAAACTTCCTTCCCCTCCCTTCCCAGTTAAACAGTCCCATGTAAGTCAGTGCTTTGGGGGCTAAAATAGGAAGTGCAAACTTCCTATTTTACAGGCAACTGCACAGACTTCCCTTGAAAGGGCGTGGTCTGCTTCTTTGAAAGTGGCATTTGAGGTGCATAAAAGAGCAGTTATTTTGAAGACTTACTTGCCTGTGGCCCATTTATACCACCATGTCTCCCGTTCTAGGGAAGCGTGGTTTTGCTGGTTTCTGCATCAGAGGATTCTGATGCTGTGGGGGGAGGTTGGACAGTCACGCGTCAGGTTGAATCGTCACCTGCCTCACAGACAGCTCTGGATCCAGGTAAGGGAACTGCTTCCTCTCTGGGGAAAGCAAAATGGCAGAGTCTGCTCTCATACAAGACCTTGTGAGCCATTAAGGGATTTCTTAGCTGTGATCATTATTCAAGGGTTCAGTTGGCTGTTTCTGGTGCAAGGAAGTGGCATTCAGGAATTTGAAAGTCAATAGGAATTTAAAAGGAGACTTTTTCCATGCTTGCCTAAATTAGAAAAGAGTCTCAGCTCTGTAACATACTTGAGTAGGTGAGTTTGTTATACTTTTGAGAGAGCAATGAGAGACGGCCAAAAGGACTTGAATTCCAGCATTGAACAATGTGGTCCGTGGCCTTTGGACCACTCAATCTACTCTTAATCTCAGAAATCACACACACAAAAAAAAGATAAATCGTTTCTTTGGTATTATTTCTACAATTTGCAACCCCCATTGGGGTTCATTAGGAAGGCTTTAAGCATGAAGAGCAGAAGGATGAATTTGGAGGCTGAGTTCTCTTCCCAGATTAGGATTGTTTCTTGTTGCTGCTCAGCTGAAAGAATCACTTCACTTCCTGGGAAATGTGCATTTACATCTTCATTCTTTGCTCATATTGCAAGCTCATGCAATAAGAAGACATGGATTTTGTCCTACAATAAATACTTGGTAGAAGTTCTTTCTGAATGTCACTCCAACACAAAGCCTAAAGAAGTTCCCTAATTCAGTTTTACTTCTCTTTATGTGAAATGAAAACAAGAAGCTCTACAATAAGCAGAGCAAGAGAGTAGCCAGTGGATAATGAAAACGATTATCTTCTGAATTAGAACCAAACTTGTATGCAAAGGACAGCATGATCATGAAAGAGATTTTAATCCTTCTGCTGAATCTGTATTTGGTCTTCAGTGTCCAAGCCATTCGAGGTGAGTATTCTCTTTTATCCTTCCATTATTGCCTTTTTTTTTGTATCTGTTCCCTTGTTTCACCTAATGCTCTTCCTCGTTTTATCCTTGCTTTTCTGCTTCCTTCTGCCACCATCTTCTATGCTGCAGGAGAACAGATATCTTGATCAAAACCAGCGTCTAGCAGATACATGTGCAGACAAGTAAGTTGTAGGTCTGGACAGGTGAAATACTGGACAAGTGGATGAGATTAACCAGTTGACTGGTTAATGAGTGAAGGAATAGACCCTGATAGTGAAAACATAGGAAAATGAAGGGCTGCGTGCAGTGCACAGGAGTAGACACAAGTGGACAGACACAAGACTGGGCGGGGGGGGGCTACCAACAGCAACATCCAGATGACGTGATTTTCTTCTTGTGGAATTGCTGACAGATAAAGAGACCATCTGCAATATCCATTGCTTGTGTTTCTGAGTTTAATGTCTTTCCTCTTCTGGTGCAATGAAAGCTACTTTTTATTTCTCCCTTTCTCCCTTCCTCCTCCCTTCCCTTCCCTTCCTCTTCCCTTCCTCTTCCCTTCCCTTCCTCTTCCCTTCCCTTCCCCTTCCCCTTCCCTTGCCTTGCCTTGCCTTGCCTTGCCTTGCCTTGCCTTGCCTTGCCTTGCCTTGCCTTGCCTTGCCTTGCCTTGCCTTGCCTTCCCTTCCCTTCCCTTCCCTTCTAATTTTATTTAGCAGAGCTAGGAATGGGAAGTATCTCCTTGGATCACTGAGTGCACCATGTCTACATCAAGACTTAGCCTGTACCCATCCTAAACATATCAGAATAAAAGTGTTGTCATAAGGTCTGCCTCATGGACATCTATTTCCAAGACAAATGCCAATGCCTGATGTCTGCAGTAGCTGGGGGAGTTATGTTGCTTGGCCCAGTGTCAATTGCAGCACATCACCCTTTGACATCTCTGAGGGAGAATGTATTACAATGTAGGTCATACTGGTCTCTTGGTATTCTGAGCGTTAGCCTTACATTCAGACCATCCCTTTCTACGTAGGATGCTCCATTTTCTGGTTGTGCAAGGAATGCCGTAGAACTTATTTGCACTGCTTTTCAGTGGAAGATCAAAGTAAGGTCTTTCTTATGCTTGCTAGCTAAGACACCATCATATTTTTCTGATGGTTTTTACCTGTAAAAAGCCCCTCAGCCAAGCTGATGGTAGTTCTCATCAAGAAAAATTATTTGAGAGAGCACACTCATGTTTATCCACTGACATCTCTGTCATCTGGAAATCATATGCCAGTAGTGTGGCACAGATACTAGCTTCAAAGAAAATAAAGAAGAAGAAGAAAGCAACTTGCTTGTACCAGGGGTGGCCTGTATTTTTCCATTTCACAATTGTGAATTTAAAAAAAACAAGTTATCCCTGACAAGAGGTCTGGCCATTTCTGGGTCATAAATCTAGTTCCAACAAATTAGTTTGAGCATTCTTCTGAGTTATAATAAGAGCATCTCACTTTCAAACACACCTTTCTAGTGTCATAACCTTTACTAGGAGGTTTGTGGTAAAGAAGTCGCATACAGCAACACACAAAGATGAAATGATCACCATATGCCTGCTGACCCATGGTATCTACTAGTCCCTGGAAAAAATGTGTTTGAAAAATGATAACTTGGCTAGGGTTATGTGCCTTACAGGCACAAAGGTCTCACAAAATTGTTGTTACTTGTAGCTTGGTTTGGACACTTGTGTATTGTGGAGATGTGCAGAATGGCCACAATACTGTACATATTTTCACCAAGAGTCATCTTCTGGTGCCATGAGGAGAGTACTGTTATCAGTGCCTTCCCTATCCTGCTGGCAAAATCACTGTATCTCCTGCTATCTCTTGTTATTTACATTTGTAATGACTATCTTTTTGCCTGAATTCCTTTCTCAGAGAGTATCCCTATGAAGAGCTTGAGCTGCTACAACGACTACAACTCACAGGTGACCTGCACATGGATGGAGCATTCAGAGGCTCATGCCCTTGTTGGTATGATTCTTTACCAAAGGGATAATATAATGTAAGTACCTGAAATGTGCTGTGCTAGATAAAAGTCCAAAGGGAACTTGGCCACAACTTGGAATCCCGAGGATCAGCAGTCAGGTTTTCAGAAAGCACGGCTACCTCTTTCTGTCATCGGGTTAAAGTAAATGTTGTGCCTGCTTTTGAGGCCTCTTCTAGGAAGGGAGGAATGAATAGAGTGTGCAAGTGGAGTTATTTTTATCACCTTTACAATTATTTTCCCATAATTTTGTTGTGGGATCATAGATATGAAATAAGATGGGGCATATAGTTTGCTATTAATGGGGTGGAGAAGATGGTGTCAGAACAAGTGTGAACCTGAGTGTTCTCTATAAATGCAAAAGGAAGGAGACATTCCCACTGTTATTTTGCCCATTTAGGAGCATCACTGAGAGTATGATTTTGATCACTTCTGAGAAACATGTACGGACTGTGTGTTTGTGAGATACAGAAGACTGTTAACTTCATCTGTGCTATCACTTTTCCCCCCAGAGATACTGGTCTGTTTGTGACAGTATCTCTGTCACATCTGTTTCCTTATGAAAAGGGAACTGAATCACCAGACTGGATCAATTGTGAGGATAAGAAAGGACAGAGGGGGAGGAATAGTCAAGAAAGAGAGGAAAACAAAGATGGAAAGCTCAGAAGAAAATGAATTAGAGTCCGGGGGTGCAGGAAGGAAAGAGGAAGAACTCCTGATTATATTGTAAAGAAGGGAATTAATAGACCTAAAATCAGTGGAAGGTCTTTGGAACAAGACCTTGAAGCTAATACTTCTGGGAAAAGATCGTATAAAATTACTTGGACCTTTGGAGGGTTCTCTAGAACATTGTTACATGATGGAGTGTGTGATCACATGGGAAACATGACTGAGTAAACTAATCAGACAAGCAGGTATTAAGTGTGGACAGCCACACAGCTGAAATCGAAATGGCCAATGATTAAACAAGGTCAGCTCATAGATGAAGAATAGTTAACTAAATCCCAAACTGTAAGGTAATGATAATAAATAGAAAGAAATATCTTAAGGACTTCACAACCCTTGGGCTGACTCTTTTGCTTAAGCACACGTATGGTCAGTCCTACCCATACTTCAGGAATATCCCTGGTTTCCTTGCTAATATTCAATTTTTAAAAATAGCAGTAGTGCTGAATAATGCTTGCTGACATATAGTTGGCTAGGAGATGCCATCGTATCCTGGAAGACAGTATCTGGCCTTAGATATTCACAACTTAATATTTCTCATCTGAACGGGAACAATGGAATATACTGGCATGAAGCCATAAGCACAAAAAAAATTCCAGAGGATACAAAAAGAAGCAACATATCTCTCCAGCCGCTCAGGCTACTGCAAGCACACAAAGCTTATCCTCTCCTGTCTAGTTTAAAATATTGTTTCTAGTTTTCATGATATTCCTTGGCCTGGAGAAAGGCTATCTAAAAGGATGATTAACATTCTGGATGAAATCTTTAATGAATACCTAAGGTCCCCTGACAGAACTACTAAGGATACAGAAATACATTTTGGTTGGAGATTTTTTTTTTTTAAGTGTCTTTCTGGGTCTGCAAAATTAATGTCTTCAAGAAGCTAAGGATCATCAGAAACTTTACTGCCTTCCACTCTGAGTACAAGGTGCATTTCCATGACATTATTTTTCATCATACTATTTCTCACACAAAAAATATGTGATTACATAGTTAGGCTAAAAACTAACAAAAATAAACTGGTACCAAAATATAACATTCTGCTGCAAAACTTAGAAATGGGAAGGCATTTGACAAAAATCCTGGTGTTAAAATTGTTTGTCATATTAACTTGTGCAAAACAGGGCTAATAGGTACAGTGAGAAGAGGATATAAGTGCCCGAATGAATTATAACAACAGAATGGGATGGAATTGGTTTCAGGCATTTAATTTTGCATTAACAATAGGTGTCCAAGTCCAATCTTTATAGATTATTTTCTCTATACACAGGGCGAACATGGAGATGTTTTGCAAACGCCAGACAGAAAATTACTTTCATGAGGCTCCAGACTCCTATGTGCACTGGGTTTGTCACAAAAATACAAACAATTTTGGAATAGGTGTAGATGATATTTACAGCTTCAAACCTAACAAGATGCTTCAAGCAGAATTAAATGTTGATCTTTTCCAAAATGGTAAGTATTAAACACCAAATTCTCATTTTCCAATGAGTATTAGGGATCTTTGAGAATGTATTTACCATTCAGTCAGGAAGTGAATTCCACCTCGAGAAAAATGCCAGGGAGTTCCACATTGACAGGATGGGGCAGGGAGGGGAGAGGGCAAGTTTCTGGGAGCAGCTGGACCTGGAAGAGGGACTCAAGCAGGAACAGTAGTATGGTGTGGCAGGGATAAGATGATCTGGAAATGGGGGAGCTTACCGAGGCATTTTCTTCCCCTCTTCATGTCCCTGTCCTCACTATCTCATCTCATGGGTTGTACCTTCACCTTCCAGTTCAGACCCTCCCACCTCAAAATCTCTCAGTCAGCTTGAAGAGGTCAGGAGACTTCTTGCTGACCTGGAAAGCAGCTGATGGAAGCCAAGGGCTGGGCAACGCACTGGAGTACGAAGTCACCTACAAGCGGGAGTGGGAGTCCTGGGAGGTAAGAGCGGAGGAGCTGGGCTGTCCTGGTTTGGGCTGCAGCCTTTTGAGTGGTTGAGAGCCTGAGGTAAACGTTGTGCAAATGAATGGCCTTTCCGTTCCCAGGCACTATGAGGCTACGCAACGCATGTTGTTTCAGGTCAGGCGGAAGGGGCTCTCTTTCTGTTTGCAAGTGACTTGCCCAGTGAAATACCATTTGTCCTGACCTGAATGCAAAGATCTGTCCTTCACTGAAAAAAGCACTGCACTTGGTTTTGAGTTGGAATTGATTTTGCCCTGATTCCCTCCCAAATGGAATTGAAACACATTCCAACAGGAGTTTGTGGGTTCACATGGAAAAATAGCAAAATACATGTGGAGCTCCTTCCTCTTCCAGAAGGATACGTTTTGGGTTTTTGAGAGTCCATATCCTTTGCCCTATTGTTTCCCTACAGCTGCATATGTTTCTGTTCTGTACCTGTCAGGCTGATCTTTAGTTTTTAAGAGAAGTATCTTGTCCAGATTCCCACACAATTCTGCACTGAGCAATGTTGTGAACTTGTGTAGTTGGTGCTGAAGACAACTGGGGCTCTGCAAGCTGCAGAAGCTGGCCCACCCGCTGGGGTAGATTGTGCCCGACGGTGCCTGTGCCTCACCCTGCCTGTGCCACGCTGGCAGCATGCACGCTGAAGCCCCTCTGGTATGGGAGCAAGGAGCACTGCACGGCACCGTGGGCATGGACCCCATATGTGTGGGACTGCTGGGAGATGCAGCCTGACAGTCACCTCCTCTGAACTCTTACCTTGTCTCCCTCTACCCCTCTTCTCCATTACCCAACTCCCCAATATCCTCCCTGCCCTCTCTCCCTCCTTTCCCACAACAGAAAGCTGCATCAGTCTTGCTCTCCAACACCACACGTTGCCATCTCAGCCACAAGGACCTTGTCCCAGGGAGCAGCTACATTGTCCGTGTGCGAGCCAGACCGGGGCAGGACAGTGGCTTCTCTGGGCAGTACAGTGAGTGGAGCACGGAGGTGTCGTGGGAGACCCCTGAAGGTAGCGTAGGATGGAGCAGGACCATGCAGGGGTGGAAGCACTGGTTGAGAAGCCAGAGCTTTCCTGTCACTCAGCTTGCTCTCATCTTCTCTGAAGGTGGCCTTCAGCCCAGGAACCTTCGCTGCCTCTTCAATGGTGCAGATCATCTGACGTGCAGCTGGGAAGTGAAGAAAGCCATCACCACCTCTGTCCTCTTTGGCTTGTTCTTCAGGGCCACTCCAGCATCAGCGTACGTGCTCTGCCCGTGGCAGCGTGCCTGTGCCTCTCGCATGGACTTTCTGCTCTGTCCCGTTCCCCCTGATCCCAGGTCACCCTGTTTTTCTCCCCTCAGAGAAGAGGAGTGCTCCCCTGTGCACGAGAAGGCTTTGTCCCACATCCCATATGTGGTCCAGAGCTGTGAGATCCCTGTTAGCAACTCCAGCCGTCAGAGCCAGTACCGCGTGTCTGTCCGGGCCAAGACGGAGGAGAAACAGATCGAAGCCTACAAGAACAGTGAGTTGCTGTGTTGTTTCTTGCTTCTCCGGGTTGTTTCCTGGAGAGGTGGCTGGCTGGGCAAGTGAGGCTGAGGCCAGCAGTGGTGAGGAAAGGTGTGTGAGAAGAGGAAGAGAGTGGGACTGATGAAGAAAGCAATTGCACACTGTGTGCGGTCAGAGGTCTGGGAGAGGTGGCTTGGAGGTGTGGAGTTCCTTGGTGGCACTTGTTCCTCTGAGGAAGGTGGCAGTGGTGGAAACTGCTGTGCAGACATTTGGGTTGTGACCCAGAGCTCCTCAGTGAGTGACTTGTCACTGTGCTGACTTCTCTGTGATTGACCTTCATGGGTGACACAGCTGTAAAACATTGCGTAAAACAACATTGCTTTCAGTCTCTGGAAACTATTCATAGTGGTGAAAGGGGGTGCTGGACCAGTATGTTGAGAAGTACACCGAGACATTCCGTGTGTTCCAGTTAAGGTGCTGCCGCCTACAAACGTGTCAGTAACAGTGACAGAGAACCAAGAGTATGAACTGAGGTGGATAAAACACACTTTGCAATATGACTTCATAAAACAGAGGTACCAAGTTGAGTACTGGGAGAACAACCAATACGAAAAGGTAAGTCTTAGAAAGTGTGGGAGCCCTGGATTTCATGTTGCTGGGCAGATGGGAAAGACAGTTCCTCTCACCTCCATCGTTTGCGCTTCATTCTTCTCCCCAGACTCTCCAGAAGTTAAATATCAGCAATGATGAACCTCCCTTCATCTTCACCCTGCAAATGCTGGCACCATCTACAGAATATAGGGGGAAAATGCGTGCAAGGGTGAACACGCCTCAGGATTATGAGGGGCCCTGGAGTGAATGGAGTGAGGAGTTCACCTGGAGGACCCAGAACGGTACTTTTCACGCAGGCTACTTCTGTAAGGTTTTGTGGCTTGGTAATGGCTGAAATGCCTCTGTAGAAAAATACATTCTCTCAGCTGGGGTTGAAGTTGAGTTCCAGCCAAGAGCTAGCTGGGGCTGATTAACAAGGTAGCTCTCCTGTCTGCATGCTTGCAGTAGAGCAGCTTCTTTCCTTCTTCCCTTCACAAGGTGAGTACAAACAACATGGAGAAGCAAGCAAAGGTCCTGGCCAAAAGATCATCCTTGCTTCTTGACTCCACTAGTCCGTTCCGCTATGAGTAACTGCAGAGCCTGAGACTGCAAGCAGTCGGAATATGAGCCGTCAGTCTTTTCTATTTGCAGAGTGACAATAGGGTTGTGTAAAACACACAGCAGAGCCTAATGGAGATAGGAACCTTTACATGTTTTTGCTGTTTCTGGACTTAGAGGCAGAACGCCTGCTGTCATATGGCCTTGTGCCCAAAGTAATATGGTCTTTTATGATTTGTCCTGAGGAAGCTTGTAGTGGTAAGACAGCAGGCAAGTTTGGATGAGTGCACTCAGGAAGAAATTGGTATGTTGTTGATGATCAGTTATGGCCATTAGCAGAGGAAGCTCTTTCTTAGAAAACCTCTGAGACCCCACCTCTTCAGGAATGTACAGAGTTAGGCAGACCTAAGATGCCTGAAGACGTGCCTACTGTTCATAGTGGAGGAAGGTACCTAACCACTTTTTTGTTAGCATCAATTGTTGACTCTGATGTCTGTAAAAAATAAAAAAGAATCAGTAAAGGAAACGATGAACTCCTTTGGTCAGTAAGCTGGACAGGCCACATTTGGTTTCTCCCACTGTGGAGGGTATCCCAACAGTGTGAAGGCCTCACGGTCCTACCCTGTGACATGTCACCTCATTTCCCTGATCTGCTTGCATGAAGAGTGCGAGAGTGAAAACCTCATTATGGGAAGCAGCCACTCTGCAGGTGGATACCGATTTCTCTTTTCTCTGTTTCAGCTCTGCCACCAGCGGTTCTCCCAGTGATGCTCCCAGTTCTCATCATCACTTTGCTGATAGTTGCTTATTGCAGCTATAAGTGTTTCCTCAGGTAGGCTTGTGTTGTGACTAGGAGATGTAGCAGCATGTTGGCCACGTGGGTGGCCTAAAGACTTAGGCCCTGCTTGTCCCCCATGAGGGAGGTCTATGTGGAGATGAGCCTTGCTGTGCAATGGGCAGCCTTGTGCACATCTGTGCACAGGTGAGAGTTGGGTGGTGGCGTACCACAGCCTTGGTGGTGCCTCGCTGTGCAGAGCAGCACGGTGTAGAGGGTACAGTCTTCTCTGGTTGCAGCCACATTGAGAAGCAAATCTTGAAAACTCTGTATTGTTGTTGTAGGAAGAAGGAAATGTGGGAGGAAAAGATTCCGAACCCCAGCAAGAGTCTCCTGATCCAGAGCTACCTGGGGGTAAGAGGGAACTATGCCTTGGAGGGTTCATTATTTCTCTCTCTTTTTCAGGAATTCAAATAATCTGAAGAGCTCTTCTTGTCTTCTTGTCCACAATGAACAGATATCTTCATTAGTCTATGCCTTAATTTTAGGAGTAGTTCTGGTCATAGTCAATGTAACTGTGATCTTATATTTACAGTAGCACACTTCTTTGTGTTGTGCTTTTCAGCATCACTGTGATTTAAAATCAAGATGATAGAAAATTTTCAGTACTTTAACATTTTAACTGACTGTAATAACCTAGTGCCATTAGCAAACTTCATCAGCTGGTGATTTCATTCATCTCCAAACAGTAATCAAAGTCAGAGATTTTTGCAATGGGCTGGTAGCTCTATTAAAGAAACCTTTATTTTAAGGAGCTGGATTTTCTGGAATAAATGTTACCACATGCCTGTCTGTTACCAGGACAAGCATTCTTTATTGCAAATTGAGGAACACACTTAGACAGCATTTGGCCAAAGCTGTGTAAGTAGAACCTCCCTCCCTTCTTCCTGCCTTCCAAAAAAAACCCACCCCAACATCTGAAATGGGTGGTATAAGCATCTCTAGATTTTGGTGGTAAAAATCTTCTAGTCTTGCAAAAATAGGTAATTCAATAACATGCCCACCCTAATACCCACATACACAGAGAGAGAGACATATTTTTCTATAACAGTTGATTCTATTCTGTGTTCATAAGGGATGGGTTACAGTAAGTATAGATACATGGCAATCCAATGAGTATAATTTACAACATGGCCTTTGTGTGAGGAAAATGAGCACTTACACTATCTACATTTGTGTGTGAGTGAAGGAGTTAACATGCTTTTTAACCACGGCACATTTGTTATGTTGCTGTAAAATGGACTTTCATTTAATGACCTGGCTTAATACATAATTTTCAAATAGATGGCAAAGAGTAGGCATAGATTCTCTTGTGCCAAAAGACAAACTGGTTATGCTTATACTGAAGTCTCAAGTTAGTTTCTTTTGTCTGATCTATACAGTAAAAACAGGAACTTTTTTCCCACTCTAAGAAGGACCTTAATAGCTTTGTTTCCTATCTACTACCTGTTTCTCCACCCGCATGTGCTCACTGCCTCAGTTTCATGGTTTTGAAAGATTCCATCCCTGCACTGAATTACCTTAGCCTAAGTTTTGTAAACATCCCAGTAATTCTGTTTCTCTTGTCACCTGGTGCAGAAGGAGTCATTATAACTCTATGGGTGAAATATTGCCCAAAGTGTCCCCATATAGTGCTCGAAAAGAGTAGACACTGCACAAAGGAGTATCTTTAATATTTATTGTGGTAGGAACCTGCAGCATCTCTACGAGCTCTTTAAGGAGGCAGCTCCTGTCCCCTATGCTATGTAAAGTTAGACTAGACTAGACTTGACTACACTAGTTCAGTTGGAAGGGACCTACAATCATCACCTAGTCCAACTGCCTGACCACTTCAGGGATCACCAAGCATATTATTAACAGCATTGTCCAAACACTGACAGGGATGAGGCATCAAACACCTCTCTAGGAAGCCTGTTCCAGTGTTTGACCACCCCCTCAGTAAAGAAATGCTTCCTAATGTCCAGTCTAAACCTCCCCTGGCACAGCTTTGAACCGTTCCCATATGTCCTATCACTGGATACTCAGGTGAAGAGATCAGCAACTCCCTCTCCACTTCCCCTTCTCAGGAAGTTGTAGAGAGCAATGAGGTTGCCCTTCAGCGTCTTTTTCTCCAAACTAGGTAAACCCCAAGTCCTTAGCTGCTCCTATAGGACATGCCTTCCAGACCTTTCGCCAGCTTTGTAACCCTCCTCTGGATGCATTTGAGTACCTTAAAATCCTTCTTCAATTGTGAGGCCCAGAACTGCACAGAGTACTCAAGGTGAGGCCACACCATTGCTAAATACAGCGGGATAATCACCTCTTTTGACCAGCTTAATCACCTCTTATGCTGATACAACACTGGCCAGGTTCAAGTCTAACTGAGCTTTGGCCTTTCATGTCTTCTTCCTGCGTATACAAGCCACACCTCTGTAATCATCCTGTGAAGCCTGACCTTGCTTCCAGAGATCGTACATTTTCTTTTTCCTCTTGAGCTCCAGAAGGAGTTCCCTGTTCAGCCAAGCTGGCCGCTTGCCCTGCTTGCTTGACTTATGACACACTGGAATTGCCTGCTCCTGTGCTTTTAAAAGGTGGTTCTTAAAACTGAGCAGCACTTGTGGACTCCCAAGGCCTCAACAGCAGATTCCCAGGGGCTACTGCTAAGTAGCTCCCTGGATAGCTTAAAGTTTGTTCTCTTGAAATCCAGAGTAGCAAGTTTGCTGTCCTTTCTTTCTCATTACTCTGAAAATTTTAAACTCAACCACTTCATGATCACTGTGGCCAAGACAGCCACCTACCATCACATCTCCCATGAGTCCTTCTCTATTGGCAAATAACAAGTCCAGCATCTTTCCTAGTTGGCTCACTGAGTACTTGTAGTTAGGTCAGTGGTATGGCAATATGGATTTGAGGTAAGCGTCTTCTGGAGAACAGAACACACCTTCTAGTCATATTAGTGAAGTTGTATCCCCCTTGCCAGATGCTATAGTCTCTCCTATTTGTTTTCTTTGTCCATGGGGAATGTATGATTCTTGATTCTCCTGCCAGTGAGATGCTGCCCTTTTGCCATGTCTGCTTTTTCATTTTCAGAAAGTACAGTTAGGAAAACCGCCAACAAGCAGTCAGCTGGACTTCAACAAATACAACCTTTCAGAGAAGATGGAGCAGGCTAGCTTCCTTCAAGTTGTGGACAGGTGAGTGAACAGCACATTATAGTGACACTGTGGATGATTGTCTCAAAGAGCTCCCTAAGTCATGGCGGGACAAAATCAAGTGTTCTGTCACTAAAAAGCTTATACAAGTTGCTTGTGAGGAAGGGATACAGTTTTTTGCTATCTGAGTTAGCCTGCTTCTCCAAGAAAGATTTTTTCTAACACTATGTGTAGCTGTGTGTGTTTTCAACTAAGCTTGTTTTATATTTTATGTTTACCGCAATAATATCTCTCATGAGCAACTTTTAACTTTCCCACATTCAGGCAGGTGAAGACTTTGGCAGAGTCCCCTGAAGGGCAGGCTAAAAAGATAGAAGTTTCTCCTGTTGCACTGGACTTACAGAACTCATACCATGCTTTAAATGAGCCAGACCATAACCCAGTTGTCTGCTCAAGTCAGATTGCTGGTCATTCTTTTCCTGTTTCAAGGAGAAACAGTGCTGATGCAAGTATTGCTTCCCAGACAGCAATCCCTTGCTTTGCATTCAATGGTCCATACTTGTACAGCCCAGTGATGTCTTCCCAGCCTGATATGCATCGGACCCTGGCAGTGGACCCAGTGGGAGTCCGTCAGAAATCAGCTTCCCTTCAGTATGTGACCCTCCCAAAGGAAGACTGTCCCCAAGCTCCACAGCAGCAAGAACAGCCAGGAGGAGGTCCTCCACAACCCTTCCTGCTCCCAGAGCAGAAGCAAAAGATGCAGCACCTTGACAGCGAGAAAGAAGTCTCACTGGCCCCACCAGCCTGGGGGAAAGGCACGAACGGGAGAACAGAAGAGCAGAAATCTCCAAGGGCTCTTGGCTGTGTCACATCTCCTCAGCAGTGCCCCTTGGAGTACGTCACCACAGAGAGCCTGTTACTGCCATCAGCCAGCGGCTGCACCCATCCACCACTTGTCACTGCAGGGGACTTGCCTTGTGACTCACAGGAGCCCCAGCCCCACGGTGACCACTCTTGCCATGAGTTTTCTCCTGGGAAAACTGGTGTCATGGTCCCAGTTTCAGGTCAAGCACCAACCTCTTCTCCTGAATTGCACCTGGATACATTTGGAGACTACCTTACTGTCCCTTTAGGTCTCCATGGACATTCAGAACCGACAAAGATTTCTTTGCCTGTCTTACAGAAGGGAAACGATCTTCCTAGAAAGCAGCCTTTGTCAGAGGGTGACTTGGTGGTGTTAAACCCTGACAGCACTGAGCCAGTTTTCCTTTGCCAGGTTGGTGACTATTGCTTCCACAGCCTAAAATCCAGTGTGAAGATGGATATTGGTCAGGAAGACCACCAAGTCAAGAAACCTTCTGAAGGCAAGACAACACCTGGGAAGCCTGTATCTGATGACGAATCCATCACCGGCAAGGAAAAGGATGTATCAAAAATGCAGGCTATTCAGCTTTTCAAAAACCTGAAATCAGATGATTACTTTTCCTGGCAGCAATCTTTAAGGATCACAGAAATCTGTTAAATGCGCAAATGTTAATGAATACTAAAGCTACAGGTGACTGAAAGAGGTTGCAACTATCTGATGAAAATGAACCCTCAAACCTAGGAACAAATAAAGACTGAAAGAGGTTGCAACTATCTGATGAAAATGAACCCTCAAACCTAGGAACAAATAAACGCTAGTTCCAGCTCCCAGTCCAACATGTTGAAAGACTTGAAGTAGCTCAGTAACCTTCTCAATGACTTTCACAGATTTGGCATGAAAGACAATACAAATATTGACCTTCGATGTTTTTCAAACTTCTTGGCTTATCCACAATGAACAGTTTAGCCTCCTCTTGATCCTGTGACAGATCACAGTCATCTTGCAATAATGCGAAATTACCTGTGGCAAAACTCATGGCAGGAAGTGTAGACTTAACAGGATGAAAAGCTATCAGAAGAAGAAAGGCTTGGAAACCTTGGAAAGAAAAATTATATTCTTAAGAACAATTTTGTTGAGCTTAAGAACAATTCTGTTGAGCTTTTGTGTGTATGCAAAATAGACCTGAGTGTCACCAAGGAGCTTTTGTATCTCTACCTTTCCACTACTGGCATTAAATAGGTATTGTCTAAGGTGAAAAAAACCCAGACAGTAATAGAAGAGTAGATAAAAAATGAGACAAAATTGTTGAAGCCCAGGAAACCTTCCTTAATGTTAAAGCGCAGTGTATCACATTGTATTCTAAGGGTGAGAAGGAAACCTTACTAAGCCTACATAAAGTAGGCTGTAGAGAACCATGGGGAAGAAGACACATTACTGAAAGAAAACCCAAAGACTCATAAGGTGCAGTGAGAGGAAGGGAGAAGGGCAGGTAACAGAAAATGACAGGCAAGAAATGTTGTGAAGGTGCACGAGCCTGTATCTGCTGGGTTTTTTTCTATTTCTAAGCGCTAAAGCACTATATGATTTTCTTTTAAGTTCAATGGCTGTTTATGCATGCTATAATTAATCTTAACTATGTAATTTATTCTTAGGGTTTTTTTCTGAGTAATAATCTGTGTTGAGAAAGAGGAGCCATTTTTTTCACAGGTCTGCTGTAAAGAAAATGGTGCAAGGTAAGAGCATTTGTTCAGAGCTGCCACTTTGTGATCATTAAAAGGCTTTGGTTTCAGAACTGAAGGTGGGCTTGCATTCCAAAAAAAATGTTTCTTTTTTTCAAATATAAAATTTGTACTAATAAAAAATATTCTTTCTTCCTATATTTTTTTCCTTTTGCATGTTAAGAACATTGTGGTTACAATAACATTACCATTAGCCCATCTGATCCGACCTCAAAAAATTCTGTAGGTTCAGCTATGTCACCTGTGAGGTAGGATATTTTCTCCTGACTTTGCTATATTATTTGACAGAGATAATGAGAAGGAGTTTTGTATTTGTGCCAGCTGATTCCTCCTGCTGGGTTAATGGGACAGTGCTGATTCAGAAATTGCAGTGAATCGCATTGCTTTTTCAGAATTTAAATAATTATAAATACCATTTGAAACCTGAAAGGTGTGCAAGTTCATTTTGGTGTTCTTGACAGCAAAAGGCAGGTGGTTGCAGCCTCTGATAGAGAATAGTGAGGAACACTTTAAGGAATTTTCAATTTAGTCCTTTCCTAATCAATGGATTTTTTTTTTGTTAGCCTTTGGCCTTTTATGTGTATGCCCTGGTTTCAGCCAGGGTAGAGTTAATTTTCTTCACAGAAGCTAGCGTGAGGCTATGTTTTGGATTTGGGATGAGAAAATGTTGATAAGGTGCTGATGTTCTGAGTTGTTGCTAAGTAGTCAAGGACAGTCCAGCTTCTCATGCTGGCCTGCCAGTGAGCAGGCTGGGGGTGCCCGGGAAGCTGGGAGGGGACACAGCTGGGACAGGTGACCTAGGCTGGCCAAAGAGATATTCCATACCATATAACGTCATGCTCAGTATATAAAGCTGGGACGAAGAAGAAGGAAGGTGTGGAGGGACGTTCGGAGTTATGGCGTCTGTCTTCCCAAGAAACCATTACGCGTGACGGAGCCCTGCTTCCCTGGAGATGGCTGAACACCTGCCTGCCCATGGGGAGTGGTGAACAAATTCCTTGTTTTGCTTTGCTTGCGTGCGCGGCTTTTGCTTTACTTATTAAACTGTCTTTATCTCAAACCATGAGTTTCCTCACTTTTACTCTTCCAATTCTCTCCCCCGTGCCACCGTGGGGGAGTGAGCGAGCGGCTGCGTGGTGCGTAGTTGCTGGCTGGGGCTAAACCACGACAGTGTAGCACAAACAATTTCTTCCAGGCTGTATGATTGTGCTCTATTTAGGTGTGTACTAAAAGGAGATGTTCAAATTCATATGCAAATTTGGTATCTGGATTCACATCTTAGATATGCATCACCTTGCTGGGCCTTGAATTGCTGTGGTTTTAATAACCAAGAAGAATAGTGAGTGGGAGAACTTTCATTCAGCTCAGTGGCTTTTGGATGAAGCCCATTTGCACTGTGACCAGTACTCTAAGAGCTATCTGTTCCTCCTGTCCTTCTGCACTTCACTAGGCATTTGCAGAGGCTGCTTTTAGAGACAGTATTTATAGATTCAAGAACATTTGATACGACCCCAAAGAGCAGATATTATGATTTGAAGATCACTTTAGGAGCCTGGAACTTGCAGAGTAACATGCTATTGTCAGGCTAGGGGAGCTGAACAGCGGTTTTCTTTTGCAACTATAACAATTGGTTTAGGGCAGAATAGGTTTCTGCTCTAGGGACTCATTCAATATCCACCTAAGCATCATTAAATAAAATATGTATTGAGCATTGGAAGCAGCGGTCACAGCCTACAACTCTGCTTCCATAGGAATCAAAGCTTCCATAAGCTTTGTCTGTTGCTGATCCTATGAATCTTCCACTCCCTTCTGCATGAGGTCCAGCTGCAGTGGGGATGGTAAAAATAATTTTACAGTCCTGTAGCCTGGTTTCAAGACTTAGGAGCTCTTGTGAGCCCCAGGTCTTCAACTTCCTGATCATTAGCTTGAGCCACAAAGTTACTGTGCAAGAGGAGATTGCTGCTACCTTCCCCAGTGCTAGGTACTGATATGCAGGAGAGGGATCATCATTCTGATGATTCAGAAGCCAATTATGACATGCTTCTCTTGGTAGGGCTTCCCACTAAGTAGTTCCAGCCCCTCACTCTGCATATCTGACTGAAAATTCACCAATGTTTCCTATACAGTCAAAAAAGGAGATGTAGGCATCTCACTATTGTAAATCACATTTTACAACTCTCTATTTACATTGAATACACAGTTATGAAATCATTGCGACCCTTTCCTTACTGTATGCTCAAACGTCAAAGATTCTGCCTGTGTTTTAAGTGCCGTCAATTTTCTCTTCGTTGCTCTGAAGTAATCAGTGTATTATTCCCTTATTGTCATCTTCCTCAACCAGAAATATATTACTTGAACTTGCATGAGATTAAGGTAGTAAGTATATTGTGACCTCAATAGTACTAATTAAGATCCACGCTGAACTAGCCTTGTTGTTCTGTTTCTGCTAGCCTGGGGGTTGTCTTTTATGTAAGGAAGGAAAATGAGGCTGAATGGTTTGCTAGTGTCCTGGTTTCAGCCAGGATAGAGTTAATTTTCTTCATAGAAGCTAGTGTGAGGCTGTGTTTTGGATTTGGGATGAGAAAACATTGATAACGTGCTGATGTTTTGAGTTGTTGCTAAGTAGTCAAGGACAGTCCAGCTTCTCATGCTGGCCTGCCAGCGAGCAGCCTGAGGGTGCACAGGGAGCTGGGAGGGGACACAGCTGGGACAGGTGACCTAGGCTGGCCAAAGAGATATTCCATACCATATGGCATCATGCTTGATATATAAAACTGGGACGAAGAAGAAGGAAGGGGAGGGAGGGACGTTTGGAGTGATGGCGTCTGTCTTCCCAAGAAACCATTACGCGTGATGCAGCCCTGGAGATGGCTGAACATCTGCCGGCCCGTGGGGAGTAGTGAATGAATTCCTTGTTTCATTTTGCTCATGTGCGCAGCTTTTGCTTTACCTATTAAACTGTCTTTATCTCAAACCATGAGTTTTCTCACTTTTACCCTTCCGATTTTCTCCCCCCATCCCACTGTGGGGGGGGTGAGCGAGTGGCTGCGTGGTGCTTAGTTGCTGGCTGGGATTAAACCACAACAGCTGGAAAAGGAAGCCTACAGTGGAAACTCCTCCAAGGCCTCAAGGAGCAATAGCTGGACAATTTTTGACAATCCTGTATCTCCGCAGGGTAATGGAAAACAAACCCAACCCATCCTGCCAGTCCCTGTGTAGTTTCTTGTTCATTCAGTCAAACACATTTGTACACACAATTTTACTCCCATACAACTCTGATGAATGATGTCTTCCTCTTCTCCTCACTCCCTCTGCTCCCTCTGCTCTCACTACAGAGCTGAAATTTCCATGAAAAAAACCCTCACATGTCATGTTCTGTACGTGGGGAGTAAGTAGCATAATGACTTCATGCCTGTTTGTCCCTTTTATGTCCTTCCAAGTGGCTGCCAGGATTCTGTATGCTCCAACCTTGATCCTAACAAGTCCTCATATTACACGATGGATGTTTCACCATGGTGTTAGGTGGGTGGACCCAGACTCCTCTCAAACTTGCTCACCATGAGCTAGCTTTAGGTCAAAAGCTTTGTAGATTCATTGTGTCATTTTGAGTTTGTTGGTAGAGGAGCATATGGTCCTTGTTGTTGAAGGCTAATTTGTTTGCCTAGAAAAGTAGATGTAAAGCTATCTGAAAGAATTGGCTCGCTTTTTTCCAGCTCCTTGTTCACAGCACACACACACATTACAAACTTTTGACATGAGTACTTTTGCATCTGCTGTAGCCTTGTAGTATACTTCTAACCTGCTTGTCCTTCTGCTGCATTCAGAGATACATAGGATGTTGACACATATTTTTGAGTTAGTTTAATTCACGGCAGATTCATGACAGATTCATGATGCTGTTTCAGCATCTAAAGACACATTTTTCTTTCCTTCTACTTGCAGGAGAGGCTGTAATATAGGAACATAAGACTAACACATTGGGTCTAAACAGTCATTCCATCTTGTCCACTATTCTGTCTCTGCCAATATTTACACTGGATGCTTAAAGCCAGGGCGTAGTAAACATTGAAAAGTATACGGTAAATCCTTAACTGATATATTTACATGGTATCTGGCCCCAGAGCCTTCCTGAGTTGGAGGTTACATCTAAGCTGTTGTAGATAATATGTACTTAACGGCTCTGGCTTTTAGAAATTCAGCTAGTCCCTTTCTAAAACTACATAAATTTTGGCTTCATAATGTCTGATAGTAAAGCATTAATCAATTTGTTTATAAATAAAAAACATTAAAACAAAAAAATGCCCACATTTTCCTGGACTCATTTTGCACCAGCTGCATGGTAAGTTGCTCCTTTGTTCTTGTTCTAGGAGAATTGATAAACCATCATTCCTTATTCACCATCTCCTGTTTGAGATGCTACAAACTTCTGTCAAATCATCTCTTGGTTGTTTATTTTCCAAGCTGAAGAATTCCATAATAATTAGTCTTTCTTCCTGTAGATTCCATTTTTCTGATAATACTTTTGTGCTTTTTCTGTTTCTACAGAGTATTCTACAGTATTCCTTCAGAGATGAGATGACAAGAACTGAACATGGTATTCAAGAAACGTGTTATTTAGCCAGTCTATGATAGTTGGACTCTCCCATTGCTGTTATTATTTGTCTGCTCTCACAGGTTCTTCCATCTTGTTGTATAGTTAGAATTATATTTTTGTCACATGTATTTCTATGTATTTATTAACACTGAATTATCAAATGATTGAGGGCACCCCTGCTGAGAAGGGCTTGGGGATAATGGTGAATGAAAAGTTAGATATGAGCCAGCAATGTGCTCTTGCAGCCCAGAAAGCAAATCATATCCTGGGCTGCATCAAAAGCAGTGTGGTCAGCAGGTCAAGGGAGGTGATTCTGCCCCTCTACTCCACCCTGGTGAGACCCCACCTGGAGTACTGCATCCTGCTCTGCAGGGTCCCCAGTACAAGAAAGTCATGGATCTGTTCGAATATGTCCAGAGGAGGGCCACCAAAATGACCAGAGGGATGGAACACCTCTCCTATGAGGACACTCTGAGAGAGTTGGGGTTGTTCAGTCTGGAGAAGAGAAAGCTCCAGGGAGACCTTATAGTGGCCTTCCAGTACTTAAAGGGGCATTATAAGAAAGAGAGAAAGACTTTTTACCAAGGCCTGTAGTAACAGGGCAAGGGGCAATGGTTTTAAACTAAAAGAGGGTAGATTTAGATTGGATATAAGGAAGAAATTTTTTACAGTGAGGGTGGTGAGACATGGAAACTTGTTGCCCACAGAAGTTGTGGATGCCCCATCATTGGAAGTGTTCAAAGTCAGGTTGGAGAGGGCTTTTGAACAAGCTGATCTAGTGAAAAATGTTCCTGCCCATGGCAGGGTGTTTGGACCCTTTCAACCCAAACCATTCTATGAATCTATAGTTCTATGATTCTGATTTCATACCCCATTTGTACCTAATAACTTAGCATTTTCTCCATCATCGTTAGATTGGAGTACCCTAGACAAAATTTTGTCTTTGTCACTCATATCTCTCAGGTGAGAGATCTCTCATCACTCAGTCTTCCAGACCATTTGTAATTATGTTGAAGATTATAAATTCTTGGGAGAACTTACTTAAATCTTTCCTCCAATATGAAAACTAACCATTAATTTCTCTCATGTGTTTTCTGTCTTTAACCGACTTTTATCTACATGAGAACCTTCCTTTTATCTTTTAGTTTCTTGGAACTGCATTTCTGAGGGACTTCATCAAGCTCTTTAGACATCTAGATATAATACACTAATTGAATAACCCTGTATCTGGAGTTCTTCCAAGATCTCTACTAGTTTTATCAGGCATGACTGGTCTCTACAAAAGCCATGTTAACTCTTCCCCAGAACATTTTTCTCTACTATTTCTATTTTTCGTTATAGTTTGTATCACTTATCCTGTAGAAAAGCCAGCCTGATTGGTCAGTAGCTCTCCGGATTCTTCTCTGAGTACTCATAAAAAACTTGCATTTAGTACTCTTTTTCTCTGATACTGAAGCCTGTTAAAGCCGTTGATTTTTTACTACAATTACTTGTTCAGCAATTGAATTTTCAAGTTCCTTTACAGATTTTATTACAAGAAAGCAATTGAGTAAGAATGTAGGTTATGCAAGGCTTGTAAAGAAAGTAAATTTGAAAGATTTAGTTGGAAAGGGTCATTGTAAGTTATCATTTTTCTCTGTATGTCTTGCCTCATGTACTTTTCCAGAACATTACAGCTACAATAACCCTACCTTTATAGCGCAGGTAGACTTGCAAAAGGCCTAAGTTCACTTTTGAGTTTTTCAATTATTCTTTAAGCAGCCTCTTTGGCACTGCAAACATTTGACCCTTTTAACAGCTTCTTGGGCTTATTTTTGCCAGTCTTGTTATTTTTATGTATGCCCTTAATACATTATTGTAGTAAACTTATGCCTTTTGTTGTTTCAACATGTACTAAGTCTCATATATTATTCAGGACTAAATCAGTTTGTTTCTTTTCTTGTGAGTGCTTTCACAAATAGCTCCAAGAGGCAATCATTTATAACGGCTAAAATAGGAGAATCTATGACTAGATCCATAGTAGCAAATAAAGTAGACCAAGGTCCATTTCTGGCTGTAAGAGCAATTTACATGGAGCAGTCATGGACGATTTGTATATCCACGCTCTTTCTCCCACAGTAAAAGGTGGCCGCTTTCATACTGCCTATTGGAAACTGTCCCTGGCATGCTCATTGACATGGACCGAAACCACGTCAAAGAGTTCACTAGCAGTTGACCAGAGTCTATGACCTCATTCTAGAGCTCAAAACTTTGCCTTGTGCTGGTTTAGTCTACTAGTGCAGACACAGTCTCATCATGGTTCACTGTGACGTTTACCTGGTCTAGTATGACTGGCCTGTCCCGTTGTTACTGCTCCTCTGCCCTTCGAGGCTCTCTGGTCGTCTCTAGCATTTCACTCCCCTCCTTTTTGTTGGGTGATTGATAGTGTAGCACTAACAGCATACTGTTCCTTTTAGTGTGGAATGAAATTCTGCAACTGTTGAAATTCTGTAGTACAACACAACTATTGACACATACTCTGTTTGACGCTATGTTTTCTTTAGCGTTAATGTATAAATGCAAACTACTCTTGTACAAAATGTATATTCTTGCATTTTTGTTCCGCTGAATATCTTCTTTTCATCCAACTTCCATAATCTCTATTACATTTTGTTTTTTTTTAAAAAAGGCATTTGTAAATTGTTCTGCCACTTAAACTATATTTTAAAATTGAACTATTTGTATAGACATGTTTCGGTTTTTGTCTTGATCTAGTTGCATATTTTTACATGCTCTGCTTATGTGCGATATACCTGTTTTTCTTTGGTTTTTTCTTACCTTCTATTCTATGCATTTTTCTAAGTCATAGGCTTTCTGTTATTTCAGACTACATAGATATATCAATCTGAACAATTTACTTTCCACACCTGGCATGATTCCCTTGGTTTTCATTTTAAAATTGCCTCATAGCGTTTTTAATCTTAAATGTCAGCAGCACTGATTCTGTTTTGATTAGGTGGAACCCATCTTATATAAACTTAATCTGTTTAAAAAATGTACCAGATACTAATAAATATAATCCCCTTTTCCCTACACAGTTTAATCAATCATGACTAAGCCTCCGTTATCTGACACAGTGTATAAAACCAGGACCACTGAAGAATGCTACTGTGTAGTATCACATTTTTAGCCTCTTGGTGCCCGGTGATTCCTGTGCAAATGAACAAGGTAACCGATGGTGTCAGACTCTGCTATGCGAATTTACTCATTACATGGTGAATTTACTATCACTGATCCAGCACATTCCATGCAAACTCCAGTTACTGTAGCAGCTCGGCTGAAGAGTCATGCCTCAGTTCCACCTTCACCAAGCACTGCTCTATTGCAGAAGCACTCCTTCTGACAGGCAGATCCTTCGTGTCTAGGGATGCGAAAACCTAACTGGAGTAAATTAAGTGAGAGGTGTAACGGAGCATTGCTTGGAATCACACACAGTGTGAGTGTGCTCAACAAGCATGAAAAGAAGAAAAAGCAACTACTTATGAATGACTGAAGTTGCAAGAGAAATAGCGCACAGGTATTCACTACCAATCCTCATTTTTCTCCACTGAGGTCTCTGCATGTAAATGGGATAATTTTTCTGCCTGTTAAGCAGAAACTGAAGGGATAAGCTTACACCTCTTTTTTATCTATGAAAGAAGCATGAAGAGAAGGAGAGTGCATGTGTGCTTTTTGGGGACTGCAAAGACAAAAAATCTCCATTCTCAAGGTCGTGTCCATATACTCTGTGCAACGTTCACTTTTACAGCATATCCTGAAAATTATTGCAAAGTAGCTTTCCAGTCTTCTTCCTCTGTTTGGCTTACTCTGCTTTTTTTTAGCTTTTAAAAATTTTCCTAATGCACTTTCAGCTGCCCCTGATTCATAAGAAATTGTGTATGTGGTGGAGGATGTAATCCAAAGTTGCCTAAACTCTGGTACTTTCAATTGATAAAAGTACTGCCCAAAACTATAGCGGACTCTTCACAGAGACTGTAATCTAGGTTAGAGAAAGCAGTAAGAATCTTCACCATATCTCACTTCTTCAGATGCTACCACTCCCTTTCCTTTTTCCCCTAAGATTAAAAAGAAGATCTAAATATATGTTAAACTACACTGTCTCCATTTGAGTGTATTATTTTCCTCACTTCTACTGATACAGAGTGATATTATCACTTAAATTAAAATATGTAATCAGAGTGCAGCTTGAATTTTAATCCCTTAGTAATGTGGTTTTGGTTTAAATGGAATCCACACTTCTAGTGTTACTATTTGGATGGAGACAGTTTTACAGGTCAGGCTTAGCAACAGCAATGTGTCTTTAAGACAACATTCACAATGTAAACTAATGTTTTACTTAATGACCATTTAACTTGAAAGCAATCAATTTTCCTTTCAGAAAACATTGCACATAAGGAGAATGATGATTTAAAGGACAGGTTTTGAGTGCAGATCAACAGAAAAGAGAACAAGCAGCAAAGTTCAGACCCTGTTAAGAGATCATTACATCTTATTTGCAGAAGAATTAGCCACATTTCTTGGAAATTGTTTAAGCAAAATATAACAGTGAAAAGTACTTCCTTCCCTCTTCCTCTTGATTTTTTGACATCTGATCAGGAACCTAGTTGGTGGACTTACGCTATAAACATGAAGGTCAGGGAGAACAAGTCAAACATGCCTCTGATGCTGAAGACTACAACAGCACAAATGAAAGAGAAATAGAGCACAGGCTTATTTGAAGGGGTAAGGCTGTTGGCGTCCCACTGGCAGGTGCATTTGCATTGACTCCATGTGAGTGATAAATAAGAAATTCAAATAACTCCTCGCTGTGAAGCACCTGCCTTGAAGTCCACTCAGCATTCAGGTAAAGTAAATGCATTGTTACTGTGGGGAAGGAATTGGCCAGGAGCCCTCTCTTCTCAAACAAACAGGGACTTAAAAGCCCTGTGAATCAGGTCTTAAAGTGAAGAAATAGGAGGACCAGATCTCTCAATTCGCCAGAAGTACTTTTTCTGTGAGTAAGAGTGGTAAAAGAGGCAAGGAAGTATTTCTTTTTGGACAGGTTCATGATTCAATGGAACAGCAGGGTATACTTTCCATGGATCAGATGGGTGAATCAACACAGATAATTAATTCCTTCTCATAACTTAGGTGTTATTTCTTAGTCTCAAGGTGAAAAAGGAGGTGGAAAATCCTATCATCAGTTCCAAAGAGCAAGCTTTGTCCTTGTCTTCTGGGGAAGAGGTAGAAAGTTTTCCCCTTAATAAATTATATTGATATGAAGCTACTTGGAGAGATCATGTCAGTGTTGATGGAAGAGGTGGTTTTGGGCCAACAGAAGGCCCAAGACTCTCCCAGCTAACCACATGAGTTTTGCTTTCAGCTACAACCAGTGACAAAGAAGGAAGGACAGTGACTGTTGAGCATGCATTTGAGGAAGGACAGGCAGTGATGCAGGGAGTTGTTGCCTGACAAGATCATGCTTGTGTGCAAAGGTGTAAAGATGAGAGAGCTCATCCGTCTTCTTCTGGCTCCATGTTTCATTTTGGGGGTTGGAAATATTCAAGGTGAGTTTCAGACTCTGCCTCCATTTTTCCCTCCTTTCTTTTCTACTATTGTTCTTCCATTTTAGCTTGATATTTCTCCATCCTCCCTTTATTTTCTGCTTTTGTCTTGGTGACAGAAAGAAAGACTCTGTGAGTGTACACATATGTAGTTACCAGGGCTATACCAAACACTCCAGATGAATGCCAATGGCAGAGTTGTGAATGGTATTTAGGCAAGATCCCAATCTTCATGGGTTAGACAATGTTCAAAGCCTGTTAGTATATTTACTCAAATTGACTAGTCATGAAGTTTCACGTCTGAGTAGGCCTGACTGTTACCAGTATGAACTGTGACTTTACCTGTCCCATTGTTAGATAGCGTTTTGGTTTATACCAAAAGAAAATTCTTTTCCCCAAACTGTCTTTTTTCCTCAACAATAGGTGTCTCTTCATTATGTCTGTTGACTTGCCCTGACTCCAGGTGATATTCTCTTTCTCTTGAGAGCGAGGGGTTGGCTGCTCTGTAAGAGACAGGGAGCTGACAGCCAGCTGATAACACAGCTGGTAGAGCAGAGGCACAGCACCTGTGCAAGCGAGGAACTTAGTCATTACTCATAAGTGTTGGGGGGCTCTGAGGTATTGCGTAAGAGGTATTGAAATAAAAGATATTGAAAAAGGTACCCATTGCACACCTATCTTCCCAGAGACAGACACGTATCACTGGCACTTGGGAGGATTATGCTCCCTTGCCTAACGTGTGATTCACAGTACTGAATACCACGGACTCGGAGATCTCTCAAGCAATGTCTCTCTACGTTCAGTCTCTACGATGACTGAAACAACCTTGTCTTTGCAGCATATTTCACTTTTTGGACCTGAAAGCGACTTGGCTTGGGTACAGGTGTTTCTTGCAAGATTAGGCATCAGCTGCCCTAGGCCTGCTAGGAATGGCAAAATCATTCCTCACCACCTGTTGGCCACTGTTTCTGAAAACAACAGCTCTCAACCAAGCTGACCCTGGGCCAGTAGTCCCCATCATAGCAGAGACAACTCCAGCACCTGTTCTTAGAGTTTGAATTCTCAGGGAAGGGCACATTCATTTTCCCAGGTTAACAGCAACCTTTCCTCAAGACAGACACAGCTCCTCTTTGCACAGAGCATTTTCACAAAAGAAAAAGGAAAAGCAGCTTCTCTGCAAATCCACCTATGAGATACAGTTGTTTACTGGTAGAGGACACAAGTTTTTCAGCCACTAGATGTTTTAAACACGTTTTCCTTGTCAAGAAGCTTTCTCCTTTCGGTGGCTTAAATGTCACTGTAGCTAACCAGAGTGGGTGTCTCTCACTTTTGCATATGACTTGCTAGAGGCATAACTCTTGCTAAGGCAAGCGAGCTTATTCGGTGGGCACGTGAATGTATTCACCACCATGACAACAACCCACAAAGGCAAAGCTGAATGTCCTGCTTAATGAGGCATCTGTTTTTTTGCCTTAAACAATAAATCACTCACTGATATCTTGCACTTACTGCCTTTCTACTGAGACATCTCCTGACTTCTAGAAGAGCAATGAATTGGTGAGACCATTTGTTTGGCTTTTAAAAAAATCTACAATTGTGTTCTTAGAGGTGGTTTTTCTAAATGTCTCCCAGGTTTCTGTTAAGGGGTACAAAAGCCAACACTACACTGCCTAGGTCCTCGGGGTCCTCCCATTTGGCTTGGACCCTTGCTTATTGCAAAACTATGCAGAGATTTACCAGGACTCAGAATTATGCTGATCCTAGGACACTGATGCTGATGTGAGTGCTCAGCTAAATAAATCCCCATTCAGCGTTGCCCAGCTGGTCTTGGTACTCTCACTTCCTCCTACTGGGAATATCAGAAGATTATTCATATGAGACAACAAGCTTCTCACTGAGGAGAGCTGCTCTTTTAGGCTTTCTGTGTTATACTCACGCTTGCTTGATCAGCTTTCCACCTGTGTTGGACTTTCATGGAACATCAGGTCTCTGCAGTTCAGGAAGAAAAACAGAGGTACAATCTGAAGTTCACTGTATCAGAATGGCTGTGATTACTGTCTGGGGGTGGGAAATAGAAAGGGGAAGATGTGTTTGAGGCTTTAGCCAGTGTTATGAGGCCCTTTTGCTTCAATGGCATGAAGTCCAATGAGGCTTAACCCTTTGGACTTATCTTTTGATTTAGAATATTTTTTGAAAATTAATTTTACCTATTACAAAACAATTACAGCTTTTCTTCACAGCCTATAGACCAGAATCTTACTTTTCTCACATTACCATTTTGATTTACAAAAAAGCAGAATCAAAAAGTGGAGACTTTCTCATTCCTAAGACTCAGGATAAAATTCTAATAAATGGCAACATAATGACAGTCCAGACTACTCTAAGAGCAGCAGCTGCTGTTGGAGACTTTGTGCCTTCAGGCCTTCCCACAAAAAGCCGAATTTTATTTGTGAAATCCATGCAATATGAGCTGAACAACATAGGGGATATTTCCAGCCAATCTCATTACCCAGGTCCTCATTTCTCCAGCCTTCTCCAGCCCAGTAGCAGAGCTTGTGTTCATTTTACCATTTCCCACTACCTCCTTTAGCCCCATCTGTCTTCTGATTGCTTCCTCTTTTCAGAGAGCATCCCAATGCAGACCCTACAGTGTTATAATGACTTACACAGCTCTCACAACTTGCACTTGGATGGAGTGTTCAGAGGCTCATCAACTCCTGAACATGACTCTGAACTTTAACAACAGCTCTGAAAAGTAAGTGCCTGGCTGATGTTCTGTGAAGGGTCTAAAGGGGCTTGGCTGCTGAACCTAGGTAGGTTTAGATTGGAGATAAGGAAGAAATTCTTTACAATGAGGGTGGTGAGGCACTGACACAGGTGGCCCAGAGAAGTTGTGGATGCCCTGTCCCTGGAATTGTTCAAGGTTAGGTTGGATGGGGCTTTGAGCAACCTGATCTAGTGGAAGGTGTCCCTGCTCATTGAAGGGGCGTTGGGCTAGATGACCTTTAAAGGTCTCCTCCAACCCAAAGATTCTATGATTCTTTGTATCTGGAGGTACTGGTGCTGCTCTTCACAGACTAAAGCTGGGAGAGCTCCTGCAGTGGGTGCAAATATTGGGTAGTAGATCCAAGAGAGCTGAAAATCTCTGGAAATGAGGTGGACCAGTACAGCTGTTTCAAATATTGCTTTAGTGCTTTTCTGTACACAGGGAATGCTGCCAATATTGATGTATATGGTTTTTCTGTTACTTACTGTGTCTACTGGTTTATTGAATTTGACTAGAAAATAAAGGGGCAGGGAATTAAGAAGTGCTAAAAACTGGCAGGGGGGTGGGAACTAGATTGTCATTAAAGGACCCTTCTACCCCAAACCATTCTATGATTCTATAATTCTATGATTCTAAAAGAGATGGAGCTGGGCAAAAGGACAGTGGACTGGGCTTACAGCCAGTACAGTATCCAGCTTGCAGACACCAGTGTTATGTCCAGGCTAGGAAGAAAGTTGGATCTGTACAGGATGAGGAAGAACAGGAAGAAGAGCATGCTAATCAAGTAATTTTCATTATCTTTTCAATCACTCTCTGTTGCTTTTGCTGTGAAAGCACACACACAAAATAGAGCAGATCATAGTAATTATTGCACCAGAGTGGAAAAGGGTGTGTTACACTAGGTGCAGCGGTGATAATAACTAATCAGAATGCCAAAGAAGGCTGCTTCTTCCTTATGCCAGTTAGAGCACAGTTAGTTTGTAATAATTTCTGCAAAAGAACCTGTGCAAAAAACAGAAGTTGTATGTGTTTGTTTGACTCATTGGGTTTCCTCTTGGAGATACTAGGCTACATCTTGCACTATATCTTTTTGCTACTTCTGCTTCCTTTCAAGAAAAAAACAGAACAGTCAAACTGGAGAGTATGTGGGAGAGGAAGGGGCAAAGAAGAAGGAAGAGACAGGGGAAGGAGAAAAAAGAATAATAGAAGAAGCAGGGGATAGAGCAGTGAACAGCAGAGAGATTGGAGGGTGGGAAGAAAACATGTGAAATAATAAGAATAGGAAGAAGTTATCTTGGTTTTATTTTTGAGAAAGAGCTCTAGGATTCATTCATGAATTGAGCTGACAGCTGTGGAAGTCAATGGGGAGGGTGCTCCTTACAGTCTCCACAGTACTGAATCACACTCTAAATGTTAGCAGTTTGCTGTGGATTGAAGTCTACAACCACAGAAGTGTTCCTGTAGCACAAAGGATGCCACAGTCTCCATGGAAATAACTTTTTTTTTGTAGGAGGACTGCAGTCCCATAGTCCTCTCAAAACTTCTCTCCCAACTGCTAGCTGCATTTCTTTGGCTTACCTTCTTTGACGTCTCTAGTGTAAGCATAGCATAGCGTACATATGTACACATGTAAATGGCCAACCCTACTGTTACAGAAGCAACAAGCTTTGCTTGCTAAGGGAAGGTGAGTTAGGAGCAGAGGGTGGCAGCAAGGCATTGACCTCATTGACAATAGCGTAATCTCATAGTAACAAGAAAAACAGAACAGTGAGAGTGACGAGGATCAACCATCAGTCCAGATCCCCAAGGAAGTCCCTATCCAGCAGACATGCTTAAGGTGAAACTAGGAGGTCAATTCCACAGATCACAACCAGCAACGTGTATCACCAGGCACAGATATGGCTGTGTCACAGCTCGGGCAAGGACCAAAGGCAAGGGCCTGAAATTAAAAGCAGTTTCTGAGTGACAGTGGGGAGGCCTTCAGACAGGCTGATTCCATCTTAGACAACCTTGAGCATGGGTAGCCAAACCCCTTGGTGGGGGTGTGTGTGAAAGAGGTTGTGTTCAGGGCCCAGACACCTACCAACCCACAATAGTTATTGTGAGTGCATCTTCTTTTAAGGAAGAGAGAATAAAGCAGATATGCTTGATAGTAGAGTTTATTCATGTCACTTAATGAGCTACAGGAGCATACCAACATAATGCAGAGATAAACATTGATTTAGAAACAGAATAAAATAGCATGTGGGGAGAGTTTCAGAAACCACACTTCGGGCAGCATCCTACTCAGATGGCCATGCTATTTTCTGTGTAACCAGGAACAAAGAAATGACCTGCAGGTCTCACAAAGGTGAAAATCACACTGACTGCCAGAACTTCCCAATGCACTGGGTGTGTCATATCCATGGATATGATCAAAGAATCTACAACTTCAAATTTGAGCCGACACCGCACGCAGAGCTAAATGTTGACTTGCTTCAGAATGGTAAAGATGAACCACTAAGTCTTGTCTCTATTTTTGAGTATTTAAAAGTTTTTCAGATTAATATATTGAATATCTAATCCTAAAAAGATACTTAGGTCAGCCCTTAACATGAGACACAAGCAAGAGTGAAGTTAAATGGCTATAAGACCATACTACCACCTTCAAATTCAGTGCATTTGGGACAGAAAAAAATGAGTCTAACTTAAATGACTACAATGGAAAAAATGGGGGGGAAACCTGCCAACTAACCGGTGTTGGGGGAAGATATCAAAAAAGCCTTCTGTTTCAGCACCACGCTCTACATGCATTACAGCATATTCTTTCAAAAACTTACTATGAAGCTGCACAACAGCACTGTTCTCCCTACTTTCATCTTCTGTTCATGAATGTATTTCCCAGGTCTTGTAGAGTTTGCACTTCGCTGTGAAATTATTTGTAGCACTCCAGGGAAACTGCTAATATCCATATTCTGTCATTCAGAGAACATCAGCTAGGAATTTTCTTCCCCTCTTCATGTCCCTGTCCTCACTACCTCATCTCATGGGTTGTACCTTCGCCTTCCAGTTCAGACCCTCCCACCTCAAAATCTCTCAGTCAGCTTGAAGAGGTCAGGAGACTTCTTGCTGACCTGGAAAGCAGCTGATGGAAGCCAAGGGCTGGGCAATGCACTGGAGTACGAAGTCACCTACAAGCGGGAGTGGGAGTCCTGGGAGGTAAGAGCGGAGGAGCTGGGCTGTCCTGGTTTGGGCTGCAGCCTTTTGGGTGGTTGAAAGCCTGAGGTAAACGTTGTGCAAATGAATGGCCTTTCCGTTCCCAGGCACTATGAGGCTACGCAACGCATGTTGTTTCAGGTCAGGCGGAAGGGGCTCTCTTTCTGTTTGCAAGTGACTTGCCCAGTGAAATACCATTTGTCCTGACCTGAATGCAAAGATCTGTCCTTCACTGAAAAAAGCACTGCACTTGGTTTTGAGTTGGAATTGATTTTGCCCTGATTCCCTCCCAAATGGAATTGAAACACATTCCAACAGGAGTTTGTGGGTTCACGTGGAAAAAAAGCAAAATACATTTGAAGCTGCTTCCCTCCTTTTTTTTTAATGTTAAGTGTGCATATCCAAAACTCCCCAATATCCTCCCTGCCCCCTCTCCCTCCTTTCCCACAACAACAGAAAGCTGCATCAGTCTTGCTCTCCAACACCACACGTTGCCATCTCAGCCACAAGGACCTTGTCCCAGGGAGCAGCTACATTGCCCATGTGCGAGCCAGACCGGGGCAGGACAGTGGCTTCTCTGGGCAGTACAGTGAGTGGAGCACGGAGGTGTCGTGGGAGACCCCTGAAGGTAGTGTAGGATGGAGCAGGACCATGCAGGGGTGGAAGCGCTGGCTGAGAAGCCAGGGCTTTCCTGTCACTCAGCTTGCTCTCATCTTCTCTGAAGGTGGCCTTCAGCCCAGGAACCTTCGCTGCCTCTTCAAAGGTGCAGATCATCTGACGTGCAGCTGGGAAGTGAAGAAAGCCATCACCACCTCTGTCCTCTTTGGCTTGTTCTTCAGGGCCACTCCAGCATCAGCGTACGTGCTCTGCCCGTGGCAGCGTGCCTGTGCCTCTCGCATGGACTTTCTGCTCTGTCCCGTTCCCCCTGATCTCAGGTCACCCTGTTTTTCTCCCCTCAGAGAAGAGGAGTGCTCCCCTGTGCACGAGAAGGCTTTGTCCCACATCCCATATGTGGTCCAGAGCTGTGAGATCCCTGTTAGCAACTCCAGCCGTCAGAGCCAGTACCGCGTGTCTGTCTGGGCCAAGATGGAGGAGAAACAGATCGAAGCCTACAAGAACAGTGAGTTGCTGTGTTGTTTCTTGCTTCTCCGGGTTGTTTCCTGGAGAGGTGGCTGGCTGGGCAAGTGGGGCTGAGGCCAGCGGTGGTGAGGAAAAGTGTGTGAGAAGAGGAAGAGAGTGAGACTGATGAAGAAAGGAACTGCACACTGTGTGCGGTCAGAGGTCTGGGAGAGGTGGCTTGGAGGTGTGGAGTTCCTTGGTGGCACTTGTTCTTCTGAGGAAGGTGGCAGTGGTGGAAACTGCTGTGCAGACATTTGGGTTGTGACCCAGAGCTCCTCAGTGAGTGACTTGTCACTGTGCTGACTTCTCTGTGATTGACCTTCATGGGTGACACAGCTGAAGGGAGCTGTGGTGAGAGGTGTTTGTGGGGAGTGTGTCACTATGTGACTTCTCAAGAGCCAGTGGAGCTCTTGCAGGTTTGTGCAGTGGCCCCTGGAGCACTGGATGAGGTAGGACTCCTCTGCTGAGTGAGGTGTGCTAGGTGGATCATCTCTGCCTGCATGTATTGCAGTCTTACAGTGCTTAAAGGGGGCTTATAAGAAAGATGGGGACAGACTTTTCAGCAGTGCCTGTTGCGATAGGACAAAGGGTAATGGTTTTAAATTAAAAGAGAGTAGGTTTAGAGTAGATAGAAGGAAGAAATTTTTCACAATGAGGGTGGTCAAACACTGGCCCAGGTTGGCCAGACAGGTGGTAGATGCCTCATCCCTGGAAACATTCCAGGTCAGGTTGGATGGGGCTCTGAGCAACCTGATCTAGTTGAAGATGTCCCTGCTCATTGAAGGGGCGTTGGGCTAGATGACCTTTAAAGGTCTCCTCCAACCCAAAGATTCTATGATTCTTTGTATCTGGAGGTACTGGTGCTGCTCTTCACAGACTAAAGCTGGGAGAGCTCCTGCAGTGGGTGCAAATATTGGGTAGTAGATCCAAGAGAGCTGAAAATCTCTGGAAATGAGGTGGACCAGTACAGCTGTTTCAAATATTGCTTTAGTGCTTTTCTGTACACAGGGAATGCTGCCAATATTGATGTATATGGTTTTTCTGTTACTTACTGTGTCTACTGGTTTATTGAATTTGACTAGAAAATAAAGGGGCAGGGAATTAAGAAGTGCTAAAAAGCGGAGGCTTCTTACATTGCGTAAAACAACATTGCTTTCAGTCTCTGGAAACTATTCATAGTGGTGAAAGGGGGTGCTGGACCAGTATGTTGAGAAGTACACCGAAACATTCCGTGTGTTCCAGTTAAGGTGTTGCCGCCTACAAACGTGTCAGTAACAGTGACAGAGAACCAAGAGTATGAACTGAGGTGGGTAAAACACACTTTGCAATATGGCTTCATAAAACAGAGGTACCAAGTCGAGTACTGGGAGAACAACCAATACGAAAAGGTAAGTCTTAGAAAGTGTGGGAGCCCTGGATTTCATGTTGCTGGGCAGATGGGAAAGACAGTTCCTCTCACCTCCATCGTTTGCACTTCATTCTTCTCCCCAGACTCTCCAGAAGTTAAATATCAGCAATGATGAACCTCCCTTCATATTCACCCTGCAAACGCTGGCACCATCTACAGAATATAGGGGGAAAATGCGTGCAAGGGTGAACACGCCTCAGGATTATGAGGGGCCCTGGAGTGAATGGAGTGAGGAGTTCACCTGGAGGACCCAGAACGGTACTTTTCACGCAGGCTACTTCTGTAAGGTTTTGTGGCTTGGTAATGGCTGAAATGCCTCTGTAGAAAAATACATTCTCTCAGCTGGGGTTGAAGTTGAGTTCCAGCCAAGAGCTAGCTGGGGCTGATTAACAAGGTAGCTCTCCTGTCTGCATGCTTGCAGTAGAGCAGCTTCTTTCCTTCTTCCCTTCACAAGGTGAGTACAAACAACCGTAAAGGTTTCCACATGGAGAAGCAAGCAAAGGTCCTGGCCAAAAGATCATTCTTGCTTCTTGACTCCACTAGTCCGTTCTGCTATCAGTGACTGCAGAGCCTGAGACTGCAAGCAGTCGGAATACCAGCCGTCAGTCTTTTCTATTTGCAGAGTGACTATAGGGTTGTGTAAAACAATACCACAATACCACAATACCACAATACCAAGAACAGTGAGTTGCTGTGTTGTTTCTTGCTTCTCCGGGTTGTTTCCTGGAGAGGTGGCTGGCTGGGCAAGTGAGGCTGAGGCCAGCAGTGGTGAGGAAAGGTGTGTGAGAAGAGGAAGAGAGTGGGACTGATGAAGAAAGCAACTGCACACTGTGTGCGGTCAGAGGTCTGGGAGAGGTGGCTTGGAGGTGTGGAGTTCCTTGGTGGCACTTGTTCCTCTGAGGAAGGTGGCAGTGGTGGAAACTGCTGTGCAGACATTTGGGTTGTGACCCAGAGCTCCTCAGTGAGCGACTTGTCACTGTGCTGACTTCTCTGTGATTGACCTTCATGGGTGACACAGCTGTAAAACATTGCGTAAAACAACATTGCTTTCAGTCTCTGGAAACTATTCATAGTGGTGAAAGGGGGTGCTGGACCAGTATGTTGAGAAGTACACCGAGACATTCCGTGTGTTCCAGTTAAGGTGCTGCCGCCTACAAACGTGTCAGTAACAGTGACAGAGAACCAAGAGTATGAACTGAGGTGGGTAAAACACACTTTGCAATATGACTTCATAAAACAGAGGTACCAAGTCGAGTACTGGGAGAACAACCAATACGAAAAGGTAAGTCTTAGAAAGTGTGGGAGCCCTGGATTTCATGTTGCTGGGCAGATGGGAAAGACAGTTCCTCTCACCTCCATCGTTTGCACTTCATTCTTCTCCCCAGACTCTCCAGAAGTTAAATATCAGCAATGATGAACCTCCCTTCATCTTCACCCTGCAAACGCTGGCACCATCTACAGAATATAGGGGGAAAATGCGTGCAAGGGTGAACACGCCTCAGGATTATGAGGGGCCCTGGAGTGAATGGAGTGAGGAGTTCACCTGGAGGACCCAGAACGGTACTTTTCACGCAGGCTACTTCTGTAAGGTTTTGTGGCTTGGTAATGGCTGAAATGCCTCTGTAGAAAAATACATTCTCTCAGCTGGGGTTGAAGTTGAGTTTCAGCCAAGAGCTAGCTGGGGCTGATTAACAAGGTAGCTCTCCTGTCTGCATGCTTGCAGTAGAGCAGCTTCTTTCCTTCTTCCCTTCACAAGGTGAGTACAAACAACATGGAGAAGCAAGCAAAGGTCCTGGCCAAAAGATCATCCTTGCTTCTTGACTCCACTAGTCCGTTCTGCTATGAGTAACTGCAGAGCCTGAGACTGCAAGCAGTCGGAATATGAGCCGTCAGTCTTTTCTATTTGCAGAGTGACAATAGGGTTGTGTAAAACACACAGCAGAGCCTAATGGAGATAGGAACCTTTACATGTTTTTGCTGTTTCTGGACTTAGAGGCAGAACGCCTGCTGTCATATGGCCTTGTGCCCAAAGTAATATGGTCTTTTATGATTTGTCCTGAGGAAGCTTGTAGTGGTAAGACAGCAGGCAAGTTTGGATGAGTGCACTCAGGAAGAAATTGGTATGTTGTTGATGATCAGTTATGGCCATTAGCAGAGGAAGCTCTTTCTTAGAAAACCTCTGAGACCCCACTTCTTCAGGAACGTATGGAGTTAGGCAGACCTAAGATGCCTGAAGACGTGCCTACTGTTCATAGTGGAGGAAGGTACCTAACTACCTTTTTGTTAGCATCAATTGTTGACTCTGATGTCTGTAAAAAATAAAAAAGAATCAGTAAAGGACACGATGAACTCCTTTGGTCAGTAAGCTGGACAGGCCACATTTGGTTTCTCCCACTATGGAGGGTATCCCAACAGTGTGAAGGCCTCACGGTCCTACCCTGTGACATGTCACCTCATTTCCCTGATCTGCTTGCATGAAGAGTGCGAGAGTGAAAACCTCGTTATGGGAAGCAGCCACTCTGCAGGTGGATACCGATTTCTCTTTTCTCTGTTTCAGCTCTGCCACCAGCGGTTCTCCCAGTGATGCTCCCAGTTCTCATCATCACTTTGCTGATAGTTGCTTATTGCAGCTATAAGTGTTTCCTCAGGTAGGCCTGTGTTGTGACTAGGAGATGTAGCAGCATGTTGGCCACGTGGGTGGCCTAAAGACTTAGGCCCTGCTTGTCCCCCATGAGGGAAGTCTATGTGGAGATGAGCCTTGCTGTGCAATGGGCAGCCTTGTGCACATCTGTGCACAGGTGAGAGTTGGGTGGTGGTGTGCCACAGCCTTAGTGGTGCCTCGCTGTGCAGAGCAGCACGGTGTAGAGGGTACAGTCTTCTCTGGTTGCTTCTCTGGTTGCAGCCACATTGAGAAGCAAATCTTGAAAACTCTGTATTGTTGTTGCAGGAAGAAGAAAATGTGGGAGGAAAAGATTCCAAACCCCAGCAAGAGTTTCCTGATCCAGAGCTACCTGGGGGTAAGCAGGAACTATGCCTTGAAGGGTGCTCCTGGAGAATTAAGACATGGAGTTATTCCAGAGTGAAAAGAAAGAAGGGAAGGGTGTGTTGGGATGTCTCGTTGAGGGGAAGCTGCCAACTCAGGGTCTCGACTGTCACTGAACTGACTGCTGTCCTGTCCAGGATGATTATGAAGCCTGGCTGAGCCTCCTGAAATGCTCCACTACAGACTTCGGTCTTCTGCCTGTTTTCATACCTGAGTATCCAGGACCTGCGGATTGAAAAATAAAACCAGCTCTGCCTTCTGTTGCATCTGGTCAGTTTTGCCACTCCTTGCCTCCAAAATGCCTTCCAGACTCTTCATACATGAAACCTATTGTCCCTAGATGCACGACCTTTCTCTGTTCCCGGTCAGGATGTTGCCTGACTCTCTTTAGTGCTACCTTCTATAGTCTTTGCATAATTAACTCCCTGTATACTCCTCTGCCGTTGCTGGAGGTTGACTTCATACTGAGAGTGCTATATTTTCTCCTACATGCTTTTCTTCCTGGACATGGACATTTTCCTTCATGTAAGAAAGGAGAGGACAAAGAAAGGGAAATGTATAGGTTGCACAGTCGTATCTTTCGAGGCATTTTTAAAAGTGGCTTCTTTTTTCTTCCACCTCTCTCCTTCACCCATTTCCTGATTTCATCTGCAAGGGGTATGCAAATCTCGTGATCCAAAGAAATTATATCCCAGTAGGTGGGTATCACCAAAAGAGGCACTGCATGGAGCATACTTGGAGTTTTATGAAAACAGTGGCTAGGTTCCTTCCTGGAGCTCACTCCTGTATGTTTCAGTTTCTCACTGTCAGAGTTCCACAGCCTTATCTATTTGCGAGTCTCCCTTGGAACTGCTGGATTTGTATTTGATCGCACATCTCTAATGTCTCTGCCTCCTTAAGGCAATCCTGCTAATCTCCATTCTACAGACAGAAAGCTCATGCTATTTTTGCCAGTGTGTTTTATCTTCTACTTAAGCTAAATGACTTCCACCTCATTTCTGGCTCCCTGCAGTGCAAGTCAGTGATGCACAACTCCAGGGAAGAGTGGTGTTTACAAAGATTAATTTAACAGTTACTTCTCCAGTTGCAACATTTTTAGCTTTCTACCCTGTCTTCTCTATCAGCCTCACCCCTACCTTGGAAGTCCTTTTGTTGCATTTTATATTTTCACCCTGAGGGGAATGCGTGGTCTTAGCATTGAGGGTGCTGCACATGGTGGGCTGTCACAGTCCTCAGCTAACTGTGCATTTGGCACCCAGTATTTCTCAGCCCCTTATTCAGTCAGCAAGCAGTATCTCTCAGGCATGCATCCAGTCAGCAGTTGATATAGGGGAAGTGTGGTACACCACACTGCTTTATGTGATGCATATCTGCATGTTCTGCAGGCTCTGATAGATGCCCCTTGCAGATCAGTCATTGTTCTAAAGTTTCTTCTGATTAATTTGGCTGTTGACACACTTCATCGACTTCTTTTTCTGTCCGTGCACATTAATCGACACCAGCACAAAGCCATCCACTGCTCTAAAAAGCATCACAGTAGCTTTGTTACCTGTCTCACACCCAGCTCTCCATCCACAAGTGCTCTCTGTTAGTCTTGTGGTTTCGAGAGTTTTCACCCCTGTAGCAAATTCCCTTTATCCTAAACTTTGTAAACATCCCAGCAATTCTGTTTCTCTGGCCAGTCAGCACAGGAGGACAGTCATTTTAGTTCTACAGGTGAAATGTTGCCCGGAGCGTCCGCATGTGCTGCTGAATCAGAGTAGGCATTGCACAAAGCAGCAGCTTTGAGGTTTATTGTGACAGGACCCTGCGGCTGCACCAGCCCCTGACTCCTATGCTGGATAAAGACAGGTCAGGGATAGACAACGCAGAAGTGAAGGAACAGTCTTCTGGGGGATGGGACATACTTTGTAGCCACAGCCATGGGATTGCTTCCACATTTCTGTCCATTATGACTTGAAGATCAAACAGAAACAGATCTCAGCTCTGGTTAGAGAATGAAGGTTGAAATGTGGAGAGGATCTGCAGATTGGAGCAAGGATGAAGGAGGGGAAAGCTGATAGAAGATGTTAGAACAAATCAAAGGGGTATGAAGATGCCAGGAATACTTTCAGATTCACAGGTTTTTAACCTGCATCCATGTATTAAAGATTGCCTGTAGCAATGTTTCTACTGTGTTTAGGTGGGGAAACAGCATGGCCCCAAAAATGAGAACAGCAAGGCTGTTGGGACAAAAGTTATTTAGAAAAGAATACTTCTAAAACACAGGTTGATAAACTGGTAAAACTAATTATACACTGTGAATGCCTGGAAGCTCGTTCTTGTCCTAAATGTTTATCACAAATGTGCTGCTAGTGTTCTTGTGCCCATGGCTCCTGGATCTTCCTGGCCTTAATCTGATCTTTCTTCCTCAGAAGTGTTACAGTCTTCATTTTCTCTCTTCAGGAAGCTGTCAGCTAATGTCCAGCCAGCCAGGTGTGCTTCAATGGGCAGAACACTTCTGAGGAGATGGAGCAGATCAACCACATTCAAGTGCTGGATGGGTAAGTAAGCAGCCCACTCCCTACTCCTTTCTTGAAAGGTTCCTTACTAACCATGGGATAAGAGTAGGCTATGCATGCATATCACTCATTGCAATGGGGAGGACAAAGCGTTTTCACATGTTTATTTCCTAAGTCTGTGTACACCCTCCAAACATCCATGGAAATTGTAATGAATTGCTGCAGCTGCAGACCTTGGCTTCCCTGGCTGGAAGTCTGAGGATAGAAACCTGCTCCCTTTCTTCCTCTGCATTTCCTTTGCAAATAGGTTTGAATAAAAGGCATTGACCTAGTAGGGTGGAAATCTTGTTGGCTGAATTCCTCCCAGCCCACGTGAACACAACCTCCCTCTCACAAAAATACACATATTCCCTTACCTCTTCATTCTCTAGAAATGACATACTTTCTGCTCCTTGAAGCGAAGTCTAACTTTGAAAGTGGAATGTGAAAAAAGAAGAGCTGCAGTTGTCCCGGCCAGTGTGCAGCTGATCAGAAATAGCTCCAAATTGTCCATACAGCCTCAAATTTGTGTCAGGTGTTCAAAAGATGGAGCAGGGAGGTGACCACAGTGCTCTGTTCAGGAAACTATCCTAGGTTGCAGAGCAGTTGGGAAGGCTGACACAAATTAAATTGACTGTTGGGTTTCACGGTAATTATCTGCCTCTTAGGAGAGTGGGTCAGCTCTTCTTGTAAGATGGATTACATTTGTTACTTTGAAATCTTCATCTTTGCCCTTTTCCTAGCTTCACATTCAGTGCTTGTAGGAGACAGGGGCCCTTTATTTTGAAGAAGTAGCTGCAAAGTATCACTGAAAGTTCGAGAGCTGCATAAATTCTGATGTTAGCAGTCACATTGCCTGAGCCTATGCTGCTAAATACATCAGGGCCAAGATGTAGTATCGAGCATTGCCTTGTAACTGCTTGCACTGCGTTATTGTCAGCACTCTCCCTGCCATGGTTTGGCCTGTGCCATCTAGTGCTCTCCAAGATAACATCCTGGCACAGTTTGGGAGATGGCACAGGGTAGCAACCATTCCCAGTGGGCAACATGGACACGACTGTGCCAGGTTAGGCTGTGTCCAGTGTACTTCAACAGTATTCTCACAGGCTTTGCACCCAGGCTGTGCAACACACAACCTGTTTCATGCTAAGAACACAGTTGTAAAACATCAGTCACATGATGCCGTGCACTTTGAACCGAAAAAACAGACATAAAGCCTCCGCTGTGGTTTAGGCTGCAGAGACGCTGTGGGAGACCCAGGAGACTACCATGGCTATACAGTGTGGACACAATCAGTCTAAGCCATTTTACCAGAGGGCCAAAGAATGGTCCCCAGCCCTGTTTTATTTACAGCAAAAACAGTTTTTCTCAAAAGCTGATTTGTGCTTATCTTGTCATTGAGAAAAGTTGGCAGTAGACAGTTGATCTCTTGCTGTGGCACAGAAAAGGCTGAGGCTTACATCTTCTAAGGAAGGTACAAGAGATGTGGCCAAAGGTTCTTTCTGATTCCCTGGAAGACAATGTACCTCCCTTAGAGCATCTCCTGTTTATAGGCAGTTATCACCTTAGCGAGCTGTCAGCTACAGAGCTGTCAATAGCGGCTAAGTCCTATGTTTTTTCACCTGAACAGGATGACTAAGAGTCCAGCACAGTTCCATGGAGCTGAGGCAAAGACAGTGCAGTATTCCCATGCTACACTGGCTCCACAAAACTCCTGTCAGACTTCTGGAGTACCACAAAAAATCTCAGTTTCATTGTCCACACTTGTCTGCCCACTGAATCAGGCTGCTGGTCCATCCTGCCTGTTTGCCAGGCTTCCATGCAAGAGTGCTGCTCATGCAAGTACTGCTTCCCAGACAGCAATCCCTTGCTTTGCATTCAATGGTCCATACTTGTACAGCCCAGTGATGTCTTCCCAGCCTGATATGCATCAGACCCTGGCAGTGGACCCAGTGGGAGTCCATCAGAAACCAGCTTCCCTTCAGTATGTGACCCTCCCAAAGGAAGACTGTCCCCAAGCTCCACAGCAGCAAGAACAGCCAGGAGGAGGTCCTCCACAACCCTTCCTGCTCCCAGAGCAGAAGCAAAAGATGCAGCACCTTGACAGCGAGAAAGAAGTCTCACCGGCCCCACCAGCCTGGGGGAAAGGCACGAACGGGAGAACAGAAGAGCAGAAATCTCCAAGGGCTCTTGGCTGTGTCACATCTCCTCAGCAGTGCCCCTTGGAGTACATCACCACAGAGAGCCTGTTACTGCCATCAGCCAGCGGCTGCACCCATCCACCACTTGTCACTGCGGGGGACTTGTCTTGTGACTCACAGGAGCCCCAGCCCCACGGTGACCACTCTTGCCATGAGTTTTCTCCTGGGAAAACTGGTGTCATGGTCCCAGTTTCAGGTCAAGCACCAACCTCTTCTCCTGAATTGCACCTGGATACATTTGGAGACCCTTCAGGTCTCCATGGACATTCTGAACCCACAAAAATGTCCTTAGATATTTTTTGAAAAGAAGTGGGTTTTTTTCCAAAGAGCTTGTGTTGGAGAACTATGTAGTCATATTTAATCCATATTTAATTACTGCACCGTAACAGTTTTCCTCCACTGTAGGCAATTGCTACCCTTTAGATTGTCCCCAATCTAAAACCTAGTAAAAAGGTGCAGATTAGTCAGAAAGATTCCCAAGTGTATTTGGTTTACGTGGCAAGGTTTTGGTAGCAGGGAGGCTACAGAGGTGGCTTCTGTGAGAAGATCCCAGAAGCTTCCCACATGTCTGACAGAGACAGGGAAGCTCCAAGTCCTGGAGCACAAGCACAAGCTAGCTCCAGCTAGCTCCAAGATGGACCCACTGCTGGCCAAAGCTGGCCAGCAACACTGGTAGCACCTCTGTGATATTTAAGAAAGGATAAAAACTTCTGCAGAACAGCAGCTGGGAGAGAGGAGTGAGAATATGTGAGAGGAACAGCTCTGCAGACACGGAGGTCAGTGCAGAAGGAGGGGGAGGAAGTGCTCCAGGCGCCAGAGCAGAAATTCCCATGCAGCCCCTGATGAAGATCATGGTGAGGCAGGCTGTCCCCCTGCAGCCCATGGAGCTCCATGGTGGAGCAGATCTCCACCTGCAGCCCATGGAGGACCCCATGCCGGAGCAGGTGGATATGCCCCAAAGGAGGCTGTGACCCTGTGGGAAGCCCACATTGGAGCAGGCTCCTGGCAAGACCTGTGGCCCTGGGGAGAGGAGCCCATACTGGAGCAGGTCTTCTGGCAGGATCCATGACCCTGCGGGGAAACCATGCTGGAGCAGTCCATTCCTGAAGGACTGCGCCCCATGGAAAGAACCCATGCTGGAGCAGTTTGTGAAGAACTGCAGCCCGTGGGAAGGACCCACATTGGAGAAGTTCATGAAGAACTGTCTCCTGTGGGTGGGATCACATGCTGGAGCAGGGGAAGAGTGTGAGGAGGAAGGAGTGGCAGAAACGTGTAATGAACTGACCACAACCCCCATTCCCCATCCCTCTGCACTGCTGGAGGATGAGAAGGTAGAGAAATTGGGAGTGAAGTTGAGTCTGGGAAAAAGGGAAGGGTGGGGGGAAGGTTTTTTAAGGTTTGGGTTATATGTCTCATTATCCTACTGTCCTGGTTTCAGCCAGGATAGAGCTGGTTTTCCTCACAGAAGCTAGTGTGAGGCTGTGTTTTGGATTTGGGATGAGGAACTGTTGATAATGTGCTGATGTTTTGGGTTGTTGCTGAGCCGTCAAGGACAGTCCAGCTTCTTGTGCTGGCCTGCCAGCGAGCAGGCTGGGGGTGCACAGGGAGCTGGGAGGGGACACAGCCGGGACAGCTGACCCAGACTGGCCAAAGAGATATTCCCTACCATCCGACGTCATGCCCAGTACATAAACTGGAGTTGGCCGGGGGGCGGAAATCGCTGCTCGGGGACGGGCTGTCGATCACGGGGTGGTGAGCAATTTCTGTATTGGGCATCACTTGTTCTTGTACATTCCTTTGTTGGTATTATCATTATTGTTCCCTTCTCTCTTTCTGTCCTATTAAACCGTGTTTATCTCAACCCACGCGGTTTTTCCTAATTCTCTCCCCCGTCCCACTGCAGGAGGGGGAGTGAGCGAGCGGCTGCGTGGTGCTTAGTTGCCAGCTGGGGCTAAACCACGACACCTACTCTGATCTGATTGGCAATAAATTAAATTATTTCCCCAAGCTCAGTCTTCTTGGCCCGTGACGAATTGCTGAGTGATCTCTGTGTCCTTATCTTGATCCACAAGCCTTTCATTATATTTTCTCTCCCCTGTCCAGTTGAGGAGGGGAGTGCTAGAGTGGCTTTGGTGGGCAGCTGGCAGCCAGCCAAGGTCAACCCACCACACCAAATAAATAAGTTTTAGAAATCTGTTAAAATTATCAGATATCCTACACATCATGGGGGAGCCATCAGTGGCAAGGAAGACAAAGCACGGAATATAGCCACCGAGGCGAAGGGCTACGGAGCGAAGGATCGCGCCGGGGGACCTTTCCCAAAGCGGCCAAACCGCGAAGGCGGCAGCACAGGGAGCGAGAGAGTGCCCCAGCTTCCCCCCCCGATCCCCGGCCGGCGGAGCGGGCTCCTGACGAGCGGCAGCTCTGACTCGGCGTGGGTGGGGCTCAGGGCGGCGGCGGCCAAAACCCCTCGCCTACAAGAGCAGCCCCCGGGAGCGCGAGCGACCCGGAGTGTGGCGAGCAGGGCGTGGCGCGTCAGTTCGCGCGGGCAGGGCGTGCAGGGAAGGCGTGCGGGCGGGGTACAGTACAGTACAAGTGGCCATCGTCCTCCCAGAGGAGGCGCAGCCATGGTCGCCACTCGGCTAAAAACCGGGACCAGAAAGAATGTGGTGACACAGACGGAGCTCCCGCTCAGGCACGCGGCTGTCCAAGTATCCGGCTGCAGAGAGTGCCTGAGCCTGTCAGTTGTTCCAGAGACCGACGGGGACACTACCTGCGTGCGGTGCGACCAGGTGAGCGACCTGCTCAGCCTGGTAGCAGAGCTGAAAGAGGAAGTGGAGAGGCTGAGGAGCATTAGGGAGTGTGCGAGAGAGAGAGGTAGGTGGAGCCGCACCCGGCCGTCCCTGAAGCAGGGGCAGCTGGTGGAGGCTTCACAAGCAGCAGGAGATCCCCTGTCCTCTTGCTGCCGGGCAGAAGGAGAGGACCTAAGAGACGAAGGGAAATGGAAGCAAGTCCCTCCTCGGAGAGGTCAGCGAATTCCCTCCGGGCTTCCCTCACTGTCCCAGCTGCCCTTACACAACAGGTATGGGGCTCTGGAATGTGAGGGACAGGAACATGAGGACCCTGACGAAGGTCCGTCCAAGGGGGTGCCTAGGGTGAGTCAACCAGCCCCACGCATCAAGACATCCTCTGTTAAGAAAAAAAGGAGGGTGATTGTCATAGGCGACTCCCTTCTAAGGGGTACAGAGGGCCCAATATGTCGACCAGACCCAACTCACAGGGAAGTCTGCTGCCTCCCCGGGGCCTGGGTGAGAGACGTCACCAGGAGACTCCCTGGTCTGGTTCGGCCCACTGGTTACTACCCGCTGTTGGTCATGCAGGTTGGCAATGACGAGGTTGCGCTAAGAAGCCCAAAGGCAGTCAAAAAGGACTTGAGAGCACTGGGGCGACTGGTCGATGGAGCGGGAGCACAGGTAGTGTTTTCATCAATTCCTTCAGTGACGGGGAAGAACGCTGAAAGGAACAGGAAAGCACACCTGATCAACACGTGGCTTAGGGGCTGGTGCCGTCGTCAGAATTTTGGGTTTTTTGACCACGGGGCGGTTTACACGGCACCGGGCCTGCTCGCAGCTGAACGAGTGCAACTGACGCCAAGGGGCAAAAGGATTCTTGCTCATGAGCTGGCAGGCCTCATTGAGAGGGCTTTAAACTAGATTTGGAGGGGGGAGGGGATAAAACCGGGCTCACTAGAGTTGAACCTAGGGGTAGGTTCAACGTGCCAGAGTTGAAATCAATAGCCCAGCTCAGGTGCATCTACACCAATGCACGCAGCATGGGCACCAAACAGGAGGAGCTGGAAGCCATTGTGCAGTGCGACAGCTATGGCGTAGTTGCCATCACAGAAACATGGTGGGATGCTTCTCATGACTGGAGTGCTGCAATGGATGGCTATAAGCTCTTCTGAAGGGATAGGCAGGGAAGGAGAGGTGGTGGCGTGGCTCTGTATGTTAGGGAGTGTTTTGATTGCATAGAAATCGAAGATTGTGAAGACCAAGTAGAGTGCTTGTGGGTAAGGATGAGGGGGAAGGCCAATGAGGCAGATATCCTGCTGGGAGTCTGTTACAGACCACCCAACCAGGATGAAGACACAGATGAGACATTCTATAAGCGACTGGCGGAGGTCTCGCATTCGCTGGCCCTTGTTCTTGTGGGCGACTTCAACCTACCGGACATCTGCTGGAAGTATAACACAGCAGAGGGGAAACAGTCTAGGAGGTTCCTGGAGTGTGTGGAGGATAACTTCCTGATGCAGCTCGTGAGTGAGCCCACCAGGGGAGGTGCCTTAGTGGACCTGCTGTTTACAAACAGAGAAGGACTGGTGAGAGATGTGGTGGTCGGAGGCCATCTTGGGCTTAGCGACCACGACATGATAGAATTCTCAGTTGTGAGTGAAGTAAGGAGAGGGGTCAGCAAAACTGCTATCATGGACTTCCGGAGGGCAGACTTTGGCCTGTTCAGGTCACTGGTTGAGAGAGTCCCTTGGGAGACAGTCCTGAAGGACAAAGGGGTCCAGGAAGGCTGGACAGTCTTCAAGAAGGAAATCTTAAAGGCGCAGGAGCAGGCGGTCCCCATGTGCCGTAAGAAGAGCTGGCGGGGAAGGCGACCGGCCTGGCTGAACAGGGAGATTTTGCTGGGACTCAGGGAAAAGAGGAGAGTTTATCATCTCTGGAAGAAGGGGCAGGCAACTCACGAAGAGTACAAGGATCTCGTTAGGTCAAGCAGGGACAAAATTAGAAAGGCAAAAGCCCAGCTAGAGCTCAGTCTGGCCACAGTCGTAAAGGATAATAAAAAATGTTTTAACAAATATATTAACAACAAAAAGAGTGGCAAGGAGGATCTCCATCCCCTACTGGATATGGCAGGGAACATTGTCTCCAAGGACAAGGACAACGCTGAGGTATTTAATGCCTTCTTTGCCTCAGTCTTTAATAGCTAGTCCAGGTATCCACAGGGTATTCAGCCCCCTGAGCTGGAAGACGGGGATGGAGAGCACAATGTACTCCTCATAATCCAGGAGGAAGCAGTCAAGGACATGCTAAACCACCTGAACACCCACAAGTCTATGGGGCCTGATGGGATCCACCCGAGAGTACTGAGAGAGCTGGTGGAGGAGCTTGCCAAGCCACTCTCCATCATTTATCAGCAGTCCTGGTTAACAGGGGAGGTCCCAGAAGACTGGAGGCTTGCCAATGTGATGCCCGTCTACAAGAAAGGCCGGAAGGAGGATCCTGGGAACTACAGGCCTGTCAGCCTGACCTCTGTACCGGGGAAGATTATGGAGCGGTTGGTCTTGAGAGTGCTCACAGGGCACCTGCAGGACAACCAAGGGATCAGGCCCAGCCAGCATGGGTTCATGAAAGGCAGGTCCTGCTTGACCAACCTGATCTCCTTCTATGACCAGGTGACCCGCCTAGTGGATGAGGGAAAGACTGTGAACATTGTCTACCTGGACTTTAGTAAAGCCTTTGACAGCGTCTCCCACAGCATTCTCCTGGAGAAACTGGTGGCTCGTGGCTTAGACAGGTTTACTCTTCGCTGGGTGAGGAACTGGCTGGATGGCGGAGCCCAGAGAGTTGTGGTGAACGGCGTTAAATCCGGCTGGCGGCCGGTCACAAGCAGTGTTCCCCAGGGCTCGGTTCTGGAGCCAGTCTTGTTCAATATCTTTATAGATGATCTGGATGAGGGAATCGAGTGCTCCCTCAGTAAGTTTGCAGATGACACCAAGTTGGGTGGGAGTGTTGATCTGCTGGAGGGTAGGAGGGCTCTGCAGAGGGATCTGGACAGGCTGGATCGATGGGCAGAGGCCAACTGTTTGAGGTTTAATAAGGCCAAGTGCAGGGTCCTGCACTTTGGCCACAACAACCCCATGCAACGCTACAGGCTTGGGGAGGAGTGGCTGGAGAGCAGCCCGGCGGAAAGGGACCTGGGGGTGCTGGTTGACAGCCGGCTGCACATGAGCTGGCAGTGTGCCCAGGTGGCCAAGGCGGCCAACAGCGTCCTGGCCTGTATCAGGAATAGTGTGGCCAGCAGGAGTAGGGAAGTGATTGTGCCCCTGTACTCGGCACTGGTGAGGCCGCACCTTGAATACTGTGTTCAGTTTTGGGCCCCTCACTACAAGAAGGATGTTGAGGTACTGGAGCGTGTCCAGAGAAGGGCAACGAAGCTGATGAGGGGTCTGGAGCACAAGTCTTATGAGGAGCGGCTGAGGGAACTGGGGTTGTTTAGTCTGGAGAAGAGGAGGCTGAGGGGAGACCTTATCACTCTCTACAACTACCTGAAAGGGGGTTGTGGCGATGAGGGCGCTGGTCTCTTCTCCCAAGTAACTAGTGATAGGACAAGAGGAAATGGCCTCAAGTTGCGCCAGGGGAGGTTTAGATTGGATATTAGGAAAAATTTTTTCACTGAGAGGGTGGTCAAGCATTGGAACAGGCTGCCCAGGGAGGTGGTGGAGTCGCCATCTCTGGAAGTGTTCAAAAAACGTGTGGATGTGGCGCTTCAGGACATGGTTTAGGGGACATGGTGGCGCTGGATTAATGGTTGGACTTGATGATCTTGAAGGTCCTTTCCAACCTAGTGATTCTGTGATTCTGATTCTTTGATATTGAGGTAATTCAGATCTTCAGAATACTAAAGAAAGCTGTTGTGGAAAGGAAAGTAGCCAGCTTTGAGATTCAGAAAAGTCTCCTGGAGTTGTAGGGTTCTTAGATAACCGAGACAAAAATTTGGAAAATGACACTATTATAATCCCATTTTCTTTCCAAAAATGCTACCTCTCCTCTCCAGCTTCTAGTCTAACATGGTGAAAGATATCAAGCAACCCTACCCTTTCTTAGTTATATCAATGTACTTGGTAAAAGGGACAGACTATAATTCCCATGTACCTGCATTTAGATAGGCTCACATTCCCTGGATACGTGTGATTGGCAGGGGAATAAGCCAGATTTAGCTGGGGCTCCTTTCTAAAAATAGGTAATAAGTTTTGGTTCAAGGCTCTCAGGTTATAGGAAAAGAAAGTGATTTTGCTTGGGCACATGATGATCTTGGATAATCAGTTTTCCTGCTCAAGAGCAATGAATCCAAGGGTTTAAAAGAAAAGGAATTTTATTAAAAGGGATAAAATGGCAACTTAGCGTAGACACTGGTAGGCCTATTTACTAAAATCAGCAATACAACCTGAAAGCTTCTTGGTAATGTAGCCCATCCCCCTGTTTTGAGAGAGTGCGTTGTCCATCTGTAAGGAGATGTTACTCTTAAACCTCTCTCACTCTTTCCAAGTGTGGTGTTCCCACCTCTGACACTGACTCTTGGCAGCTTCAGCCCACAAAGCCTTGGTTCTGCCTGCAGTCCCACACTGCCCCCTCAACACTTCCGATCCTCAGAGAGGAGTCTGTGGCAAACAAAATCAAAAGAGAACCCTGAGGAAAACACCATTTGGGTTTTGGATTTTTTTTGGTTTCTTACTTTCTTGCTCCATGGCTCCTTTGCTCTACCACTGTCAAGGGGAATACCACAGGTAATTCCTAACCCTCAAAACACCATTGTCTCTTGACGGGTAACAGTGTTTTAAATGCCTTCAAACTTGAGACACAATTGTATTTCAACCCCAGTGTGCAAGAGTGAAACCTACTGAAGTCAATTCACTTGCTCCCTCTTTGTTGTGATCTCTAGCCATTTCAAGCAGTGCTGGAGTTCTCTTTTGTCCCATTAAAGGCAGGATCAGTGGTAAGTACTCCATTCTTTTAGGAATACTGGGCTTACCTCAGGATAGATGTAGCTCTGAATTTAAGTTTTATTTCAGTGCAAGTTTTACAGCATAAAGGATTGATTTTAACAGGAGGCTGAAGACTCTGATAAAAATTCTTGCAGTGACTATCCCCTGTTCTTACAATTGTTACCATTTCTTTAATAAACCATTCAAAATCATTTGCAGTGGAGACACCAAAGGTTGGAATCATTCAGGATAGCACAAGATAGACAGAAGTCAGAGGGTCAAATGAAAAGAAACAAAGATTGGCTGGAGAACAGGAAATCTTTATTAAAAGTGATATCCTGCAGAATGATCTGTGCCTCAACTGCAGGAATGCATAAACCTAAACTGGGAAATACCCATTTCTGCAAGAAATACTAGAAGGTATGAGGAGAGTGCTGCAGAAACTTGGATGTAATCGGTCTCTTATATTTCAGATTGCTATAGTATGATTATCTCTTTTTCAAGTGCATTGACTGTTTATAAATGACTCAAACAGTTCTTAAATAACTATTTTGGTGAATAGTTTAGCTAACAAGAGAAGCCAGGTTTTTCCAAGTTCTTGCCCCATCAGAAAAAAACATTGGCTCAGAGCTGCCACCCAATGCTCAGACCATGTAAAATCACTTAAATACAGGCTACCTATGTTGCAAAGTGCTGAGTTCAGTGACACTATAAAGTGGAGGGCAACTAATTTCTCACTGCACAAAAAAGGCAGTGAAAGGCCATTCCTCCCTCCACTCCCTTTCCACTCCTCTTCCCCAACATCTGCATACCCCATCACTCATTGCCTTGCTTGCAATAAGGTCCTTTGCTTAGAAAACGTAAATTTTTAACCTGTTAGCTTCGCTTTTTTCTACTGTATTGATTTTCTCCTGGTTTATCAAGTCGAATCAGTTCAGAGTGCAGACAGGGAAGTGTCAGCACCAGCACAAAACAAGCAAGAAGGAATGAACTGCTGAGAGTAGAGGACTGGGTAGAAGGGAGATTTCAGCTGCAGTGAGTACTTATTTCAGCCCTGTTCTTGTCTAACCGCATCTGACATGCAATTTGGAGATTCCAAAGCTGGCTTTCAATACGCATGTTTGGGTACCCAAAGCACTCTAGTCAACACAAAGTTCCACATAGTGTACTTGGTCCTTGCCAAGGCTCTGGCTAAATTAGTCTGTTCAGCACTCAGAGACTTCAGGTATTGATTGCTCCCAGTAGTTGCGCTGTCTCATTGAAAGCTATCATCTCAGTTATCTCCACAGCTTTCAATGTGTCACCCTTCAGAAAGTGTTTGCCCCTGGCTGAGCTGTAACATTTGGCAAAGCAAAGAAGATGAAGGGGGATTGCGACATGCATGTTCATTTGTCAGCAAACAGCTGTCACCCATTTGAGTGCATTATACAATGACAAATATTTTGTCCTACTTAAGTGCTTATAAAAATATTTTAATTTGTAAGAAGTGTACAGAGTGACTTTAATCCACTGCAGGAGGCAAACAACACAGTCTGTGCCAGAGTGTAGTGGTGCATCAGCAAGACCTTTCCCGTCTGATCTCGTCTCTTCATGAGCCTTTCATGGGTAGCAAAGGCCGTTTGCTCCAAGCTGTACTATGGTACACTCTGTATCTTCTATCCTGCAGCCTGCCTGCCCTAACATCTATCTCTAATGTCTATTGGAAACAGATCTGTAAATCTACGTGCTGATTCAGCTCACACCTTATGTTTTGTGTATTAGCTGACTGTGGCCTGAACTGCCTGCTTCCAGTACACCAAACAACGTCAGTAGATTTCTGTTCAGCCCCATGTTTTCTGGATTATGACCTGCTGCCGTCTCAGAAGACAGCATTTATTATGTACCTGGAGTCATGTTGGCCATCAGTGCTGGATGACACACAGAGAACAGGATGTTCCTACAGAGCTGCACTCTTCAGCTCAAGCTGGAGTGGTGTGTGCTTGGACAGGAGCCACTTGGTACTGATGTACAAGGAAAACCCACAGTGAGGTTTTTATAAGCTGCCATTACAGAATCACAGAATCAGTAGGTTGGAAAGGACCTTTAAGATCATCAAGTCCAACCATTAATCCAGCACCACCATGTCCCCTAAACCATGTCCTGAAGCGCCACATCCACATGTTTTTTGAACACTTCCAGAGATGGCGACTCCACCACCTCCCTGGGCAGCCTGTTCCAATGCTTGACCACCCTCTCAGTGAAAAAATTTTTCCTAATATCCAATCTAAACCTCCCCTGGCGCAACTTGAGGCCATTTCCTCTTGTCCTATCACTAGTTACTTGGGAGAAGAGACCAACACCCTCGTCGCCACAACCCCCTTTCAGGTAGTTGTAGAGAGCGATAAGGTGTCCTCTCAGCCTCCTCTTCTTCAGACTAAACTCAGTTCCCTCAGCCGCTCCTCATAAGACTTGTGCTCCAGAGCCCTCACCAGCTTCGTTGCCCTTCTCTGGACACGCTCCAGTACCTCAACATCCTTCTTGTAGTGAGGGGCCCAAAACTGAACACAGTATTCAAGATGCGGCCTCACCAGTGCCGAGTACAGGGGCACAATCACTTCCCTACTCCTGCTGGCCACACTATTCCTGATACAGGCCAGGACGCTGTTGGCCATTTGGCCAGTCTCCTTAATTTGAAAGACTTGGACATGTGCCTGGAACATCTGAATTCCAAATGGTTAATTATTGGTGGTGGAAAATTATTATAACTTGATTATCATTAGTTACATTTTAACCTCCTTCACTACTTTTATGAAGTCAGCATACTGTTATCTAATATCCAGCCAATGAAGGGTAAAGTAACAGTCCTAATTCTGCCCCCAGACAATTCATATCAGGGAGGAAAGCATCAGCGTTTTAAAATGGTGAAAGCTTGGGACTAGACGGGAAAAGATCAGGGCATCACTATTTCCAGACACATACTTTGTGATTGCTGCATGAAACTGCTATCCTAGGCAGGATCCTGCTGTAAGTGCCATCAAATACTGTGAGAAAAACACATCAGGATGCCCTAAAGACCCTGCATGTCCTGCATCATTCCAGCCCTTTGGTGGTCCTTGGTTACTATCCAGATACACTCTCTGAACTTCAGATTATGCAGACTGTATGGTGGATGCATGTGCCTCTCTCTAAGAGACATTTATCTGTGAGTTAGGGAGAGGGCTGACAGGGGCAAGTAGGGCTTATGAGAGCTTCAGTAAGGGTCCATTCACATTGTGGGGTGATTTGCACACTGGAGAAGTCCTGGGGCTTCTTGCAGCTTTCCTGTTCCCTTTAGGTGGGATAACCTGAGTTTGTTTTTTTTACATCGGCTTGGCTTGCAAATAGCGTGGGCTTTAGTGAATAACCTGATGCCTCCTCTGCTCAGGTGAGTTTCCGTTTGTTTTTGCATATTGCTGCTTCCTGTCAGGGTAAGAGCCTTCCCTGAAATCCTCCATGTGGCAGATAGATACAGCAAAACTAGCGTGGTGGGCAGAGAACCCTCCTTTCCTACCCCATGTAGGCATCTAGTGCCAATCATACTGAGTTGTGCCCAGGTTATTGAGTGGCCACTGGTGCCCTTCTGGAAAGACGGTCTGAATTCACCTCAGAAGCACCCACCAGGAGCTGGTTCTTTGCTTGGTGTGTCTACCTGCTATGTACATTCAGCTCTGAAGCTTCCTTGTGTGGGAGTTGTACAGCCTTCAGTGTGGGGAGAGGTAGGTGGCACTCAGGTCCTTGGGCAACCCCAGTTCATTCCCAGTGCGTCCTCTGTACTCCTCTCTGGACTGCTGGGGCAGCCGTTGAAGTATCATGAATCTTCTGGCAAATAGGAGTTTGCACATGCACACACACACGTACCACACCCACCCCCCACCGCCATCACCCTCTTACACCTCTCACAGGTCCTACTCCACCTTAGGTGCCGAGCAGATGAATTCCTATATGGCCTCCTCTCACCACCACATGCCTCTGAAAGGGTGTGTGCCTCACATACTAAGCAGGCCCACCTTATCAGTGACCAATGAAGTGACTTTTTTTGTATTCACATTCAGATTTATCTTGCGTTGCTCTCCCCAAAGACACCCTAATTGAGAGGGGAACAGATCACCAGCAACAAATCTGCTGTTGACAGCTAGCAAGCTTCATGTTTATATGAAGGTTTATTAGATAGTTGAGGAAAAAGATCCCTCACTGCATGCACTCCAATCTTCAACCTTCATCTTCTAAGGCTTGCCTTTTTTCTTCCCATATTTGTCCTCCAATGCTTTTTGCAGGTTAAGATTGAGGGCATTTTTCTGATGCCACTTCCCTATAAACAAGGCAAATCATAGTTCAGTTACAGCCTCCCTTGTAAAGCTATTACCCCTCAAGGCTTTTTCTAGATGTACAGCTCCTCTCTCCTGAAAATGTCAGTTTCTAGTCTGCCTGCACCTTTGTCCAAACCCATCCACTGTCCTTGGCAGAAGCAGCACCCATCTCAGAAATTCAGCACTGTACTTTTCCTGGCAGAAGCCATACCTAGCTCATCAGTCCTCCTTCCATGCCAATTCTTGGGATCCCTGATTGCCTTCTGAATTATTTCAGGTGTGTAGGAATCTTTCATCAAGCTTCGGCTCTCCAGTGCGCCACCTGCAAGGAACGGCAAATAAGGAACCTAACACAGAAATCACCCTACTGGAATTGAGCAGAGGAGCAACACCAGCAGTTTCAAGGGCTCAAGAAGAGGCATGTGTTGACTGCAACACCTTTGATGAGGTGTGTGGCTAGGTGCTGAATAATCACTCTTCATCATCACTCAGAAGGGAGCTTGTGGTTGCCAATTTATCTGCTTTTCATCCTCAAGTATGAGACACATAGAGAGGGTGAGGCAAGGTATCATCTTTTTTTGTACCCCAGTGCCCTTTCCTTAGTCAAGTGCCCACTTATCTCCTGTTGAATCCCCTCATTCATATGAGTAACTTCCTATTCAGCAGCACAGCTCCACAAAAAGCACCATCTTACCACTCCAGGCCTTCTTGAGCTCCTTTTCTGACACCATACTTAACAAATAGTTCCCAACTGCGACTTCTCTATTTAACCCCTCTTGACTTTGAGCCATTTGAGGAGGCTTTATTTTAACCTCTCATCCTTTCCTCTTCACCTTCCTTTTTATTGTACCCTTTCCTTGATAACAATGATTTTGAGCTCCCTGGGGAAAGATGTTCTTCCTTTCTATGTGACTGCACAAACCCAGGATGATGCAGTCTTCAATACCCAGCAAGGTCTTGATGTGGAATGTACTGTATAAGGAAAAGGAATCTGTCTCATGCTGGTACATATGAAACCGGAGTCAAAGACAATTATTTTGGAGTTTCTTGGATATGATGGCAACAAGAATGGGATGAAGGCTTAGTTCCCAATGTTTGTTTAGATGGAGGGATCCCTGGGGACCTTGGAAACAGAGTTTTGGGGAAGACATTTCAGAGCCCCACATCTCTAAAGATCTTGAAGAGAAATAACATCAGTATTGGAACTGGAGGTAACTTGGGACTGAAGGTGACAGGGGACATTGAATTGCAAATGGTGTCCATTTGGACAGCTCTGAGCATGGAAGACAGGGGTCATGATACACCTTCACTTTCCACACCTTGGGAAAAAAAAAGAGTGAAAGAAGAGAAAAGAAAGCGATAGAGTACATAGAAAGGGAGTCTTTACTTTCATCTCCTCAAGGACCACAGCCTGGAAAAGCAGTGACTGTGGGTAGAAGGAATAAGAGGGGAAAGTGAGGGTCACCTACACAGTCAGCTCTCTATACACAAAGCAGTGTGGCTGCCCTGAGTCCAGGCAAAGTGTAGATGGAACCAGCTTTGAATGTCATGGGTATGTGTGTCCCCTCACCTTGGAAGATATTTGATCTCAGGTTAAAACCCAGCTGGTTGTAATCAGACAAAGATGTAGAGTTCAAGGGGTTTTTTAGCACTTCAGTACGGTCACCGAGTCTTTTCTGTCCCATGATCAATGCTGTCTTGCACAGAGCTCGCCGTCCCTGAAAACACAAACAAGAAGGAACCACTGTCAGTTCACATTCCCTAAGTGCTGCAATCTCCTGGCATTCCCACCCCTGCATAGGTCTTTGAGCTATGACTAATTCCTGGGATGTGGGTTTGTCCTTGAGTCTCCTCAGCAGCTTCTATAGGCATTGTAATTGCATGGGACAACTAGGACTGGTAAAAAGGGGGGGAATTAGAAAGGGATGATGGTGTTGCGCCCTGGGCTGGGTCCTGGTACCACACTGTTTTGCCTTGCTGAGCTGGGACTCTGCCTGGCTACAGGAACGTTAAAAATAAAAAGGGGATGGAAAAACAAAATTAAAAAAGACATGGGAAAGGCTGTCTGTGGAATGTGTCACTGCCCCATAATCTAAAGCCCAAATCCATCCCTCCACATGTCTTCTAGAAACTGCTAATATTCTGCTAATATCACACCCACTCAGCCCCCTGCTACACCATAAAAACAGCCTTCAACCTGCCACAAAAGATACATGAAACAGTTTCCTCCAATACCTCTTCATCGCTGGTAAGTTCATCTGCACTGGCAAATTTATATTTGCTGTTAGCATGGATCAAGCTGTTTCTCGTCCCCAGAAGGAGCTTCCATTCTGCTTTCATATCTGGCCCTAATGATGCTAAGGACTCTTTGGCGCTTAATCTGCTGCAGGTCTCCTTGGTTTTTTCATAGCTGGCTTTGATGGTCTTCCGGGAAGACCCAGGCCCTCTAGATCTCAGTGTTTGGTGTTGGCCTGCTACTGGTTCTTTGGCACTTGAGATGGATTTGGTGTCTTCTGCCTCCCTCTGCCTGGATATTGTAGACAGGCGGTAAGTGCTGTTCCTCCCGTTTGGCTCATGCCCCACTACTGGGTCTTTGGTGGCAGAAGTATCTTCTCCTTTCTCTTCAAGTCTTCTTGAATGAAGACTCTGCATGGGGGGAGTTTTGGCCCGGAGATTCTGTTTGCTCTGTTTTTTAGTCTGAACACACTTTGCAGAAGGAGATGCCTGTGATTTAATATATGTGGAATTCTTTGCTGTTCCCTGAGCCACTGGGCCCTTGGAGATCTTCCAGGAGGCTCTGCTGGAGATCCTTTGGGGTGTTCTCTGTCTGCTGGGACATAAGCCTTCTGGAATATGGTCCTTTTTCCCTTCCTCAGGTTCCACTTAAAGACAAAAATAACAACTTAATGAATTTGATACCATTTTGATGACAGGTGGTACTGTAAATGGAGCTGGGAAACAACTGGACATGTCATTGTGTTATTGTCAGACAACAAAAGAAACATTAAAGGTCTGAAAGAGGGAAAGAAAAGAGAAAAAACTAACAATGTAGCAGCATCATACCAATCTTCCTGTTGAATCAAGTAAGGTTCCTGAGAAGTCTTAAATGCTCTTGAGAGACGAACATGCACAGAAGCGTGGCAGTAAAAATCCTGCCGTCAAACACGCACACAAAGATCTGTGTTTTCTTATGTGTAGGGAGCCCTCCAACCCATGATCACTCCCGTGAACTACAGTCTCTGTGGCTCATCGGTATTTGCTGATGAGTTTACAACACATCAGTGGCTTACTGTGCTTGTGCAGGGTACTAGTGAGGCAAATCCACCAGTGGAGGAAAACATGCTTGGGGTGGGGGGATTTTAACCCATCAGCCCATGGCACACGGGATCCCTGGCCGAGCAGCTTTCACCCACAGAGGTACATGCAAATCTGGACAGCTTAAAGGGAGGGAGGGAAGAAGGGAGGGAGAGAGAAGGGGAGGGAGCGAGGCAGGGAATGACACACAGCCTCACAAGCTGTACTGCAAAACAAGCTCTGAAGGAGGGACAGCTTCTCTGCCATCTTGCTTACCTGAAGTACTGTTGACCAGCACAGAGTCACTTTCCATCACATCAGATGCAGAGGAAGTTGGAACCTCTAACACACCCTTGGAAGAGAAACAAAGGCTGTGTCAGGCCTAGAGATAGGAAGGAGGGGGACAGTGGTCCTGCTCATCTCTAGATGACATAGATTATTCTCACACAAACATGTTATATGACTTCCTACATCAAGACAGAGCTGCCCCTGCCTGCATGGTTGGTCATACAACCCACGATCCTCTTAGATTAAAAAAGCACAGAAGTCCTGCAGGATTTCACATTAGCAGCTCACATGGGACAGCCTGCCTAGGACACGGCCAACCAGTGCCTCTGGGGAATACTGAGCTGCAAGAGTTTTCACAGGTAGTGATGCAGACATAAGCTAAAATGGAAAAAAACTCAATGAAAATATGATTTTTTTATTCTGAAGCACCTAGAGATGTCAGATCTGTCATGTGCTGTACAATTACAACAGTTCTTTCTTTTGGTGCATTAAATTAAGATCAGAAAAAATGGGTAGAGAAGGTGATAAACATAAAATGCCTATGCAAAGGAAGAGAGACAGGCTGGAGACAGGGTTTCTTCCCTGTTTCTGGCACAGACTATCTCGTTTTGCTTTGCTAGTCCTGCTGATGTCATTGATCCAACACCCAGCCTTTGCAAACCGTCTCCTGCACTAGGAGGAAGCTCATGTCTTTCCTGCAGAGGGAATGTCTGCGTAACCCTCAATCATGTTCTGCTGATGGACTGTGTTCCTCATCCCAGCAGGACCCTACAGGCTTAGCCCATGTGAAACCTGTGCCATGTTACAATAGAAGCCATGGCCCACAGTGGGGAATATGGTCATTGTGAGCCTGCTGGCACTAGCAGCAGTACAAATGGGATTTGGATCAGGTAGGGATATATGTTTGCATTTGTCAAATTAGCTCATGACATGACATACATGCTTACCTTCTGCTCTTGAGGCTAGTTATTGGAATGAAGATACCAGCTGACGGGGCAGGAAGCCTACCGCTTCAAAGATAACTCACCAGGGCTGACTTGACCCAGCAGCTTATGTTTTACACTGTGACAGTACTTTGCAGCAGCATGTCTGGTACAGTATTGCGATCCTGAAGCTGAAGTTACTGTAGCAATCAGACTCCAGGAGACAGTGCTGTGTGCTCTGCAAATGTATTAAGAGACACAACCTCTCCCACAAAAAGAACAGGGCCACAAGAGATGAAGAGAGGAAGCCAGTCCTGGCTCACAGGACATGATCTGCTGCTTTTCTGCATCATTTTTCATTCTTTTTAAAGAAGAGACAAACACTTACACACAATCAAAGTGCAGGAATCTGTGTTGCTAAATAAACTCCTGTGTTAACTCCCACCTCCTACTTAAAACAAAAACATGTCTGTTGGTTATTATTACTATATTCAGTGGAAAGAACTTTCCAGTCTGCTGTAGTAGAAATCATTCCTCTCCCCTTTCTTCCAAAGAAGCAGAATTTCTGTGTAATGAGACAATGTGCTAATTTCCCAAATCCCATTCATTGATAACTTTAATTTCCCCAGTTCCTCCTGAACAAAATGATGCTGAAGCCTGCAACTGTTCCTACTTTCTAGTTTGTAACTGTATAAGATATTGATATTGTTTTTGCTTATTGTTCATTTTACTTCTGAGCCTGAAGGTCTAAAGTCAAAGCACCACTCTGAGACTCCTACATCTTGATATCAAAAAGGACTTTAAGGGCATTTTACCATCCTCCTGGATAACAGAAGCCACAGAACTATGTCTACTTATTCCTTTGCTAAGCCAATTCTGTGAGGGACAACGGATGTCATACACACCAGAAAAGACATATCTTGATCAAAGAGCTAAAAATTATTAAATTTAATCTTTCTTTCCGAACAAAAAAACCCAACAAAACCCCTATGTTTAGTATAGCCTAACACTCTGACTCTCCTGATATGCAGCTGTGGAGAAAAGAGGCAGCTGTCTTTCCCAGGCAGAAAATTAACTTCCTCAGACAGGTGTAGGAATTGGTATGCCATTCTCACCAGCCACCAGATGTGTCCAAGAATGGTCTCATATGCCTTCCACATCTGATGAGGCCTCCAAAATATGAGGAGATTTCAGTGACTTTCCAGAACTGAGAAACCCCATGGGTGTCAAAATGACATTGGATCTTTTATCTTTTTTTTTTTTTTTTGATAAAAATATCCAGGATTTAACAAGAGGCAAAGCCTCTTCCATAACTGCCTCTCTCACCTGGTCCATGACCCCTGATGTGGTGCCACACTGATTTGTACAAGCAGGCAGGTCCTGCTGAAGTCCAGGTATGGAGGTGGGATGAAGGCTGAAGAGCAGACGGTTGCTAGGGAACAACCCTCCCTCTATCTATGAGCTGTGATCTCCATGGGAACCAGAAGAAACATGGCAGAGATCAGAGTCATCCTTGCTGACTGAAACAAGGAGGAGAGTAAAAGGCTCATGTCTCATGAAACTCCTGTGCCCAGAAGTTCTCATCATATATGTAAGATTCCTTGGAGGCTTTTGTAAGTGTCACAATAATCACCAAGACTGTATTTCAGCAGAACTAGATCTTCTAGCATCTCCAAATGCTTCACGTGAGCTCACTGAACCTCATCAGAGAAGTAGAGGAAGGTGCCCCCATTTTCCACATTAGAAAAGGGGAAATGATGGGCTGGCAAAAGGTCTTACATTGAGTCAATGACAGAACCACAGCTTGGCACTCCTGTGTGCAGCACCCCGTGCTATATTTCAGCCCCGGACTTTTCATCCATTCTGCTCCACCATGGGCCTGAGCTCTCACCAGGCCACCAGAATTTCTGCAAGGCTCCAGGGAAGAGTGCAACTCTCCTTCATGTTGCAAAGCTGTTTTTCCTACCCAGCACAAGCAGGTCACAGGTAACAGAGAAGAATTATATATATTCACAGATGCATCATCTTAGAAGTAGATTTTATTCATTGTGAGAAACCAAAAGATCGATAGAAATCATCTGATCATTCTTAGAAAAACTGGCAAAATATAAATAAGCATGTTTTCTCTTTAATCCCACCTCCTCTCTTTTCCTGTACCCTGGGCTGGAGACAGCTGCTAGAACTCATTGCCCAAGAAACAACTCTCCCTCTAGGCCTTGTTGCGCTTCAACTCAGAGACCTTGTAGCGAGGTGGAGCACGGTGGAACCACTCTGACCAGGAACCATCATAAACAGCCACATCACGTTTGCCACACAGGTAGGCTGCCAAGGCAATGTGACATGCTGTGACACCTTTGCGGCACGTGGCCGTCAGTGGCTTTGAGAGATCTACTTTCTTCTCACGGAATATTTGTTGGATCTCCTCAATACTCTTCTCATGGCCAGTTTCTGTTAGGAATGAGTGGAAGGGTATGTTCACAGCGCCAGGGATATGACCAGATTCCAGCCCTGCAAGAGTGAACATGAAAAGGAAACATGAGCAAGGAGACATTAACGTAGGTGATGAAAGACATCTACAAAAGAGACATTAAAGAGATATCACTGCAGATACTCCCACTCTCTCCATGATACTCATTTGTTTCAGGTGATGATGAAGATGCAAAGCAGTATGGGGCTAAAAAGAGGACAAAGACTATTCAACTTTGCTGAAGTCAAAACTTCCAGAATATTTAGCGAACTATTGCCCCCCTGAAAGCAATGAGAGGTAGGAATCTGAAGAAACCCTAGACATGACAAAAATCAAAGAACCACCACAGAAAAGATCCTAACAAAGGCATTAAGGGTATCTGTGTAAAAAGAAATGCAGCAGTGCATTTCTGACCTTCCCCAAGTATGCCAGCAGTGTGTAGTGACACAGCTTTCAGAAGCAGGAAATGTGGTTTGTATGTGGAATTTGTGTTCACCATTTATTCCTGTGTCACCTTAAAATCGTATTTCAGAAAAGTAAAGCAACCTTCAAGTCAGCAACATTAGTGCTGAGGAAGCTATCCCAGGGCAATGGGGTTGGAGAAGTGACAATTTAGATTTGGTATCACTTTTTAGCCACTCCATGGATGAAATCAGCATGGGTTCTGTTTTTCTACTGGTATAACTGACCACTTCAGCCAAGCTGAAAGCTGCATCTCAAGAACAAGGTCTTTAGAGAGAAGCAGATATAAAAATATGATGGACAAGATTTTCATCACGCCTTTGAAATTAAAATTCTGTCATATATAGGCTTAATCAAAGCCCATTACACTCAATTGAAGCTTCTCCACCAACTTTGAGAGGCTTTGGATCAAGCCTCATTGCATCAGGAAACATTATATATTATGTTGAAAATGCACTTCAGGGAATGGTTCCTTGCTAGGTTTGAACTTCTAATGAGACAACCCTGGGAAAGTCACATAAATAGTAATCTCTTTCATTGACAGCTTTCCACTTGCCTAAAGTCATCAGGGTAACTGATCTCAGGGGATGGGAGAGATTGGGGCAGGGAACCTTTGTCACAGTCAAATGATTAAAGTATGCCTAGTCAGAGATGGACATCACACATCATAATGACACTGACAATGAGGCTTGTTAATGTTATGCCCATCTACAAGAAGGGCCAGAAGGAGGATCCAGGGAACTACAGGCCTGTCAGCCTGACCTCTGTACCAGGGAAGATGATGGAGCGGTTCACAAGGCATGTGCAGAACAACCAAGAGATCAGGCCCAGCTAGCACGGGTTCATGAACGGCAGGTCCTGCTTGATCAATCTGATCTCCTTCTATGACCAGGTGACTTGCCTAGTGGATGAGGGAAAGGCTGTGGATGTTGTCTGCCTGGACTTTAGTTCTCCTAGAGAAGCTGGTGGCTCATGGCTTAGACAGGTTTACTCTTCACTGGGTAAAGAACTGGCTGGACAGCCGAGCCCAGAGAGTTCACAGAATCACAGAATCACAGAATCACTAGGTTGGAAAGGACCTTTAAGATCATCAAGTCCAACCATTAATCCAGCGCCACCATGTCCCCTAAACCATGTCCTGAAGCGCCACATCCACACGTTTTTTGAACACTTCCAGAGATGGCGACTCCACCACCTCCCTGGGCAGCCTGTTCCAATGCCTGATCACCCTCTCAGTGAAAAAATTTTTCCTAATATCCAATCTAAACCTTCCCTGGCGCAACTTGAGGCCATTTCCTCTTGTCCTATCACTAGTTACTTGGGAGAAGAGACCAACACCCTCGTCGCCACAACCCCCTTTCAGGTAGTTGTAGAGAGCGATAAGGTCTCCTCTCAGCCTCCTCTTCTCCAGACTAAACAACCCCAGTTCCCTCAGCCGCTCCTCATAAGACTTGTGCTCCAGACCCCTCATCAGCTTTGTTGCCCTTCTCTGGACACGCTCCAGCATCTCAACATCCTTCTTGCAGTGAGGGGCCCAAAACTGAACACAGTATTCAAGGTGCAGCCTCACCAGTGCCGAGTACAGGGGCACAATCACTTCCCTACTCCTGCTGGCCACACTATTCCTGATACAGGCCAGGACGCTGTTGGCCGCCTTGGCCACCTGGGCACACTGCCGGCTCATGTGCAGCCGGCTGTCAACCAGCACCCCCAGGTCCCTTTCCGCTGGGCTGCTCTCCAGCCACTCCTCCCCAAGCCTGTAGCGTTGCATGGGGTTGTTGTGGCCAAAGTGCAGGACCCTGCACTTGGCCTTATTAAACCTCAAACAGTTGGCCTCTGCCCATCGATCCAGCCTGTCCAGATCCCTCTGCAGAGCCCTCCTACCCTCCAGCAGATCAACACTCCCACCCAACTTGGTGTCATCTGCAAACTTACTGAGGGAGCACTCGATTCCCTCATCCAGATCATCTATAAAGATATTGAACAAGACTGGCCCCAGAACCGAGCCCTGGGGAACACCACTTGTGACCGGCCGCCAGCCGGATTTAACGCCGTTCACCACAACTCTCTGGGCTCCGCCATCCAGCCAGTTCCTCACCCAGCGAAGAGTAAACCTGTCTAAGCCACGAGCCACCAGTTTCTCCAGGAGAATGCTGTGGGAGACGCTGTCAAAGGCTTTACTAAAGTCCAGGTAGACAACGTCCACAGCCTTTCCCTCATCCACTAGGCGGGTCACCTGGTCATAGAAGGAGATCAGGTTGGTCAAGCAGGACCTGCCTTTCATGAACCCATGCTGGCTGGGCCTGATCCCTTGGTTGTCCTGCAGATGCCCTGTGAGCACTCTCAAGACCAACCGCTCCATCATCTTCCCTGGTACAGAGGTCAGGCTGATAGGCCTGTAGTTCCCAGGAGTTGTGGTGAATGGAGTTAAATCCAGTTGGAGGCCAGTCACAAGCGGTGTTCCCCAGGGCTCAGTTTTGGGGCCAGTCTTGTTTAATATCTTTATTGATGAGGAGATTGAATGCTCCCTCAGTAAGTTTGCAGATGACACCAAGTTGGGTGGGAATGTTGATCTGCTGGAGGGTAGAAAGTCTCTGCAGAGGGATCTGGACAGGCTGGATCGATGGGCTGAGATCAATTGTATGAGGTTTAATAAGGCCAAGTGCCAGGTCCTGCACTTCAGTCACAACAACCCCATGCAACACTACAGCCTTGGGGAAGAGTGGCTGGAAAGCTGCCCAGCAGAACAGGACCAGCTGACAGCTGGCTGAACATGAGCCAGCAGTGTGCCCAGGTGACCAAGAAGGCCAACAGCATCCTGACCTGTATCAGAAACAGTGTGGCCAGCAGGAACAGGGAAGTGATCATGCCCTTGCACTGGTGAGGCCACACCTCAAATACTGTATTCAGTTTTGGGCCCCTCACTACGAGAAGGACATTGAGTTGCTGGAGTGTATCCAGAGAAGGGCAACAAAGCTGGTGATGAGTCTGGAGAACAAGTCTTATGAGGAGCAGCTGAGGGAACTGGGATTGTTTAGTCTGGAGAAGAGGAGGCTGAGAGGAGACCTTATCGCTCTCTACAACTACCTGAAAGGAGGTTGCGGTGAGGTGGGTGTTGGTCTCTTCTCCCAAGTAACTAGCGATAGGCCAAGAGGAAATGGCCTTAAGCTGCGCCAGGGGAGGTTTAGATTGTATATTAGGAAAAAATTCTCTACTGAAAGAGTGGTCAAACATTGGAACAGGCTGCCCAGGGAGGTGGTGGTCACCATCACTGGACGTGTTCAAAACACGTGTAGACACGGCACTTCAGGATATGGTTTAGTGGGTATGTTGGTGTTAGGTTGATGGTTGGACTTGATGATCTTAGAGGCTTTTTCCAACCTTAATGATTCCATGATTCTATGCAGTTTCATCACTTATGCAGAGTGATGTCATGACATGACGAGATATGTCATAAGGGGAAAGCAGGGTTTTGGCAGGGTATTGAGGAGCAGATTTTTGCCCTGCTGCACAAAGAGTGAGCACCTAAAGACAACCAAAGCTGCCCTGAGTCATCTGTTCCACATGGACCCTCTTTGTCTCTTGATTCATCCTCCCTGAGTGCCTTAAAGATCTGGCACTGTTGTCTACTAGTTACCTCATGCATCCTTCAGAAGCATTTAGCATTACAGGGAGAAGTTGGGAGAAAAACTGCTGACTTCTGGAGGGACTAGCATTTAAATAATAAAAAAAAAGACAGTGTTTTGGACTGATGCTTTCCCCACATTTTTGCCAGTTCCAGAAAACAATGGTTTATCACTTCACTACAGAGAAATGCAAAATGCATGGTCATTAATATAGTGTCTGTATGACAGAGGAGAAATAAAAATAACACAAAAAATGAGTGGGATAAAACCTTGTTTGTAGTTCTCAGACTGCAGATCTTCTTACAGGAGAGTTACATGCCTGGGTTATGCTACTGCTTTCCCACAGTTAATAGTCCTGACCGTGTCATTTGGCAAGGGATTTCTGCAAGGCTCTGCAGTACTGGTGATCACCCCAATACAGACATGTCTGTGAGCCGCAGAACAATGCTCTCACGCCATCCTAGGGCACTGGGAAGCACACTGAGATCAAGACATCCTGGGGGCTGAATTAGAAGGGCCAGCTCTCGCTCAAATAGTTTGCTGTGCCACTGATTCAGTTCTTGGGTGTCCCAGGCCCCATGGTCATGACTGCTTTTCTAGACTGTTCACACATCTTAAAATAGGTAGGTTTGTAACCCTTTCTTACTGGAGACTGCTGTGACATACACTCACCACCCTTAAACAACTCTTCAGTTACGAGCTGAGCTGATCTGAAAAGACTCATTTTGGAGCATTTTGTACTTTGATCTACAGGGAGACTTACTTGCCCTAGAGATTCAAAAGTCTATTAGAGTCAAGAGACAAGTGCTTGCACTCTGCAAGTGAAACATGGGGAATTCTGCAGAAACTGCATTTACTCAGGTATGTGGGTGTTCAGCTATAGAGCGAGCTGACATTGCACAACTGCCTAAGAAGCACTCTAGCGTGGCTGAGGAATTTTCATCAGCAATGTCTCTGCCAGGACAAGAGCAGAGAAACACAGGACTGCAAGGCAAGTCTGGACACAGCTGGGATCTGAACAGGGCAGAGGATACATCTGGTCCTGCCTCATATGACACAGAGCATACTCCACACCAGATTCATGCAGTCATAGAACGATTGAATAGTTTGGGTTGGAAGGGACCTTTAAAGGTCATCTAGTCCTGCAGTGAGCAGGGACATCTTCAACTAGATCAGGTTGCTCAGAGCCATGTCCAACCTGACCTCAAACGTTTCCAGGGATGGGGCATCTACCACCTCTCTAGGCAACTTGTGCCAGCGTTTCACCACCTTCACTGTAAAAAATTTCTTCCTTATATCTAGTCTACCCTCTTTCAGTTTAAAACCATTACCCCTTGTCCAATTGCAAGAGGCCCTGCTAAAAAGCCTGTCCCCATCTTTCTTATAAGCCCCCTTCAAGTACTGGGAGGCTGCAATAAGGTCTCTGTGGAGCCTTCTCTTCTCCAGGCTGAACAACCTCAACTCTCTCAGCCTGTCCTCATAGGAGAGGTGTTCCATCCCTCTGGTCATTTTGATGGCCCTCCTCTGGACCTGCTCCAACAGGTCCATGTCTTTCCTGTACTGAGAGCTCCAGAGCTGGACACAGGACTCCAGGTGGGGTCTCACCAGAGCGGAGTGGAGGGACAGAATCACCTCCCTCAACCTACTGGCCACTCTTCTTTTGATGCAGCCCAGGATACAGTTGGCCTTCTGGGCTGCGAGCGCACATTGCCAGCTCATGTCCAGCTTTTCATCCACCAGTACCCCCAAGTCCTCAGCAGGGCTGCTCTCAATCCCTTCATCCTCCAGCCTGTATTGATACTGGGGGTTGCCCCAACCCAGGGGCAGGACCCTGCACTTGACCTTATTGAACCTCATAAGTTTCACACGGGCCCATTCCTCGAGCTTGTCCAGGTCCCTCTGGATGGCATCCCATCCCTCAGGCATGTCAACTGCACCACTCAGCTTGGTGTCATCTGCAAACTTGCTGAGGGTGCTCTCAATCCCATTGTCTATGTTACTGATGAAAATATTAAACAGTACTGGTCCCAGTATGGATCCCTTAGAAACTCCAGGAAGGAACCCTAGGATTACAGAGCCTGGCTTGCAGCTACTACAGTGATCACTTTATAGGCTTCCTCTCATAAAAGCAGAACCAGAACCTCTCAGAACCAGTTTGTATTCTTGTCATGAAACTTCTCGCTGAGGGACCTCCTTGCTCACATCAGGAGGAATATTAATTTCCAATATTAAGTTCATCACAGACAGTCCATACACCTTGAGCTAACACTGCCCTGCAGCTGAAATAGCTTTTCTGCCTTTCTGCTATTGCTCCAACACATTGACAGCAAGCACTCAGCACTCCCACCAGCCTCATGCCTTTAGCCTGAACCCAGTAAGAGGTCGTTATATACATTTTCCCCTGCCTCAGCCACCCTAGAAACAGTTCTAGGTGACCACCAGGCTTCTGGATAAAGAAGTGGCATTTCCTAGTATCTCAATTGGTAGACAGGAAGTTAATAAATGCTGACAACCAGCTGATGTGCTGGACCATGCTGACAACTTCCAGCCCCACAGATCTGCTTTCAACACAAGCTATTCGCATCTCCCTTATCTCCCTTTCAGTCATTTTTTTGAGAATCTAACAGTACTTGTGCTATGTTCCCTCTTCTCACACTGAAGTAATAATTGCCCCTCTAATATTATGTCCAAAGTATTAATGAAGTCCAAATGGAACAAGTCTACTTTGTAGGAACAAATCTACCTTGTAGGTGCTTCCAATGGCTGGAAGAAAAGATCAGACATAACTTCCAGGCATGCATGTTCCCATTTCTCTTACCTGGCAAATCAATTCTGTTGGCAAGGAAATAGAGCCCTTAGCTGCAGTGCAAGTCTACTGCGGTATTTTATTCAATTTTGCCTTCATTTCAAATATTTTTTCTTGAAGAGTTTTTTGAAAGCCTTCCAGTCTATCCATGTTATGATAACAGATCAACAGCTGCCTAGGTTAAGCTGTACTTATCCTAAATACAAATACAACCTTTGCTAGTGTTTCTGGCCTACAGAACCATGCTCTGATGAAATTTATTAAATTCTTGCCTCATGGAGTTGCAATGTCACGTGATTGATTTTTGACACATATTTGGGATGGAGATCATTGCCTCACGGGTTTGAGCACATGGATATCTTTTGGTTATACTCCCTCTTTAGAAATTATTATTTCCACTTCTTTCCCCTTCCTCTTGCTACTCCTCCCTCTACTCTGCAGACTTACCCTCAGGAGAAAAATAAAAAAACCCAGTAGCACAGACTCAGTATAATTCTGAGGCTGTACACAATCTTTCATCTGGAACCCCTGCTAACTGCATAGCAACCCTGTTTATTCTTTCTCTCCTTGTTCTTTTTTTATTCACTTTGCTCCAGCAGTTTTTGTTATTTGTTTTAATTCCTTTTGCCAAGTCTCACTCAGCTTGGCCTCTGGCAATCCTCCCTCACAATTTGTAACCTATAATATGTTATCTTCTCCACCGCTTAATTTCCTTTTGCACATTTGTTAAGATCTCTGCTTAAATATATATTTTTTGTTGGCTATTTATCTAGCTAAGACTCCAGCCCCTTCTCTCTGGAGAAGGGAAAGGAGAAAAGCCTTTCCCTTTGCGATGAGAGCTCCAGATGGAATTTCTTAATGTCAAAAAGATAAAAGATGTGTCTTGTCCACATTTAACTTCCCATGGTCTTGGAGTTGGCTGGCTGCAGATAGCTCTTCCTTTCCAAATACCCCCTCTGTTGCCTCCTTTTTTATCTCCCTCTTCCATTCGAGTTTTATGCCTCGGAAAGGACCATTAGTGATCTCACCTACTCCATTGTGAACTCACTGGAAGGAACACTTTAAGCTTGGTCCTGGCCAGCTCCCTGAAAAGTCTTTGCAGTCAGATCAACAGGCTTTTGCCACCAATGTCAAAATACTGTGTGCATATACAGCCAGAAGAGTCAACTCTAAGAATGAGCAGGGCCATGGTGTTAATTCTGGCAGCTGATGTTTGTCAACCTCATCACATGAATGGACAGCTTTGGACTGTAGGTTCCTGTGGGTTGAAACACACTTTGATAGTCTCTTGTGCCTTGAGTATTACTTCATGGTCAAAGTAGAGCCAGTCCACTCTCAGCTGCAGACTCCACTTGGAGAAGGTGGGGAAGAAGCAGCAGCATTTCATTCTCACTCTCACTGCCATTGAACATTCAAGCTGAGTAAAAACAGCTCCCCAGGGCAGGGAGGACTGAGAGCTGGGAAAATGGGCAAAACCTTAAGAGTTGTGTATGTGCAAAGAAGACAAGGACTACGCAAGGGCTGAGAATGAGAACAAAAATAGTTGGAAGCTCACGAAATGACTTTGGCTTTGCTTTCCTTTTTAGATGAGGGATTTCTTGTCTGGCAACTTTCCCCTCTTTTCTCAGGTGTCTGCAAAAGAATTCAGAAATGTGCAACTTTTCCGTATGCTTTTGTTCAGCTGTAATTCTTGTTCCTCAGTTTTCAGTGCCCAATACTCAGACAGAGTCAGCACCAGTAACCATCATTTAATTATTTTTATCATCTGCCCCTAGATTGCCTGGGATTGTCTTAGGTCAAACTGGTTCCATAGACCTGCACCCTACAGTCTCAGTAAGCAGGCCCTTGCAGAACCTGGCCGGGCCATTGCTGAATCACAGCTAGTGAGCAGGCCTGAGTTGCTAATTCCTCCAGAAACACAGCACTGTGCAGGGACACCTTTAACCACTCAGTGCACAGGTCAGGGCTGCACATCTGATGGGCTTACGCTGCACACTGTGCATGAACATCCAAGCTTTTTCATCCAAAGCAATGCCTGCATTTAAGACCTATGAGACCTGCCTGATAGAAATGCCGTCCATTTTCCTCTACTCTGGCCACCTGGACAAATCTCTCCCAGCAGCTAAAAATTAGCCATATATTATGGCTTGTCTTAAATGCTACAGAGGTCTAGCTCCCAGCAAGGTAGCTGCTGCATAAAAGGAAAACAAGGACAACTAATTCTTACCACAAGGAACTGAAAAACTAAAGAGGCAAAAGAGTCAGCTGAAATTAGCCTCTTCTAGAGATGGAGCTCATGGAACTGGAGAGATTAATTGACTTAATTAGGAAGTCAAGAGCTGAGGCAATAATTAAACTGAAATCACCTGAGAATGCAGCAAGTTCCTTAACCTCAAGACCATTCTTCTTCTCTAAATTGCAGGCAACGTTTCTCCTCCCTGATTGGATGACCCCTGTAATTAATCAGCATTGATTTCAAGCTGCTCTTTTAGGTGTAAGCCTTTTCCCCACTGCTGGCTGTAGCGCAGCTACTGGCTAGCCTGGTTCAGAAGGCTGTCAAGCTCCTGGAGAATGAGCAGCTGCAGCTGGTGTGCTTATCCTGCTGGATCTGCTGTGGGAAGCAAAACTGGACCACCACAAATAAACTGTTCCATGCTGACTCATTTCAAAGAAAAAAAACTGTTTTCAAGATGCTGTGAGGGCCTGCTGTATTTGTCACCTGGTGACAACTCTCACTTTGGGAAAGAATACAAAATCCACCAGCTCCCAGTGAGGAGCATTTTTATCCACATCTTGAGGTTAAAATTCAACCTGCACTTTGATGGACTGCAGTAGGTGAAGAAACAGAATGAGTGATAAGCCTAACTCCCCCTCTCCCCCCTGCAACTGTCTCCTCTGTCACTCCCATTACCTCTCTGTCACCTTCTGCATTGTCTTGTGCAGGCTGAGTGTGTTTGGGGGGGCTCACTGTAGACACTTATGCAAACCATGTGTACAAAGCCACTTACAGTCAAACACTCCTGAGGTTTGGATGTGGGAATTTATTTCAGGACATGGTGTCACACACAATGGCTGTACAGCAGTACACACATAAGAAAACAGCCAGAACAGAACGACTACCTGCATGCATGGCAGCGGCGCAGCACTGCCTCGGGATCGCAGAAGCCTGCCACACACCCACTTCTGCAGCATGGAGCTCAACTCAAACCCAACAACTGTTGCTGAGCTTTTCTACGCTTTGTTTTTTGAAGCCCTGCATTTCTTTTTAAACCATTTCTGTGATTCCCTTTCAGAGGAGAGGTTATTCTGGTATATACTAAGATTTAAATTACATGGTAAGGGCCTCCTTTAACAACCAACTTGAATTTCATTCCAGGCACGCTGCTATACCAGCTGTCCCCACTGCACAGGACTTCTCCCACCCCTGCTGCTTGCGTAACCAGTGTTTGACCGCGGTAATGAGATCAATTTTTGTTCCTGTTACTTGGGGCATCCAAAAGAGAGAGGCTGACAGCCCATACATTCAGGAAAGGTCTGGGGCTTTTCTTACTTAAGCTTGTTAGATTTAATGGCAGAGAGCAAAAGGACTAAGATCAGCTCAAGCAAATTCTCTATTTGCTGGGAGCCACAGCAAAAAGGAAAATGTCCCTTGAGTTTCTGTACTGCCTAAAACATGGGCTTTTGCTGGTGTGTTCGTTACGGTGAGAGGTGCCTGTATGAATACTGATAGTTTGTGCATGTCTGCTAGTGTTAGATAGGACCCTCAACAAACCCCTGGGAGCTGTCACCTCCCATGTTTGCATTCTGTCTGATTAACTTCTGCAGGGTGTGGGATGGGGGATCCTGGAGCCAACTGACTGCAGACCTTTTCTGCTATTTCCCCCTGCAGCTTTACAACCAACTACAAGAAAATCATTCTGTGGGGGCACTGGGATCCGAATGCTCAAGTGTGGATCCCTTAAGGTAAATGAAGAAGTTAGGCTGAGGCATGCCTGGGCATTAGAAAAATGTTTGCTGGCTGGGAGGAGCTGTTACACCCAGACTAGCATTGACACTTATCCCGCTCTGGTGCAGGGGGCAGGTGCTGTTCCCACCTCCATTACCTTGGTCCAGCTCGGTCCCCTGGAACCGGCCCTCGGAGCGGGAATCCACCACCTGGAACCGCAGGGACCCCACGTTCTGAATCATCTCCTCGAAGGTCTTCACCAGGGCCACGTTCAGCTTGGCCTTAAAGACAGCCGGGGCAGGCTGGCTGACCTCTGCCGTGACGGGGTGGCCCTCCTTCACCCAGTTCTTGAAGCCGCCATCCAGCACGGAGACCTCCTTGTGCCCAAAGGCCCGGAACATCCACCAGGCACGGGGGGCGTAGAAGGTGCCCAGCTCATCCCCATCGTACACCACCACATGGGAGTTGTTGCTGACCCCCAGGCGCCCCACATAATCAGCGAAGTGGGACTCGCTGGGCAGCATGAAGTCGTAGGGGGAGGACTGGTCCCGGCACTCTTCGATGTCAAAGAAGGACGCACCAGGGATATGCTTCTCCTTGAACTCCTGCCGGGCGTTTCGCTCCTGTGGCGGGTACCAGGAGGCATCCAGTACCCGCAGGCTCGTCCCCACCCGCCCGGCCCGCACAGCCTCCGAGAGCCATTTGGCGGTGACCAGCGCCCTGCTGAGCACACGCGGCGCCATCTCGGAGGGCCTAGGCCGGGAGGGGGCGCCGCCGGTGGGGACACACACACACACACACACACAAAATGGCGGCGGCGGGGGGAAGTGGGCCGGGAGGTGCCGCCCGAGGGGGCGGTGCGGGGGCGGCACCGCCCGGGACCTGCCCTCTGGGAGGGCCCCGGTTCCCGCCCCCTGGCGGCGGCCATGGCTGGCGGGGACTGAGGGCGGGTGCTGCTCGGCTGAGGCCCGGCACGGAGGTACGGGGCAGCGCGGCGGGCAGGCCCCGCTCCTTCCCCTCCTGCTGTGCGGAGGCAGCCGCGGTCCCGCCGCTCCCGAGGCTGGGAGTGTCCGGGGCGGGAGGGCCCAGCCTGCGTGAGAGGCGCCAGGGGCCCGGGAAGGCCTCGACTGGAGGTGGGCCGGGGAGCGGTGAAAGCGGTGGGGCAGAGCCCCCCCCCCCCCCCCCGTCGTGGAGCCGTACTTCACCCCTGGGTGCTCGGTCCCCTCCTGGGGTCCCTGGGGCTGCCCCACTCCGCTCTTGCTGCTGGCAGTGCTGGCTGGTGGTTGCTGGAGGTGGAGGGGCCAGGTGGGGTACTGGGGCCTGGGTGCAGGGCAGGACTGTGCCATGGCTGTCCCGCTGGGGCAGGGTTTGGGCTGAGCTCTGTGAAACTATTTTCAGGGCTGGAGGATTTCAGACCCCTCACTGTAGGCTTAGCCAGCACTTCGGTGTAGACACAGGTCTTTGGTCCCAAAATGCATCTTTGTCCAGTCGCTTTTTGTAAGACTGGTCTCTGATCTGCGATTTCTTCTTTTTGCAGTCAGGTGGATTCAGGCAAGCCTCAGGAATCAAGTAATTTCTGCTAGAACTCAGGAGCAATGTCGCAACAACTCCTCTACCGTGCTCTGGTGTCTGCAAAATGGCTTTCAGAAGCCATCAGGTCCCAGCAAGCTGGTCTGGCCTTGAGAATCGTGGATGCATCCTGGTATTTACCGAAGATGAAGCGAGACCCAAAGCGGGAATTTGAGGAGCGCCATATCCCTGGTGCAGTTTTCTTCGATATTGACCAATGCAGTGACCGTACTTCACCTTATGATCACATGTTGCCCAAGGCTGATGACTTTGCTGAGTATGTGGGGAAGCTGGGTGTGGGGAATGATTCCCATGTTGTGGTGTATGATGGCAGCGAACAAGGCCTCTTCTCAGCACCTCGGGTGTGGTGGATGTTCCGGGTCTTTGGACATGAAGCCGTCTCCCTTCTGGATGGCGGCCTGAAGAACTGGCAGCGAGAGGGGAATGCGCTGAGCTCTGGAAAAAGCCAGGTAGCTCCCTCTGAGTTCCACGCCTCCTTGGACAAGTCCCTGGTGAAAACGTATGAGGATGTCTTAGATAACTTGGATTCCCACCGCTTTCAACTAGTGGATGCGCGCGCCGCAGGACGGTTCCGGGGAGTAGAGCCAGAGCCCCGAGACGGTAATTTGCCTCCTGAGACACTGGCATAATAAAAATGGGCTTCATTTAAGGTGCCCATCAGTTTGACTTCTGTAGATGTAATGAAGGGAAATCTGGTTGCCCTTTATGGGATGGGACTTGAGGCAGCGTATCCACCTGGCCTTCTCTGCTTTTGACTAGCAAGTGCTGCTCTTTGAAAATTCTGTAGTGGGGAAGCCATGTTTTTTTTTTTTTCTTTTCCTCATGAGGGTCTGGGGTGAAGAATGTAGCTTTCATATACCTCAAAGATATTCATTGGTCTCTTCATCTAGTGGTGCTACTCTTCCCCTCAGAAGGGCCTGTGGAGGTGCTTCAGCATGGGTTGCTTGATGCGGGGAAGATGTGGAGGGAACTGGGAGGAAGAAAAGAACTTGACAGGATTGTGTCGATATGGTAACCTGAAGGTTAGAGCCATCCTTCCTGAGTAATTAGTAATCTAGTAAAGCAAACTTTAACAAAAATGTATTTGTTTTAACAAAATACACTAAACAATAAATATTCTTCCCAGTGAAACAGAGAACATGTTTTGCAGTGGATTTGACCCAGACAGTAGAGGTTAATTACTATCTGTATTGCTTTTCCTCCAGGAATCGAGCCTGGTCATGTCCCTGGGTCGATGAACATCCCCTTCACGGATTTCCTCACAGAGTCTGGCTTAGAGAAGACCCCTGAGCAGATCCGCAGTCTGTTCCAGGAGAAGAAGGTGGACCTCTTAAAGCCGGTGGTAGCCACGTGTGGCTCTGGGGTCACTGCCTGCCACGTGGCTCTGGGGGCATACCTCTGTGGCAAACCAGATGTCGCTGTGTATGATGGGGCCTGGGTGGAATGGTACATGCGGGCACAGCCTGAAAATATTATTTCTGAGGGAAAGGGGAAGACAGTGTAATAAGCTGCTTCGTCTCCCACCTGTGCAGATAATTTGCCTTGAAATAGGATTTGGAGAAGATGGGTTTAGCATTCCTGGTTAAGTGATATGAGGTAAAGGTGTTGGGTAACAAGTACAGGCACGTGGTTCTTCGGCACTTTCTATTTACCCTACTGCTGCTGCTTAGGAGCATAACAATGACCTGGGCAGCCAGCTCTAGGTGACCCTGCTTGAGTAGATGGGGTGAACCAGCTGTCCTCCTGGGGTCACTTCTAATCTCAGCTGTTCTGTGATTCTGTGACCTTTTTACAGTATCGGATGTAAGCGAGAGAGTGCTGGTGGCAGCATGGGGAAGTAATTGAGTCAAGCCAGGCTCATGGCTCAGGACGTTACACCATGTTCACTCACAGGATGGTAATACTTGTTCAACTGTGCCTCATTATCTTGCTCTCTGTCCTAGAAGCCATCCATGCATTTTCTGGCCATTTTGAGTACAAAACTTAGGGGATAAACATAGCTGTTAAAGGAGCAAATATGGCTTCCAGGATGGTGCTTAGGTTAGAGACTTGGTTTGGATTTCTTCTTGCACTTGGATGCTAACTGCAATGTGTACTTAGCCAGTTTTGTAACCCCATGGTCCAAAATCCCCCTTGGAGGGGAAAAAAAATTCTGGATTAAAAAGGAGTAAATAAACGTGTTTCAAGGTCTTTCTGCTGAATGGAGCTTATGTGAGTGTTGCTTGGGTGATTCCAGGAACTCTGTTTGTATGGGATCACTTTGTCTTGATGATTCAAATCACGTTCCCTTCTTTTCATGAGTAGAACTACTTCTCTTAACCTCAACAAGCTCTTTGGCCCAGGAAAGACAATGGCATGCCTCTCTTGGGACTTCTCACATCTTCCTTCTTTCAGTCCTTGTCCATTTGCTTTTGGCCAAAAACTCCACGTTAGTCAGTCACAGCTCTGTTCTGCAAAGACTGGATATCAGTTCACATGGTGAAAATTGGACTGCACGGGTGTTTCTGCTCTTTCCATGAGACTTACCGTGTAACCTTAAAAAAACTTAGGGAACTGAGACCGACAAAGGAATAGCCCACAATGGTAAGTATTTTTTCCCAAGACCATTGTCTTATGTCTGAGTGTTGAAATCCCCCTGAGTATCTGGGTATTCCTGAGAATGTTCAGGAATCTGTTCTCTAGTATTTTCTCCTCTCAAATGAAAAAAAAAAAAAGGCAAGCCTGCACCTATTTTGGCTCACTGGTAACTTAGAAAGTTAATGAGACAGTTTCTGCTCTTGAGCTTGCAGCCAAGGGTGCCTGTGGACATCTGAGGGTGATGGGGTCACCCTTTCTAGGGGATGTATATGGATGCTTACGGTCACAGATTTGCAGGGTTCCCTCCTAGCCACTGAATATGAGGGCTGGATCCTTTCCTATTGCAGAGTGTTTATTCCTCGCGTTTCCTTTGGCCTCTGTTGCAGCCCGGGTTTCTTTCTGGGCTTGGCTTGCATGTACACAAACTCCATTTCTGCTCACCTCCTGTGGAGCTAGAGTTTCACTGTCGAGATGATTTCTTCCTCTGTCCTCCTCACCCACACATACAGCCTGGCCCTTCTTTCCACTCATTTCCCGTGACTTGCAAGCATTTGATTTCCTTACTTACATCCAGTCTAACAAGCTAGCTCTTCAGGGACTTGGGGCTGGCACTGCAGCAAGTGCCGAATATACAGAGTGCACAGGAGTCTGAAACGAGTGACCTGTTAGTAGGCAGTGCAAGACAGATCTGGATAAAATAATAAGCCCTTCTATTCAATTTAGTTCTTTGGGCCTAGACTTCCCAAAAGGGCTTCCTTTGCAGGTTACAGCATGCCCTGCAAATTAAGACTTTTGATTCTGGATTAATTAATTTTGCTTAATCTGGTTTAATTAATTTTCTTCTCCTTCCTGCTAGGGAAAGGTTTTCTACTCTCATGCTTTGTGAATTTCCCCACTTAGGTAATCACTGTATTTTTGAAGGCTGGTAGCAACACCTTCGTTTATCCCAAGTGGGGCAATTTTGTAGCAACTGTTTCCTGCAAGGGAAAGGGAAGAACTAGTTGGCATGTCATGCAGGACATCTCATTGTAGTCTGTAACTAAAGACACTTAAAAAAACCCCCAACTTTTTAAGCTGAAGTATGGTGTTGACGTGAAAACAAAAGGATAAGCGCTGGCTGGGGTGACTGCCTGGGAACAGCAAGTGATGCTAAACTCTCTGTGGAGGGGCCTCCCAATCTAAGCAACATGAGTGCTGCTTTTTAAGACACTTTTAAAAGATATTTGTACGGCGTTGTCTACTATGGGGTCTTGTATCAGGATCTGGCATGTGATGTCTCTTCAGTTCAGGATTTCTAGGTTCTCCCACCATCAGCTAAGCTAAGAGGCTTTCACCTGGTGGGTCATTGGGCTTTAACATCCTGGGTGTGGCTGGGAGGTGACACTGATTTTGTCAATACGTGGCCAGGCCCCTAGGTACAAACAGGAATGCTGTGCCTGCTCTGTTTCTTCAGGAAAATTTAGTTATTAGAGAAAATTGATGTGTTCTTTCAGACTTTATTAATTGTTTATAATGGATGCAGGGGACTGGCTTTGGTCTTGTCCTTCCAGAACATTTGACAGTGCAGCTTAAGTGCTGTGTTTCTTTTTTCCCACTGACCCCAGCAGTCCCTAATCAGTGAGCATCTCTCTGCTGCCTTTTGAGACTGAGCTGCTTTTCTCTGTCCTGTATGTCACGGGGAGGTGTCTGGTGCAGCCCTAGCCGTCCACCTGGACATCACAAACTGAGTGAAAGATTTCCCTCTCCCCTTGCTCTACATTTTGACTGTGTGGCTCAATGACATCCAGCAGGGCCCTTCCCTCTCTCTGGTATGTGTGCCAGGGCTGGCAGTACTCAACTGTCCTCTTCCCGACCTGGTTTTGAACCACAGAATCTCAGTGGTTCTTCAGTTTCCCAGCTTTTGGCAAATCTTTTACCAGATGCTTAGCTTTGCCTTGATTTTACCACAGGGGAGAAATTGAGAACTTCCTCCCTACAACCAGATACTTTGTCTTTCTGGGATATGCCCTGTTACATCATATCAAAAATCTGTTCAACAGTGTTTTCTGATATTCTCCCTCCTTTTAGTTGAGATCTGTTCTCATGCTGCAGGGAAAGCACTGTGAATGTTGTGGAGATCGAGACGATGTTTTCAAAGCCTGGAGAGTGCAAAAACCTATTTTAAGCCATAACAGATGCTACTGGACATATGGAACAGCTGAGGGGACTTGCACCAGGACTGTAAATGTTCTGCAGATCTTTATGTCCCTGACTCTGTGGGTGGGTTTCCTATGGGAAGTGGGATCTGGGAAGGGGAGAAGTGAGTATGAATGCAAATCACTGATGTTCATGACTCTTCTGTGGAAAATTTGCCACAGGGAAAGGGGAATAACATATCTTTGGTGGGATAGGGCTCATGATGCCCAAAAAGTAGCCTAAAAAACAGCCCTGATGTAGGAAGAGGGTCACACTGACCTGTGGCTAACTTGGGACTGGAGCTTTTACAGCTCTCTATATAAACTTGAGAATTCCAGGCCAGCATGTAAACTCTGTATTGGTTTATTGATATATTTTACTACCTGTAATACTTTTGTCCTGAAACAGTTTTAGACTCTCTGAAAACAGTCTGGTCAATGGTTCTCCAACAGTAATCCCACAATCCCCTGTTTCTCATATGTCTTCTTCATCCCCTGCCTTGCCTACTGGTGCCTAGCAGCCAGGTTGCACTATTTCAACTTAATTTCTCAGTGAACCTTTTGTTCCCCTGCAAACTTTCCCAAATCCCAACACAGCCCTTCTGCCAGCACTGCTGTCCCTTCCCACTAAAGACCACTGCATGAGCAATGGTAATTGCCATTAACTGCAGGGGCTTTTCTTGTTACTGCCATCTCTCCTGGTCCCAGCTCACAACTGGGTGCTACATGGCTGTTTTCTCACCTCCTCCCAGCACTCTTCCAGCAAAGATGCTAAATGATGCACATACACACACAGACTTTACACACTATTTTGAATGCAGGTACATTGCTCACAGGCTGCAGGAAGCACAAGGAGCTGGAGAAAGATTAGCTCACCTGCATGCCTTGGGACCTTTCTCTTCTGGCTCTGATACACCTGGTGCAGCTGGCAGTAAAGCTGGGCTCTGTTGACTAGAATTGAACTGTCTTCCTCCCACCCCCAAGTCTAGCGTGGGGAGTTTTCTTTGCTCAGTTCACTGTTGGCTTTAATGGCAAATGTCAGAGTATTACTTGTCCTCCCCACCGCACTTCCTGGAGAGAACAGAGAGGAGACAGTTTCTTCTCTGGTACTTCATGCCATGGTGTGTTCATTAACTAAATGATCATGCAAGTTTAATCCCAGACGTGTGTTCCCAGCCTGCCAGAGTGGTGACACTGTCTATGCAAACGCACGGTGATCCCTGCTCCCACTGACACTCCACAATGCAACAACTCCCTAAAAGCAGCTCGACAACGTCAGTGATGCATCGTACGCCACGTGTCCAGCTGACTCGTCAGGCTGCAATGTATGTACGGAGCGCTGCAGTGTGTGTGGCTTTCTGCAGGTTTGCACTGCAGGCCTGCTGGCTGCTGAACCAAGAAACTCTCAGCTTACCCCCTGCTCCATTTTCCTCAGCTCTTGTTCAGGCCCATGACTTATATATCCAGTATCTGTCCAGCTTTTCCCGCCCCCAGTCTGTCTCTGCAATTTTCCCCGTGATTTAACTGGGTACTCTGTGGGGCTGTACAGTGTTGTAAGCTCTTCCTTGCTCCTGCCTCTTTGCTTCTGTGCCTGTGTTTTATATATAGTTATCATCAAAGCAGGAGGAACAGACATTTGATTATTTAAATTTATTTCTCCTCTGTTCTACTGCTTAATTTTAATGGACCTTAACAAGCGCATGCTAGTTGCATCTCAGAACTATGGCTGGTGATGGTGTGCAGATCAGGCCTGTATTGATCCCACACCACCAACTCATTGGAGCATTTCAGTTGGTAACTTATCCCAGACTGACTTCTTCCTAAAGAGCATTTTCGTGTACTGTGGGGAACGCCCAGGCCTGGGTGTTTTCCAGTAAAGTCCGTGCTGTATGTTGCAGAAAAGAAGGTTCTGAGGATGGGAGTGGTGTACCTTGACCTCTGTCCTTACTCATAGTATACCTCTTTAGATTTACCAATTAACCTTTCACACCATGGCCCTGGGGTGAGCAAGACTTGAAGTGCTGGCCCCAGATGGAGGCTGCTGTTGATGGAAGAAGGTATGCTCTGCATGCAGACCATCCCTGACCCGTGAGCAGCGTTGGCGTGGGAGAGGTTGGGGAGGAAGGGTTTGAAAGTAAGAGATTGGACCTAAAAAGGAGCACGAGTCTGAGGGGCTGTGAGAGGAGGAAAGGGAGACAGAGTGAACCCTTAAATAGAAGAAAGAAGGAAACAAAGGCAGGGCAGATTTCTTGGAGGGGGAGATAAGGAGCTATAGGCTGCCACCCAACTACTGCATTCGTATCAGAGAGCCACAGCCCTCACTCTTATTCTCTGCTGGAGCTACAGCTGGCACAGACAGGGTCCCACATCCCTTGCACACCAGAGTGCGGGGCAGAGCTCTTGGATTTGCCATGGTTTGACTCAGAGACAGAAGTAGAAGGGCAACAGTCCCACAGCCCAGAGCTCAGGTCAGTGCTAGTCTGAGCATCTTTGATGCACACTACTGTTTAGTGGAGAGTCATCCAAGGGCTGGGCACTAATTTGGGACAAAGTCTGCTCGTTACAGGTAGGCAAAAATAATTATTCATCCTCTCCCTACTATTGGTCACTCTAGTGCTGGCCAGCTCCTGATGTAAATTGAAGGAGACTGAGTTATTTGAATTTGCAACCTGCAGCAGCTGAATTGTTCCTGTGCTTAAATTAGCAATCTTGAAACCTTTTCCATGTTACCCTCCCTTCCGCTCCTCCCCTTTACACTCCTCCACAGAAGGAACAAAGTACACAGTTACACTGTCTTTGTCAAGGAAGTCCTGGGTTATTTGGGGGAAGGGTGACGCTGCCTTCGCATCCTGTAATGGTAAGAGAGTGATTTGTAAGTAAAAGAAAAGAGGGAAGGACAAAAAGGAAAGGAATGTAAGAGTAAAACATAATATTTCCCTTTACACACCCTCTTCCTCCAATAAATCCACACCTCAAAAAGACACAAAGATCTAGGTGCAAGAACAATAAAGTGTCTGCAAGGCACCACGCTGTCTCTGCAGTGCTGCATTGCCCTGGCAAGGAAGAGGCAGAAACTTGTTTAGGGCCACATTCAGGTGAAACCTCAGCCTTGCCTTTCCATTCCTAATATGCTCAAGCTGCTGGCAAGCACAGCTTAGGTGGGAGTGGGAAAAGCAGAGCTGCTGGAGAGAGAGCTCGTTCAGATTATATCCGTGCCAAGGAATGCATTTGAGGAGTCCCCATGGGGCATGAGCTGCTGAGCTCCAGGCTTGGCCTGGCAGGAGCGAGTGGCAGAGGTAGGGATAGATTCGGTACGGCGGGACTGGCACATCGGCGTCAGCGGGTGATACGTGCCTGGGGCAGAGGGATAAGTTAAAATCTAAGCTCTCTGTTGCCCAGGCGCAAACGGATGGTGAGAGCGCAGGGAAAGGATGCGGGGGGTCTCTGTCTGGCATGGTTTGTGCTGGTAGGGCAGCAACTGGGGGGGGGGGTGTGTGTGTGTGTGTGCTGAGTCAGTAACTCTTCAGAGCTGGAAGAAAAATTATTCCTGTCCCCTGCCAGCACTTCACACAGATCCAGGATACAGTTCCCAGAAGTGTCCCTACGTATGTTAGCAGGAAGGCAACTGTCTGCACATTTTGCAGCACGAACAGCGTGGCAGCTGGTGCAGCGCTGCGCTGTGAGCCTGGGGTAATGGATCTCCTGAAGGGAAAGCTGTGGAGTACAGCGCTGACGGGCTTCATCTGCTGACTGCCAGGGAGGCAGGTTCTTCTTCTTCACGCTGAGGAAGCTTGCAGGCAAGAACTGGGACTGGAAGCAGGCAAACGACCAGCTGCAGGGCTGGGGTCATGCAGTACAGCGCAGCCCTCTTCATTACAGCATCTTCATTGCAGGGACAGCGGGCTAGGAAAACTGCAATTCCCAGCACCCTCTTGTGCATGTCCCTGCAAACTACAGTTCCCAGAACCCTTTAATGAACCAGAGGGGATTTCTATGGAAATAAATGCCGACGATTTTTGCATAACACCCTGCACCTCCGGAGTGCTGGGTGACCCCTGATTAGTGAAAACGGGAACGGGGTGGGGGAAAGCCGGGGAACATCAGGGCTGTGGAGCTGTGGTTTTGCCCACCCCTAATAGCCGCAGCAATATCCTCCAGCACGGAGCATCATTTCTCCCCTCGGGACTCCCAGGAAGGACCCTGGTCCCCGGGAAACAAAGCTGCTGCGGAAGGAGAGGCAGATAAACTACAGATCCCGGCATTCTCCGGCCAGGCAGCACCTGCGGCAGTCCCTGCACGGTGGGGGGTGGCGGATGGATGAGGATGAGGATGAGGATGGAGGGCGGGGAGGAGATGCAGGGCGCCGTGGGACTACGCTGCAGCTGGGACATCCCGCCACCCGCTGGCACCCAGGCCAAGTGGGTGAGGCTCAATGTGGGGGGCACCGTCTTCCTCACCACCAGGCAGACCCTGTGTCGGGAGCAGAAATCTTTCCTGTGTCGCTTGTGCCAGGGCGAGGAGCTGCAGTCGGACCGGGTAAGGCAGCAGGGTTGCCTCCCGCACCGTGCCCCACCGAGCATGGGGAGGGCTGGAGGGATGGAGCCAGACCCCAACGACTGCAGGATTAACTGAGTGAAAAATGCTCGTTCTTTCTCCCTCCTCTCCCGGGAAGGATTTACCCTTGCCAGGTCCCACCTTGCTGTGTTGTAGCCTGGCACTTGTCTTCCCCAGCTGGGGAAAAGAGAGGCCATCTCCCCTCCGCCCCTTCTCTCCCAATTCTCAGTCACCCCACATCCCCTGGGTCTGCCTCCCAGCCATGTCTGCCTGACTCAGCCCTGTCCCCTGTAAGGGGGTCTCTGCTCTCACACCAGGCCTGTATGCACAGTTGCAGAAGGAGACTGAGGCCTGTTCTTTTGGCTTTCTCAGCTGGGTTGGTCCATGCTGAGCATACCAATAGAGAAGTTAAAATCCAAGTTGGGCTGACTTGGCTAGGGACCCTCAGGGGCCCATGGTTTCCAAGGAGTCTTAGAAATAGTGGACATTTTCGTTTAGGTTTGTGTTTTCTTACAGTCTGGAGCATTTGATTACAAGTTTCCCCTGAGGTTTTTCTCCTTGTGGTCTATCTCTGTTTCTAGGATGAGACTGGTGCATACCTAATAGACAGGGATCCCACTTACTTTGGACCCATCCTGAATTTTCTCCGTCATGGGAAGCTGGTCCTGGATAAAGATATGGCTGAAGAAGGTGAGTCTTGGAGCTGAGAAACCTCCCACTTAACATTGCTGCTCTAGCCAGGACACAGTAGGACTTGTTGTTGACCTTATTGTCTCTCATTGTCCTTCTGGATGTTGATGTAAGGGGATTTGAGAAGGCTATCCCTGCAACTCTTGCAAAGCATACCGATGTTTCCTTTGCTAAAGGGGTTTGGAGGAGGTGAGGAATGCATCCTACAGCTGTTGTGGCTTCACGACTGTTTGTTCAGCAGAGATGTCACCAAGACAGGAGTAAGCAAGATCTCCGAGCCTCAGTAAACCATTTTTCACTTGTTCCTGATCCACTTTTAACCAGGCTTTGTGACTGAGTTTTCTGTTAATGACTGAGTGTTTCTAATTGGGAATGAAAACCCAGAAGACCAAACAAAACCAAGTTCATCCCTTCTACTGACTGTAGTAAAGACCATCATTAATTAGTGATATGCTATGTGTGCTACTAGTGCTCTGATGGGTTGTGGACTGCAGCAATTCCAGTGGAGCAAGCCAGGCAAACCAGTCCCTCATTTGAGGTTGACAGGGGGTCCAATACAATAACTCAGTAACATCACAGTGTTACCAGCCAGCAGTCCCCAATGCCTCATCATTTTTTGGATGCTGGAGTTTAACATGGAGCCAATTCCAAAGACAGGCTGTGCTGTCCTGCCCTTGCCAAGCGCAGTTTTCTGCATGTTCATTAGTCGTCTTGCCTCTTTCTCTTACAGATTTTTACCTAATGCAAGGAAAGTTTTCTTCAGAATCATCTTATGAGTCATATTTCCAAAAATATATCTAAGCAATGATACAGAATTGTAATAAACAGAATTCTGAGGTCTTTTCTACTTGAGGTCAGACAGAGTTCATCCACAGGTTTAAACATCAAATCTGAAGCATAAACAGGAGTCCCGTTCATAGATTAACATTGCCTCTTGTTCCTGCTGCAGACACTCAGGCTGGCCAAAACTAACCCATTAGATGATTCACGGCTGAATGAGGGACTCAGAAGAGGTCTGAGTGTGTCAGGTAGTGAAGGATCAATCTGCCCACCTGCATTGTCTGTGTGCTGCCTTGGGGACATCTGAGTGTTGGCTCCTAGCCACCTTTCCCTCACTGACCTTCTGGGAACCCTTTCCCTGAAGGCCTGTTAGCAAACAGGTGAGTCTCAGGAAGAAGTGATGGTTACAGACACCACAGAGAAAAAAACGAAACCACTTCTCTGTTTACCTGTTTTGAAGTGAAGCACAGGGGAAAGAGTCAAAGATCATCTGAAAGTCATATGGGGCTGCCATGTGGGTGCAACTCCAACTGTCCCAGGAGGAAAGCTGGGATTTTCTAGAGTCTTTTGGTGATAAGGTCAGAACAAGTTGTGGTTCTCTGCCTTAAGAGGGTCTGAACAAGGTAATAACTAGTGGTCACTGAGGGAGGCTGGAGCCTACATTTATTCTTCTTGGCCAGTTATCTGGGAAAGGTGTTATCAGTCCTTGGCAGAAGCCTTCCCTGGCAGTGCCTGTTTCTGTAGTAGTAGGCATCATAAAGAAATTGGGGTGAGCATTAGAAATGCAATGCAGAAAGCCAGGGTTCAATTCTCTGTAGTAAGAGTTTCAGGCAACACAAAGCTGTTAAAAAGTGAGGCTGCAGTGTCGTATCTCCCTATGGACTTTGGGAAGCTCAGAATTGATCTTTTGCAAGCCAAAAACCAAAGACAGGCTGTTAAGTTTCTGTCTTTGTGGTCCTTCTGTCTTTCTTTCTCAGGGGTCCTAGAAGAAGCTGAGTTCTATAACATTGGTCCTTTAATCCGAATGATCAAGGATCGACTGGAGGAGAAGGACTTCACAGTAACTCGGGTATGGAGAGAAATGGCAAGGAAAGATAGAGTGGGGTGGGTGAAGGAGGAAATGTGGAAAGGGAGAGGTGTGTCTACAGGGAGAGCAGACTTGGGAGAAGCAGCAAGGAATGGAAAGAATCAACTAATTAGAGTTTATGTGCTGATGTCTACATAGCAAAATCTTGCAGGGGACAGGCTACCACCATTTTAATTACAATAAACAAGTTATAGGCTTGTTTTGCATCCCCAGAAGTAATGCTGGATGTAGCCCCTGAAAGCAAATCAGCTTGTCTAGCTTTTGGAAGAAGGCAGCTGGTTGCTGTGTGCTATGGAATTATGTTTGTGAGGAGAGTGAAGGTGTCGTGGGGAGGAGGACTCTTGTGTGGGGAGTCCTGGGAGTGTAATCACAGCGAAGAGCATGGGGATACCTGTAGGGAAACCTGGAGGGAACAGGTGAAGACACGTCTGTGGAAGAGTTAAATGCAGATAATGAGGCACAAGGAATCAATCCTGTGGCAGAATAACACCGTGTCTTGGCCAATAACCTTTTAAAATCTGTCTTTTGGGAGTGCTGGCTGATATCTCACTTTTCATCATGTCTGCCTCAGGTTGTAAGCCTCCAGCAACACAGTCACTTTGCGCTCACAAAACCCCATTAGCATTTGTGACATTTGCATAAATGACTTTTTAATGACAAATGCAAACTCCCCATTGAAAGAGACCAGTATCTTCTGGGGACAATGCAGGAAGCACTCATCTCAGTCCCTCCTCTCCAGGAGAGGTACCATTGTCCTTGCTCCCCAAGACAGCGTAGTAGAAAGCTGGGTTGTGGTTTCCACTCCCCTTTAACCTGGAACATGAGGAAGAGGACAGGTCTGTCAAGGGGGACTACTACCACTTCATTCTGCAGGAGTGCAACAGCCTTTAGCATAGGACCATTGTCAACATCCTCTGCAATTTTGCTGTCAGGTGCCTCCTAAGCATGTCTACCGTGTGCTACAGTGCCAGGAAGAGGAGCTCACTCAGATGGTTTCCACTATGTCGGATGGATGGCGCTTTGAGCAGGTATGGAGAAGGTAGAGGAGGGTAGAAAGGAGTTGTCTTTTGGGGAAAAGATCATGGATACCATACAGTCCCCAGGCAAGGCACCTCCCTATCTGAGAATATTGGGTCAGTCATTGATGGTGCTATCACACGGGCTGTCTCCTGCCCCTACTCTAGAAGTTTAGAGGATACTGTGTGAGGTTAAGCTGTTTCACATCCTGGCTGATTCCTCTCCTGGTTCTCTGTGCTGCCTCCTCAGCTTAGTTATGAGGCCTGTAGAAAGGCCTCATACTGGGGGTATGGATTGGACTCCATGCTGTATGGTGGGCTTTCTGCCTTGCTCCCCAGGAGGAGTGGATGTCTGCAGTAACATGTGCTTGTGATTCTTGCTCTCCTCTTTTCTAGCTTGTGAACATTGGCTCATCCTACAACTACGGGAATGAGGATCAGACAGAGTTCCTGTGTGTGGTCTCCAAAGAGCTGTACAGCTCCCCCAACGGCCTGAGCTCTGAGCCCAGCCACAAAGCCAAGGTGAGACCGACTTTTTTATGGCCCTGCTCCCGTTGCCTGTGAGATCCTTCGCTCTTGTTTGTTCCCTCTTTCTTTCTTCTCTCCACTGTGACTGTGGGGTGCCTCAGTGGTGAAATACAGGGACTTGTCCTGGTGTTCAGCACCGTGGCATTACACCCATTTCCCAAAAGGAGGAGTGAGTGTGCTGAGAGTGGTGGTATCCGGCTGTGTGTGGGAAATGGCTTTAGCAAGTGACTCTGGCACTTCTCATGCTACTCTAATATCCCCCTCATGCCTCCTCATGACCATGCTGTGTGGGTCACTCTGCCTCCGGGGTGTGATTTCCTTGAAGGTTTTGCAGCGTTTTCTTTCCTTTTGCTGAGTCCCAGCCTCAAAGGTGGGAGGTCACCTGCTCCCCTTTTGAGGGAAGGGCAGAAACGTGTGGCAGTGCATGACACCCTGTAGGCACCGAAGATGCAGGAAGGAGCACTAGCGACTGATGGCAGTTGTTGGGCAGTGGGACCACAGCACTTTTAAGTGGGTTAGGTAGCCGTGATATGATGCTCCAGAGGAAGACAAGTTGCTTTGCTCCCTGACCTACAGCCGTCTTGACCACGGGGAAAGGTCCCTTTTTATTCCAGTGTCATGACCATTGCTTTATTCCCTTGTGTGTCAGAAAGAACTGCCATGGCTCATCTTGCAAGAATCTCCACTCTTTCTTCCCTTTGTCCTGCATGCTGGGCCACAGAGCACAGAGGAGGACCTGGAGGAGGAAGAGCAGGAGGTGGAGGAGGAGGCAGAAGCAGAAGCAGAGGAGAAAGGTGCAGCAAATCCTTGAGGAAAATTATAAAAATAACCCCCCCAAGCATAGACCCGTCCACCTTCCTGGTGAGAGCTCACAGCTAGCAGCAGGGAAGGACTAGGGCAGGTGTGGGCTGTGGGGACAGTCCTCTCCAGGAGCGGGAGTCAGCTCTGGAGATAAAGCTGACAGGGGAGAGCTGTTACCTTGGCTGCTGCTTTGTATTTTAAACTGTTTGGTTTATTTATGGTTATACTTTTATTTGCAGACTGCCCATCTATTCGGGATTGCACTAAACTCTTTTTTCCTCCGGACCCTCCCTCCTGCTCCCCTCTATGTCCATCCCAGCACTGTCACCTACCTCCCACCCTGCCCCTCTCCCCAGCCTCCAGCATCCTCCCCTCCGCTCACTTTGCCCCCCAGGGCTCAGAGTGGTTCCTGCCCGGGGCCCTGTCTCTCTCTGCTCCTCACTTCTCCTCCTCTGCAGGTACGTTACCTGTCTGCACCCTCAGCTCCCGCCAGCCTGAGCTCTGCATGAGTGACTCGCTTCCCTCCTGTGGGTATGGCCCTGGTTTGTAGACCTTGGGGAGGGGGAGGCGGGAGGGGAGGTTGACTCATCCCTAAGGTGGCTTTTCTCATCCTGTGTGTGCCTTTACCTGCCAAGCAGCCCCTACGGCTCCAGACCAGAGGCTCTGGCAGCAGAAAGGAGAGCGCAGCTGGGAGAAAAGAAGAGGGGTGGAAATGAATGCCAAGCAGGCAGGGGTGGCACAGGGAAGGGGGGGAAGTCCGCCACGCGTCCGCCTGACACGCATGCCAGGTCTCTTCTCCAGACTGCCGTCCGCAGCTCCTTTGCCTGCCAGCCCGAGAGCAGTTTGCAGAAGGCAGCCTGTTATTTTCCCCTCCCCGGCTCTCGCTTCCCTGGGCTTTTCCCCCGCCGCCTCTGCCAGGGTGGTAGTGCAGTGGGAGAGTGTGGCGAAGGCAGAGCGGAGGTGGCTGGTCCCCGCTCCAGATGTTCTCACAGCTGTGTGCGAAATGAGCCTCTGTGCTCTGCCTCCTGCTCAGGGAGGGTGCCTGGCCAGCATGCGTGGGGCTGGGTACAGAGAGCTCCAGAAGGAGGATTCCTCTCTCGTGCTGGAAAACTGTGGGGCTCTTGTTAAACTGGAGGTGCTCAGTGCCGCTCTCTGTCCTGGTGGAGGGCACTTGTTAGCTGGCTGACATTTCTCTCTCCCTCTGTTCAAAAGCCTCCTTGTCCATGGCTGTGGGACCTGAGTGTTATACTCCTAAAAGTCAGTGTATGTTAATCATGCAGAATTTTCCTTCTTTTTTCTCTGTTCTCCCACCCCTCGCTCCTCATGACTTTTCTTTTTCTTCTGTTCTCATTTCCTCTGTCATTTCTCTTTTCCGGTTTCTCACTCTCCCCTCCACCCTCAATTGCTTTTTTTTCCCCCCCTGCCATTGATCTATTGATTTTGTTTCTCTCTTCTCTCTCCTCTAGCTGTTACAAGCCAGAGGTCTGAGGATGTGATACCGACACTCTACTCCAGCCTTTTCATTTCTTGTTTATATATTTTTTTGTACTGCAGTGTACGGCAGCCCCTCGCCCCCCAGCGACACCCCCCAGCCCCCTTCACTCTTAACATGCAGCCTTTTTTTTTTTTTTTTTTTTTTACAAACTCACCTCGGAGCCCTGAGCCTCCAGCCCCCGAGGAGGGCAGATGCTCCATGGAGCCCCTGGGCTGCTGTTAGGGGCTGGAGCCCACAGCCCCCTCCCATGCCTAGCAGGCTGGCTTTCCTTAATGTCACAGTGGCCCCTGCTGGGGACATCAGCGATCAGCCGCTGCAGCCTGCGGTCCCTTCCTGAGCACCCTCGGATGCGACTGGGGCCCCAGGGGTGGCAGCTGCAGGAGGACCGGTCCTCGCCGTTTCGCTGTTGCAGGCAGCTGGTCTGGGCTTGTGGCCAGAGGGCAAATGCAGAGCCACTGTCCTTTTCTGGGCCACCTGCACGGCTCGTGGAGTGTCCCTGTGCTGGGTATCACGCTCCTTGGTGTCTGCCTCCCTGTCCCCTGAAGTAGCCCTGTGTCGGCAGGGTGAGGAGGAGACAGGCGTGCTGCCCGGGTACCGGGAACTCGCTGGCACCTGATGTCGTGTCAGCTAGCACCAGGAGATCCCTGCCTCGGGGTGCGGGGTGTTTGCTTCACTGCTGTGTCTGAGGACACCAGGTTGTAAGTCCTGAATAAAATTCACAGTCTGTTCCTCCTTGCCGCCTTTCATTTCGAGTGGCAGAAATTTGGTGCTGGTAGAAGGGGGTGGGAGCTGGAGAAGGGGAGTTTGGATTCATCACCTGGAGCCACCAGATGCTGCTTGTGCTATGCCTGTCTTCTGGGGGCTGGAGGTACTTCCCACGGCATCAGTGCTGCATCCCCACTGCAGGTGGCTGGGCTACAGAGCAGGTTTGCTTATTGGTATCTGCATCCCTAAATCATGACAATAAGCGAGGAGCACCTATCTAGCTAGCGTATTGACCCCACTGCACCTGGGGGACAGCAGGGGTGTGGAAACTTTTGCCAGTGCCAGGATTGGAATTTAGTCAAAAAAAAATGTAAATGCCAAGATAATTTTTAACAGAGTAAGGCAAAGTAGAGCCAAAAAAGCCCTCAAATTAATTTTATTTCTAATTCCAGAATGTAGCCCATTGTATATACACACATACACATATATATGTATACCTTTAGTAAAAAAACCAAACCCATAGCAGTCACTGTTTAAGCAGTGCCCTGAAGCCTTCTCCTTCACCTCCTGGATTATCTGAGTTAGGAGATGGAAGCAGTTAAGACACCCTCATATTAAAGGTATTTAGAAGGGCTGAGGGAAAAGGATGGGAGACTGCTCCAATATTTTTACTGAGGGGCTGGGGCCATTCCCTGAGGAAAGTGCAGCAGTGGAGGCTGGGAGCTGCTCCAGTGGGGAGGCAGGACATGTGCTCGGGGGTGTGATGCTGGACTCGTGCCTGGGAGTCAGTGAGACGCGAAGGGTTGCCTGCCTGAGCCGAACCCCACACTGAACAGCACACGCCAGCTAAGAAAAGAAGCAATTAGGGAGATGGAAGAGGAGGAGTGATGGGAGGGGAAGGGAGAAGAAGGATGAGCAGCAGGAAGGAAGAGGGAGGCAGATTGATTTCACAGTTACTGGAATCTCTAACTACATCAGTCACATTTTCTTTCAGCAAATGTTCCAGCATAAGATTGTGGCTGAATCACATGGTTCATGGAAAGTTCAACTCCCCTTATTCCTCTTCTCAAAAACCATCAACTTGGGACCATTGCTGTGTGTCGTGTGTGTCCCCCCGCCCCCAACTTTTTTGGATGGATGGCCTAAAAACACCTTGGGATGCTCCCTGGGAAGCACTGAGTGGGGAGAGGGTTTGCTGGCTTTTCTCTACGATCCCCACGGCAGGCTGTTTTTACCTTGCTCAAAAGAGCATCCTGGGTCTGACAGCATCCCACACAGAAACTCTTTCTCTGAGAGGCAAGTGAGCAAGATCAGGAATGAGTGCCATATGAGTGTAGGTCTGATGGGAAGAGAGAGATGCACTTTTCTCAGCTCATAGTTTGGTTCATCCAGCCCAGCACTTGAGTGATCCTGGTGTATACTCCATAGTGATTCGGACGTGCGCATCCCATTCCCCAGCTGACCAAACCAGCCAGAAACCACCTGCCACTGGGTTCCTTGCAGGCCAGCGGACCTCCAGAATCACCCTAGAGAGAGGGAAAGAAAAATGAGGTGATAGTCATTCTCCAGCTTCTCCTGCTGGCTGATTATACTGGCTTTGAGTCCCACTCTATGCAGATTCCTGTATCCCCTCAACGCATGCTGGGGACATCTGTAACATTCCTTGCACCTTAGTCAGATGTCAAAAACAGTCTCCAGTGCAAACATCCAACCCATTGTTGCATTCCTTCATCATGCAAATTCCTCCCCCTTAGCCAGGTCCCAAGAAGCTGACAGCTCTATTGTTTCCTTCTGCTCTGTGTGGCATTTCCAAATATGTGGAGAGCAAGGAAACTGGTGGAATTTAACTGGATACCCAGAGGGATGGGAGACAGAGGAATTCCTTGAGATTGATAGTAATGAAGGAACAGACAGGTTACTGTGTGTGACAGATGCTGAAGAGGCTTGAGGGGGTAGGAGACTGATGTAATGTGACTCGAAAATGGGAGGTAAAGTGTGGAGAATGGGCTGAAATGAGAAAAGGAAAAGTTTAAGTGTTTTCGGATCCTGTCTAAAAGCAAAGATGCTGGGAAGATGGGGTCCAGAGAGCTGTTGTTGGCCACTTAGATTAGAGGAAGTGTTGGCGGAGTAAGGCATTTTATGGTCTTTTCACCCTCATTTCAGGCTATGGAGTGCATTTGGGAGTCTTGGGACACACTCCACCTCCAGTAGTCAACCCTGATCCCACAACTCCTCTGTCACCTGGCAGGCATCTTTCTTGCCCTTGTGGTACCCAGCACACAGCATCCTGGGAGAAATCATGTAGTGATAGGCCTCGCTGCAAATGTCCTGCTGGATGAGCTGCACGTCCACCTTCTGAAGAACACTGCTGATGTGCCCTGAGGGGTAGAGCACCAAAAGTAAAGTAGTGGAGGTCAGGAATGGTGGAGCTTCCCACTGTTTACTGTGATCCCCCAGCCCATGCCCATCTCACTGCACGCTGAAAGCTGTCGTCTGAATTTCTATTCTGCTCTTCATGGGCATCACAGTCTCTGACTTTCAGCAGAACACTTCACCTGCATGGAAGGAGTAACATTCCCCCTCAGTCCCTTTCCCTACAGGGATATGTTGTGGGCACTTCACCTTTTGGGATGAGGGGGATTCTGGTTTGGGGAAACCTCTGGGATGTCAGAGTTTTGGGTTTGCTTCTCATTGAAATGGATGTTAAGCTATTCCAGCTAAGTATGCAAACCAGGAGTGTCCAGTCCTGGATAGACCCCTGAGTGTTTCCATTTAGGAAGCAGCTGGAGCAAGTGTGTGAGTGAATGAGTGAGTGAGTGAGTGAGTGAGTGAGTGAGTGAAGGCATTAAGCTGACCTGGGTAAGCACATCTGTATTCCTGTGTCATGCGCTACTAAACAACAGCTTGGACCTGTTTTGCTGGCCCTATGGGGAGAGAGAGAACATGAAGGTTCTCTCATGCAGCTAAACTCTTCCTCGCAAAACAGAATGGACTCATCCATACCACCCCATGGCAACAGGTCTTGGCCCGTGCTGTCCCACAGCAGTGTGTGGGTGCTATATGTGGTCAGAATTGTCAAAAGGAACCAGGGCACATACTAACAATTACACAGTGTGATCCTCAAGGGACACTGCACTGCTCCCATTGAATTTGCTAGTACAGGTGTTGCTGGGGTGACCCAGATCCTAGGGTCTTTGACATGGGGAAAATGTTGCTGCAGGGCCTGCAAACAGGAAACCCAGTCCCAGCCTGATGAAGAGCAGGTTTTTTATCTCAACTCTCTCTGGTCAGGCATCGTCCCTGGGGAACGACCCAACAGGATCCCACATGTCTATGTAAGCATGGGGTTGGGCTTTAGGACTGGGGCTGCTCCATGCTGTGACCATGGCTGAATAGCCACTAGACAGACCCCTAATTACTGAGGGGCTATTCTAGTCTTTGGATAAAGAAATACATGCTGTCCCCATACAGGTTACCAGACTCTCATGCCTGCCTCTCTGAATGAGGTTTCAAGGCACTCAACAGGTAACTTTGGCCAACCTGTGACACAAAATCAAAGGGCGTGAAGGAGGCATAGAGCTCTGGGGTCAACAGAAGCCTGTTCTGCCTACCCCACATCTGAACATATGTTTCTGCCTTGGCTCTGCTACAAAGACCTTGCACCTACCGCCTTCCTTGAGGGCTCCCCAGCCAGTGATCCAGCAATGAAGGCCAGGCTCAAAGAGGTGAGAAGGAGCAGGCAAGCAGATGGGCTGGATCAAGGGCGAGATGATCACAGGATGGTCCAGCTGGAGCAGGGCCACATCATAATCATGGCTGTCTTCCTCGTAGTAAGGGTGGAGGAAGAGACGGATCACCTTGAACGACACCTCTGTGTGGCTGGTGGCATTTTGAAAATATTTGCCCAAGTAAACGGTCCAGATGGAGGGAGAGGCCAGTCTGTAAGATGCAACAGAGATAACTCATCACATGAACAGAGAAGGATGGGCAGAGCCTGGATCCTTCTGTTGCAGTCTTTTGAGGAGTCTCTGATATGGATGATCATCTCCCTCAGAGGGACCTCTTTTTTATTTGGCTACTGATTTCAAGAAACTGGGTGGGACATCTTTTTGATGCCTTGACATGCCTGTACAGTGGAACCAACTTTGGGCATACACACAGAATCTGAGAACAGGACAGCTAAGAGTGAACAGCCAAGGGAGACTCTGTCTCCAGCAGGAGGGTGAGGAGCAGAGGGGAACTCACCCTGGACCAGAGCAGGAGGAAGCAGAAAGAGGACTGATTTTAGACTCAGAGTCCTGTCCACCTTTTGCCTTACACATGCCATTTTCTCCCACAGTGCCCCTCTGGGTGCAAAAAACTCCCTGATTTGGTTTGACCATCTCTCTTGCTCCAAACTCTCCTTCAGGACTCACCTCCAGCCTACTGCCCACACAGGCTGCTGCCCATAGCACGGTACACCCCAGGCTGCTGCTGTTCTTCAGCTCCTCTTTTTTCCATTACTTCTTATCTCTCACACCACTTAAATTCTCTTCCTGACAGGCACACACATATGCCATCTAACAGGGCTGTGCTAGCTCCATCCATCCTGCACTGGGACACTCCAAAATGGCCAAATTCAGCCTGCATGGACCACTTGAAAGGCCTGCTCCCAGTGCTGGTGAGCTTCCTTGCTGGGTTGTAGGAGTCAGATAGGAGCATGGCAGAAGCAGGGTGAGGTGAGAAGTGCAACTGCAAAACAGCCCCAGTCCTACCAAGGCTGGCATCACCATACTGAGGATGACCAGCAGCTCCTCCTCCCCATGCTCACATAGCACCAGGAGGGAAGAGCGGCTGGGGAAGTCCATCAGTAGTAGCTGGGGAGGTGGGGGATGCTTGCCAGCTCACTGGTAGGGGAAAAAAGGAGTTTGGAAGAAATGGAGATTGGGCCTGAGGGTGCACACTCCTTCTCCCACCCAGCCCTGTTGCCCAGCACAGCTGTGGACCTTCCCTCTCCTCACTTCTTCCCAGTTTGAAAGAATGAGTGACCTGCCCTGATCTATATGTTACTGCCACTGCTGTGGTACATACACCGGGTGGAAGGAACCGGGGGAGAGACCGTGCTTCCTCCCAAAAGGGCAGGCCCTGCAGGTGGGGGGCACGGGACCCAAACAGTGTCCTCCGCAGGTAATGCTACCCTGGTCCCATCCCAGCACATGCTGACACCTCCACGGTTCTGAAAGCATGGAGACAAGCCAGAGCCAAAGCAAAGGTGGAGCTGTGAAGTGTCTTCCACCACCATTGCCCTCCCAAAGCTTCTCTGTGAATCCCAGCACTGCCCCTTTTTCCCTGCATGCACACCCAAAAGCTAGTGCGTGTATCCGTACCCCTTTCTCCGGCTTCAAGCCACAGAGGAGGATGGCACAGGTGCCCGATGAGGGGCACATCTGCCCCATGATATTTTCACAAGCTGGGTGATCCTCCCATCATGCATGACATGGAAAGCAATGCAGATTCTTCTCCTGCCCAGCACCCTTCCCTCTCCATTTACCTCTCATCCTGGAAGCAGTGCGCAGCTGAGACCACCCAGCGGTCAGCAACAAGTGTTCCCCCACAAATGTGGCGTCCTCGAACTTGCAGGCTGGCCTGCCATGGCCATTCCCCTTCCACAGAATTCGCACCACCCACGATCCTGCTGAGAGGGGCTTGCAGCCCACAGTCTGAGGAGGAGGAGACACAGCAGGTACTTCAGGGAAGGAAGGGAACATGATAGACTGTGCTTGCCTTTCCTTTCCTTCTTAATTGACTGAAGAGTTTGACCTCTAATCCCTTGCCTTGCCCAGCCAGCAGATGCTTTACGTAGTGTCCAGGACTGGTCTAGCGAGCGCTCCGTCCCAGCGGGTGCCCCCGCTGATGCCTGCACAGCCTTACCCCACCTCCAGCTGCAGCCTGGGGAAGCCTTTTGGGGCACCATGCTCTCTGTGCTGCTTGCTGTCCTGTCGGGGAACCCTCGCAGTCATTCCCTTCCGCTGCCCACCGAGGCTCCAGAAAAAACAAGCAGGGAAATCAAAACACAAGCTCTCTCCCCGACAGTGACCATGCAGTCATGGGCGATTTCCCCAGCTGGAGCCTTCTAGGCTGGCATTACTTCACATGAGCCAGCACAGTGGTCCAACAGGCAACCTGTGGGTAGAACCTGGCCTGCGAGACACGTCTATCTATCTGGCCTGATGCCTCTGCCTGGAGGAGAAGGGGAGCAGCTATCCAAAGAGCAAACGCCTGCTCACCTCTCAGCACGGAGAGCTGGCTCGTTGCTGCTGCCACTGCCACTGCTGGATGGAGCAGTAGCCCTGCTGCCGTGGGGCTGGGCTAGGGAGAAGGTGGTGGAACAAGGGAGGGTGGGTGCTTATGCAGGGCTGGTGGTGGGAAAAAGAGGGCAACTTGCAGCTACGTGGCATCCTGAACCTGCCTAGCTGACGTGCGACTGAGCATTTCCTCACCACAGCGCTTCTCGTCAGACAGGTCCTTGCAGTCCGCAGTGGTGTCGCACAGGGGGTTGGGTTTCTTCACACAGGTCCCATCTTCACAGCGGTAGGTGAAAGGACCACAGGGGACCCCTGCAAAGAGGAAGCGGAGCCGAGGCTGAGGGAGGGCAGCAAGTTTAGATGCAGTCTGAAGTCCTTTTTTGGGGCTGATGAGGCGGGGGAGGCAACAGAGAGCTTGGGGGAACTTCATAAATGGTGGCAGGGAATTTCCTGAGCAAGCTTGGTCAGCTACAAACAAAGCAAACATTGTGAGCAGGTCAGGCATGTTAACTCCCAGCTGGTGCCCTTACCTCACAAGAGGGAAGTACACTACTGACAGCCAGCCTTGGCTCAAGCATAGGGGAAGGTGTTTGCCAGCCCAGCACCATCCCCTCCCTACCTTCACTGCACTGCTCCTCATCGCTCCCGTTGACGCAGTCCAGCTGCTGATTGCAGACTCTGCTGAACTCGATGCAAGTGCTGTCCTCGTGGCACTGGAACTTTGCAGGACACACTGTGTGGGAGGAAAGCACTCGGGAATTAGGCATGCAAGACAAGGTGTCAGGTGTGAGGTCAGGGGCCTAAGTGCACCTGTAGGCTCTGCAACCCCTCCTCCCACCTCTTAAGGTGTGCTTAAGACCAGCTCTGGTATAGTGCAGCTGTGTAGTCTTTGACTGATCTACATTGTAGGTATGCCTGCATGCTGTCTTACACTTTGAGGATGCTGATCTAACTTTCCTTCACTTCTTGGCTTGGCCTCAGACCTGCATCATCACTGTGGACTTGCCTTGAGGTCACTGGACTCTTGTTTGGCCCAAGAGTTACTGTCACCAGGCAGGGTCTGCTCGCCTTGTTCAGGTTCTGTAGGACTGCCTCCTGTCTGGTGAGGTCACTGTTCCTCTTGTCTTGCTGTCACCCTCAGCTCTTGGGTCACCTTCCCCTACAGGCAGCTGCTCCCCTTGTTCTCTGATAAATGAGTCCTGAACAACAATGGATTCCTCAATGTCCATGAGCTCTGATAGCTGCTCAGAATGGAGACGGGCCTAAGGTGCCTACCTATCACAGAGTTTGACTTCTGATTATACATTCTCATAACAGGAACTTGTCCCATGTTTGTCTGTGCAACACCAAACATAATGGGCCAGTACCTCCTGGGCATTTTCTTCCTGCAATGACTGTAATTTCTTCAGTAATTAGCATGAGGCTCCCAGATGGCTAAAGGTGAAGGTCTGAGGCAATGTGAACATTGATTTTAAAGACAGGGACTCTTCCATACAGACATGGAGTGAATAAACAGAGATGCAACAGTGGCAAGAGTGTGAGAAAGGAAGGAAATCACATTTTTTAAATTTTTTTTTTTTAAATATAAAGGGATGGTTGAAAACACTGAGAAACAAACACTTTTTTTGTTCAGCCTTGGTCTGTGTTAACCTGTGGAACTGAATGACACAAGATATCCCTGAGGCCAAGAAGCTAACAGGATTCAAGAAAGGATTAGATACTCATAAGGATGCACATGTATCCGTGTTTGCATGAGGGAAGCAAACAAGCCCTGATGTCAGACAGCTGGATGATGGCGCACAGTCAACAAGACTGCAGACAATAAAAAACCCAACCTTGGCGATCCTGTGAGAGGTCTCACATTTCCAGTACTGAATTAAAACTTCCTTGAGAAAGATTTCTCCTTCCTTTTACTTTATACCTTTCTCTGAATCCTTCCAGCGGTTCAGGAATCTTTCTGTCTGTGAAAAAACACCCGTAGGGAACAACTAATGAAAAATTAGTGGTGTCAGCAATGTGATGAGCCCCTCCCTCACACCAGGGATGGGAAAATAGATGAATTAGGTGTCATGCCTGAGCCTGAATGCTGTTCTTATGAGAATGGGGCTTTGCAGGAGTCCTGGGATGCCAGGGATGGCGTCTGTGTCAGCACTGGCTGCTGTTGGCATGAAGAACTGATGGCTGATGGAGGACTTAGATGTTCCCAAACTGGGGCGCAATATATGAGGGTCTGTACAGATCAAGTATCACCAATGTCCTGGGGGCAAAGGGGAGAGAGCAGGGCAGCTCTGAGAGCAGGGCATGCCTGAGTGGTCTGGCAGCAGAGGGGGCTGTAGGCCAGAGCTGAGGTTGATTGTCGGGGTTGGGTGGGGGGAAAGCAGGATGAGGTGGGGGACAGCCTGTGCAGGGGTCTTCTTTCAGGCTGCCTGGAGCTCTTGGTTCATGGCTACTAGGGGGTTCTCCCAGGAAGACTGTGCTGTGTCCAGGAGCAAGAAACGTTCCTGCTCCTTCCCGAGCAGGCTGAAGCCATATGGCAGTGGGATGAAGCTTTTAAGGATGCAGTGGGTTTAAGCTCCCGGAGGGAAGGTACAAGGCTGTACCTAGGCCAGCTGAATCCTCCCCATCTCTCCCTACCTTTGGAGAAGCAAGGACCTGTGTCCTGCTGAGACCAGGGACTAGCAGGGAGAAGAAATCACTCACCACAATTTCTCTCATCCAGCCCATTGGGGCAATCTTTGATCCCGTCACAGGCTGGGACGCACAAGCCGTTCACTGAACACAGGAACTCCCCAGGACAGGCTGTGAAACCACCAGAGAGTAGTTAGTCCCCAGTGACTGGAAACCTCCTTGAAGTAGAGCACTGTGGCTTGAAAGTGGAGTGTGTGGAGCTGCACACCTTCCTGACCGCATGTGTGCTGCAGCAGCGTGCCAGCAGCACTCGCTCCCCAAAATCTGGCACATCACCTGCTCTGAAGAAGGGCAAATGGAGCCAGGCTATGCACCAGGGGAAGAGGGCTCTCCCCTCGCTTCCCATTGTACCAAAGGGCAAGAGCCAGGACAACCACCCGCCTGGCATGCTACACCTCTGGTTTAGCACTGTTTCATGACTCCTGAACACTGCACGAAAGCTGAAATAGGTCCTCTGGAGTTGTTACTAAAACCTGGTTGGGGCCTTGAAGGGGTTTGGTGTTAGACACATGTTGGCAGGTGCACGTATTCAGGGACTGGTATGTGTTACAGGCACCCTTTACGAGAGAGATGGAGAAACCTTGGAAAGACAGACATGTGTATGTGTATTTGTGTGCAGTTTTATTCGTCTCTCACTTGCACGGCCTTGAAGGTGAGCAGGAAACAACGCTCTCTAAGAGCTCTTATAATCAAAATAAAAGGCGCTTCAAGCCAGAGATGGTGTCTCACTGAACTTCCAAGGCCAGTCCATGATGTGGGCATGGGGATGAGACTGTAGACAACTCTCTGACCTTGGGTTTTGGTGCATGGATGCTCTGGCAACATGAGGCAGGGCCACATGTGAGGAAGCAGCTTTGCACATAAATGCCTCTACTTTTGGGGAGATCAGTGGTGTGTGCATCACTTATTTGTGAGCCTGTGCCTGAAGGGCAGATGGTACATAGGGCTCATGGGATGTGTCTTGTGTTTCTCCTAACACAAGCCAAGTGCACAGGGGCTGCTGGCAGCCACCACCCCACTAAGGAGCAGGGAGGAGCTTGAACTTACAGTCAGATTGGTTGTACAGGCTGTAAGACGCCTGTACGCCAGGGCCAGTTAAGGAGATCTGTGAGGTGAAGGTGATGGTGATGTCAGCAGAGGACGTGACTGGGATCCGCTCAGCGTAGGCTTGCAGGGTCCGCAGGCCACAGAACCTGAGGAGCAGACACAGACGGATGTCCCAGGAAGGGAGGGAGGAGAAGACAACAAAGTGGGGCAAGGCGGCTTTGTGGGGCTGGGGTTGGAAGGGGGCCACACAAACTGGGTGTGAGTGGGCAGCCAGGAAGGCAAAATGCCTTCAATATGGCATGAGAGCCAGAGTCCAGAGTGACCCTAAATATCTTTGGACATTTCCTACTTTCTGGGCAAGCGCTGAAGTCAGGCTACACAAAGCAATTCGGTTCTTACATTTATCTTCCTGAAGAAGCCATGTTGTAGAAACTGTGGCACTGACAGTTTAAGAGAAGAAGGCAGGGAGAGAAAAAGTGGAAATCCTAAGCCGGGGGAACATAGATTCTGAATCAGACCCTTCAGAGGAAAAGAAGTTACCCCACAGGAGCAGTGGACAGGAAGTTAAATGAGATGGGCTGAGGGAAGCTTTGGAGTGGAAGGGCCAATTTTGCAGTAGGTGGGAGGAAGAGCACAAGCCATAGGTCCATCCATGTTGGAGCTTGCTTTGAGGAAATGGGAGCACAGCAGCTCTCAGTTCTTCCTTTGCACCTGGGCAGTGGTGGGCAGCAGCCCCAGCTATGTGCGGATGCTAATTTTGAGAAGCCCTGCAGGCGGAAGTGGCTGTAGTCAAAGCAGGAGGATATGGAGCTAGGTGGAAGATCTGTATGGAGGCGGTTGCAAGGCAATGGCACACACAGATAATATTGCAGAGGTGGTGACAGGCAGATTTGCAAACACAGGAGATGTGGGAGGACACGAAGGTTACACACACAGGAGAAAACTAGGAAGCCTGATGCAAACACCGAGACAGAGAAGGCAGGCTGGTAGCTGGAAGCAAGTCTGTAAGACGCATGCTCACTTGGGGAGCCTGTGAACAAGAGAGGCTGAAAAAGAAGTAGAAAAGCAAGAGGCACCAGCACAAACAGTGGCCACTGAGTGTGGTGATAGACTCTCCTTCCTAAGACCTGGTGGCCTGAAGTGAGCAGGGAACCTGCAGAGGTTTGATCCCAGGTGGAAAGTGAGACAGAAACCAGGACCCCAGCACACACCTTCGGTTCTGAATTATCCACTGGCCTTGGGTACAGGGCAGGTCGTGCTTCTGTCTGCTGAGTGCATAGGCATCGAACCACAGGGTGACCCCATAGTCGAGGGATGGGACCTGCAGGCAAGGAGGTCCAGAGCAGAGTGTAGATGGCTCCTATGAGTGCTGCAGCCCACTCCATATGACAGAAAAGAGCTGTCAATTCACACATTGCATGCCAGAAGGAAGCACCCTTTAAACTGGGGCCATACCACAGCCCAGGGTGGCTCTGCTCCTATCTCAGAGCATGGTAATTCCTAGCAATTTCTAGCAATCTGGTTCTGCCTTGAAGAACTCCTCTGGAGACCAGATTTCAGATTCTCTGAGCCAGCATGCAATATTAGACTCCTTCTGCTTCAGAAAACACGTATTATGTGGGGGCTAGGCAGGCTGCCCCCTCTGCTCACTTCTCACGATGACCTGAGAGCACTGGCTGTACCCTTCGCTAATGTGGGCAGTGCTGCACGGGTTTCAGGGACGGAGTGGACGCTCTTGTGGGAGCTGGCTCTTACCGTCATGTGCCAGGTGCAGTGCGTATTGGGCGAGTAGTAACTGGGGTAGTGTGGGGTGCCGATCTTCCCCTGCAGCTCCAGACCCTCACGCAGAGTTATATTCACTTCGCAGGCTGTAAATACAAACATTCAAGGCCCTGCTACCTGTCAGCTCAACCTCAGCCTGGGGATGCCAGGTACTCACCCCATTGTAGGAGGAGAGAAAAGGGGCTCTAAGGCCTGATGCTAAAGGTGACCAGGGTGTTCCACTATCTCTCTTCAAGGGGCCATTTCTACCTGGCAAGACTTTTAGCCTCCTCCTCTTATCCAGGGAAGGGTAATGGTAATGTATATTTCTGCTTTAGATTCTTATATTGAATTGACATTTATCTGCAAGTGCGTCTGGATGTGATGTCCAGGCCACATCTGGTCTGTCCATGCATGAGAGCTTGGCCTTCTCTTAAAGTATCACAGTCACTCAGGCTCTGCTTGCCATAGCCTGGGGTGTAAAGACTCAAGCCAAATGCTAATGTATGAGTCCAGGTGAGGGAGCCACATCTAACCTGCTTTTTACTGTCCACCTCTACCCTTGCAATCTAGTGAATTCTGCCCCTAATGGGGATGGAGCCCCCCTAGGAGCGCGTGATGTTGTAGGAGATAACCTCTCTCCTTCCTGTATCTGTGGCTGCCCTCCTCCAGCCTTCCTCACCTTTGAGGGGCACTGCCTGCGCTGAGAGGATGAAGGGGTCGTAGTAGCTGTACATGGCTTTCTTCCACACAACGGACATGACAGGGCCAGATGAAAGGACTTCCACAACGGGCTCCTGCCGGCTGCAGCCGTAGATCCTCAGGGGAAAGAGATAAAAGGATGGGAGTGAAGTAGGCAATAAACAAATGAAAGAGAAGAACGAGAATGAAAGACAACGGAGGTCTGTGTTACCCACAGCACGCGCCTGCTGTGAGGCACTAACTGAATTAAATAAGGGGCCAGCAAAGAGAGAGCTGCTGTAAGCCCTCAGGCTGCCAGACTGGCTGTGTGATAGCTCACATCAGTGACTTCAGCTGATCAGCAAGAGGCAGGTGCTGCATCAAAGAGAACTTCCTCTGATGCAGTCTAGCACCTTCCCCTGCTGCGGTGTGTCACGCCATCCTGCCTGGCTTCCCCGCCGCGCTCGCCCTGCTCAGGAGCTACCTACGAGGTGATCAGGTGTTTCTCCAGGGGCCCTGCTGCGTCATACATGGCCAGGCGGTCCCTGCAGTCCGGGAGAGTCCACTCCAGGCGTAGCTTGATCATGTAGCCCTTGAGGCCATGGAGGTGCCAAAGACAACTGGAGGCCAGGTAGTCAGGGCCCTCCAGCCTTAGGACATCATCCTCCTGGACATAGCTGTACCTGTAGCAACCTGAATCCAGGGGAAGGACAGAGGGATTTAAACCTCAGGGTGATATAAATGGAGGCAAACGGGGGCTTAGGAATGGTTGTAAGGGAAATTAAGGTAGGGGATTGTCACTTGGGATATCAGTGTAAGCCCCATTTCAGGCTAAGGCTGACTCATCCCAGCGATCTCAGTTTACTTTCACCTATGTCATGGTGGCACCGGTCCCCTCGTACCATTGCCCCAGTTTCTCTCTATAAGAACTGTCCCCTCTTGCTTGGTTAAGCTAATACTACCTCAGGCTTCAAATATCAGCACAGCGCAGTTACCTTCCACTGGCTTTATTTTCTTTTTCGCCTCTTTCTCCTCACCCCCATATTCTTCCCAGCTTTATATCCCCCTCATCTGATTTCCAGGTTTCAGCAGGCTTCCAGACCAGGAATTTTGAGTAAAACTCAGCTTAAAAGTCAGGTGAGTTTCTAATAGCATATCTAATGCAAGCTGCCAGCCACAGCACTTACAACACTGCCTGAAATACTAAAAGCATCTTCAGCATTGCTAAGACAACAGACGACTCAATGACTGACAGCACATCCAGTGCAAAGCCACGCAGGGAAACCCCCACCCCACTCAGCAGAATTTCATGGGGCCTGGAATTAGCACCGTTGTACCGTTACACCAAGTTATTTGACAGGACTCACCAGGAGAGGGACAAGGCTACAGGTGGCTGCACTGCGCCTGGGAGCTGGTGCCTCTGCACAGTGGTGTGCTATGGGGACAGAGGTGTCAGGACGCTCAGAGCAGTCCAGCACGTAGCTGCGTCATGTAGTTTGGATCTGGCCAAGCAGCGGCACCGGTGCTCCCTTGCTACTGTTCCCATCTCCCCTTTCCCAGGATTTACAACTCCAGGAAGCCAACAAGATTTCTGGCCCCTGTAAAAATCTCTCCCATAAAGTGACAAACTCAAAAGGAAAGGAAAAAATAGCCTACCCAGAGTGGATTTCAGGACTACTATGTCTTTCACACTGGATTCTGTTAGAAAGGAAATATATAAAGGAAGGTAAACAAAAAGATAAAACTGTAGTATCTGAACACTAGCATGGCAGGTGGTGACTCCCCTCCTTCCTATGTAAATGGTTTGCTCACAATTTCGGCATGGGGCATCCTCCAGGTACTTCTCTCTCTGCTCTCAGGGACATGCTTCAGTCGTGCCTTCCCCACCCCATTTCTCTGGGAAATCTCTCTGGCCTCTGCCTGAAATCCAGCAGCCCCAGTTCACGCTTTCCAGCCCACCACAGGCTTCTCTGCCTTTTTTCCTTGCCTTTCATGTGCTATTCCAGGACCTCTTCCCCTTCCCAGGAGGGCTGAGCATTGCTTCAAGCAGCCATCCCCCACCTCTGCCAGCCACACCACAGGGCACAAGCCCACTTCCCAGAGCCTTCACCATCTGCTCACCCCTCCCCTGTTTTCCCGGTTTAAACAACCCTCACTGAAAAGTATGGGAGTTACTGAGGGTGGGGAAGGAGGTGTCTTTTGATGACCACTGGTTCATGAGCTACTCAACATCCTTATAAAGTCCACATCTGGAGAAGGGAGACGAAGAGAAAGCCACCAGCAAGGACTGTAAATCTGTGCAAAACAGAGTCACAGGGTGGACAACACTTTCAGGCGAGCTGGGCTTTGCTCCAGCCTCCCAGCTGAACTGGAAGTGGCCAGAGATCAGGTGCTACTGGGAATAATTGCCAAAATAAAAGGCACCGTGAGGTCAGCTGGGTGTGAGAATTGCTGTTGTGGGGTTGCCTAGGTCAGGGCTCTGGTCTTTTGTAGCTCCTAAGCAGAGTTTGCAATTCTGCGGGGAGAGCTGAGCAGTTTTGTCATGGCAAAAACAGATGTGGAAAAGATGATCCTGCAGGCATAAGGCAGGCTCCTAGAGAAGCTCATGTGCTGTAGGGAAGGATGTATGCTGAGCTGATATTAAGCAGTCTTTCACCTGAAAGTAATAAAACTGAGTTCCTGTAAGGAGAAGGAAGTCCTGAAACTCTTTGGGGGAAAGGGGAGCCTAGTGTCCTGGTGTGAGGGTAGCTGTTAGTAAAAATAAAACGTTGGAGAGGTTCCTGAGCTAGTCAGTCGTTTGCAGCTCTGTGTCTTAAGGCAGGCCAGCAAATGAGTCGGTCAGAAAGCAATGAAGTGCTAAAGACTTGCTATTAGCTAGCTATTTTTTCACTCCAATTTTGCAGAGCGAGTGAAGCCAGAGGTTAATTTTCTGGCTTGAGGTCACCCTGGCCCAGTATAAGAGGTTTCTGGCTTTTGCCTTAGTTGCTGGACTGTGCTTTTGACTGGACAGGGAGGTGGAAAGGGCTAGGGAAAGCAGAAGGAGCTGGAGAAACTACAACCGGTGTGTTAATTCCAAAATAGAAAGAAGCATGGTGTGCTGACGTGAATAAAACAGTGAAACAGATGCAAAGGGAATAAGAGGGAACTGGGAACAGCTAAAAGAATGGCACCATCATTTTTATTTGTTTATGAATTACATTATGAAGTGAGTAATTAAGGGGAAAAAGCTAGATGGACTGACTTGGAAGCAGTTAGCATATTTTCTTATATCTTTCTTAAGACAGTTAATTTAAATTGGCTGACCATAAGGTCTGGTATTCTGGAAACAAATCATAAGTAGAAGTGACTAATGGTAACTGTGGGAGGTGTCTTCATGAGATGCTAAAGTAGCTTTAGAATAAGATCTTAACATGATGGTCTGGATGAGGGAGTGAAAATCATTTTGATGAAATCAAATTTTCTTTGAGGACACACAAAAAAATGACCCCCGCCCAAAACAACTGAAATATAGAGGGAAAAGTTGAAGAAAGTATGGGTGGCATATATTAAAATAAGATTCACCTTAAATGCAAGATAACATGAAGAAAAAAACTTGGAGATGTAACATTTCATGGGGAGAAGAAACTTGGAAATGAGAGTCCCCAGGGGAGAGAAGAAACATCATTTGAGGTTTGGGGCTCTGTAAGAGGGATCAGATCAGGCTGAGAAGTTAAGTCTTGTTATAAAGACCAAATACAAATTCCATTTGACTTGGATGCATTGAATATGGACACATCCCTGGTCCTTTATCTAACCCCTATTTAAGACCAGTTCTCTAGGGTGGCTTTTTAAACAGGCTGTGATCTTCACTGTGGGAAACAATAAATAATCCTTAAAATCATGTCAAGAACTGAAATGGCAACAATGCTTTGTCTCAGAGGAAGACCAGTGGTGACTCAGGTATGTTGCCTTAGTTCTTCTCTCAATCAAGTAGCCTGGAATAATCTCCCAAAGGAAAGTAGGAAACCTAATTGTTTGCTATTTTTGAGCTGATCAAAGTCATGACCTGTATAAAAACTTATTCCACAGAAGCCAAAGCTGATGGAAGAAGGAGAAAAAAACCAAACAACTTACCTAGCTGGTCATGGTCAGCTGTATCTCCAATAATTTTTTAATCCTTCAAATGAAGGATGTTTTTTAAAATCAAACTTCAGTTCTTCTCTATTAGGAAGAAATATATGTAATTGTATCTCCTGGTCCTCATTTTTTTCCCTATCCTCTTCAGGTTTCCCCTATCCCCTTCAGTAGTGACTTCTGGTCTTGTCTCCTAACCTCCCTTCAGCACCTTCCTAATCTTGAGGCATTTCTGACTGCTCAGGCCACAGCTGAGCAGCTGGTACTTACCCAGCAGAACCAGTGAGTCTGGGTTGACCCTATATTCCGTCTGGTAGGACAGGCTGCCCGAGATGTTGAAGCTGGTGGAGAGCTCTTGGTGGAGCATTGTGTTTACCCTTTCAACAGTCACCTCCTTCTGCTGACTCTCAGGGATTTGGAGGGCAAACCAGAAGAAGAAGGTCAGAGCCCCCTCCCTAACAGAGAAATAGCATGTTAAATACCCTCTCTGTTCCTCTCCAGAATCACTGGAGAGGCAAACCCCAGAGATTAACCCCCCACTGTTTTTCCACAAATCAGACATATCTGTGTGAACTTTCCAGCTCACTGCTGTGACCCAGAGGAACCACTCAGAGTAGGGCAAGAGAGCTGCTATGTCCATGGTGCTAGTTAGTGCTCAGTCCTTTTGGGGGAAGAAGAGCATACATGGTCAAATTAATGTGATAATTAATCAAGACTGGTCTAATGAGTAGTCTCATTTCAGGTAGAAATGACCTTTGGTTACTACTGAGCAGAGGTTGAAAAGAAACACTTCAACTTCATTGTCTCACCTCCCAGTGGTGACAAGTGGATGATTTATGACCCAGTACCTTACCACAAGCCATTAATGCTGGGCAGGCTCAAGCTGCAGGAGACTGTGACTGGGAAAGCTCTGTTCAACCAGCTGGCAGAGAAAATTGGCTGAGGGAGGGGGAAGAGATGTTGAAACAAACTTTTGTTCAGTAAAAGGCTAGAGGTAAAATTGCAAGTGAAACTTTTCTTTCCCCAGTTGAAAATGGAGTTACATCAAAATTGGAATTTTCCTTAGCTGAAGGACAAATTTAGGGGTGTAATTTTCCATGGAAAAAACCAGAAGCAAATGTATATGTCAGTTTGCAAGTTATTCCTGCTTTCTTGATCTACTGTGATGACCTGCAAAGCTGTAGTCCCACATCTGTCCCATTCCACTGTTTCCCTACTCCCAGGTGGACCATGCCTCTTGGCTGGAATACCTTTTCCATGATGCATTCTGGCCTCTCCCTTCTAGTGCCTAGAATCAGGCCATAAAATTATTTTCTTGAATTAGAAAAATTCATTTCCAGCTGCTTTGTTTCTCCTGAGAATGCCAAGCCCACACTTTTTTTTTTCAGTTCTTCCCAGTGATTTTTTTTCTCTCTTGAACTTTTCCCTCTGAAAATTTTCTCAGTTTTGGCTTTTCATCATGACCTCGGATGAACATGAATGTCAAAATATTCCCAGCTCTGTAATGCTTGAACGATTCTGGATCTGGACTGCCCAACCTCGCCTAGAGCTTGGTGGGGACCGCAGCAGTTTGTCATGGCCAGATTTCAGTGAAACCAGAGTACAATTGACTAGAAGCTTTCACACATGAACAAGCAAAAATGCTGTGGGTGCTACTCACCCAAAGGCATACACTGTGCTTGAGTTGTAATATCGACCCAGCTCTGTGGCACGAATGAGTTCCTTCAGCTGCAACGAGAATGTCGTCTAATAACTATTGTGCAATGTTACGGTGGCAAAGGACCTATGGCAAACCCTATGTTTCATCCTCCTTGCTGTACAGACTCACCAGGTCTGTCACTTGGATGGGGGAACCTAGCCCCTTCCTCTTTCTACTCACTGAGCTACCTCAGGGCTAGCTCTGGTCATGAAATTGCCCTCACCATCTTCTGGAGCTTAGCTGACTCCAACCAGAAGGCTCTGGACTCCACCTGCCCAAGGTCCGGGGAGTACTGGCGATTGATGACCTGGAGGCTGCCAGAGTAAAACTGCAGGACGGCTGGTTCCAGGTGCCACGGTCTGTAGTCTGCCAACAGAAGACACTACTGGATAACCTTGCTGATATGTAGGAGGGGGGGGGGTTCCCCCTATGTATGAGTCTGTAAAGATCACCCAGAGTCACTAACATGCTTTGGGCTGGGCAATGCCTTGACTAGACCCCATCCACCTCCTCTGTGGGGACAAAACATGCTGAATTTTTACCTAGGAAATACCAGGTTGCTGCAGCAGCTCCAGCCAGCAAAAGAAAGGCTATCCCAAGGGGCACGTAGCGGAGGCAGTCACGAGAGATAGTCTCCGATTCATCCTTTGAGAGGGAGTTGGCATCTTCCTCCTGTTCCTCGGCCTCCATGAGGGGCATCTAGTGACACAGCACACCATGGTCAGGCTGGGTTTTCTGCATCCCTTTACATCTGTCTCTGGAGGTGCTCTTCCACCTCTGTGCTCCTCTCCCAGAATCTATACCTCCAAGCTAACCATCAAAGACTTTGCTCAGTGCAAATGTGAGTAAAACCCCTAATTCCGTGGGAGACAGGCTTCCAGGACACTGTCCTGTCTATGACGCATGGGTATTTCCTCAATTTTCAAAGGCATTCCCTGGGTTTTGCTTCTGCCAAAACCACAAATGAGTTACAATAATGAATTTCTCTGCAGACAAAAGTGTTGTCCTTCTAGGCTGGGAATGGTTTTAAAACTGGTATTTTACTGACCTAGAAATTAATGCAAAAGAAAATCTATGACCTCAAATGCACACAGAAGCTGCACAAAACAGCCACAGCCTGGGAGCCTGAAGATGCATTTTGCCTGCTGTGCCATTTTGCTCTCGGTCCCTAGAAGTAACCAAACCTTGCCGTTCCCACCAGACCAGGTGTCCCAGGGCTAAGCCCACACTGGCGCTGACTCACTAGCTGAGCTAGTGAGGAGGGAGCACCTGACCAACGTTCGGGTCTCCGCCACCCTCTGCTTGTGCCAGGGGACACCTTCTGGCTTCCTTTGCCCCTTGTCTCCCCCGGGCTGCTTCTTTTGCTTCCTCCTGACCACTCCTCTCCTGTCAGCCCCAGACTCTGAGGGTAAGAAATGCCACTGCCCAAGAGAGCCACGTTAATCTTGGTTATCTCACCCACCTTCCTTCTCCTTTCCTCTGCCATCACCCAGTGGACGGCTGCCCCCAAAGGCTTTCTGTGTTTCTGTGGCTGGAGAGGAAAGGGATGTGAACGCATCGCCGTGGGCGGGCACAGAGTTCTTGGGGAATGCCTGTGCCCTGTCTAAGTGCCTGCGGGTTATCTCCATGCACCGTGGCGCGTGTGAGCGTGGGGCGCGAGTGCATGGGAGGGAATTGCTGCAGGTGTGGGAGGACATGGTTGGCCTCATGCACGTTTTAGCCCGCGTGGATGCCATGGAGCGCTCATATGATAGGGGGAAGTGGGCTTCTCAGTCTCCTTGCTTTCCCCCAGTTACTGAACCCCAAGCCCTCCAGGCTGCCTCGCAACATGAAAATATGCTTGCAGAACATAAGCACCAGGTAACTCACTCTGGAACATTAAGCCCATCTTGGTGAACACCAGCACTTGGACAATCATCTGCACACCTGCTTGCTCCAATGCACCCTTCCAGAGAGGCACGCGGTACAAACAGGCCCAGCACAGCCTGCCCTCCCTTGCTTCTTGTGGGTCACCTTTCCGTGCAACCTCTGGGGAGGATCTCCTCCCCAGTGAACCAGGTTGGGTGGTCCAGGAGAGCAAGGGCACTTCTCCGCTGTCACAGCATCCCATCAGAAACAGCAGGCACAAGCAAAGAACTACAGACAGAGGGGTGGGGGGAAGAGAGCAGGAAGCAGCAGCAGAAGAGCCTCTTTGTTAGAAGATTTGATGGTAGGCACTGGGGTTTCCCCCAGAACTGCAGACCTACCTTTGAAGCCTGCTGCTGCCTGTGAGGCCTGGCCCACACCCCCTATGCAAAGCCAGCTCACGCATGGAGTGGGGGAGAGAGGAGGACATCTATTTACCCAAGCTCAAGGTCTCTTCATTGATCAATAAGCTGATGCCATGTCCCTTCAGTTCGGCCTTTGTCCTGCACCGTCCTGCCGCAATGGGTCAGCGCACCCTGTGCAATGGCTTCTTTCTTTTCTGAAATGGAGGTTTCAGAGGCTTGCAGGGGGAGAAGATCTGCAGGCTGAGCAGGGGGATCCTGGAAGAAGTCAGGGTAGGAAGCACCTCCAGCTGTGCAGAGAAGAACAACCCAGGAGGCTGGTGCAGATATCTTATGTTGTCCTCCTCGGGGGACAGGGAGTTGCTGAGCAACTGTTGTATTTCTTAGCTACCCTCCTTGGTCCCATTGGAGGGAGAGGCAAAACACAGGGTGTGTGCTCCCCAGCACAGGGATGGAGCAGACACTGGCTGGCAGGTGTAGATCGCTTGAAGGAGAGAAGATGGCAGTAGGTAGCGGGTCCGGTTACCACAATGGTCATGCAGGTGAAAGCAAAGCACGGTGTCTCTCAGTCCTGACCTGCAAGGCTCCCTCTGGTCTTCTCGCTCTTCTCACTGCCCTGTCCCCCGACACTGAGCTCCTCACACTGTTGCACCACCTCTCACTCGTCCCTGCAGCATCGACTTTTCTTCTAGCCCCAGGTCCTCCTCACCTACCTTGCCTGCGCCACCTTCTGCTTACAGCCCCGCAGCTCTGTATGTGCCCCTTTGTTTTTCACAAAAAGCAACCACACTTTAGCTAGAGCAGAGTAAATAGGGTTATTCTGTCAATAAATGGGTGGAGGGGATGGGGACAGGGATGACTCTTGACCTGGGGCTGAGCTTCAGCTAGTGGCATTGACCTGGGGCTGAGCTCATTTGGGCCAGGACACATTTGGACTCATTTTGGCAGCTGGGCAAGAAATATCTGTTTTCAGCTCTGCTACTGGTTCAGGTTTACTCTGGGACTGCATGAGGACCAAAAGCCGTTGCTGTACTTGCCTCATGGTGGATTCTAGCAGATAAATGTTAAATGTGGATGAAAAGCTGCAGTGTTTGTCTGGGAATGTGTCAGTGTGGTTATCCCGACTAACTCATTGCTGTACATATGGGAAACTGAGGCATGCAGTGACAATAAGAAATGCTTTCAGAACTGCTAGAGAGATTTAAGAAATCAGATTTACCTTTAAAAGTTACTTTGAGCCAAAATTTCCCCAGATAACTGGGGACTAGCTGTATCTTTAGGTGTATATGTGTCCATATATGGCTTTCCCAAGCTTACACTATGAGGGCTTACCGCAGTGGGTCAGAATCCAACTGAGGGCATTTCCCAATACCAGAGACCTTACTTTTTTGTATCCAACTTTCCTGGAAAGAAGCATCCTCCTTCTCTGGCGTTTTCTACAGAACAAAAAATGTAGAATCTCAATCTGATCTATCTAAGCAAGCATACCACATCTATCACCGCAGGCTTTTGAATCAACCAAGGACCCAAAACCTTGATCAGATCTGACTTCAGAGGAATTCCTTTACTGTATGTACCCTTTACTTTCCGATTCTCCACAGTAAAAAAAAGGAAGGGATGTGGGAGGGGGCTGAGGGTGATGTTGCCTATTTACGAACAAGGTATCTTGGAAAGAGGGAGATGAGAGATATGACAGTTATCTTTGCTGTCTCCGGGCTTAAGATAAAGAGAAGACTCGTGTCTGTGACTGTTAGCTCAATATTTTCCACACAGTGCTGGCGTTCAGCTTTGGTTTGCCTCTGGTACTGACGGACACCATCGTAGCACCTTTCTGGGCTTTTGCGAACCTCGTGCTGTGCGTTCACATCAGGTTGGGAGGGGACCGCTCCCCGTGTGACATTTCCAAAGAGCTCCTGTGGACCCCGCAGAGGAAGGGCCCTGTATCACTGAAAGTGTTCTGCCTTTGGTGTTCACAACATGGGTTACTCACATACGAGACCACATGATCTTGTCTTCCTGGAAGAAAGGTCCGGTTATCGTCAGATCGGATGTCAAGCACTTCCTGCCGCAGCGCGTCACACATTCACACCCAGCGTGGCTGCGAATGCAGTGCTAACAACTTGCCAGGTCGAAAGCTGTCAGCATTTTCAAAAGCAGGGGGAAAAGTACCGAACCAGCAGGATGGTCCTCAGGGACTTGCAGCAGGATCACCTCCAACTCTGCTTTCTGTTTTAGGTGGCTGAGTCCCTTGGGGAAGGGAGTAGGAAGGAGGGCTATAGGTACATTGTTCTGAGCAAAGCTTTGCCTGTTTAGAAAAGCTGTTAATCCTTTTCCCCCATCCCAAATGACAGAAAAACACTGTAGATTCCTTAATATTTCTTTTATTTACAAAGAGGGAAATTTTTTCTTTTGTACTTATCTTAACAGCAAGAATAATTGGAAGGCTTATGAAGATCTAAATTGGGACAAGATAACCATCAGTACAACAAAGATCCTTGGCCCACGTAAGATAGAAAATTGCTCATCAGGGGCAACGGATTCAGTGTCTCTTTCTGAAGTCCATATGGAGAGATTCTCAAAGTACAGCAAACAGCTGGGCAAGCCTTCTGCTTCCTTATCTGGGAAACTGTGGGGGTCTTCTTCACCTGCTGTCTCCTGGAGACAAGTCCACTTCCTGATGCAGGTGGTGAAGAAGCTGATGAGAGGAGAGGTATAGCTCCCCCAGCCCTCTCAGCTGCAGGCAGCCTCAACTCCTTTGAGTTGCTCCCTTGAGGTGAAATCCAAGGCAGTGGGTGACCCTGTATCTGGGACTTACAATGACATTCAGGCTGCATAATGCAAGATCAGGTAACGGTGTGGGACCAGGACAAAGGGGAAGCTCGACTCTTGTACAGACAAAGGTAGGGAAGAATCAGTTCTGGGTTTTACAGCTGTGACAGAAGTACCAAGAAGTTCGATATCCTTGACCTTTTTGATATAAAAACTCTTAGAAGAAAGATCTTTAACACAGGGCTGGTATTTTCCCACTGCTGAATAGTCCAGAAATACGGCAAGAAAGAGGACAGACAGTCCAGATGTTGAATGCAGGGATGGTTGTAACCAGAACAGCTTGTCTTCCTTTGCCTTGCTACTTTTCTTCCGTGGTGTGATCAGCAAATGCAGAGGGCAAAAAGAAAAAAAAAAAAAAGTATTTTTTGCTATGCCCATTCTTTGCAAGTGGACTGAGGGGTTTTTTTTCAGCAAAGGTGCTGATTTGTGGGTTAGTTTTCTGGGCTTATTCACCACATCTTTGCTGCTAATTAGGCAATGGTTTCCCTTGAGCAATGGAAGGAATGGGCAGCACCACTGTGCTGTTTTCCACTAATACAGGATGTGGGATGAACTATTCTGCAATCAGCTTATCGTAGTCAAATAACTGTATTTTGCCAGCAGGGCAGACAGGCTTTCGATTTCATGAAAAATATTGCAGCAAGAATGGGAAATTGTGTGCGTTCCTTTTACTGCCATCATCAGACCTGGGGGAAAGGGGGGGGGGATTTCCCCAGTATTTTTAACCCAATAATGGGGATTTCTTTTTACACTGCACTGCTTAGACAGCTGACACAGTTGTGGCTCTGAGCTGACCTTAAAGACTTAAGTCTAAAGCTGAACTAAGTAGCTCAGAATGTAATATCTGATTAAAACTTGAAGTGGGGATATCACAGAAAAAAATTACACCCTTGGTCAATCAAGAGAAGATGTCTTCATCCATTTCATCATTGGGCCCAGCACTGACTGGCAGTGCTACTGTCCCTTGTACAAAATCTCATCTCCACCTCTTCAGGCATTTCTCCCTCCCATTAGAGGTTTTTAGGCTGGGACAAAGCAAATGGACCATGTGCCTACCCAGCGTCAAAGCTGAGTGCTATTTTACACCAAGATGCAGAGCGTGGAAGTGCTGGCACAGCCTCCTACTGGGAGCTGGGAAGGAAAAAACAAACTGGTGAAGTTTGGGATGGCACTTGAGAAGTGTGGGAAGGGGTTTCTATGCCATTGAATCCAGTAATAGCAGAGAAACAGGTTCAGTTATGAAGGTGAGTCCTTGTTGGCTTATATGCCTAAGAATTAGGCTTCTACATCTCCATTAGCTGTGTATCCACCGAACAGCTTTAATGTGCCTTCATCATTCTCCGTTCTTTACTGTCCACTAGCCCAGTTATCAATGCAAAATGCCCTCTGATTTCCAGCTGTCTGTTTCACTAATGCTTTACCTTGGGAACTAGTGCTACCCATGGTAGCCATCCATGAATTTATACCTTGTCCGTCCTATCCCTTTTCTGTTTTTGCGGCCCTCTAGAGTAACTGTGTTCTCCACCTTCATTAAAGAACTAATGGGTTTGATGTTGAAGTCATCTTCCTGAATAGAAAAACTGTCCATCTAGCTTTCCCTGCAAGGAAGGTCTTTCCCACCTGTGGGTTTTCTCCAGGCAGATCCTAGACAGGGCAATGGCTGTACTGGCCTTGGAGGTCCCTCAGAGAAAGGTAGGCACCAGTGTTTGGGACCTGGTGGGAGAAGGCTGTTCTGCATGGTTCCTCCCCCTGGCTTTGCCTGAGAGGTGGAGGCTGAGAGAAAGAAGAGGTAGGATGTGTTGCTGCTGTACAGAGGTCAGTTGAAGAGCCTGCCTTCCCACTTCCCTCTGTTACATCAATAGTATCGCTGTCATGCAGGTCTGGTGGGTCAGGAAAGTCAGTGTCCAGCTGGCACAGGGGCTCAGCAGGTTGTAAAGCTGCTTTGTCCACCACCTTCTCATCCTGTTTCTGAACTGGTGTTAGTGAGGTGCCTTCACCTGACCAGAGAGCCCCAGAACTAGCCATGATCCGCTGGGCTTCACCTTCTGTCTCTTCCATGAAGGAGCTGTTCTGGAAGCCCCAGGTTGCCTTGATACAGTGAAGGAAGTTGTGGGACAGCACAGGCATGTCCTGTGCCAGTGTGCAGAGGTCTGAGGAGGTGAGAGCATGATAAGACTCACCATCCTCGTGGCCATTGCCCTCTTGGGTGAAAGGCTCATAGGTGAAGTAGACCTGACAGGGCTCGATCTCAAAGGAGTTGGGAAGGTGGAAGAAGAAGTAGCCTTGGTTGGTGAAGCAGCTGGATACAGAGTGACCACTGGTTTCTAAGGGAGGATCAGGAGTCAGGGTTCCCTTGGAAAGTAGAAACTGGGAGTCCTGGTCATTCTTCTGCATCACCTCGAGTATGGAGATCTCTGGGGTTGTGCTGTTGACACAGTAGGAAGATGTGGAGAATGGGGAGGAGAGCCATTTCTAATTGGGAAGAAACACAGGACAGAGACTGTTATGCCCGAAGTACAACACTCAGTGAGGAATCAAATGTTTCTTCTCCTAAGCGCCCACAGCAATCCAATGACCTTTTCTCTGTCCAAGCAAGAGTTGCCAGAGGTGGTGGGGAGGGAAATTCATATTCACAATGTCTCATTTGCAGGATTTTCAGAGAAAGTATATCTTTCTGTCACTTTGAAATCAAGAGCAGATCTTGCAAGCCTATGTTTTGAGATTTCTGGAGGGGGGAACAGAAGATGGAGGATTAAAGTGAAAGAAAGAAAAAAAAATTACAAGACCATAAGATGAAGTGAAGGTAGAAACATGAAAAGTAGTATTAAGATGCATTTCATGCAATCTATTCCTAAGTGCTGAACCAGTTTCTGCTACATCTACATGGCCCTACGCAGATTTCTTGTCTAAAGTACTTTTCCAGTCCCCTCATGCCTAGATTTCCATACTCACTATGAGTGACATCCTGCAGTGCATCCTCATCCTTAAAAATAAATTGGTTTCAATGATATCCAACTTTATTGCCTTTATAGCCAGTAAAGCAAATTTTTCTAACTCTTTTTGCATTGGGAAAGTGTCTTCAGCGCCTGCTGCACACCTCTGCCCCCCTACTCTGCACTCTTCCCCTGTAGTTTAAGCTTTCTAAGGCTTTTTACACTTAGGCTTTTCCAAAGTTTTGCTGCCCTCCAGACTCTCTGCAGTTTGTTTCCATCCTTCTTAAAGCAAGATGCCTCTTGGGATCACCTCCCACATCTTGCATCTGACACTCCCTTTAATACTGCACAGAGTGGTAATTGCCTCCTTGCAGCTGCCCGTACTCACGGAGAGATTAGGGGAAGGGAGAAAGTGGGGGTGGAGAAAGAAGGGAAAGAAACAACAAGAATGCAGAAAACAGCTACGTGCCATCCAGCATGATGGTAATTCACATTAGGAGCTGAGGAAAGGCTCACAGCCAGGAGGAGGGGATCACAGCGGGAAATCTGGGGAAGAGCTGAGCATCCTAGGGCAGGCAGGGAGGGACCGAAGTGGGGTGGAAGGGGATCTGAGGGGCCAGGCTCCCTCCCGCAGTTCCCTTGTTTTCTCTCAGACTCCCCGTTAGGGGAGCAGGGTGCTGAGGTTTGTGTGGTTTGCTGTTTCTCGGTTCTGTAATTAGAGACGTCTCAGCCGAGTCTCAGGTTTTAGAAGGTCAGAAAATAAAACTCGAGCGGAGAACCAGCAGCTGGTGCTACAGCCACATGTGTCATGTGTGCACATGTAGGTCTGACAACTGGCTGGCTGTCCCGGGCGTGTGCAGCTGGACCCTCCTTTCCCTCATTTCTCCCCCATAACCACATGGCTCCATCCCCAGTCCCATACCTGAATGTCACCTCCGTGAACCGAAACCAGTAGGGGAAAGAACTTTTTGGGGTCTGGCATGTGAATCTTCAGGATCTTCTTAAACCTTGAGAAAAGAGGATGAGAAGGAGGAATGAAGCAGGGCCTGATCCTGACCAATCTGGCACTGTGGTGGGGGTAGAAGAGAGCATCGCAGCTCCTGGGTACTACCCTGGCATGGGGGAGAGGTAAAATAAGAACAAGCCTGAGGGCTCTCCTTGCTCTTGAGTGGCCTGAAACGCAGTAGCTGACAGATGAGAGGTATAGACATGAAGCAGTTAAACCTGGCACTGGAAGATACACTTCCCTCAGCCTTTTCCCTGGGGAAGCACAACCAGGTTTCACTGGTTTCTTCCTTGCCTTGGCTGGTCACCGTAACCTCTCCACCTGCCTCCCCAAGTCCCTGTCCTGATGACAAGCTCGGCAGGTCTCCCTTGTTTCCAAGCTCCAGCTGCTGTGAGCTGCCCCCTCTTTGCTTTGTTGCCACGACAACGACTCAGAGGACGGCATGGCCTGAGCGGGACCATCACTGGCAAAGCTGTGCCACAACTCTCTGCCCTGTTAGCAGGGTGCTCCATGGTGTAGCTAGGACATACTGGCCATGCAAGCCATGTGAGCATGCCTTGCATCAGTCCAGAGGCTTCTACTTTACTGGAACCAGCGTGTTGTCATCCTGAGGCAGCATGAAGTGATCTAATCTGCTCCTCAGTCCTTCAGAGAGGTTGGCTGATCCTGTCAGCTCTTTGCTGAAGCTTTGCTGTGGGATGCTCTGAGGAAAGAGCCTCCTGACCTCTGGAGGCAATCAGTGTACTCCCTGAAGCATAAGAATTTGCTAGTTCTTGCATATAAACTACCTTACATCACTGCAGATGCTATTTTTATTCATGCATGTCTAATCCTTCCTTGGATCTTACCTCAGCATTATCCTTCATCCAATTCCCCCAGGTTAATTATACTCTGTGGAGAAAGGAGGCCTTTTTATCTCTCTCTATGCCACATAGTTAGCACTTCCTCACCTTTGTATTATGACTCAAGGTAAAACACAGCAACCAGTGACTTTCTCAGTATCCATCTTCCTTCAACATGCTTCTCCTTCTTTCCTCACAGAGAAGCCATCCAGCCTCTGCTGCCTCATCCCTGAGAATATTTCTCCCTGCTCCCTGCCATGAACATCAGCACCCTGCTTCTTTGGCCCTGTCCTGTGATGAAAAACCTGTGGCCATTTCTAACCTTGCCATGCTGGCAGGTCATTCTCTGTATTACTGCATGGGGTAACCTTGTGAGACACTTTCAGTCCTGAATAAAAGAAGTGTCTGGGTAGAAATGCTGGCAAAGAGATCTTTAAAGCATTGTGTAGATGTTTACCAGCATGTGATGAGACACTTCAGGACTGCACAGGCCAGGGAGAGTTTTGTACTCACTCAGGAGTTCTGCTTACAGACCAAATGTCATCACCTCCTGCTGGAGTGTTTAAATGAGAAGGTACCTAGGCTTGCTTGGTCCTCCCCTCTGCTCAACCCACTGGCCTGCTTTTTAAGAGGCAATTTTGGTGCACCCCTGACAGGGAACACCCTGGGCAATGGAAGTGCTGAGGCAGCTGTTTTTAATTCAGCCAGGGCATGGCACCAGGTCACAGGAGTGTGGCACAATATGATGATGGTGGTGAAACCACATCATCTTGGGTAGTGACATATCTCCCCAGACAAATGTCAGCCTTAAAAGGTTGGGCTATAAACCGTATTTTTAAGTCACTCTCTATCCTGAGTAACACCAAGTGAAAAATAACCTGGGTTTTGAGAAGACACACAAGATACAGGAGAAGAACAGAGAGGAAAATTTGATTCTCATTTACCATTTCAGGGTCCGTAAGTTAATGAGGAAGGCAGTCCCAATGATCACGAAGATGCAAGTGCTCACTATAAGAGCTGGCAGGACTGGCCGGGATGTTTCTGCAAGATGAGAGAGAAAAGGGAGTTGCTGTGAAAAGTTAGCCAAGATTCTGGAGGTAGGAGCTGTTCTGTGGCTGTTCAAGGTGATCAAAGTGGGTCTTTATTATAATTTTATATAATATTAAAGTATTATATAAAATTATAACATACAGGTCAGATAAATGAGTTCTGGTGTGTTGTGTAGGATGCCTTTGAGCTGATATGCATTTCAGAGTCTCCTTGGCATTGCTTAATAGATAATTTGTGCTGAACAGCTTGAACTCCCTGTTCATAACAGCAGCACAGCTGGGGGTTGCCACAGATGAGGTGCCACAGTCTACTGGTTGATGTGCCCATCAACCTGTCTGTCTTATTGCAAAGGAAAGCAGGGAGTCCTAAAATCAGCTTAAGTGGGACTGGAGACTTGAAACAGCATTATGAGTCAGTGCGGGAGACAGAGTCATGGGGTTCATGAGTCTTTGAGAAGACAGGAGGACCAAGGATGAAGAAGGCTAGGGGTCAAGGGGCTGGCTTCTTTGCAGAGCTGTAGGAAAGCTTTAGGAGGTTAGGAAGTTTACAACTTTCCACCACTTTTTAGTACTTGGATTGTAGGGTTAGGAGAAAAAGACTGAGTTCCCAAATTGCCCGTGCTGCCAGCACTCAGGCTTATCTGGCACCATCTCAAACTTTTCTTAACCTGTCTCTTTCATATACATCTCTCCAGTGCACGTTTGCTTGGTCTTGCTATTCTGGTGCTTGTCTCCTCTGCCTGCCCCCTCACCACCCTCCACCTTAGAGTCCCTTGGTCTGGGCCTGCAGAGCATCTCTGGAGTAGTTTTGAGAGAGCAGAGAAACATCAAAGGAGGAGAAGACATTTTTAGGACATTCTTCCTTTGCCTGTCCTTGAGATGCTACTCAGATCACTTTGTCTCCTCTGCCTCTGGTACCCTGGTTATCTTTGGGTCTTGGTTGCTATGACAACTGGTTGCGGTTGTATCCTATTCATTGACATCACACACTGACAAAATTTGATCGCCACAGCAACAGAGTGCCCTTTCTAAACATAGCTCCTCTGTTTATACCAGCACCAGGTAGGTATGTCAGCACAACAGGAAGGGGCTGAGCAGGGGCAGAGTGGGGATGACATGAGAAGGAATCACCTCTATCTGCTTATTTTTTGGAAAAGAAATGACAGCGAGCACAGCCAATGACTCACTGAAGAGACTTGCTCAGGGCACTATCTTTCAAGGCTGGAGATGTCCTCTGTGCTGTGGTTCATGGCAATGACTGAGGCAAGTGTCATCAGACCTTTTTGGAAGGAACTTAACATGCGTGTAAGCCTCTTCCATTCTCTGTGAGACTTTGCTTCCGAGGCTCAGGTGTCCTTTTGTTCAGGAGCTGAGTGCTCAGTTTCACTGCATTTCATTATCAATGGCTCCAACAAACTGGGCCATTTTAGAAAGCTGGATTTATGTTCCTAGGTCACATTAGCACCTGGGAAAATGCCAGTCCTGGGCGCTGCTTCTGCAGGTCAGACATCTGGCCTTACTGCTCTGGGGAAGTAGTCCCTGATTTACATCTTGTGGCTTTTGCCTGGCTTCTGGAAGTCAGAGGGGCTCCAACCTTTCTATTGCTCTATGGTCAACATAATCCTCCCTGCCCATCTTCCTCCAGCTTCTCAGCCTGCTTTGGCCCTTCTTCCTTGTTTTGCTGTTTTCCCCGAGTCCCTATTTTCCCCTCCAAGTCAGACTGCCTGACTCTGATCCTTACGGTCAGCATGTGTCCTCCACAGTATCGTCTCGCTCCAGTCGCTCCACACGCCTTTGTAGGTACTTGAGGCACTTGGTCTTGCACGGACAGCTGCCTCATATTTCAAGTCAGGTGAGAGGCTCTCAAACACCACCCACATCTGGTCCTGCATGATGGTGAAGTTCCTGGCCTCCTGGGAGTAGGGCAAAATTAGAGCATCAACACCCTGGCTTACAGCCTCACGTACTCATCTCTTCCAAGGGCCTCAGAGAGGACCTGTCTCAGATCCCTACAGCTCATGCACTGCTTTTTCACCCTGGAGGAAAATTCTTCTTTGTCTTGCTTTTTTCATCCCTTTCAGGTCTGTCCTGGAGCTGTCTGGATTTCTTTGTGATAGCACTAAGTAAAATAGGATTTCCATCTGCCTCCATGTCATCACCAAACACTGGCAGCGCGTAACACAGATAAAAGTGTGGGGTGTCATCCACCCTCCAGCTTTGCCAAAATTGGTTTCACCCTGAGGGGAGGCCCAGGAGCAAGTCCTGGGTGACTTAAAGAAGATGAGGATGCATATTGTGACAGGTCCCAATGACCCACTCTGTACTCACCTCCCAGGACTGACTCGTGGTTCGGTACCGTACTTGGTATTCCCGCTCCCCATCCAAATAGTGAGAGGAAATATTCAGGCTCCATGTTAAGTTGTAAGTGTTTTCAGTCTTGGTAACCAGCTGAAGATTTCCCGGAGGCCTCAGCTTTACTGGAAAGACAGAAGGAGCAGGGCAGATACCTCCACACTGTCTGTCCCTAACAGGACTCCACCCCAAATGCCACCGCAGTAGGGTTGGTGTCTCGGCTGTGCTCACAGACTCCATCTAGCCATGGCCACGTGGGACAGTTAGTGAGTTCCCCCTCTCTGTTCCTCCTTCTTCCCTGCTGTCACTGATGGCCAAAGACCTGTTTTCTCTGGACTATGTTAAAGGCAGCTCCTCCCGTGAGCCTGTGAGAGTGGCCCCTGCAGCCAGTGCAATCAATCCCACATGGCCATGCCTCCTATCTTCTAGGGGTGATCCACAAGGCAATTGTACGGACAGGAATGGAGAATGGTTGGGGAGACAGCTGCTTCCCAGCTGCATTTTCAGAGAGCTACAGCCACAGGGGAAGGAGTCACAGAGACTGTCTAGACTGATCCTTCCCAATTCCTGACTCCAGCCATGCCTTCTTATGCCTCATCTTGCAGCAGCTCTATTAGACGTCTCCTTGAGGCAGGTAAACCCACACATGCAGCAAAAAAATGACCCAAGCAGATGTTTTTCTGCTGGATTAGTGAGTTGAATCCTGTCAGCAAAGATTGATGGATGCCAAAGCTGGCTTAAAGGAGGGTGGAAACACATATCTGGTAAGCGGGGCAGAGGAAGAGCAGAAAGACTTTCCCTGTTTCTTGCAGCATGCATTTTTCAGGAAGTCAGCTGAGCTGTCATTGCCTGTTTGAAGCCAGAACTCCTAGTGCAAAGCACTCTCATTTAACAGTGTCCCAGATACAGGACAGGAAATAGCTGGCATGATACTGCATGTTAGAGGTGCAAGTGTCAGGAGTCAACGTGGTTCATGTGCACTAGTTGTAGCAGGGGAGAAGGAAAAGACACAAGTCTAAAATCAGCTATGGGTGTTGCATGGTGGATGGGGTCCCCTATGGGATGGATGGGAAAGAGAAATTAGCTATCACTTTGTGGGGAAGCTTCAGAGGCTGCAAGACGTATAAGTACTCACTATTTGCAAGTGGACTGAAATCTGCTATTTCCACAGGTATAGACCTATTCCCTCCAATCTGGCAATGGACAGACATGGTAAGACGGTCTGCAGTGGTGAAACATTGAGTCTGCAAGGAAAATTTACCATTAGTGACACTGAAGCCTCATCAATAAGCATTCATATTTCTAGGAATTGCCTATGTATAAGAGGTTTAGGAATACTTGACAATAAATATGGATTATATTTGTGGTTGAAAGTCATAAGCTTCAGTGGTGAGTGAGGAACCAAAGATTTATACTTCATGTACTTAGATTTTTTTTGTTCATTGACAAGAAGGACACAAAATATTGTGATCTGCTAGTTTGCTAGGATTGCTGTATGTGCTGGCTAAGCGGGGAAGAAGTTACTTTCTGGAATTTAATGAGAAAAAATATTTTTACTAAAATATTTTGTGTTCATTGGTAAGATTGAAAGACATTAGTATTAAATATTATTCTTGAAATGGCAATGATACTGAAGGGCCATGTACATCATACAGTATTGAATAAGCAATAAGGAAATTAGATTGATTAGAAAGAAAAGGTTTTGAAGGTGTTTACCAATTCCACTATTTGTCTTTGCACATGGTATGCAAATGTAAGAATGCTTGTCTGTCGTTTGAACTTGTTGTGACTTTATCAATAAGGAACATTAGTTCATATTTGGGTGGGTTTTTTTCTGAAAACACAAAGGCTACAGTAATTATGGATATGACTGAAGGAAGTACATAATGAGTCTAAAAAAAGACTGATTTAAATAAAGAATAATAGATAGAGGATTTGCATCACCATTAGCTCCAGTGATGTGTTGTGGCTGCATCTTGCATGTGACACATCTAACCAGGCTTCACAGTAGTTAATGATCTGGAAAATGGTACTGACCTCTTCAAGGAAAATGAGGTCAAGAGGTGACCTCAGAGCTGGTGGTGATGTCCATCCCTCATTAGTGGAGGGGATTAGGGCCAAACCCGGGTAACCGAGACATGGGACACTCCATGTGATCTGTCTGTCCTGCACCTCTTATTCATGTGTCAGGACAGCATGGTCCAGCTCACAATGAAGCCAATCCTCCCAGCAGGGGAACCCACAAGGGCAATGCATTGTCAGCAACACACAACTTCAAGTACAACCCCAGAACTGGAGTCAAGGATTAGGTTTGGGCTTTTTATACTGCTCTTGGGTGTCACACTGTTTATACACCCAAAATTCACATACAAATCTCTTCCACCTTGTCATTAGCCAGGACATCCAAGATTAATTACTCACATTATTGTTTTTGCTGAAGGTCTTGATGCATCTTCTCAGTCCTGTCATGTGTTCTACCTTGAGTAATTCACAGTGCTCCTTGAATTTTTCACGTAAGGGAAATAACCTGGGTTTTAAGCAGGAGAACTCCAGTGAGCTGGGGAGGCTGTTTTGTATTTAGTCAAACTTCATGTAGCACTAAAGGCCTTTCAAAGCATTTTGCATCCTACCACATTTGCTGAACAGGTTAAAGCAAGGATGTAATCCCATTTTCCCTCCCCACTGCATCACTCAGACAAATTTTGTGTGCTGGCACATGGACAGTCAATGCATCCCAGTTATTTCAAGCCAAAGATAACAGTAGGTTTCCAGTTTCCAAGTCTTCACAAAACCCTCTTGCTACCTTCTCTGCTTCCTGTTGATATCAGAAGGCATACAGAGCCCAAACACACCTTCTGCCCACAACTGCGCCAGCGTGGCCCTGGGAGACGGGTGCCTGTTTCAGCCCCTCTAGGGTTTACAGGTCTCCTTCAAGCCACTGACAGTCCTGTAGGATCTCAGATACCAAGTGAGATGTATCTTCTGAACCAAGTCAGATCCCAGTCAGCCAGGACCGTACGTCAAACTTGGCAGCACTACACCGTGACCTCTATTCTGTTCTGACAAGTGTGGCTGGACAGCCTAAGCTGAGCTATAGCATAGGGGATGATGGCGGGGAGAGCATCCATGGGGTTGCAGCTGAGGGGGTATCAGACTGAGCTGGCTGCTCCAACTGTAAGGTCAGATCAAGCCTGCTGATGGCTGGGAGAAGTGGTGTCCTAGAGCCCTGGTCAAGCAATGGCACAGTTCCAAATCCAGCACAAATTCCATCCCCAGCCCTCGTGATTCAGTCCCATGGAGCAACAGAAATGTTTTGGCTCTCTCAGTCCATGAACCAGGCCCCAGAATATATTTGCCAATCTCGCCACATCGGAGGTGTCTCTATGACAGTCAGGAGCAACCCACCCACTGCCAGAATCACACTGAGCTTCTCCTTATGGCAGGCACCCAGGGAAGCCCTGGGGTAGGCTGGTAAGTCTCTTGGCTGGAGATATCATACTTGGAGACCACAGAGACTCAGCCAGCCCCCACTGCGGTACTAGTCACACATCTACCCCTCTGCTGGGAGATGTGTGGGAGAGGAAAAAATCATGAACCAAGACAGATGAAAGGGTCGGGGGAGATAAGGGGAAAAATATTTTCCTTCATTTATTGTCACTCAGGGTGCAACATCCCAGCTCATCCTGGAAATGGGTAAATGGCCCCTGTATGACTTTAATTCTACGTCTCTCTGCCCCCATCTCTATATATTCTTCTTTTCATTGAAAACGAAGTCCAGAGGGTGGCTATCAAGGAAAAGGGGTTTTTGGAAAATGAAGCACAGAAACAGCTATGGAGCTGGAAGATGAGCTAGACCATTTGATATCATCAGATCGCAAACACTGTTTGAGCAGTGGCCAGCATCTCAGCCCAGGTGGGGTCAGAGACGGAGTTCAAGGCAAAGCCCCTCGGCTGTGTGACTCCACTACACCTGGCCTGGGGAGCAGGAGCCTACATTTATGTTGTCGTAAGCTTTCCAGGACACTTTTCATTCAAAGCATTAGCTTTCCTCAGCTTCTCCAATCACCCACCTGTCACAAAAAGCTAACTTCGATAAAATCTCCAGCTGGCACGGTGCTTCAACCAGGTCCCTGCCTGGGTTCCAGTCGCAGAAGAGAGCCGCCCGCGAGTCATACCAACAAGTTAGGCTGGAGGTGCCTGTCAGCAGAGAAGGGATGGACAGCAGCGTGGCTGAATTAGCAATGATGGCATTAACCATCACCTTGGACAATTCTGCCCCATCCAAAACTACAGACTGACTCCTCTGCTGGATAACTGTCTGCAAGTAAGAAAGGCAGAGCCCCTCACTTTGTGTCATTGGAGGTTGATGTGCTCACAAGAGACCTTTAACTGCTGCAGCCTCCTCTGGCTGTACGTTACGAACACGAGCACTGCACAGCCACAGACCGTGGCACGCACACTCCTCCAGCTGACCCCCTCCCTGCCCGCCCCACTGGCACGGGTGAAGGGGACCACTTCTTACCTTGTGCCGAGTCTGATGCCCGTGAGAGAGGTGTGAGGCTGAACAGCCAGAGGTGACACAGAAACAGCAAAGAAGGCTTCATCTGTACTGGTGACACACTGAAAGAGGGAAGACACCCCCCCAACATAGCAATGCAAATTAGGAAGGTGTCATCTCACAGGAGGCATCCACTGTCCCAGGGCAGGGCTCAAAGCCAGTGCCAATATTCCAGGCTCAAAAACTCCTACCCCTTTCCACTGTGGAATCTGTGCTTTTCCCTCAGCACCTCATCGTTTTCCTGCCTTGGGTGCTTTGCTCAGCACTGAAACCATTCACAGTGCAACACAGATATTGTGTATACAGCAGCATGTATTGTTTCAGGCTGCTTGCTGACTCAGGTAGAGAATGCTGCTTTGGTTGCGCACGACTTGCTTTTTGAGGAGCTTCTTTTTTTGGTAAGCCCTAGGGCTGAAATAACTAGGTGCTTGCTGAGTAAGAGGGGTCTCTGGCTGCAACTGACAAACGTTAGTTGCGGAGCTCACGGCTTAGGAGGTAGATTTTGAATGGTTTGTTTGGGACAGGGGAGTAAATCAGGGAGAAGGAGTTTACCAGGTTCTGGAAAGTCAAGACTTTGGTAAAAGGCTTGGTAAAGCCTTGGCTTGTATTGAAGTTATACAGGGGCCATTTATCACAAAATATTACATAGTCACACACTAACCATGCACCATCCTTGCCAAGCAGACCTGGCACTGCCTTGGAAGGAGCCATACTTTTAGGTGTAGCAGAAAATTTGGGCTTAATTAACAGAAAATTGCAAATAATTAGGAAACTCTGCAGCACCCCTCATCCGCCCATGGCACCCAGGGAGACTCCTTGTCTTACAAAGCCTGTAAAGCCATGCTCCATGTTAGACAGACTGGGCTTACAGGCTTCTCATCCAAGCCTCCCCCGCTCCCCATCCACCTGGACACCCATACCTTGAGGTCTGCCTCTGCCCACAGGAGAAGGGACCACCTTCACCTCTCAGCAAGCTTGGAGCCCAGGCAGGGCTGAGCAAAGCAAGACAGTCCCGCTGGGCGCTGCTGGGACTGCCAGGGGAGTGGGAAGAGAGGGCTTATAAAGGGCTGGCATGAGGCATACTGTCAATTCCCGTTGTGATAAAAGATTAGGTTCAGAGGAAGAAAAACATGACGACAACGCATTAACAGACAAAGAGGAGAGAAAGAGAGAGCAAGAAAGCAGGCGGCGTGGTTGTGAGATGTGGGGTATGATTTGAGAGGACTGTGGAGAGACAGAGAGATAAATACTTGCTCAGCCCTCCCCAACGGCGAGATTCAGTTTGTCAGACCGAAACTCCTTCCAAGACGCTTTTCAGATCAGCCACCCCCATGCAGGAGAGAGCTGGCATCACCCCCGTTACCTTCCGGCTCCAGGCACCCAGCGGTCCAGACGAAGGGAGTCCCCAGGGACCAGGTCGTGGGGTTGGATGGAAGCAGGTGCTGGATGTCAAACTGTGAGGGGAATGGGGAGAGGGAAAAGGGAGAGGGATGGAGGGGGATATCCTAGCTCAGTCCATGTCCAGGTGTCAGCCAGCGCTGCTGGCACGCGAGGAGAGGTGCCTCTAGCCCAGCAGTTCTGCTGTGGAGCTGTTCCTCTCGTATGTGCTCGGTCTCTCTCTGTCTTCTCCCTCTCACCTTTGCACAGGAAGCTGCCGCTCGCTTGCCTTGTCAGACTGAGACGAGGCCCTGAAGTATCGAAAAGGCTAGCAAGGCCGAGAATAAAAAGCCCCAAACCACGTCCTACTTCCTGCTGGTAAGGCAATAGGTGCAGAAACAAGGGTGGAGGGATCAGGTGTTAGCTTGCAGTGCTGACATATACTGGGACCAGTTTGTAGCTATTGCTGGGAAGCAAGACACAGAGAAGGACCTGTCCTCTTGGGACACTGGCAAGAGTCCCATAGCTTCCTCTTTCAGACACCCAAACAGATCACTCATGTCGCTCTCAGGGTCTGCACACGTGCACAGATCACTTTGAAACTGGGGATAGGAGTCAATCTGCAGTAGAAACACCATGGACCACTTTGTTAAAAATAACTCGAGTCGTTGACCTAAGCAACTCAAGAATGAAACCAGCCTCCCCACCAGTGCCCCAGTTTCAGAGGATCCATCCTGGGTCAGAGCGGGCGTGGAATGAGGGCAGTGCTGAGTGTGAGCAAGATTGAGGCACAACCCTCACACTTGCAGATGGTGTGACACCACAAGAACACCCATCCTGTGGCCTCCCTACCCAGCCGAGCACCTCACTCACTCCACAGAAGGAAGAATCACCCCCTCCGACCTGAGCCTCGCAGCTAGTCCAGACAGGCAACATCACCCCGCAGTAGCTGCAGTGCCTGTTTGACATGGCTTGTCCGTTCAACGGGCCAGAAAGGGATGCCAAAACCACGTCCACCTTCTTCCAAAGCTTCATGTGCCCTCATCTTCGCAGACGGATCACCCCTCACAGGCCCTGCAGCACATGTTTAGTTTTAGAAGATCCTTTCACCACAGGCAGACATTTTCCTCGGCACACATTGCCCTCACCTTGCAAGCCAAGAGAGACGCACAAAAGCAAATCCACAGCCCGATGGTTGCCTGGTTCACGGATAGGCATGCACATGCATACCTGTCCCCACACACCTCTTTTTTTCTCTTACACAAATACAATTCTCTGAAGTGCAGCACATCACGTTTCCTGTCTGGCCTGGGCTGCATGAAGACGGCCACTGGTGTGGGGCCAGATGATGAGAATCTCCTTTGGTACACACAGTGGTCACCTCGCTCTGCGCTCCTCACCTTTCTCTCCTACAGCAGCTCAAGGCCCAAGCCCAGGTCCAGCATGCAGGTTTTGCTGACCAAAACTTGCCAAAGGCTAATCTCAAGTCTCCAGGCAGTTCCTTTTTGAGGACTGTATAAACCTGGAGGATGGGGCCTCCTTTAACAACAAAGGGATCTTGGTTTCAGGTAGTGGAAAAGGGTGTGGGAGGAGGATGACTTCTTAGTCACAGGCAGCCCAGCCCAGAGGCTGGATGTCAGAAGATATTAGACCTCAAAAAGAGAGAGTGTTGGAGCAAAACAGTGATTTGAAGGCATGGGCAGAGCCATCTTGAAGGAGGTTGCAATAGTGGATCCTCTTGGTCACTTCTGGAAGAGCACTGCAGTTCAGACTCCACTCAAGCATCAAGCACTCAGGCAGCTGTCTGGAGTGCAACACCTCTTTTCTCCACCACACACAACATGGACCAGCAGTTTGAGAGGTGTCGTTTGGATGCTCTTGCTAGTCATCTGAAGACTCCCATTAGGGCCACACTGTGAGGGCAACTGGGGAACCTGACCAGCCGCCCTCTTGAGGAGAAGCAGGGGAGAGGCTGGGCTGCGTGCTCTCCTGCTTTGGCAATCACTGGCTGTGGTAGTTGCACCTTGGAGGCTCCCACCAGGGTGGAGCTGTAATGGCATACATCACCAGGGCACAGCCCGCCATTCCCAGGAACTCTTAAAATGAATGCGGCTTACTCTACTGCTGTTTGCCAGACTGAAACTCCTTCCAAGATGCTTTTCAGATCAGCCACCCCCATGCAGGAGAGAGCTGGCATCACCCCCTTCTGCACTCTACTGCAGAAGTCCTCAGCTGAAGCAACTGAGTGCTCTGTGAGCAACTCCTTGGTATCACCAGCTTTGCAGCTGCAATGCAGTATTCATATTAACCATCATTTTTCCCGTTTGTCCTTCAGACTGAGGAATTTGTGCCTTCCTTCAGACCGGAGATCACTTTGGGAAGGTAAGAGCACAAAGCACCCATTTTTTATTGTTCAGATTTTCAAGGACAAAAAAACCCCCACTGATTCTTCTTTTTTTCCCCCCCTTTTTTCCTTTTTTTTAATGTGTAAGAAAGAGTCAGATGATGTTGGCTGTGCACTGTGATACCTGAAATAGTGGGAGAGGAAAACTTAACATGTAGTTAGTCCCTAGAGAACATGAGCAACTGCTACAGCTGAAAACAAGGATTTATCTGGTCAGCCAATTTACTGGAGACATTTTTTCTAGATCTGGGTCTTTATTACAGATTCTCAAGCAGATTTTTTGATATCTGGTAAGGACAGATGTCACATTGAAGATTTTCCCAATGACGATCCTAAAAGCAGCCAGCTCTCCTCTATCCAGCTACTTTTGCTTAACGGTAGTAAGGGATATGCCTCTTTGTCAAGTGTGACTGGAATTGATTGAGTTTTCCAAAATTGTGGAGGGAGGGGGAATGGTCTGATGGATCAGCTAACAGACAGCCAAACACCGATGTGTGGGGACAGAGACTGCCTCAGCATGTTTAATTTCCACTGGAAGCACACTTTAAAATGTACTAAAACAACAACTGCGTGGCATAAGAAAGGGCTTCCTACACAGGCATGATACCGTGATTGTACCCAGACCTCATCTGATACAGATAAATACACTTGCTGTCAGCACAGCTTTCAGACTTGATTGCCCAGGATGTCATGCTATTGAGACTTTGGCACTTTTTATCTCCTTTATACTGATGTTGTTAGGAATGGTGCCATTTGTAATGTGAGAAGCCAAACAAAACCATATTGTCAGCGATACATGTGAAGTGTTCTTGCGATTACCTTCCTGTCCCCATAATGGTGACTGACAGGCGAACTCGCTAGTCAGCGTTGTTGTTCAGTGTTAAAGCAGCAGGTAATAGCATGGTGTTGGAGGTTTAGTTAAAGGCATTGTTTGGGCCAGATTGGTGTTTCAAAGGCAATGCAAGTCTTTTAAATCCTCAAGACTGGTGCAGGTGCTTAAGCACAGGCTCATCTTTTTTCCCCCACTCTGCCTTCATTAGAGAAGAGCAGTGCTCCTGAAACTTCTAATTTTCAGTTGCATGTCCACTGAGAGTCTCCGCAGAATGGCAGAGGTGAACAGGAGAACAGAGAGAGTGAAAAAGTATGAAGGGCAAAAGTATTGCATGGTGTTGAATCATCCCACGATTCACGAACTCATTAGCTGCTGTTAGGCTAGGCACATCCCTTCCCTTTGCTGACTCTCAGCTGGGACTGGAGTCCCAGGATAACTGGGATGCCTTGCCCGTGGTTTACAAACCACCCAGCTCACCAGAGGCAAGCTCGGTGGAGGGCTCCGTAGATCCATCTTGGTGTCCTGTCCCCATGGCGCTCTGGAGCGGAGCAATGGGAAGGTTGCAGAGCCAGCAGGAGGTGGGGGGATGAGGGCAGCAATGCCCTGATGGCCACCAAAGTTTGCTTCCTGACAGGATACACTGTGAAGATCTCTTGACACTCTGTAGGTTATTTTTGGTACTTTCCAAATAATGTTGTTTTAACTATAACCTTTACATTGAATTTCCTGCCATTTGTATACGTGCACTTCTCAAAACTATGACATTGTTCAACATCTGCCGTTATTTTCCCCTTAAATCATGGTTCTACTCTGAAAAAAGTCTGTAAAAATGGCACTGCGGGGAACCACTGTTTAGTGTATCAGTGAGCTCTTTACTGACTTTGTTCACATTACCAGTCTAAAAGAGGCTTTGCTTTGTATCAAAATGGCAACCTGCGGCTGACGTTAAAGAGTTTTTTCTTCCTCCTGCTCCATCATCCCTAGGGATATTGCTGCTATAGGCTAAACACTGCCCTCAGGTTAATCTCCATCACTGTGTTTACGTGGAGAGGCATTTAAGCAATGGAGTTTAAGTTCTGGGACCAGGTATCACAATGGATTAACCATGCTGGGCAGCAAGTGTTAAGCCCACCTACCAAGCAGATTATATTCCTTCATTTCTTCCCTTCCAACTTCTGTCCCACAGACAGTGTCCTAGCAGATCTGCCTGATAAACGCAGAAGACATCAAATACACACATGAATACACAAAATGTTCAAAAGTAGGGATTCCCTAGCCCTGCAGGCTATGGAATAACACAGATAAAATTGGTAGGAAGCTGAGGCATTTGCATGCGCTCTCACCCGCGGCAAGTCTGGGGCCACAGGTGGGAGGGGATGGAGGAGATGTTCGCTTTCACTCCCTGATGGTGATGCTCACAGGCCCAGCAAAGTGGGGAAACAAGGGTGGGAGGGGAAGCATGCTACTTTCGAGTAGTTTCACTCTTAGCCTGCCTGGCTGTGAACACACAGCTATGAACTCATGAGCATGAGCGCGGGACAGTCACGAGATGCCTCCACTCAGGACCTGAGCCCTGGCTCCTCATTATGTTTGGGTTGAACTAGACACTGTCAGGACTTTGGTTTGAAGGGCTGGAGCCCACGCAGCAGACTCAAGGCTTAAGAGAACTCCTAGGTGTAGATGCCTGCCTCTCTGATGGGTCCACAAGGGCTGCTCAGACTCAGAGTCCCTCCCTAGAGGCACTCATGGAAGACCTGGGCTGTCACCCTGAGCCTGGCACTCTGTGTCCCTCAGCACCCTTGGGCTCAGCAACATGAAGGAAGGCCAGTACCTATGCCCTTGTCTGAACCTGTGGACATAGTGTGTGAGGCACAGCAGGAGTCTGAGCTACAGCAATGTGGCAAGTGATCTCTGTCAGCTGAATAGTGGTGTCTCGGTATGCAGATGGTCTCAGCCTGGCACACCTGCGTTGGAAAACTCACCAGCATGAACTGGAAGAAGGGTGGTGTACCCATGGGACTATCACCATATTTGGACAGCTCTCACATCCTCTCTGCATCTCAATTTCCACAGCAGAGAAAGGGGTGTAAAGGACATCTTCCCATCTTCTTCAAGAACTGAGATTTGCAGACCAGACACCAGGCCTGCATCGCGCACAGGTGTCCACTGCCCAGGTCTGTAGGGACATTATTGACTTCTAGTATTAAAACATACCTATGCAAGTCCCTGAGGTCTCCCCTGGCATTGAATGCTGAAGATGCACAGCCAGAATGCCTCCTGAACATGCTCACAGACCTGTATTGAAGAGGGAGTGCCTGTGCAATTTATACGATCTACAGGACTGCATTCAGCACCAGCCTTACACCAAATCTGTGCCTGAGCAAGATAATGAGCTGAACGCTGGCCCATTTGCTATTCAGCACCAGCGACTGCTCTCATCCTTGAGGGAAATTATTACCTTGTTACCTGGGTGGTCTTGCAAAGATAAAGCCCTGCTCTGTTTCGCAGCCTGCCAATGTGTTACGTCTCTCTCTATTTAAAGTTAGAGGGGCTTGTGTGCAAATGCTTGACAAGCCTAATATGAAGCAATGATGGCTTCCAGAGCTAATAAATTGAGAAGAATTCAGAGATTTATTGTACGTTCAAAATTGCTTGAAGGCAAGACATGATACTGAAAGGAGATTCTTGAGAATAAACCCTCAGGTACTTTGATTAGCGAGGCTTGCTCCCAATTTAATCACATTTCCCTTCCTTTTCTAGAAGAAAAAATCATTACAACAACCACCCCCATTCTGCTCAGAGCTCTCCTTGCTCCTTTTCCATTTTCTTCATCTCTGTGCCTGAGCAGCTTCTAGAAAGGTAATTAGATTGTTGATTTTCTTTTAAAATATGCTTGATGATGTCATGCTTATCCAAAGGCCAACCCCCTGCTCCCCCTTAAGCCCTTCTGGGGGTTACTGATTTGTGACTATGGCAATTATTACCTTTCATGTCATTAAAAAGCCTGAACAGAAATTACTTTTTTGGAGGCAGCTGCCTGCCTCCCCACAGCTCGGTGCTCAGGAATTGTGCTCCTGTCTCTCCTCTGGGCTCAGTCAGGAGAGCCATTTTTTCCCCTGCTCTGTGGTTTCCCAGATTCAGCCCCCACCATGTGCCCCTCATTGTCGCTGCTCGTGAACACTTTACTCTTTCTTCCCCACCTTAGGAGAGGGAAGATATATGATGAGAAAGGCAATGGCCACAACCAGTGTGCCTGGATGGAAGGAATGAAAGGGAAGAGTGAAGTCCAGGTACACAACCTGACCCAAGGACTTGAGGACACTTCACTCCTCCAAGTGATGTACTGCCTTGTGAAATAGGTCAGCCCAAAGGGCTCCTCATCCCTCTCGAGAGTCCTCCTCTGTCAGGGTTTCAGCTGTGGGCTTGCTCCTCTGAGCCCTTTCCTCCTAGTGGGCCCTCCTCTGAGGTGAGCTGCCTGTAGCAGAGGGCCTCGGCAGCTTGATGAGGCTTTTGGGTATGGCTGCACACAAATGGAGAGCCTGTTTTTCAGCTATGGGGGCTGGAGTAAGAAAGAAGTCTGCTTGTTACTGGAGACTACTAACCAGATCCTGGTGAACACTCCAAGACCACCACTTGGAGAAAAAAGCAGTAGTGTGGAAATTACTGTTTTCCCTACTGTGGTCTCTGAGGAGCTTGAAGGTGCTCCCTGAGAGATGCAACACGGAGCCTTTTACATGTAGGTTTCAGGTTCATTGCTGTAACACAAAGCCCAAGCCACATCTCACATCTGCCCCATTGACTGTGCCTGTATTTGGGAAACGGGATGTGGAAGTCTCAGGGGAAATGGGACCTGGTTGCTTGAGAGAAAAACAAGACCAGGGTGTCACTTTCCTCCCCTTCTGTTGCTGAGAGCGGCATGCACAGCCAGGAGAATGTGCTTTGAATATCACCGTTCCCTGTTCACAGAATTACAGAATCATTAAGGTTGGAAAGGACCTTCGAGATCATCAAGTCCAACTGTTAACCCAACACCACCAAGCCCCCTAAACCATGTCCTGAAGCACCACATCCACACGTTTTTTTAACACCTCCAGTGGTGGTGACTGCACCACCTCCCTGGGCAGCCTGTTCCAATGTTTGACCACTCTTTCAGTAAAGAAATTTTTCCCTAATATCCAATCTAAACCTCCCCTGGCGTAACTTAATGCCTTTTCCTCTCATCCTATCGCTATTTCCTTGGGAGAAGAGACCAACACCCACCTCGCCACAACCCCCTTTTAGGTAAATTTAGAGAGCGATAAGGTCTCCCCTCAGCCTCCTCTTCTCCGGACTGAACAATCCCAGTTCCCTCAGCCACTCCTCGTAAGACTTGTGCTCCAGACCCCTCACCAGCTTTGTTGCCCTTCTCCGGACACGCGATGCTACTACTACTGTTGCTCCGGTACCTCCCGCGTGAGAAGCCGGGAAGGGCACAGATTGTTGAAGCAGTTCATAATTTCATCCCCCCTCTCCCGGCATCTCAGAAGAGCAATTGCAGCCCTCGCAGCCAGCATGGGGCTAAGAGGCTGCTTTAGGCAGGGTGTCGTGCCCCACACGGTTGGGAGCAGACCATGGAGAAGGTCTGGGGGCCATGCCCTCTGCCTGCACCTGTGCACACATTCACGTACACAGACACACACAGGCACGCACACGCAGCTGCAGCCGAGTGGGGAAACACAGAGGGGATCAAGAACTTGGCTCCACTCGAATGCTTACCCTGGAAAGCGGCCAAGGACAACACGTGTCCGCGGGCACCAGGGTCTCTTCCCTAAGCTACGGTCTCCCCAGGTGAGACCTTAATTCTAAGGGGAAACTTGCACTGTTGCTTTTACGTTTCAAGGACAAAGGTGTCTACATTTCCCCAGTGCTGACCTTCCCTGTACCCCAAGAGAAAGGGTCCCCCCTTTCTCCCTCCTCTCCCTACCCCACCTTTTCAGGCAGCAGGTTCCCTCATCAGAGCTGCTCAGTGCCTGGAGGGAAGGTGGCTGCTGAAAAGGACTGCTTGGTTGTTTTTTTTCCCCTTCGGTCTTGGAATTGGTGCTGGCAGCCTGGTGTAGCATCTCTCCGTCCTTCCCCCCTCCCCTGCCTCAGCCCCCATGAGGGGGGAGGAAGAGCGTGGGCGGTGGAAGGAGTTGTGGTCCCCAGATGTGTGAATTGTTGCCGAGTAGAAATAGCACACCACGGACAAACAGCAGAGCAGCTCAGCTGAGAGCCATCGCTTTGGGCTTGCGTCACTGACCTTTTCCTCTCGCCCTCCTCAGTCCTCACCTGACCCTCCCACTGCTTCCCCTGCACTTTGCACTCAGAGAACTATCATCTGCTTCGCAGTGGTGAGGAGCGCTGGCACAGGAGCTTAAAGCGGGGGGGGCAGTCAAAAAAAAAAAAAAGCCCTGCAGGAAACAGCAGGCGATGCATTGATCCGCTCTCCATTTCCCCAGAACTCAGGTTGCCAACCCTGCAGGACAAGAGAGTCACAGGCTGAGCCAACACACCACCGTCCCTGCCTGGTCTAGCATGAAGGCATAGCTGTTCTGCTTCCACGGCTGGTGGGGTTGGGGATGAAGGAGGAGAAGCAAGCCTGTCTCCTAGGGTCAGGGGAGTGCTTCAGACTCTGGCATATCATGAACAAGTGGAATGTCAAAAAAACATTTCAAAGACTTGTGAGACCAAGCTTGAAACGTGGTACAACTGTAAAAGCCTTGCATAAGTCTTCTAAAGAGTCAAACAATGCCGCCAGCATCCCACATGGAGAGAAGTGGGAGTCGGGACAAAGCAAGGTCTTGGGAGGTGTTTTGGACTGTGTGTGAAATGGTAATTCTGTGGGCTCTTGGCCCAAAAGATCTGCTGAATTGCTGCCCGTGGCTGCAAGGGGCAGGGACTGGTTCCCTGGGAAGTCTTTTCTAGTGATCTGCCCCATTCCACTACTTCAGGGGAAGAACTGAGGGCACATGGGGAAATAAAAAGTGTCTGTAGGGTCAAATGGGAGAATGCCATGAGCCCAGAAAAGTATGTGTGGAGTAAGCAGAATACAGTGAGCCTCCAGCACCCCATGGGAGATGCTTTGCCCTAGTCTTGCACTAGGACATTGTTACGTCAAACACCAGGAGGGTGGTCAGGACTTCAGGGCAGGGGACCAGAACAGTGAAAATGATGCCTGCAGGATGGGTGTCAGTTAGACAGGAGACCGGTTGTCCTCTTTCCTTTTGCTGAGCATTTTCTTCCCCTGGCTACTTTGAAGTATTGCAACTGTCCTCAGTAGCAACCAGTGAGGCTTGGACACATCTCCCACCTCAGAGGTGCACTGCAGTTTGTGTTTTATGGGCTCCCTGGCAGTGGAGGAACCTCAGCAGCTTTGAGGTTGATGCAGGTCAGCCTCACTTCTCGAAGGCACAGATGCAAGTAGGTTAAAATTAATCAAGAAACAACCAAGCCTGCCACCTCCCACTCGCCCAGGGCTGGATTCCCACCCTTCCCAGGCAGATGGGGAATCCTCTACTTTTTAGCTTCTCCAACCCAAGAGCTCTCCATCCTGCTCCCTTCCATTTCAGTTGTTGCAAATAGAGACTGGGAAACGTGTGAGATTTTGCAATAATTCCCTGGTCATTTGTGAATTAAGCGACACAAACTCAAGAGGTGGGACTGGTCTGTGGGTTGAGAAACTGTCAGAAGCCTTTGATTGACACCTTCTGTCCTGGCACTCAGCGTGGCAGAACTGTGGGAGAGAGATCACAGAGGGCTTGTGGGAGAAGGGGGAGAGGCATGTCATGAGCTGAGGGAGCTGTGCTTGTACCGAAGAGGCCTGGAGCCTCAGCCCCCCTCTACCCTACCCCTACCACCCCCTGATAGCATCTTCAGAGCGAGCCAGGCTTGCAAAGGGCAACAGTTTCCGTTGGCAGGAAGGTGAGAGATGTCCATATCAGGCTGGTACCTGCCTGTGTACACACGTGTGGGTGTCACAGCAGAGTGCAGCGCCGAGCTGGCCTCTGAAGCCTGGCGTGGCTCAGCAAATGCCCATTTTCCCACTGCGGTCAGAAGAGGGCCATGCCATGCCAGGCGGTGGAACGACGGCCTTCAGAAATGCGGCTGTGCCCCATCATCCACGCAGGCAAGGGCAGGGTCCACATCCAGCCTTTGGGGCCCAGTGGCAGCTCCCAACCAGCAGTGGGAAAGGGAAGGTGAGAAAAAGGAGATCTGGGGCAGGTTCAACCCATTGCTGGCATCCGGCTGCGATGTGTGGGATGGAGGGAGGCGGGGTGGAGGGTGATGCAGCGCTGGGTGATGCTGGCTGGGGCGTTGCATCACCACCTCTCCCTCCCTGGACTCTGGAAGATAAACAAGACTGAGGCATGAGTGAAGCACGTTGTCTGGGTCATATGGGAGGGGAGGAGGGACAGCAGGCTGCAGCAGAGGGGAAACCTGCTATGGTACAGCACGGCAGCCCCCTGAGTGGTGTGCACATCCCTGTCGTGGGGCAGACCCTGCTCCGTGGCTGGCAGCTGGGGTGTGGCTTGGGGGGCTGCCAGAGACCTTTCTCATGGCTGCCCCACCTGTGACAAAGGGCCGGGGGAGATGCAGAGCCAGGTCCTGCTATGCTCTGTCCCTGCTCTCCCCGGTGCTTTGGGTGCGAGCACATTCACCTGTGCCCACCTGAGTGCCCCCAGTAGGGTCAAAGGTCTCCTTTTATATTCCTTTTCTTTCCCTGCTTCTCACAGGGAAAGATGTAGTTCTTCTAATTAAACTCAAAACATTCTTCTCCCTTCCTTCCCACAGCTATCACCGGGCAAGGAGTTATTTCAGGGCCTTCAGCTTCTCCTGAGCTGGCCCCGACATGTGCTTTCTTCCCCAGAGACAGCACTATGCCCTGCCCTTTACCTCCTCTCTCCCACTCCCCCCACCTTTCATACCTGCAAGACCACAAACCCACAGGAAGCCAGTTTAAAGGGCCAACACTTTGGCAGACACCTTGAACAAGCTTGAGATGCGGCCACAGAACCCTTTGCAGCAGAGGTTGGACCCGTCTTTCAGGGGCAAAGAGAGGCACAGCCCCAGGGGTAGTGCTGTAGCTGCCCACCCCAGGGCACGCTTCTTGCTGTGCCCAGGAGAGACGTACTGGCTGTCACCAACCCCAGGCTCACATACCACAGGGCAGCCCCATTGCATGGAAAAGGACCCAGCCCCAGGGTGAATGAAGTGAATGGAAGTCTACTGGCCTTCAGGGCATGGATGTACGCACTGGCAGGGCAGCAGGGCTCATCTGACCCTGTTTAGCCTTCGTTCCTTCAACAGCATTGCAGGGTTCACTTTGCCTGAGCTGAGCCTCACCTACAGCAACTCAGTTGAGCATCCATGGTATGATGGGTGGCACCAGCTGCAGACCCTGCCTGTCTACCATGCATCTTAGCCCCAAGGGATTTGGCTGAAGAGACTCCTTAGGTGGCACTTTCCTCTCCAAGTGGGCAGGCTGAAGAACTAAATCACAGAAAACTTTTCTAGAAGGTCTGGCTACCTATTTCCGCTCCTCCCCCCTCTCTCGCTCCTCACTTTTTCTAAGTGTGACAAAGTCACCTCCAATCTACCAGCATCTCATCTCAATGGGTCAGGAACATGCACAAGCGCAACCTTTGCACTTCCTGAGGACACGTTTCTATCTTCTTCCTCAGAAGCAGTAAATAAAAAACACGAAGAAGGCTGTGCTCTGGCCTGGCAGAGTATCGCGTTTACTCGGATACATACATAGCTCTAGCCCTGGGCCTGACACAGGACCAAAGGGGCCTGTAAGGATGCCTGTGATTATGTTTTCCACCCGTTGCCAAACAAAGCGTCTGGTACACGTCAAACCACAGGAGAAGCTATGTGAAGATGAAATAAACTCAGAAGGTCCTCTATGGGCATCTCCTCTTATTTTCATGTCCATTCCTGCACTTCAGCCCTCAGTTCAAATGCCAAAGATGCTAAACAAAGCCCCACTTACTGCTTCGACTTGCACTGAGACTTCCAAAAGGTATCTCCCTGTCCTTAGGACTCTACTCCTCCTAGATCTTCCACTCAAGCCTCCAAGTCTCCACTCCCCCCTCATGTCTCCCCATTTTCCCCACCTTTATTGGCAATCGCCACTTGTCTTTCCACCTTGACCTGAACCTCAAGCCCTTCTCATCACACATAGGTCTTCTGAAAATGTGTTACCAGCTTAACTCTGGAGCTGCCACTCACCCCCTTGTTAGCAAGCACAAGTGTCTAGTCAACAGTTTATTGCCCTTCTTACACTTGTACTTCCTGGCTTTCACCTTTTGGCAGAGAAAAGAGAAATACCACAGGGAAAAAAGAAAACACACATGCTTATTAAGTACTTGAGAGAAGGATGAGCTAAAAATTTCACAAGATAGAGAGTCTGATCTCCCTTGGGAGAACTCCAGCATTAGCCCACCCTCCCTCAATATAATTAATTAAGTACTTGAAGCCTAATCCTACAACCCATGGTATTGTCCTGTTTTTTTGGTAATTGCCAAAGAATCCTTCCTTGAATTCACTTGAAGTTTTCCCAGCAAAGAGGGGAGGGTTGTCATACTTAGAATTGTTCAAGCAGTAAATATCTTTAAGGTAATGGTTCTCCACAAAGGAAATGGAGGGAAGATTGCCAAGGATTGCCCATGGAAGTCTCTGAGCTGAGTTAGATTTTGTACCTGTCTCTTTCAGGTCAGTGTCTTTTCCATCACACTGTTCGGCAATAACCAGAGCTAAAAGGAGTATGTTGGGAGGAAAAAGCATATCTAAGTGCAAAACAACCAGGGAAAAAAGTTTAATACCATTGAAAAAAATATATATACAAAAGTTCTTGGAGTTTGTTTGGGTTTGTAACATAAAGCACCATTAATTCCACAGTACATAACAACTCAGCCTACTACAGCTTGCAGAAAGCACCCAATACTCCTGAAATCTGATTTAGCACCAAGGGATTGCCATCTTGTTTAGCACCAAGAAGCCTGTCAAACACGCCCTTTGGTCCCCCTGCCCTCCTCTCTCATGTGCATCAGGCACCATCCAGCTGCTCATGGGTAGCACATGAGACCTATCACTGGTATTCAGACACCAAATAGGAAAGGAGGAAGAAGGAAGTTTGTTTCTGGAGATATTCAGTGTTAGAGAGTCTTTCTTCTCTTCAGGGAGACACAGGGGCACTACACACTGTAAATAGACAATATCTGGTTTTGCAGCCTGTTGAGGAAGAAAGAAAGGGATTCGGTCCTGAGCATCACCTCCCGCATGCCTCTTCCTCTCTACTGCCTGAAGTCTTGTCTCTGAGCAATTCCACATGCTTGACCTGCTAAGGGAGGGGAAGAAACTCACAGTCTCCTTTAGTTCCCATGATCCCATCATCACATGTTTCCCTGGGAAAAAAAACAGCTTTGCCTCAGTGAAACCTTGTTTTTATACCCATTACCTCGGTGACAGTGGTGGGGGAGGATCCAGGGCAGAAAGTGCCTGAAACTCATTCCAGTCTGTACAGCTTCTTTAGCAAAGCAGGAAGGGCAAGAAAACAGGGAAAGAGAGAAAATGTCCTGCAATTCTCTCAAGTTCATTTTTAATACTTAGCCTGGGTCCCTGTGCCTTTGCCATCCCAGGACAAGTGGGGATTTGACATCCCAGGGTCCTACTACAGGACCTAGTCCTCTATAATGATGCATAACTCCTATGGGAGAGCTCTGGTAGTCCCAGGTGCTACAGGCATCTGCTACAGCCAGACCATGGCTAATCATGAGACTGCAGGAGCTAGGTAAGTCAGAAGACTTCACTACCAGTGACGGGCAGAGGAGAAATACAGGTTCTCCTGCTTGTCCTGCCCTGAGACTCACAAAAGAGTCAACTGTTGGCACTGCTGTTCATGGGAGCATCACAACATGTGGAAGTAGGTTTCCCAAAGTGCTGAGTCAGCCTCACCTGCTCCCCCCAGGCCTGTAGCAATCCCAGAGGGATGTGATTGAGAGCAGTGTGAGACCAGTACCAATGGTACTAGAAAATCCTACCTCTGGCATTCCTTTCCCACTGTGACATCTCCAACCTGACAAGAAGAGTGAGGGTTTGATTTAGCCACATGCTTTTCTCAGTTGCTCTGATGAGATTGCCCGAAAGGGCACAGAGCATGTGGCAGGGAAGCTTTTAACCCTGGGGCAAGATGCTGTAGTCTCATCTCTATCTCTTTTCCATCGCAGAGGCAAAGAGGTGCCAACCTGCCCAGGTTTGAAACTGATTTAACTGCAATTGCCCTTACAGCCTCCAGTTCAGGTCCTGAAACAGCGGTCTCTCAATACCAATGTGAGAGAACCACCTTCAGGAGGACAAAGTAATGGCATGCAGGAGCCAGGGCCTGACTCTCCCCTCACATCAGCAAGTCTTAGTGATGACTGCTGACAGCAATGGAAAGGCATGGGTGCACCTCTGCCAAAGAAGAGAGCAGATTCGGGTTCACTGTCTGGACTAGCTTCTCACAGCTGGGGAACCAAGACCAAGTAGCACCCCAGGGGAGGTTTGGGTGGGAGGTTTGGTAGGCTTGTCCCTCCCTCTCGTTCCGTACTTATGATCCCTAGTGGGTATAGAGTGGTGGGCCCTAGTGATTCAACAGCAGATGCCTCTGAAGGGTCTGGCTGAGTGTCTGGCCCTTCATCTCTTCAAAGAGCTAGAGCTGGCACAGAGGAGGACAATCCCACCGGGCCTAGATTTGACAGCCAGCCTGGACTCTGTGACACAGAAGAGTGTCTAAGGAAAGCCAGTTACATACTTCAGAAGTCCAACAGCCTCCTTTTTGGAAAGACAGTGCCATCTCCCACCGGTCCTACAGCTTCCTTGTGCTATAGGAGGTCATCAGACCCCAGTCTGCTCTCCAGACTACAGGTATGAGAGTTGACACCTCTGAAGGCTATGTTGCAGGCTGCAAATCTGGCCTCTCTAGTTGGGACAGAGAGGAGCCTGGATGCACCTGGGCAGCGGGGACTTTCTAGCCCTTTCTATGGGAGTCCTTTGTGTGTGAAGCCCCAAGGAGGGTCACATCCCCAGAGGAGCATAATTTTAGCTTTCCTCCTGCTCTAGGACCCTAAATGCCAGACACAGTTCACTGATGGATTTAGAAGAAGCCAATAACCTAAGTTGGGGTCATGAGGTGAGGGGGTGAGAGATGGCAGTGTCACGCTGTAAGTGGACAGATACAGGCCTGGTTACAAGAGAGGGTGAGGTGGGAGCCAATGTGGCAAGTTTCACACTCAGTGCCTGAGACTTGACAGGCCCATTTCCAAGTGATTTGCAGTGGTTGCGGGCAGTAAAAAGAGAGAGAGAGGAAGAAGAAAAAGGCCAAAGAGGCCCCAAGAAGGAGGAGAGGCAGTTAGTCAAGGCTGGGCTTGACCAGGTACCCGTTGAAGGTGATGTACACATCAACATCATCACTGTAAATGGCATTCTCCCGCTCCCGCTTGTAAAGCCTCACCCAGATCTCATCATTTTCCTGAAGCTCCAGCATGAGGCTCTGGCTCTGCATGATGCTGCGGTCGCTGGGTTGGGCATACAAGATGACTGCCTCTTCTTCGTTGTGCATTATGTGCATGTAGGTCTCCTTGAAGTTCCAGGTGTGGACGTTGAGGCTGAAATAGTAAAGTCCAGCTACATAGCAGTAGAATTTGCCATTGAACATGTCAAAGTGGCTGTAGAGGTTGACAAAGACGGTGTCAAAGATCAAGACCTGGAAGCCTTCACTGCTGTGCAATGCTTTCTTGCGACCAACAGAGAATGCAGCATACTGATGCTTGCAGGGGTCTCCTGCGGTGCCCATCTGTCCTTTACTGCCTTTCTGGCCCTGGGCACCCCGCTCACCTCGTGGTCCTTCTTTGCCCCATTTCCCTGGCATCCCAGGCTCTCCCCGGTCTCCTTTCTCTCCTACAAGAATAAGCAGAGGACATAACTCCTGTGTGATACCAGAGAGAGAGGTGGAAGTGGTGGTCAATGGCCAATGAGGAGGCAGAGAATTGCTCGAGAACAGGGCAATGACAGAAGAAGGAATGTTCCTGAGGGTCACAATATCATTGTGCTTCATGGTAAGGGAGCTAGCAGAGATCTGGGTGTGACTGGGGTCTCTTCTCTTATGAACCTCCAGTTCACCCCCTGATGGGGCCTTGCTGGAGGCACTAGGACCTGTACTTAGGAGACTTCAGCCTGAGGTGGAGCCCAGCAATGCAAAGGACCACACTCCTTTACCTCCATCACAGTCCCTGCCCTCCTGCACACCTCTCCCATCACCAGTTATCCACGTAGTGTGAACACTGTTCTTGATGTAGGCTGGAGAAGGGGAAGAAGTGCTAATGCCTGTGGGAGAATATGGCTACAGAGGGACAACGAGGCATGGTCAGAAGGAAAAGATCCAAAAAGCTGGACTTGGCAGATGGTACAGTGCAAGTTAGAGAGCTGGTACTTTGACAATACTGGCATCCTTCGGGCATCCTGTACAATTAACACTGCAGTTCTACCCTGGGGTTTGTGCACTGCCTGTCACACACTTGGGCATGCATCAATACAGGCAGAGAGCAGCATCAGAACATACTTTCTGTACAGAGAGAAGACGGGAGTCAGAGCAGACTCCACCACATGTGGCACCATCCCAAATTTGTGCCTTGTTCCTTTCCTCCTGTCCATCCCCTGTGTGTTTTTGCAAACTTGCCGCTGCAGAGATCCCCCTGCAACTGCCTGCAACTCCCTGCCTCTCTCTCCCCTGGACACACTTCGGAGCTTTGATGGATTCCAGCTATTTCCAGGCTGGGCAGGGAAGGGGCCACATCTGCCCAGATAGTCCAGAGGATCCACAGAGCAACAATAAGCGAGTGGAGCAGGATCCAGCTGGGAACAGGCTTTAGCCCGCAGCAAAGGCTAAAAGGGGAACCCTGAAGGGAGGAGTTGACCTAAAATAGGGAGCCTTTTCCTGCTAGCCAAGCCAGCCACAGCAGGGTGGAACGAGCTGGGGGTCACTGCCAGTTGGCCTGGAGTTGCTCGCAAATAGCTGCTGCCTCCCCTTGCCCTCCTCCTGCTCTGAAATGCATGTGACCCACGGAGCTGGAGAAGGTCTCCCCACAGCCTTCCCAGGCACTGATGCCTACCCTGCAAACCTGCTTATTTTGCAGCTGGATAGAGACTGCTCCTTCCCTCAGGCACTACAAGACTCTGGAAGTCTGCGGGAAGGAAGGTGTCCTCCCAGCTTGGCAAGAGGCTGCCACTGCCTTGTGCCACTGCGCGAGCAGCGAGGAAGAGCCGGTAGCAGGCAGCGTCCTGAGACACAGAGGTCACAGCACCGGGATGCACTGCCTTCCCTCCCCGCAGGCTACCCTTGATCACAACACCAAACATCTAACCTGGGCACAGCGTGTGTGAGCACGTACCCTTCAGGATGGCATCTGGCAGGCTGTTAATATAACCAGCATGCTGGCAACCCAGCTGCCACCTCCACCACAGTGCCACCGGTCCCTGAGCAGGCCTCTGCATCCCGGGGCCAAGACAGGCACTTACCCTTCAGTATGGTGATGTTGATGTAGGGACGGACCTCCGGCATTGGGTAGGGCAAGTGGTGGTGGCTGGGAGGGAGCGGTGGGGCATCTGTGGAAGAGTCCAGTGGGTCACAACAGCGCTTGCAAGCACCAGGGGCTGGTTCTGTGAGATTGGGTTCATCAGTGGGTGCCCCAAGCACAACAAGAGGGAGAAGAAGGAAGGCCAGGGGTGTGCGCAGGTAAATTATATCCATGATGACCTGGGAAGATATAAGGAAGTGCCAGAGTGAGGTATAAGAAGGGGAGGACATGGGAGGGATGGAGCAGACATCACCACAAAACAGCATCTCTCTGTGGCTGGAGCCAGGGGTGGGCCGAAATGGCATTGTCCTGTGGAGGGAGTTTACATGCTTGAAGTCCCTGGAGGTTCAAGGCTGCAATCTGAGAAGCAACCACATGGCCCAAGAAGATGCCCCACGCCCTTCTGCCCAGACCAATGGAGACTAGGTGATAACCCTGGAAGAAGGCTTGACCTTCACTAGGCAAACCACTGGAGACACTAGAAGATTCAATCCCCAGGCTGAGGTAGAGGAAGGAGACATGGCAAACCACACAGCCCCTTTAGCGAAAGCATGCTCTGGCAGGCTGCTGAATCTGTGGGGAGGGCTGTGAAAAACTTCTCCAGTCCTCCAGTCACTAGGTCTCAACTTTTTATAGGAGTTAACCCAACACCACCCATCCCAGATGGAGACTAAACCACATCTGTGGACCCGGAACTTAACTTCAGCCCCTTCCCCCCTGCCAAATCCTGTTCCTCTCTGTGCCTCAGCCCCCTCCCACTAATGCTCAGTTGTGTTCCCAGCCAAACCCCAGCACCTGCCCAAAGGGATGTCCAGCTCCTCCAAGAGCAGCAGGCAGTGCCAGGCCTCTGCAGATAGTAGAGTGGAGCTGCTCCGCTGCGGAGGGTGGAGGAAGAAAAGCTCGGAGCAGGCAGCCTGCAGAGAATTACGCTTACGAAAGACACACGCAAACATCCTGAGAAAGCCCCTCTCCCAGCCCCTGCCCCCCGTCCCTCTGCCTGCACCCCAGCGCAGCACGGCAACTCACCCCGGAGGCTGAGGGGTCCCCTCTGTGCTTCCCAGCCCCTGGAGTCCTCCGCCTGCAGAGCCGGCCCCCCGGCCCATGGCTTTAAGAAAGCTGGCTCTTGGCACAGGCACTGCCGAGCGCTGGCTGGGCGCATAAGCTGGGCTTGGACCTGCTCCCTCCCCTCTCCTCTCCCTCCCCTTCCCTCCCTGGCTTTGGGCGCTCTCCATTGCAAACCAGCTTGGGTTTTGCTGTCGGCGCCTTTTAACTCTTTCCTAGGCGGTTCCTTTTCCCTATAGATTTTTTTTTTCCCCTCTGCCTTTTCGCTTCCAAACAGCCTAGTCCTGGTCAGCAAAACACAGGCAGCACAGACAGCACCCTGTGCAAAGCGTGGGCAGGCAGCAGGGCAGCGTCCCACCCTCAGCATCTCCGGGTGGGCAAGGAGGGGTGCATCCGTGCCAGAGACAGCCTTTCCGTCAGGTGGGATGGTGCAGGGCTCTGTCCTCACTCCTTTGCAGCAGTTCCTTATCCCATGCGTTAGCCCTTAACCAAGCTGGCCCCGCTCTCTCCCCATCTGTGCCTGTCCCACTCGTAGCCCCCAAACTTCTTCATCTTCTGTTCTCTCCTGCATTCTTTCTTCTGCACGTCACTGCGGCCTCTCACCCCAGGCATGACATTTCTCGCAGGCTCATCCGCCAACTGGGAGAGGCATCAGCTTTTCCCCACTCTGGTCACCCCCTCTCCCCGGGCAGAGCCCCAAGCCTCGCACTCCGGCGTGTGTCGTCCCCCAGTCAGGTCCAGGGCTGAGCAGTGCTCACGGAGCGGTGGGCCTGACCTGAAGCACAGCCCCACTGCGGGCAGCTGCCGCCAGCGAAGCTGAACCTCTGGAGCAAACCCTGGCTGCGATCTTTGTCCCCAGCCAAGCCGATGTGCTTGTTGGGGTGAGCACTACGTGGCTGGACCAGAAGCTGTGAATAGGGAAGGGCATCGGGGGGGGGAGTGCCGGGCGGGGTGACACAGACAGGAAAATTTTCATACACTGCAGAATCTGTTGGGAAGAGGATTTTAGGGGTCCTACCCTGCAGGAGAACAGGACTTGTGAACTTATACCCTGTGGGGGTGCACATATGTATCTTTGGGAGGCTGAAGGAAGGATGGGCAATAGCTCTCTTCTGCGGGGGCCCAAGGCGTCCAGTCAGCACTGTGCCTCCTGCAGTTCCCAAGAGTAGCTGGAGAAGGCTCCAAGCTTTCTGAAGGGGAAAAGGGTTTTGTGTGTGTCTACGTGTGCTTGGATGGGTTTGTGTTTTTTTTGTTGTTTTCCTTCTCCCATTTGTTTGGTTTGGGAATGGGAGGCCCCGCTTCCCAGAGAGTGGCTGGCGTTTGGCAGGACCCCAGCACCACTGGAGAAGCAAGCGGAAAACTCTGGGAAAATATGTGCTGCAAGCTGGGGGGAAGGGAAGAAGGGGGGCTGGGAGGTCTGGAGATATTCTCAGGCTGCCTGTCAGCCTAGAGCTCAATGAACATGGAGCGAACATGCCTCCCAGCCGGGGTGGGAAAAGGACCAAGAATTTCGCTCCTGTGGTTGTGAATTCCCTGTCAGGCTCCAGCTCTGACATGCAATGAGACCCAGTGCAAGTCTCCACGTCTGCCTGTGCCTCAGTTTCTCCTTTTGGAAAATGAGAGGGTGTGGGTTAGGGCAACACTTCTTGTTAATGGAGCCTTCCCAGCTGACAGAAGTGGGTTTTTGTAATTAGTTGTGTTGTCTACTCCTACCTGTTGCTGGTGGGGATTTTGGCAGCTGGCAATACTATTGAAAGCCAATAAATTTTCTGGGGTGCATGAAAACTCAGAGACAGACCGTGAAGGCTCTCTGTCCCATCAAAACTGTTGCAGTGGCTCACTCCTTCAGGTTTTCCTGCCTGGCTTATTTCCAAGAATGACATTACTCCCTTTTGCAGCTCTCTGCCTTATGTCTGGCCTCCTCTACCTTGCCAAGGGGAACAGATAGCAGGGCAGGCCATTGCCCTCATTTCCATCCCGCCTTTCCATCTGCGCTCCTGAGTTGCCCACAGTCAAGCAAACGTTCTTCATGGAGGACCTCATCGTCTGGGGCCTTTGCCTTTTTCTCATCTGACTGCAAGAACAGCCCGCAGTGGGCAGTGAGCAGGACTTTATATTTAATGTCACATCTGAGCTGAATAGGGACCTGCTGTGGAGCCAGCAGACTAAGCCTTACACTGCTGGCATTGCCCAGCCGGGCAGCAGTTTATGCCAGTAAAGACACTTTGCCAGGGCATTATCACCCTGCTCCCTGAAGGGAACTGGCTGTACCAGCGACACTGTGCCAGGGCAGCCACATTTGCAGGAGGTTTTGGCTTGCACGGGCGAGTGCTCAAAGATACGACTTTTGAGAATGCTATCCAATAACCCTGTGCCAGCCACGCTTTTAAGTGTAACCCAAGCCTGAAGGCACCTTGTGTGCTCAACAGTTTTCCCTTTCTCTCATCGCACGCTCTGCCTTGGAGGCAGCCCAGGGAAGCTCTGGCCAGATTGGACTGTAACAATCCCTGCTCAAAAGCAGCTGCTTCATCCTCCTTCTATGCTTCCTCCCTTCTCCTGACCCCCTCCCAACACAGCGAAAATAGGGTGCTAAAGCCTGGCTCTCCCCCAGTGACTCCCTCCATCCTATTAACCCTCTCTACCACAGGTACGGAAGGAAGGAAACTCCTCTGATGTCTCCTCCCCGTTCCACTCCCTGTGTACAGCTCAGCTCCCCTTGCTGCACATGTGGACCCCCTGCCCTGCCACACATACACACAAACACACACCCACCCACAAACACCCACACACTCGCTCTTCACGGATCTCCCCACACCAAAACCTCCCGTGCAAAGGTATCATCCGCACCAAGAGGCAGAGAAACAGCTCCTTCTCTTCCCCTTCCTGGCTGCTTCTCCCCACCACAGCCACTCTCCCTTTCCCCACCCCTTTGCCCCGCTCTCCAAGAGCATCGCAAGCCGGAGGGGAAGCGGAGGACCTCTTACCTCCGCTCCCCTCCGGAGGGGTCCGGCGCTGGGTTATCTGTATCCTCAACTGCTCCTGGTTAGCAGCGTGGGGAGGGAGGGCTGGCGGGGCCCAGCTGACTCCAGCCAGATGCTTGCCAAGTGCTCTTATGTAATTACTGTCTTTTCCATCCTGCCTCCGAGGCCTTTGCGAGTGCCTCCCCCCTTGATCTGGCCCGTGTCAGGCTTGGCTCTCGCTCCCTCCCTCCTTCCACCCGCCCCGCGCAGCATCACGGTTCGCTCAGCTCAACAGCTGATTCCTTCTGGAAGCAAAGTTCAGGCTTTTGGCTACTGCTGTTGCTACCCTTGGAAAGAGAGAGCTCACATGTGTTTTAAGATCTGGGAAGTGATGGGCAGCACTGCTCTGAGCTCACCTCCTCTCCATCACTGTCCGACCACAGCCGGGTCCCTTTGGCTTGCCCTTCCGTAGTGCATGCAAACGGGACGGGGGACGCCCGAGACGCGGAAAGGTGGCTGTGAGTTTTTATGCTTCAGTATTTTGGGGTGCCCCCAGGTTACACTGTAACAGCAGCAGGTCCTCTGCCGTATCGGGATTGCCGATCATCTCCGGCCAGGCTGCAGAAGGAGGTCGGGAACACAAATCTTTTCCAGCCTGTGGACGCCAAGGCTGTGCACGAGGCTTGTGTAACAGCCCGTCCTTGTTACCCAAGAGCACCAACACGGTATGAAATTACTGGCTTAGAATATCCTGTATGTCTCTGAGGATGGGCAGGCCTGCTGGAAGTCAGCTGCGTGGCTACATTTCTCTCGTAACTTCTGCCCATGTGGGGCCCGAACCAACCGGGAACGACACGTTCCCTGGCTTTACGCAGGCTGCCGCTGAGTCCGAGGGCACTTCTGCCAGGAGGGATTTCTGCTGTGGGCTTCTCAGCGGCCTGGGCTGTCTCACAGGGAGATCAAGGCCCGGCAAAGCTGCTATATTTTTTTGCTGTGCATTGCTGAAACGCCACATGGCCGAGCAGCAGCTGGAAGAGCTGTTCACCTGTACTCATGGCTAGAGCAAAGCTGTTGCTAGACCTGCGTGGACTGAGCATGAAAAGTGTGAGCTTGTCTTCCACTTCCCACTGCTCCCACAGCTAGTCCAAGACGCCGCATCTCTGCCAGACACAGCTGAATGCTCTATCAGAGGCTGGCTGACAAGCTGCACCCACTGGAGATGCCTTGCTGCTAAGGGCGCATCACCCAGGCTGTCCCCTCTCCCCACAGGCAGCTTTTCCAGCTAGTGTCCCATCTCCTACCCTGCCTGTGAGACCACTGAGACAAAAAACTGTGCCAGTGCCCACCCAAAATCTGGCATGTGACTATAAGCGCTAACCCTATTGCAGCCAGCAAGATTTTCCTGTGTTGTGAGCATCTAGACCCAAGAGCTTGGCTGGGTGGGAGATACCAGGTGACATTGCAGCCTGTTTGAACTAGTTCTTAAAAATAACCTTCAGCCGAGCCTCCTGTCTCTTGCTTCTCTGCATCTGAATGCATCCGAATGCTTCCTACTCCCATCCACTCCTCTGTAGACCCAGGAGTTTTTGCGCCTGTGCTGTCCTCTCCTACACACAGTCCCAGCTCTGCCCTGAGCAGTTATCAACAGTATGTTACTACTGGGGGCATCTCAACTCTCACAAGGAATGCCGAGAAAGGTGGACAGTGGTTAGGGCAAGAAAATTTTCTTCAGAGGTACCCATGAGCTTTGTCGCCAAAGAAACAAACACTTTGTAGCAAGAAGGTGCAAGTTGGTGTTTAAGAGCTCACAGAAACTCTTGGATCTGTGACAGGTACTTCCCACTACGGAAACCACCTTGACACTGGGGGGCTTTGAAACAGAGAGGTTCCACCATCACTTGGTAGCACTGTCTTGAGCCAGGTCCCAAAACCAGTCAGCAGGGCAAGAGTCCTGCCACGTTCTCTGGCCCTTTGATCCAGCATGGGCATGTTCATCACTCCATCTTCAAGGCACGTGGCACAGGCGTTGTTCCATACCTGTGCAGCAAAGCTCGATGCTTTCCACAGCGACGGATCTCTGCTGCGACGGCACGGTGCCTTGCGGTAGCTACATCAGGTGCCTCGAGGGCCTAACGGGGGGCTCTGCACGGATCTCCAGGCCCACGCACCTGCGTGGGAATCTACGGGACTCCCCTGAAGTCAGCGGCGTCGGAGCGGGGGGAGCGACTGACAAAAGTCCCAACACTATCCCCCTCTCCGCTGCCCCCACCCCGCCCTCCCGGCTCCCCACCCCGCCCTCCCGGCTCCCCACCCCCCCGCGCCCGCGTGCCCGCCCGGCGGCTGCCGACTGCCCCCTGCAGGACGCGCCGCGCCCCTCCCGCGCTGCCCGCGCTGCCCGTCCTGCCGGCGGGTGGCGGCTGAACCAGCCGCCTGAGGCCCCCCCCTCCCCTCTGCAGCTGCTGCTGCGGTTGGAGACCACCGAAGGAAAGGGGGACGGGGCACAGCCCGTGCGCCAAGGCGTGTGCGTGTCCTTCTCACGCGGGCCTGTTTGTCACGTGTAGCAGGACATGCTGCAATGACGTGCCGGGTGTGTGTGAGTGTGCGCGCCCACTCACGTTTGTGCGTGACGTGTGCGATCTGAGTGAGCTGGCTGCGTTGCGCATGGCGTTTGCATATTTTATGCTTGGGAAGGCAAAGAACACCAAGTTTTCATGAGCAAATATTTGCACATTTTCCACTCGTTTGAGCAGACAAAGCATTTCGATTCTCTGTTGCATCCTCAGGAGAGCCAGGAACATCTTTTCAAGGGTGTATCCCTTTCTTGTTCCTCCCTGCCTCTTTTATCTGCTGGCTCCCCTATTTCAACAACTGGTTAACTGCCCCCTCCCCACACCCCAGTGCTCCCCGGTCCTCTACAGCAGCTGAAGCAGAACATGGCCTGGACAGTTTTTGCTGTTGCCTGGGCTGAGCTGCTGTGTTTCCCTGCTGATGACAAATACAGCAGCTCCCTAACAACGGCTTCAAATGACATCAAGTGTGGGCTGCGTTAGTAACAGCCTGGAAACGCACCCTGGCTTCTCCACGCTGGAACCCCCCCCGACCGCCATTCATGGCCCTTCCAGCTTCTCTCCTGAAGATCCACCGCGGAGCAGAAGGGTCACACTGAGTGGGTCCGAAGCTGCCCCGTGCCACTGTTGGGCTGGCAGAAGTGTGCATGTATGGCGGCTTGGTGCACAAGGAGGGTCATTCGCATGGTCCAGTTGCCAGCTCCCGGTTTTAGCCCATGCCTGGGCTCTGTGTATGAAGGCGTATGTGCTGTGTTCTTGCATTCATGCTTAGGCCAAGAGGTAGGTGCATGTCCAGGTACGTGTGCATCTGTGTGGGTGGCCACATATGGTCTCATGCACACATAGATATACTTTAATCAAAGCACCCGCAGACATGAATATGTACATATATTTATACACATTCACACAGTCAGATGTACCCACACATAGACACATGCAATCACATAAATACTCATTCTTGTATGCATGTATACACATCACATATATATGCCTCTCTATAGCTGCTCTTGTGCACTCTGACGTGTGTGTATTGAACTCTCGAGCAGCTGGCAGAATGGGCTCTCCGTGCCTCCAACACCCCATCTATGATCAAATGTTTGCTGGGAGGAGGCATTGCACAATGCTGCTGAAATCACTGCAGCCTTTTCTAGTCTTGTGGCTCTGATCTCTACGTGATGAGAATAAAACCTTTTGTGCAGCACAGGGCTTGATGGAGCCGTTATCTCCGTGTCTCTGCACTCAGAATAGAAAAATACATTTCCACATCCGCCTGGAACAAATCCCCCTGAAGACAGCCAGAATTTCACTTAGCCACTCCGCACAGTCCCGGTGGCCTCTGGGTTGCCCAGAGTCAACCACATCATCGTTAGGAGAAGGAGAAGGATCACAAGGGCAGTCAGATTAATGCTATTACCACAGAGAAAGCCGGGGATTCACCAGGAGGGAGACAGAGCTGAGGGACAGCAGCAGGGTTCAGGAGGCAGTGAGGTACTGTCCGTCATTCCAAACATCTGTTCCTATGAAAAGCAGCCTTTTAATTAATGGTGATACTTTACAGAATTTTGTAGTGCTTATTTTCACCTCATGAATTTCAGGCAAAAAAAACCCTTTCTTTTCCCTCCCCCTGTCTTATTTTGGATTCATCTCCATTCTTTTTCCCTAATTTGTCACTGATAAGTAAGATGCAGCATAGGAGGCAGAAGAAAACACAAGACAGAAGAATGTGATATTCATGACCCTTTTCCTTTAAACTCCCGTTTAAGATAAATACCTCATTTTCTGCAGGTCTCCCTGGAAAACATTTTGTTTTTCCCAGCAGGCTCCCCTGCAGAGCTGTCTTGCTAGTGGGCTCAGACTCTGTGTGTCAAAATTATGTCTCCTTGGTGCACTTGCTCAATGCTGGCATTGCAGTGCTTGGGCTCTTCAGAGATGTAGGTCTTTTAAGAAGCCAGCCAGTTGGTGGAGTTTCTCGAGTGGTGACTTGCAGCAGATGGAGCTGCAAAGGCGTGCGAAATGAAGTCTCAGCGCAATTCAGTGGTGAAGGAGAGTGTCTCTGTTAAGCGTTTTGGCAGCCAGGGAACTCTCCAATCTCCCCAAGACAGCTGGGCAGCCCCTCTGTGGAGAAGGAAACCCTTCTGGGAGGCTACCTGCCTCCCACCCATCTGAGCTGCCTCCCACAAGGTCCTCATTCACTGTCACGTACCTTCTTCAGTGCCTGGTCATCAGCCACAAATAGCACTACATGGTCTCCAGCTAATACCATTTCTCCTTTGCCCTACAGTGATTGCTGTGCCAGTGGTGACCAGCATTCACCTTGCCCTGCTCCTCACTGCAAGAGGAGCAACACAGACCCCCATTTAAAGTGCTGTTTTCCATCTATCCAACCACTTGGTAGCCAGACCTTTTAATCTTCCTACTGTTTGTTGCCACATCTAGTGGCAGGAGCTTTGACATTTCTGCTAGGATTTCTTGATTGTGCTTCATCCAGTGGATGCTGCGGGAGCTCCCCAAGACAAAAAAAAAAAAAAAAAAAAAAAGAGGCTTTTTTGTCCAACAGACTGTATGCCAGTTTGACTGCTTTTCTCACTGGGGCCCACAGCGTGGGCAGCTGATGCATGGATGGAAGGAGAAGGAGATGTGAAGAGGTAGCAGAGGACAGAAACTGGCTACCAAGCACTTTCTATTCCCCATGAGTTGAGCCTGCATTCCTGGGAGTCTGGCTGCCCATGCTCAGGTGAGCAAGTGCACTTTGTAAGAGCAGCAAAGCAATAGCTGTGTGGTAGCTCAGCTCCCGAAGCTGAGCCTACAGGCGTGGACAGTTTGGCACCAGTGTCCCAGCCTCAGAGAGGATGAAGGATTCATAGGGATGATCTTTCTCTGGCCAGGAGGTGATGGCTGTACCAGTAGCTGAGAGCACAGATGAATGTCTTTTGCTTGGACATGTTTGCAGTCCCTTCCCACCCTTCCTATGTAGTTTGGCTTGGCTAGGACATGTCTCCTCACCTGATGCCCTGCTACAGTCCTTTCCCAAACTCAAGTGTTCTGTAGTCCAATTCCCCTGGCGCCTGCCAGGGCTTCACTTCTTCTTGCCTTTAGGTGACCTTGTCTCTTGCTTCCTCATAAAGTGGTTCTGTTCCCGTCATCCTCAGCTGCTGCAGCTTGTTCTGCTTCCCAGCCCAGGACTTTTGTCTTCTGTCCCAGCACACCTGGCCCCATGCCATCCCTTCCCACCTTATGCCTTCTCTCAAGTCACCCATGAGTCACCTTGCTATCACCTAGCCAGCTCTCGTCACTGACCCTCCATGGACTGCCTCCTCCCACATCTCCTAACCTCAGGGAGTCGTGTCTCCTCCTGATGGATGCCTCCTTCCTATTTCTCAAAATTATTTCTGGAGAAAAGTGCCCAGATATAACCAAGGGCTCTGGTATGAGAGTCTTCTTGGTGGCTGTAGCTTAGCAACGGCATTTGTGGAGAAGTTCAAGGTGTGGGGACAGACATTTCAGCCTGCTGGAAGGAAGCCAAAGTGGAGGGAGACACTTTCATCCCACCCACCCTCGTACATTGCTGCTCCGCTAGCCTGCCCACTTGGATGGGCCCACCCACAACTTCCCTCCAACAACTGATGCGCAGAAGCAATCACTCATCCACCACTCACAGCAACACCCATACTCTCATGATCTTACCCAAGCATTCAGATGCGTGCGCACATTTCCATATATACTTGTATGCCTACACAAGCGTATCTACGCTTAAACATCCCACAATTGCGTAAACACACTCCCTTCGTCTGTGTGTGTATACACTTACACACATGCATACCCCCTTATCTTCATTTGTACACATTTATACGCACCCCACGGCCACACAGAGATTAGGGTCTGTGCCCAGCCCATGCACATCTCCCACCAGCACTGGCTCCCTGATCTCTGACCATCTTCAGCCATTCTCACACACATACAGTCAGTCCAGTGATGAAACTTTTGCATGCAACCGCCTTTGTACACATGCAGAGACAGCATTTCTTCTCCATGCTGAGCCAAATACCCAACTGTTTCCCTTAAGCCAAAGCAATTCCCACACTGGAGATCCCATGACCTCCCACTACTCCCTGCCCCCATCCTGTACAGATACATGCCTTGATCTCCTGTACCAGCCACATGTAACTCCATACAAAGACTGACTCATTTCAAAGACATTGTGTATTCTCAGGAGAACCGAATCTATAGCACCTTCCCACCCCTAAACACACAGAATGGTTATGCCCCGTTGGCCTGTTAAGTCCAAAAGCTTTCTGTTTATTTACAGTAGGGTTTAAGGAGAGGAAAAGGGTAAGGGCATTTCAGCTTATAAGAAACTCTGCTTCCAACCCATGCTTTGCTGTATTCTTCTCTACCCTTGTTACACCTTTCACCAGAGCGCAGAGCACAAGGAAAACCCTGAAGAATGCGAGGTTCAGGAAAGAATTGTCCCATTTGTTCTCCCAGGTAAGTGTCATCAGCCTGGGATGATGGAGGAAAGAGACCTGGAAAGAAAGAGGAAGCTTTGAGCAGTCAGAGTGGTCTCCAGCAAGGACCAGCACGGGAAGTCGTCCCCAAGACTTATTGGAAAGCTAGAGAAGGGTCCGCCATTCATGCAACTGGTATGTCTTAGCCACAGACATTTTTCTTCCTGTTCTTTCTTTAGGATAAACCGCTTTCTCATGTTTATAAGGAAGATAGCCAAGGATCCCTAGATAGGGATGCCTATTCTAGATCTTCAATGGCACATGTTGTATATGCCATTTTGAGGATTTCCTTGAGGTGCCACAGTCAGATGGCAGCTGATGCCCTTCACAGCTGGGTGATCTAAGGGTGGATCATGCAGTCTAGGGATGACCTTGCTCTCTCCATACTGTCAGTGTCCATCACATCTTCAGTTCTCCCTGGATCCTGTCCTTCCTTTACCTGGTACCACACAAACCTCAGGTGTCCCTTCCAAAACCAAGAACAATGCCTTGTTTCTTCCACAAGCTCCCATGGAGCCCTCTTCATCTTTAAGCAGATTCTTGGCCTTTAATATTCCCTTGTATCAACCTCTCCCATTGCCTTTGAGTTGGAAAAGCACAGAGGGTGAAGGGGTTCCCATGTCCCAATATCTCTTTTCCCTGCATCATTCCTTTCATCATAAATAACTGACATGCAACTTGTTGCTCTTTTCATACCCCACAGGTTCCTCAGGGAGTGGTTTTTGCTCATTGCTTTCTCTTTCCCCACTGCTTGGAGGGTGTTCCTGCCTGTCATTACCATTCTGGGTGATCTTGCTGATCTCACCCTCTTCCCCTTCATCATCAGTCTTCTCTGGGGGACATGCTGGCACTTCCTGGCTCTGGACTCTGCGGGATGGCCTGAGAATTGCCCTCCGGAAGCCCTGCTTGAAGCGGTAGGAGAGGAAGCCGTAGATGATAGGATTGGCACAGCTGTTGGCATATGGCAGCACCACCACGAGGAAGTAGACACCAAAGAGGGATGGCTCCTCTGGCAGTGGGCAGACAACATTGATTATGTTGAGGACATAGAAGGGGAGCCAGCAAAGGACAAAGACAGCCACAACAGCCACCACCATGCGGGTCACCCTGCGCTCTGAAAGCTTGTGCTTGGAGGACAGAGCCCTCACCCGCCTGCCAGAGGAACGGACCTTCACGACAATAAGAAGGTAGCAGAGGCAAATCACCAGCAGAGGCCCAAAGAATCCCAGGGTGGCAGTATAGACGATGAAGCCAGCTCTCCACACTGAGGCAGGCTCTGGCCACTGAATGTGGCATGTGCTCATCCCTAAGGGGACATCTGAGAAGACCACCACGGGCAACACCACCACGGAGGACAGCACCCACACAGTTGCACTCACAGCCTTGGCCACCCGTGCTGTCCGCCATTTGGAGGACTTCCCTGGGTGGACCACAGCCAGATAGCGATCAACACTCATCACTGTCAGGCAGAAGATGCTGGTGAACTGGTTGATGGCATCCACAGCCATCACCAGACGGCACATGAAAGACCCAAATGGCCAGTAGGACAGAGCATTTTGTGCAGCCAGGAATGGCAGGCCCAGCATGAAGAGCTCATCAGCTAGGGCCAGGTTCAAGATGTAGACATTGGTCACCGACTCACTCACCGAGCGCCGCAGTACCACGTAAATAACCAGAGAATTCCCAGCCAGCCCCACCACGCAGACGATGAGGTAGACCAGGGGGATGAGGACACCGCTGACAACCACACCAGGGCTGGCGGTGGTGGAGCCGTTGGGGGTGGTGAAGCCTGCCCAGCTGCCAGAGGCATTCCCCTCCTCTGACACTGCTGGTGTGGGGAGGCTGAAGGCAGAAGTGTCCATAGCAGAGGCAGGGAAGAGGGCGGGGGGCAGTGTCCTTGCAGGATCAGTTAGCAATCTGGAGGTGAGAGGAGAAAAAAGCCATTGATACTGGGGACATGACAGCTGAACAAGCCACAGATAAAGTCACATTAACTCTGTGTAGGTATGGACAGGCATGGGAAGTCAAGGTGAGTTTGTGGGTCCTGGCAGCCGCTGGAAGATATAGGACAATATTGACCCCATCTAGTCCTGGGAGGCACAATGGGCATGGAGGGACAAACAGGGACATGGCTCAATGTGAGCCAATGGATCCTCTCCCCTAGGGGAAGATCCTCTGGGGAAAGGACCACAGCCTAGGATAGGGACAGGGAAATTCACATTTTCTGCTAATGGCTCCAATACCAATGACATAGTCACGAGGGGCCTGATTCTCATTTATGAGTGGCAGGTGCCTTACGAACAAAAGAGCGAAGAGCATCCAGTGACAAAGTGCCATTCCAACTCTGGCTCCCCTATTCACTGAGTATCCTCCAATTGCTGAAGCTCTTTTTGGACTGGCCAGGTTATCCTGAGGTTGTTAGCCCCACCAGCAGAAACGAAAGCACCTCCACTCTCAATCCAAGCCCAGAGGCTAAGCTCAGCACCTGAGCTGGAAGGTACCTGGTTTGTGTTATGCCAGTTTGAGAGTAAAGGAAGAGCCAGGTTATTCTGGGTACACTAAGAGGGATCGGTCCAGATCTCTTGTGGTTTTTTCTCTCTTCTTGTGTCTTGCTCTCCTTCTGCACTCTGCAACACAGCGCTAATGGAAGAGGTTCTGCCTGCCCCAGCTGTTTGCAACACCAAAGCAGTGTCCCAGCCCTCCTAATCTGAGGTGCCCAATTGCCCGTCACATCAGGGTTTGGCATGGAAACAGCACTCGGCTCACTCAGAGACAGCCTTGAACAAACAAGCTCTCTACTCTCCAGCTCTCTGCTGACACTGGGTGAGAAGCTGCAGGGAGAGAAGAGACAGATAAGGGAAGGATGTACCTTTTGTCTTTTGTCAGGGCTCCAGATATGTGAGTGACAGAGCCCAGCACATGCTCCAGACCAGAGACATCCCAGAAAACCTTATGCAGGGGAGATTTGTGATGCTTTCAGGATCACCCAGTCTCTGGCAAAATTTTCTGGAAGTGTGGACTAGCAGGGTCACTCTCTTGATAAACTAGCTCCTCAGAAGTGAGGATGACTTGGCAGAAGAGAACAGGGACTCTGAGGCTCACCTTTACCCATCCCAACAAATCTCTTAGGGCTCAGAAGCTCCTTTGTGATTGTAATGAAAACTGGGGATCTCAAACAAAAGGACTCCCAATATTAACTACTTTCAGGAGGCCAGAAAAACTCCAGAGACTTTTCTCCCAGATGGGATTCTCTGCAGCAGCACAGCTTTGTTCACACATGTCTTGATATTACAGCTTTTATTCTTTTTTGTAGATGCCATTCCAACTTCTGGAAACCTTTAGGGGAGACCTGAACTTTGGATTCATAGCCCAGAAGGCCAACCGCATCAAAAGCAGCGTAGCCAGCAGGTCGAGGGACATGATTCTTCCCCCTCACTCCACTCTGGTGAGACCCCACCTGGAGTCTTGTGTCCAGCTCTGGAGCCCTCAGCACAGGAAGGACATAGACCTCTTGGAGTGGGTCCAGAGAAGGGCCACCAAAATGATCAGAGGGATGGAACTTCTCTTCTACGAGGACAGGCTGAGAGAGTTGGGGTTGTTCAGCCTGGAGAAGAGAAGGCTCCAGGGAGACCTTATTGGAGCTTTCCAGTACTTGAAGGGGGTTTATAAGAAGGATGGGGACAGGCTTTTTAGCAGGGCCTGTAGCAATAGGAGAAGGGGTAACAGTTTTAAACTAAAAGAGGGCAGATTTAGACTAGACATAAGAAGAAATTTTTTACAATGAAGGTGGTGGAAGACTGGCACAGGTTGGCCAGAGAGGTGGTAGATGCCCCATCCCTGGCAACATTCCAGGTCAGGTTGGACATGGCTCTGAGCAACCTGATCTAGTTGGTGATGTCCCTGCCCACTGCAAGGGGGTTGGACTAGATGACCTTTAAAAGTCCCTTCCAACCCAAACTGTTCTACGATTCTATCATTATGGATTCCTTGGATATCAGAAAGGCAAACACAACAGATTCCACAGGTGTATCAAATCTTATGCTGAAAGAACCTCATCTAATAGGCCCCACAAAAATACAACTGGGCAACTATGTCTTAAGGCCATTTCTACAGGTTATTGCATAAATGTTTCCTGTGATACTTAAATGAGATTTGAAGGACTGGAATTGTTTAGACTTTCTTTACTTGCAGGTGCCTTGGGTTGTGGCACACTGTCCTGACAGAAGCCCATCTCTTGGGGGAAAGCGACTACTTCCTGTAGTACTGGGTTGTCCCACACGTCATGAGTGGCTGCAATGAATGGGCAGAGTAGGAATTGATTTGAAACTCTATTTCTAAGAGGATCTTTCCTCTGATATTTTTTTTCCAGTGCTGTTCCAGTGATGCAAGTCACTTGTTGGAAGAAGGAGGAGGGCAGTGGCTGCTCTGGGGACAAAGACCCCTACAAAAGGTGGCAGAGACCAGAACAGCATGTTCGTAAAAAGATGATCCTCTAAAATGTGGGGACATAGTTAAGAATCCCATTGTATGTTCCTCCTGCATGCAAAGGAATTTGAAAAAAAAAAAAGCATTTGGAGATAGAGCCCTACAAATATCAAATATGGATGGGGACACTCGTGCTGGGGCTTAAGAACATATGGGGAACTATCTGGGTTCCAGACCTCAAAGCTGATTGCTCAGGCTGTGGTTTAGCAATACAGTAAACCCAGATTCAGGGTTCCAAAAGCCCTATCAAAAATGGTAAAAGGCATGCAACACAAAGCACTGATTCACTATAAACTCATTCTCCTGCTGAGAGAGCTGTAGTGGAGAAACTTTGTCTTTAAGCAGGCATGGTCTGTCTGTGCCGTTCTAACTTTGCCAAGTACCATCTACCAGCTCAAACGCCGTGTCACATACTCTGGCTAGTTTGGCAGAACACCTACTGGACACCAGTGCCTCATCTGTATTGGATTCACTCTGCTGGCTGCTTTGGCAGCACCCACATAGGCAGGAATTGATGAGGAACCTTGGCCTCAGACTGACAGCGTCTGTCCCTGGGGATATGGGCTGCACCTGTTGCAAGAGGCTTGGGGTCCCCTCACAGGAGCTGGTCCATAGAGAGCATGGGAAAGGCAGAGAGAGGTAGCAGGAGATAGTAAATTGGTGCTAACAATTTCTTTAGGAAAAAAAAAAAATATATATTTCTGCATTGAATGAGAGGAAGAGGTGGATGCTAAAAGCTGAGCCTAGACTTGGTTACAAAACAGGAATAGAAGCTGGAAGGGACCACTGAGTCCAATAACCTGCAGCCCCTTTTGCCCCCCTCCTCTCCTGTCCACCTTGTTTCCCATGGCCCTGCTCCAGCTCAGGACTCCCTCACCGCAGGGCTGAGCTCTCTGTTGGGGACCAGGCTGGGCTGGCAGATTTGGGGGGTTGGGGAGGGTTGGCAGGTTTCCTTCTCTGGGACTGCAGAGTTAACTTCTGGGTGGACTCATGCCCGCGGGAGATGTCTGGGAAGAGCAGGCACAGCCGCCTGGTACTTACGTGTCGTTGGGATGTACATTTTCCTCTGCTTCACCGGGAGAATCCGTGTCATGTTTTTCCCCTTCCCCTTTCTTAAAAGCAATTGAGCAAAGCGGTCCCAGGAGGGAGCGAGTCCCACCATGCGCTACCAGAGACGCAAGTCCTTCTTCCGACACCTGCCCATCGCCCCTTCCGTGACTGGTGTGGGACTGGGGCCCACTCCCGTGCCCTGCTGGTGGGCGGCCGGCCGGGCTGGTGGCCGGCCGGGGATGCGCGGTCCCTCAGACTCACCCCGGTGGGTCTCTTCCCGGCGCTCCCCTCACCCTCCGCGGGAGAGGGGGCTTGTCTGCTGGCCCAGGGCCGGCGGAGTGGAGCGGTGGCTACCGGGGGACGGACAACGGCAGCCAATGGGCGCCACGCACGGAAACACCGGCAGGAGAAGAAGGAGAAGGAGGGGATGGACGACAGGGCAGGAGAACGGAGAGGAGGGGGAGAGACTGGGATGGAAATTAAAAGGGGGAGAGGGAGGTGCAGGAGAGGGGCTAGGGGAGAAGGGGAGCACAGAGGAAAGGAGGGTGGAGGAATGGGGAGTGCGGTAAAAGAGGCTGGGGACAGCGGAAGGGAGAGGGAGAGAAAGAAGAGAGGGATGCAGAGAGCAGCTGTGTGGTGGGATTGTGGCGTGGCAGGGCGGGGGGCTCGGCTCGGCTCCCCTAGGCGGGAGGAGTTGTGGCAGTGCAGAGCGCCCTGTGAACGCCCGCAGGCACATGGGAGAGGGGCTCCTTCTTCCGAGGATCTTGCGGGCAGGACCGGCGCTGCGCAGAGCTGCAGGGACGCGGCAAAGCCTGCTGGCTGGAGAGATGCTCAGAAACTGGGGTGGATGCTGAGCATACAGACCCTTCTCCCTTCTGTTCTGCCCTACCAGCGCCTCCAGATGGATGGAGCTGAGGGCAGATGGGCAAACAGGGGGGCCTGTCTGTCTCAGCTGCCTCCCTCCCCGAACTCCATGCACAATCTCATGTCTTTTGCACCTTCTTTGGGAAAAGGCTCCAGTTCAACAGCCCCAAACTCTCCTACCAAATTTCGTCTCTGCTGCAAGGAGTGGATCCAGAAGGTATGCTACAGGGCGAGAAATTAAACTCCTTTATGTGAGCGATTCTTCCAGGAAGGAAATCAGGATTTCCCTATCCCATTCACTGCATAAACTGCTTCCCTTTAGTCCTAACCCCCTTCCCTGTCGGGCAGCAACAGCAGTGACTTCTTGTGCTGTGCAGTCACCCAGCACTTGACATTTGGCACTGCTCTTACAGGCCTTTAAGCTCCTACGGCCAACGCCAGCCTTAATAGAAGCAGGGAGTACCTCTGCGAGCACAACCTAGCCAGGGTCTAAAACCTGGCCTTCCAAACCTGCCTGAGCAATTTTTGTCCAGCCAGTACTGCTCAAAGGTGAACAAGTGAAGGCAGTACAAGGCTTCAAAGCTGTCAGGACACCTTAGCCTAGATCTTGTCCACAATGCTCTCTTGCATTGAGATGAGGCCTCGCCGGGGAAGGAATGGCATGGGCAGCACCCAGTGGCTATCTTTGTCATGGCCGGGCAGGTATCTGCAGCACCGTGCAGGTTGCCCCCAAGCTCATGTCTTAGAAAAAAGATTCAGAGCCATGCAACAGCAGAGCTCTACCCAGGCCAGCTACGCCTTGCAGGACTTGTCAGCATAAGCACAGTCACAGGGTCACAACTTCCAGGTCTCCAGCTTGCTTCCTCAATGCTCGGAGTCCTGCCCCATTCTCTGCCTCAGCTCCACCGGGGTTGTGCAAACTGCTTGAGTTGGGTTGGAAGGAGAGCTCAGACTGTGCACCTACCTCCACAGGGAGGCAGATACATCGGTTCTGTTTCATGCACATGGTGAGCCTCTCCTCTCTGTGTTGCTGTATGTGATAGGGGACAGGGCAGACTGAGAAGGTAAAAGCCAAGGCTTGAAAACTGGAGAGGAAGTAATAACCCAGTGGGAGTTCATTGGTTTGTGTAACGGTTAGGATATTTAAGGGAGGCTAGATCCCAGTTTCAAGGGTTTTGTGTCCCTTGTCACAGGTATATGCCCACACTAGAGACTTCGTTTCTGCTCTTCTGGACTTACGTTGACACAATTTACAGTACTTTTGGATGAAGCTTGGTCAATTCATCCGGCAGCAGTGCAGACATTTGTGGAACTCGCTGCCACAGGATGTCCTCCAGGGTTGCTCTGGACATTATCAGTGGATAATGTGTCACATCACCAAATTAACTGCCTTGCTCAGATCCGACCATGAATTGAATTTGCAGAAATTTCCCTGGCAGCAGGCTACCTCAGGGGCTTCACTGTGGCACGTTGTTGCTGACACTACCCATGCACCTCCTCAGTGCGGGACGGAGCCTTTGAAACTCAGAAGTGGTGCTGCATCAAGGAGCGGTAAGCTGGCTCAACTCCACCGTTTCTCTATGCCCTCCTAGGACTGCAGGATTTTGCAGTGCCAATCACTGCACCCTGAGCCCTCCTCCCTCCCACAAGCAGTGGCTGTAGCAGCCATCCTGTAACGCTTCTTACTCTCAAGTCCCTGCAATGCATCGGGAAGGCAGGTGCTCACAGCTGCCAGATCCATAGTACCACTGGGACCACTCTCTTCAGCTTAATTTTAGTGACTTGGAGGCAATTTGTCTGGAATGGTGACTCATTCCTTGCTCTTTTCCCCCACCCCCCCGCCCCCCCTTCCTGTTCTCGCTCTGCCTGTGCCTGGCAGCCTGAGTGAGTGCTGGTGCCGATATGACTGTGTGTGACGTGAGCTTAGGAGCGTTAATGCAGAAATGTTTTGGTGAAAGGGTGTCCCCAGCAACCTGCAGGGGCAGTCCCCATGGAGGGGAGTCTGGGCCTGGGTGTCCCCTCCCCAAGCCTGCATCTCATCTTCTGTATGTCTCGGAGGGGAGACAACTTCTCCTTTGAACACATGGAGGCTAAGAAGAGGAAGAGCAAAAGCTGAGGTGTAACCACCCCGCTGCCTTTGTCTGACACACAATATTGGCACTTTTCTGAGAAATGCAGTGGGCTCAGCTGAGAACTTAGCAACTCGGCGCATGAATCAGGCCTTGTCTCTTCATCCTATGGGAAGAAGGATAGGTCTATGGATGGGTGTCCCTGGTACCAAGCTCAGTATGGTGCTGCCGGGGTTGCCACTGCCGATGAGGGGCACAGATGGCAGGTGCCTCCATCCTAGCTGTCCCATTCCTCACTGCTTCAGGGCTGTGTCCCCCTGAGGTGCAACACACCACAGACATGGCAAGAATGTACAGTCTGTTTATTGGGTCTTATTCACTACGTTGTAACTTCAGGGGTTGGTGAGGAAGGGAAGGGGTAGCTGGGGTGGGACGAGTGTGGGGAAGTTGTGCAAATGGACAAACCAGTGCTACAGACCCACAACGGTCTTTCAAGCCAGCGGAAGTAAAAAGCGCAGTGACCGCCACAAGGTACTGAGCTCTGGGATGCTGGAGCCATTGCTCTCCTGCGTGCTGGGCAGAGCCTGGCATCAGGACGGGGCTGGGATCTGTAGCCAAAAACATGACAGACCTCATGAAACCATCTCAGCTATTTTCCTGCTCTCCCTCCCTCTGCCCTGGGGGTGGTGGGAGAACGAAGGGGCAGGGTCCCAGCTAGAAAGCTCTCGCTCTTCTTGCTCCTCAGGCTCTGTCTTGTCCTGAAGCCTCTCTTCCCTCTGCTGCCTTGAGTTGAAGGGAAAGGGCAGGTGGGGACAGCATGAGGAGTAAAGGTGTCCCGGGTGAGAAGCTGCTGCCTGCCAATGAACAGCAACACAGAAACCCCCCTGAGGTGAGCAGGGCCTGGTCAGGGGAAGGGCCGTTGGGCAACTGCCATGAATAAGGAACAGCTTTTTTTTTTTTTTTCTTCCCTATAACGAAAGGCTGTGGCTTCACAGGTCTCACAGCAGGTCATCCCTCGGGCAGCCTGGATGCTGCTTCTTCTGTGGCAGAAGGTGACAGACAGTTCTGCTCTGTGAGGGCCGAGGTGAAAAATTCTGGGCTCCCCTGCACCAGGAGATGGGGGCAAACCTGCCCATGAGCAGGCAGCAAGGAGGGGGAAGTGGTTCGGGGGCCTGTGTGCTCCATCATGCCATGTCCTGTCCTTCCCCCAGGCAGGACTGCTGTCTCCCTCTCTCTTGCTAAGAGTGACCCATCCCACCAGCTACAGCAGGTCGTAGGAACCCAGCGACCCTGACTTTTCAGGAGCAGGAAGGGGCCACTGGTGTCACTCCTGGGGATCCTCTCAGACTTACTCGCTTAGAGGAGGCTGCATACTCGTTTCTTTGTCCGTGTGGGCTGCGGACAGAGGACTGCTCGGATGGCCTCATCAAACACCGTCTTGAGGCCACGCTGCGTCAAAGCTGAGCATTCGAGGTACTTCACAGAGTCTGTCGGGAGGAAAGCAGGTGCTGTAATGCAGAGGGAGGAGCTGGTGCAGGCAGTGGGGGCACCCAGGAGTCTGCTGCGAAGGGCCCTCAGGAGAGAAACGCGCAGGAGGAATACCACAGATTGTGTCAAGCAGGAAGAGGTGCATGTGCCTGTATCACCGGTACGTTTCTGGCTCCCATCACCTCACAGCCACAACACCCTCCTCCCTCAGTGCCCATTTTACAGTGTCCTCAGGCACATACACATCACCTAAAGACTCCCTGACTCTTGTCTTGAGATGAGGTCTCAGGTCTTCTCAGGCCTTGAGTGTCAAGCACCTCTGGTGGCATCTCAAATCACGTGGCACCTCCCTTTTAGGTCTCTGTACCCCCAAATTCTCAGAAACCTTGTGCTGAAGAGCAAGGCACCTGGATCTTGCCTGAATTGAATAAACACAGCTCAGGTGATCAAAGCCATTAAGCATTGTCAGGACACACTTCACTCAGTCAGGCAGTCTTGACTTCAAGACAAAGCTTGCCAGCTGTGCAAGACCAGGGTTTGCCTATTCTCCACCTTGGTAGCCAGAGCAGAGCCATTGTGTGAGGCTGGCTATGTTATCCTGGTTGGGACACCCTCTCCTCTGAATCCCTGGTTGAAAACTTCTCCTTCAAGCTGTGTTTCCTACCCTCTCTGCTGCCTCTGCATGCTGCATGTGAGAAAAGAGATTACCTGGAACAGGAATTTGTGCTTGTAACAAAATACAGGAGGGAGCTGATGCCCCTGAGATGAATGGTGGGGTGACACACGCATACCCAGGGTTGCATGTATAAGCCCCCGTAGTCAGAGGCAGGGACAGGAAGCTGCAGTTGCAACTCTTCCTGAGAGATGTTAGAAAACTCAGTCTTCTGCCTCTTTCCGGATGTGGAGGAGAGGCCTCTGCCCACAGAGCAGCTGCGGCTTTCACAGAAAAATATTGACCCAGATAGAAATAGCAGAGTAAAAGGGGAGGGGAATGTGCAAATGTGTATTTGTGAGTGTGTGTAGGATAGTGTCCAGAGAGAGGCAGAAAACAGAGGCTTGAGGGGCTGAGGCTTCCTCAAGGAGCAGATCTCTTTCCCGAGCCTCCTGAAGCACATTTTGTCCCATGAATCTTGAAGTGTCTCTCTGGGTCCCTCAGAGATAGATACCACTGTGAGATGCCTCTAAGGAAGCCTCATTAGGTTGAGGGAAAGACCTTATCTTATGCCTCTTGCCTTTCACTAGGTCCAAGATGTTGTCCCAAGCACATACCGATTTCCTTGGCCAGAGCAAGGCCCTGAGGATATGTAATGGGGGATAGCTTCTTCTCCTTCAGCTTCTCAATGGTGTCCTTGTCATCACGAAGATCCAGCTTTGTGCCCACAAGGATGATGGGCGTGCTAGGGCAGTGGTGCCGCACCTCAGGGAACCACTAGCAAGGGAGCAAAATGGCAAAGAGGTGAGCATATGGGCATGCACAAGGGAAACAAAGAGGCATCCCTGAAAAAATGTCAGCAGGAGAGTGAACAACCTGTCTTTCCTCACAACTCTTCCATCCAGTGTTGGGCACTATAGCCTGGCCCTGACCAGTCCCTCTTGCTGGTTCGTAGGCAAAATCCTTGAGCTCAAATTCTGTTAAGCAACAGCACAAGCTGCTCTCCACCGTTCATGGCTCCCTGAAACCCAGGTAGGAACCTGAAAGTGGTAGGAAGGAAATACTATGTTGTTCTCCTCTCCATCTATCTCTTCCTTCTTTCCTCACTTCCCATGCAAAGGCTGTGGCTACCTCCTTCTCATACCCTATGCACTGGTCCAGCGTGTCTGTGCTGTGTCAGTCTTGGCTGAAAGGATGCCATCAGAACATAAGCCTGTGGTCTTACAGTTCAATAGCACAGCAAGATGAATACTAGCCCTTTAATTGGGTTGGCCGCCGCTTTTGATATGACCCAGAAAAGATACTTGAAGGAGGCTGATATTTTAGTTCCTTCTGATTGACACAAAGAAGATATTACCTCTCTGAATATTGATGTCTTATTAGCAGTCTCCATTCACAGTCACTATCTCTACAAGACCACCACCAATCTCACCCTCCTCAACCCCTGATGGACTGGGATACTTCTGTCTCACCTTAGCACGGACGTTTTCATAAGATGCCGGGCTGACAAGGGAGAAGCAGATCAGGAAGACATCCTGTAGGCATACAACCATGGTGCAGAGTTAGGATGAGAGCATGGGATTGCATGACAGGAGGCAGAGAGGGGAGAGAAGGGCTTGGTGGGCAGCATCCTCCCCCTGCAGCAGAGGGTCATGCTAGGGAAAACTGTCTCTCTCCGTGTAACACAGTCCTGACTGCTGCTAATTGCCTCTAGAGGAGAGAAGGATATTTGCTTCCCTGACTCATGGTAACCATAGCCACCATTATCAGAAGAACCAAACGTTTAACTATGAGGACGGGGTTTTTGCGGTAGGCACGCTCACCCTCATGGGAAACAGCCTGACGGTGTCCTGCTCATTTCTCGCAGAACACCAGAGAGCTTTCAGGCCAGAATAATTTTGCCTGCTGTTGAGCCAGAGCTAGGCTCAGCCCAAAAACTGCACACGCAGGATGCAGATGCGGCAGAGTCTTTGTTATCCACGTAAGCGATTCTCCTGGGCATGGCAGAATTTAGACTTCCATTAAAAAGAAAACAAAACAAAGCCAAACAAAACCATCTCTTCAGGGTTATATTTATTTCATCCAACTTCACCTAGCTAAAACAAGGGTGTCAGGCCCAACCTATCCATTTCCATACTTCTACAACTTGGAGTACATCCAAGTACCTTGTAGAACATTTCACTCACCTTTCTTTGGGATATATCCCAGGGTGGGTGCAAGCATGTTATTGAGAAATGTGCCTGCTTGAACAGACTGCAGAAGGAGCCTAGACAAGTAGCTTACACCACGTGTCTGACTTCCAGGTGCCTGAACCTAGCTGAAACAAGTAGTGCCCTCAATTCCTAACCCTTTTGGTTGCAATGGCAACCTTCAGACCAACACCTGAAGCAGCAGGGTCTTTCTGAGCTTGCCAAGAGGCTGCTTGGAACAACGTCCTCCATGGAGGCTGATCTTGAAACTCTGTCAACACGGTGAAAAACTGGTGAATGAAGTGTCTGAGAGAGGCATCCATTTGCTCTGTTAGAGGCTTGGGCTTAGTTTGAAGCATCAGCAGATCAAACACACATCAGATCTTTTTTAAAAGGCAGAAGCCACAATAGCAGGGTTCACAGAAATGAGAGAACCTCCTGCCTCAGCTCCTAATTTCCCCGAGGTTCTTTTAGCTTTGAAAGGGGAGGTTTTTTTACTAGGGCTGTGTAAGGCATGTGTCCCACACTGAAATCAGTGTCAGCTGGACTCACAGTATCTTTGAAGATCTGTTTTCTTGCAAAGTTGTCCCAGTAACAAAGTTTAGATAAAGGTCCAAAATACCCTTAAATGTCTTTTACCTTTAGGATTTCAAGGCACTTGTATATCAACAGAGGTATTCCCAGAAAGGACAGAGAGAGATGAGAACAATCTTGTCACTGTGTTGCAGGAAATGTTGATTTTTGCAGTGGGGGACGGAGGCATACCTGAGGGAGGAACAAGGGAGGAGGGGCATGGAGCATGACCCACCGTCTGCGGATAAGAGAGAGGCCTCAGCCTGTCATAATCCTCTTGTCCAGCAGTATCCCATAGCCCCAGATTTACAGGCTTGCTGTCAACCATCACATTGGCGGAATAGTTATCAAACCTGAAATGCAGAGACATAGGCCATGGCTCACACAGGAGAAGAGAAGAGCCTACACCTCCAGTAGTGTAGGTGGAGTTCACTGGAGTGCACCCCAGAGCAAAGGGTAGTGACTCCTCAGCTCACATGAATGATTCTGGTTTTCTGGGAACCTCTACCTTACATACTTCCCACTCAGCATCAACCTGTTCCCCATCACCCAGCTGTCCTGGACAGGTGCTTGGCTGCAGCTCCACCTTTCCTACATTGTGTGCAGATCCATAAACCCTTCAGTTTCCCATTAATTTCCCCAGTATCCTTCCCACAATTGTGTCTGCTCTAGCCAAGCCCCATCTTTCTTTTATGCTCTAAAATTCAGCTTTCTTCTTAAAAATGAAGAAGCCCATGTCTGTGTAGCTCCCCCAGAGCCCTGCACTCCTCAACACCCCGGCTGGAAGTGAGGCCAATATGCCAAGGTGTGTCCCCTTACTCTTTGACAACCTAGCACGAAATACTTGAGAACAGCTGTCAGGATTGCATGCTTGGGATCAAAGACTTAATGGGAAAAAAGGCTATTAAATTAATAGAGGTGTTCCTCCCCTCATCCTAGAAAATTTTATTTCCTCTTCCTTTTGGTATATTTTTTTTCAGGTTGAGGTGAGGGAAACCAGTGATAGGAACGAACCACCACAAAGACCTTGTGAATGTGCTCATGGCACATGCCACCCTTGTAAGATAAGCCATGCAGTCCAGGAACACAAAATGGCCTCCTTTTCTCATCTCCCGACACAAGCCTCAGACAGAGGGAGAAATGGTGTGTGACACACAAAACGCATGGCCACTTCATGGCTACGTGCTAGGAAGGGATGGTGCCCTTCCACAAACCAGCTTCTGAGAAAGGATGAGTTCTTGCTCCTACAGCCATTTTTTGCAATGTGTGTTGCAAATTGTTCTGGAGATAAAAGGGAGGCTCTGAGGTTTTCCTGTACCCAAGGAATCTGAACCTGAGCTGTCAGTCTGACACACTGCGCCTAGCTCCTTTTCCCATCTCAGGGATCGTGTAGTCATATTCCACACCTCAGGGGTGTGGTATGAGTACGTGTGGTGTGCGTCCCCAGGCATATCACCATGCACCATGGGAAGACAAATGTATCTGACCACTCAAACTAAAGCAACTCTAAGCTTGCTCCTTATTCCAGCAGTCTGCAGGTCTGTCCCAGCCTCATGCGTACATCCTCTGGATTGCATAGTGCTTCTGCTGCAGCACTGAGCTGAATCCTGCACTCTTACCATCAGGATTATCAATGCCTGCTCCAATGACAGTGGGTGCCTTGGACAAGGAAATAAGTGGGAAGCCCTGTCCAGCTAACAGCCTTCTTTTGAGTCTGGCTTAATTTTTGTAGCCTGGTGCCTGGTTGTTTTGCCTAGCAGGACCCAATCTACTATTTGTAAACTTAGCAGGCAGATAGACCCTTGCGTTGGTTTGTGTCTCCCAAATACCCCATTTATACCAGGGTTTTATAAGGCCACTCGTGCTTCTGGTGAAAGGTGACAGATCCGAAGTGTAGAGGCATCTTCTCTGGTTTGGCAGCCCTTCCTCTGCTGGCATGGAGATTGTGACCCTGCCTCCAGAGTGCAGAACAGGGTGTTTCTGCACCCCTTCACATCCTGCTTTCCATGCCTCCCACCCACCCCAGGACCTGTTTATGTGTTACTCACACAGTAGGGATGTATTCTCCTGGGAAGGCATTGGTGGTGTAGCTGATAAGGAGACAGGTTTTCCCCACAGCTCTGGAAGAGAAAGAAAAAAATATCAGGAGGTCACAGTAGTGCAAGCAGTCTTGCTACGGTGAGATGGGGATGGGGAAATCCTCCCATGCCTCTAAGCCAGCCCTGTCAGGAGACCCGTGGAAGCAGAAACACACTTGCAGGACTGGAGAGCACATAACCATGGGTTAGGCAAACAGCAGGAAGAAAGACAGGATGTCACCCAGAAATATTTGTTGCCTTTGAGCATGAAGGCTTGTTTTTACAGTCTGGTACAGAGATCACTCAGCTAAAACGCATCCACTCTGAGATGGAGGTGAGAGCCCTTTTCCCAGTGTGTGCACAGTGCTGTGCGCTCACAGCCAGGGCAGGTGTATTGATTCGGTGCAGGAGTGCCAGGACAAAGCTGCCGAGTTGGCCACAGCCCCTGAACACAGGCACTCCTGCAACTCCTTCCAGTCTCACCTGTCTGTGGTAAGCTGCAGCATCACCCATAGAGAAAGCCGTAAGCAGCCAGCAAGGCACCTCTCCCTGTGGCTGACCGAGGCTGCTGGTGGTGTTTCTGAGCTAGAAGCCGGTGCTTCCCCCCTCCTCAGCCTCCCCCACACCCATGCTGCAGCAGGGAGCAGCACGAGCAAGCCAGGGCAGCGGCACAGCCCAGGCTGGGTGAGAGCATCGGTGTGAGGGAGATGGGAAGTGGGCAGTCAGGCTACCAAGGGGAGGAGAAGGTGCCGTGGGCAAGATGAAGCCTGTGGTGAGGGAAAGAAGAAGACGACAGAAACTGGGAGAGCAGCCAGGACAGGTGTGGAAAGGAGAACCATTCTCCTGCTGGCCTGCTGTTTTTTAGGTCTCTGTGGCCTGCGAAAGTCTGGCCATGCTTCAGTTGCAGCATGTGTGAAATGGAGGTGGTGAGAGTAACCGGCCTCCGTCAGCCCATGAGCACAGCTGCAGGATGAGGGAGACACCTTTCCTGGGGGGAAGGTTGGATTCCCGCTGCTGGGGACCATCTCAGCTGCACCTGCAAAGTCTGCTGCTGCAGAGCTGCAGCCCTGCCTTTTTGTGTGCCCTTGACAGGCACAGCTGGCATCTTCACCCTGGTCCTGAGGCACCAGCCTCGGTCACTGCACTGTGAGGTAGCTGAGGAGGAAACTGAGCCTTCGGTATGCTCTCACACTTGTTTCTTCCTTCTGCCCCCTCCCTTTCTTAGATCCTCCTCTCTGAGTCCCTTCTCTTTCCCCAGCTCCCTTGCTTCCCTCTTATCATCGAGATATTGAAGGAGGGCTGTGGAGGCTTCCTGAAGCTCTACAGGGAACGGCTCAGGAGATCTGCAGGGCTGGGGGGGTCAGTCATGGCAGGGTTCTTAGAGTGGTTGGACGGAGAGAAGCACCAAGGGTCAGTGAAGGGGTGAAGGTTACAGCAAAAATGAGAGACAAGGTGAGATTAGTGTCACGTGCAGGATCCTGGGACGGAACTCAGGGAGTGTTAAGAGGTCGGTGATGTGTGATGGAGAGGGCTATGGGGCCAGAACAGCTGTGGGGTGACACAAAGAGCTTAGCAGAGCGACAGCAGAGGGTCCTGTGGTCAGTAAGGTTGAGCCGAGGGCGGGTGACATGGCTGATATGGCTGGGAGGGATGTGAAGGGGGGTGAACCAAGAGCTCAGAGCAATGGGGGGATGACTGGACTACTGTTGTGTTGCAAGATGGTGAGAGGGGAGGTGCAGTGTACAGAGAAGTAAAATGATGGGACAGAAGACATTAAAAAGGAGTTGTGATCAGAGGGGTTTAGAGCAGGATGTGTTGTTGGGTTAGCCATGATATGAGGGGAATGCTGCCTTGAGAGATGGCTACAGGGTTGGTGCAATGTGTGAGGGGGAAACTGGGGGGTTAACAGGGCATCAGATAAATGCTCATTGGAGTTGTTCATCCAGCTCTAGTTTGCACCCTTTAGGGGACTTTTCTTAGAGGTAACTCTGTCTGGGGCTCTGTCCTTCTTTGTCCATTCTCCCCTACCCCTTGTCCCAGCCCCTGAGAATATGGAGTATGTCTAACCTGTACTGTTATGTTTGCAGATGTATTCTTCCCCGGCCAAGTTTTGAAGGAGGAAGTGACTGTGGTGAGCAGGGCTGCTGCAAATGTCTCTTCATCTGCTACCTGATAGCTGCCCCAGATAACAGTCTGGCCAGCTCCTAGCTGGGAAATGAATTAACCTACTCCATACCAAATGCGGACTCTCCTCGCCTCCCTTCCCTGCATCTACTCATCCCACAGGGCAAGAAGAGGCCCTGGCCACCCCACCCCTCCCGCCCTCAACAGTACTGACTGCTTCAGTTATTGATGGGTTGGATCGGGCCATTTCCAGGGATCATGGGACATGGGCAGTGATGCCATCATGCTGTGAAGGCAAGATTGTGTTACCTCCCACTCCCAAAGCGGCATATACTCGTGCCTGTCGCAGTGGAAAGAGCTCCTCCTCCTTGTGCCCACAGAAACCCCTTGCCAAACAGTCTCCCCCACACCCTGATACAGGGCTAGTGTGCTGAGAAAAGCTGAACGCAGAGGTACTGGCGGACATCTCATCAGGGCCATAGGCCATGCTCTCTCTCAGTCAGCCCCAGTGAGCAGAAGGCTTTCAAGGAGCCATTCACCTGCAGGAGAGTGCTTGCACCTCTTGGGTTTTAAATCTGACTCCGGCCTACAGGTTGAATTTGGCAGCAACACCACCACCTCCTGTGCATGGGACAGACTTGCTCCACTTTCCACACCCCGTTTGCAGATGCCCTTCAAAATGCCCTCTTCCACACCCTCCCCAGAGGAAAGTCCCTTGCCCTGGGGAGGGAAGAGCGAGCAAGAGAGAGAATACAGTCTGCAGGAGCTCAGAAGCAAAGCTGAGGAAGTTTCACCAAGCAGCCGCCTTCTTTCTTGCCCCTTGTCACCGCCCCTCCCTCCCCGCATCCACAGCAAACCGGTGGGGTACCTACCCGTCTCCCACCACGACACACTTGATGGCTTGCATGTCTCCGGTCCTGTGGTGGAGGACAGCGCCTGGGGGAAAGGAAAGTCAGGCCAAGGCAAACAGCAGGGAGGACAGGCAAATTTGGGTATCAGCCCTTGTGCTGCAGTGAACGGCAGGTTGCAGGGAGGGAGGAAGTAGAAGAGGGAACTTTACTCAACGATCACCCTCCGGTCCCTCCTCCCCTCCCACCACAGCAGCAGCTCTGCGGCCAAGGCCGTTAGCTGAAGGCGGGGCGTGCATGACTTCATGGTTGGGACCATGACTGCTGTAATTTTTTTTTTTTCTTCCCGCATGTCTCACCTACTCCCTTCCCACCTCATTTTGGTGGGAAAATGCTCACCAAAGTGCTTTCTCAGGGGATCTGAAAAAGGGTTAGAAGCGGGGTGAGAAAGGGAAGGGGTGTATTTCCTCCTCCCTCCCTCATCCGAACTTAGGAGGAGGTATAAGCAGGGAAGGAAATCTGAAGTGGGAGTAGTGGGGTGATGTGGGGCAACAAAGGTTTTTCAGGTCTTCCCAGTGCCCTGAGTGTCATTGGCAAAATATCACAAGGAACAATGTTTTCTGTGAAGGCTGAACAAGGAAGTTAAGCAGCCTCTAGGAAGCAGCAGCCACCCCATGGCTGCGATATCCCTCTTCTCCTGTGGTGATAAGGTCCTGCTGCACTTCCCCACCTGCCAGCATTACTAGTACAAAGAAGTATTGTGTGAACCTGTGTGTTCACCATGAAGTGGAGCAAATGCATCAATGGATGTAATGAACTGTTTTCTCTCCCCTGCCAGTACTGAGAGCCAAGACTGGTGGATGAGAGGAGCCCCTGCAAACCAGCTTCTCCCTATCCACCCTCTCCTCTACTTCTGTGCAAAAGCAGCCAGTGGGAGCTGCTGCCAGACCTCTTCCATCTTGTCATAGAATCAGAGAATCAGAGAATGGTTTGGGTTGGAAGGGGCCTTTAAAGGTCATCTAGTCCAAACCCCCGGTAGTGAGCAGGAACATCTTCAACCAGAGCAGATTGCTCAGAGCCGTGTCCAACCCGACCTGGAATGTTGCCAGGGATGGGGCATCTACCACCTCTCTGGCCAACCTGTGCCAGTCTTTCACCACCCTCATTGGGAAAAATTTCTTCCTTATATCTAGTCTAAATCTGCCCTCTTTTAATTTAAAACCATTACTCCTTGTCCAATTGCAACAGGCCCTGCTAAAAAGTCTGTCCCCATCTTTCTTACAAGCCCCCTTTAAGTACTGGAAGGCTGCAATAAGGTCTCTCCAGAGCCTTCTCTTCTCCAGGCTGAACAGCCCCAATTCTCTCAGCCTGTCCTCATTGTCCTCATAAGATAAAAGAATTTTAGAGCTAAGCAGCAAGGAGAAGAAGGAAGCAATCACCCTAATAAAGAAGAAACAAGGAGCAGAAAGATTCCAGGACGCTCTACTCCTTCCTTTCCCTTCTCAAAATGAGAGTCTGCCTTCTCTTCCTTCCTTCTCCCTCCATGCAACACTAAGCCTGGAAAAGTGCATATATGTGCACATCTGTGTGCTCCACCCTGAACTGATGAGTGGGTGGACAGGACATGCATTTTATAGAAGAAGGGATGTGGTGACACAGAATTAATTAGCATTTCCAGGCTTTGTCAAGAGGCCAGTTAGACCAAGAACAGTTGAGATGTTCCTGAAGGAAGGAACTCTGAGGGACAGTGTTTCTCCAAAGGCTGGTGATCTTTGTGCTCTGCAGCTACAGGAGGCTGTTGGAACTGACCTGCTTGGGAGGAGAGCTCTCCTTTCTGTCACTCAGCGCTGGCCGCAACCCAGAAACCTTCAACTGTGGAACATTTCCAAGTCTTGCGGCCATTTCAGAAGCACAGAGTGACCAGCTGTACTAGGTGTTCCCTCTGTGGGTGGTAGGGAAGGGGGAGGAAGGAAACCCACTAGCTCCTCTGCAAGTGAGAGCAGGAACAGGCCATAGGAATACAGGTCAGAGAAGGACGGAAGGGAGAGTGACAAAGGCTGTTGGAGGGAAAGCAGCAGCAGGAGCTGGGAAGGGCAGGCAGGCACAGAATATAGTGGGCCAGAAGATAGGGACTCTGTCAGAAGAGAAGGCAGATATATCTGGCTCTAGAGAATGCTACTGGTGGATGAAGAAAAACCATTACAGTTCCCTGGGCAACTGGCGCCATTGAGAGCTCTCTGTGGAAGACACCTGGGTGACAAGTGAGGGCCCAGGGAGCTGAAGCTGGTGGAGTCCCTAGGGATTCAAGGAGCTCTAGGTTGGGCAGGCAGCCTGGGACAGGCAAGCAGGAAACTAACCCCTTTCTGGGCATTGTTAAAACTGCATTTGGAATCAGTTTCTCCAAAGGAACATTTATGTTTTCACCAGATCTTTCCTCTGACGGTTTCCAATAACCCTTATGTGCCTGGGGAGAAGCAGGGTGGGAAGAACAGAGAGTGAACACCTGGGGTGGGAAGGATAGGGACTGAGGGGAAAAGAGCTGGAGAGAGCTGGAGAATACATTGAGTCTTACTTGGGACAGAGTAACAGTCATGTGAGGATACTGGGGTTAGGGATGGGATTCAGGCTAAGTGAGACTGGATGGAAAACCAGCACAGTAGGACCTGGTGGCAGGGACAAACAAGGACTGCTGATCTGCTGAATGCCAGTGTGTACTTTTGTCCTTGTAGTCTGGCATATGGGCTTGTGGGATTGGCAGTGTGGAAGTGAGTGGGGAAGAAGACAACAAGTTAAAATCAGTCAAGAAGGAAGACTGTTGTTGAGACCCCATGTCCAGGTGAGCCCCATGTCAAAGACACTATAGTTCTGCAGGGCAAACTGTGAGCCGTGTAGAAGTCCTGGCAAGAAGGTACATCTCCAGCCCACTTCTGGGCAAATTACTTTTGGAAGAATAGGTCTGTGGTGCGAGTCCATAAACATTCCTCCTCTGCCAGCACCTCTGTGAAGGGACAATAAGAATCTACATAAAGGCTTTTAGGGTGTTTCTTTCCATCATATTCAAATTGTTAAAAAGGGGATATTGCATTCAAGTAACAGATATAGTAATCACTCTGAGAACAATTGGCATCTGCTGCATTAAAATCACTTGGCTGTACATACAGCAGGAAATGGAAGGAAACTGCAGGAAATCGGCTCATAACCCTTAACTGAGCACAGGCAGATCTGTTGCTGCTTTGATGTCCTCTCACACCACCAAGAGGTGCTCTTGACATGAGTTTCCTTCTGTGTGCGCAGCAGGGCTGAGGGAAGACAAGGCACCCATCTGGGCTTTCTTGTTCCCTTTGCTGAGTTTGAGGAAGGTGCTAATGGGAAAGAATTGCTCAGTGAGACAGTTTTGCTCTGAGGGACTTCCAAGGCCCTGGGCTGGGTCACCTCCGAGTGATCCATCTCTGCTGGGTTTGCATGTCACCCATGTGAGACAGCGGGCAAGGAAGGAAATGCATGATATCATTTTTCCCTCTACAAGGACCCAAAGCAGTCCATCTCTCCCCCTCTTTCTGTGGGGATCTGCTCCCTCAGAGAGGATAGGAAAAGGGTGAGGGGACTCTTTCAGAAATGATGTTTGCGCTTCACAGCCCCGCACAGGAGGGCAGGAGCTGAGCAGGAGGCTTGTCCTTCAGGACAGACGGAGTAGCAGGGGGAATCCTCTCCTGGGGGGGGAACACGAGGCTTATTTCTTTGCACACACAGGGCAAGGTACCACAGCAGGTACCCTGGGCCATGGTAGGATTTATTTTACATGAGCTATTGCTCAGCAATCTCGAGTGGCCACGAGACCTTTTCCGCGTGTGCTGGGCCTCCACCAGGGACGAGAGTAATTTGCTTCAGCCTGGCTGGGCTGCAAACTGTCCCCACTTGCTATATTCCCCTTTTGTGTCTCCCTACTTCCCCATTCACGCAGCTTTGTACCATCTGCCTCCTGCTTTTAGTTCTTGCTTTGCTGCTTCTCTTCTCCAGAACTCCCACCCCTCCCTGTTGCTGCACCCCTCTCCCCTCACTGCTGCGGTTTCTGACCGACTGCCGCGCTCGGCTGAAAAGCCTGCCCTGAATGCAGAGCTCAGATCGTAATCAAGTGGGGCAACGCACCTCGGGCCATGATGTTCTGCAGTCCCTGTCAGAGAGGTCGCGGAGCTGCTTCATACAGGGTCCATTTTCTAACATGGCCACTCCAAGGGCTTCGCTGGCCTAATTTTACCCTGTCAAGCAAAAGCTTAGGGGAAAAAAAAAAAGTTTCCAATCCAGCCTCACTGAACACAAACTACCTACATTTACAAACGTAACTCATAAGCAACTCAACTTGCAAACGGTGTTAACTGAGTTTACTCAGTTAACACTCAGCCCGCCTTACTCGCGGGCTTTTCCAGAGACCAGCCCTACGACCAGGGGGAGGTGGTCCATTCCTGACACTGTGTCATGAGGCTCCTCTATCTTCAGAGTCTGACTGCACTCAGCCTGTCCAGTTTGGGGCAAAATAGCAGATCCACTTCCATCCTCCTATGTGGAGCATTGAAAGAGCTTCACCTCCTCCACTTCTCTACCATATACCTGGGTAAGCAGAAGACCATGGCACAGGTCTTTGGGCATCGAGTTCTTTGTGATGGCTGATTCACACTTGCACCTCCCTCAGTTGAGAAGTTGTTTGCACATTCTGAATCATACTGCGTTTTTTATGGCTTGGTCTTAACTGGTTCGCTGTACTTCTGCAAGTCCCCAGTGATTCTGATATGGGTTTCCATTCTTACAGACGTTTTGTTCTCAGCCAGTGACAGCCCCCATCCCACTGATACCACTCTGTTACTTAACGGTGCTAAATGCAGATCAGTATCTGACCGTGCATCCTTTCCTACAAGGTGCTCAGATGGTTCAACAACATTTTTCACATGCCCATTGTAGAGGGGAGGTAGCAGGGACTGGAGATTACACATGTAAATTCTAACTTGAGTGTCAACTGCTTGACCTGACTCCCCTGCCTGCTAGCATTCTTCGTACATTATCAGATGTGAGATATACTATGTTTTGTAATACCAGATCTAAAACATATCTTCACTGGTAAGCTGTGGTATCTTCTAGGAAGGCTACATCAGAGAAGTGAAAAGAGCTGTTTAAAGTACTAAGGAAATCTATAGCTACTTTGTTTTACAAGACTAATATTCCCTGAACTACCAAAGTAAAATCTTCTGCTTGACTTCTACCTTTCTTTTTGTCAAAGCCATAAAGCTTCAATCTTGCTGCACTTCTGAGTCCAACAAAAAAATCCCTCTGGCTCTTCATTCAAGTTTTTCAGACTCTAAGTGACCCTCCTGTAATCTTTATAAGAGGTTGTTTTTTGGGGTTTTTTTCGTCTGGCCTTTTATAATCACCATCTTTCAACCTTTAAAATAGACTCCAGGTCCTTGAATTAGTAAAAGCAGGCAAGAATAGGCTACTCCAGGTACTCTGCACTAGTAGCTTTACTTACTGCCTGCACGTTTGCATCCTGAGCTACTGCTCTGGCTGTCACAGTCTATGTTTCTCCTCACACTGGACAAGGATTACTTTATTCCAACAGCTGTATGGAAAATCCTGTTATTGTCTTTGCTCTAGTGCTGCTTTACCTTGCCTCAAAATACTGTCTGTGCAGCTTATAATCCTTGCAATATCATGTGTTACACCCTGTCCTGACATACTGCAATCCCTAAGCCCAACCTGAATGGCAGCCTAAATCTCCTGAAGGGACCATTGAATTTGTACAGACCTGTACTTTGTCTCTCTGTGGATAGTTGTGGGAATACAATTGACATGTTCAGCACAGAGAAATATTTGGCATTGGCTTTGTCATTTTCTTTATCCCCTTGAAAACAGTAGGAAATATTTGTATTCCCTTTATATTTACACAATTATTTTAAGACAATGACAAGTAGTAGAAAAGTGCACCCACCCTGTTGCTTTGATAATTTCCCTTTGTGATCACCAGAACAACAGTATTCCATCTCCGACTGAAGTCTTCTCTGTGTACAGTCAGGAATCAACGCGGGAGAAAAAAAGGGTTCGGGGCACAGGAGGCACAGCCTGGAGTATTGCTCTGCAGCAGTCTGCCTAATCTGCCCATGCTTGGTGAGATGAGGACTGCTGGTCCAGCCTGGATGCCCCCACTGCACACATTCCCACCTCTTACCTGCACAGCCCCAGTCTGAGATAACCACAGCTGGGAAAGATGTGCAGTGGCAGTAGCAATTACTGGATCTAATCACAGTCCTGTATCAGAAGTGCTGATTTCCCAGGATCTGCTTCTTCCTGTCCTTGTTCCCAACAGAGGCACAGGGGAACTGCTTTACCTGCTGGGTGGTGGATGTGAAAGGGAGTGATAAGAGGGGACAAAAAGGGACAAATCCAACCCAAATCTAACCCAAGACATTTCTGACCTGTCCCAGTACCCTTCACTTACCTGGATATCATGTAAGCCCCTCAACACCCTCTCCCACCCAACCCTCTTGTTCCCTTGTTGACATCTCTTCTTGCACAGGTGAGAACTTTGTTTGCACTTCCGAGCCAGGTATGTCTGGGAGCAAGGAGTGGACATTCCCAGCTCTACTCTTTGCCTTGTTGAAACAATCTCTTACCACCTGGAAGATGTTCTTTTGTTCTTCCTCCAGCCTCCCACTTTTCCAAGGAGAGCATTCCTGCATGAGATATGCCCTTGATCTCATCTGGGTTGCTCCTTTCCCAGATGTTGCTGCAGTCATCATAGTGGGGTTTTTAATGTATAGGCCACAGGTTTCTCTAGAAGGAGGAAGATGCCAGAATCAGTGCCCAGTATAAAAGTCCATCCCCTGAATGTGGGTAGGTTCCAGCGTAAGCTGATTTTTGCTGCATGTCAAATTCTCCTTGCTTAGTCTGTATTTGACCTAGGCTATATCTATGCTGGCCTTGTTGACAACACCAATGGGAGAACCCATGTGCTCTGAGCCACTGGCTATGGGCTAGATCTGACCACACTGCATAGCATTTAAATCTCATCTCCCCTAGGATCCATTTGATGTTTCTATGCCCTTGGGGCATAATTAATGTTTCTGTGTTCTTTCTTGCTTGCTTTCATGCTTGCTAGCTTTCCTCCTTTTTTCCTCTCCTTTTTTCCTCTCCTTTTTCCCTCTCCTTTTTTCCTCTCCTTCTTCCCTCTCCTTCCTTCCTTCCTTCCTTCCTTCCTTCCTTCCTTCCTTCCTTCCTTCCTTCCTTCCTTCCTTCCTTCCTTCCTTCCTTCCTTCCTTCCTTCCTTCCTTCCTTCCTTCCTTCCTTCCTTCCTTCCTTCCTTCCTTCCTTCCTTCCTTCCTTCCTTCCTTCCTTCCTTCCTTCCTTCCTTCCCTCCCTCCCTCCCTCCCTCCCTCCCTCCCTCCCTCCCTCCCTCCCTCCCTCCCTCCCTCATTCTCTCTGTCTTTGCTTTTTCCTTTGGTTCCCCCTCACCTTTCTTTTGCTTGAAATAATGAGAGGGTTGTGTAGCCCTTTCATGGTATTTTCATGCCATTACCACAGAACATGTGTTACTTACCTTAAGGGCATTTCCAGTTGCATTCGTAGCTGGGATAGTGGTGGTAGCCACCTGTGTTCACTACAGATCCATATTGCCTGTCTGGGATGCTCAAGCAAACTGACCTCTCATCTGGGTCTAGGTTTCCTCAAGAGAACAACTGGTTGTTTTGCTCCAGGGTAAGCCTGGAACCAAGCTAATTTGTGCACCATGTGAATGAGTGGGGGGACTAAGGACCTGGAGAGGAAGACATACTTACCCTGCACTTTGGAAAAAATGGGAGATGCTCTCGGCTTAGTTTAGTTATACGATTCTGTCTCACTTCTTGTGTACCCTCCTGAGAAAATACCTCACTGATGCTTCATTTTTACATGAAATAAACTTAAGCAGTTTTTTTTTAACGGTGCATTTCCCATTCAGACTCCTCTGGCTGAAATAACTGAAAGCATTTAAAGTGCATCAAGGCCAACCACTGTTAAAAGCAAGGCTACCAGAACAAGGAGAATGCAAGTGTTGGAGGTGATCATTGAGCTGAATTAGTAGGTAAGGTGTCAAAACAGGGCAGTCAGGGATTTCAACAGACAGGCAGGAAAAGCTGTGAGAAGAAGGAAGAACCAAGGAGTTGAGTTAAGAATGAAAAGAGTATGGATGAGAGACACAGATACAGGTTTTGCATTGCTGTCTGTTGGAGTGGCTGAGAGTAATTCTGCAGTGCACAGAGGCATCCGTTTTGGTGTTTTCAGGGTGCCTGTTGTTTGACCTGCCCACAGACACATGTATAAGAACAGCCCTGATCAACCTGCCTGCATATGTCACCTACCTCTGAGGCAGGAAAGATCAGGTCTTTCGGTGAAGTGCTTTAGGTTGGCTTGTCTGCTTGATGTCAGCTGCAACATTGCTGAAACAATTTTTTTGTGGAAAACAATGATGGAAGGACTGGAGGTGATAGGCTGGACCCAGACCCAGTGCAGGAACTAAGACACTGGTCCGGACTGTGGGGCAGTGAATTCTCCTCTGATGTGTCCCAGACTCTCAAGACAGAAATTGAGTTTACTCCTGGCAATTTGCAACCCAAAGACAGTCCTCTGATAAATTTTAAACATGGACATTGTGTGTAATGAAGGTCAGGGCAGACATGGGTGTAATGGTTTGAAATCACTTTGCATTAATAAAACTCATTCTCTTCTCCTTGCTTTTATCCCTCCCAAATAAGCTGCTGCTTTGAAAATATTGACACTGACCATGGAGAGGGAGTGCTAAATGTTTGCCACTGACTCTTCCTAAAGGTCATAGGTTATTTGTGACCCTGCCTATAGTTGCCTGTGTGGATTCATTCTGGATTTCTGCCACACCTTGACGTCTTTAAGGTTGGGATATCTCACACTCTTCACTGGAGGTTCATTGAAGAGCTTGTCCTCTCCAGGAACAGAAATGAACCTATAGCAGATAACAGCAAATGCAAGAGACTGAGAGGGAAGGAGAGAGGGAAGGAAATCTGTGTCTTTCCCTGTGAGGTTGAACAGCCCTAGAGAAATGGACCTTAGCCTACCTTTCGCATCAAGCCTTTTAGAGACAGTTATTCTCCCCAGAGGATGTCAGATCAGATTCAGTTAATGTGAACGTGGGAAGGTAGTAGCTCTTCCTTTCCTAGTGAGTCAAGGACCTTCAGCCTCACAGAAGCCTGTTCCAAATGGTGTCAAGTGTACACAGATGCTTGCTCCGACTGCGTAACAAGTCAGAGGGTCATTTCTTACTGTTCTGCACATGCAACACTCTCGCAAACTCTACCTCGCTGTCCCATGGAAAGATGGTAGGTAGAAGTCAGGACCAGTTGTGCTGTCCTGCTCAAGGCCTGTTGTGAGTACAGCAACAGGTCCAGAAGCTGAGGATGTGGAGTGCTTCAGAGGTAACTGTTCATGCACGGAGAGGAGCCGTCCCTCGACAGCTTCAGTCCTACTAGAGGAGGCAAAAGCCCTGTTTGGGCATCACACCTGGTTTGGATTTTACTTTGACCTATTTATTCACAGTCACCAGTTCTTCTGGCTCTGACATGGTGCTCTCCTGCATGCTGCTTTTTTTCCCACATTGCCTGCATCAGATATCTACCATACAAATCACATGGCAACCAAATATTGCTAACTCATGGGGAAGCGTACAAACTTCTGGGGCTGTGTGGAGGGGATGGAGGAAAAAGAGCACCTCTCTGCCTCGCAAATTAACAGAGCAGCATAAGTTCTTTCAAATCTGTCCTGCTAATGCCAGCTCTCCCACTGGTAGGAATGTTGCTAAACCTTGAGAGAGGACTTTTTTCCTGCTCAGATTTAGGTTTCCTGAGAAAAACAGTTTGTTAGTGGGAAAAAAAAAAGAATACTTAGAGTACAAGTCACTTAGTGGGCAGTGGGGGAAGGAAAAGAAGAAAAAGATCCTCTTCTCACCTCCATTAACCACCCTCCAGTTTTGGAGTGTTCATCCCCCCACCACTTGCTGCAGAATCAACACAGGAAGAATCTTTCCTTTAAAATGAAACCACTTCCCAAATCAGATGGGTTTTCTGAATCAAGAACTTCCTTTTTTCCCCCCTCCCGCCTCAGAGTATCTCAGACAAAAGCCTGAGGTACTATCAGTCTCTCACTGCTCATTTCAGTCCCCTCAGAGAGGTGTGCTCAGAGATTCCCCCAAAAGCTACTGGGATGGAAATGCAGTTGTGGATTTGCATGTCAGAGGTAGCCAAGGAGCTCATAGCAGTATGCACACAGTTTCCTTCACTGATGCAAACTGATGAGATGTGGTCGGAGGGACGAGGAGAGGAAGGGCGGAGACACGGGGCAACCCGCCCCCCTAATGCTGCTGCGATCTTGGTCACTGGCTCCAAGTTGTTTCAGTTCTGTGAAGCATCTGAACAAGCAGAAGGCGAGGAGGAGCAACCCTTGTGTTGAAAATACATTGTGCTCTTCAGGATGGACTTTTGTCCTTCTGGTAAGCCTTGACCATCTTTTGCCTTGTTTTCTGTGCACATGTGGCACAGCACACCATGAAATCCCAGCAGCTAGAGTGGACGTTGTGGCTGGTGACTGGAGGAATGAGATGGTGGAAGATCCCTGGTAGTGCAGTTAATTGCTTGTCAGCCTTGAGCATTAGGCTTGATTTTCTTGTTACTTGCTCTCCCATAAGCAAACTCCTTTCACATCGGGAGAAATTTTCCCACTGATTTGAATGGCCTTTGTGCTGAGAATGTCTGTTGCTGGTGATCCTGAGCTGAGCTGGGAACTGGCGCAGGGGTATCAAGGGTATATGTGACACTTAGGATGACCACCTATAAGCTTCAGCTTCCCTTCATGCAGCTCTGGAATGGCTTGCAAGCTCCTCAGTGGTGTTTCCCTACAGCACCCAGGAGCTGGTTTGTCATTGTGGAGCCTCTCGTGCCGTTTGGTATCCCAGTGCAACTCGCTTGCAAGGCTTTTGGTGCTGGGGTCTCTCTTGCTTGTGTCCATGTTAAAGGTAAATGACTGTGTTAGGGTTCTACCAACTTCAAGTGACCTGCAGGTGGGCCTGCCCGGTCCTGAGATAATCTCAAAAGGTAGATTGTGGGTGGGGGGAGATAAGCCACATCAGAGGAACTGAGAGAGATCTCAGGTTTTATTTCCTACTTCGGCAGGTGGTGGATAAAGTGGTTGGGATTCAGCAGGGACAGACATACTGCCAGGATGAGCGTTTCTAGCCTCTGGCTGAGGAAGCTCTGAGTGTGTGTCTGAGCAAAGGCAGCAGACAGGGAGAGCCAAACAGGAACGGGCTGAACAAGGGCCAGGAAGAAAAGGGATCATCTGGCGATGGCCCTGCAACCTCTGACTCTCTGTCCTCACAGGCTTTTGTGTATAGGATGTAGAGCACAGAGTGAAGGGAAAAAGCAGTGCCCAGTTTCAACAAGTGTTCTGCATTTTTTAGCTCCTAGGAGGGTAGCCAGGAACAGGGCACATTCAAAACCCATACTAGCCTTGCTTGTCAAGGAAATTGGTGGGACCTATGAAACCTGAGCTCTCACTAGCATCTGGCTATGCATGTTGGTGAAGGCAGGTCTCTTCAGATCACCCAGCCCTCACCACCCAAAAACAACTGTGCATAAAGATTTTGCAGGACAAGCTGGGCAGGAGGAAGAGGGTTTTGCTATTTATTTTGGGGTATGCATTCCATAGATGGTCTGACCCAGTCAGATAACTCAAGTTATGTGTTACTGAGTTAATCATAACTTAAAAGTTACACACTGCAGTAGCACAATGAGATCCTGCTCAGGAACAATGTGGGTTTGTCCAGCTCTGGCTAGGGGCAGAGCCGGGAGGCAGGCGATGCCTGAAGAGATATGCTGGTTGTGACCGATGTCTTTGCTCAGATCTTCTTTGCTCAGAGAGTCAACTCTTTGCTCAGAGTTGCTCCTACCTGGAGATGCAGTGGTCCTGTCAGGTACCTGTCTGCCCCAGCTGCATGCAGCTGAGACCTATGTCTGTGGGGAGACTGCTCTCCCTCCAGTGGATGTCTTTTTCTAGCTTCCATCAGGACCCTCTAGTGACTGTGGGGGTGAGGCCACAGAGACAGTATGCTGAATCCTTGAGCATGTGTGTGCGGGACATGGGAAAGCAGGCTTGTACCACACTATCATGTAGTAGAATGTGTGGGGTGAGAGCCATAGGCAAAAGTAGCTGGAAGCTATCCTAATTGCTGTACATTGTCATGTGGGATAAGGGGACCAGGAAACAACTGAAACATTCTTCTTCACACATAGCTGGAATGTGCAGATTAAGCCTGTGTGAGTTCTGTGTTGAATTGCTTCTGACATAAGATGGAAGAGAACTGTGGAGTGGCTGCAGGAAGGAGACAGATTGAGCTGGAGGGAATTGAGGAGCTGTAAGGCTTCCTCTTATCTGCCTGGTACCACCCTGGTATCTGGCTGGGTAGGTGGTGGTCTGTGCTGGAGATGACACAGCAACCTTATCAAAAAAGAAAAGGAATTTCAGGTGACATTTTTCCACCAGACAGCTTCACCCAAGCAGAAGGTGCCCATCAGGCTGCTTTGCTTGCGTGTTGCCATGGGTGGAGGTGCCCTAACCCTTTAGCAGCCACACTCAGAGCCCTACATTGCCTTGCAAATGGGCCAGCTGAACTTCTTAGATATCAGGAAAAATTTCTTTACGGAGGGAGTGGTCAAGCATTGGAACAGGCTGCCCAGGGAGGTGGTGGAGTCACCATCACTGGAAGTGTTCAAAAAACATGTAGTCGTGGCATTTCAGGATATCATTTAGTGGGCATGGAGGTGTTGCGTTGATGGTTGGACTTGATGATCTTAAAGGTCTTTTCCAACCTTAATGATTCTGTGATTCTGTGATTCTGCTGCTACACTGTAGGTGAGTAGCATGTGGATGGTCTGTAACGGTGCTACAGATACAGTCATTCTTCATAACCTTCCCCTGCTGTTTCTGCAGTCCATCCTTCCAACTTTCTGGGTAGTCACTTTCCACTTACCTCTGTGCTCCAAAAGCTACCTTCCTATTCATATACTTTTGCTTGGGATTGAAGGACTCACTTGGCACCTGGATGGCTCTTCACAGCCCTTTGCGATGGGAAATGAGACCAGCAGACACAGTACTCTGCTGGCCACACGAGTACCCAGACTTTTGGGTAACTCCGACCTGCCCTCCAGGTGGGGAGGCTGAGAGTGTAAGTCACCACAACTGGAACTGAAGTCTGTGTTCTGTTTTTAGTGACAGCACTAAAAATATAAGCCTGGGCAATTCATGAACTGTCAGGTTGTTCTATCTGGGTCTGTCCTGCGACTGGGGAAACAACCTCAAGAGGAGGTGTAAGCCCCACAAATATGATGCTGATGTGCTTTTCTTTCAACATTTGCTCTCTGAACATAAATGTCAAGCAGCAACTTCAAGTCCTCTTTGGAGAGGGTGCTAGCTGAGGCTTATGTATGTCATGTGTCTGAACTGGAAGACTTCAGTGTTGGTTTGGCTGACAGCATCCCCCTGAAACCTGTGGGTGTTTTCATAGGGTGTTCTTCACCAGGGTGAAATTTCCCCCTGTGCAGAGAACCCTGACCAGGGCTATGCTTCATCTGTGTCCTGACCTAGCCCTAGAGGGAAGTGGAACTTGGTGGTACTGAGGACTTTGTTGAGGCTGAAGCCGTTCCTCCGTCCCCCAGTGCACGATGAATTCCCCCTGCCATTGCAAGCGTCTGGAGCGAGCCAGGTGGTGCTTCCCTCAGAGCGTCCCTCTCCTGCCAGCTTGGCTCGCTCTCAACATGGAGAAGGAAGGAAAGGCAGAGCAGCCTGCTCTCGTTATCTCATCTGCTGCTTGCCCAGCTGCCTCTGCTGCTTCTGTGCCTTGCTGTGGATGGTTCCCCAAACGCCTTTTGTGTTCACTTCCCCTAACTGTAGACTCCAGTGTGTGCAATAACATTGACAAATGGCCTCAAAATAGCATTGAGCAGAGCATTAGGCCTTCTGTCAGGGAAGCAGAGTAACATGCAAGCACTGACCTCAGAGTTAAGGAAACTTTGGAAACCTTGCAAGGGCCCTCTCTGCAGCTCAATCTAAATTGCTCTGAAAGTTTGATCCATTCATTTTTTTCCTTACTATTTCACCCTTTCCTGGTTTTTTATCCCTTGATTTCCTCACCATCTCCATGCCTCGTATGCTTTTTCTCCTCCATGCTCCCCACACACAGTCCTTGCCACACTTTTCTCATTCTGACAAACTGGACAGGTAAATCACGTGGGAGTTGTGGCTTTCGATGTTCATGAGGAAGGGGGACTGTGTTACTTACAGTCTCAGCGGGGGTCGTGTGTGTGAGATGATGTCCTCTGGGATCCTCACATCTCTTTGAGATGCTTCAGGCTGCTTTAGGCTGCTTCAGACACAAAACAACTGAAGCAGAGCAACCAGCCACCCCACAGACTTTGCTGATGGGGTGGAGGAAGGGGAGGTTCCTCAGGTACGTCCTGCTATGGTGCTTTTGTGGAAAGAAATACAGGACAAAGGGTCCTAATGATCATTCGTCAAGGAATCACCCCAGTGATTCCACAATTACCAGACCCCATGGGGTGAGGGAGATGAAGCTGGGCAGACTGAGAGGCGGCTTCATCTCCTGCAGATGCCAGAACAGATGGAGACATAAAGTTAGCTACAAGACCCAGGCACCGCTCGCATGCACAGGGCTGACAGTCAAGGGGAAGTCAGCAACCTGCCAGACAAGCAGCAAAGCCACTGCATGGGGTTTTTTGTTGTTGTTTCTTTTTGTTTGCTTGCTTTTTGTTTGTTTGCTTGCTTGTTTGCTCGCTTGCATGTATGTTTGTTTGTTTGTTTGTTTGTTTTTTGTTTTCCCCTCACAGACAGATTTGGCCATTGCGAGCTACTGGGTGCCACAGGCTTTCGTCCCTTCTTGACCAGCTTCAGTCAGTTTCTTTGAGATCTTCATCTGCTTGCAGAGCCAGGAGGGGACGTGGGTCCTTCCCAGCCCTGGCTTCATGCTGGCTCCTTGCCCAGTGTCTTCCCCCAGCGGCTCAGCAACCTCTCCCCAGGGAATGCAATGCTTGAAAACAGTGGGAGAAGTGACGGGGAGAGGCTTCAGCCTGAGAAAAGTAACGGGACAGACTTGGCGTATGGAAACTCAACCAGCAGGGAGGATGGAGGAAAGATTAGGATCGGGGAAGGCAGGTCTCTCTGAGCTGTTATGGCCATGACAGGAAAGAAGCATATGGGCTCTGAGATGACTGCCCTTGTCCTCTTTTCCTTTTGTCTGTCTTGGCTGGTTCCTTCCCCTTTTTTCCCCACTCATATTTATAGCAGTTATTTTGCACATGAGATCCACACTAAGAGAATTTCCAAGGCAGCTGGTGCCACTTCCCCTTTTTCAAGGAAGACGGGAGGCCCAGGGGATTTTGGCTTATGAAACAGCAGAGCAGGACATCCAGTGACTTGACCTGGCTTCCCAGAGAAGCTTTGTGTCGCAGTGTTTAGGTGCAGCAAGGACCCTGACTGGGAGTTCTGCAGTGACCTCCCAGGAGCTCCAGTGCTCTCAACCTTGCATGAGCCCCTTTTTTTCCTGGGACTTACCATCTGCTTTGCCTCTCTAGGGCTGCAGCCTCTTCTTTCTCCTTGCTGAAGAAGCTGTGCTTCACCTTCCAGTGATTATATTTAGAAGCAGTGCTGTCACCCCAATTCTTCTAGATCTTTTATGAATCATTTTGTGGTCTCCTTGGCTCTGCTGGTATCTGTTTGACTTCCTGTACATTACAAGGAAGCCTGCTCATATTTCTGCATTGTCTGTAGTCCACAGAACAGCCTCCCACAGACGCTTCTTCTTCAGCAAGGCTTTCATCCCCCCCTCCCAGATACTGCCATCAGACTTGAAAAAACCTCGATTTTTTCTCTTAAGCCGTTTCTGACTCTAGCTGTAGAGAATCAATCCATGAAGCCAGTGGCTATTCACAGGACGTTTGGATCAAGTATTTAGGTCACAGCTTTGCCGAGGTAAAGATCTTTTACATAAAGGTGACTGACATAAAAACCACCAAAGAGCATTTGGTAAGACCTCTTCATCGTGCTCGCAGTGAGTAAAATCAGTTGAGCAGGCAGGGTGGGATGCCGCAGCGTTAGATCAGAGGCTACCCGCACAGCATCTGGCTGCTAGGAGGGGTATATGGGCCTGTGCTGCTTCCTCTGGACTGAGAACCATTTGCAGGGCAAAGCTGAGGTGTGGTGGCTGCAACAGCAGGGAACATAGATATGGAACACAGAAATCAGAGCTGCTGTGATATGACCCTAGGAGAGGACAGGTGCTGTGGTATGTTGGCCCCAGTACTATTCTCACAGGCATCTCTCCGTTCTTCCAGGGTCATCTGACTTGAGTGAGGCTGAAGAGGCTGAAATAGAGACAATCAGGCAGCACAGACAGGAGCTTCTGGAGGACATTAAGGTAAGGACCACCCTGTTTCTCCTGTCTGCCTAGCCTTCTCAAAACTGTCTTCACCAAGGAGTGTGTTCACATAACAGTCCAGGCCATGCAGAAGTGTTCCTGCACAGGAGACATTTGCTCTGGCATGATCCAACTTGTATTCTGACTTTCAGGCTGCCCTGGCATATCTGCCACCAGTGTACATCCAACCTGTGCTACTCTCTGCTGCAGGAGTCATCAACTACCCTAATGGGATATTTGAGAAAGGCTGGTCAGTTCATTAACAGGGATGAGCTGGGAGTGCATATTTGGGATTAAGGAAATCAGTATGACTAACTCGTTCTGGCTCAGCATTTATGATTATTTTTAATTACTGATTGCCTGCTAATGACATATTAGTTACCTGCTGCATCCCCCTGTGTTTTTCAAACTTTTGTTTGGTTTGTGGACATCTAACAAGTCCTCCATAAAGGATCCTGTCTCTTTAGAGAGGTGTGATGGCAGGACCTTCCACACATGTGTCCATGGTTGAACTTGCTTTTCTTCTTTTCTTTTATCAGACCCAAACATTTCTCCACTGACTCCTAAAATGTCTGAAAATGACAGATTCAAAATCAGTCAGTAATACCACGTCACAGTCATGCATGGTGCTGTACACTTTCTATTCTGTTCTGCCTCCACCACCATGGAATGTGGGTTCCCATTTGAGAAAGCTTGTTGCACTGAATCATTGGACTTGCACCAATTTTCCCACAACATGAAGATGTCCAGATGCCTGGGGAATAGGTGCAGTATTTCCTTGTGTAGAATAGAGGATTAAGCCAAAATACCTGTCACTTCTCAGACTTCCAGACTCACCATCTCTGCTACAAAATCAGAATGGTGTCTTGTCCCTTCTTGCAAAAGAGGCTGTAAATGTATGTACATGTGGTTTGCTTGTGTGTGGTTCTTATCTCTTCAGTTTTCAGAATAGGCAATGGGCACTGCAGAAGGCAAGGTATTTGAATGGGAATGCTACATTTTTTACCCACAAGGGACAGAGAAAAGCTGCTAGACTACACAGACCCATACTCTAAATCCCAAAGCCATTAACCAATGGGGTATGCATTGTCCAGCAGAGCAGGATGAGTTTAGGTGAAAGGGTACCTAGAACTGAAGATATTTTCCCAGGTGGATTTCTTCAGAAAGTATCTAGCAATACCCTTTAACACAGAGACTTGGGGGGATGTCTGGTGGAAGAGGAGAGAGGAGGGGAGACGATGGGTCTAGACCTGCCTGTTATATTGCCAAAAGACAAAAGTGAATAAAATTACAAAACTGATAAAAATTTGAAATTCAGGTGATAAGATCACAGCTTTGTTACATTTGTGCAATACCTAAAGCTACATAATGAACGCTCCCAGCTCTGGCAGACTGATGAAGCACAACAGAATGAAGGCCAGAGCAAAAGTGAAATCCTGAAGCTCTATTAAATCATGGAATATTGATGAACTTCACAGTCTCTCTATTTGAGTGCCTACCATGGCCACATCCTCAGTCCTTGGTGAGGCAAGATCTGTCATAAAACAACCCTTCTTCCCCTGCCTATTCCCCTTCCTCCTTTGCATGGGGAATAATTTGGGTGATTCCTGGGAGAGAGCTGTGATGCACTCTGGGTCTGAGGGGGACCATAACTGCAGGAGGTAAACAAGGAGATATAGACATCTTCATTTCCCTAGTAACGCAGAATATCCAGCCAAGAAGGCCATGGTCTGTCATGGACCTAAAGGAAACCAAATTCTACAATTGATTTTTTTAAAACTTGGCAGTGATTACTTTTCCTTTATTCATCCTCTCTTCTTTCTCTACTTAAAGACAGGTATCTGCTCAGTGGTATTTGAATGATAGGTGCGTTAAAAACTCAGTGTTTCACATGGCCACTTCATGTTCATATTGACCTCACAGTTACTGGTTCCACTTCCCCTTTCCTGGATGTGTAGCAGGGCTATGCAAAGTAAAAGCTAGAAGGAAATGGGCACAATGGAAGGAGTCTCACATCTGACATCATTGTTTGAGGAACTGAAATCAATAGTGGGGTGAGTTCTCTGACTCTTCACACTGGCTAAGCTTGATTTTCCAGCCTTGATTGACAACAGACAAGAGAACATCCTTCTGCCCCTCTGTCCCATTTTTTTAAGCTGGAATACAGCAGGGTCACCCCAGAGCAGTGCCCATTTCATAGACATCCTTGGTTGGTCACGACCATCTGACCTGTCCTTTTCCTTTGGCTGAGGGAAGAAGTAAGACATGCTCTGTATGTGTCTGCTCTTTTTCCCTCCATCGTCTTCATCCTCCTGATACTTCTTTTGCAGAAGCTGAAGGAAGAGATTGCTGAAGTGTTTGCAGAGATTGAGTGCTTCCAAAATGCAGAGGAGAGGCAAGAGGCAGACAAAAATCCTGGGGAGCAGACCAGGCAAGTGGGACAAGATGGGTATTCCTTTGCTTACAAAGCCTCTCTCTTGATCTTGAGAAAACAAAAACACCAGTGGGATTTGGATCACAACAAGGACAGGGAAATGAGGCCAGGAATACTATTCTCTCCTCTGAGATTTTTCTTTATTCCTGGCTAGTCAGACACCTGTCCTTGAGTTGAGTTACCTTGTGAGTGAACGGAAACATGGCCTTTTATTCTAAGTTTGACTTTCCTTCTTCTTCATGTTTGCAGCAAATTATCACAGAGGGATAAACATCTGTTCCTGGGCCGGAAGAAATTCAACATGGACCCTGCAAAGGTAGGATTTGCTCAATTCCACCTATGAGGAGAAAGCTGGGAGGAAGAGCTTCTGTTGGCTGCTGGTCCACTTGCAGCTACCCATGCCAAAAGAACTGCAGCATACAATTGTGGGGCTGGTTTCCTACGTCACTAAGGCTCCAGTTAGTAGCACCCTCCTTCCTGTCCCTGAATAAGGTCTTCTGATATGATCAAGCTGTGTTGCCTACCCCCGTCATGTGCCTATAGGCTATCCCATCAGATGCAACCTAAAAACTAAGAGAAATAAAGGGAGGATGTTTGAACACTGCCAATGTGCCAGAAGAGCTAAATCTCCTTCAGCCCAGCTCTCTTGCCTGTGAGAGGCTAAGAATTGGCCAAAGTGTGATGGAGGAGGATGAATTAAGAGAAAGGTGAGATGTTTGAGAGTGTGTCAGGTTCCTTGGCCCATTTGGAACAGAAGAGGGCAAGCTGCCTCTCTCATTTTGGAAGCAGTTTTGGTAGTCCTGGTTGGACTGTGGAGTGAATCCAGGTTTTCCAACTCCTGAAACTCTGACCAGTGCTGTCCAGACTCCATAGCCTTCAGCTTTCTGCAGAAAGCTCTAAAATCATCGTGATTAAGTAGAGAAGATATGAGAAAAACAGTTCCCTCTTCCTTCCTCCTCACTTGTGGACCATTTTTTTGAGCTCTGTAAGGAAAACCACAAGCTGTGACTGAACGATTGCTCATTGTCAGCTAACCACCACAGCTAGCATCTTGGGTGGCTGCTGGTCTAAGTGGCAACTTTTCATGCCTCCTTCTCTGCCCTGCTGAGACCCTCAAGATGCCTTTTGCCCAGTGTCCTCACCACAGCTGGAGGGTTTGCCAGTCCCTTTGACATCCCTCTGCCAGCGGGAGCTGTCTCAGAGCAGTGATATCAGTACTTACAGCCTGTGTGAGAGCAGGTTTCATTTTGTCTTTCCGTCTGACCTTGATTTCAGGCCCCAGAGGTATCTCTCTCTATGGCACTATGCCATGCTCTGCAGAAATACCTGACCTAGTTCTGACCCCAAGCCAGTTTAGCTTTGGTCAATGCTGATCAGCCTGGTTGAAATGTTATACTGTGTCTCTATATTGTTTTTACTTTAGAATAAGCATATCCAGAATTCTGTTTATTGCTTTCCCTTTGCTACATGCCATAGGCTGACAGGTGCTGCAAAGCAAAGAACTTTCTTTGCCCCTCCTTGCTAAGGTTACACTTCATCCATGCGATGCTGATACTTTAGATGAGTTCTTATATCCAGGAAGATATAACTTGCCTTATATCAGGCAAGTTCCTGAGGCTAGAGGAGGTAAGCATTAGAAATCTGTCTGAACAAAACCTTTTGGGAGAAACATTTTCTTCTAGAAAATGGAGCCCCATCATCGCCACAATGCTTTGCAAAATTAAATTGATCTTACCAGAATTCCATCTGGGGAAAAAGAAAGGAAAATAGTGTGGAAAAATCTCACAAACATTTCAGTTTCTTCTTTTGAAACTCTTTTTTCTTTGGGGCATTTTAGAAATAGAAGGCTGAGGTACTCAACATTTTCTTTGCCTCAATTCACTGGCAACCTCTCTTCCCACACCTCTCAAGTGGCTGGACTGCAAGACGAGGACTGCAGGAGCAAAGTCTCTCCCACCATAAGAGAAGATCAGGTTTGAGACCACCTGAGGAACCTGAATGTACACAAGTCTATAGGACCTGATGAGATGCATCCCAGAGTCCTAAGTGAACTGGCTGGTATAGTTGCCAAGCCACTCTCCATAACAGACATGGCAGTCAGGTGAAGTCCCTGGTGACTGGAAAAAGGGAAACATTGCACCCATTTTCAAAAATGGCAGAAAGGAGGACCCTGGGAACTACTGACCTGTCAGCCTCAGCTCTGTGCCTGGGAAGATCATGGAGCAGATCCTGCTAGAAGCTATGCTAAGGCACATGGAGGACAGGGAGATGATTCGAGACAGCTAGCATAGCTTCACCAAGGGCAAGGTCCTGCCTGACCAACCTAGCGGCCTTCTATGATGGAATGACTACACCACAGGACAAGGGAAGAGCTACAGATGTTGTCTACCTGGATTTCTGTAAGGCCTTTGACACAGTCCCCCACAACATCCTTCTCTGTAAATTAGAGAGATACGGATTTCATGGGTGGACTTTTTGGTGGGTGAGGAGCTGGTTGGACAGTCACACCCAGAGAGTAGTGGTCAACAGCTCAACAAGTGGTGTCCCTCAGGGGTCTGTACTGGGACCAGCAGTATTAAATATCTTCATCAATGACATAGACAGTGGGATCAAGTGCACCCTCAGCAAGTTTGCAGATGACACCAAGCCGAGTGGTGTGATTGACACACTAGTGGGAAGGGATGCCATCCAGAGGGACCTGGACAGGATTGAGAAGTGAGTCCATGTGAGCATCACGAGGTTCAACAAGGCCAAGTGCAAGATCCTGTACCTGGGTCGCAGCAATCCCCAATAACAGTACAGATTGGGTGAACTGTTTGAGAGCCACATGCAGAGAAGGACTTGGGGGTACTGGTGGATGAAAAGCTGGGCATGAGCAGCTGGCAATGTGTGCTCACAGCCCAGAAGGCCAACCGTATTCTGGGCTGCATCAAAAGCAGCGTGGCCAGCAGGTCGAGGGAGGTGATTCTGCCCCTCCACTCCGCTCTGGAGACACCCCACCTGGAGTCCTGCATCCAGCTCTGGAGCCCTCAGCACAGGAAAGACATGGACCTGTTGGAGCGGGTCCAGAGGAAGGCCACCAAAATGATCAGGGGGATGGAACACCTCTCCTATGAGGACAGGCTGAGAGAGTTGGGGTTGTTCAGCCTGGAGAAGAGAAGACTCCAGGGAGGCCTTATTGCAGCTTTCCCGTACTTGAAGGGGCTTTATAAGAAAGATGGGGACAGGCTTTTTAGCAGGGCTTGTAGCGATAGGACAAAGGGCAGCAGTTTTAAACTAAAAAAGGGTAGATTTAGACCAGACATAAGAAGAAATTTTTTACAATGAAGGTGGTGAAAAACTGGCACAGGTTGGCCAGAGAGGTGATAGATGCCCCATCCCTGGCAACATTCCAGGTCAGGTTGGACATGGATCTGAGCAACCTGCTCTGGTTGAAGATGTTCCTGCTCACTGCAGGGGGTTGGACCAGGTGATCTGTAAAGGTTCCTTCCAACCCAAACTGTTCTATGATTCTGTGATATATTACAAGGCAAAGTGAATTGATTCTGTTGAAGTAGAACATTTTGATGAATCTAAAACAATTTTCATTCCTTTCTTGTGTTTTTCTGAGGAGAATTACACTGTGGTCTGGAGAGTTACAGTGGTTTTAGATATTGCTAAGAATCTGAACAAGACCTCAACTTTCTGTTAATTTCAAAATCATTAAATTCCCTCTAAAATAAAGTGTTGACTTTTTATACAGCCCAACTTAGACCCTCTATATTCCATAAAAAAAGGGAGAAGATGGAGCTGAAAAGATTGCAGACTTCTCTGTTCCGTGACATAGAAGAAAATTTAGGAAAAAATAATTTTGAGTTGTCTCAAGCCCGTATTTTTGTCTGAGTACATTTTTTATTATGTCTGTTTTGAAACAAACATTTTTTCTTTAAGTTAAGTTAATTCAGAAAAAAAATGACATTTAGGAAGAGAACACTGAGACATTTTGATTGAAAATGTTAAAATGCACTATTTTGACTTTGCCTTAAATCTATCTGCCTTTTGGACTTTTACCCTACCTTGCCCTATTTTGCTTGCTTCAGTTCCATCCCAGTGAAACATTTATCCAAATCTAGGGATGAACTGGAAGTGGGACTGACCCAGCATGGTAGATGAAGAGGGATGGAATAAGGGTGGGAACATGGCTGTGGTCTCCCATGAAGGGGCTAGGGAGTAACAGAGGAGGCAACATCATGAAAGCCAAGGAAGGCTGATAATCAGGGTGTTGGGGTCCTACTTTCTTATCAGCCCACAGAGCTGTCTTAATTCATGGTCTTGTTTCTCCTTCCCCAGGGGATCCAGTACCTGATTGAGCACCAGGTATTGTCCTCAAACCTGGAGGAGATCGCCAAATTCCTCCACAGAGGTGAAGGCCTGAACAAGACAGCCATTGGGGATTACCTGGGTGGGAGGTGAGCAACTCAGCCAGGGTGAGGAGGCATTTTGGAGGCCCTGTCCTGCCTGGCCGCTCTCAACTGCCATTTTAGATGACTGCTGGCAGACCTCAGTCACGTGCCAAGACTGAATATATTTCAAACTGCAGTGGGTTGTGTGGGCAGTACACCCCAGGGAGGGGGCTCTTTGGAGTGTGGCTAAGGCTGGCTGCATGGGCAACCTGTCCTCCTGCCTGTTAATGGGGTCAGTCTTCCCAGACAAGAGCATGCATTTTGTCTTCTTATTGGTCAGAGGGGAAGTGGAGGCTGGGATGGAGCCAGGTGCATGTCATCACGTCAGGGGGCATCCAAACTGAGCAGGGCCAAAACTCTCTTCTGACGTTTTCCCTCTATCCTCTCCCAGGGACCACAGAAACATTCAGATCCTCCAAGCCTTTGTGGCATGTCACCAGTTTGCCAACCTCAACCTGGTGCAGGCACTGAGGTGAGTGAGCCTGCAGGATGCTGGGAATGGAGCAGGAGCCTGCTCAGGCACGGAATCTTACCACCCAGGAAGGTTGTGAAGCCCTACGTGTCTGAAATGGGGCTTTCCAAGGCCCTACTACATGTGTTGGCTCCAAGACTCTTGCTCTGTGAGGTGTTAACACCTTTTCCTGGGGGAACTCTTTCATGGCTTCTTGAATGGGCTGGCCACATGCAGAGAAGATGGGGAAAGCAAGGTGGGTCATCATGGCTTTGATGCTAGGCGGGACAAGGCAAGTTATTTTTTTGCACCAGAAAACATATCTGTCCACAGTGACTGTTATGTCAGTGACAAAGTGACTCTGTCTTAGGCCATCTTGTTTTCTTAAAGGTCAGCCTCCTGGCAGGACTCTTTCTCTTGAGGTCTCTGCTGCACTCATTAGGGAAGAGGAGCCATGATTTCCAGGATGCTTAGTTCTGCTTCCTCATTTTAGTGTGTTTGAGGCTGATGAGCCCAGGCAATTTCTAGAGGAAGAGACCTCCTGCTTCATGCACTGTGTTTTCTCCCCAGTGTGATGGGATTATTTTTTCTATTTTCATGGTGTCCCATGGGTTGAGGGAAGGAATAGATGTCCCTTGCACCCAATCTGACCAACTCTCCGGCATGCTTCTCCTGATAGACAGTTCCTATGGAGCTTCCGGCTACCTGGGGAAGCACAGAAGATTGACCGGATGATGGAGGCCTTTGCCAACCGGTACTGCAAGTGTAACCCAGGAGTATTCCAGTCCACAGGTAGTTATGGGGAGAAGAAGCTGTAAAGTTGAGCTCCATGGTTTGCTAGAGAGAGGAGCCTTCCTTTTCCATTCACAAAGCACAGAGAGCATCACTTAGAAGTGTGGATGTTTCCTCTTAAGGAAAGGGAACTGGGAGGCAGCCCAGTTCCTGTGAAGCTTTTCAATAGGCTGAGGATCTTCAGTCCTCCTTTTGCTAGTGTGCTCCAGTCCATCCTCATGGGCAATAGACTTGAGAAATGCTCCCAGCCCCACATGAGGTATACCTCATCACAGCAACGATAGCACTGACAGACATGGGTCTGTAGAAACTCTTCTGCTGGCAGGGCCATTATCAGTCAAATTCTACCCAACTTGTCCCATTATCCTGAGGGGATGGAATCACCTCCATCATAGGAGATCAATTCTCCCCTAGCCCTGTCTGCCCCACTTACTCCTAACAGAGGGGACATCTCCCTTTTCCTCCTACAGTGGAGGGGATGAGGCTGTTCTCCAGTGACTGCAAACCAAGCCACCCATTAGGGTGTGGATTGATCTGCCCTCTAAGGCAAGTCCCACCCATCCTGGTTTTCTTTCTCATTGCCAGATACCTGTTATATACTCTCCTTCTCTATCATCATGCTTAACACCAGCCTGCACAACCCCAATGTGAAAGACAAACCCCCCTTTGAAAGGTTTGTATCCATCAACAGAGGCATTGACAATGGAGGGGACTTGCCAGAAGAGCTCTTAAAGGTAAGAAAACCTCCCATTTTCTCATCAGTCCCTCTTTTCTCTCTGGCTTGGGGTCCACTGAGAAGCAAAGGCCCACAGGTCTCAGTGTAACACGGGCCTACTGACCTTCTGCCATACAAGGGGAAGGTCTGCGTAAGGGAAGAAGGCAGTATGTACAAAAGCACAGCTGGAAAACATGGAAACTGCTTTGAAGAGGGGCTGCACACATGCTTGTTGGCGAGGCCTTGGAGCAAGAGAGACGGGGCTGGAGACACTCAGGGAATAGCAGTATCAGTTTAAGAAAGTTTGTGCTTTTAAGTGTGCCCATGTGAGAGAGGAAGATACTGTAACCGTGTGAGAGGAAGACATGAGATGCTGGTGTCTGTGTGTCGTGTAGGTATGAGGCTGTGTGAATGGGGCACCCATCTCTGTGGGACATAGCTGGGCACCTGACTCTTTTGGCCAGCTTTGAAAGTCCTAGCGCCCAAGGGGGCTGTTTCTTGTGTGTCTCTGAGTGTGTGAGACAATGTCACTCTGGCCCAGATTATGAACCTTTTTCCCTTGTTTGTACCTAAGTGTCTCAGATGACTCCAATGGTCACATCAGTCAGGACACCAATGTCTGGCCACTTTTACACCAGGATATATCTTTGAGTGATATATCAAGTGTATCAATATCAATATATATTGAGTGATATAACAGGCCCAAAATGAGTGTCAAGGTTTCTTCTAGCGTCTCTTCCAGCACCTGTAAAGCTCTCAGCAGGTCCATGGTGTCTCTGATCCCAGAGGATGAAGATGCAGAGTGAGAGAGACAGAGTCAGGGGACACATCCATTAGCAAAGCTGGAGCTACCATTTTCCCAAAGGCTCCACAGGGATGGAACCTGCCCTATGAGGCAAGGTAGAGGTGGGCAGTCTCCCTACACGTGTCTAGCTTCACCCAACCAACCTGGGGAGAATAACTTGTGTCTTGTGTCAAAGCAGCTGCCTACATCCCACACCCGGGTTTGCTGAGCAGCATCCCCTCAGGGTAGAGGCTTTAGATTTTTCTCCAGAGTGTTGTTTCTTTCAGGCAATTTGAGGGAAGTTGCAGGAGCCTGCAGGTTTTTTTTTTCTTGGCTTGCAACTTGTGTAATAAACAATGACAAATGAATGATGTGAGCAACATTTTTGTGTCCCTTGAAAGCTAGTAACCTGCCTCCCTGTCACTCTGCTGTTATGAATATCACACTGTGTGTCTCCCAGTGCAAAAGCCTTGTTTCTACAAAATATGCTTCCTTATGGTCATGTACATGTGTGTGTTGGTCTCTACATACAAATTCTCAGCAGAGTGTTTGGCACCACCAACCCAGGGCCTAAATGGGGCTGCGGTCTCTACCGTGTCTTGTCCCGCCTTCAGTGTCTTGGTACTACCCACAGCGGCACTCGTGTGACATGCTGGGTTTGGTCACTGCAGTCTCTCTTGATATGGGTGCACACTTTTGTGTCTGTGACTTTCCAAACTGGGTCTCTTTTTTTGACATAGGATGTAGAAAAGAGCTGGTGATCCCCCATGAGACCCTGCGAGGTGTAGACTGAGGGCTGTTGTACTCAGTTTTGTGCTCACTGCCCACTCCCCTCCCCATTCACCTGCCTGCCCCTTTGGAAACAGTGATGGACATAGGAGGGTTGTGTAAAAGCTTTGTCAGAAATCTGTCTCTCTCTCTCTTTTTTCCCTCACCAATGCTCTGGGGCAGAATCTGTTTGAGAGCATCAAGAACGAGCCGTTCTCCATACCAGAGGATGATGGGAATGATCTCACGCATACTTTCTTCAACCCTAACCATGAGGGCTGGCTCCTGAAAGTAGGTAAGGGGGAGGCATTCCTCTAGATTCCCTGAATTCCGTGCCTGCCTGCCTGCCTCCCACCACAAATCTCCCCCGAGAACCCACCAGCATCTCCGCTGTCCTTCCCTCCCGTCTGCTGCGGTGGGGTGAGGCTGACACCTGCTGTTGAAACCAGCCGCCTGCTCTCTCCTGCCAGCGCCCTCCTGCAGGCTCTGGCTGCTCAAAAAGGGACTCAAAGCTATCTCTCACCCCTCCCCATTCCCAGCCTCATCAGAGCAAAACTGGCTCCCCTGTGTGCAAGTGTCCACCGCAGGGCATCCCATCGGCGGTGAGCACCACGGTTGCCGCCTTGGGCGTGACCTACAGGGAGAGCTGTGAGGGTGTGCCTGTGTGTGCATGTCTAGAGTGTGGGGAGGGGGGAGCAGGGAGGATGGCGAAGTGTGTGACTAATGGCTTTTGAACCTCACTGCCTTTAGGAGGACGTGTTAAAACCTGGAAACGTCGTTGGTTCATTCTGACTGATAACTGCCTGTACTACTTTGAATACACCACGGTAAAGGCTTAACTCCGGGTTGGGAAACTGTGTCCTGGGTAGTTATGAGGGGCCGGGGGGAGCAGAGGGTAGGGAGCAACTCCCAGGCTGGAGTCAGACCTCCCTTCTCTCCTGTGCTGTTTCCTTGCCTCCAGTCTTGAGGAGGAGAGAGGCTGGACACTGCAGCTATTGCTGTGATCTCTTCTTAACTAAACTCCCCCTTGCGTAAATGGAGATGGCCTCCCTGGGCATACACTGCCTTTGTCACCCCCACAAAGGTACATGTCTGGGAAATCAGAGAGGCTGTAAATAGTGGCATAGATGTGGGGAGCATGTTGGATGTTGATTCATGTTTCCTTGCCCTCAGGACAAAGAGCCTCTGGGCATTATCCCCCTGGAGAACCTATCAGTCCGGAAGGTGGATGATCCCAAAAAGCCAGTAAGTCTCCATTGCTTGGTACTGTGCCAATGCAGACTCTCAGGTGGCCAGAGAGAGAAGAGAGGGTGCACACCCTATTCTTACCATGCTTCTCAGAGGGACAGTTCTGTTCCAAACCACCTTGTCCCCCCGTATAAACATGATGGTATCTAAACTTGATTGTGTTTTACCAGGGAAGATCTGGTGTGAACGGAGACCTATCTTTCGACTGGCTGCAGTGTGTGTGTGTGAGTGTGTGTGTAGGGGAGCAGAGATGAGTGCACACAGCTGACTCCCTACCCATTTTGCACCGGGAGATGTGGGTTGAATTTCTCTCCCCAGGACTCTCCATAATGAGTTACAGCACATGTAGACCAGACAGTGCTGTGGTATTAGGAAACTTGCCCAGGAAGTGACACTCTTTGTCTGCGCATCTGCTGTGGATACCCACTCTTTGATGTGGCATGACTCTGGGAGAAGTGCCTTCTGTCTGTGTGGTGGCAGGCAGAAGAGAGGATGTTGCAGCTACTTAAAAGGGGAAGAGGTCTTCGTGAGTGGAGCAGAGTGACAGATCCCAGAAGGTGTTTTCTAATAACTGTTGATGCTCCATCTCTCCATAAAGCCTGGTTTAGTGTCCAGCCCTTCACAGGAGGGCTGTGTTTACCTACAAGGGGTGGCCTGGAGATCTAACTCATAGGGGGATTCTTGGGGTGAGGAAGGAAAGGCTGTGTTGCATTTTGGAGACAGAATGCTCTCCTCCCCTTTGGAAGCTCTCTGAGCCTGTCACCCATGGTTGAAGGGAGCATAGTTTCCTTGCTCCACCCTGTCATCCCCCACTGCTCCATTTTACTCCTTTTCTGACAGAACTGCTTTGAGCTCTTCAATCCCAACTGCAAAGGACAGAAGATCAAAGCCTGCAAAACAGATGGGGATGGGAAGGTGGTTGAAGGCAAGCATCAGTCCTACAAGATCTCAGCAGCCACACCAGCAGAACGTGATGAGTGGATTGAGGCAATACGGTGAGGACACCAGAACTGGAGGCCTGAGCTTGCCTTTGTTCAGCCCCAGGGACAAATGGCCATGCAGTTTATTTGGCTACCAGAGCTTGAAAAAGGGGGTAGAAAGAAATGTTTGCGGTCTAGCAACTGTGACACCCCTTGACTTCAAAGAGTTTCAAGGTCCCTTATGGAGAATCTCTAGCCACAGCTAGATTCTCTGCTGTGGGTCTGCAGATCTCCAGTCCTACTTTTTGGTGAGTGATCTCTCTGTGCATGTTCAATTAGGCTGCCTGTGCTGCTCTCAGCATTAAAACTCTTACTTTTCCTCTCATTTCTTCTTATTTCCAGGACCAGCATCACACATGATCCTTTCTATGATCTGGTCTCTGCCCGTAAGAAAAAGATTGCCAGCAAAAACTGAGCCCTGATCTGGTCACTGGCAGCAGGAAGATGTAGTTGTTGGACAGCTTCCCTCCCATGCTGAGCTCTTCCAGCGAAGAAATTTGGGAGTATTGGTTACATCTGCCTCCCACTTGGCAGGAAGATGACTGACAGGACAACTTGCCAGATTTGCTTCTTTCCTTTCCAAACTGAAGGCAGAGGCACAGGGTGCAATCCACTAAGGACTGTCAGAACCATGGGCATGGCGTTTCCCATGTCCAAACATAGAGGCTTAACAGCAGCTGGCCTTTGGGTTCTCCCGTATAGCCCCAGGCATGTAGAACAGGATCTGAGGGGAGACAAGAATGTCTCCAGAATGTCTCCAGCCCCTCCTGCCATCAAACCAGGTCTGGGTATTTTTCTGTGAGGAACCATGTAGATGCTCTTGGAGCAGCAAAGCATGGTCCAGTCAGTTGCAGAGCAGAAAAGCCCCAGTGGTTTCTCTTCCATGAACAGATGTGTAGTGATTGTGGAGAAGGGGCCACTGATGTTTAAGAACCTCACTGTGAAACTAGAGGCCAAGAGTAGATAAGAAGCCCTCTGTTCAGAAGAGAGCCTTCTCTACCTCTCCCTGTAGCCGTGAGGGCTGTAATGCCGGGAAGTCCCTGCTCTGTAGTTGAGTCATAGGTTTTAGAAAGTTAAAGATGTTGGAGGGGGGGATAAGGGGTAACTGAGTGTAGAGAGGCTGTGGGACCAGGGAAGCGACTCTGGGTCTTTTGTCTCCCTGTTTTGAGACTCAGGGACCACTACAGGTCTCCCTAGGGAAGAAACCCAAACACTAGCTCTCCTCCTGGCTGATGGCTCCCTGACAAAAGTTGCTTCCTTGTATTACCCCAGAGGCCTGGGCTTTGTATCTGAAAGGCCTGCAGCCAGAAGGCATGAAAAATTGGAGGTGCATAGACACCACCCTCACAAGCACACATACAGAGGCATTCCCACACTGGTTTCCTCTGGAGTCTGGGGTGTTTTTGTCTCCTGTGTAAAGAAAGAAATAAAAGTGCTTGAAACAAGCCCACAACTCAGGGTAACATGGTGGTTTTAGTGATAAAGGCAGAGGGTGTGAGATGAGAGTGTCATGTTCCTGTGCCCAGCAAAGCAGCCTGAGCACCACCGCAGCTCCGCACTGCGCCCGAAATCCAGGCAGCTGCTGGGCGGCGTGGGAAGGAGGAGTAGTTACTGGGACAGGAGGAAAGGTGCAGGGAGCTGTAACACCGCGAGCTGGGAACGCGCAGGCAAATACCAGAGACTCGCTAGAGGCAATTACACCTGCAGGGCTGAAGGATGCAATAAGCTATTGCTACTTCTTCTGTTATCTTTCGGGTCTCCAAGTAAACACTGGTGCTGTCTCAGCCCCTTGCCTTTTTTCCTTCCTGCAGAGGGCTCTATCTACCAGGCAATCTGCAGCAGGGCCAGCACAGCCCGATTATTCATTCTAGTTATTTTTGCCCAAGCCACAGGAATGTTGAATTAATTTCAAGAGGCAGGGAAGTGTATCTCAGAGTTGAAGCACGCGCTCACCCCAGAGAAGGAACGTGAAGGTTTTCTTCTGCTCGCGCTTGCAAATGTCTCCTGTGTTGAATCTCTTTGTCACTGATGTGATACGGAGTGAGTCTGCTGCCCACTGCTCTAGAGCACATGTGCTCACAACACACATTCACTCCTGCTTTGGATTCAAGGCCGGGAGGCAGGGTCGTGTCCAGAGGTGGGACGAGAAGTCAGAATCTGGACCCTTATCTTGACAACGTCTCCAAAATATGCACTTGGTTGGTGAAAATGGCCCAGAGACTACAATTTGGGTTAAAAATATCTGTTCTAGTGCCTCTCAGGCTCATGCTCTGTGTGACAAAAGCCATCAAAATGTAGCCTGGAGTCGTTCTTCTACCCACAATCTGGTCTTGGGCAAGGGAATCCAGGCGAAGCCCTCCCTAAGAGTTTACCTGGATCATTTACCTCATCCCAAATTCTTGCAGTTCTCTTCAGGCTGCCTATGTCCTTTCCCCTCCCTTCTTCCCCCAGATACCTACACACTGCAGAGCAGAATTATTCCTAGCAGGGACAGGGTGGGAAGGGCAACCTGCGAGAGGCAAAACAATGCACAGAGACAGGCAGTTGTGTAATTTCCATCCATCAAACTAACCACACGAGTCAGGAGGAGATGGGCCAGGTTTCTTCTCTCCTAAAGACTGACGTAGGGGGACAGTAACTTTGAGTTTCCATTGCCTTTCCTTGGCTCCAGCACAGAAAATTCATTTCCAAGCTCCTTGCTATACCACACCCCAGTCTCCTCAGTGCCGTGAACACAATGGTACCCGGTGTTGCTCACCAGCAATGCAACATGTGCACTCTCTGAATAGTATCCCTGACCTCATGGCTGCTGAATGCCAATGCATTTGGTATTGGCCAGGATGTCTCAGGACAGGTCTATAAAACTTGACCATCCACTCATATCCATGTTGCTTTGACAACCGAGCTTGGAGTCCTTGCAAATTTATAATGGGGATGACTGGTGCAACTAGAATGGCACCACCAGGGAATGTGTTGCTAGCCACCATCACACAGTCCCTTTGCTGAGGGCAACTGCAGAACAACACACATGAATGCATACACACGGACACACAAACACACAGACACACACAGAGCCCTCCAGGTACTAAATCTGACAAATTGCTACCTGGTGGCTGTGTTCCTTTTTCTCATCATAGGCAGTGTATGTGGCTCACACAGACATACACACAGAAGACTGATGCTTATTCCCTGCCTTCCTAAGGACTCCCAAGCACACACAGTAATTCATTTTCATAACAAATGTCCATCTATTTTAATGAAAGGGCTGGGAGGAGAATACTGCAGATGTGTGGAATAAAGCACATCACTGCGTCCTGCCTCCTCCCCTCTTCTTCCCTTCCTCCTGTCCCTTGTTTATCAGCTCCTTTTTGGAAGGCTAATACATTTTAAAAAGGCTTTCTAGAAATTGTTTGCAGCGACAGAGATGAAGCAGCTGTGAGGAGAGCCAGCAGTCTCATTCACTACAGCTTAGGTATCTAGCAAGGCAAAGAGAAAGACTCTGGGAGGTGGAGGGGAAGGACAGTGTACAAATGGAGACAGACTGGACTGAATTACAGATTCAGAACATGAGTTGAACCTGTCTTTCTTCAGGGGGTGAATGCCCTTGGTGATGGGAGCTCATGAGAAAATGGAAGCCTGTGGGAAGGCAAGACTCTGCAAGCAAGTTGGCCAGAAATGGTGCCCAGTGGTGGGGTGGGAGGACCCATTTGAGATACTCTCGATGCCTGGCAGGCCTGAAACTGCTCAGCTCTGTGTCGTACACCTTTCAGCATGAAGGGAAAATCAAGCAGCTCTTTTCTGCTAGCTAAGCAGGGTTATCTGGAGTGGGATTGCCAGCCTTTCAACTCCCTCTGTCATACGCCATGTGAGCCCCCACACCTCACCCCTCCACAGGAGTGCAGGGATTGCCACCAAGAGGGGCCAACAGGTTTGCCAGCTTGTCCCATAAGCCTGGAGGAACAGAAGGCTGTTACAAGGGCCTCAGAGGGATGGTAGCCTGTCTCCACACACTCTGGGATCAGTCTCTTCTATGGAAAAGGAGCACAGCCCCAGTGTATTGGAGATGGTTTCAATGGTGCAGTCAGATTTGTGAGTCCAACAGGAGCAGTTCCTCCTGTCTCACATCCCCTTATGTTTGGTATCTGGAAAGCAACTCATTACCTGAGGGTAGGAGACCCATTGCGGTACTTCCTCGCACTTAAAACTTTCTTTGGATATGCATTTCACACAGAAAGTCCAGAGCACGAAGCTGGAGGGCAGGATGGCTCTCAAAGGCACCATGGCCCCTCTGCTGCACCTTGTTCTGGCTCAGTTCTGTCTTCAGCCTGACAGACGGCCAGTCTCAGGGGCTGAAGGAAGCCCAGGCAGGCTGGGGTTGAGACCTGACCAGGGTTTGTTGGAGTGTCACTGCTGCCACATCTGCGCTAAATGCCTGCAACAGGGGCATGCTGCAGCCTCACCTTGACACACCGTTTCCAGTCCTGCTGTCTCCCTGCGATGAAGATGAATGTGGCCTGTCCCAGGTTATCACATTCCTGTATGTGTGAGCATCAGCCTTCGGTTTGCCCCTGAAGGCTCATGCTGTTGGGCTAACTGCAAGGAGGCTGTGTGTAGTGGGACAGAGAGGTCTACAAGGAAAGAGCCGGGAGGGCGGAGGACTCTGGATCTTGCGTGGGTAGTTGATGAGGAAGGGCTTGCAGTGACAAGAAAAGGGCTTTCACCCCAGCTCCAGAGCAGGGGCGGCACAAATGTCAGGAACAAGTAAGGTACGACACCCGTTGAACAGCCTGCAACCTTCACCGCAGCCAGTGTCACACCACCGAGGGGCACTCCCTGTCACAACAGCTCTCCTCTTTCGCGGGGCTGAAGAGTAGTCTCGCTAGGCATGCCGGCACAGCACTTCGGGGGGGGAGTGGAGATGGCGTAAGGTGGCCATCGTATCTGTGCCCTCAAGGGCACAGCACGTGCAGGGAGAGGACCATATGCCCTGCTGGCACAGGATGTCTTTGCTCCTCTACCTTGCTGAATAAGTGGGGTTGCGTGTCCCTTTCTGCACGTGAGTATAAACACAGGAATAGATGTGTGTGTGAGTGTGCTGTGTCCTGCACACTCATAGTCACACATACCGTACCTGTGCATACGCAGGTACACATGCATCCCAGCCCAGTGCCTCTCCTTGCCCTTTCCTTGCAGAAGGGCCCTGGCAAAACAGTCTGCAAGGGAAGAACAGAGATCACAGAGGAACAGAGAAGAGCAGTCCTTGTGGGGTTGGACAGCAAGCAGTATGTGGGGAGAGGGAGGCAGGACAGACTGCAGCGAAGTTTACAGAGATCATAGGGCTCCTGCCCCATGGGGGCTGCGATAGTGAGAACACAGCCCTTCACCTGGAGCAGAATTTGGGGAAGGACTGTGGTGGCTGTGTTAAGGAACATTGCAGGGTGAGGCATTTAACAGTCCCCTCTTCCTTCTGAGGTACTAGGCTGACCTTAAGGGACCTACAGAAAAGACACTTTCTGCTGCCTCTTTAACTATGGTGGGTGGCAGCAAGGTTCCTGGAGTTGGCTGAAGAGGAGGTGATTTGTGCAATTAATGTCTAATCAGTTCTATGAATATTTATTGCTAGTCAACAAGCTCCTGAGTGACAGTGAAGCCCCATCTGATTGGAATCACTGTGACAGGTAAACCAGAACCTCCTTTGGGGTTCACAGATCTCCCACTGGAGCAAAAGGCCCAAAAGGTATAACCATCCTGCTGCACATGGGAGGCACATGTGCAATGTGCACATGGAAAACTGTATTCAATCTCTTTTCGGAGGAGGAAAAACTGAGGTTTTAAAATTGACTTGCTGGGGAGAGACACCTTGAAATAGTCCAATATATTAACAAACTTAACCCATGACTGAGTTTAAGCTTGTTCATTTTTCTTTTTTTTTTTTTTTTTTTGGTGTGTGTGCACTCTCTCATTTATCTTCTATTGCAACATAGGAGAGAAAATAAAAGGAAGAGAAATATAAACTCCTGCAACTGCTTGAAAAGTCATGTAATAGAAATTTCTTGGAGCTCATAATCGACCTTTACTCCAACATGGCATAAAGTGTTGCAGAAAGCTAGTATTTTGTTTCCTTAAGAAGTACTACTTTGGGGACTTTCTGTCATCATCAGAAATCTGATGCTTCTCAACTTTTCCCAAACGAATCCTCCTTTCCAGAATCCCCCACTCTCTCCCTTTACTTTCCCCCTGCTCTAATCCTTCCACCTCACTTCTGACTCTGGCTTCTCTTTCCCACGGTGCCTTCTGTCCTCTGTGCTTTGCTCATCCCTCTCCATAAACTTGCCACTGTCTTCTCACCTTCAACAAATCCACCTCTTCCTTTTTCCTGATGAGGGATACTGCCTCTCCTGCTCTCCTGCCCTCCTGCTCCTCTGACAGACTCAGTCTGCCTTGGCAGAGCTTGGGGAAAAACCCCTATTATCAGTGGAAAGTGAGTTGCTACACCTGAGCCAAACTCTTCAGCTCCTGCTGCTCACCTGCAGCTTGGATTTGTGCTGGAGGCACTGCCAAAAGCCTGTTATTACCTAAACGAAAAAGATACACAGCCCTCTCTGAGAAGGAGGAGACACAGATAACAGTGATTTGCCTGTTGCCTGCTGCCTTCTGACTGGGAAAAAGCACCCCAAATTCCAGCAGGGCTTCCAGGACCAGCCCTCAGTGGAAAGAGAGGGACAGAGACGGCTCTGCACGTTCTCACTTTCTGCATTGGAAGGATCCTGTGGCTTTTCATGGCAGGGTGAGAGAAGATCCTCTGAATTTGCACCATATGCTTGTCCTTGAGCCAATACAGGTCTGGGAAAATACAAAAATGGGAGCCAATAATAGACCCAGAATAAATAGCAAGGTATCAGGGGAGGGAAGAGAAGGAAGGCTTGGCAAGCCTGAAATCATAATAGTATACAAGGGTTCTTGTGCGCAGAGCTCTGTTTTCCTTGCTGCAGCTCTCAACTTTCCTCACCAGCTGTACCACTGTGCTCTGGAGCCATGATTTCAATATCCAGGAGCTAATGGGCTGCCTGGCCTCCTCTCCAGAGGCCATTCCACATGAGAAAGTGTGCTTCACACTCAAGAGGCTAGAAGGGCTTCAAGGGAGGCAGAGGAAAGGGACGGGGGGAGCAAGCAGCTCAGAGCCATGTGCTGTGGGGAAGAAGCGTACTCGGAGGTTCCTGGAAATGCCAGCTGCCCCTAAACCCCAGACATGCACAGCTTCACCTCTCACAGCTTGGTGTCCCTACAGTGATTCCTTTACTCTGATGCAGTTAAAATTCATGTAGTGGTAGACAACATATTGGTGTGTGTAGACAACCAGTACTTAAATGGTAGACAGCCTGTAACAACTGGTGTCCCTGTCCTGGGACTAATATTACTTAGTATCTTCATCAATGACATAGACAGTGGAATCGAGTGCACCCTCAGCAAGTTTGCAGATGACATCAAGCCAAGTGGTGTGGTTGACACACTAGTGGGAAGGGATGCCATCCAGAGGGACCTGGACAGGATTGAGAAGTGGGTCCATGTGAGCATCATGAGGTTCAACAAGGCCAAGTGCAAGATCCTGTACCTGGGTCGCAGCAATCCCCAATAACAGTACAGACTGGGTGAATTGTTTGAGAGCCACATGCAGAGAGGGACTTGGGGGTACTGGTGGATGAAAAGCTGGACGTGAGCCGGCAATGTGTGCTCACAGCCCAGAAGGCCAACCGTATTCTGGGCTGCATCAAAAGCAGCATGGCCAGCAGGTCGAGGGAGGTGATTCTGCCCCTCCACTCCACTCTGGTGAGACCCCACCTGGAGTCCTGTGTCCAGCTCTGGAGCCCTCAGCACAGGAAAGACATGGACCTGTTGGAGCAGGTCCAGAGGAGGGCCACCAAAATGGTCAGGGGGATGGAAAACCTCTCCTATGAGGACAGGCTGAAAGAGTTGGAGTTGTTCAGCCTGGAGAAGGGAAGGTTCTGAGGAGACCTTATTGCAGCCTTCCAGTACTGAAAGGGGGCTTATAAGAAAGACAGAGAAAGACTTTTTACCAAAGTCTGTAGTGACAGGACAAGGGGCAGCAGTTTTAAACTGAAAGAGGGTAGATTTAGACTAGACATAGGAAGAAATTTTTTATGATGAGGGTGGTGAGACACTGGCACAAGTTGCCCAGAGAAGCTGTGAATGCCCCATCATTGGAAGTGTTCAAGGTCAGGTTGGATGGGGCTTTGAGCAACCTGAACCAGTGAAAGATGTCCCTGCCCACTGCAGGGGGGTTGAACTAGATGATCTTTAAAGGTCACTTCCAATCTATGAACACATGAACACATGCACATACACACTCATTCCTTTTCCACTACGGTACCTTTTTATACCCATTTACCATTCAACCACGTCTCATCTTATCCAAGCTAGACCAAAACATCACCAACTACCCCAAACATAAGACTGTGCTTTAAAAAAATCACAGGATTTTATCTGAATGTCCAAGGGACCCTTGCCTAGTTATATTTTGAGGATATCTTGTCCCTCTAGAGAAGAGAAAGAAACATGCATCCCTCCTTCCTTTTCATATTCGGTATAAGAATTGAAATTGTCTTTTGATTCCCCTGACTCCAGGTGTTGAGGCTTTAAGGAAATTATTAAGTATCATGATGCTTAGGACAAAATGGTAACAATATGTGCACCATTTCCATGCACTCTTTTCATCAGACACCTCTACTCTTGCTGTAAGCTGTGCTCTTACACTCACATCTTCTCCCAAACATTTGCCCTCCTGTGTTCCCCACCATCTGACCAAAACATCTATGCACCACGTGTAGCAGTGCTTAGTCCTTTGCAGTCACACACAGAAAATACTTTTTTGCTTTGTTTTTTAAGGAAAGGCCATTGTTTATCTTGCCACAGGGCAAGATACAAAGTCTCTTCCCAGTTTTCCCACAGACACGTCCATGATTCCCAACTTTGCTACAGGCTCCTCCATGATACCTCCTCATGCCTGTTTCCAAAATTCATCAAGGAAGCAGATGTAGCATGTACCCTGAGGAAATATCAAGAACTCAGGAAGCGTTAGAAAGCATTCACCATGCTCCTAAAAGACCCCATGTCATTCAGCCTGATTAGGAGAAAGCAAGGCTACCATTTTCATGTCAAATCCCTATGCTTGCACAGCCCACAGCTCAACCCAGCTCTGAAAAACCCTTTAGCGGTGTGATACTACCCAGCTACACTGGGCAACTCTCCCTGCTCCAGAGCCAGGCTTGTTGGTCTGATCTGCCAACGTCCATGCTGCAGGTGAAACCATGGGGCTCTGGCAGCCCTCAGCAAACCCATGGGGTCTTTGCTGTAGGGGAGGAAGGAGAAGAAGAAAGCCTCAGTCCTCTGGGGATTGCTAAGAGATTGAAAACTTGTTGCTGTGAATTTCGGAGATGCCTGGCAGGGGCAGCTGGAGCAACGAATGGTTCAGTGTATTAAACTCACCATAGTAAAGCAACAAAGGGATTTCACATGCTGCTGCGACCAGAATACCCAAACAAGCTCAGCACCTCACCTCATCAGGCATGCTTTCAATATCTTCTTTTTGCTCCAGTCCCTCTCTCCCCACCTGCAGTGCACGGCCCAGCCCTAAAGCTTCAGAAGAATGTCTATCTGTACCGGAGGAAGGGGGGCTTTACCCCTCAGGCCCATCCAAGTCTCACAGGCTTGTTGGCTTCTTCCTCTGCTCCTTTTAGGAATGTGATAAGCATCATTTATAGGTGGGAATATATCAGTGGCCAAGGGGAGAGGGCAGAATTGCTCCCTAGGAAGAAGGAGCAAGAAAGTGAGTTTCTGGGGAGGTGGGTCAGACGCATGTGGAAAAGAGGCTTGGGAAGAGAGAAGTCAAATGACAGATGGGACATGAAAGAAGGGCATGGAGGAAAATTGGGAGGAGCGGTGCTCCGGGAAAGAGTTGGGAATGGCTTGGGGGAGGGATGCCTTCAGAATAAGGAGGGTGTGGCCAGGGGTCTGGGAGGAAGGGTACCCAGGAGATGGGGCTGTGAGAGGGCAGGCACTGGCTCTGAACAGGGGTTCACAGTCTGTGGTCAGGGGAGCGCGGCGATGTGTGTGCATTTAGAGGGCATATCTGCATTATTTCCCATAGGGTACATTTCTCTTGGAAAAAGTCACTTTGTAGTCAGGAAGCTGGGATTTGCCCTGCTGGATCTGCCTCTCCTCTGCCAACCATTTAAGAGAGTTCATCATGTTAAATCCTTTGCCCTGGAGGAGGTGAGGAGGTCAAACGCCTTCTGGGGTATAGACACTTAGCAAAGCTGTTTCCCTAGTGTTGCAGAGACCCTAATCCCCGTGCCTCCTTCCCCTGTTCAGGCTGTAATACCTAGAAGGAAGAAAACAAGATGAGAAATAAGGGTGGATGTGAGAGTGAACGGTCCTTCCATCTTGCATGGGACTGTGTGCTATCACCCTAGGCTGATTGTGCTACCTGCCCAGCTCTGCAACTGCCCGGGGGTGAGGGCAGGGAAGGTCTGGTGTTCCCCCCCAAACCCCATGGCCTGATTAACTCACAGCCACCCAAGTCAATTGGTGAGACCCAGACTTTGCAGCAGGGGGAACATATAAAGGGCAAGGGTCTGAGATCCTGATGCATCAGGGAGACAAGAGGTGGTGGTAGGGCTTGCACAATTGAAGGGAAGCCTGATTAGTACATCTGTTCCTGCCTTAATCTCAGAGTGTGTTTTGGATCAGGAGTTGTTCAGGCACCGCAGCAGTCTCTGTCCCACAGAGCAGACTCTGGGGTGCCGCTCAAGGGTTGGGGAACCTGCTTAAACTTGCAGTGTGGGTCTGCTGGGAGCTCAGGATGGAAAGGAGGAGTATGGACAAGGTTAGGACTGAAAGAGAAGATTAGCAAGGAAGAACAAATGAAGGAAAAAATGGGAAGAAAACGGGTAGATCAACAGACAGAAGCACCAGGACAGCCTCTATTCACATTTATTTAGTGGTGTTGCTGTGGACTCCTACTCTGTCTGACCATTTCAGCCTGAACATGTATTGGCCACTTATTAGAGCACAGAATATGAGGCAGGAAGAAAGCACCTCATTATCAAGAGAGGTTTTGACTGCCAGGAGGAACTAGGGCCCAACAGCCCCTTCAGAAGCCCTCTTAAAGGCAAGAAGGATTTTTCACTCCCTTACCTCTTGACCACCTGAAGGCCAAGACTTCACCTTGAATTAGAAGGGAATGAATTCACCTGTGGAGAGCTGAGCCTCAGATCTCCTAGTGTTGCTGAAATACTGTTAGCAATTTCATCTTTACTTTTTCCTTATGTTGCCTTTACAAAATGAGACATTAAACTGGAGTAACCCTTTCACTTCTCCATGGGTTGCCTCATCTACTGAGCTGCAAGCTCTTTGGGGAAAGGCAGCTGCTACAGCTGCACAGTGCCTGCAGGCAATGATGCTGTCATTCTTGTTGGGGCTACTGGAAATAACCCTAATCCACATAACTGAGAGGGTGGACTGCAAACTCACAGGTATCTTCTTCCTCATAAGCACCATCACAGTTTGATTCACTTTCTGGATAACCTACCTATGCACAATTTCCTTCCTATTTCCCTATTGCTTTTCCACTCTTCTGAGGCTTTGCGCACTCTCTCTTTCCATGATTACTCCTTACCTCTCTCCTGAGCTCTTCAGTGGGATCGTGCTTGACTGTCTCTGGGCCAGTGTGGCTTCTCCTTCACTGCAATGAGGAGGTAGGCAGGGAGAGTAGGAGGGAACTGTCAGGCTGCCTCTGGGGAATCTCCCTGCCACACTGGTTTGGCTTATCTGCCATCAAGATGCATGCCCCAAAAGCTCATCAGACCCCAGCGCCAGGCCATTGTGACAGAGTCAGAGCTAGTCTCTCCCCTTCTCCAGCCCCCTCAACCCAAAATATAAGCCTGAGTGGAAGTGAAACAGATGTGGGTTAAAGTAGGTATAATTCGGAATATTTAGGGTGGCCGCATCTGACACGGTGGGCATTAACACAAGGAAGGTGTGACACATTTCTGTGCACCCTGCTCCTTTCTAGCCCAGAGGAAGCTAGGAAGGTACCTGAAGGTTTGCTTTTCAGATGTGAGTAAGCCTGCAAGGAAAAACGCATTGCTTGTGTCACTGACAACTTGACTGGCCAGAGCCCCAGGGGCAATGCTCCCTAGCTGGCTGGGTCTCCAGTGCTGGCAGTGTGGCAGCCAGCCACTTGGCGAAATGATGAATCAAATCATAACACAGCCAAGGAAAACCTAGGAGGGAGATGGAGTCCCACTCTGTCAGGCGAGACTGTGGCTGCTTAGCAGTAGAAGGACAAAACTCAGTTGGGTCTTTTCTTTGTCACCCTGCAGGGTGAGACCTGGGCATGGATAGATAGGGGTGAATCCCAATGTCACTATATGCAGGAGAAGGTTGGGGCATCATACTTACCCCTTCATTAGCCTTCTCTCCCAACACCCAAATCAGACACCAGTTGTCACCCCTGCTGTGCCCCAAAAAAAACCACCACAGATGCACGGGGAGGGCAGAGCAGATTGAGGGGGAGTGTGTGGAACTAGCAAAGGGTACCTTACTCCACCTCTCCCTAAATGCTCTTTTCTTTCCCTTTTTCCTTTTAGTACCCCATGTGCAGTGGTGTCCCATCTGCACGGTGAGGAAAGGCAGGTGAATCCCTTCCTTTCACCACCTCTCCACAGAGGGTCTCCAACGGCTGGGGAACGGCAATATTTCATTTGCCAGTGCTGTGCCACAGAGCAGAGAGGCAAGTCATACCTCACTGAGGATGGTACTGCCACCAGGACAGGCTGGAAAGACCCAACCCACAGGACTCTAGCCAGCAGCCAGCCACTCCTGTCATGTCTCCACCTCATTCCACTCCATGGGGTAGGGTGAGATGGCTCCATACCTAAGTTTCCTCCTCCTCTTTGAGGAATGGACATGTCTCCCTTTCTTCTTCTCAAGGGCAGGGTACCATTGGGCATAGAGGCAGGGAGCAGATCTGTGCGGTGTTGGAGAGTGGCTTCCCACCTAGAAACAGGCATGCTGTTAGCAAACAGCACTGCACAAGATTGTCACCATGAGATGCGGAGTCACAGGCATAAGCTCCCTGACAATAGGAAAGGAAACCCCGTACTCAGCACGTACAGTCTGCTGGCCCTAGTTTCTCTTCTGCTCTGGGCTCTGTGTGCCAGGATGAGATGCATCAGGAGAGGTACCATTTTGCTAAATATTGAAACTGACACTTTTAATATCCATTAGCGTTGCCACTCTGCCAGAGAGCATTAGCTGAGATACAGAAACTGTTCCCTCCCAGCTCCCTAGCCCTAGCCCCTACCAATCCTCCTTTTGTCTCCCCAGCCCAGCCTTACTGCGGTTCCCAGGACCTACAACATCAGTTATCTCAGGTTCAACCCACCTCTTCAACAAATCTGTCATTGCCGTCTTTCACTCTGCTCCTTTTCGAGGATTTTTTTATCTTGAGGAATAGTGTCTCTCCATGCAATGCACATGGACCCACACCCAGAAACAAACCTACCAAAGGACAGAAACCAAGACTTACTTTCTTCTGCCTCCAAGAAACAGCTATGAAGCACTAAGTGGAGCGAAGGAATGAGAAAGTTTGAAATACAGATTCTGGCATTCCCTCTTGGCTGCATTGTAGGGGTCAGCAGAATCCTCTGCCAAGATTTGTTTCTGGGGCACTGTGCAAATGAGTTGTCAAAGCCATCCCTGCCATCCCTCCACTAGCTTGGACTAGCATCCAAAAGCAGGATCATTGGTGCTTCTCTGCAGGGAAAGAGTAGAGGTGGGGAGAATGAGTAGAATTTTCTCTGGATGTCTGTGACCAGGTTAGAAGATGGAGCTGGCCCTCTATGCATCGGTCAAGCCGCCATAGACTGAACATGCTACTTGCCAAATCCAAGTGACCTGAAACGGCTTATACTCCCTCTACCTGAACAGGGAGCCACATAATGACCCTTGGCATTGGCTCTCTCTCAAACCAGACATGAACCTCATATAGCAGATTGCTGATTTGCACAAGCCACAGCCATGCTCAGGAGTGGGCTAACAACTGCAGTGTGGACAGCCTGAGAACAGTGCTCAGGCTGTCCTGGATGCTTTCGGTATAGATATAACCCCAAAGGGCTATGTCTATGGGCCTTCAGAGTCTTCTAGGCATTGAAGAGTCTTCGGGAAAAGGGAAGGGAAGAAAAGGACAAGCAAGAGAAGTCCTTTCTGCAAAGGACTTTCTGGGAAGATGATTTTAAGCGACAGGCAAAGAAAGGGAATGATTTGAGGAGCTATGCAGTTTGTTCTACACTGTTTGACAAGTACAGCTGTCAAACATCAGAGACAGGAGGAAGATTATATCAGGATTCCCATTTTGTCTGGGTGACTATGAGTACTGATGCATGTGTGTAAACAAAGAAATGGCAAAGGCTGCTACAGACCCATGTGTCTTCACCCTCAGTCATTTTGCTCTACCTCCTAGTCTTGGTATCAGGATCCATCTTCTTTTCCCCTCCCACCAAAGAGGTTCAGAGAAAAGGGGAAACAAGGCAATGGTCACCTACCACACACGGCAAGCCTAGATCAGCACAGTACACTACAAGCATTATGCTACCTCAGTGGGGAAGTATTGGGGAACATGTTTGAGAGCATTTGCTTAATAATGGAGAAAGGATTTGGTGGGACCACTGTATTGTGTACTTGTATTTGTATTCACAAAGAATAAATACCCACCTGCTTGCAATAAAACAAGTATAGATGTGTTTCTGGTCACCCTATGATACTGGCAGTTTTCTCTCCTCTCTTATTTTCAGGTGATACTGACAGCTAAGAGTGGCAAATACGTATTTGTTATGGCTGGAAAGAAAGATGAATGCCAATTGTCAGGGAGCAACAAGAGCATGACTGCTCCATGAAAAAGGATGAGCCAGGAACCAAAGGTAACATAAGCATGGGCAAGGCAGTGACCCCACAGACTGGGGTGAGATACCATACTACCTGAGCAGGGATTGTGATAGCAGCAAGATCTATTAACAAACTTAGGCAAACCAAGATGATAAATCAGCTCTCAAGTCCACCTAGAAGCAACACAACTACAATACACCAAAAGTTGGCGTCTTGGCCTGAGCTTAAATAGACCTCCTGGGCTGTGGGTAGAGGATGGGTGGGTGGAAGCCCCAGGTGAGACTGACACTAATTAGTACCACTGAATGCTGTGCTCTGAATGTACTGCTAATGGTGGTGAATGTGTTGGTTAGTGCAGTTGTGATGGGAAGCGGGGGTGGGGGGTTTATACAGTTATATTCTAATGTGTGTCTATGATGAAGGAGTTTTGTATATGCACCATTTATCAGCATACTGGTATGAAACTGCATGGTTACTGAACACAAAGCAAAAAAATGTAGCTGACAGCTGCTTCCGTCTGCTCACCCAGTAATGTGGTCTGGTATAAAAAGCATGGGTGAGTTATTTTTACCATCGCCATTGCTTTGCAGTTTAGGTAAATTAATGATGGGAAAATCTTTTCAGAAAGACAAGCTTTAGCCTGAAGTTTATTTAATTTCTTGGTCTCTGAACTGTTGTATTTGGCTGAATTTAAATTGAAGTGGCTGTCAATCACTGTACCTGTAGAAGTAGTAGAACACACAAATGTGCTTGAGTGACCCCTGTCTAGAAAGATCCTGGACAGATTGTTAAAGGGTTTGTTGCTATGCTAGAAAGTGGAAAAAAAAACACCCACAGATTGGGTTTTCTTGAAGGTGGGGAGTCACTCTCTGTCTGGGACTCGCCTTAGCAGGATATACTAAGGAGACTCTCATTTACAGTGAGAAAGAGAGGAAATAAAAGCTTCCTCCCTGCAGGCAGATGATATTGTCACATTGTCCGTATGCAGAGCAGAGGTAAAAGAAAGAAGCACAAAGAAAGAAAATAAATCAACAGGTGTTAAGGCAGAGGTATGAGCAGAAGTCTGAAAGGGCCATAGACACAGAAGAAGAAAAATTGGTTGGAAGCTCAAATAAAGGAGATGAGCATTCATCAAAGCACCTAGAAAGACAAAGTCTTTAAAAGGTGTTGCTATGTAAAAATAATTCTGTAGCAAAGCATAAGTGTGAAAAGTCATTATCTCGCATAGATATCTCTTGGCAGAACATACAGTGCTTTGGCAGCGCCGTCCCAGCCCCAATACAATGGCAACTCTCGGCTATCTCTTGTCATAAGCCCTAACCCCACTTTCTGGTACAGGCTGGCACTAAGACCTCACCTCTGGCCCACACCACAAACTTCATCTCAGCACAGATCTCTTGGCAGCACACATTTTCTTTTGGCTTTCCTGTTTTAGACCCGCTCTAACCATACCTCTAGTCCTTATTTTTATACCTTTTATCCTTTTTACAAGATGTAACGGATTCTCATAGACATAGTCATGGTCTTTGCAGTACTAAGTTCATCTTGAATCCTCAGATAGTTTTCTTAAAACATCTGAAATTGCAATTTGATGTCTCCATCTTACCTAGTCTATTGTTTTTCAGGGCAGAATCCAGCTATTTATCATAGGAGAATGAGCTGGTATTTGCAATATCTCCTATCAACATAATGTTCAGGAAAATCCTGAAGCAGAAAAATCCCTGGGATTGCAAAATGCCCGGAACTGCTTCTTCTGGATATTGATATGTTCAAGTCCCCAGGGACAGGCCAGAAATTTTCCTCCCCCAAGCCACCGCCTGCCCAAGAACAACATGTAAGTTCAGACCTGGAGGACAGAGAAGGATGGAGAGTAGAGTAAGGACTGTTGCTGCCTGGCCTCTTTGTCCCCTTGTTTTGTCCTCAGTACTGAGATTGTTGTGAGACCATCTCCCTGTCTCTGATTGTTCTCTTCCCTCCCTCTATCCCTTATAAAGGCACTCTTCTGACAGCTTTTGATGGTGGGGTTGGAAAGAAGGATGATTCGGTCTGGATTGCTGGAGGTTGATTGAGAGTGGCAGGACTTCTCGCCCTATTGTCTGCAAGCCAAGGTCATTGTGGAGGTGCGAGGTGAGGCTGACGGTTGAGAGATGTCAGGATATAGCAACGTGAAGAGCGTTAGCAGCTGACACAAGGCGGGAGGAGGCAGGAAGAGTTGTGGAGTCCTGTTAGATCCCTGTGGTGATACTGGGTTAGGGGGTGACAAGGGAGCCAGGAGAAAATTGGCAAGAAGGGATCTAGGCCTTTATCTGAGAAAACCAAAGACAGCAAAAGCACCACCCTGCGAGGCCTTTTCAGTGGGCATGCCGGGCAAATCACGGGACAAAGGAGAGCTCCAGAACCAGGCGCACCGCTAAACGCCTAATTCCTATGTAGGCACCTAAATTCCCATTGATTGGAAGGGACTGTACGTGAATACTAGAGTCATTTGTTATTCCTTCACTGTGGTTTGTAAGGGCCAGGTTAACACAGAGACAGACAGACAGACAGAATGAATTAAGCAGCTCTGAATTAACCTCCAGTTTAGAAACATGTTCCTTTTGTCCTCGGGACGGATTAGGCAGACAGCGCCTTGGTGCTGACCTCTAAGCTCTACCTGCTGCTACTCCAGGCAGCCCAAGGTTGGTTTGCCTTGGATTTGAAGCAAATGCTGTCAATAATATAAACCTCACTAGATGAGTAACAGGCCTCCTCATGAGACCACTTTTTCTTTCCCAGCCACCCTGTCTGCTCCTGCAGCTTTAAACCCAAGCAAGGAATGAGTAATTTTTTTCTAATGATTGAAAGAAGGCAGATAAGAGGTAGGTCTTCAAATTAAGAATCCAAGACTTGATTGCAGCTCTTATCATATTTTTCCATTTTTCCCTCTTCTTCCCAACAGAAAATAAATTGCTTCAATAAATTACATCTTTAATCTGCATAGGGGACCAGCAGGCTGGGCTCTCCTTTTAAAATGTTCTGTTGCAAGATAATCAACCCCTTCCTCTCACTGCATGGAGCAAACTAATAGATTTTAAACAATTCCATTATTTGATTATTTCTCCCATTATTAATACAAATTGCCTCCACTCACTTTCAATTAGAGCATTTTTATTTTCTAATAAATCCCAATCAGGTTCTCTCAAACACCACCTAAACATGGGGAGATTACCGCCCTTTCCCTTTAAACAAAGAACCCACCACACTCGCATGCCTCGCCCCTCTCAATTTCTCATGACTCTCCTTCTTCCAAACTCTTCTTCCATTTTCCCCTCCTCTTTCTGTCAGCAGAGCCCCCTTGTTTTCTTCCCCCACTGCTTTCGCCTAAATTTACTTCTACATCCCTATCTCTGGTGGTGAAGCCAGTAAGGCCACCCATTAACACTACTGGTTGTGCTCTCCCCTGTTACTCACTTGCATTCCCAAGAGTGACACAGCTCACAGCTGGTGCAGGTCCCCGCAGGCCTCCTTGCGGTGTCCTGGCACGTGAAAATGAGAAACGCTGCTAACCTTCAAGTGAGGGTTGCCTCTGTCCCAGCGGCGGCGCGGCTTGCAAGGTCAGCTGCAGCTCCATGCCCACATGTTCGTGATGCAGCGGTGTGAAGGTGCCTCCCCTCTGGAAGCAGAACTTCTGCGGTCGTTCAAAGCGGAGGGAGTACCTCATCCAGGGCCAGCTGTAGGCAAGGGTTGCAGGAGATTCTGTTGCTGCTATTACCACGATTGTGTGGATCGTGCCCAGCTGCCCACTCTCCTACATGGACTCCTGGCCAGACACCTTGGCCCTGGAGGTTTTCGTTTGCCATTTTGGGTCGCTAACCACTGAGCCTAGCCCAGCCTTGAGCCCTGATGTGCCGTCACTAGACACTACACTTATTTCTTTCTCACCTGTCTCCAGCAGCACCAAATGACCACCATTCAAAGGAGGCAGGGAGGAGCTGCGTGCACGCAATAGCACCCCGTCCACAAGGCTGGGACCCCGAGGGCAGCGGATAGAGAGGCTCTATCCTCTCTCTCATGGGCTTCCATTGCCACCGTTACCTTAAAGCTGAAGGAGAAGGGTTCGATTTGCCCCACAGGTCTACGACAGAGCTGAGAGCTCCCAAATCCCGCAGGGCTGTGATGCTTCTTATCTGAGAGGTTTTGAGTTGTTGGGGTTTTTTTGTTGGGGGTGGAGGGTTGTTGTCTTTGGGTTGTTTGGGGGGCGAGGGTGGAGGGCGTTGCATGCTGTGTAAAGGCCCTGAGTCACACAAATAGGGACTATTGAAGTGTTGTGTGAAAGAGATTTGAGAAGGTGCACCAGGACATAATGACACAGTAAAAATATAAGAATGGCTATCTCAGGGTGGATCAAAGATCTAGAATGTTGTCCTTAGAAAGGAATGCTTAACAAAATCTAAATATAAAATGTTATCCCCAAAACAGAGCACCATCTTTTCAGGGGACACCAACTGTTGTACAAAGCAACACCAACTCTCTTACTGCTACCAGTCGAGTGCGTTCCCTTAAATGACGCTGCTTAGAGCAGACAAGGGGTGGCATTCAGCTCATCTTTTAATGCACCTGCTTCTGGGGTAGAACCTGATGCCCCATTTGCTTCTGCACTGCAGTAGCATGTCTGTGTGACAGGGAGAGAGAGGAAAGAAGGTTCCCAAAGAGGCTCAATTCAGCGCGGAGGAGGTCTGCACTGCCAGCTAGGAGTGGTCCAGAGACCCCTTCTTTATTTAATGCTGTCATAGCACAGTTTAGCTTTCAGAAGGGGGCACCACTGAACCCAACCCCGCAGCTGGGCAAGGGTGAGGAACACCATGCATGCCCAGTACACTGGCAGCTCTCCCTCAGTACAACACCCAGCTGCTCTGAGGTGACTACCACCAGCCCCAGGAGGTTACCAAAGGAGTCCCAGCTGCTGTTCCCAGGAGACAAGGACACAAACAGGCCATAGGCTTCTTCCTCTAACCCGTCTTTTTTACTGCTGCTGCCTGTCCTCCTGAGAGACAGGACAGTGGAAGCTGTCAGCTGCTATGGCAACCCTGCCTTGTCTGCAAGGAGCGAGGGAGGATAAGAGTGAGGGCAGGGGTGGGAAAGGGTGTGGGGATAGAAGATCTCCACAGCCTGGCTCAGGGCAATCAACATGCAGCGGTCATTCGCCTTCATCATCCTTCACCACTGCAGTGCAATGGGGGCTGCAGGGGCTGCATGGTGGAAGAGGAGACTGCTGTGGGGTGGACAGGCATAAGGACGGGAAAGCTGGGTTCCTGCACGTTGATGGGCTAGCCATAAACTCCACACGCATGGACCTCCCCTCCTTCTGCTCTTCAGCCACATCGCTTGCAGTGTGCGCCACGCAGAACCCTCCTCCCACTGGCCCGCACCTCCACCTCGCCTCTCTCAGCCCGCTGGGGGACACGCTGCTGCTGCCCACCGAGGTATGCTCTCCACCGGTGTCATGTCTCCGCTCCTCCTTGACACGCACAAAGACACATCTTTGCCCCCACCTTTGCAATGCACTGACCAGCCCTGCAGCTGCAGGGCTGTGGAGGTCTGGTTCCTTACCCTGATGTAAACCTCACCCTGTGCCTGTGAACCTAGACCCCCAGGCACAGGCACACACCCCTCACGTGCACACAGAAAGCACAGCCCTACACACACACACACACACACTCCCAGCCTTGGCCTCTGCCACGTATGTTTGCATACACTGCTGCAGCCAACTTTCCTCCTCCCAAGCAAATTTGCTCAAAGCATCCGAGTTCCCCAGCACACACACATCTTCCTCTCTGCCCTGATACTCCCTCCTGCCACGCCAGCCAGTGCCAGCCACCCACGCAAAAACACACACATGCAGATCGAGAGTGACGGCGGGGCCCTCAGTGAGCTGCTGGAGCAGAACAGATGGCTTAGCAACCAAAAAAACAGTCATTCGCTCCACAAGTTTCTTCCTCAATGTTCTGTTTGTTTGCAGAACACGTTCATCACCAGAGAATAAAATCCAAGCAAGATGGGCTGATATAAACACTCCAGCATTGATGCCATGAGGTGTGAAGTCCCACCTGCTTTTTGCACCCTTTTTTTCACAGATCCCTACTAACTCTTCCTGAGGTATCCCCCCACACTTCCCCACTTGCAAATCCCCCACCCCTCCATTGGCAAACAGAGATTAACTTCTTCCTTGGGAGACGATATCCCCACGACTTCTCTTGTTCTTGTCCTCAGCTGGCAGCCATCCTCTGTATTTTCCAATGCTCAGTTTTCCATTTCAGGTGTGCACCTGACCCAAAAGAAGACTCTGCCTCTCATCTTGTGCTGGAGTCACCTTCCTGAAAAGCATTTGCTAAAGGTTTGAGGAAGCTGCATGGTGGATGGGGAAATTGCCAGATCTGTGGCAGTGGACATAGTACCCATCGGGTAGCACGTGCTGCTTTAAAAAGAAAGGTTGGGGGTATGTTGCAGCTTCTCCCCTGCAGCGAATTCCTGACTGGGGTTTGGGATAGCAGATAAAGGGGGATCCGTATGAGTGAGGGGAAACTCTGTCTCTCACAGGCGGGAAGGAAGCTGTCATAAGCTTTTGATGCCCTGCATCACAGCCAGGTGGGAGCTGTATCTGGAGTGTGTATATTGCTGGAATGTGTCCAGAGAAGGGCAACGAAGCTGGTGAGGGATCTGGAGCACAAGTCTTATGAGGAGCGGCTGAGGGAACTGGGGTTGTTTAGTCTGGAGAAGAGGAGGCTGAGGGGAGACCTTATTTCTCTCTACAACTACCTGAAAGAGGGTTGTGGTGAGGTGGGTGTTGGTCTCTTCTCCCAAATAACTAGTGATAGGATGAGAGGAAATGACCTCAAGCTGCACCAGGGGAGGTTTAGATTGGATATTAGGAAAAATTTCTTCACTGAAAGAGTGGTCAAGCATTGGAACAGGCTGCCCAGGGAGGTGGTGGAGTCACCATCACCGGAGGTGTTCAAAAAACATGTAGACATGGCACTTCAGGACATGGTTTAGTGGGCATGGTGGTGTTGGGTTGATGGTTGGACTTGATGATTTTAGAAGTCTTTTCCAACCTTAATGATTCTGCAATTCGATGATCTATTCCCAAACACACAGGTCAATTATCAGGGCTGTCTTTATCCAGGACTTACGGCAAGGGAAGGGGGAGTTTTAAACCCTCTGCCCTCTGTGGGGGTTGGAGGTTCCCTATACCTGCTGTACCTCAACAGCTAAGCAGTCCTGTCCATCGCCAGAGGCTTCTAGGTCAAGCTGAGCTGCAGCAGAAGGCAGGTCTTTCACTCACTCTAGTGATATATCTGGAATAGGGCCTCACAGACCCACTCCCCCCACAGCTTCATCAAAATCCAGGGCTGGGCACTCAAGATGCAGGGTCCAACCTCCCCTGCCAGCTGAAATCAGGCTATTTATACAAGCAAGCCAATTAACGGCTCTCATGTTCATTCCCACATTGACACTTAATGATGATGCCTCCTGGGAGAGCTCACCAGATACATGGGGTGGGAGGGGAAAAGCCCCAGGAAGGTAAACAGCTGGCTCCAGTGCAGTAGGAGGAGAGGAGAGCTGGGTTTGGTTGGGGTCACTCTCTGCCTTCTGGACAAATTTTCTCAAACTTTCCCTCCTCCCCTTAAACAGGAATCTCTGCCCTTGCAATGTTCTCTGCTGTGAGGGAGCTGCACATCTCTGTTTCATCACTGAGGATGGGCCCTGAAGTCCCAGAGTGCAGCCAATTAAGAGCTGTGCCGTGCACAAGCTGCCTTTGTATTTCTAGCAGCGGCTGAGGTAGTGCCCTCCCCGCATGCCATCTCTCCCTACTCCCCTCCCCGGGAAGAAAAGAAAACATAAAATGCTTCTGTGAGATGAAAAAGAATTTTTGAAAAGAAAGGCTAGATGAAGAGGTAATTGACAAACACAGTGGGTGTGAGGAGAGGCAGGGAGAGGCTGGGGAGCTGATGGGTATGGAGGGGCAAAGGGTTGTGTCAATAGTTCATGAGGAGGAAGTGCTCCTGTGCTCTGGAGGCCGGCGTCCTCAGCCAGTGATGAATGGCTATCCAGGCCAGGGCAGCGGGGAGGGGAGGATGTCAAGAAGATAGCTTGCTTCATGTCAAAAAAATGGTCCAGGCAGGCAGAGAGTGTGATGAGATGGGGATCTGGGCAAAGGAGGGATAGAAATGTTGAAAACAGAAACTGGTCCTTTCTGAGAGATTAATGGGGGCTGAGGTGCGCAAAGGACACGAGGTAGGGTCTCTTAACCCTAGAGAAAAGTTGTGCTCCCACATAATTACGCTAGGTCATGCTGAGCTCTGACTAAGCTGTCTTTGTCGTAGGTAGGGGATCATATTTACAGTCCCACCTGCACTAAATGAAGTCATCCACGGTGTGTCCAGCTTACAGGACATAAAGTTTTAGTATGAAGGCAGGGACAGGGCCCCTCCTGTCTGCAAACACACTGTATGTGATTGTGCATTACCAGCCTCTGCTGAAGGCTTGAGGTTGTCTCCTCTGTGAGACCCAGTTCTGCTCCTGCAAAGGCTACATCTAGACTGGGCTGCAAAACCAGGCTGCAGCATACCTTGGTATTCTTGTCCTACATCAATGAATCCAGGGAGACCGTAGCATGCCACGGCTCCCTGCCCGCTTGCGTCCCTGCCCTGCCACATCGGGCAGACACAGATGATGAGGTCTCACTGCACATGGGCTCAGCACAGGACGGGGGGATATTGCAGAGCAGTGACCGTAGCTGAGAAGTGTTCCCGAGTGCTGAAGCTCAAATGTAGCCTAAAAGAGCTTTTCCTTTGTCCCCAAGGGCCCTTCCAGGGGAGGAGGACATGAGCACCAGCCTTGCCACCACCGTGAAATTGCGAGCAGTTGTGCTACGCAGCACAGCAACAACTGTGAAACCCCGAGGGGAGTCACAGATTCATTATACTGTAATGTATCTGGGTCAAAACAGGGCAGGCAAGGGGAAGTGACAGGAGAAGGAGAGCTGAAATCCTTCCTCCCAGACTGCCTCCCTGGTGAGCAAGAACAAGCACCCACACTGTCAAGCAGACTGTTGTCATGACCTGCTGCTGGAGCTGTCTGGCTTTTGCCAAAGGTGGGGAGAGGCATTGCCCTTGCCCCAGCACTTGCTGAGCAGGCAGGGTCCCTGTGGGCTGCCCCTGCCCCGGGCACGCTGGTAGCTCTGCCTGCCACCTCCTTTGGGTTGCAGCAGCCTTCGGAGGTCTGCAGCTGAGGCCAGGGCAGGGAGGGAAGCCCAGGAAGCCTGGTGCAGGTCACTGCCAGCTCTGCTGTGCCATGTCGGGGCAGGGCAGCCAGAGATCACAGAATTGCACAGCAACAGATAGGCTTGGCCCAGGTGCCAAGAATCAGAGAGGAAGGGAAGAGAAACAGCTTCATTTCACGTGCAAGATGCTGCTTCCCTCCCTCTGCCTCCCATGCTTTTAGCTGACATGCTTTGAGACCTCCCTCCCACCTTCCCCTCCAGTTCCAGCATCCCTTCTCCTATTTCCAGGAGGTGATGGTCTCCTCTATCTGTTTTTCTCAGATTCTTCTTTCTCCCAAATAGCTGACAGGGGGCTGTTTCTCCATATAGGATAGTCTTACCCAAAAAATGGTACTGGCGGTGTTATTGCATCTGTGGTCCCTCGATACGAACCACAATGTCATCCTGTTGCTGAGTATCTTCACCAGCTGCTAGGCTGAAAGGCCAGAGAGAAATAGGAGCTCCCTTGCAAAGTTAGTAAGTGCCCAAGACACCAGGAAAGGGTCCTGATTCTTTCATATCTGGTCCCATGTACAAGCCACCATATGCCACTCTCACCTGGTGACAACCAGTATCTCCCCTGCCTCCTACTTACACTGGGAGCTCTCTCCCTGCCTCCCAGCCCTGCTCCCCACCTTCAGAGAAGCACGGTCATCTCCCTCATGGAAGGTGCCAGCAGGCTGGGAGAGCAGGTCTGTGGGTAGAAGGCTGCATTTCCTGGCAAAGTCAGCCAAGGTTTGGCTGAGCAGATCAACCCTTGGATCTACCCTGTGTTTCACCTACCCTTACTCTCATGTCCCTCCTCCTAACAGGCTTCCCCATGGACATCACCCAACATGGTATACAGCTGGTATTTCTACCACCATGGGGCCAACTTCATTTTTGTTGCCTTTTCCTCTTCAATGCCGCAACAAACAAATTTATTATCACAGAGAGCCATTATGGATAAATGATCTTCTGACAGCTCTATTTACCAGGGGATGGGAGGAAGCAGCAGCCTGTGTGTGTGTGACAGTGGGGGAGGCTGGAGCTATGCTCCAGCTGGCAGCGGCATTCATCCACAGAACGGTGCAGGACCTAATTAACGTGCAGCGATGCTGCCCGTGGCAGGCAGTGCCACGGCAGGACATCAGCAGGGAGGCAAACAGACCGGAAAGGAAAAGAAAGACAAGTGGAAGAAGAGGGAGGGCGGGAGAGGAGGGGAGAGGGGAAGGAAGGCAGGGCAATCAGGGCAGCTCACTGCTTCTCCATCACCCTACGGGTGCTGCCTCCCCCTGGCTTCCCCAACAAATTCCTAATTGCCGCGACTTTTTGTTTTTCACCTGGCTGGTATGACGTGACAACCGTTTTTGTAATGTTAATAATGTCTTCAAAACCCAGAGCAGCAGCCAGTCCCCACGAGGGCTGGTGAGAGATGCAGGGGTGTGGGGCGGGGAGAGGAGTGGAACACACAGGGATTTTTTACTCTTTCAGATTAATTCAGTAATCGGGTTTTTGGTTGACACAGAGTAAACAACCCCACTCCAGGTCTGGGGAGCCAGGCCTTGGCATCCATGGGCACACACCTGGCTGAAGGCAAGAGGAGAGGGACGAGGAGCCTGGAAGGGGAATGGAGCCATGTGCACGGGTATACATAGGTGGCAGAAGGTTTTGGTGTGAGAAGGCCAAATCAGCCCATTTCATACAGTTGCAATGACGCAATGATGTCATACAACAGAAAACAAGCTGTACTTAGAATGACTGGATGAGAGGGGCAGGAAGGACACTCTGTGACGTGCCTATGCATGTTTGTTCCCTGTGTGCACGCTACTTTGTGCCCGCATGCCACGTGCACCTGTACATACAGACTTCTCATTGCCCACGTGCTCAGGCTGTGTGCGTGCGTGTGTGTGTGTGTATGTCCACCCACCCAGTGTGCCCAGTCACTCTGTGTGAGCCTGTGGAAGTCTAAGTGGCAGCTTGGGTTTGTGCCTGCAAGGTGCTAACCCCGGCTGCCGTTGCACGGTTGTGCGGCTAAGCGTGTGTGTGCGCACGTGTGCGCACAAATATATGCCGCTTCCCTTCCGTACCAGCTGCATGCCCAAGGAGCTGCAGGGCACACGATGTCCAGACAGCAGCTCTGCGCTCGTGGACGCTGTGAATGATACAGGCTAGCTGTGGCAGTGCTCAGCAGCTCAGGAGAAGTCTCTTAACTCACACAGACAGCTGGTGCTGGGGGCAGCTGGCGAGGGGCTGGAAGCCAATGCGTTGTGACAGCTCCTCAGCCAGGGGTGGTTGGGGGGCTTCTCTCTTCTAGTCTTCACCACAAACTGGTTACCTAGCGTGAGGCTAACAGGGCTGCTGCTAAATCCGACAGAAATGAGATCTAAGGGGACAAGCACAGAGTGCGTTAAGCAGAAGAACATCAGGAAAGCAAAGCACCCAAGAGCTGCACGCGTCTCGGTTCATGTGCTACTGATACACACTCTTCTCATGCTTGCTTCTTTTCTCAGGGCCCCTCTCCCTTCCATCTTCCATTGCTCCTTCTCTTCCTCCCTACATCCACCACATCTTTCTTGCCTTTTCCCAAGTACCCATGGCCCCACTGAGCACCCAGTCAGGGTACTGTGAAAGCTGGAGCTTCCAGTGTTGCTGGGACTGGCCCTTTGAATATCTTTTTTTCAAGGAAATCTGAGAGAAGACTGCAGTCATCCCCTACTGTTGCCACACTTTCTTCAGCATCCCTGATCTTAGGCACTCTGGGAGCCTCAGAGCCGGGCAGGTTGCCAGCTATCACGGAAAACTGCTTGGTTTCTGCTTCCCAACAGGCTTCTGACAGCACTGGTGAGCCTCATGCTATGAATAAGGGAGAAAACAGCAATAGCTCTGAGCCTATTGAGGAGATCCAAAGGGACTGTGATGCCCAGAATAAAATTCATCCTTGTGGATAAGTATAGGTAACAGGGAGGAGGGCTTGAGAGCAAGCACAGAAAACCTAATGCTCTGGATTACTTTTGAAAACCATCCTGAGTCTACTCCGAAACTTTCTAGCCCCCTCATGCCCCATGGTGATCCCTTCTCTGCAGCATCCCCCTTTTTCTTCAGACCAGTGCAGGGATGCTGATCCTTTCTCTGGTCTCACAAACCAGTTGGCGGAGTCAGTGAGGACCTAATTTTCCAGTTCCACAAATATTGGGAAAGAAAGAAAAAGAGCACAATGTGTGACTTGGCGGAGGAAGCAGCTTTGTCACACATCACCCCATAAATCTCACGCCTGACAGAGTTTCTAAGGCTGGAGTCACTTAAAACCACGGCATCGTATTGAGTTAAATTGACAAATGGCACCAAGAGAGGGTATAGCCTAAAGCGCTGAACAGGGAGTCTGACGATGGCAGGCTCCCACTCTTGTTCACATTCTGCTCGCTCTCTCCACTAATGGAGCCTCATCTCTTTAATTAGAAAGTAAGTGCTCTCCAGGTTATTGCCTGAAATGTTCAGAGACAGTCTTTAGGGAGACCCAGAAACAGCAATGCTTGGCTTGGAAATTCTTCAATCAGCAAAGGACAAAAGAAGGGAAAGGACAAGGAGGTTCAAAGTGTTCATATGTGAAAGGTTGTGCCTTCTCAGTTGTCAGTGGTGAAAACAACAACCTGTCAAGTTGTTGGAGAAGCTCAATGCCAAGCTGGACTTGGCCAAGAGAGTGATGAGTATAGCAGTTCTCAGAAAAAGCCACCTCTAAAATGAATGAAGAGAAATCCAGGGCAATAACCTTCTCTCCTCCAGGAGAGAGGAGGGGGACTCGTGGGGCAGCACAGTGAAGCCATTGGGAGATCATTCCAATGAAGGGCTCTGACCTTGCTGCAGCCAGCGCTGGAGGTTGCATTGCTGGGATCAGGCTAGCCCTTTCTCAGAGCCTTTCTTTGATTCCCAGGTTTCATCCCTTCTCAGCCTAGTTTTCCGACGTAAGGAGAAAGTTTCCAAAGGTGTCTGCCTGGTTTGCTGTTACTTCCTATCCTGTGGTGATCTAAGTGCAAAACAATGGCAGAACATCCCATAATGCTGTGAAAATCCGTTTTTTACTTCCGTTCCAGGATCAGACCCTTTGGCATTCAGATTCTACCCTGCTACTTGTGTCTACACAGCACCAAGCATGAAAACTCTTGAGTTATCTCACCCCCACAGACCATCTCTCTTCTACTCGCCCGCCTTGCCCCATCCTCCTTTCCTGGCAATCCCAGAACTCTGTTCCCTGGCTGCCTTCCCCCTTTACCTTCCATTCCCAACCTTCTCAGATTCCCCTGGCAGGCACTGTATTTTTCCCAGTTTGCTCCCACTGCATTTTTTCCTCTTGATGTTCCCCAGGGAAATCCCCTTCTGTTCTTCCCACTGTTTTTTCCTGCCAGTGCAGGCCTCAATAAGTACCAAGTTTACTCATTAAGTGTCAAGTTTTCTTCCTCACCTCTTTTTGGGCATGTGTTGGCTGGGGACACAAGCTCCTTGGGGGCACCCCAGCCATGGGGTGAGTACAGCCACCCCTGCAGATCTCAGCCCAGGCAGCCAGGAAGAACACAGGGATCACATTCAGGCCAAGCTTTAATTGAGGACTGAGCCAGAATAAACCCACCGAAGAACTGCTGGAAAAGCTGCATGCCTAGTTTAGATAGCTATGACCTGCATGGCTGAACATACCTTTTTCATTGCTGTACTTCTGCAGTGAGCCGGTGCAAGTTCCCTTGTATAAAAGAAGACTTGGAGTATGGGAGCACAGAAGTCTAGAGGTTTAGGAGCCTTGCTTGATAGTTGCAAGCCTTTTGAGTTAATGGTGATTCCTGAGGTTTGATGTGTGCAAATGAGATCCCTCATCACTCCTCAGCCTCCAATACCCCAGTATGTGTGACACCGTCACCTGCTCTCCAACCTGCATCACGTTAACACTCTCTGCATCTTCAGCATTTTTCAGGTATAGCCTTCGCCGAAGTATCAGGGAGTTGGGGTAAGGACACAGGGTGACCTCTGCATGTGGAACTGCAGGAACTCAGTGTTACTACCATGTAAAATCTCTGGAAACGAGGGGATGATGGCGAAGTCTGTAAAGCAAATGCCTCCTCCAGAGTTACAGAGGTGTTTTGGCTGAGGCTTTCAAAAGAAGCCTACTGTGATTTAGGTATCCAGCTCCCAACATGGCCACCAGTCCTCTGTCTTTTAACTTCCAGCCTCTGACTCAGCCTGGTCCTGTGCAACAGAAGCTCTGTGTGGCCATTCCTGCTCCCTCTTTTGCTCTCTGGGGGCAACGCAGAATCAGAGTTCTCCACCTCTACCTCATAGCTCCCAGAATCGCTGCCCTCCACCACCTGGGGGACGCAAACACCAGGGTGGCAGGTAGACTCCTAATGCGTCGCTGGGGGAGAAGCGCCGGAACGTAACTTTCCCTGCAGATGCTTCAAGGGAGCTGTGCTGAAATAAAGGCAACATGGAACACATGAGACTCCCAGAGAGCTCACAGCAGGTAGGCTAAACAGAGCACGGAGGTGTGCTAGGTACCGAATGGCAGAGGGGGGGAGGTGGAAGGTGTGCCTGGGGAGGGCACCTTCTCCACCAGGCAGGCACAGTGATGTCAGCCCTCCTACGAAGGGACCTGACAACAGGATAATTTCAGCTGTGGCATTTTCTAAACGCTGGCTGTGCTGATGAGCAGGGCTGCCGCGATGAGCTTACCCTCTGGAGAGAGTGCATGCGGGGCTGGGGGTGGGGGAGAGGGAGGGAGGGAGCGAGAACCATGGTCTGGGACAGGAGGAAGAGAAAGTGGCTTTGAAATGTTGCAGCCTTCAATCTCCTCTGCTTGGGTGGCTGCTTTTGGGGATGGGGGAACAGCTAGAGGCAGAGCCGAGAGGAAGACATTGACATGCATGGTCCCTGCAGGTAGTGAGATCAGCAGATCTTCCCTTCTCAGCCAAATGTCTCCCTCAGAGCTGGGACTGCTTCCTGAGGCAAAGGAAGCCTTTCCATCCACAGCCAAAAGGCCTCTGACAAGGGTCTGCCACTATGCCATGTTCCATCTTCTTTCCTAAGGCGTTGGTCCCCAATGTCCTCCCTTTTGCTCTGTTTTTGCTGGATATTCTCCCTCCTTTACATCAGCATGAGCCCAATCTGATCCTTAAACAGCAAGAAACTTCTAGAGTTTCCTGAGGCATCATTTGTCTTGCCCAGAGGCTCCTTAGATGGCTTCTGCTCCCTGAGGTGCAGAAAGCAGGCTGGGAGCACTGTCTCAGGGGGCTGTTGAAAGGGACAGGGCAGCAGCACTGGCTCGCTGTGCGTGAGTCTCTGCAGGGGTGGTACGGGAACGCTACCAGAGAGGGATGGATGGGCAGACATGGCAAGTGCTGGCTCCATGGCGTGGGCCCTGCTCCCCACAGCCGTCGGAGGTGCTGCCACGCTCGCTCCACATGCGCCACAGCACGTGGGAACTCTGTGTCCTCCCACATCGGTGCCTCCCCAGCCCCTTTGGCCGTGTGTAACCAGCGCCACGCTCAGATGGCATGGCCCGATTCATTCCTCTTCCTCTCAAGGCTCTGCCTGCCTGTACCATTTGCCGCTCTAATCCTGATGGAGAGAGAGGCAGGGTGGCAAGACCCCACCCCTTTCCAAAACCAAGATCATTTTCCCTGCCGACAGTGAGAACATTTGGCTTCCACCTCCCTTCCCTCTCTCTCCTCCTCCCTTTTTCTGTGTGCAACGTGTTGTCCTCTAATGAGGGCAACACCTGCTTCCCAGCCCCATTTGAATCCCTAAGCATCCTTCCCCAGTGAGTGCAACAGGAGCTCAGCAAAGGGATGGAAGGGCAGGTAGCCACCCCTGGAGGACGGCTCACCTGTCCAGATGTTGGGTGCCAAAGGTGAACCACTGGATCAGCTCTCTTGGCTACAGGTGGGAGCAGGGCTGCTTACGCAAGAGACTTGCAAAACTCTGGCCCCCAATCCCTGCGTGTTCTGGGTCTAATGCTCAGATTGTCAATCCAATCCCTCAGAGGTTATTTCATGGCCTGTGCACTTCAAGAGCACAGGGAGCATAGGCCTGCCCAGCGTATTTAATCTGGGGGACACAGATTTAGTACACATGTCACATCTACACTTCTTAAGACTCTCTGGGGGATCCTCTGCTCCTCAAATTACCTAGCCAGCCAGCCCAAGCAAGGGACACCCGATGTGCCAGCTTCCAGCTGCTTAGGACAGGCTTTTTGGGGGGCAGCTGTGAGCAGGGAGGTGGGGAGTCCCTCTGCCTGTTGGCAATCCCTAGGAGCCTGGGCTATGGCTGTTTGCGAGGGGCAAGACCAAAGCCTGAGCATTTGTGCGAGCGGCCCCAGGTACCAGAGAGCCCGTATGCAGCTTCGCTCTGAAGCAGAAATCCCCATCTCTTCACGGTGCAGACTGGGATGCGCCAGCAGCCCAGCTAAACCTGGTGACGGTGCTAATTGGGAGCACAGGGAGAGGGGCCAAGAGGTGTCAGGGGAAGAGGGAGTGACTGAGAGAGCAGACGTCCGTGGCGGCACGGGGGGGCGGTTGGAGGGAGAGAGGAGGATCGCAGGGGGGAGGTGAGGAATGGCAAAGAGGCTGAGGAGAAGGAGGGGCTGAGCAAAGCAGAGCGTTTGGGAGAGCAGGCGAGCACGCGTCAGAGCTGCAGGGACTCAGGGACGGTGTCACAGGCAAGGCTGAAATATAAATGGAAATTCTCACTGAGCCAGATCAGTGCCATATTGGTGAATGAAAAAGGGAGGCTGGAGGAGTGAAGGAAAACAACACAGCCAGGGCAGCCCGTCCAGCGCCTTCCCAGGCACCCTCAGTGGTGTTGTCGCTCCCCACCAGTGCAGGCTGCCGAGCTGAGGGCAAGGCAGTCAGCGAACTGGTCCGGGAGAGGGGCACTGAATCATTAGTTTGTCATTAATAAGCCAATAAAGAGAATGAATGGAGACACACAGCCATTTTTTCTTGTTGTTTCTTTCTCTCCTTTTCCCCTATCCCACTCCCTCTCTTCCTCTCTGATCCCTGCCCGGATGGCTCTGGTACCCATGGCAATCAGCTAGCCCTGCTTTCACCACCACCCTAACCCCCAGCCTCTGCCTCCTGCAGGATCTGGTTTTGTACTGGCATTTCTCATTAGGGCTCCAGGAATCCATCAAACATGGGGCTCTTACAGCCCCAGGTGCTAATGCACTTTTGTATTCCTTAACAACATAGTTACTTCTTCCCTCAGTCTGGACCTAGAGGGGCTGGAGAGGCTTGGCCCAATGAAGTGTGCTGCTCTTGGAAGAGTCAGGCAGCACATGTCCAGCAGCTGTAGGCAGTCAGGTTAAGGTGAGAAGGAGGTAGGGGAGCAAAGGGCATGATCTCTTAAGTCAAGGGAACTGTGGTCTCCCTTGCAGGACAGGCTCATCTCTAGCTGCCCCTGCTTTTGCCCCCGTGGCTTCCTCATGGCCATGTTTCATTTAATTCTGTTTTCTGCTTGGCCACAGCTCTGCACATTTACCAGCCCAAGTACCACAGTCACCTTTAGCTCCTATCAGATCTGCCTTCACCTACTCCTTTTAGCCATGCTGCCTTCTCCTCCCAAATTCTTCTTTCTCTTTATCTAACACCTTTCTTCTCCCACCTCTCTATACACTGAATTTCATGGCACTGGAGAGGAACCTTAGAAAAGTCACGGTGGAACAATGCAAATTAGCCCCAAGGTCTGCCCTTTCCTACCATCTGTCTTTACCCACAGCTCATTCCCCTGTGTCCGAAGAAGAAAGCCTCCTCCAGAGCATAGGGGAATGTCTTCTCAGACAGAAATAAAAGTGCTGAGAGTATGAGCGTTGCCATGCCATTGGGGCCAGCAGGTTGGAGACTCCAAGGACTGAGCTGCCAAGTAAAAGATGACAGATGGGTGTATCAGTGGCCCCTTTCAACCTGGATCTGCCATGGTCTCCCAAAGCACAGTCCTGAATCTTCCTGTTCACCAAGACCAAGATGGTGAACCTCTGGCTTTGAAAGCCCTGGAACCTAAAAACAAAACAGATGCCACTGTGAGAGAAACAAGAGCACTTTACTGCAGCGGATTTATTCACATGGAGAACTTTGTGGCCTTCTGGTTACTCCACATGGGCTACATGTATAAGGAGCCAAGGAGAAGTATTTCCATTTGATGGTGCTGAGGCTCACTGCGGTATACCACCAAACCTAGATCCTCTGTCTGACACTGATGATTGACAGAAGTTCTCCCTCGGGATGGGGAGCATCAGAGAGTTCCTGTGTCATCACCATGACTCTGCTTTTGTGAGCATCACCATGCCATGAGATACAGAGGGTTCCCACTTTGTGTAAACAGTAGTGACACAGCTCCTGCAAGGTAGAAGGAAGGATGATGCTATGTACAGCTCTTTCCTTAGAGAGACTGAGCATGAGCTCTGTGGGAGGGTAACCCTGCCAAAGTCAGTCCTATGAACATGAACCAGACTCGCCTACTGTCCACATCAGAACCACTCATGCAAGTGCTAAGAGGCTACTGGTGCTCTGTGGAAGGGATGTCACCTGCATGGTGACATCTTAGCAGGCCCATGGTCGCACAGTTTTGATGGAGCAAGGCCTGTACAAATGCTTGCTTCAACATGGTGTACCAGCAACACCAAAGTGGCCTCTGTCTAAGCCCACTGTGGGTACACTAATTCAAGCTAGAGTCCACAATATGGATAAACATGACCTGCTCCACACCTCACAGTACAGTCAAACCTCTACATGGCTCTATGGGTATTGTATCTTTCCCCCTCAACTTGAAGTCAAAACCTGGTTTTCCCTGGGAGGTCAGAGCTTGGGAAATGCATTCCACTTTGCTCACTTGGATCAAAACTGCCCAACGAAAAGATTTCCCTTTTGCCCCCAATCTGTTCAGTATCTTTGTCACTGCCCCCTCCATCCTGAGAAGTGAAACAAGAACACCTCCCTTCCCTGCACAGCACCCTCCCACCCCTCACCCTGCCTGCCATCGGTCCTCATGAACATCACAGCCAGTTTCTGTGCTGCTGGAGATGTTTGTTTCTCTCTTGATTTTTCACAAGTGATTATCGAAGTCAGAATTTGTCTGAATGAAAGGAAAATGAACCTTCAATCACAGATGCAGATCTACCTGCTGGGAAAGGGGGGGGGAGGGGCGGGGAGAGATTGGCAAGAGAAGTGAAAAGCAAGGAGAAGGGCATGTGAAACAGAGGGAAAAGACCACAAACAAAGTGAGCAGGAATGGAGACAAGGAAACACAGAGAGAAGGCAGGAGGGAGAGAGTGGAGAGGCTGAGATGGGGAGACTAAGCAAAGCAGAGTAACTAAACCCAAAAGGGTAAAAGACAACATGAAAAATAGAGGAGAAGAGTAGGAGAGATCAGTATATCTGGAGATGGAGCAGTGAGATTTCCTCATTCTCCTTTCCATCCCATCTCCCACCTGATCCAAACCCACTACCCTCATGTCTTGTAACACCCAGCAGGACTGGTCCCTCTTTGGTGCTGTGAGGTGATTCCGCCTGCCCTGGAGCCTGTGCAGGGACAAGGTAACCACTGCGGTCTGGCTCTTCGGCAATGCCTTGTCCCCATCACTGCCCTAAAGCACACACACACACACTTGCACACAGTTATTCATGTCTCTCAGAAGGGAAGATGGTTATCACACATCCTTAGCCATCACTTAGCAAAGCTAAACCCATTTAGTGCTTAATCTGCCCTCATCAGCCAGGCCTTCCTTTGCCCCTCTATCTGCTGCTCTGCCCTGAATCTTCTCCATTTTCTCTCCATTTCAGTCAATAAGCTGCCCAGCCAAGCAGAGCCCTCCAGAGAGGGGCCAGCAGCTCCCTGTTTCATGACTTAATGCTTCTTTAAGGACAACCATGTCCCTCTCTACCCCACTCCCCTCCACTCCATCTCCTCCAAATAGCAGCTATGGATATTGTTTTGTAATCTTCTCTGCCCTTCCCTTCTCTACTGCCCTTGGCAATCCTATCAATCTGCTTCCAGGTCTCTCAATGGCTATTCTCCTTTAAAGAACCAGTTCCTGGTATCAGATGAAGAGCGGACAATTCTGAGTTCTTGAGAATCATGTATAAAATTATATGAGCTTCTCTAACACAAAAGGAAAGTTGTGGCTGAGAAAAGTCCCATATACAAACAAAGCTCAAAGACAAAAACAACCAAGTATTACAATCATAATTTAAAATTCATTATGATAAGCATATCTCACTTGCATGAACCCAAAAACATTCCATTACATCATAGTACCTGTGGTGTCCCATGCTTCATAAGATGTTTATCCATCTATGCATTCCAGTAGTTTCCAGAAGTCTGTTTTTTTAGAGCAGTGCTACCAAACTCCTCCAGCAGTGCAGGTTGCAGCCTTGAGGTACCAAAGCCCAGCAGTGCCTTTCCTATTGATTGACTGGCTGTGTACCCACAACAGAGTCAGATTTGGCCTTCTTGCAGTGTATATGTGCTCACAGTGACCTGCCAGATAGGGGCAGCTCAGTGTACACCTTGCCTCAAAAGCTGTAATGGGGCCAAGGATTTGTCATGTATCCCAGAGAAATCATAGAGCTGTGGAAAAAATCTAGTCATTTATTGTGCTGCATTATCAATATAATGATCATGTCAAAGGGCTCCAGCACACAACCCCAGAGAGATGCTGGACTGTACAGACACACACACATCCCCACTGAGAAGGCAGGGGGGAATCCAGGACAGGACTGTGTTTGTCTGACAGGGATGAATAAAAAAGATGCTGCGGGTTTAATGATTGCTAGGGAGCCTGCATTTACTTGTGGGTAAGGTTGGATCTGACTGGATTTTGAATAAGTTCTGTCACAAACGGATCGAATGTCCTCTAATCAGGTGGATTTAGCTGCTGCCTTTCTTTAAGATGGTTCCAGGACACAGTTAACCTCCTGTATGCAGCATCGGTGGTCATCACCTACACACGGGCATACACCACTTCCTGAAACAGAGAGGTACGTGAGAGAAGAGCTATATTTGAGAGAGAACTAAAGAAGGCAGTACAGTCCGATAAAAGGATGAGACAACAGACAGGAAGTAAAAAAGCACTAAGAACAGCCTGAAGAAAGGGTTTTGGGCAGCCAAGAAATTGCCTCCTAACTTTTGACTTTTCAAAGCAGCACTTTATACTTCCTTGGGAAACAGAGGGTGTCCCCAGAGAACTTCCTAGATCCATCATTAATTTGTCTCCTTAAAGGAAAACAATATACAGGAACTTGAACTTCAGCCAACAACTTGAATCAAAAAGATGCAACACAGTCTCTGGGCATAAGTCTGGAGCAGGGATCCTGTAATCCTACAGCACATCTCCCAGTAGGGGGATGCCAGATACACCCAAAAAAAGCCAGTTGCTCTGAGATGTGCTGACTACACTGCAGCACACTTGAAGTCTTATGGAGATGAGGCCGGGGCTCCTAGGGTAATAGGAGCCAACAGGGAAACACCAGTGAAATGCCTCAAAGGAATTAAGGCGTGTTCCTCTAAGAAGGTGACACAGCTGACAGCCCAGCTGAAGTGCCTCTACACCAATGCATGCAGCATGGGCAACAAACAGCAAGAGTTGGAAGCCACTGTGCTGCTAGAAAGCTATGACCTAGTTGCCATTACTGAAACTTGGTGGGACAAATCCCATGACGGGAGTGTGGTGGTCGATGGCTACAGGCTGTTCAGAAGCGACAGGTGAGGAAGGAGGGTTGGAGGCGTTGCCCTTTACATCAAGAAATGGATAAAGTGTGAAGAGCTGTCTCTGAAGAATAGCTGTCTCTGAAGAATAGCCACGAGCAGGTTGAAAGCTTAAGGGTAAGAATCAAAGACCGAGGCAACAAAGGGAACCTTGTGGTTGGTGTCTACTACAGGCCGCCCGATCAAGTGGAGTCTATTGACAAAGCCTTCTTACTCCAGCTACAGGAGGCACTGCACTCACAGGCTCTCATCCTTGTGGGGAACTTCAAACACCCCAACATCTGCTGGAAAAGTAGCACGGCAATCTGTTGGCAATCCAGGGAAGACCTGGAATGCATTGAGGATAACTTCTTAAGCCAGGTAATAGACAACCCTACCAGAGGGGATGTGATACTGGACCTGTCGGTCACCAACGCAAGTGAGCTAATCAGTGTCATCAAGACTGCAAGCAGCCTGGGCTGCAGTGATCACGCACTGCTGGAGTTCACAGTCCTGAGGGGATATTGGTCAGGCAAAGAGTAAAGTCAGGACCCTGAGTTTTAGGAAAGCAAAATTCCAGCTCTTCAGGGAGTTAGTCAGTAGGACCCCTTGGGAAACTTGAGGACAAGGGAGCAGAACAGAGCTGGCAGATCTTTAAGAACACTTTCCATAGAGTGCAAGAGCTCTCAATCCCCGAGTGTAAGAAATCAGGAAAGGAAGGCAAGAGACCAGCATGACGGAGTCGAGACCCAATGGGCAAAGTAAAAGGCAAGAAGGAAATAAACAGGCAGTGGAAGCAGGGACACGGATACTGCCCAGTTGTGTAGGGATGAGGCCAGGAATGCCAAGGCGTGGCTGGACCTGAACTCGGCAAGGGATGCAAAGAATAATAAGAAGGGCTTCTACAGGTATGTCACCCAGAAAAGGAAGGTCAAAGAAAGTACTCCATTGATGAGCAAGACTGGCAAACTGGTAACAACAGACAAAGAGCAGGCTGAGGTTCTCAACAACTTCTTTGCCTCAGACTCCACTGGCAACCTGTCTTCCCACACCTCTCGAGTGGATGGACTGCAAGACGAGGACTGCAGGAGCAAAGTCTCTCCCACCATAAGAGAAGATCAGGTTTGGGACCACCTGAGGAACCTGAACATACACAAGTCTGTGGGACCTGATGAGATGCATCCCAGCTCCTGAGAGTCCTGATATAGTTTCCAAGCCACTCTCCATGATTTTTTAACAGTCATGGCAGTCAGTGAAGTCCCTGGTGACTGGAAAAAGGGAAACATTGCACCCATTTTCAAAAAGGGTAGAAAGGAGGACCCTGGGAACTACTGACCTGTCAGCCTCAGCTCTGTGCCTGGGAAGATCATGGAGCAGATCCTCCTAGAAGCTATGCTAAGGCACATGGAGGACATGGAGATGATTCGAGATGGCCAGCATAGCTTCACCAAGGGCAAGGTCCTGCCTGACCAACCTAGTGGCCTTCCATGATGGAATGACTACACCACAGGACAAGGGAGGAGTTACAGATGTTGTCTACCTGGATTTCTGTAAGGCCTTTGACACAGTCCCCCACAACATCCTTCTCTGTAAATTAGAGAGATACGGATTTCATGGGTGGACTTTTTGGTGGGTGAGGAGCTGGTTGGACAGTCACACCCAGAGAGTAGTGGTCAACAGCTCAACAAGTGGTGTCCCTCAGGGGTCTGTACTGGGACCAGCAGTATTAAATATCTTCATAAAGGACATAGTGGGATCGAGTGCACCCTCAGCAAGTTTGCAGATGACACCAAACTGAGTGGTGTGACTGACACACTAGTGGGAAGGGATGCCATCCAGAGGGACCTGAAGAGGCTTGAGAAGTGGGTCCATGTGAGCATCATGAGGTTCAACAAGGCCAAGAGCAAGATCCTGCACCTGGGTCAGGGCAACCCCCAGTATTTATACAGGCTGGGGGATAAAGGGATTGAGAGCAGCCCTGCTGAGAAGGACTTGGGGTACTGGTGGATGAAAAGCTGGACATGAGCTGGCAATGTGTGCTCGCAGCCCAGAAGGCCAACCGTATCCTGGGCTGCATCAAAAGCAGCATGGCCAGCAGGTCAAGGGACATGATTGTGCCCCTTTACTTCGCTCTGGTGAGACCCCACCTGGAGTCCTGCGTCCAGCTCTGGAGCCCTCAGCACAGGAAAGACATGGACCTGTTGGAGCGGGTCCAGAGGAGGGCCACCAAAATGGTCAGAGGGATGGAACACCTCTCCTATGAGGACAGGCTGAGAGAGTTGGGGTTGTTCAGCCTGGAGAAGAGAAGGCTCTGGGGAGACCTTGTTACAGCCTTCCCATACTTGAAGGGGGCTTGTAAGAAAGATGGGGACAGGTTTTTTAGCAGGGCCTGTTGCAATAGGACCAGGGGCAACAGTTTTAAACTAAAAGAGGGTAGATTTAGACTAGATCTAAGGAAGACGTTTTTCCCAATGAGAGTGGTAAAAGACTGGCACAAGTTGCCCGGAGAGGTGGTAGATCTCCCATCCCTGGCAACATTTCAGGTCAGGTTGGATGGGGCTCTGAGCAACCTGATCTAGTTGGAGATGTCCCTGCTCATTGCAGGTGGGTTGGACTAGATGACCTGTAAAGGTCCCTTCCAACCCAAACTATTCTATGATTCTATGTTTCTATTAAAAAGTATGCGCTCCTTGAGGAGCTGGGTGCTGCTGGTGCCAGTGATGACACCTGCTACCATCAAATATGTGCTGCCACTTGCACCTTTTACCAAGTCCCAGCATAAGATTTTGTGACCCTGATTTATCCTGACCTCCTGTATATCTCAGGTCATCTAGATTTCCCCATATTTGCCAATAACAGCCAAAGAGTTCAGATGAACCTGGTAAGTCAGCACTTACCATATAAAAACTGGTGCTGCTGGTAGGTACTGAGAAATATCAAAATGCAAGATCTGCTCAATGGTCTACAAGGACAGGGAACTGATTCCCCCTTCCTGGAGCATAAAGAGAGCATCTTTGTACTTGTTTCTTTCCTCCTCTTTCAGCACCCCATCCTGTTCTGTCTCTCTGTCCATCCCATACTTTCACCTCTTCTCAGCGCTCAGCTAGCCCCAGGTGAGTGGCCAGGAGAGGACATCTACTCCTTCTCTCTCTCCCACAGCAGCATGTGTGTGCACAGCAGGTCAGCAGTAGCCAGGGAGCAGACGTAGACCTGCCTGCATATCCATCCCTGTCTTAGGATGAGCAGAGAAAAAAGAGAAAAGGAGATGACGGTAATATTTGGAGACGATGGGAAGGAACACACCTGGACCCTTGCTGTTTCTCTGTACACTGACTTTCCCATCCTCTACCTCCTGCTCCACTGCAGCCAGAGGGATGTTTCCCTGTTGACTTCAGAGGCAGCAGGAGCCAGCCACTAATTAGGATCCAGTATGACAAAGCACAGAGTAGCCTGACACTGCTGGACCACAGGAACCTAGAGGCAAAGGAGACAGCGCCTGCCTGAGGGTCAGTTTCATTAAGATGAAGAACATCAAACAGCTTTCCCTGAACTGACATCCATCTGTCAAAGGAGCCTGCAAAGAAAGGCAGAGCTGACAGGGGCCCTAGGGAGAATCTCATTAGGATGGTTTTAGAGGGACCTCTTGATGAGAGAGCTGTGGGGACTATCTTCTCGCTCCCATCAAGAGTGGCTCGTGCCTGTCAGTTTGTTGTTTCTGTTCTCAGAGGCTGATGGGGATGGACAGGTAATACTGATGAAGGTCACGGGCACGGGAATGTGACCAAGGAGGTGGCACTGGACTGAGGAATTAGTAGTGGAGCAGGGCACCACAGAGCAAGTGTACAGAGGGAACATTCAAGGCACGCCTCGCTTTTTGGCTCCAAGGAGAGCAAGCTGCTGTGAAGGGCAGACTACTACAGCAAGCACCCCAAGCAGTGCTGAGCTGCCCAAGGGGAGCCTGGTGGGAATGATAATAGCATCTCACCTCCTTGTGCACACATGCATACTATGCAGAATTGAATGCAGACAGCTATCCTGCTTTTTGTTCATAGGATTTGGGCATAGATTTCACTGCAGACACATCTGCACATCCCTCAAGGCTCATCAAGATCTCAATCCAGCTGAATTAACCCACAGTCCAGCCTGACACGTAGAGATATGCTTCCTCTTTTGTGAGAGCAGTGATGAGGAAAGACTCCTCCACTCCACAAACAGCAACAAGCATGTTTGGGTGGAAGAGGTATAACCCCAGGGACATATGGCTCTCTGGGTCTGAGCTACAGCCACATGGCTCTAACATAGACCGATGATTTCTGGACAGCTTAAAATCAGGCATTTATCTAGCACTGTAACTCTCTCCTGAGGCACTCCTGCTGGTAAGTGCATTCAGACACTTGCCCTGCAGTACAATAAGGCAGCATGTGCTCATATTCCCCAGCCAGCTCTGATTCAGTAATCACAACAAGTGTTCATTAGTGCCTGCAGGGACATCATACTTATTAGGAGTGGTCAGTTGGGCATTACACTGTGCTCAAGTGGTTCATCAGTCTTTAGCCTCTAGACCTGACCTTGCAATTGACTGCTACACAAGTTAATGACATCATTCAGTGTATCTAGAGGCTCACATGGTCGATATCATTGCCTTTTGTTAAAATTTGCTACTCACAGTCTCTCAATGTAGAATGAAAGCATGATGTTTTCATTTCCTCAGAAAGTTCATGCTGACGATCTGTCTTCACAGTCATCTGTAGGGCTGCCACACATGACCTCATTGTTTTGCCTAAAGTAAGGGTGGGAGACCTAAAGCCCTTGGGCTGGATATACCCTGCAAGAGCTCATGGGCCTGGGACATATCACAGACACTTGGCATGCTCAAAAGACCTGCACCTGGGCAACACAAGACATGGCCCTGGCACAGGCCGAGGTCTCTGTATATGTCATCACAATTTCAAATCAAAGATACAGCTCACAAACCATATTCCCAACCAGCACTGAAAGCCACATGATGTTCTTCTCACTTTGTTATTGCTGTGCAGTGCTAAGGTATGTGTGAATTTGCAACCAGCTAAAAGGTGTGGGAAAGACCTGCTTTCTCCCCAGGAAAGAACAGGCTCATCAGCCCTGCACCAGGACTTTGCAGTGATGACATCACCCAGGCTTTGAAGAGCTTTGCTGGATGATGTCACATGGTACCTCTGAAAATCTGCAGTGCTGATGCTGTCCCTGGTTTTAAGGGTTAGCACAAATTATGTCAGTCAAGGAGTGAGTCAGAGGCCCAAATATTGGTGTTCAGTGCAACGTCACCCACCTGTCTTCAGCTTCTCCTCCAGAATATCTCCCACAGGTCCTGTGTGGTATTTGCCAGCACTGAGCAAATGTTTTGGATAACGCAGGGCACCAAAAATGGCTCTGGAAATCAGAATCTCACCCTTTAGATCCCTGAGGGCCTGCAGCAATGGTGCCATCCCCCATCTCCGGACCCTTGCTGGGATGCCTTTCTTCCAGCTTTTCCTCTCTTCTGAGGACAGCCACTGAAATGTGGAGGGCTGTTCCCAACACCTGGCTCTCGCTGCTGTCCCTCCAGCTGGCAGAGAGCTGAGCCACATTTCATAATGCATGAGTGCTGCAGAACCCCTTGTTTTGCCACCACATTTAAGCTTCTCTCACCCTTGCAGGGCTTGGAAATGATCTGTCACTGAACCCTAACCAAAACTGAGGGGTCTCTGGCAGGCGATCCTCTCTGCAGAGGCAGCAGGAGCAGGACAGCTGATGTGTTCAGGCCAAGCAGGTGCTGGGAAGGGACACGATGTTCCCATCTCCCCAAGACTGGGAGTCTGTGGTAAGACAGGACTGGGTCTGGCCATCTGCAGGACCTGGCTATGCTGTACCGGCCGTTTGGCCCTGCAGAGGAGCCGCCTGCAAGCAAGGGGAAGGCCGTCTGCCTCCTGCTCCAGTTACAAAGAGCATGATGAACACAGAGGCATCAGGACGGGCTGTGTGAGCAAGACAGCAGCTGCTGTCTGTTGGGGCCTTTGGACTAGTCCCCTCTGGCTTCCCAGTGTACATGGAAGGGAAAAGGTTTATTCAAACAGTCTCCCTTGCCTCCATCCTCACCGCCACAGGCCCGCCAGGGGGTATGTCAGGCTTGCTGGGGGTGGAGGACAAGCACCATAACAGGGAAGGCATGTGTACAGACAGAAGGTTGTTGCAACTCCCCAGCTCCCCCGGCATCATTGGCTCGAGCCAGAAGGGTCAGTGCATGACTCTTAGGACGCCCCATCCCCACCTGAAACGTGCCAACCCACCATGACTCCAAGCCCCCGGAGTGGCCTTCCAGAGAGGGGGTTGGAGAGGCTCCACTTCAGCTTGTCCCTCTCCTCCTGCCTCGCACGCTCCCGCTCGCACGCACGCCGGAGCTGTCTCGGGCTCCCTCTCACAGTCTGCCTCTCACACACTCAAGCTCTAACACAAACACAAAGGCTATAGGATACATGTCTCTCACACATTGTATAGGCTCCCTCTCCCTCACACAGTGACTCTTTCACACACGCCGTCTCTCTCCCTCGCACTCGTGCTTGCAGACACCTCTTTTTCTTCTGCCCCTTTCTGGCACTGGTGGGAGTTTCAGAGAACAAGGCTGTCTTATTCATTCTTTTCGCAGTACCTCGCTCCCTGCTAGTCTATACCATTTGTTTTGCTGTATTACTACTATTTTCTTTGCTCAGGGCTCAGTTCCCTCCCCTCAAGGAGGAGCTCAGACCCTTATGGCTTAGCAAGAAACATGTCCTAGTTCCTCGGATTCACCAGATGTGCCTTCATTTGCAGGTCCATAAGGGTTTTGGTTTAGACGCTGCTCTGTTTGGCTGTATTACCTGTCAGAAAGTGATGCTTACAGCATGTGGCAGGTTCACATGAGTCAACCTGAACAACAGGTGAGCTTAATGTGAAAACAAGATATACAGTAGTAAAGATCAGCTCTGAAGGACTAACTGTTGAACTGCAGTTCAAACACATGGAAGAGCAGCTGATCCTCTTCCTCCTTATTCCAAATGTGGATTATCACAGTGGGTACCTGTATGCAAATGTATCATCAAACAATTCCTTAATCTTCTGTTTCTTTTTCTTCCCAGCTCACCAATCAGTGTAGGGTACATTGTTTTTACAGCCTAGTCTTTGTGAAAATAAGAATTGATATTTTAATAGCAGTGCTGTTCTAAGTGAGATGTCTGAAGACTGTAAGAGTGTCAAGTTTGTAGAGAATGACCAGCTATGACACAAGCAGAAAGAAATGGACAGGGTGTCAGGCACACAAGCAGGTCTGGAGGAGACAAATGCAGCAGGCTTAAAGAAGAGCTTGTCCATTTTAATATGGCTTGTCCAAAAAAAGACATTTATCTCCCTCTATAAACCTTGCCTCACCAAAATTGTTCCAACTTGGCAGGAATCAGAAATGCATGGATTCCTCACAGCAGCATCACCCCTCTTAGAGGCACATGCCTCTAAGAAGACAGAGGAATTTCAGTTCCATCCTTCCCAGTTGGCATGAACCTTCTCATGACTTCATATAGACTTAGACCTTCCATAGTGAAATCCAGTCCTCAGGCACTTCTCCCAGTCACCATGACTGTTCAAATATTATTGAGAGTGACCTTGAAATGACATCAGCCATCTTCCTCAGCACTGCTGGATGCAACCCATCAGGGGCCATGGACTTAGATATGCCCAGTTTGCTTAAGTATTCTCTAATTCTCTTCCACCAAGGATAAATTGCTCCATATTTTCCCCTGGTCTCTGGGTCCTGGCATTTCTGAAGGCCAGTCTTGCTTATAAAGACTAGGCTGGAGAAGTCATTCAAAATCTCAGTCTTTTCCATGTCCTGTGTCACCAAGGCACCTGCCCATTTAGCAGTGGACCCACATTTTCCCAAGTCTTTCTTTTGCCACTTATATCATTTGTATTTTTGTCAGTTTTAAGATTCTGGACAGTCACGGGGAACTCACCTGGAGGCTTATTCAGAGACACTCAGCACTGTGTCCCACAGGCAAGTAGTGCAGAGTGCACCTACCATCTAATCAACAGAGGATGTGAAGCTGACTGCAAACAAGGTTATTAGCACATCTAGCATAGACCTACCAAGATCAATCCCACAGGGACTTTTCTGGCTCAAGACCTATCTTGGTTCAGAAAGGGCTTTAGGTCATATGTTTCAGCTTCTTCCTTGCCTATTTTCACCAATAAAATCCTGATTTCTTCTATGCTACCATTCCTCTCACACACTCCTGTGTCATCAATTGTTGACATCAGCATCCTCATCACGCAGCAAATTTTACTGCTAGGAGGATTCTGCTGCCCTGGTACCATGGCTCTCCCTCTCTGACGTCATCTGATGTGCCGGGCCTTGATCTCAACACCTGCCAAGGTGCTGACCAGGGTAATTGTGAAGACTTTGGTGCCCAAGGCAAGCATGCCTCCAGGGCTGTCCTGACTTCTTTGGTTTTATTTGATGAGAAGTCCAAGCTAAATGTAGTTCTTTTTCTTGTTCATTTGTCTGATTGCTGCTGTGTACATTTAAGCTTTTTTCTACCTGAGCATCCCACTTGCCCTTTCAGTCCATACCAAATAGTTACAAGGCCTGAATTTTATGCAAGCACCTACTGTGTGCCGGAATAACTGTCAACCGCAGCTGCAGAAACTATTCTGAAACCATGAGTCTCACTGCTGCACCACTGGGAAGCTTCAGATGCAGCTGTTTTTCCAGCAGGTCTGTCAGATGATCTTAACATCAGGCTAAGAGTCATCTGGCATTTCAGACTACTGCATCAGCCTTGCTGGGCAGACCTTGGCGCAAGGCTGACAGAGGTTGAATAAGACGTGCAAAAATACAGAAGAATGGATGTACTGGATCAGCATGAAGGTCCATCTGTCCCAGTGTTCTGTCTCTCATGATGTCCAGGGCTTGCTGGCTGGGCAAGAACTGGGCATGAGCCTTCCCTGTTTTCTTTTCCCTGGTACTGGCCATCAGCAGTTTAAAGACTTCCAGAGATTTGATTAGAACACTTTGGTAAGGAGTTTTACGAGTTATTTCTGTACTATGACATGAAGTTTCCTTGGCTTTTCTCTTAAATCTGATGCCTGACCATTTTGATGGTACCTGATGTTCTCACATTGCAAGGAATAGTCAATATTTTTGTCCTGCTTGCCTTCTTCAGACCATTTGTGATTTTAGGATCCTCAGTGGAGAAAAAGATGCAGACAGCTTTGATGCATGCTCAAAAATTCAGGCAATTTTTCTGCTGCTGTTCCACAAAATAATTCCTCAATTTGGAAGAAAGGTTATGTTCCCTGAGCCTCTAGATGGATTTGCCCCATCTGCCTGGTGGTCACCTGGTGATGATCATACAGAGACCAGAAAACATGTGCCTTCTTCCACTGGGCCTTTCTCTTGCCTGAGACACTAGCAACTGGGGGAACAGCTAGAACATGAGGGCTGCCCCATCTGGAGGATGAGAAACCCTGACATCATGGCTTTCTGCAGGGAATGTTTCTGGCAAGAGCCTCCTGGATGTGCGCTGTCCAAGGAACTTTGGTGCAGATCCAAATTGTTCCAGGTGGTGTCAGCAGAAGCTGGGAGAAGGAGCTGATCCATAAGGGGAATCCTTTCCCACCCACCAACCCCCTTCATTTATAACAGCAGGTGGGGAGCACATGCACCCCATCACACACCAGAGGAACCCTGCTGCAGCTACAGAGCCTGATCATGGTAGGATCTGACTCCAGAACATCACAAGTTGGCAGCACAGCCATAGCCTCTATGTTGCTCGGAGACTCTATCTCCCAGACCATACCATTCAGCCTGCGCTCTGATATCCTGGTAAAGGAGAGAGATCTGGTGCCCTGCAGAGCAAGACCACACACTCACAAGGTCTCTGCTAGAAGGCACACTCCACTGCCATTGTCCCTTCCCCAATCTCCTGTCTCTCTGCAGCCTCGCCCTGCATCAAGGCACAACACTGCCCCATCACCATTACGTGAAGTGCTGTCTCAAGCACGGCCAAAGCAGATACCTGCCTCTCCACCCCTGCTCAGCTTGATGGATCCCAACAGAGGCACAACAGTGAATCAGCCTAAGACCCAGCTGCGGAACAGCTGGTCCAGCTAGATCCCAAGACGTTTTTCTTTTAATCAGACATCTTGTGTCTCTTACTGCTGCAGCTGGAGACCTTGATTTTCACCTGAGGTTTTCCTATTTACTAGGAATATTTGGGGTCTGTCTTCAGGGCTCCTGCAAGTGAAGCAAGAAAAAGGCCCCATTACCCTATCCATGAACAAGCTCCTAAAAACACCAGAATCATGCGGGATTAAGCCTGTGCTTGCTGGACACAGAGATATAGTTTGTTTAATAGATCACTGCAACAGAAACGTCTGAGGGATTCATTGAGATTTTCTTTCTCTGCCTACCAGAGCTGCTCTCTGACTGAGCTATTATGTGTTGAGTCAAATTCTTCTTTGCCTTGCTTAGAGCTTATAGTGGTGCTAGGTCTGTCCCCTGCTTGTAAGAACAATATGTTACTTTCTCTGCTTCAGTCATTTCTATGTGATGTCCCTGCCCAAATCTATTTGACTTCCTCTGTACTATGGTCCTTGTTAAGAAATTCCAGCCTGCGGGTGATGCCCAGACACTGCAGCAGGGAGTCTGGGGTCAAGGTGTGGGAGAAGTTTATTACAGTTGAGAGCATTCGATAAGGAACCAGGAGAGACCTGAGGATCTAGAATGAACTTCTGTAGGTGAATGTGCCTGATCCCTCACATAAGTACTTTCCAGGGATGCTTTGAGTGTTCACCAAGTTCTTATTTGTGATGGTATGGCACCATGTTAGAATGGGCCTACCCTTGCCCTTCTTACCCCACAGCAAAGGCCATTTCTGGAAGAGTCACAACTGGGGTAATTTGGGCAGAGGCATCACCTCAGAAATGACTGAAACAGAGAATATATAACTGCTTGGTGGGCTGCATTTCCCTTTTCCTTTCCTCATTTTGATGGGCTGTACCTTCACTTTATTCCAGCCCCTGTTTAATGTAAGAGCAAGGTTCAGTGTCCAGCAGGTTCTGTATTTTTTCCCTAAAATTATATTTCTTTCCTGAATCAACCTAGAAGAACAAAGCTGTAGGACTGGGGAGGAGCTCTGTCTGTGTATGTGTGCGTGTGTAAGAGACATCCTAAATTTTTTTCACACACTGACTGTATCTCAGCTGCATCCCAGATTCCACCTTCTGTCAACTCCAGTGCACTCTAGGTTGGCCTCACTGCAGTCCATGTCTGGCTGAGAATCTTAGCAGAATTTTTGGTGACACAGTGATGCAGAAATGTTCAAAACCCAGTGGTGAATACTTGCTCAGACAAGTTTTGCCTTTCTTCATCCTTTTCTGAGCAATGAGATGGCATTTTTTTGCCTAGTTTGTTGGGTTTTTTCCACCCCATATGGTCAATATTTAATTTTTGGTGAACAAAGATATTTTTCACATTCTGTTTCCCTGCAGGAAAGCACTTCCTTGCAGGTTTGGATGACTCAAGATCTGAGGAATTATATTAGATATTATATGAGAGAGGAAAATATGTGTACATGGGAGGAGACAGAAGGGGTTGAATGGAGGGAAAGAAATGGAGACATGGAAAAAGGACAACAGATGGAAGGTGGTGAGTGAAAGCATCAGGAAGGTAAAGGAGAGGAAAAATGGAGGAAGTCATGATTCCCTAAGGAACAGAGAGGTGAGGGACCGTGAAAAGAGGTGGAGAACAGAAAAAATGGGAAAAAAAGGAAGTGTGAAAGGAGTGGTAGGTGGGAATTGTGGGGAAAACACAGTATGCAGGGAAAGAGGAGAGAGGTGATGGCCTAGAAGATAGAGCAGAGGTGAAAGGAGAACCCCTGTCCTGTTCTGACGGTGCTTTGCATAACTGGCTGCTTCTCACAGGTAAGTGGCCAAGCAGAAGAGGCCCAGAGGTCTGGCTGCCATCACGTGTTGCCTCCCTCCATCTGCCACACTAATTAGACTTGGGACCTAGTGATGTGGAGAGAAAGTGAGGGCGACAAATCTATCCCATTTCCCAAAGACACTTCATGAAGTCTGTCTGGGGCATAAGGGATGTAACTTTCCAAGAGACCCAGAGAAGTCCATCCCTCCCCAGAGCCAGAATGGAGTTCTTCAGTTTTGTCAGACCCAAGAGGTCTATAAGAGTGCAAATTCACAGGTTTGGTGGCCTTGAAGTTTATACTCTTCTGTGGAAAGACCCCATAGTATGCCGGAGTGATCACTCCAAGGTCTTCTAGCAACAAGACCAGTTTCTGATTCCCTGAGAGGGTACGGGGGTGTAGAGAGGCTGTGCTGGCAAAGGCAACCTCTTCAGAGCATCCCTACATAGCAACAATTGCAAGTAGGAGGGAGAGCTGTTCTCAACCTCCCTCCCAGGTTGGCCAGCCTGCCGCAGGCAGTTTCACCTTCAGGCACGCTGTCTGCACAACAGGGCTGGAGAAAGTAGTGCCCTCTTCTCTGTTAAGGATCTGGCTGGGGGTGAGGGAGCGGTGTCTCCTCATCGTACCCAGAGTCAAACAACGCAGTGCCGGTGAGTGGAGACAGGTGCAGACAGAGCAGCTCTGGGATGATGGGGACAGCAAAACCTGGAGAATCACCTCTCTCCCTCTCACATTCCACCACTAGACCAGTGCTCTCGTCTACTGCACGCTCAGTCATAGGCAGGCTGACCTTCTTGGAGAAGCAGGAAGGGCCCATGATGCCTTCTTATGGAAGCAGGCTATGCATGCTGGAGCAGCATTGTCATCTGGCAGTTGTGGGTGGCCAAGTGCCTTTCAGAGGTCGCTCAAGCCTTGGTTTCTATGGATGTTGGCCTGGCAAGTTCCACCTTCCAGCTCAGCTCCCTGCAGAAGTGGAGGGAGGAATGAGGACCAGTGAAGGACCTGCCACCCAGCTACCCTTCCAACATCAGACCACAGCTCCACAGGAGTTTAAAAACCCTCCACCTCCATAGCAGTCATTAAACCTCAGGACCAGCTCAGGCTGATCTGCCTCCTCAGGACTTCTTTCTACCTGCTGAGCTTTAGAAAGCCAGTGCTTTTGCTGCAGCAAAAGCCAAACTCCTATCAGCTGGTGCTGAGAACTGGCTCTCTTCCCTCAGTTGCATTTTCTCCACCATCATGTTCCTCCCCTGCCCCACTGCAGTCTGTATCCAACCTTGCTTCTCACTCTTCTGTTTGCTCCACCCCAGCACCTCCAAATGCCACTAAGGAGCCAGAACACCTTTTTCCTGGCCACCACAACCACCATCAATGCCACTGACACCTCCTTACTCCTCTCCTCTCCTCCAAAGGCACCGTTCCCTACAATGTCCCTGAGAGGAGAGCACTGTCCTCATGGAGTGTGGTAACGTCACCCTGGAAAGCTTCTAAATAACCATAATTATCTAATTCAGGGCTTCATCCTGGCAGTTCCTGCCACAAAGTGCTCAACAGACAGTGTCAAAAATACCAATTATCTCCCTGGATGCCACTTGAGAAGCAGAGAGAAAGACAAATGGGTGTCACGGGCAGGAAGCCTGGTGGATGATGGTGACGCAAGGCAGAGACAGAAAATGTACAGCAGAGAAACAGAGGCAACAGCTGTCTCCCCATCTTATCAGGGAGGGATGAGAAGCTGGGATCTCGTGTGTCTTCTGGCCCAATGCCCCACACGAGTAAAGCCCAGAATGAAATCCCTTTTCCTCCAGACAAGCAGATGACACTAAGCAGCCACTTTTCTTCAACTGAAGGCACTCATACACAACCGGTACAGCCACTTCAGCCTTTATAGATTTAACCTGCTAGGCCTTGCACCTCCCTGCCCTGATGAATCTGCCCTATGACACAGTTTTGCTTGACTTGGCCACTTTTCTCAGTTGCATCACTGTCCTGCAGCTCAGGACCTTGGTCCAACGGCGCATAGGCCATTTTCGACTGTTAGGAATCCCAAATCACCCCCACCCTTAAACACACCCCTGGATAAACTCCAGATGTTCAGGAAGCGAAAGAAGAGATTAGAAGGAAATCCCCAGGGCTGTGTGAACAGGTAACAGGAGGCAACTCGTGCCTATTTGCTCACACATCTGCAGGCAAGTCTGGCTCTTCCTTATGCTCCCTGCCTGGCTGTGCTTCTCCCTCCTTCAGCTGCTTCACGTCAGAGGTGCTCAACTCCCCCCGCCCTTTCTTCAAGCTCCATCTTGTTATTCAGGTCCCGTTTGTCCCTCAATACTCATGGCAGAGCCTCCACTGTCTTTGGAGCTGGAGCACGACAAGCGGGACAAGGCACTGGGCCGGAAAATTGGGTGCAGACGTTGCAATGAATTCTTAATGATGCTCTTTCTGGCAACATATACAGATAGATGGAGCTGAATGCTTTTCTTTTTTAAAGTGTTTCTTATTTAAAAAGTGATGAGGCTTTTGATCCATTTTCCACAGTAGCATTGTCTGGGCCCCTGCTTACTTCTACCTTGCTTAGCAGAAATCACCAATACAGCTCTTCGGACTTGCTTTTGAAGCCATTCCCTCCTCCTTCGAGGATGCATGTTAGCTATCTGTCCCTGAGCAGCCTGTCAATCCCACAGCAAGATGTACCATGTAACCATGTTTGAAAGACAGACCCTGTCCCAGGGAGCCTGACGAGGGAAGGGAAGACACAGATCCCTAGTGCATACTTGGGAAGACAAGGAGTGGAGCAGCTCTGCACTGTGCCATAGTCCCACCAAGCCTGTGTCAGAACGTTGAGTTTGGCCATCTAGTGTAGCACCAATGATACTAATCCATCCATCATCTTAGCTATGTATGTGGACCTGTTCCTTGTGTATTCAAGTCCTCCTTCCATCTCTCTTATTCTTTCACTCCTAAATCTTTCACTTCAGGCTGTTCAGGTTTGCCTTCTCTCACTTTGTGTTTCCTTCAAGGATGAGAAAGGAGATGTACAGGTCATTCAGTGACATCTTCTGCTCCCCTGCGAAGGATGGGCACAACGTATGCACTTACACTCCCAAATCCCCCTGGATTCTGTGTAGATCTCAGCCTGTCCTCCAGCTCTGCATGACACACACCTTTGTGTTTTAATTGAGAGTGCATTCAAGGCCTTGGGAAAGATGTTGGCCTGACCATTCCCTAGCCTGCACACTGCTCTCCCCCTCTGAGGGACAGCCCTTGGGACAAATGTCAGCAGTGTGACCCTCACATCCTCATCCATTTGCTCACTGCCTTTCAGAGCTGTTGGTTACTCGTTCCATTGGAGTCAACTTGGAGGTCAGAGATTCCTCACTCTGCTTTCTTAGGCTCGGACTGACCCTAAGGAGTGACGATTGCTCAGGGTCCCCAGACACTGGAGCTCCAGAGAGCAGTTATATCCCCTAATCTGACCTGGCTATTGTAAAAGTCACCAGGATTTGGATGAGAAAACAAGTTTCAGAAAGTATGTTACCTTTGCAGTGGAAACAGGATTCATCTGCCAGTCTGCAATTCCACCAGAGATGCTCTGCCAGTCCTGACAGTCCAGAAGAGGGCAATGTTGCCCACTTGCCTGTCCGTTTCACAACACACACATGCATGTGCGCACACATAGGCAAAGAGATCTCAACTGTCCCATATATTTTCCAGCAAAAGGCTCTGGTGGCTAAGTCAGTTCTTCCAGTGCTGCAGCAAATGATGGTTGGATAAGTTACTGAGCTTCATGGGGGCAAAAAAGAACCATGCCAGCATGAGCCAACCACAAGACAACACAAAATGGTCTTCCTGAGTCTGCAGCTAGCCTAAAACATGAGGTTATGCAAACCCGCACTGTTCTTCTCCATGATTAGCAGGCCAGCTCATGCTGGCCACCCAGGTGACTCCCTCCCTCACACTGTCCACTGCAGCCACTTGACTGTTGCAACACAGGGCTGGGACTTTCTCCCACTCCATAACGCAGCTGTCATGGTCCGCCATGCAGTTTCTGGAGGCAGAGGTCAGTGTGGCTTGCTGCAGGGACTGCGTCAGTGGACACAGCCATATTCAGAAGCGTTTGAGAGAGCAACGCAGACTCCCAGACGGAGCTCACACCTCATCCTTTCCCTGGATGCACACTGGCTCACACAACCCTGTGCAGAGCAGAGGACTCCCAAGGTCTCTGACTGGAATCAGAGACTTAAATACAAGCACGACTTAACTCTTTCATCACAGTTCATTTTGGCGTAGTCAGTTGACTACAGGGCCTCCATGTCCCCCCAGCCCAACAGTCCCCACCTGACTTCAGGACATTGGTGATTACGTCAGCCCTGACAGTCTTTCCTTCCCAAAGCTTCCCACTCCCCCTAGACAGCATTTGCAAGGACATCTTGTCCTTTCTCATCCCTGTGGCAGAGCAACCAGATGAAATGAAGGGACTGTGGAGACAAAATTGAATCTAGCAACAAAATAAACAGCATGGGGGCACTGTACTGATTACACTATGCCTCTTTATGCATTAATTCCTCCCAAGCTTTGAGATTCCCTGTCTCACACGGCCCATATCCCTGCACTGCAGATATGCAGATGCCAGGAATACCACCTTGACCCAAAGATCCATCTTTCCACCAAGTACATGAAGCTCTGCTTAACACCAGCAGAGCTCCTCTTTGTTATGCACCACTGTCCATTGCCCAGAGATGCACAGCCCAGCACCATTCCTTCCCACACTCAATCACTCTTCCCAAGTCCAAGGAAGAACACATCAGATGATTGTGAAGCATCTGGCTGTAGTAGCATCTGCCCCCAAGGCTGCTCTAAAATCAACTCAAGCATTAATAAGAGTCATCAGCTACTGTGGCATATATATCCAGGAGCTGAAAGTCACTGTTGTCTCCATATTCACAAGCCCCCAAGACCATTTATTCCTGCCTCTCCCTACACTAGAAGCAGAGGCTGTGAGCTCAGCACACCCAAGAAGGAAGCCCAGAAGCCGTAGTTAGACCTGTCTGATAAAAGCTGGATGTGCAAGGGCAAAAGAAGAAACCTTCTGGGCCAAGCAGCAGTACCACTTTTGGAGAAACTAGAAATGAGAAAAAACAGGAGGTGGAAAAGAGACAAGACATGCAAGTGAATGGCTGCTATGTCACCATGCACAAATTGGCCTAATTATGTGTAGAAATGCACCAATACCCACGGATTTGCTGGCTGTATTCTTGACTTTAAATATTGATGCTTAGGAAGAGCTGAGATCAGGATATCTGCTGGTGGATTAGGCTACAGATTGCTCAGTCATTCCCCAGGGCCACATCACCTGTCTTGGACTGCCTTCCTCCAGAGAGCTCTGGAGCTTGGGCAGAGGACGCCTCTCACCGCCAGCTGAGGATTTGTTGTGTAGGTGATGGGAAAGGAAGTGCTGCCTCACAGCCAGGCAGTGCTGCATGCATGCCCAGAATGGGGCACGAACTGGCTGCTGATCGGCGCAGGAGGCGAGCGGTGTCATGGCAGAACGGAGGACTCCGTAAAAATGAGGACGTGCCCAAACAAGGCGATACCCAAGGACAGAGAAACAGTGTGTTTGGGGGGAGCAGATGATCACCAAGTGCCTGGGAGAACCCACAATCCTTATCCCATGCCCCATCGCAGCATTCTCAGTTTCTCCCATATCCTGTTCCCTCCCATGCCATCCCACCTCCTCTACAAGACAAGGCTGGGACAAATGGACTCAGAAGCAGCTTTTCATATTTTTTGTTTCTTGTTTTTTGGGTTTTTTTGTTGTTTTGTTTTTTGTTTTTTTTTTTTTAAATAAGAAATTTATTGCAAATATAGAAATTGATTTTCTCCGTACAGGAATCTCCGAGTTGAGGAAAAACGATTTCGTGCCATTCATTTTTAAAACAGGAAAAGAAATTAAAGAAAAAAAAAGAAGAAAAATAAGACAGAGAAAGAAATAAAAATCTAAAAGAATAAAAAGAAGGAAAAAAAAACCCAAAAGAAGAAAAGAAAAGAACGCAAGTCCAACTCAAATTTGTCCATACACAACTGGGGGGGTGACAGGGTTGTTACGGAAGGAGGGACACCAAAGAGGCCACAAGGAGCCAGTCCCAGCAGCTGCCTCCCAGGCCCTTCCTGACCTCCAAGGGCTGACACCTCCGGTTCGGTGCCCGGCAGCTGCCCGCCCCTTCCCACCCCCTCGCCCCAGGTGCTGTGCTTGTGTACCAGCCCTGGAGGGTCTGGCCTGGCCCAGCCTCTTCCTCTTGCCCCCAGGGAAGGTGGAGAGCAGGTGGCGGGGACCAGACACCCAAGTGCAAGGCCTCACAGTGGCGGTGGTAGTTACGGGGGAGGCAAAGGCCAAGCCAGATGCGCAGGGATGGGGCAAACGGAGCGGGGACCGTGAGGGGGAGAAGGGGTGATTTACCTCCCGGCGGGGCAAGGAGGAGAGCAGGTGCCTGCCCAGTGGGTGAAGGAGAAACCAGGCAGAGATTGCCCTCTCTCCACCCGGGGACCGGGGGGTGGATTGTGGCGGCTCTGCGGAGAGCTGCCGCGGTGGGGCTGCGCACGGGGAGGTATGGAGACATCTCCCCACAGCGCGTGGCAGGGGAAGTCGAGGGGAGGCAGACCGAGAACGCCCCTCACAGCACAAGGCCAAAGCAGCTGGAGGGACGGGGTGCGGGACTGCGCACGTGTTGCAGGGAGGAGGCAACAGACGCTCCCCTCTGCCCCTTCTTTGGGGAAGACCCAAAAACACCTGCCTCAGCCAGGGCAGGCAGGGGGCAGCTGAGGTGGCGCAGACTCCACCAGCCCTACAAGAGACTCCCGGAACCCCGTGGAGGGTGGCACTCAGCGTCCGTCCCACACCAAGCCACCCTGAAGATGCTCCCTCCTGCTCAGATGGAGGGACGGCAGCCAGCTGGCTCCAGCAAGAAGATGCAGCTCCCAGGAGGCTCTTGCATGCGGCTTGTGCTGAAGGAGGTGGCGGCAGTGGAAGGGATGTTCTCCAGGCTCCCGGAGGCTGTGTGTCCTTCCAGATGCAGCTGAGCTTTCCGGTCAGCAACAAGCATGGCAAATGTGCTTTCTGGGCTCTGGGTCCAGCTCCTGCCCATGTGGCAGCTGCCCACCCTGTAGCGCTAAACTCTGCCCTACAGAGGGGCCACAGATTATCATGAAGTCTGCCCAGTTTTTTCTTCAGACACTGCTGACTTACTCCCCACCTCCTCTCAGAGAGCCTCTACCCCTGCACTCAACCCTTCTCTCACTCGTCCCTTTCTCCCTTTACTATCCCGTTCTTTCCAGTGCGGCTAGCTCTTCCCCTGGTCTTTCCAGCCTGTCCCTCTTCTCCACCCTCTCCATCTCCCTCTACCTGTCCTCTCCTTGGCTCCCCATTCCTTGGTCCCACCACACCTTCCTCACCCCTGCTGTGTCTGCCCTTCCTCTCTCTCCCTCAGCTCCTTTTCCTCCTTCCCTCCTGCATCTCCCCCTCCTTCCCCCAAGGCCGCCTGGCAGAGCCTCCTCCAGGAAGCAGGCTGATTAGCATTGCAAACACACAGAGGCCTCCTCAGCCCGACATAAATCTTCATTTGTCAGTCATGAATATTTCACACCTGCCTCGGGAGGGATTTATTCAGCATGGAAGAGTGGAGGGGGGAGAAGGGAACATGGCACCTCAGCATAAGATGAGGCAGCACCAGCAGGGATGGGGAAGAGCTCTGCCCCACGGGAACAGCACGCCTAGGGTATCACCTTCACTCTTCTGGGTGCAGGAACCCAGCCCAGGCTCCCCACCCCCCGAGCCTCACCTGGGGGAAGAGGGCAAGTGAGCACCCAACCTCATTCCTCACCCTCCATGCTTTCCAGTGAGATGAACTAAACCCCCGTCTTCCCTGGCAAGAGTCACCAACCCAGAAATAAAGTGTGAAAGGGGCTGGTCCTGGTTGTGCCCCATGGATCCACATCGCCCTGGGAGGAGGCAGGGGTGAGGGACTCTTGCCAAAGCCAAGCCACAGAGGGCTTAGAAACTTCAGGCAGTCTCTCCATGCTTTTACCCACCACAGAGGCCTTCCCACCTTCATCGTGCCCTGCCCTCTGCCAGGGCCACCCATAGGAGCGAGGGGGCAGGACAGACCTAATCCAGAGCATCCTGTCATCAATAAGAGGAAGATGGTGGGAGGTCTTCTAGTGACTGCAACCAGCTCTACATCAAGCTTTCACTGTATTAGAGGTTTCCCTGCAGCTGAAGCACTCCTTGCTCCCCCAAGAATAACCTTCCTTGTAGATTTGGGGAAAGAGCAACCAGGGCATGGGGATGGTAGTGACCATTTCTCTTATGAAATCTATCTTGATAGGCCTCACTCCTGTTTCTAAATAATTTTGAGAAATGATGACCACTAGAAAGAGCAGGCCTTTGGTATATAACACATCCCCCTTCATGCACACAACCCTGAAAAGCAGCTGAGAGACCACATTTGGAACAAGGGGAGGGCGACACTGGAAAAAAGAAGGAATGTTTTTTATGGAGTTGATTGGGTTGGATTCTCTTTGGGGTGTGTTCCCTCCCAAACTGGTAGGTGTCTCTCATAAAATTACATCAGGGATGAATGAAAGGAATGAGGAAAACAGGGACGAGGACAGGAGAGACTTTCAGGGAGGAGGTTAAATTCCAACAAACTGGCACATACACAACAGGTGTTTGCTCAGAAAAATACAGTAAAATCGTCATGCAAATAGAACGTTAAATCTGCTTTCCTCCGACAGGGCTGGCGTCACTTCGCGAGCTGTCATCCCTGGGGAGGGAGCAGGACAAGGAAGAAGGGAGGAGGAAGGAAGGTGGGACACTTTGTTCCCCTTCCTTGCCCTCTTCCTCCCACAGAACAGTCCATCTTGTGCAAACTTCACCCACTGGTTTGGAGTGGGGGGCTACAGTTGGGAGAGAAATGGCTTGTCCCTCCTACCCAGCCTTACCCCCACCACAGGCAAAAGAAGGGCCTGATGAGAGCTGTATCCCTGACCTTTCTTTTCTGCCTCGTTGGGGTGATGGTGGGAGAGAGCAGAAACCATTACAGCTTAATGCTCCCCCCAAAAGTATAGACTGAGCAGAACTGATTACAAGACCATACAGCAGAGAAGCACAGGGAGGGAAGAGGTGGGCAGAGGAAGAGGACTCCATCCCCCTGTGCCTGTCATCCCTCTTTTCCTGTCCAGTTCTGTGCCCCGGCCATTAGTCTTTCCTGCTTGGTTGGTTGCCATGCTGGAAGACTGCTGGGCCTGCTCCATGTGGTAGCTGGAGAATTCTCTGACGTGTCTAAAGCACCTCTCACAGCATTTACCTTCCTTGATTTGCTGCATTGTCCCAACATGGAGGGACATCTGGCAGCAGTGATGTGTGTCCTTCATCCTCCTACACATACACACGCACACACACACATACACGTGTGCACACACATGCCTTCCTCTGGTTTGGACTGGATCTTACAGCGTGGAGTCAGTCCCATGAATATGTCTGGACTCAAAGCAAAATGATGCTTTGACTGTGGGGAAGCAAGCTGAGAGTGAAGGAGGCCGAGGCAATGGGATCAGGACCTGGCTTAGGATTGTTACAAGGAAGGAACCCCATGGATTTTCACAGGTTTAGACCTTGGGGATCCCCCCTCTGGTTTTCACGCACCAGGCTCTGACTACTGCTGCTCCTCACTTACAGAAGATGAAGTCATGTCACCTGTGGCATAGAAACCAGGTCTCACAGCTGGCAATTCTCAGCAGGCAGCATGTAAATGCCCCCCAGAGAAGCTCCTACACCCTCATCCTTCTCCCAGGGCCCCCAAAAACACTGGGGCTTCTGAGAAGTGCCTCAGAAAGGAAATAGCCACTTAGGAAAGGCCAACACAACACAAGCCCTCACCCTTATCCTGATAGAGGTGAACGATTGTCAAGAATTGGGGTATACAGCTCATGGAGAGGAGGCTCACTGTGCTGCATAGCGATGCATTCAGCAGGGAGCACCCCTCCCTGACAAGAAAACTTCGGGGGAGACGGTGCCAAGATTGTGCTTTGTTGGGCTGCTCAGAAATGGGACGAAGTGGAGAGGGCAGCAGGCTCATTCTCAACTCTATGGCAGATCTTCTATCCAAAGGACAGAAGTTGGGAGATAGCAAGTGAAACTGGCTTTTTGCAAAGACGTTATAGGATGCCTAAGAGAAGTTTGTCACAGCTGTGAGGAGGTGGAGGATTTAGAAGGTGATAAGTTGCTCTGAATCCCATGGGGGCCTCCAAGTATTCAAAGGAACGCCGCCATCCAGAAGCTGGTATCCTCTTCTACCCCAACACACACAGCGTGGCTGTACACACAGCGAGAGCTTCTCCTGGAGCCATCCCTCATGGGCTACTCCCAGGCCCCATTCTCACATCCCTTTTTTTACCTGTCCTCCTGCCTTCACCTGAGGCTGTCTCTTATCCACACCAGAGTGTCCCTGGCCTATTCAAGAGGAAGCCTTTTCTGTCAACCCAGTGAGGAGAGCACTGAAATCCTATTCTTCACATGCACCTGCAGGTGAAGAGGATGGCTGATGCTCTTCTCACACTCATCTACCCACCCACCCCACACCCCATGGTGCAAGTCAGCTGTGAAGAGCTGTAGAAGCTTCATGTAGAACTTGTTCTGCTCAGGCTCTCACAATAAGGGAGGCATGAACAGATAATACCACACCTACTGCACAAGGGAAGCCTGAGCATAGGTGTGTATGGTGGGGAGGACCTCTGACCTGTGACACTTGTGGAGAGATGGGAATCCTTTACACCTCTGAGAGACCAGACCTTCCTGCATTTTTCTCCAGCACTGCTTGAAGACCTGGCTTGCCATGCTAAAGAGCACATTCAAATGCCCCAACAGCTGGCAGAAAACTGGCTCTGAGCAGGCCTGGAGAATTGCTGGTGTTCATCAGCAACAACATGGCAGGAGAAGGGAAGGAGGAAGAGCAGCAAGGGCACAGAGCCTGCTGTGTGGCACGTCCTACCTCCCTTGGTCCTTTGCACCTCCTCTCCTTTCTCCAAGTATGATGGAGGTTCATGAAGTATCTAGACAGAAAATGCAAGCCTGGGGAGCCCTAAGAGAAGGGTAGGGAAGATGAAAAGGAAAAGATGCGATCAAAGTTCTTCCAAAAATCCCACCTGTCTTGGAAAGGGACTGGAGTGAGAGAAAAGCCTCCACTGCCAAAGGAAAAGGGGGAAAAACTAGTGATGGAAGATTTGGAAAAGTAGGTGTATCGGGTGGGCAGAAAAGCTTTCTAAACCGAAGTCTTCCCTTCCCACCCAAAAGAAAAATCATCTCTCAACAGAAACAGAAAGAACAATAGTTCACAGCTGAGTTTCATGCCCAGTGAGTGTCCATTCCTGCCCTTCCCCTGCGACCGCTGCCACCCCTTCCGGGGCCTTTCCCACACATTCCACCCGCACTCCAGTGTTGTTACCACAGTGTCAGAGCAGGATGCTCCTCCCAACCATCTGCAGGCAGAATAATGGTCCCCATAACACAGTAGAGACAATTTGGCATGTGTGTGTCTGTGTATCTGTGTGTCTGTGTGTGTGAGAGCTTTCTGTTGTTGTTGTAAACTTTAAGAAACGATTTTGTCAGTTTTGTTTTTGTTGGGAGTATTTTGTTGTTGGTTTATTTTTCACAGTCAAGTGGCATATTTTTTTTTTTCTTGTTGGTGGGGGGGGAGGGTCTTGTTTTGTATTGTTTCCTTGGAGAGAGTGAGGGAGAGTCACAGCTTCTGCTGAGCAGAGACTCCTTTCCAGTAATCCAGGATGTCATGCAGATCCTCATCCTTGGCAAACTGAACTTTCTTCCGCAGGGCATGCCCAGCCGCCATGTAAACCTCCTCCCTGTGGTGCTTCTTGTAAGGCCGGAATCGCTCCCAAATCTTGTGGGTGCTCTCTGATGAATACTCAGGGCTGGAAGAGTAGCCCGAGAAGTAGTGTCTGGGGGAGAGCTGGGAGTACGTGGAGTCTCGCTTGGACCGGGAGAGTGGCTTGAGGAATGACACCCGCTGGCTCAAGGTGTCAGCACTTTCCTCATAGTACAGGGCCGGGAAGGAGTGACGGTGCTCACTGCAATGGTAAGAAGGCTTGACCTCCAAGTGGTGGATGGCGCCCGGGGACACCAAGGGAAGACGATCCAAAGGGCTGTTGAGTGGGCTGCCCTTCTCAATGTATTTGGAGTCAGACTTGCTGAGTGGTGGGTGGTCAGGCACATCCAAGCTGAAGACCTTGGCGCTCTTGATGGAGCCACTAGAGGAGACACTGCAGGTCTTTCTGGCCACGGCAGCATCAGCACTGAGCTGTCGCTGCAAAGGGTGGTGGGAGCTTTCCTTGTAGGGTGGGGAAAGAAAACTGGGCCGTTCTAGACCACCCGAGGAACTGGCTGGGATGGACTGGCACTCAAAGGCCATGTCTGAGTCAACACCAGTCCCACCACCCAGGAAGGAGGCTGTGTCCAGCTTGAGGGCATCAATGCAGTTGTTGATGATCTGGTTGACCTTGTCGACCTCCTTGGCTATAGTAGAGATCTCAGCAGCTGAGCCTTGCCCATTGTCAAGCTCCCTCAGGTCCTCATCCCGCTGAGTTCGCTCCAGCCCATCCCCACCACCAGTCCGCACCTCAATGTAATTACCTTTGGTAGTGACTTTAGGAGTCTCCATCCCAGCCTCCATTGACTTTGATGAAGGCAACTTCTCCCCAATCATGGAAGGAATAGAGGACATCCGTGAGACAGGGATGACTGGTGGCTCACCCAGCTTCTGGGAAGGATGGACCATGGTACTGGTATCAATATCTGATCCATAACGCATTTCCAGAATGGTCTTTTTGACATTGAGGGACTTCTGTTTCTCCTCCTGCATCCTCCGCTTCCGCAGGCAGTAGTACACCACCCCCAGAACAATGACCATCCCAAAAAGGCAACCCAGGGTGGTCATGATATAGTGTGTGGTGGTGGAAGTACTGGAAATAGGGTCCTCCCTGCCTTTGCTCCGGGTTGCAAAAGTCAGACAAGTGTGGTTGTAGCGCCTGTTGTTGCGGATGGAGGCCACACAGAAAGTATAATCAGTATGGGCCTTCAACTTGTTGACAGTGACATATTCTTTCTTGCTCTTCAGTGTTGCTATGTCAGAAACGTAGCTGTTGTTGTATTGGACCAGCACATACATCTTACTGTAGGGCATGGGGATGGTTACCATCAGAATCGCTGAGGTGATGGTGACATCATGGAGCTTGATGCTGGGACTGAAGGAGGAGTCAGTGGTGGAGGAGGCTGGAGGCTTGACTGAGAGGAAGTCCCCAGGGCTGATGGCTGAGCCTTCATCCAGGTCTCGCTGGGAGTCAGGGGTATAAGGGGTGGGGTTGACTCTGGAGAGGGAGGGGATGGTGCCACCTCTGCACATGGACTGGAAGATGGTGATGGCATTGCGGTTGTGGTGAGGCCGAGGTACCAGGAGCGGGTACCCAGCGAACTCCCGTGGAGTCTCACACTGGAGCCGATCATAGTTCTTGGTGACATTATTGAAAAGTGCCAGCCAATTAAGAAAGCTGTAGAGGCTACAGTCGCAGTTGAAGGGGTTGCCAGCCAGCTCGCACACCATCAGATTGCTCAAGCTGGTGAAAGTGTTCCCCTCCAGGCGGCTGAGACGGTTAGATGACAGGTCAATGCTAATCAAGCTGGGGCACTCAGAGAAGGCAGTAGGGGTGACCAGCTCAATTAGGTTGTGCTGCACAAAGAGGAACTGGAGACGGGCCATGCCCCGCAACATGCCCTCTGTCAGGTTGGTGAGTTTGTTGTAGCCCAGCTGTAAGACCTGGAGGTTTGACTGGCCCATGAAAGCCCCATCCTCGATATAGGAGATCTCATTCTTGGTCAGGTTCAAATCAGTCAGGTTGCCGAAGCGGTTGAGGGAGGAGTACAGCACCACTTTGAGCTTATTCTCATTTAGACGCAAGTCGTGCACCGTGCTGTTGATATGCTGGGGGATGGTTTCATACGGGGGCTGGTTCTGGCTGCAGATGGCCAGCCACACGTAACCTTTGTCCCCCTCAATCAGCCAGCAGTCACCTTGCACGGTGCCAGGGGAAAAGAAGCAGAGCAGGACAGCTGCCCACAAACCCAGGCACATCATGGTCTGCAGTGGTGCCCTCATCAGGACAAAAAACAAAACAAAACAAAAAAAAAACCCTACAACAAAAACAACCCCAAATCTCAGGACCACAGCAAAAAGAAACTAAGGGGCAGAGGGAAGAGAAAGGGGCAGTAATTGGGGATTTAGCAATGGAAGGGCATGAGCACCCCAGTCCTATTGGGTGTCATCATCATTATTTCTTCTTGCCCTCTGGGTCAAGCCAGGAGCATGGAGCAGGGGGGACACGTGCAATCTGCTTCCAGCACACCCAAAAGGTATGACCATGGATGATTCGTCTGGAAGGGAACTACCTTGTGCTTCTTTTCTAAACAAAAATTCAGACTGAGGATAACAAATCTTCTTTGATATTCATGAGCGACTTGCCCGCCTTTTCCACTTTCCTCCCTCCCACCCACCCCCCACCCACACTGAACGCACCCCAAAACAAACCCAAGCCCACCCCCCTCTAAGCTTCCCCCACCCCTCCACGGTGTGATTTGGAAGAACAAGGCAGGGCTGCCTCCGCTGTCGCTCACGGTCCCTCGGTTCCTCCTCCTTCTCTTCCTTCTCTCCCAGGTTCCCTCTGAGAAGCTTCAGAGCTTCAGATCAAACATGTGGGAAACAAAAATAGAGAGGGAAAGAGCAAGTGCGCACAAGAGAGCATCCATCTGCCACTGGAATCTGGAAAAGAAAGCACACAGGAGACAAGAAGAGGCATCAGCTGGAGGGGGTCTTTGAGATAAGAGTAGAGACAGTGAGGTTTCATGAGAAGAGGGAAATGATGGGGAAGAGACAGCATTATGGTGGGAAGTGCAGGCAAGGGAGGAGTGGGACTGCCTGCCATGCTGATAAGCGTTTGAGAAGGGAACCCTCATGACGTATAGTCTCGTATCAGGGGTATGCAGAAGGGTACCCGGGCTCCCTTAAGTAAGGGGAAGGCAGCAGTGTGGGGGCACAAGGGGAAGGGGAGGGAGGCTAGGAAACATACTGCTCTTTTTGCAGGCAGTTCAAAACTCCTAATGTAAACAAAGGCAGGCCCCAAGCACAGCCAAAGCCAAGGATTATCATCTGCCTGAAAGCAGGGAAAATGCAGACAAGCCTCCCCACCCTGAAAAAAGAAAACCACTTTTTTGTTTGTTTCCTTCCTTCTTTGATGCAAGAGGGATAAATAATTCAAGCCACGTGTAACCACTTGGCTCTAAAAATTGTTCCTGCCTCTTGGTGCAGGGACAAGGCTGTTGAGGTGACCCAGCCTGGCTTGAGCATGCTGGGGGAGGCAGCGTGGAGGCAGGGTGTAAAATACCAGCCTTCAGTCTCTCACCTAGCAATGTCAGCAGTCCCAAGCTTGAGGACATCACCTACACCCCACCAAAGAGAGGTGCATAGCCTCCACCTGCCTGCTTTGCTGCTTCTCCTTGGGGGCTATGAACACTGCCCCTTTGTGGGAAAGGGTACCTTGCAGGTATCAGCAACAGTGACATTTGCTTCAACATACTTCTGGGCAAGCCCCTGGTCTTGCCTGGGAAGGGCAGCCTGGAGCACCCTTCCCTCCAGCTACAGCTTCAACACTTCTCCCACTGTGCTGAGACAGGAGCCTGGCAGGGGTGTCCTCAGGCAGAGCAGAGGAAATAATTTCATGCAACATGTGGGCATTGCACCCTCTGTTTTTTTTAATTTTGAGAAGAAAGAAAACAATAAAAACGAGAGAAAAGGATTCTTAGTTAATGAAAAATAAAGATCCCTTCTTGCCTCTTTTATTTTTGGGAGGGAGGCTGCTCACTAAATATATTGCCAAAGCTGCAAAAGCTGAACCAATTTCTAGTACAGAGACACAAAGGGCAGAAATAAAATGAAGGAAGATAAATGGAGGAGGAGTGAACCTTTGAGGAACAAGGCTTACGTCTGTGGAGAAATCTGAGCTGATTTGGGTCTGTGGAATTACCAGGCCAGCTGGATTAAGGGATCAGAGATAGTGTCACAGAGAAACACTTAGATATTCAATAATCCAAAAAGTAAAGCCAAGATGGAGAAGGGGAGGGGGAGAAGAACTAGACCAATGGAAAAGAGAGAAAGCCTCTGTTCCTCACAGCTCATTGTTGGAGGCCACCAAACTCATGTCATTTATGGTTGTCATATGATGGCCTCCAGCTGCTGCCTCAGCTTTACATCAGCCAGCACTGAAGCAGAAGGCAGAGGTTTTTACAGTCTGTTGCTTTGTTTTGCAGCCTTATAATCCAATGAGAAATAATTTCCTGACACTGCCTACCCTGACACATCAGATAGGAGGCACATCTGGCTCTCCACAGGTTGGGACCCACAGGCATCTGATATTCCTCAGCGCCAGACCCCTGCCTTGTCCCACCTTTTCCAGAGGTGACTCCATGCAGAGATAATAGCCAACATCCCACACCATCTGTCCCTTTACCTTCCTCTAGAATGCTCTCTTACTTTGGCCAGTCTCTTCCACTGAACAATGGAGTGGCAGATACTATCACGCTTTTTGCACATTGGTGCCCAAAGTATGTCCACCCAAGGAGAGGCCAGGGGCAGCCCCTGAGCAAGCAGTAAAAAATTTAGCCTGGATTTTACCGAGCATCCTTCTCTGAGCATTATGCTTTGGCCTGTCTGCCTCTCCTCACCAAATAATACCCTGCACAATATCCAACTCCATGTAGGAAAATCCCAACCCCTTAGTTTGACACCTTCTAGTAGGGCAGGCTGCTCCAAATGTTCTGCTGAAGTCATCATTGCCTGCTGTAGTTTGCTTATGGTGCACAGGGAGAAATGCTGAAGCCAGAACTACGTTGCTCTGCAGCAGCTCCAGCAATCGCTGAGACCCACCCGCATCCCACTCAGGGAGCTACGCTCAGGCAGCACAGAGAGGGTTTAGAAGGGGAGATGTCCTAGCAGCCTGGAAAGCAAAGAGGTGCCTGGGTTAGGGGGTAGATGGAAACGAAGGTGGTGTTTATGCTTGCTATGTGTCAAAAACAAAGGGGACCATGCAATGTGCGCTGATAGACCAGAAGGCCAAACGTATTCTGGGCTGCATCAAAAGCAGCGTGGCCAGCAGGTCGAGGGAGGTGATTCTGTCCCTCTACTCTGCTCTGGTGAGACTCCGCCTGGAGTCCTGCGTCCAGCTCTGGAGCCCTCAGCACAGGAAAGACATGGACCCGTTGGAACGGGTCCAGAGGAGGGCCACCAAAATGGTCAGAGGGATGGAACACCTCTTCTATGAGGACAGGCTGAGAGAGTTGGGGTTGTTCAGCCTGAAGAAGAGAACGCTCTGTGGAGACCTTATTGCAGCCTCCCAGTACTTGAAGGGGTCTTTTAAGAAAGATGGGAACAGGCTTTTTAGCAGGGCCTCTTGCAATTGGACAAGGGGTAATGGTTTTAAACTAAAAGAGGGCAGATATATAAGGAAGAAATTTTTCCCAATGAGGGTGGTGAAAGACTGGCACAAGTTGCCTAAAGAGATGGTAGATGGCCCATCCCTGTCAACATTCCAGGTCAGGTTGGACAGGGCTCTGAGCAACCTGATCTAGTTGAAGATGTCCCTACTCACTGCAGGGGGGTTGGACTAGGTGACTTTAAAAGGTCCCTTTCAACCCAAAGATTCTATGATTCTATGCAGAGAAAACCTGCTTCCTGTCTACCTCCCACCTTGGCTGTGCAACTTTGCCCCAGCCACAGGCCAAAGGAAGGCCCAAGCCATTCCTCAAGCCAAATTCATTGGTCCCCTTGGGTCCCCAAGGTGCCTACATACAAGAAATATGCAGACTTTGCCATTCTTCCCCCAACGGCTCTCGCTCCTGGCCATCCTCATGTATGCAAGAGCATCAAGAAACAGTGGTAGCATTGTGCCCATGGCTGTACCCTCCTTGGCTTGCACAAAGTCAACCCATCATGTCCAAGCTCCCAAGGATTTCCCTCTGGTTTATTCTCTACTAATGGATGCCTCAGTGTTATTGGCATTTCTTTGCACTAGAGTGTTCGGAGAAGAGCAGAAGGGTGGTTCCCCTCTTCAGAGGAGAGAGCAGGGAGGGTGAAATGGAAGGAGGAGAGCCCCAGAACTGAATCAGGAGCTGGATGTTCTGATAGTCCCAGACAACCCTTTGGCTTCGGGATCAAGGTGGCACATGGGGTGACACAGGAATACCGTCACTAGTTAGATGGCCAGGTATGAGGGCAGGTTGAAATACAGCCACTAAAAGTGTGGACAGGCATGATATGAGGGACAGAGGGGGTGGAAGGACCACGAGTGAAGGAGGATACAAGGTCTAGAGGCCACGGTGTAAAAAGGCAACCAGAAAAGCCACAAATAGCAGCAATTTGGGCCTGAAATCCTGACCTTGTCAACCTTGGCCTCCTGGGGCCCAGTGTACTGGAAAAGCCAGCACTTAATTCTACCATTGCTTAAACGGTGCTAAGAGCCTCCCATTAGAAATGCATGCATTAAAAACCTTCCAAACACTCTTCACTCCTCTGGGGACACCCCAAAACCAGACCAAAGCTCCTGCTGCTTTCTTATGCTTTGTGCTGCAGCTGGGCATCAGCCCTCTTCCCAGCTCAGTGCGCTGCCTGCTCCTGGTGTGCCTCAGGGCACAAACACCATCTCCAAGGGGCTCTGTTTCACCCCTCTTGGCTTCAAGGTCCTTCCAAGATTTCTCTAACCACTTTCCAAAAAAGAGAAGCTGCCTTTCCTGGGGATGCTTGGTACTGGGAGCTGGTGGCTTACTTGAAGGGACTCTCCACACCTGCTGGATAGTTTCTGTAATACACACTGGTCTGTTGGCGTCACTGCAGCTCCTTCAAATCATCATCCAGATGGCCCTTGCTTTTGCTCCTGGCTATGGTGAAAGGGCAGTGCCATAGGAGAAGCTCGCAGCACAGGTGCACAACAGCAGCCCCTTCCCTCTCAGCCCCACTGCTTCCAGGGATGCTCCCACTTATTGCAGGAGTTACCATCAAGTCGTGCAGCAAAGAAACTGTGGCTGTGCCCAGAGGTGTTCCAAAAGTCCTGAGAAGTTTGGGACCAAGAGAAGAGGGAGCAGGAAGCCTGATGACCCGTGGATTTGTGACATGGAAGACATTTGTGTGCGTGTGTGTGAGAGAGAGGTATAACGTCTTCTACTGCAGCTTCTCTGATGTCCACCAAGGGTTGAGCTCACACAGCACTGTTTCCTTTAATGGGGCTCTGTGAAGGTTTCTGTCTCGCTTTCTCTCTTCTCTAATTTATCCCTCTATTTTCATGAAACACATAAGATCTCAGCACCTCTGAGATCCATCCCAGTGTTACATTTGTTTGAAATTGGCCTTGTAGCTTCAAAATCTAGAGGACATTGGAGCTGTCTTAGGCAGAAACATTAAATGAAACGAACAAAAAAAATCTGTAGAGCCACCCTAGAAACTCATGCAACAAAAGGTGTTTTCATGTCACTGACCAGACAAAGCTTTCATCCCTTACAGGCGTTGAACTGGTATCAAGGGGTCCTGCTGAAGGGTGGCCACTCAATGTTGGAGGCTCTGTGAGTTTTGGCAGAGTGCTGCTGCAAGAGAAATCTCCTGGTTCGACTCTGGGCAGGCTTATTTCACCATATACAAATCCCCAGTGCCTGCTGGGAGAGGCTCGGCCACGAGTGAGGATGAAGCTCACAGCTCCCAAACTCCAGCTGTCCAAGGAGTTTGGAAGAAGCCCAAAGCACTAGAATCCCAGCAGGACACTGCAGTAAGGAAGCCCACAAAACCACAAGGGATCTCAGCTGCTCCTCACAGGACACTGCTGCAAGGATGATTGCAGTGCTCAAATTCCAGCCAGTGATGATGGGCCCCTGCACAAAGGAAGAGAAGAGGGCAGAAATACAGACTGTAGGACTGCCCCAAGGACATGCTCTGCAGTCCTGCCCTTCGGACAGTTCAGGGCACAGGAAGAGTTCAGGTGTTAACCTGGAGTTACCATCTGCCATGTATGTGCACCCAGGCTCAAGCAAATGCACAGCCATTGACTCCAAATGTTTGCTGGGCCAAACAGCTTAAAGACTAACCGTGAAAAAAACCAACACGATGCTGTATATAAAACCCCTGCTCTCCCATCGCGCCTCCCAAGCAGTGATTAGATGCCTAATTTGTTAGGCAGCAAGAAAGAGAGAATGGGAAAGCTCAGGGGAGAAAAATGAAGCAGCTCAGAAGCATGAAAGAAAAGAGAGAGCTTTAGAAGCTTAAATCTTATTTTAGAGTGATAAATACTGGCAGAAAGGTCTTTCATATGCCAGTGGTTCCCTGGCAGGCCAGAGAGTCACCTTTGTTTTCCAAAATGAAATGGTTACCTTTTATATTAATATGATTATTGAAGATTAAGGGGGATTTGCATCAAGCTAGCTCCACCCAGAGAGCCCATGGCAGCAACCCACAGAGATGTGCACATGGGGCTAGGCTTGGGGAACAGCCTTCTCCAAGTGGAAGAGGATGTCAAGGGTTTATAGGTTCCATAAAAAATATTAGCAGCAGGAAAGCCGCCTTCAGCGCTCTCCCTCCAGGGGAGAGGGGGGCCTGGGAAACATCACTCCCCTTGGTGTCAGCCCATGACCCCAGACATGAGGCAGCAGAAAGGCTTAGAAACCATTCCTGTTGGCAACGGGGAGGGAGCGTGGGCTCTGTGTGACTATCTGTAGGGACCTGCCATAGGGAACACAACAGCAAGACTGGCTCTGCCGGGGCATGTGCATGGGTGTGCATGGGTGTGAGTCACTGTAGCGAAAGGGGTGGCAGTGTCGGCTCTAGGGGTGCGAGGAGGAGGTGCACTATATGTGGAGGAGTTGCTATAGGTGATGGGGTGGATGTGCGGGCCGGGTGTGTATGTGGGTTAATCACTCTGTGAGGCAGAGAATGAGTGCTGACTCCCGGGGGGAGGAATTGCCACGGGGAATCAGGCAAAGCGCTGGCTGTGAGTGCGCGCGCGCGTGCCTGTGGATGAAGCAGTCACTGTGGAGAAAGGGGTGGGAGCGTTGGCTGTGTGTGAGGCACTGTAGGGAACGGGGTGGGAGCGTGGGCTGCGTGTAGGCATGCGTGGATCACCGGAGACCAGCATGGTTGGGCAAGGGTGTGTATGGGAGAAGGGCTGTAGGGAAAGGGGTGGAAGCACTGCTTTTGCCTGTGTCCCCCGACACGAATCACTGTAGGAGCAGGGTGTGAGTGCTGTCTCTGCACCTGTGCGCGCGAGAGGGAGCTGCTGAAGGGGACAGGGAATGACCTCTGCTCTCTGCAAGCTGTCGGGGGAAGAGAACAGGAGCAACGGCCCTGCAGGAGAGTGCGTGTGAGCTGCTGCAGGTAACAGGCCAGGAGCGGGGGCTCTGGATGCATGGGAGGGAGCCACTCCAGGGAGCAGGGTGGGAGCACCAGCTCTATCTGCATGGGGGGCATTGCTGCAAGGGAGTGGTGAGTGTCCTGCATGAGGCCAGGAGAAATTCTTGGGCTGTATGTGATGTCACTGCCAAGACCCCCATCGAGGTCACTGTCACACTTCTGCAGTCCTGTGCTGGCTTTTCTGCCCTATTTCATACAACAGCAGCTCCTGGCTTTCACCGAGCTGTCTGTGAACGGCAGGTCCACAAGCTATCTGAAAGATACTCTCACTCAAACCAAGCATACCTCCAGTATTTCTGGATTCTAAATAGGTCCCCAGCAACCCAGCAGTGCCAGTTTGCAGACCTCACACAGGTCTTGGGCTGCCTGAGGACAGCAACCACTTCACAAGGTGCACTGGCAGACAGTTGTCCTGTGGAGGATACCTCCAGGCCTGCAGACTCCCGTGGGGCACAGCATCCTTCAGCATGCTCTCAGCTTCCAGCCAACCTTCAGCAATCTGAGAAAGGTTCCCTCGCCAGCAATGAGACATCTCTCCAAGTAGGACAAGCAGCCACCCCGGTACAACTCCAGCAAGAAAACTCCAGATGTCAATACTAATGACTCATGCAGTCATTAGTCTGTAAGAAGTTGAAAGATGGAGCAGCCTCTGTGCTCAACTTTCCCGCAAATGGAGACTCAACCAGAAGCAGAAGCTGTTACAGGTGGTAGTTCAAATACGGCAGATGCAGTTCTGATCTGGTGTGGGGCAGAAGCAGAGGAAAGGTGCGAGGTGGACATGGAGAAGCTGTTTCAGATGACCCAAGAGTGAAGTGCTGTAACAGCATGGTCTAATGGGGACACTTGAGCCACTCAAAGCTCTTCCTCTGGTCAATCCAGCCTGGGTTCAGCAAGAGGAGCAGACCCACGCTGGACACGACACTACATTTCCACATGGCTGCTCCCACCTTCCCTCCATCCTCCACCCCCAGGCAATGGCACAGCTCAGCCCTGCTGGGGAGGGACCCTCCTCCCGGCCAGCTCGCCCACCTATATTTCAAGCTAACAGCTGAGATGCATTTTGACACAGCCGTGCCTCCCCTCTCTTTTCTCCACCACCTTGCCTTGTTTAGAGCCTGTTTTTTTCTTCCATTGCCAAAACACAATGACTGTTATAATTAACAGATTATCTCAGTGCGACAGCTGCAGTCCTTTGAAAATTAGGTTGAATAACAGGATCCTGCCGTATGGTAATTTCTTTTCATCTCTCAAATATTTGCTCTCTCACACTCTTGTTTCTACCTCCTTTCTTTCCTTCTTTCTTTCTTTTCCCTCTCCCCACCTCCTACCTTTCACCAGCTCCCTGACTGCATGAGTGATATCCTTGGGGTAAGACAAGGCTGAAGGGCTCGCTATACCTTCATCAGCTGTTTTCATTCCTCTTCTTTTACTACTAGCCCTCGCAGAGAGGCAGTGTTTGCAAGTAGCATCATAAACATGTGAGGAAAAAATGTGCTTTGCTTTGTCCCACCAGAGGCCACGGTGAGAGGCCCCCTCTGAAGCCCCGCTGCCTCACAAAGGCAGCCCGGGGAATTGCATGGGCAGGGGAGAATCAGGGGATGCAGTAGCCTGAACCTCTGCCTGCCACTTTCCACGGGGAGCTGAGTGCAACGGTGTGGCTGAGCGGTTTGTACTGAGATAGCCAGGGTGCTCTACCCACCCACCTACCCGTCCGCCTTCTTGCTGACTCAGTATCTGCCCCTGACTCACCACTTGCTCACTGAATGGGGACTGGCAGTACTTACACGGCATCCTTCCCTCTCGCTAAGGCAATAGCTCTGCCACTTACCACCCCCTCTCCCCATTATCCACCTACATCTGTCTCTCTACCGACTCAATCAACCGAAGCCAGCCAAAGAAGCAGCTTGCTGGAAATGCAGGATTTCAAAACCAAAATATAAACTGGTGCTGCTCCCAGCTGGACCCAAACTAAAGGCTCTGGAAACCTCCTCCTCCAGGATTGGAGATCCCCTGGCCCCTGCTGCAAACCAGACTGATCCATTCACCAAAGTGGCTGGACTCCTCGGCCTCTGCTTGGGCAGACGTGCTAGCACACAGCTACCATTCCAGTGCAAGGCTGCGAGGATGACCAGCCGGACATGTGGAACAGGTCTGCTGGGTTGGTGCCCTGGATTTGGCAACTGAAAGTTTTCATGTTAAACATGTTCTGAACTCAAGAAATCTGCAACTTTGTTGCCAAACCTACCAGGAGCATTAGTCAACTATTCTCTATGTCTGGCTTGAACTCATGCAAAAATGCCTTGATCCTGCACTGCTCGTTTCAGCCATGTCCGTAATCTATACAACACTGTCTGTCACAATTAAACACTGCTTTTTCCTCTTGGAAAAACAGGGCAGTATTCCTCCACACCACTCATCCATCGCAGCCTGAGCCAGCTCTGCAGAGGCTAGCTCCAGGTGAGTGCTGGGTCTCCTCCTGCCTCCTCAGCACAGGCATTTCCTCTTCTTCCATGAAGTTCCACCTCATTTATTTCCTTAATCCTTAATGCTCAGTAGAACAGAAGCACTTTGTCACCGTTATTCTGCCAAAGACAAGTAGAGTCTTTTAACAACCACTCATCTGTTCCATTGTATTTCAGCAGTCTCCAGTAATGCTCCTCCTCCTCATCGTCCATGATCTTTCTCTTTTCATCCTTCTCCACCCTCACCCTGCATTCTCCCTTTGCTTTCACTCCAGGCCCTGTGCTGGCACTTACAGCACATCTCCTCGTTCATTCACTGTCACTTATCTAAATGCTACCTTCACTTATTAATTCTCCTTTTTTCTAGTAGCATCCCTCCTCTGAGTGCTTTGTACAGTCCTACTTACGTATCCAATAATAGTATTTTCCCAATGAGTGAGTCATATACCCCTTTGCTGACATTTAGAATTTTCCTTGTTCTTTGAAACACGTTTATTCATTCCCCTTCTTTACAATTATATATGTCTGCTCATGGAGTTGCATTTCCTACAGCAACTGTGCAACAAACAGCTGATCCATGCAAATAACCCAACAAAATAATTGTCTCTGCTGGTACCTTATCATCCTCCATTTTAATTATGTAGGCCAAAGCTAAATCAAGCTATGAAGCAATCAAAAATAGGGGACAACATAATTTAAAAAATACCCCACCCTTTCCTTTGTTCTTGCTCGGTCCAGATTTCAATCTTTTTTTCCCCACCTATTCGCTGCTCTACCTCTTTTTGATGCTGCCAATAGCAAAGTACATGGAGGCTACAACTGATATTGGGCCTCTGGTTTCCTAGGTCCTGTAAATATTTTCAGTGAGAAAAAAAACTTTGCTGCAGACTGTTTCCAAACTGAAAGGACAGAAAAAAAGGAGTATCACTCAGCTAACAGGGGCATGTAAATGTCTTACCCACTAACCCAGGTAATATACACTCCATCACCAGGCAGTGATGCCCCTAAATCTCTCTTCAGAGGCTTCATCAGGTAGCCCTAGCAAGTAATTCATCTGGCAGTCCCTCCTCATTCCTCACCGTAGCCCTTATTCCTTCCCCCACACTGTTCTTTGCTTCTTTCCCAGTCCTTTGTCACCCTTGCATATGCCATATTTTATTTATTCCTTACTACTCCTCTTAATCTGCATAGGCCAAACCCAAAGCTCTCTAGTCACTCTGACTCATTTCCTACCCAGGAAAAGCAATGATTTAAAACAGTGGGAAAGCCTGTGATGTCAATCTGGACAGAGACTGATACTGTACGGGGACTCCCGCATGATTATTTCTTGTTCTTTTCTCACTTGTTCAGGTCTCCATTTAGCAACATACTTAAGCATTCACCCAACTGTAAACCTATGCAAGTCCCATTCAGCTTCTCAATTGCTTTCTTCTGCAACATCTGTGTTGATGGTTCCCACATCTTCCAAACACAACAGATTGTCCTTCTGTGCTTCCTCTTCCTAGCCTCTTTGTTACCCACCCACCAACATACTTTCTCTCGCTTTGAGAAATTTAGACTTTTCCTTTTTTTCCCTTTGCTTGCTTGTATTTTCTTATTTTCACTGCTGCCCGAGGACTCCAGCTTGTAATTTCACCTATCTTTTCCCAAGATTGCTATGTTGAATAAAACACTGTCTTCCCCCTCTGCTCTCCAGTATTCTGAAACACTGAATTGGGCCACTGAGGAGAAAAGCTATTGGCCAGGACTGCTGTCTTTAATACTGAAACAGAGCTGGCAATAATATTTACAGGATACTTTGAAAGCTCCAGGGATGGCTTGTGGCCAAAAATGATGATATCCACCCCCTCTTTTTTTTAATGATGTCTTCCTATGACTCAGTCTGGTCCATAAGTCAAAATGAGAATTTTTTTTTTTTTAACCATCTTCCCTTTAAGCAATGAGAACAAGAGCCTAAGAACAGAACGCCGTAGCATCACGGACAGGACGGGTTACGTCACGAATAGTGCAACTTGGGGTGTCCTTGGTGGCTTTAAAAGAAGCAGAACAAAAGGCACATGTCCTCTTTCCAGAGAAATGAGTTTTGGCAGAGCTAAACTGGTGATTGCCTGAGTTTTCTAAACTTAGTTTTATCTGTAAGCAAAGCAAGAAACACGCAGGAAGCAGAGACACCATGACCTTAAGAGCTCATGACTTTCTGGGCTCAGCAAGGAGCTACTGTGCCCTTTATTATCCACCATTGTGCAGAGGCAGTCTTGAATACAGGGGACGGTGTAGGGGGAACGGTGACAGCTGTTCCAAAGTGGGACTGTGGCGTACCAACGCAGCCTGCCCACACACTCCTACCTCTGCCTCCAGCTACACAGTCTGCAGCAGCAAACAGCCATGCAAATGGTTGATAAACGAGCGGTTCAGCCAGAGACCACTTAATTTGCTCCTTGCTTTCTTTGTCTGCCAGTGGCAGGGAAAAATGCGTGTTTGGAAATTGGCGGTGTTGTGTATAGCATCACCAGGCTGGAGTTATACTGACTGCTACAGGGAAAAAAAAATAAAAGAAAAAAAAGAAAAAAAAAGCCAACATGAGAAGAGGGGAGAAGTCTGAGAGCTGGGGAGAAGAAGGGTGGGGTGGGAGCGGGGGAGAGCCAGGGAAGGAAAAAGGGGGAGAAATGAGATGGTATTGTATCCAGGACTAGATACTATGATGATGGGGACATTAAGAATATGATAGATAGGCAGGAAGGGAAGGCAAACAGACAAAAGCAGGCACAGAGAAAGAGACAGAGATGAAGGAGGGAGGGAGAAGGAAGAGAGAGACAGAATTAATTTAGGAGGAATATACTGAAAACATAATCTTCTCAACAGAAAAAAAAAGAGAGAGAATTAAACAAACAGCGACAGGAAACTGGGAAAGAATAACTTTTTTTTTTATGAGCTTGTTAACATTTGTGAAGTTAAGTAACCCTAAATTTATGCCGTTAATTTGCATGTATTACTTTTTTTTTCTCCGCTGCCAGTTTATAGTCTCTGTGAAACCTTTAGAAAGTGGCTTTTTTTTCCTCCTTTTCCCTTCGCTTGTGTTAATTAAGGCTTGTGATATATGTATATTTTTACACCGCCGCTGTGCTCTAGCATTTAATCATCAAATGGCCCTTTTTGCCTTTTCTTTGAGCTGCTCCTGCCTCTTCTCCTCCCTTCCACAAAACATGAGGAGGCTTGTGGGTCCACCCATCCACACTGATCTGTCAGCGTGCCTAGAGTCAGACTGGGCTGCTACCAGCCATCTCCCTGTGAAACAAGGCGGCTGTCACAACAGGGAGACGTGGGGAGGATCTTCAGCTGCTGAAGAGTTAACAGCTCCAATCCATTCGGGCAATCGCATTGCCATGCTGAAGCACACAGTATTTACACCTTAGCAATCACTGGGGAGCCTTAAAATCAGCTTCTCAGGGGAAATCCAGCCAAAGAACACAGTGAGATTCCTAATGAAGGTTTGTGGCCAGAGCTGGGGGAGGCACAAGTGGTGGATACACGATAATCGCCTGCTGGCAGAAAAGGGGATGCAGGTTGTCCTCCAGGGCTTTAGTAGCACCTAGAAATCTCCAGGCGAGGAAGTGCATAGAAAGAGCTGCTGTAGAAAATGCAAGTCTGGCTTCTTCCCTCCATCCAGAGGACTGCCCCACACCTGTTGCAGGGACAGCAGTCCCTCCTCTCCTCCCAAGGACTCTTCTTTCTGGGCAGACAGATCTCTCTCCTAAGCACATTGCTGACTTTGGAAGTGCCCAGGGCCAACACAAAGCATAGCTGGTGGAGCCCTTTTGGCAGCTGTCCCAGCGAGCATATTTCTGAGCTCAGCTGGACAGGAGTCTTGGTCCTACATGTGCTTTGATTGCTTTGCTCGTCTCTAAAGGCTCTGTATCTCCCAGCTGTAAGTAGAGCTTGCTGAAGCAAGAAGCAGGTTGCTAAGCCTGGTTTGGATGGTGTTTGGTCTCTAGTGGAGCCAACAGCACTCGTCTTGTTAAAAGCCAGCTGAGCTGAGACCACGAACACTGAACATTGATTCAGACCTAAACACCCGCCATGGGAGACACAGCAACTCAAGCAGGGAGTGAGGGTGATTGCTGGTCACAGCAAAGATGGTGTTCCCTCGTCCCCCATGGAGGAAGCTTATGATCTCTTTGGGGCTCTGACAGGCATATGACAGGTCTCTGGAGGGTCTCTGCTGAACTGGAGTTGGGAAGAAGTAGAGGAGACAGACCAGACTTTCTGCACTGTCACTATTATTTTGCCATATGGGGGTGTTGAGCACCAGAGAGAATATTCTGATTTACTCCCTGGCTTACTGTTGCTGTGGCAACGGGAGAAATACAGGCCAAACCAGGCTGCATCTGCAATGTGGTGGTAATAGGGAGTTTGGGTTCCCATGTGTTTGTTTGTTTGTTTGTTTGTCGGCTGTTTGCAGGAGCCACATGGTAAAAAACAGTCGCGATGACAAGGGAATGGAGCCTGAATTGTACCCAGACAAATATGCCCTCCACTCATGCAACTGCAAAACAGTCATGCATGCAGTCATATTCACAGCACACAGCCTCAGGAACACCAGCACATACACGTGTCCTCTCTTCCCACCACATAGACACTTCTGGAGTTGGGGGGTCCCCTAGCTACACTCCCACTGTCCCAAGAAGCCGGACTTCTTGTGTCATAGATACAAAGCCCCTGTGCACCAGACACTTTCTAGTACAGCTCTGAAGAGCAACTAAGAGTCTGGGGCCCACCACCTTGTGTCAGCAAGAGAATGTCCTCTGCCATTGGGTCCACACATCCCAGTTAGCCTTGATGCTAAGGGGTCACAAACCCCCTATTGGCTGCTGAGCAAATATTCCTCCCTGGAAATACTCCTCCAGCACATCATAGTGACTAGTTGTTATCCCCCAAGGTGATTAACAAAACAAACCCAGCCCTGTGTCAACAGTCATATCTCCAGTTGGGAGAGGTGGCCTCCATTCCCAACATCAGAGTGAGCCTTCAGGTCACATAAATTAGCCTGCTGCAGATGCCAACCTCCAACTGTGACACCACCATCTTATGAGTCTGCCAGCACAATTCCCACCCCAGAAAGCAAGCTGTAGAACAGAGTTAAGTACAGCCTCATTCCCTCCCTCTCCTCCAGCCTGCTGCGACCTGAGTATTCTCAACCTAAATTGTGGCCTTTGGAGAAAGGCTCAATGTCCAAAGTACTGGCCCCAGAGATCTTCTCTGGGTCAAGTGGAAGGAAGGACATGTTTTTTCAGCAGCCTCTCACAGCTTCAGAGCTGCTCTCTAGAGAGCTATAAGCACTGAATAGCCTTATAGCAAGACAAAGTTGCTATTCAGTCACATCATGACCTGTCCTTCCTTATCCCACAGCCCGTAACAGGCTGAGGCTAGCCAGGGTTCAGGGAAGAAATGGCCTGATGTCAAGGCAGGAACAGGGTTTGGCTGCCCAACCATAGGGGCCTTGGTGTTCCTGGAAATAGGGCTCCTAATCAGCTTTGGGAGTCCTGTGTTTCAATTTTTGCCATTGGAGAGGCAAAGTCCATGGCGGAGATGATAGACTGAATCTCCTCAGTCTGGCAGAGCAAGGTGAGGCCCTGTGAGGTGGGATGCCACTATGGGGACAGTGCACATGGGGTCTGAGACACTGCAAGACAAAGCACTGAAAGATTGGTGATGCCTATAACCTGCTGGCTTCTGCCAGTAGCAACTTGAAGGACACTGCAGGGAAAAAAGGCGGGGGAGGGGGGGAAGAGGTTAACGTTGAGCTGGAAAAGATGAGGTGATGAGAGGCTCTGCAGGCATGAAAAGCTTCTCCAGAATATTATGCAGAAAGAAGTCCAGCTTAATCCCAATGAGGACAAGACATCCGCAGGGGCTGTGGTGTCTGCATGTGTACTACAGGGATGCTGTGAGTCTGCAGAGTGCCTGGCCACCCAGGGCCCTGTGCGTGCAGGAGAGGTGAGATGGGGTATAGATTCTCCTCCTTTGACTCCTGGCTGCCTTGTCTCCCATCATTCCTGAGACTCCATCTGGCTTCACTATTTTTACACACGTACACAAAAAAGAAGAGAAAATAAACACTTAATTTCTAACCTAATCAGCCCTTCTCTCACTAATTACCACCCTCTGAGCATATCCACAGGCTGTGAGAGATACTCTGGGGCTGATAACGACCCCCAACCTGCAGTTGCATATGCTGAAGGGTCAACAGAGCCAAGAACAAGCCAGAGGGAGGCAGGGAGCAGGGTGACCTTTGCTATTTGTTTTTTTTCCTTCAAATCTGGGATGCTGGAAGGGGGATGTCTCTTTTTTGGCAGGATCCCTTGTGTGTATGTGTTTTTCTGTGAGAGAAAGAATGTGTGCACGCATGTGTGCCGAGGAGGGGGGAAGCTGGAGAGTTTTGGAGGGAGGGGACTGTAACAAAATTCTGGCACTGAGCCCAAACCTGAAACACATGCCAATTTGTGCCTCTTGCTGGTGGTAATGAAGGGCTCCGTTCAGGACACACGGGACACTAATTAAGGGGCTTCAAAGGCGGCTTTCTGCAGAGTGCTCTCTAAAGGGGGGCTGAGGGGAGGAAGGAGCACAAAAGGGGGGTGTTCTCCACTCAATGGAAGACTTCTGGCTCCTAGTGCTGCTGGGGAAGGCACTTTTTCTTTCTCCCTGTCTCCCATAGCAACTCCTACCCATGAGAGCTAAGAAGGTGCAAGCATCTGGCAGCTCCAGGCAAGCCCTCAACAGCTAGCAGGCAAGGCAGGCTCTGGTACCAAGTGTGCTGCCATGGGGAGGGAAAAGCTGCCAGTGGAAGTGGAGGGACACCGTGCTGAAAAGAAGCAAAGGTGGACATAGGGCATGGCAGAAAGAGAGAAAATAAGAGAAGGAGCTGGAAGGGAAGAGGCAGGGACACGGTGTGATTGGTTTGTAAGGGTAGCACCTATGGGAACGGGAGCTGCCCTTAGTCTCCAGGGATTTGCAGGCAATAAAGCTCTGGATCACCACAGATCAAAACTCCGTGTCTTGAGCCTTGTCAATCGCCTCCCACGGGGTTGTTTCTCATGAAAAACTGGACAGAGCAAACTTTGTGAATAGAACAAGAGGCAGGGCAGAGAATGTGCCTCCAACATGTCAGTCTGGGCACAAGGCTCTGGGCTTAGCTTGGTACCAAAGACCAACTGCATGGGCACCCAAAGAGCTCTAGCTCTCTTCCAGGAGCTTCACAGACCATGGCCCTACAACCTCTAAGTGTTGCAGATTCACTCATAGCTGTAGCATTCCTGTGTCAGAGGGAGGGAGCCAAGACACAGAATGGGTGGCATGACTCAGCCTTGGCCACCAAAGACAGTCTCAGCTCAGCTCTCCTGCTTCGTACCTGGTACCTTAACCACACACCTGCCACCCTCCCTCCATGGGAGTAAGCGTGAAACAGCAGCTCTGGTGGAAAACAGGCCTGTGCTAAGATTGATTAAACGGGGACAGAGTGTGGGAGGAAAGAGAAGAATAAATTGGCAGGGAGAGCAACAGAGCGTTAGTGAGAGACAGGAAGAAAGGATGAGTGAGAAGGATGGTGAGGAAGAGAAAAGAGAGAGTAGAGGGTTATCTATGGATTACATTCACTGGGGCATGCATCAAGCACAGAGGGAAAGTGAGGGAAAGAAAAGAGAGGTGATATGAGCACGTAAGAGGGAGAAGGCTTGAGAAGAGACTCACAAAGAGCAACAGAAGCAGACAGCTTGAGAGAAGCTGTGCTTCACTGATCCTGCACAACAGCATGCTCCCTGCCATCACCCACCACCCCGCAAGCTGCCACAGTGCCCCACAGCACCCCTTAGCTTCAGAGGGAGCTGCCTTCTCTATTCCAGGCTGTCTCAGCACCACGCATGGGTCACCATGCTGTTTGGGAGTCAGGACCAGCCCTGCCATGGTGAGCCATGGGTACACAATATTTCACCAAGGTGAAGCAAAAGGCTAGCTGAACTCACCTTTCAAGAGTCCTCTAATGTTCCTACACAAATTCTGTAGTTTTTCTGACCTTTCTGCCCTCTCCTGTTCACTATACTCCTATGCACCAACCCACACTTAACCGCCTATTCCGGATGACCTGCTCCATGTCTCCCGTGTTCAGTGTCACCCAGCCAAAAGCACGGTCACCTGCATCCCAGAGCAGTACAGGAGGGCTGTGCCTGCCGCTGGAGAAAAAGGGAGGAGGCTCACCCTGGGAGAAGCACCTGGGGTGAGACTGGCTGAGGAGTGATTCAGGTCAGCCACTGCCCAGTGCAAGGAGAGCAGTGCAAGGCAGTTCTTAACATCAGCTCTTGGGCAAAAGACTTCACATGCATATCCAGCAACTCCCTGTCTACTTTCTTAACTACTGCCTAACCATGAATCTCACTGCCCAGCCCAAGTGGTTTCTGAGAAGAGATGGTTGGATTCCTAGGAGAACAAATTCAAAAGAGTTTGGATACAGCAACACGTCATGGTGCTGGAATCAGCCCCAGAGCAGGTCTTGCTGCTGCCTGGGCTGAGGAGCATCCTGGGGTCTGCTAGGATCTGCAGAGAAAAGAGATCACCCTCAAGGAGGTGCAGACACAGTCTCAGATGTAACTGCAAGACACAGCCTTGGAAGTGCATAGCTCCATCACTGACTCTTGTGTCATGCAAGTATAATAACCACAGCATAGTCCAGACAAGTCCAGGGCACTCGTGCGCCCTGCCTCCTTCCATCCCGCAGACCACCAAACACTTCCCATCAGCAGCTAACAGCTGGCGAACCTTTGCTAAGAAAGCCACAAAAGGTCTAAACCGAATGGGAGAAGAGAGCTGATCACCAGCCTCTTCTGAATATGGGGGAAATAGCAAACAGGATTTTCAGATTCACATAAAGATACCAGCCTTAGTTTCCATGGAGAGAGGAAACAGGGATGGCTCTCCAGCCTCCCCTTTCCTCTCCCAGTTCTTCCTTCTTCTCCCCATCCTTCTGTCCTGTGCAATCCAAATTGGACGCCATGCCAAGGATAGATAAACAGGCAACTAGTGAATCACTCTTACTAAGTTTGAACTGATTATTAAAAAGATAAAAATCGAAAGAGAGGAAGAGAAAATCAAAGCTGGGATTACAGGCTTAGCAAGCATGAGTGCATATTCAGCCTACACTGTTCTCTTTGTGACTCTGTCACACCGGTAGACTGCTAAGAGTGTTACACCACTACTAACATGACAGCATTGTCCTACCCAGCCTGGATTAGACATTCCAGTGGCTGTGTGGAGGGGAAAAGTCCCTTGGCAGTGGCAGGCATTTGGCTTCACAATGCCTTCCACTCACAGCATGCCGGCCAGGCAGGGAGAAGTATTCAATTATCAGACAGGCTCTGTCTTTTCCTAGGCCAGCTTTCTGTTATTGTCTGAGTGCTTTCTCCCTGGCCAGTGATGCTTGAGAAGTCTGTCATGCAAGAGAAACTCAAGATGGTCCAGGCAATTCCTGAATCAGGCAGACTTCTCACAGCTGACCCCCTCCTCCTCCTCACGAATACACAGTCTTCTCCAAGTACAGATAGGCTGCTCAGCCCGCAGGCGGTGAGTATCTCCTTCACAAACACTGGACCTCCAGCAACTGCCTGGAAAACTGGATGTCCCTGTTCCCTGCTGGGCTGGGAGCATCAGCCAGTTGTGATTTCTTAGCACTTCTCTGGCCTAAAATCATCCTACAGTCACAGAGCTGAGACTGCTTTCATTACTTTCACTTCTTAAGGAGGACTCCGCCAGTTTTTACACACATTAAAGATGTGTGTGTTCCCTAATGCAGTTCTCAAAACATTTCTGTTTCAAGTAACCCCCTTATAAATACCACTGAAAACATCATGGCAATCAGATCATCAGCCACTCTCATCCACTGATCATAGCCCTTGTAATGTCATGATGTCCCTGGGGACTGTGATCCCTCACTGGGATAGAGATGCTACGGTGCGCCTGTCAGCTCCCACAGATTGATAAAAAAACACAGTAAATGCATCACCCTGGTCAGGGGTCACCCTGCAACACTACCAGGTTTACAAACTCCAAGGATGAAGTAAAAAATAGCAATGCCCAGAGGCAGTTCCCCATGAAAATTCTGCCCTCATCCTCCCATGCATTGTGAGAAGGTAACATGCCACCATGGTGGAGAAAGAGGAAGGGTCATGGAGTAACATGCTCTCTCATTGCCCTGGCAGCAGCCAGTATCTCTGCTGATGTGGCCACCAAGGATTTGGGGGACTAGCTTTGGTACCACTGGGGGAAAACAAAATGGATGCTGTGTGAATTGGCTGTGTCAGTCCCTGGATGCCCAGAGAGGGAAGGAGGAGTTGGACTTGGAATGAAAAAGTCAATGAACTGAGAGGAGGAGAGAATTGGGTATGCAGTGCCTGGAGGGTGAGGGTCAGGACCAAGAACAGCAGAAGGAGCTGCCTAGGACAGCTGCTCACCCAGATGGTCCTCAGTCTGCAGCCTTCAGATCTTGCCTTTGCTCCAGCCCTGTGGCTGGTGCTTGTGGCCTCATCTCCCCACATCCCTGTTCTGCAGCCAGTAAAGCCACTGGTGGAGCAGGCTCTGTGCCACTGCAGGAACTGGGGCAAGGGACCATTCCTCATTCACCATACCCCAGTACTACTTCATCTGTCCCAACCCAAAGAGACAAGGGAATAAACATATTTTTTCTTTCCAGAGCTGCCCCAGGACTAGGCTACAATATTTTATGGCCCAGTTCTTAGCCTATTTGCATTTTGTATTTTTACTTCAACTGCTGTTTGTTTCCAGGCATTTGGGATGCCTAATGATTTTCAAAGCACTGCTTATTTTAATCCCTCTAATTTATTAATACACTGGTTGGCCTCGAAGTGCTTGGGAAACAGTAGTAAGGAAGTTGTAACCAGTGCTTTGAATAAAGCATCAAACTGTCATATGATCACATCAAAGCAACAGCAAGCAGCTCACTTTGTTGGCTACATCATGGTACAGCCTCATGGGCCCTCCAGCTTGGTGTTGTCAGGTTTCCTCATACATGTCACCCTGCAACACTACCAGGCTCACCAACTCCAAGGATGAAGTAAAAATTAGCAATGCCCTGAGGGAGGTCCCCATGAAAAGTCTGCCCCTTCCCACCTTCCCATGTGTTGTGAGAATGTAACATGCACCATGGTGCAGATAATATAATCCATGCTTATATCCACGTTGTTTTGCAGGCAATGTAATGTAATCTTCCAAATAATCAAAGGAACACTTGTCCTCCACCCTCCACTACACTTTCTTCAGCCCAGTGCTCCATGGTGAAGATAGTTTCATGCACAGGACAGTCCCTGAAAAAACAGCGAGCATAAATGCTGATAATCATGCAAATGAGACGGCTTTGAATCTCTGCTAGTCACTCCCAACAGGAAAATGTCAGATTTCCTCAGCACCAGAAAGCAACTGACAGGTCCTGAAAGTCCTCAGGGCTGCCCTCAAATAACTTTTTCCATCTCCAGGAAAGCGGTGAGCCCCATCCTGTGTTCATGAACCTGCCCTCATCTAAGTCAAGGTCTGAAGACCACAGACTTTTGCAGCTGACAACTTCATAGCATCCTTACAGCTGCAAAGCCCATACGCTCTCAGCAGCCCTGCTGAGCTCAAGAACCCCTTTCTCCCATCTCACGCCTGCTAAGAAAGCTCACAGAGGCCCAAGTTGCCTTACCCATTGCTACTGCTACAGTTCTGATAGCTGCCCTGTCAGCAACGAACGTTAGCCATGGACCAGCATTTGACAGGGACACACCACTTGCAGAAAGCAGAAGCCTCTCTCTTCTGTGGCAGCAGGGCTTCCTGCAAGTGCACATCTTGTGCTGAAGCGCTGAGGTGATCCAGAAACAGCTTTGTGAAAGCAGCCTGAAGTTGCTGCTAGTTGTCATGATGAGTTAGTTGTGCTAGATGTCCTCCAGAAGCATGAGGCTGCCTGGGAATAGACAATGACTACTGTTTACAGGGGGTGAACACATCCTGCCTGGATGAGCTTATTACAACAGCCAGCACGGCTGCCTGGCAAGGGAGGGGGCAGCTGCACCAATGTGCTCTTTGCCCTGGTGGGTAGACCGACGGAAACAAGAAGTGCCTCAAGAAAGCCAATGGTGGGATAGAAGCTTTTTCACCCAGGATGCAGGAAGGACAAAAAAGTTTCAGTTGCAAAGCCGTTTCTAGAGTGCCTGCACCGCCAGGGGTAGCTCCAGTTCCTGCCTGGACATCGCTGCTGATCACTCACACGTTGCCATGTCCCCAGCCACAATATTAATATTTCAGCTTCTAAATCCTGTGCTCTACTTTAAAAAAACCCTCTTCTGTCCTAGCTGCATGTCCCAGCTGACGAATGGGAGCCCAAGGACAAGGGCTGTGCCACAGTGCCCGCTCGCTCGCTGCTGCTTTGTGGACTGCCGACCTGCCAGCAGAGCATCCCCCCTCCCCACCTTCCCTCCCTGACTCCCCGCACTTCCACCACCTCCTGCCAGAACCGGAAAGGCCCCCTGGGGAGGCACCGAGACTGCTCACCCTCCTTCCTCTCTCCCATCTCCTCCTCCTCCTGTGTGGACCCCCTGATGGCATCTACCCACTCACTGGGAGGGACATCAGAGGCATCATACCTGCCCTGCTTCTGGTACTCAGTACCAGTTACCTTGTTGTGAGGGCACTGTCAACTGCTCCAGCAGCCCTCCTCTCGCACCCAGACCCCCAGAGCCAACAGGAAGAACAGGGATGGTATGAATCCCTGCTCTCTGTTGTATGTTGTGGACAGGGCATTATCCTACAAAGCAAGGATAGCTCTTGGCATGCTGGGAGAGGTGGTGCTTGTGAGCACTTTAGGTTATAAAATCAGGTTGTTACCTGACTGCCCTGGCAAGGCACCTTGCTCTGGCTCCTGCCCATCTCCCCTGGGGCAGGGAGCTCCCTGCTTTAGCAAAGCAGGCTGCAGACGAGATAAAGATCTTTGAAGCAGGATATGAATTGAGTCCTCAGCTTGTTGATGTCCCACTTAAGGAGAAAGCCAGGGTGAATTAACCCTGATCTCTGCTCTCAACAAGATGCACCAACAAGTGATGAGGACTTTGGAGAAAAATAGCAAGAGTGACAGCAGACAAATCAGCTCTGAGCCTTCATGAGAGGAGCATAACCAGCTCGTGTACTTACAGACAACACCCTTCTCACTCTCCCTGCAGGTTTCTTGGTGTCTTTTCTTCTATTGCCTCTATGATTTCTCTGTAAAGAGCACAGCCTCAGCAACCCAGCTGCAGCAGGGAAGTCCAAGAGAGGCCAAACCCTCCAGGATCATGCCTTTCTTATCTAAGAGCACAGGCAAGGGCCAACTGGGCCCGGGATGCTTCCTCCAGCAGTGACAAGCACTGAGGACTTGAAAAAAGGAGCAGATTCTGGACAACATGCAGTGATGACTCCCCAGGTCACTTTCCAAGATAAATTGAAGCCGGTGGATTTCATGAGTTGGACATGGTCCCTATGTATTTACTAAACCTCACAAAATTCCTCCATAAGGATCTTTCCCAGTCTCCCCTTTAACCGCACTTTATAGTTACACTTCATAGCTACGTGCCAGGTGCATTTCTGGTGGGACTGTAAAAGGCCCATCCATGCAGGAAGAGACTGTTTTGCAGTCCTTCCGGTGCAGTGTGTCCTTGTGGGCAGGGAGGAGGGCAGGTCTTCCTCCTCCACGCTCCTCCATAGGACTGAATGGTGATGAACATGCCAGGAAAGGCCAATAGCACTTGGGTGAGGCATATGGGTCTTCGAGTAAGAGCATGCCAGCCGAAATGGAGAGACCGTCACTGTGTTCGCTCACATTCGATGTGTCCATAAAACTGGCTACTGAAAACAGCCCATTGTGAGAGTTCATGCGTGACGTGACTCGCAGTGGGCCCTGGGACATGTCCCCAGCCTGTGAGCGTGCGAGTCGACCCCACAGGGTGTACGCCGGTGTGCTGCCTGGCTGTCAGGGCGCTTGCCCACTGGGGAACTTTCTGTCTAAACCAGCTGACAGCTGCTCTCCTGAGTTTCCTGGACACCAATAATGTCTTTCCTTTTCTAATCTCCCTGATGTAAATCCATTCACAACGAGTGTCTAGAGACTTTTAATTCCATCGGCATTAAACTCACTAAAACCTCTATTACCAAAAGCTTTTAGGATTTTCCCCAGAATCTACAAGTCAGGTTCATAACATGACAGAACTCCACCTCTCTTGGGTGTCTGAGAAATTAATTTGTCCTTTCTAAATGCCAGGATCACTGACCAGACCTTCAAAGTATCCCCCTTCCTGCCTGTAAGCTCCAGTTGCCGATACAACGCAGCCGTCCCCAAGTGCTGAGCAGCCTTCTGAAACAACCGTAACAGTGTGAGAAGAGCCCCCCACCCTGTCATAGGCAAGAGCAGATCATCTGCCACAGCAGAGCAGTTCCAGAGGTTCACAGATGCTATATTAAGAGTGGAAATGATCTAATGCCGTGATCCCTTGCTGCACTTGTAGAGCAAAGGGCTAGCAAATGCGTTACAACACCGATGTTCCCCAGTGAAAAGACTGTGTGGTCTCATCTCAGTGCTGCACGCAGCCAGGTGATGTAAAAGCACAGGGATTATCCCGCCACAACCACAGTAGAGAAGGTGGCTAGATGCCGAGACAAGTTGAAGGTGGTGGTGGTGGAGGGGGGAAGACAGCTGTGAGTCAGTGAGCGAGGTTTCTAAATGCTATAATACTCCAGAGATGGTGCATTTATCCTTTGGCCCCAGAGGTTCATTGGTTGCTGTAATAGAGCATACAGATGCAATCATCTTCCAGTCCCAGAGGTCTTTTTAGGTGCTATAATAGAGTAATAGCGATCAAGCCGACTCCAAAGCCTTGGGGTTGCTGGCATGCAGCGGGGATGACATCAGCGTCTCTCAGCCCCCGCAGTCCCCAGCTCCTGGATTCCATGAAAGGTGCTAGAGATGTCGCTTCCACCCCAGAGGTTTGCAGGGGCTGTGATGATGTCAGCTTTGAAACGCTGCCAAAGTTCCCTCTGGCCATACAGGAGCTTTTAACCCCGTGGAAAGGTGTGATACTGACCCCAGGACTCTCAGCACTGGGACACGGAGCCTGGCTGCTCCCACTCTATCCACATCAGCTGCGAGCTACCCACAAAAACAAATCACAGATCTAAGAATACAAGAGAGCTCAGAGATCCAGCAAAGAGCGGCATGCAGAGATGATCCTCAGTGTTTGTTTTCCCGGCTTAAAAACATTTCCCTGTGCAAGGAGTCACTCCCCTCACACCTCGTGGGCTGGCCAGGAAGGAAGCATACTTACAAGGAGTCTGATATTTGTATGTGCTACACACAAATACCTAGAAATCCAACTCTCTGAACAGGCTCAGTTAGCCAAGCTGTTAATGACTTCAGCACCCTATATCATGTATTCAGTAAATAATCCACAAAAACTGGGACCGTGCTCCTGGGTACGGAACGCTGTAGGACAGGGAGGATGTGTTTGTAGACTCAGCGCCTTACACCGAAGAGAGAAGAAAATAATCAGATAAGGTTTCAGTGTTTCTATAGGCTCAGGGATTTCTCTTCTCCCTTCAGCCCCAGCAGATTTTTAATTCTGGGCTTCAGCCTGGCCTGACAAATGGAAAGGCTGCAATACCCTGTTATACTGGCACTGATTCCCGCATCCATCGCTGAGGCGGGAGGTGGAAGCATGGGCAATCTCCCAGGAATGTCTGGGAACTTTCCAGGTTGGGTTTCTGATCTCAGGCAATTTGAGAGTTTAGGTGGGTTTGCATTTTTTGTATGCATGTGTGCATTGTTTGGTTTTCACTGGAATGGGGTTCAAACTCAGAGGCTGAAAACCCTGCTTCTTACTATTGACTTTGAGGTGACTATGCCAGTTTATGGCAAGATAGAGTCTGACTCCATTCTTCCCTGAGCTTGAGGATGCTCCTGAGCACATGTGATGCTAGGAAGAGTTGGGACATGAACAGAATTTCACTGCTCATGCCCCGGCAGGTGTTATTAAGGTAAGCTGCACACTGGGGAACAACCATTCCAGATCAGAGAGATGTCCACACTGATTGTCATGGAAGACATCACCAGATTTTTGCGGGGTAAAGGTGGAAAAACCTCAAAGCAGACACATGAGGGACAATGTGCTCCTATCTTCATTTTCTTACTGGCCACTATGGCAGGTTAACATAGGCTCTGAAGACTGAACCTAAAGGTTCAGGCTCCAAAATTGGGCTTGTACTTAGTTAAAGCTCATTTGTGTATTACTGCTTTCCGCGAAAGTACACAAGCCCGCTATGAGCCTTTCTAAATTCTTTGTCCTGACAAAATCTCATGACTTGGAGTCCACAGTCCAAACTTGTGAACCTGAATCCCATGCATTTTAATTTCATTGTGCATTCCCTCGCTCCTGTGCGATAAGGAAGGATAGATATACTCATAAGTCTCATAATTTTATTTCCTTCCAACATCCACTCCCAGTCCGCTGCCCAACAGCAGCAACCCCTGTCTCCTCCATCTCTTCGCTTCAGGGTGTTCATAAGCTTTCTGTCTCACCTCAGAGCCCCTTCAATTCTCCAGCATCCCTTCAGAAACAGGCCCACCGCAGTGTGGTGTGCAATTCCAAATGAGGCGGCACTGCAGGTGTACCAGAGCCTCACAGCTCTTCCAGAGTACTCTCTACTCGCTGCCTCTGCAGCCAAACAGCAACTTTGCCTGCTCAAGGGCAGCACAACACGAGGCAAAGCTCTGCAAGAGCCCCCTGACATCCACCCACACTTTCATTTGGCTGATACCCTTCACTCAGGACCTTTGGGGGTATCTAAAGAGTTGCGAGTCTGCCCTGCAACACACATTACTTTGAAGGCATCAACGCTGAGTTTCATTCGCCAGAATGCAGCATATTCATTTAACTTAGCGCTCTCTCCCTGGCATTTCTTACAGACCTTTCTGGCCACAGCCAACTTAATAACTTTGTCTCATCTGTAAATTTTCATATGGCATATCTCTCCTCCCACCTTTCCGAGTCATTAAACAACACAGTAAATCACAAGGGATTTAGAAGAGAACCTGGAGGCCACATTAACCTTTCGCCATGGTGAAACTTGACTGTTTAATCCCCTCATTCTTTCAGTCTCCTACTCAGTTTTTGATCTATGTCAATATTTTGTCTCTCACTGACTACTTAGCTTCTTTAGTAGCTCTTGTGTAGGATCTTTCAAAAGCCTTTTGGCTTTTTTATATCAATTGGTTCTCCTTTATCCAGTGCTTTATTGACACATTTAGAGGGTTGTAGGAGATTAGCAAGATGCAGTTTTCCTCTGCTGAACCCACGCTGGTTAGGCCCTATCAGACCACAGTCTTCCAGATGTCTTCAAGCATTGCTTTTTAATTATCATTCCCACCAGTTTACCAGATACAGATGCAAAGCTTACTGATCTTTAATTCCCCAGATCATCACTGGAGCCTTTTTTTAAATATAGGTACAACATTTGGTCTTCTCCAATTCCCCAAATCAGTAGCTTTTTTTTCACAAGAGATTGCATATTTTTGTTAGCAGCTCAAACACTTAAGCTCCTTCCAAACTCTCAGATTTAACCATCTGGAGTTGATAACTTATTGTTTGGGGAAGGGGGGTGGGGGGTGGGTGTGGTTTTTTTCCGTGGGTTTGGGGTTTTTTTATTATTGGCTTTGTCCCAGCACCCATTATTCTGCCAGCATGGTTTCCAACAGTTCCTCATCTAAGCAGATATGGGAAAAGGGTATCACAAACACCATTGGTAGGGACAGCTGATATAGGAGAAATCGTAAGAGAATTCAGTTCCCCAGCAACATCCTAAAAATGGAGATACTGAGTCACTTCAAACACAGGAGGTGACTGGAATTGATCAGTGCAAGTTTTCTTGGATAACTTCCACCCTGTTCTGACCGACCAGGCTAGTTTTGCTCATTTGTTTGGGTCTCTTGCTGAATAGTGATTTCCATCTTGACCCCCGAAGATTCAGGGCAGGAACAGAGTTTAGCTTGATTATATACAGCCTAAGGTTCAATAAAAAGAAAGTGACCTCAGTGCTGGGGGATGCATGAACCTGGGAGGAGATTAAACCCAGCGAGGATGAAAAGAAGTAAATCAGAAGGTGAGCAGAACAATGCTGGGCTGTTAGCTCCACTGATTGCCTTTCAACTGCATCAGCCCCAAGACATGAAACGCAACGGGAAATGCTGGGGAACTCAAATAAGTAGCCCCATTATATGAGTGTTTCTCTCGTTGTGCCAGGCTGGTTCTCGACAGCTCTCACCATGCTGGCTGGTTTTAAAAGACATGGGAGTTCAGATCAGGGCACAACCTGATGGCCCTGATATGCCACCAACTTCAAAGCCACGTGGCCCATTGGTCCTACAACAGGGAGACAGGGAGGAAGCTCAAGATGGGCAAGAAGCACCCACAGGCTTTTGCCATAGGTATGCCACAGTGAACACATGACCGGCTGTGGGTACATGTTCACCTGCAAGCCTGACTGCAAGCCAACACTGGCATTCCAGCTTCTGGAAACCTTCTGCAAACTGCCACACTCCCATAAAAAAAGGCACTCACAACATCTGTATGAAATCTACCTACCCTATGACAGACCTGGCATACCTACCTTACCCAACGGATACGTACTCAGGTGTATTTTATAAAAGAGGACAAGAAACTTCCATAAATCCCTCTTATCTAATTGCTGCTATTCAGTTCTTACAGGACGTGTTGATGGGGCAATTGTAGAGAAAAATCTGCCATTCAAGTGTGTTGAATTCATTCCCTGCAGACATGACCCATGTGAGGTAACATGGCCATAAGTATTTCTGGGAAGCAGTCTAAAGGCAAGCCTGTGGCTCCCTCTAAGACCTTACCAACATCCCTCCAGTACAGAGCAAGGCAACTCCCAACAGTGCTGGGTAGCACACTCACCTCCCCTGGCTCCACAAGGCCAGGGCCAGGAGGACAGAGAACACGGGGTTTCTCAGCCATGCTCCCTCCTCCATATCGGGAGCAGAGGAACATGCACAGGAGAAGAGAGCTCAGAGCAGAAAAAGGGAATCTCAGGCTGGTTATCCCCTGAGTGAAGGAGGTGGAATGGGACATGAGCAGTCCCCTGTGCAGAGCTGGTCCTCCTGCCACAGCTTTTCAGACCACATCCGTGCCCAGTACAAACGTGGTCGGTCAAACTCTAGCCTGTATTACCTATATAAGAGACTTCCACACCACATTGTCACCAGAGGCACGCTGCTTTCTTCCTGTCTCGCTCTCCACCTGTCACTTCCTTTTCTTCTTCTGCCCTTTTTCTCTCAGGTCTTCCCTGCTTATTGTCTCCATCCCCTCCATACCCGTATATGCCTTGCAATCCCCTTTTCCTCCATAACACCTCCCTCCACTGCCTGCAAGAAGAGAAACAAGGCTCCAAGAAACAAGGCAGGGCTCACACCTAATAAAGCACAGCAGGGATGAGACAGGGGAGTGCAGGTGAGGAAGAGGTCATCTTCATCCCCCAAGTCAGCCCAACATGACACCCCAGCCTATGGCCGGGCCCCACACACCAGGCACAACCCTGCTGGAGGAGTCAGCTCGGTCTGGGCTGAAGCAGCATGGACACCTGCAGGGGTGCTGTGCTCCCGCGTGCCGGCCAAGCTGGGAGGGGAGGTAGCACAAATCCCATCCAGCTGCTCTTCCAGCAAGACTTCTACTCCTCTCCCTCTCCTCACGTGCCGGGATCACATGCGCACCTGCATCTCGGGGCCGTCCTCGGCCTCTCAGCAGGGCCCGTGCGGAGGGTGCAGCGGCGAGGTGAAGTGGCGGGGGCCGGGGCTGGCCGGCTGCCAGTCATGGCCTGTACCAGTGTCCCCTTTGCTCCCCTGACACGCAGGCAGACACGCGGAGTGGCTGCTCGGGGAGGCCCCGCCAAGAAGCCCGCCCTCCGCCACTGAATCCCTACTCTGTTTCCCAAGGGACAAGCCACAAACTCCCTTTCTCTTCCCAAACAGAGGCTTGAGTGAATCACTGCCTCGGCCCTGGCACACAGCACCCCGGTCATTACGGATTCTCCTCCAGCACCCAGCCCCCTGCGAAGGTCAGCCCGCAGCCATGCCAGCAGAGGCCATAGGCTGCACCTCTCTTTCCCCACAGCATCCCTCTGCGCAGCTTGAAGCACCATACAAATGGTGAGCGTGCCTTCACATCCCCCTTCCCCATCCTCCTCCTCTCCCCCAGTGTTTGTGGCTACAGCCTGCTCCACATAAAGGGGAAACTGAGGCGCAGCATGGTGACTGGTAAGAGACCTCACTGGAATTAAGATTCAGGAGCCCCTGCAACAAGGTTCTGTAGGCAGTGTCATCTCTTGGCTTTATCCCCCAAAACCTCATCTAGCTGGGCTTTAAAGTAAAGCTGGCTTCAGACTCCAAAACCTGGTCAGCAAATACTCCTCCTTATCACCAGAGACTTGTGTACATCCACACACAAGCGTGGGGCGAACCACCCCTCACCACCCTCCTGCCCTTTTCGCTCCCTCAACACCACAAGCACCTGAGTGACAGATCTGGAAGAAGTCCCTGCAGCATGACAGTAAGGGTTGGCACTCATACTCTGTCCCAAGCAAGCACCTGCCTCTGATGGGGCTGCCTCGGCTCCCGCCTGCAGTGCAACCCCATTTTCTGCCAACATGATCCTGTGAGGAACGATAACGCCTCTCCCAGGCCCCGGGCACTGACCACAGGGCTGTGTGGTGGTCAGGGATTGAAAGCAACATCCTTGTGCTGAGGCAACGCTTCCCTCCCTTTCCTCTTAGGTGCGATGTCTGCCCTCTCATCTGGTGTCATCCTCTCGTCCCAGCGCATACACTCTCCACAGCAGTGGGCAGCAGAGATGTGGCTGCCAGGCAGAGGACCTACTTGTTTCTCTAGGATCTCCCTGAACCTGGGGTGTTGCTTGAAGAGATGGAGCTACAGAGATCTGGGTTTCTGCCTCACCGTGCATCAGTTCTCAAGGCACCAGGGAGACAAGGGCTGTTGTAACTCCTGAAAGGGGAGGGCAGCTCTCTGGTCTGGGACATGGCTTGCTCCCTGCTGAAAGACTGTAATTCAGCCCTCTTTCAGACTGGCTTGCCCAACAGGAGGGACTGAACCAGGCTGGCTGTGGTGTGCAATTGCATCTGTCGAATTAGCGCACACGATCTGGAGTGCGTGCCAGATGTGGAAGGACAAACAGCACTCAAGCCAGCACCAAGCTAGAGTGATGCAGATAGATAATACCCAATGCAACGTAAACCTTGCCAGTACAGAGTTAAGCCAACATTGTTTTCTAAACAAATCTGAAGCAGCAGAGTGAGTTCTTACTGGATCAGCATTTTCTGCCATGTAGCTGCAGCAGTTTTGACCCAGTACCAAGCTCCCTAGAGCTGGATTTATTGCCTTCTCCACCCTGAGCCAGTGCCAAAGCCATGTCCTGAGAGGGCTGAGGAATTTAACCAATGCCAAATGGCTTTGGAGGCTCCAGCCGGGAGGAGCTTTCTTTCTGCAAACTCCCCAGTAACAAAACCAAGTGCAACTGCATGGTCACGCTCCCTGCCAGGCCCTGGCCAAGAGGAAGAGTGACATATCAACAACACTACAGTCACTCCGACACCCGCAACACACATGCACACTGAAGGGTGTGAACCACAGGGGAAAAGATCACTTCACAGCATTGTCAGCTGGCAGCAGCATCCAGAAATGATCCCGCCAGGCAACATCAGCCCTTCTCAAGGCTGCCCAAAGCTGCTCCTGCCCAGCACAGCAAGCGCCAAGGGGTCATGAGGAAGGGGTGCCAATGAAAGAGGAGAAAGCAGGGCTCAGGGCTATCCCAAAAGAGGAAGAAAAACAGCTGGCGCCACCAGACAAAAGCTGAAGGCAGCGGTTTGGGTTGAGGGGAGGTGTCGGGGCGGCTGGAGAGGTAGACACTGGGGAGGGCTGACAGCAGTGTCCCGCAGTGGCAGCAGGGAGATGCACTGGAAGATGCACCCTCCTTGCCGGCATCACCAGGTGGGACCTGGGTAGGAGGGGAGCAACCCATCACCTCCTTCAGGGGACACCACACCAGCACCACTGCCAGGGCTGCGCTGCAGCATGGGCCCTGCCGGCCCCTTCCCCTCGGAGAAACGTGGCAGCCCCAAAATCTGACTCAGAAAACTGCAGCATCTGCCAGTGTCTGTGCAGAGCCTGAAACCACAGCCCTGTCAGATGCAAACCCCCAAACCCCTCCAAAATCCCTGAGGATGTCCTCTGCCTGCTGCCTCGCCAGCAGCTTGTTGCTTTAGGGTCTTATTCTGGGGAAAGGCACCTCCCGGCACGACCATGCTCCTCGAGGGCCGGCAGCACGGCTGGGCCTGCTCAGGCGATTGGGAGGCACAGCTGCTCCCCGCTCCCCTCCTGTCCCCACGCCGCAGCAGCTCCAGCGGCACAGATATGTGGTAGGGAAACAGTGCGGCTGATCTTCCTGCCTTCCCCGCAGGGGAGCTGGGGGAAGGGGCACCGAGGGCAGCCCCCGGCAGCGGCAAGCCCTTTCAGGTGCTCCCAAGAGCTTTGGGCCCCAAAATGGGTCATGCTCAGCACAAGGCCCCTTCGCTGCCTGTGCAGGGCACACGGTGTTCCCAGCTTACGAAACAGTCTGTCTCCATCAGGAAAACATCCCTTCCAGCCAGGCAGGAGCACCAAGGGACAGCAGATAAGCAGCCACAAAGAGCATGCCCATCACCCCAAAAGCTGTGCCAGGCTGGGCTGTGTATTCCAAGGAGGTACCTGGCTAGGAAATAGAGGCCAGCACCCTCCTCAGGGGATCGGGCTACCCAAAATATCCATGAGATGAGGAGGGAGGGGGAACCCACCGCTGCATGCCCCAGTCCCAGCAGCATGATGCACACTCCTGCCCTGCTGCGAGCTGCATCCCCGCGAGGACCAGGCCAGGGCCGCGGAGCCCAGCCGTGCTGCTGGCCAAACCAGCCCGCTGCTCTGCTGCAGCAGCGTCGGGCCCCCTGCCCCTTCTCCAGAGGAACAGGGGAAAAGAAGGAAATTGCCACAGGGAGAAGAGCAGACAGGTGTGTGCCAAGGGAGGGGTGGGAAAGGAGGGGAAGGCGCTCGGGACTGCGTGCAGGGGACCCGCGGCGCTTCCCCCTGCTGCTCTGCAAACAGCCCCTCCCCGCACATGCACGCAGAACTGCCAGGAAAAGGGGTTGGAGGGGAGGGAGCAGCTCTCCATTATGGGGGGGCCTGAAGAAAGCCTAGATACTGTTCACAGCATAGCAGAAACCCCTGCCTTTCCCCTCCCTCGCACCTCTAGGGAACAAGCAGCGGGAGAGAGGGAAGGAGGGAGGGAGGGAGGGAGGGAGGGAGGGATGGAGAGAGGCGCGCAGTCATAGGTGCCGAGGTTGGCTTACCTCCCGGTGCCTGTGCTGGGGGTGCCCGGGTGCGCGGGAGGTAAATCCAGGGCTCTGCTCTCCTCGGCGAGTGCTGGGAAAGGCCTCTCTTCAGTCACATCAAGGAGTGGCCTGTGAGTAGGTGCTCCAGCTCACCGCTCGATCGAAGCTGCCATGGATTCATTGCGAACGACTTCGCCTTCTGTGAGGAAAGGAGGAAAGGGGAGGGAGGGGAAAAAAAAAAAGGAAAAAGAACCACCAGCTTAAGACTTGGAGGGTAGATTCACTTCTTTCTTAGGTTTCCAATGGCAACTGAATATACCACAGATGAAGATCCAGGGGGTGTGTGTGTATGTGTGTGTGAATGTGTGTGTGTGGGAGGGACGGAGAGATGCACAGCTGCTGAGTCCACAGGCAGTGTGGGGTGTGAGCTAGTCAGGGCGTATCGGTGGTTATAGGAATAGACAACTGGACACGGGCAGCAGAGCAGACAGACAGACGGCTGGAAAGAGACTTAAAGGACGGAAAGAGGACGGCCTGTATCCTAGGAGCCTAGCTGTCCCACTACACACGAAAAGGACACGGCACCTGGCCTGGTGCAGGGCAAGGTGCTGACGGAGCCGCTCCGGGAGAAGGTGAAGGGTGCCTACACAGGCAGTCACACGCACGCAGACACGCCAGCTCCCAGCCCTACTCACATCACCCGGGCATGCCCCCCTGCAAGCATGCTGTTCACACACACACACACACCAGCCTTTTCATACACACACACCACCTTGCGTACATCCCCAAAAAATGTGGAGTCCCTACAAAGGGTGAGGTGCTGTCTTCTCTTCTTCTCATACATCCTGCACCTACAAGGTTGCACAGCTATATTAACATGCGTACGTGATATTTCAGACAAACATCACACAACCACATCAACTCCACCCAGCCTGTACCACCACTCCTATGAATACAGAGCAAAAACATTGCTATACAGCACAGCAAACACTTACCACTGCACAAGTGCATGCTGAATATCTGAGCATATCTACCACACACAAACTCCCGACCACTTATATGTAACTGCCACTGCACAAATGCACATCATTTAGTAAACCTACCTACATATCAAAGACCAGAAAAAGTGCAATACACACACCTCCCTATATCAGTGCAAACAGCACACTGGCATATCACAATGCACACACCGACAAGAAAACAAAAGCGTGTAAAACATCCTCATGCACTGAGGAACACACAAGCAAGCACCACTGGCTGCATATCACACACAAATATACTACGCTTGCGAATTGCCTGCAGCGTACATACTGATCGCATCAGATACGGTTGCCTACCTAACTCAGCCCACACAGTGGCATACCGTCCTTCTGGATCTCAAATGCTAGCCCCAGCATCATCAAACACCAGCCATATTCTGTCACATGGAAAACACAAATACTCATCAACATCCAACACAGACAAACACAAACTACACATGAAACGCAGACAGTCAGCATCACTCACCCCAAAAAATGACATACTTGAAAGTTATGAAGCTGGAAGTCGCTTTGGAGACAGCTGTATTATTCTGCGCACCTGCACAGGTGCACATGCACACACGCATACCACTGCCACATCAACTCTGCCTAAACTGCCTCCATCTCTGAGATCTTCCCGTTTTCTGCACTTTTGCTAGCTCTGTCCATTCTACCATCTCCCAGCAAAGCCCATGTATCTGTCTGCTGACACGTGTTGCGGCTCCTGGGGGCAAAGTCTCTGGAGTAGAAAGCCTGTAAAAGCATCCACACTCACCCCTGCTCCTTTCCTCCTTTCTTCTGGTGTTAGATGTGCATAATTTGCATGCAAATAAGAGTGCAATGTCCCACCAGCCCTGAGTGCTCTGAAATTGTCTGATAGTGGCATCAAGGGACGTGACTGCAAAACCTAACCATGGTGAAGAAGCACATAAACCCTTACGAGAGATTTGGCCAGGGAGGCAACCAGCTTCCCCCAGGCCCCAGGAGAGACAAGCAGATGTGCAGGGTGGGTAAGAAGGGGCCAGGGAAGGAGAGGACATCAGCCCGGCGCCAGGCACGGCGAGCACTCTGCCGGGCTTGTTTAACAAGCTCGATAGTGTCACAGCATGATACTGCTAACGATGATGGAGAGCGATCAGGGTTGAGCATCAGGGCAAGCACACGTACCTGTGTGCCCCTGGGAAACGGGAGAGGCATGGGAAGACACGGGGTTTCTAGGGGAGAAGAGCAGCTGGGTGTGGGTGCAACTGTGGGCATGTGGTCCATGGCTGTACTGGGATCACTGGAGCAGTGGGTACTGGCACAGGTACAAAAGGAAGCGCCCACAGACACTGGCTGGAGTAGGGGTGGCTTGGACAGAGGCAACGCAGGGGTTGTAGTCAGGTCAAGCCCCAGCCACAGAGAGGGAAAATGGAGGGAGTCCCACCAGCTCTTGTCATGTGCTAGTGGACGGGCATCGGCTCCCAGCACGTACCGACACACCTCTGTGTATGTCAGTGAAGCGTATATTGCAATAGCCTCCTCCAGGAACCCCCTGCCCTCCCACACATCACCTGCCTCGGCACCCGGCTGCCGCAGCACTTCACCGAACACCCCTAGACCCCTCCCCAGCACGTGCAAGTACACCTTCCCCATCCTTACTCAGGCATGCAAACTCTCCGCTCCCCAAAGCCACCTACTTCACACCTTCCCCCAGAGTGCTCCCACCTTCCCACGCCTGCACCACACGCATGCTCATGTGGCAGCATAAGAGGAGCCAGAAGAAACATGTGGGAAAGCCACCACCGCCACTTCAACCCCTCCAAACCACCCCTTCTTCCCGTCTACCTCTACCACTGCCACCACTCACTTTTCAGAATTACTTTGAAGGACTAAAAATTTCCTCTCAGCTAAACTCGGTCCATGCACCCAGGCAATTTCATTTTGCTCGGAGCGCCTGTTCCTCAGCACTATGCTTCTTTGTACCTGCATGCCTCTTCCCACAAACATCCATTGTGCATTACGGGAAATGAATAATGCAGGCTGAAAGGGGACAAGTAAGAGAGAGAGCCTTTTGGGTCTCCGCAAGGCACATGTACAGAGCAAAGTGGAGATGGAGTTGCCTCATTTGGTCAAAGCTAACAGATGCTGCTGAATCTGGAAAAGCCACCATGGCCTGAAGTGCTGCTTGGGTTAAAGTACGGTCATGAAGGCAATTTAAAGAGGCTTTTGGACTCATGATTTCTAATAGGTGCTGAAAGGTAACACAGAGATGTTGTGTGTGGATAGGCAAGGAAGTCTGTGAGATACTTAGCACTGAGCTAAGCAGATGAAGAGAGCCACTAGTGGAAAAGGGAACCATCATCCTAAACTGACCTCCAAACCACCTACTCCTGTGCTTCAGGAGCATGGAAGAAGCATCATGACTGGCTAAACAAAGGAACAAGGAGAGCAAAAACAGGGCAAGCAGGAGCCAAGGGCGATGCTGTATGTGTTTGCACATGTATGTCGGTGTGGTGTTCACCTTGCTCATCTCAAAGGGATGTGTTTTGCCTCGCCTTCACATGTAAGTTTTGTGCTGGCAAGCAAGGAGACCTGGAAGACACAAAAACACATGTGTGTGTCAGTGTTGCCACAAGTGAGTCCATCTGCATGGGATAATGCTGAAAGGGGGCAACATGGACAACGTGGTGTCATGTGTGCACATGGGTGTGCAGGAATGTGTGGCCTCTGGTGAGCATCTGTGTTGTGCATGTGCCTGCTGTGGACACTGGACTCCAGGTGTCAATGTATGGAACGTATATGTGTATGTGTGTGCATCCAAGTGCTGTACTATAGGGTGAGCAGTGCGTATGTGTGCGAACCTGTTCTATGCTGAAAACATCGGTCCATTTGTGAGGTGTCATAGGGAGCTATGTGTCCTCTGTGGGTTGTCTGGTGTGTGTGCGGCAGCATTTATGCCTCTGTGCATAAATAACACCAGTGTGTTACTGCACACCTGCAGAGTGAGCATAGAATCATAGAATCATTTAGATTGGAAAATACCTTTAAGATCATCAAATCCAAACAGAAACCTAACACTGTCAAGGCCACCATCAAACCATATCCCTAAGTACCACATCTACATGTCTTTTAAATACCTCCAGTGATGGTGACAATCACTTCCCTGGGCAGCCTGTTCCAATGCTTGACAACCCTTTCGGTGAAGACATTTTTCCTAATATCCCATCTAAGCCTCCCCTGGCACAACTTGAGGCCGTTTGCTCTCATCTTATCACTTGTTATTTGGGAGAAGAGACTGACACCTGCCTCTCTATAACCTCCTTTTGGGTAGTTGTAGAGAGTGATAAGGTGTCCCCTGAGCCTCCTTCTCACCAGGTTAAACAACCCCAGTTCCCTCAGCCCCTCCTTATAGCACTTGTTCTCTAGACCCTTCACCAGCTTTGTTGCTCTTCTTTGGACATGCTCCAGCACCTCACTTTCTTGTCGTGAGCATCCTTCTGAAAGCAATGCTATGAGTACAGCACAAAACTACGGTAAGTGTGCACGTGCTGCATGCACCCCTGCGTGCATACAGGTTTGCAGGGACGGGATCCCTTTCTGGGTGGAACAGTCCGTCTGGCTCCTGCACTGCCTCTCTTCCTGGTCTCTGCTTTTCCTTTCTCGCCTTCCGTCAGTTCCCCTCGCTCACTGGCAGCAGTGTGCTCTGCCCTGGGAACCAACTCCCACACATCAACACACAGCAAGGGAACTCCTTTCTTTGCAGTTCCCTGGTATCTTCCCATAACAAGAGACAGAAAGTGAAGAAAAACCTCACTGGGCAACCTGAACTGGACCTATTCCCTTTCCAAGTCCTTGTCACCCATTTCCACCCCATCAAAAACCCACAAACTTTCACCCAAACCCACAAACCTCCACCCACAAACCCTGAGCACTACAGACTAGACTTATGGCTCACGTCCAAGCTGTGGGCCACCTAAAGCTGACAGAGCTCAGGTAAGGCAGCCCAAGGTAAGTGAGTTAGGAGACAGCAGTCCCTGTAGCCAGGAATATAGAAAGGTTCCTGCAGCTACAGTGATACCTGTCTGACTTTTAATTCCCCAGCCAGAATCACCTACAGCTGTGTTTGGTGTGAGAAATCTTTTGCACAAATTGCAGTCAGCGCAGCTCAAACTCACACCTCTGGAGCCAAAGCAGCACATCTTAGCTGCTATGTCATTGCTCCCACGTCAGAAGGCTAAACCTTTGGCCAGATCCCACATGTACTGAGTAACCTCCAGGCTAGGATCCAAAGCATGGAGCCTGCCCACTTGGAGTACCTCCAGGGGCAGTGGGACTTGAGCAAGAAGAAAACCCCAAAGACATTTCTTTATTCTTTTAACCAATGCTGCAGATCACTACCTTCCTCCCAAACACCCTACCATGAGCTCTACTTGTTTGTTATAGGGCTGATCTAAATTACTCAACTCCCCAAATTGAAATGCAAACAACGGGCCTCCATTTCAGGCTTTTGCCCTATATCGCACTCCGCACCTATTCCCTCTGGAGGACAAAACTAGCACACAAGAGCCAGATGTGAAAATATGCAGACCTTCCCTGGAAGACTTCACAGGCTCCCAGCAAGACCCAGTTTCATCCAAGCCCAGGATCATACAGTTTTGCCTTGAAAAAAGGCAAAACTGTATGATCAGTTCATACTTATGAACTTAAGCTTCATCTGTTTTGCCTCAAAGGCAATCCCAAATCTGTGATATCCCCAAACTTCACCGAATCTTATATGCTGAAACCCTAGCCTCTAAGCTCAATTTTGTCCCCAGGTTTCTTCTGAACAGAGACCCAGCCTCTCATCCTGTTGCTCACCAGCAAGGCAGTGTATTCTTTACACATAAGATTGCTCGGTGCCAGATCCCTTCCCGACATTTTCCCCACACCGTACAAGACAGACTGGGAAAGTCCTGTTCTCTGATCCGCCGAGTAGCGGCAGCCACAACACACGGTGCAGGTCTCTGGGAGCAAGGCCTGGATCTTCCCAGGTTTTTTTCCCTAAAGAGAAGCCCTGCCCATGGCAGTTTGGGTGACCTTTTCACTGCTGGCAACCATGACCAGGAAAAATAGCCCTTTGTGTTAATATTTAAATGCCCACCACAAAAAGCCTCAGTGCCTGTTTGGGGCTCTCCCCTGTGCAGCACCACCAGCATCACTACTCCCTCACCCTTCCCTCAACTTGGGGTCTCTCCCCCAGTCCTGCACCCTTCTCTCCCCTCCTCAGCTTCACGAGCAGCTCCTGCCAATGCCTTTCCCATGTCCTGCCCTGCAGCCTCGCCAGCTTTCCCAGCTCCGCTGGGCATGTGGAGAGCCCAGCCCCTGATTACCATTCAAGCTGAATTCTCATTAGGCAGAAATGCCCCTCCAGGAGATCCATTAACAGTCCATAAGGTTAACTTAATCCAGCCAGTCTTGTGTGGTCTCTGCCCAAATTCCCTATTACATTAACAGTCTTCAGCCTTAATTAGCATGTGAGGCAGAGGTGGCATTATTAATGGAGATAATACGGAGCATTAAGAATAAACAGGCCAGGCTGTCTCTCCCCCACCATGCACGCAAATCCTCTTCTGTGCAGCAACGGTGTGAGCTTCCCCCATGGGCAGCACAAGCTGAGGGGCTGGGGTGCTCCAGACCAAAACCAAGCCCTGGGATGTGCAGCCAGACTCGTGCAGGAGGACAGCAAGAAGAAAACTGGATCCCAGAGAGACCCTTCATCTGCTTGGGAGAAGAAGAGCTTCTAATGACAGCGAGGGAAATCTTTGCTCTGGGGAGGAGCAGCCATGTCTCTGGCTAACCCAGCCATCCCATCTTTCTGGGAGGCTTGGGAAAGCAAGGCCAAGGTTGTGTGATTCTCCAGTCCCTTGAACGCTCGATTCACAAGTGTTCATCTGTCATATGTGTGCACACAGGATAACACGATGGGTGTGTGCCCTTGAACATGGTGTGTGAGGAGGGGTGTCTGCCCGATGAGGAGCGGGCCGTAGTAGCCCGTGTAGAGTAGAACAGGGAAGATGGTCCTCACAAGCCTCCTTTCTGAACACAGAGCCCCAGTACACTGAGAACGTGGTACAGGACAGAGGGGCTTCAGGTGAAGGAGGGAAGCAGTCACCAGCAGAATCGGGGAACAAATGGACTCATCACAGACCCACTGTGCAGTGGGGAAGGGACGGGCCCCTCTTGGCACAGGCTGGTGGCTGGGTGCGCAGGTTAGATCACCTTGGTCATCACAAGTGAACAGGCAGCCGGGTGCAGACCCTCTCCCACCCCAGGCAGAGCCAAGCGCTCCCCAGGGAGGAGACGCCCCAGGAGAGACGAGGGGAGCCGGGGGAGCAAGGGCCGCAAACTGGTTGGGGCTGCACCGCATGCCAGCAAGGCTGTGCGAGGAGCTCGCGTATGACCTGCTGCCCTTCCGTCACCCCGCAAGCCTGACACTTTCTTCTAGAACATGCACTTGCAAAAGCACAAGACAGAACAGGGGAGGAGAGAAGCAGAAGAAGCCAAGCCAAGCAGAGCCTAACGGCAGTGCCTCTGGACCTCACACCTCCATCAGCTCCCAGCAGGCTGGGGAGGGAGTGGGACGCTTGCCATGGGAACCTGTGGCCGCAGGGAATGGCATCCTGACTTGTTCCTGAGGCCTGACCCACACTATCCTGGCTGTACGTAGCTCCGTCGTGATCAGCGTGTCCCTCTGGGCTTTGCAGAGAGGCTTGTGCTGGGGGCAGTGGTCCCTGAAGCACGGCACGATATCCCCTGTGCCTCGGCCCGAACGCACGCGGCCGGCGCTGGGCAGCCTTGCTCAGCAAGAGCGGTGCTGCCGGCCGAGACCGCTCTCTCCCAGGGCAGCGTCAGGACTGTGCCCAGCAGCAGCCCAGCTGCCTTCACATGCCCGGAGGCCCTGGGCAGCGGGCACCGATGGAGCCCAGCTTTCCCACTTTCCAGCACAGCAAGCCCCCAGGCCCACCAGCCAGCCCCTGCCAAATCCATTTGTCCAATCTTCTGCTTTCTACTAATCCTGTTGAGCCATCCTTTAAGTTGCTCTGAGGCAGAGATAGAAAATACAACCGATGCCTTAAGACCTGACCTTGCTCAAGTCAAGATAAAAGGCTTTGATTTAAAAAATTACAGTTGGGGTCTGTCACTGATCCATCGCATGGATTAAAGGAAAACAGAGACGCAGGACACAGCTAGTGTTAGGTGAGCAGACAAGGAAGGGAAGAAAGGTTACAACCAGCATGAGGGAGGAGATGGAAGAAAGGTAAGGACAGAAAGTGAGAGGGGAGGCAGAAAAGATACCTCCTCCCTTGCCACCTCCACACTTGACTACTGGCAGAAAAGCTTTATACACAAATAATGTGATACAACATGTCCCACCACCTCCCTTAGTCTGTAAGGAAGAGCGAGGCAGGTGCACTGTCCCATGGTGTGGCCAGGCTGGGAACAGGCTGCTGGGACTGGAGAAGAGCTCCCTGCCCCATGAGAGGTACCCAGTGGGGGGCAGAGATTGAAATCTTGAGGCATAAATGGCTGCTATAGAGCTCTCACCACCACTGTCTCTCCTTCTGATGCTGTTCAGGCCTTTCTGCCTTCACCCCTTGCCCCTTCCTTCACACCAAACCTCTCTCCTCATCTCCTCTCCTTGCTGACAGCACTGTCCCTCACTCTTCCTGCTGCCTGTCCTGGCCCAGGTCACCTTTGACAACATCTAAGCAGACTTTCCACCACTCACCACAGTCCCCTACAGCCTTTAATTCAAAAGTTACTCAGAACAGTTTTCCTCTGTAGAAAATGTCATAAGGGCTACTGAGGGCACCTTCTTCTTTCCCTGTACCCTCCAATACTGGAAGGCTGTAGCACCCCACCAGGGCCTTTTTCTTCCCGGCATGAGACTGTTTTCTCCCTCTGAACCTTTTCTGTTCGAAGACCACACAAAAGATGGCAGATGTTTCATCTTCATTTTCTCCGTCACCTGGCTGAGGGTCTCAGCTAGTCAAGAAATATGAGAAAATCTTAATTTCAGCAAGGGTTTTGTAATTAAATCTCTCTATTTGCTGTAGAAGAGCCTAATCCCAACCTGGGAGCTCTGACTCCTGGGTGTCTCTTTCAAGTGGGTCAAGGTGTCCCTGTGCTGTGCTTAGGCCTGAGAACCTCCTCATAAGCAGTCCATGTCCTCTTGCCTTCCCTTCCCACTCTCCTCTACTGCCCATCACACCAGCAGAATATGCAATATATATGTTCCCAAGACCCTCATGTCTACAGACTGTCCCACCATCAATCTGCTTATCTGAACGTCCTTCAGTCAGAGCCCAAATCAGATCTCCATCACCTCTGGCCTTTCAGTTCCCTCACTTGCTCTTTATTGACAAGTCCCACTCCTGCCTGTGCTGACCACTACAGCCCATGCTCAGAGAAGCTATCTCCACATCCCAATGTCCACTTCAACATTCCCATTCCTATTTTTCAAGCCTCCTAGGATCCTGCACAGTCCTGTCTTGATGGCGAAGGGCACCCTCAACTGGTTCCAGAGTTTTTGCGCATCTGCTTCTACACAATGCCACTGCAGCTGACACAAAAGTCTTCACCTGTGTGAGACCTGGCACAGCTCATCTCTGCAGTGTCACTTCCCACCTAGCAATGCCCCATGAACTTCTGTCACTACAAAGCCGCACTGCTGTATCCAAGAAAAAGGCAGCTGATAGATGCAGAAAGATGAAAGGTGAAGGCCTAATGGAAAAGAGACAACAGAGACCATAAAATGAGACAGGTCTATAAAACCGTGGATGACACAGGAAGGGTAGAGGGGACAGGTGGTAACTGTCTCTTCCCACACAAGAATCAAGGGTCAGGAAATTAAACCAGAAAGTAACAGGTTCAAGACAAACAAGAAGAGGTCTTGCATTGCACGCTGCATGTTTAGGCTGCGGAGCTTCCTACCGTGAGATTTTTCGGATGCTAAAACTTTACCTGACTTCAAAAATTGCCTGGAAAAATTCAGGGAAGAAACAAATCCATAGAGGCCTATGAAGTGTACAACAGATCTTCTAGCACAAGGTCCCTCAGCCACACGTCACTGGAGGCTAAAAGAGTGTTCAGAGGAAGTGCTCCTACACAGTTGTCCCGTCTTTATGCTCTTCCCTCTTTCAGCCACTGTTGGAGATACTGGACTGGAAGGATCTCAGACCTGGCTCAGTAGGGTCCTTCTTATATTCCTATGGCTTTCCATAGCCAGGCTGGCTCAGAAGTCACAGGCAAATAGCACCTATAAGTAACAATATCAGTTTGGTGCATTAGATCATATTGGAGATGGATGGACAAGGGAGCAAACAACAGAGCCCATTCCAATAAGGATTTTTTTTTCCTCTCTGCCCTAAAGCTGGAAGACGGTCTGAGGCCATTTCAAGCAGTCATCTCAGTACAGATCCTTGCTGGGAATAACATCTGTGCTTGAGTGTTAGCCCCCTCAATGCCTTGTGCCAGACTTTTTAAGACCAAATCCCCTTTCCCTGTTGATAAACACTGAGCCCTTTCACCAGACTGCCTGTAACAAGGCCAGCCCCCGTGAGTTCCCTTCCATTTCCCTGACCTGTCTATCACACTATTCATGGCAGCCTTTCCACACTAATCCTTTTATTATCATCTGACTCAATTTTCCTGGCCTGTGACTGCAATGGGGGGAAAAGGAGGGGTGTTAATCTTTCCGACCTTGTTGTCCCAATTCTGGACCATCTGTGACTAGGAAGTCAGAGGAGGGAAGTCTGATCCTCCTGACCCCACTGTCCCCATGCCAAGCCTCCTTCGTCTGGAAAGCTGGAACCGCTTTGGTAGGTTCAGCCTGTACCCTTCTAGAAAGTTGTTGCGGCAAAGCCCCTTTTCACCTACAGGCACTTCCTAGACTACCTCTCCAGCCAGACAGGATGGCGAGATGGAGGGAATAATGTCCTCCACCTCCATCTGTCTCCTTTTACTCATTCCTCCTGCACCACCTTTCTGCTCCCGCAACAACTGTGTCTGCAGGTTCTCCCCAGCTGTGAGACAGGGAATCAATAAAAGGTGAAAGACAGTCCAACATCTCTCAAAATTTTCCTGGCAATGCGGCATATGAAGAAGAGGCCTTGCAGATCACTCCACCTCCACCACTGGACAAGTCTAGCTTGTTCCCTCCACCCCTTTTCACCACCTTGTGTTTCATTGCTGCAAGCAGTTGCATCTCCATAAACCTGCCAGACTATTTCATAGTCAGTCTAAGCGCTCACACCAGGAAGCTTGCATGTATCCTCAGAGCCAGTCAAATATTCTCCCCTTTGCTCAGCCTCATCCCATACCTCTGACTTTGCCCATTTTTTGCCACCTTAAATAATCTCTTCCTTTTCTTGGTGTTTACAGACCTCAAATACTTGTAAACAGTTACCGTATCATCATTTAGCCAAGCTCTACATATTTACTTCTTTTATTCCCTCCTCATAAATAAGTCCCTCAAGCCCTTTCATCATTTTTGTTGCTCTTCTCTGAATTCCTTCCAATTTATCACCCTCCTTCAGCTAGTGTAGCACCCAGGTTTGAATGCCAGGTTTTCCAGACTGGTCTCAGGCCTTGGAAATAACATGAATTGGGCCTCCCTTGTGCGTCAAGGTCTGAAGTTTCCGGATGTACAGATGTGCACAGATGTCAGGAAAGCTAACTCGCTTCATACATGGGGCACCAGGTAATACAACTCAAGACTCTCTCTTAAAGCACAGGATGTCTCCCCAGGGAGAGGAAGAAGCAGCTTCATGAGAGGTGGGGAGAAGGTGCATGGACAGCTAGGATGGATGTCCTCCAGCTGAACGTGGCACACAACTATGAACACTTACATGCTCACACACCTTGAGAAGAGACATCAAGTCCAAGAGATGGAAAAGTTGCATATACACATACATACACATGTGCTTGCTCCACAAATAAACCCATGTACAATTACCTGCATCACACACAGGCACATACACAAATGCACACAGGAACACACACACATGGATAATACAGGCAAAGCTGAGAAGGAGGGAATGACACGCATGCACACGTTTGTGAACACACAGATGTAACCTGTGCATACAAAAGGATAGGATAGACAAAGCCTAGCAGAAAATGGTTCTCTTCCTGTCCACAAACATACATGTTCTCATGCATAAACCAATGTTCTCAGAGGAAGGATAGCTCCTGGAGCCCTCGCAGTAACCTAAAAATACACAGGCAGCTCTGACCTGCCTGGTCTACAGACTGAGTGCATGAGCCATGGAAAGGATGAATACAAACATATGACACCTTGCCTTAAGGCAACTGTTAGCCTGTACACCATCCTGAGACACAGTCTGCACATCTATAAGTGCCTTCCATGGTGATTAGCTTATCACCAAAGCCATTCAGAAGTGAGTCCTGAGGTCTACAGAGGGGAAGGGATTTCCCCACAGGCATTTGTGGAAGAGCCAGGGACCCCTCCTCCTTCTCTGTGATGCCCTCCTCAAATCATGTTACTGATGACCCTTCCTCACAACAGGATTTTCTCCATCTTTCTGCTATCAGACTAACTGACACACACAGGAATTAAAACCACACACAGTTTCTTGCAAACAGTCCTTCCCCTACAGATTACCAAAACCAGAGAGGTGTTAACTTTGTGTGGGTGTCTCTGTGTAGGGAAGAACATGGGTTCTTTGCCCCAGACAACTCTTCTCACCTCTGGAAAATCCATGTAGCGCCATCAGCTCCCCAAAGCATCGCCTGGAACAAAATTCTACACTGAAGGGCTGAAAAGCTGGAGATGCACTCCCCAGCATGACCGTAGACAGGAAGGAACAGCCCCAGCACATCAGCTGGGTCAGCGTAGGAGGATGGATGGCCCTCACCTTCAACAGCAGGACAGATTCTTCTCCAGGGTTTTAATCCTCTGTCTATCTCCATGGCATTTGGTGCTATGCTATAAGGTGTCACGTAGCTACCGTGTCTACCCAAACCAGGGCTGCCTGGGAACCTTAAAGACTCTCTGCAAGAGGCAACACCTAGGCACCAAATCTACCAAGTCATTCACCTCAACCTGGCTCTTAACAGCTTGTTTCCCACCCCTTAAAATGCTGTGGAAAGAGTGACAACTGCCCTCCCCTCCTTCTGTACTTCAGCTGGTCAGTTGGAACTGGGTTTCCTCTTGGCTTCTGAGTGTTGAGCAAATGAGGTCATTTCTCCTCAGTGACAGAAAATTATTTGGTCAGTCCTGTCCATGAGGAAAGCAGTTCATCTCAGGCAATGGCTAGGTACCCCCAAGCTCCCAGGAAACCCAAAGAACTTGCTGACATCCCTTAAAGAGGATGTCAGGGAATGACAAAACAAGCCACAAAACTAACACCAGCTGGGGAGCACAGGAAAGCCAGGACACAAATGTAGTTCTGCTAAAGTGAAGCTGTAACTGCTGCCAGACCGTCTTGCAACTGAAGCAAATACAACAGCAGTCCCACAGTCACTGTCACCTCCAAAGTGCTACGCTTGACTCATCTGGGACTTTAAATACAGCCGTCATCTGGTTCATAGCTGCAGGAAACCCATCCTGACCCAGCAGAGACAAAGGGCTGGAGGTGGGTCACAGCCCTTTGGTCTGCTCCCTGAGCCCTGCACTACCCCCTTCCAGCCCAAAGAGAGGACTTCACCGCCCCCCCCCCCTCCCCGCCCCGGCACAGGAGCTGGCTCCCTTGCGTTCAGCCTGCCTCCCTTCAGTGGCTCAACTCCACATCCTTGGTCACCCCTCTTCCCACATGGAAAGGCACCAGGGGACACCAAACTCTGCCCCTGCTCACAAGGTATTGGGTGACCCCCAAGGAGAGCTCAAGCACCCACTGTAACTCAGCATTGGGACCAGCCTGGGGAATTCCCACTAGCAAAACCCATGGTGCTACCAGGGGATCTACAGCTTTCCCCATACCTGCCAGCAGCCTGGGATCCCTCACTGTTCAGGACAGCCCTGCTCCTCCATGGAGGAGAAAGGCAAAAGCTCCTCTGTTGCCAGAAAAAGGAATATTTTCCTGGAGCATACTTGCCCTGCACCTAAGGTGCTCCTGTCCTGCTCCGGTGCCCAGGCATGGGTGAGGGATGCAAGTGTGTTTGGGGGACATCACATCCCTTTGTCAGAGCTGGGTGCCTCTCATCAGCTCACAAGAGTGTGAGAACAGAGGTGTTCCCTGCATGTCCTCTGCCCCCCTCACACTAACATAAGAAACAACTTAGCCCAGCCCTGCACTTGCAGGGGACGGAGGAAAGAAAAACCCACAATATTTAGGGTGAGGGAGAGAGTAGCAGGGTCTCTCTCAGCAAATGTGCTGATATTTTCTGACACAGCTGCTGACAACACTGGGAGGTTTCAACAGGCCCTGATGTGACCACTAGCTTTTTTCCCAGGTGAGCACTGCGCTCCACCACTCTTTAACAGGGTCAGATGAGGCAGCTGCACCCTGCCTGGAGCTGCATCTGGCTTCTGACATGACCCAGGTAGGAACAAACATCACGGACATCATCACAGCTACGTTTCCCTCCCTCCTGCCTTCCCCCTCTTCCTGTGTTTTTTACCTTTCTGATTTTAACCGCAAGCTGCCTCTCAGCAAAAACTACACTTCTGTATGTCCCCCTTTCCCAAACGCCCTCTCTACCCTCCAAGCAGCTTCTGCTCCACAGCTCAGCTTTGCACCTGCACAGCGGATCAGACAGCATATTCCCAAATACCCACTTTGCCTGGAGCTGGGTGAAGAGAAGGAAAGGCCACGCATCCACAGTTCTTCCCTCAGTGTTGTAGTTTTTGATGGGGGAAGAGCAATGAAGGCAGCTTGCTTCATACTGACAAACCTACATGCCTGTGGGTTGGATGCCTCTAAAGCCAGCCACCTCCCAAAGGAAAACAACGGGGTGAGGAAGGTGGTAGGTGGGGAAGGGGCTGGAGGGGAGGAAGGTTTCTAGGCTGGGAAAATCAGTGGAATTAATGTGGCTGTTTCTCAGTGCCGGCACCGCATCGGCACCCCTCCACTCCCTGCAGCTTCCTCGCTGCTGCTGGCACGATCTGCACAGAGCGGGGAGGCGAGAGGGGGGCTGTATTTAAATATATTAATAATGCATGATCCATGTAAATGGAGCTTTCTTTGAATATTACATTAGTGATGCTGTCAGGCTGCGCTTCCCAAGACCCAGGAGTGAGGGTGTGTGTGGGGACCGGGCCGGGGGGAGGGGGATGCAGGTCACCAGAAATCCCCTCATACCCCGGCACAGCCCCCTTTCTCCCCCTCCACCCCAGCTCCCCCACGTCACATACTCTCCCACTCCCTCCCACCTCCCGGCGCGTGAAAAATTCCTTGGCTCGCAGCATGCAATGCAGCCAGGCTCCCCAGTCCCCTAGGCCCCCTCCAGGGACATGGACTACACCCCCCCTCCATGATCTTTGCCCGCCGTCCAATCTCTGCAATCCTCTCCCCGCTCCATAACTTGGTTTATAGCTCCCTACCTCCAGGGTGGGGAGAAGGGTTGTGCTCTCCAGCCTTTAGGGGAAGAAGAGGGGGAACAGCTCCTAAAGTCTGGCCTGCACATGTGCACCCACTTTGTGTGCACACACCGGCCCCCAGCAGCTGACGCTTGCGTGAGACCAGAGTGGGTGCAAATGGACCACAGGCTGTGCACCGCTGCAAGATGCAGGCTCCTGCAGCGCGTGAGCGATGCTCTCCTCCCCATCACCGACACCTCCTTCCCTGGGTGCTGGCAAGGATGTTTGCAAGCATATCGTCTGTGCACAGCCACCCCCGCCTCCGCACACGTAACACACATGCAACACATGTGTGCTCGCATGCACGCACCACCAGCACACACATCAGAGGGCATTACGCACAGCAGCTCCCGAATATGCTGCCTGCTGCAGCATGAGCAGATTTATGCTGCCTTTCCCCAGCCAGATTCAAGCTCTGGAATGGGAACAGCAGCAGCTGTGCACTCCTGGCTGTCCTGGGATGAGAATAGGATGCGTCTGTGCATCTCTCTCCCCCACCCCCACGTCTCCTCCTTCCCCCTCCTCTTGCTCCCATTCATTCATTCAGCTTCTCCTCCTCCCTCATCCCATGCCCCAAAGCAGGAGGATCCTTCTGCATAAAAATGTGGGCATGCTTCTTTCTCTGGTGGAATAAATGGGCACGCAGGCACCCTGCAAGCAATGCATATACATGTACGTATCCGTTCGAGTAGCTGTCTTGGGCCCCTACATAAATATCCAGCTCCCACCATCACACACACACACACACACGCTCACACACCCGACAGACACCACGCAATGACTTTCCTGCAGCCAGTCAGCCTCACAGCAGAGCCGTGTAAAAGCAGAGCGGCGATTTACTCACTCCCCTGCATCCAAAACAGGCGAATGTTCACATACCCCACACACACAGACGCAGAGGCAGACACACACACAGACACATCACTCTCTGCAAAGCCTCCCCGACAAAGTTTGCAAAAGAGGCAGGTAGCAGGGGGTTGTTGGATGGAGAAGGCTGTCTCCTTCTCCTTCCCATAACTGCAGGCAACATACATATATGTCTGTGTATCTATATCTGTATATGCACATGCATGGGGGGGGGGGGGATATATACATATTCCTATAGCTATACCTATACATGTATATGTATACACACACAAAGGCACACACATATATATACATACATATACATGCATCCCCTCCTCTTGCAGGGTCTGAATAGAAGCAAACCAGTCAAACCCAGCTGAGTGCAGCAAGCCCTGAACCTATTCGGCATCCCGATCCTAAGCGAGTGCGCGCGCACACACACACACACACTCTGAAAGGGAGCCCTGTCCCCAAGCCTCTCTCCCTCCCACCACCCCATGTGGGCATTATCTCCCCCCCCCTCCCCGGCCACTTCCCCATCTCCCTTGCACTCACCCCTTGCCTTCATCCTCAGATCAGAGACACCCACCCCACGGGGAGTGCGCGCGCGGGGCCGGAGGAGAAAGGCAATCCATCCATCCTGCCCTTCTCCCCTCCTCGGTCCTCCCCCTCCAATCTCAGCCGCTTCTCCGAGAGGCGACACGGACGACAACAGGGAGCAGAGGACACGCGAGGCAGCTGCACAAGGACTGCACAGAAAAACGTGTCACACACACGCACGCACACACGCACACATACCTGCTTCTGGAGGGGCGATTGCTCCCAGTTTCCATACGGGGCATGACAGAGACGAAGTGGAGGCACAAAAGATCCCTGTCTTCAAGCAACTTGCAGCCCTGCAGATTGGGGGTGGGGGTATGCCCCCACCTTGTGTCACCCCTTGGAGCTGTGCTCTCCCCTGCCCCACAACTGTCTCATTCCCGGCTGCACCTAGGCAGCACTCCCGGCCCCGCACACGGGCGAGCGTGACAGGCGGGGACGGAGCGGCAGTCCGGGGAGGGCACGCACAGCCGGAGGATTTGCTGCCTTCGCCGCATCCGCATCACTGGGGGAAGAAGGCAGAAAGGGCTGTATTGGCATTTAAAACGCGAGTGATTAATTCGCCCCAGGCTCGGCTGATGGGGCTCTGGGACCAGAGCCGGCACGGCTTCTCCCAGCCGGGAAGGCTGTGGCAGGCGAAGGTCCCTCTCCCATGGAGCCAGCTCCGAGCTCTCCTCGCTCGCACAGCCGCCGCTCCGGTGCAGGCGAAAGGGGTGGGCCTCCACCGGAGACATGAGCACGCATGCAACAGCTGCTGGGGAACCGCACACCTCCGAAAACACACATGCACACGAGCAACAGCTGCTGGGGAACTACACGCACCCCCACCCCACTCCCTTACAACAGCTGGTGAAGAGGTACACACAACATGTCAACGGCTTCCCAGGAGCACACGCAAGCACCAGCTGCTGGGGAATCGCACACACGCACAGAGGCTACAGCTTCTGAGAATCAAGCCACCCACATGAAAATACAACAGCTTCTAGGAACAACACGGGCACAAGCAACAGCTCCTTGAGGAGCTACATACACACATGTATGCATGCAACAGCTATACACCTGCTGACACAGGTATGTGCAACAGCCGTGGGAAACTACACCTTGAAACGTGCCCCTGCGGTATTTGCTAAGAAAATCAACGCATGAAAATGCAACAGGAGGTGGGGGAACCTTTAATCCGCACACAAACACACACATGTGACTGGTCTGGGGAGGTGTATGTCTTTCAGACACCTCCTCGAATCACCACACACACAAATGCAACAGCTCCACAGAAATCACCCATAACCACATACCCTCATGTACAAGCAAAAGCTTACAGGAAGACCTTCCACCTCCCTGTGCCCAAACCCCACACATGCCATCACTGACGGAGATCTTGCCTACGGTCAGAAACAAACATCCATGTGCACCAGGCGCTGGGGAGCCAGCCACAGCACAGCCCCCAAATATTGCACGCAGGCAATAGCTGCTAGGAAACCACCTTACCAAACACAGGGTGACTCTTAAGAAATTACTCCCCAGCCCCTTCACAGAAAGCACAAACGTACAGGACAGCTACACATACATAATCCCTGCACAGACATGCAGACACACAGACCATGACTGAAGGGGCACGATGCATCCCTCGCACTCACCGCAGTGGTGGAGGGACTGCCTGTCTCACTCTGACACGCGGAGGCATGCAACAGCTGCAAAGAAACTTAGGAACATGGGACATTGGATGGGAGCTGGCTTCCTGGGATGTGCAATCCGGTCTCCTGCTATTCCAGGCAACCACATCATATAGTCTTGCTCAGAAATGTCTCAAGGTCCATCCAAGAGCTGTGAGACTATTTGCTCCCTGCTCAGAGGCTGTTCCGGCCCCTGGCTGCTCTGATGTTAGAAACGTGCCCCAATACCTGCGTTTACTCATGTCCAATTCACACGCACATGTTCCTGTGCCAGTTGACTGTGTCCTTCACACGGGCACGCATAGAGGTTGCAACAACAAATGGAAGTGCTCTGAAACCTCCACTTGCAGCTGAGCAGCCACCGTCTGCACGCCTGCCTCACACGAACGTACACACACACCACAGCTGGGTGAAGACGTTTCCCTCAGCATAAATATCAACATGCTTGCAACAGCTTCTAGGAAAATAAGACATCTAACCCTGTCGCCCGCAGCACTCACATGCGCACGGGTACAGACGTACAAATGCATGTCACCTCTGATGAGAAACTAATGACTTTGTTCACACAGTGCAAGAACTGTAGAGAAATTACCCTGCCACACCCCCTCTGCCATTGCAAGTAGCACTATTACTAAACATGTTATATTCTGATGTCCAGTTGCATATAAAGAAGCTCATCTGTGGCCCACCTCTACATCCTGCTAGTTATTGTGTTAAGTACAGAGCAATGTAATTACCCCATCTAGCTCACACCTGCAGACCTATGGGGGGTGGTGAGCTCCTTTGACCTCCCTGCACATTTTTCTCTTTGTTGGGAGAGAAATAACCTCACGCAAATGCAGACCCAGCAAGTACAGGACTGCCTCTAGTCTTCTCACATGCATACAACAGCCTCAGGGACAGGACACCAAACCCACAAACACTGTACACAACAAATCAGGGCAAACAATCAGCATCCCTATGGGAATGAGTGACCTCTCTCAAAACACAGGCAACAAATACAAAGGACCCATCTATATTCCTCACAGTCAAATCCCAAAGACACAGCAAAACCAGCCCCAGGCATCACACACCACCTTGATGGCATGAAGAAACAGGTTGGTTCACCAGGTAAAAACACACAAGGGCAGCAGCCCTGTTGAAAATGACACATAGAAAGTTTTGTTATTTGGGCTTTTTTACCCTACACATGCAAATCCAAATGGGAAAAAACACACAGACACACAGATATACATACACTCCTCAGAGAGACAAGAGGTAAAGCAGCTCTGAGGACACTTCTGGATGTTCCCTGGACCATCTATAGAAGTCTGTTCCCAGTGGGTTAAATGCCAAAGCTACTCACTGGGATGAGAGAAGAAGGAAGCTTCTCTTGGCAACTACAGACTCTGATTTCCTTGCCTCTATCACTTTGGGGGGTTATCACTATGGGGTTTTTACTCCAAGCTCCCTTGAAGCTAAAAGCTAAAGGAACAGAGACTTGCTTCCACCTTTTTCTACCTCTTCCAAGGACAGACACTATCTAACCTTAGAGGGTGTTGAAGTTGGAGGAAAGGTTTCCAACTCCAAATCAATGCAGGATTTGCTCCTGCTTGAGCTCCTCCAGGATCATCTTGCAGTCTGTTCAGGATGGATCTCCCAGAGGCTCTTCTGCAGGCAGAGATCTGTTCTGGGCTCAGAAGTGCTGGGACAGGATCCTTATGCTGCCAGGGCCCATGAGACTCAAACAGACCTTGCTCATACTCCCACTGACCCATGAACAATTCTTAAATCCACAGAATGGAACAGCTCCAAGAGGCAAGCAGAAGCAAGCACCACATCCCCAACAGTGTGGGTCCTCGATCTGATTCGAAGCCAGGCCCTGATGCTTATTTGTGCCTCTGCGGATGATCATCCAGAGCATACAGAAGCTCACTCCCATGTTTATTTTGCAGAGGCTCTGACCTTGTCAAAAGCCCTAGAAAGACACCGTTGTTTGTTACTTCACAAGTAAAAAAAAAACTTCACCAAGAAAAAAACAACTTCACCAAGAAAAAAAAAACTCCTAAGGACGTCATAGATACTTTAAGTTATCTGCAGAGGCTCCTCATTCTCTATGTCCAGCACTACAGAAGAATAATCACCTTCTAATCCTTTTGTGCCGATGCCTCTGTGACCACCACCCTCCAGCCAGGCCTGATGTCTCTGCCACCTTAACAGGGACAGAAACAGCCCTGAGAACCACCTTGGTTTATAACTTTCTGTTCAGCTGCTGCTCTGTTGGGCTGCTACATCCTATAAGACTGGAGATGCTTTTAGGGGTGAACAAGGGAGCTGACCTTATTAGAGCAATTCCCTAGTGTTATTCCAACATATGCCAGGGATCTGTTAAGTCCCAGAATAGCCCAGAATCTGGGAGTCATAAAGGAGATGGTAAAACTGATTTTTAAACCTCTGTGCCCAGACTGGGAAATACTGGAGGCACTGTTCAGCACGGACGGTACCTCTGGGGCGTAGGAGATGGGAGCGCAGACAGCCATGCCGCCCCTCTCCCCCGTCGCCTGGCCCTTCTGCCAGTTGCCCGCACGAGGAGGGAAGAGTCAGGCAGGGAAGGCAGCCACGCAGGCTGCCTGCGCTGCCTTCGGTGTGTGCTGCCAGGGAAGGGAGTCTCACTGGGAGCGTTTTCCAGCTCATGGAGCCAGCGGATCAGCCCTTCTCCCTCTCTGCCTCTTCCCCTGCCTGTCTGCTCGTCTTCCCCAGGCGTACAGCCGAGTCCCACGGCTGAGGAAAACGGGCCCGGGGAGGAGGCTGGGCTCTGCCCTCGCTGCAGCCAGAATCTCTCCGCTGATCTATACTGCGGTGAGCAGTGACAGATTGATTTTACAGCTCTGCTTGGAGCCGGCCGCTGGCCCTGGGCTGTGGATGAATCAGCTTTCTCTGGGCTTTGGCTTTTATTTCATTATTTTTCTGCAACTTCCCTCACAAGTGAGGGCGAGAGGGAGAAAGACGCAGTTGGCAGATTTCCTTCCCTGGTCGTGTGCTCCCAGCCTCCCAGCTTGGCTTTGGGACTCTGGGAGGAGGTAGGAAAGGGATTGTTTTCCAGGGACTGACAGCTGTCAGGACTAAAGACATGAGGCTTCTTCTACATGGGTAGCTGCCCATTGCAATGGCTGTGGGAGATGGCAAGTACTGCGTAAGCGCTACGTAGCATGAACAGTTCCTGCATTATTATGCCAATCCCTCGTTCTTTGCTGGCTGGAGGGGGGCCCATTTTTCATTACAAGGGGCAGCATGTTTGGAAATAACATCCCATGAGTGCATTGGACATTAACCTGCTTACAGCCTTCAGGGTGGAAGCACTTCCAGGTTCTCCCCTAATAGCTGCAGACCTAGAGGAGGGGGCAAGGGTTGTATGCATCTGTCTCCATCAAGCTGAGGGGTCTCTGAGCATGTCACAGCTAGGAGGTTCTCCTGGGATAAGATAGCACCTCCAGGCATGGAATCGATCTTCTCCCCTCTCCTGGCTGTGGATATTGTAGACATTGCCCAGAGGGAGCCAGGATGACTCCTAACCCTGGTGGTTATTGTGCCACCAAGAAGAGCAACAGTGCACTCAACCAAGGAGGGAGCAGTGAATTTAAAGGGCAGAAAGGCATTGTGTTTACCAGCCCTGGTCTGAAACCACAGTGGGACAATTCAAGCCCTCAAAGGCCCCATTAGCAGAAGGCAATCTGGAGCAATTAGTGTCCTGAGGAAAAGCAGAGAATGGAAGGACCAACCTGAAGTGCAACAGACATGTTCCTCTCCACATCACCAACACGTTGGGTGTGAACAGGAGTAAATCTCTGCTTTATCAGACTTGCTGCTGAAAAATCCCGTTGTCAGAGCTGAAGATCTACTCTAGGGGTCCTTCACCTGTGCTGGCACTTGCACTGCAAGAGGAGGAATAGCCAAGGGAACCCACCACCAGTTTGGTCTGCTCCAGCTTTCTTTCCATGCGCTCACCTCCCAAGAGGGGCTTCACAACAGCATGGGTGGTACATTCATCACAATGGGTTCAGGATACCTTGGAGCTTTTTCCTGCCTTGTCACAGAGCTCTCCAACAATACAGACTGCTTGGGGAAGGAGGGTTCCTCTGAGAAGGAATGCTAGATTGACTGAAGGTGGACAGCTAGGACATTATGTCATTGGCTCCCCCAAGCTCACACATACCCTTTCTCTCTCCACCTGCCCCTGAGCAAGGATCAGAGAGTGACCTTGAAGATGGCCAGAATGGCTCAAACCCTCAGAAGGCAAGGGACATTTGATCTGTAAAGATCAAGGGGTGGGAGAGGGAAGGGAGGGGAAAGAAGATAGGAAATGCAGGAGAGAGGTTTCCCAGAGGTCTGTCCCAGCAAGAGGGAGGGAGGCAGCAAAGTCCATCTCATCCACTTTGTGTAATCCTTTAATCTCTTGAGTTTTAATCTTTCACAACAGGAATGAGACACATACTTAAGAGTAGAAGAAATCCCAGTTGGAAGAGAGATGGGGATGGTGAAGGAGACAAAAAAGTCTCTTATTTCTAGGCCTTCTGCCTTGTTCCCTTTCTCTATGTCTGTCTCTATCCCCCTTCCTTTTTCCTCTCTGCTTAGAAGCAGTAATACAGGTGGTCAGTGACCTGACAGACACAGAAAAACACTGGGTGCCTCAGCATCTGGAGAAAGGGCAGTGCCATGGCTTCTGTGCGATGCAGGTCAAGCCCTCCCATGGTGACACTCTGCAGGGGCACAGAGGCACAAGGCTCAGTGTCCCAACTCGTCTTGAAAAGCTCTTTCAGAGCCAGAGATGAACAGGAAACATTGCCAGCAAGGTCTGTTCTTGTCAGACTCAGGGTGACCTGAAGAAGCCAGCCCACCCCTCACCAGGAGAGGAGAGGCAAGTTTTTGGAGGGCAAGGGAGGTCCTGGTGGCATCTGATGGCCTTGTCCCACAGCTTCAGGCTGGGTGCTGGTGTCTCAGCTTCCCCCACCGGTCCAATCCTGTGGATAATAATCCTCATCTCGGAGGGTGATTGTGAGAGGTTAATGGATTAACATTCGTAAAAGCTTTAGATAAAAGGCTAAGGATTATTACTGTTGTTATGCATGGAAACAGCTCCTAACGAGCATTTCCCACCTCCTCCCTCCCTGGAGCCTGGGGGATCATCTGACACAGATCCTGCTCACAGGAACTCCCCCGGAGATGGAATTCCAGGGAGAGCAACGGGGAGGGCCGCAGGCTGCCAGAGACAGTAAGACAAATATTGGGGGCAATCCATCAACCAGCAACCCACGCCAGGCTGTGGGGCTGAGAGCCTCTCCACTCACTCCCTAACCAACAGCGACAGGTCCATCCCACTCCCATAAGTTCAGCAGAAAATGGGCTGCTGATTTCTGACCACAGGAAGGCAGCCCCTCCTCTTGCCCTTTCAAGGCTGTCAACTGACCCGAGATAGTTGTGCAAGGTACATTTGCTTTAAAGAAAGCTTAATCCCAAAAGGAAACTCCTGTGCTGCTGGCCTGGGGCAAGATTCAGCAACAACCCAGGCAGACACTCCCTTCGCAGGCACAGAAAAAGGCTAGCTGGGATCAGGTTTTGGTGTCTTCAATCTTGTGCAAAATGCGTTCCAGGCTGGGGATGGGAACTAATTCAAAGCAGGAGTCTTAACATTGTACAACTCTCCCTTACACACAAGCATAACCTCGAGAGAGAGAAAAGCCCTCCCTAACTCGCCTGCTATAAATACACCAAACCACCTAAAATGGCTACGTTAAGAGAGAGCTGGTAATTTGATAGTAGTCTCCACTTAATTAGATTAGGCTCTTCTTGAACTCGAGGGCTGCAAGCAGCTGATCCTCCTTTCTTTTTCAGTATTATGCTGTCAGCTGCCATGCTGACATGACCATCAAACCTCCTTCCATGCTTGGTCCTCATGGGATGCTGACAGGGAAACCCTGGGGAACCAAAAGCGGTTGTCAGGCAGTGACCCAGCAGAGCATTTAAATATGTGCCCCTAACCCTGCACTGAAGTGCCCATTTGATGGAGCAGGGGCAAAGTGTTCCTTCAGTAAGAGCAAAGCTTCAGGGCCTGCCCTGCAGCTGGGGTCCAGGGGATGCAGCTGGGGTCCAGGGGATGCAGCTGGGACGAGCTTTCTGCTGAGCCAACAGCTCTTATTCACTGATCAAGCAATGCTCTTCATGGCTTTCCTCGCCATGTTCACATGCCTTTCACTTTCACTTTCTGAAACCTATGCATCCATGGCAAGAAAAAACATGAACTGGAGTATAGCAATGAGTATGTAGGTCATGAGGAGACAGAGACTAGCCAATTTTTGGCCGAGGTGACTGGCTGAGGGCCTTTGCAGAATCGCATGTAAATGTACATTTCCAGGACATCCCATACTAATGAAGAGGGAATGGATGGATTAAGGGCAAATCGTGTCATCACTGATGACTGGAGGTGAAATCATGGTGCTCATCCATGTTCTGGGCAGCTGGATCACCAACCCTGCCATGGACCACCTCTGCGTCACACAGTGCAGAGCTCTAGATCCCAGAGCAGAGTCGCTGCACCCATACAGTGCCCTGCCTGGGCTGCTTAGCACAGCTGAGAATAAACAGTGGTCGGTATGCACAGCTTGGTGACAAAGTTTTTCAATCGCATCTGGGATAAAAATCAGCTTCTCTACACTGCAATGTGTGGGAATTTGCACTTAAGCTAGGCAAATAACAAACAGCACTGTTAGTCTCCCCTGCAATGAGAGATCAAGAGGACAGCACTACCTTGGTTTTCTCCTCAGGAGATTAGAGCAGATGCTAATAAACCATACACATAGCCAGAAGCTTTTTTAAAATATCTTGTTTTCCTGATTTCTCACTTGGAGGGAAATAAGTGACCTGTTTGTAGGTTACTGGGACTAGCTGGCAACATCTGCAGCCTGAACATCATTGATAATAAGACAGAAAGTCACCTGAAAGGGAGAGGTGAAGTTGTTCTGGTCTTAGGGCAGGTGATGGACTTGGTCAGCTCTTGAGGGCCTCATCAAGCCTCCCTAGCAATGCAGTCAGCCAGTCAGTACCTTTTGCATGAGTCCAGGTGCTGGTGTCCCCGGAGTCTCAACAAGTTCTCACTCAAATCCAGGCTAATTGTGGCACAGCTCTTAAACTGCTGGATTGGATTGACACCCTTCCTATCCAGGTCCTTCAGTCCTTGCTCAGTGAATTTTATTCTGTCCTTAAGCAGGGCTGTATTCTGCACAAGTTGCCCCCTCCACAAAACACCCCCAGATTTAGAGAATTAAAATTCCCAGACCTTTTTCTCTCCATCAACAATGGAGGAAGTTGGCTTTAACAACAGACAATTTGCTATTCAATATGTTCTTAATTAATATTAAAATCTATGTCAGGTTGTTTTGTTGTGTTTTTTAAAAATCCTCTATCTCTTTGTTATTTATTCGTTTTGATTTTTTATTTTACCTCATTAATGTAGTGGTGATTTAGATGCAGTTTCCTCTCTCTGCTGCACTTAATGAGTCGTCAGCTTTATTCACTCTCACCCGCATCCTCATGGGAGCATGCTTTGATTTTCTAGTGGGTGCATGAAAACACAGATTAAAGCAATTAGACAGAAATAATCTTAGGGAAAGGGGAGAGAGATCCAGAGCGCCTAATTATACCATTTTAATCAAGACACAATTATGCAGAGACTTTTATAGATTATAAATTAACCAAACTCCAAAGGCAGAAAAAATATAATTTTAAATATGGTTCATTATGCTTGTTGTTTCTGCCTTGTGATCTCTCCCAAACTGGACTTCAGGGTTCATTTAGAAAAAGTTCTGGATGGGGCTTCGCAGAAATGGAGGAGAAATAGACTCAGGAGACCCTGCTTGCTAGGACCAGGGTCTGGAAATGGCCTCTGGGAGAAGGTAGGCAACTACAGCCACATTTCTCGCTCACTGATCCCACCAGTCTCTTTCCCAATGAACCAAGTAAGTGCATCTTCTGGTAGGCCAGGCTTGACTGAAGACCTCCAGCTGCCTGCATGGGTCAGGTAAGGAAAGACCCAGCTCAGCGGTCTGCGTTTTGCTTTGCCCTAGCTATGCCGAGCTGCCAGCGAGGGACTGTGGGTACTGTAGTCTAAGAAACAATTTCCCAAGCTACAAACATTCCAATTAGAAACACAGCGAGTGGGCAAACAAAACACATCAGGCTGGATGTGTTTTCTTCTGAACCCTGGAGGAACTTAAGCCAGCTGCTCCAGATTTATAGCTGCTCCAGATTTATTGCAGCCAAAGCGCAAGGTGCTGCGGCTCTCAGAGCGCATAGGAAGGTGCTCTGCTCCTGCCGTCTCTGCAGAGGAGCCAGGAGACCCCCTCCCTCCTCAGGAGCTCCAGGGAATCCCGGTTTCTCATGTAGCTGTCAGACTACTTAATGACGGGGAAGGTGTCCAGAGCTCAGGCAGAAACAGGCAGGCCAGTTCAGGCACCTCTGATTTTGTGGCTGCAGTCCAGCGAATCGCGCTGCTCCCTTTTGCTGTGAGCATGATACGAGCGATCCCTCCTGCAGCGGCCTGCGGCTCTCCTTGAGCTGTTCACAAAGAGCTTCCAGGCCTTAAGGAGATGGGAGAGGGCTCGCCACAGCGACCCGCGACTCCCTGCGAGGTTTGCCAGCAAGTCTCCTGAAAGGTTTTTCTGCACTGTGGCCCGTGTAAAACTCTTCTCCAGAAGTCTGCTGCCAGGCACCTCTCCCAAGGATGTCTCAACCCATCAAGGCTTCACCAGCACCCTCTCCGTTGTCGTGGCCACCCTGTGCTATGAGCAGCAGTGCTGAAATTGCTGCTATCCACTCTGTTAAGGGCAATCCTCTCATCTGCCAAGGGACTGGCCTTAACCACCTTCCACCTTCAAGTCAGTCCTGGCGACACTCATGCAGGCTGTCTGCAAGGTGGGGATGGTGGGGATATGCCCAGAGATGGTATATCCAAGTGACAGGGACACCACCAGGATAGGCAGCTGGGCGGGGAGGGACAGTGCCAGCATCAGGCACCGGGGACCGATGGGCATGCAGCTGTTGAGCATGAGGTTCAGCAGTTCTTCCAAGGAATGAAAGGCAGTGCCTTCCCTCAGCTGCCCTGTGCCGGAGCCATGCCACACCCAGCATCTCAGAGGGGAAAACCGGGCTCTATGTGTTTCATTTGATCCACCATCTGTGTCTGAGCGGTGGGGCTGCTGTGAGCTGGTGGAGGCAGACGTGGGTAGCAGGGAAATTCCTGGGACATCTCTCTCTTGCAGCCTCCTCACATGTTTACTCTTTCTCCTTCCTACAGCGAAGAAAGCAGGGCTGCAAGCTGCTGCCCTTGATCTCCATTGCCTCCTACAGCCAGGGCAAACCCAAGAAGGGCTGTAGGGCTTTGGGGGTGGCCCCGTTCCCCATCTGAGGGCTCGGTCCGGTGGGTGAGTGTGGTATCGGAGTGCCCTCTGCTGGCCCCATTTCTGGACTATTTGGAGTGTCCAAGATTTGCACACCCCCCCAGTACCCCTGGAAAGTTTGAGTCTTGGCTTGCCCCCGCCAGGCACTGACACCCCGCCATGGTGGGCACCACTCCACCAGCGTTATGAGCCAGCCCATAAGCAGCATGGAGTCCTGTCAGTGCTGGGTCACAGCCCCAGAAGAGCCAGCATGATGGGGAAGCCAAGACAAAAATGATTGAAGTCAGCGTTCAGCTCTGCATATGTGGGTGAGCAGGTGTGCAGTGCAGGCATCGCTCTCACGCCTACCAAGTGTTGCTGCGGAGATGTGGTGGGGACTCCCAGAGATTTTTTGGGTACATTTCCAGTTCTGTGGGAGGAAAAGTCCATTCCCTACTCCTTTGCTCCAAGAGGCAAGAAAATCAGAGATGTGGCGAAAGGGGCCAAGGAGGAGCCCAGGTCCCTCTCCCTTGAGGCTTGGTGCCATCCCGGTGGCTGACTCTGTGATGGAAGAGGGTGTTCTGGCCACTTTGAATGAGTGGTGCTGAGGGACACGGTCTAGTGATGGACTTTGCAGTGTTAGGTTAACAGTTGGACTTGATGATCTTAAAGGTCCTTTCCAACTTAAATGATTCTATGATTCCACAGAACTGGGGCAAAACACCCTGGCCATTCACCTGCTCGGGGTGGCTGGGAGCCTCCATCACACTGGGATGTGCATGCCTTCATTCTTCATCCTGAATTTTCATTCAGAGCTCCCTGTGTTTTGACTATCCCAATCTGCCATGGTGAAACCAGCAGGGAAGGCTAGGGTCATTCTGCCTGGTCCCAGGACACCCGGGTTCAGACATACCGGTGGATTCCCAGGTTGTGCTAAGAAATCTCCCAAGACTGTGCACACTGACTTGGGGGTCTGAAGTCCATATGGATATATGCTGATTTACACCATCAGAAAACCTGACACACTGCCTCTGGGCTCCAGAACTACAGAGGTGACCTATTGTTATCAGCAGAGGAGAGGAGAGAGTGAGATTACAATCCAAGGAGTTCAGGTCCCTCTATGGAGCTGGTCACTTTGTGCTTTGGTATCTGACTCATTCAAGTAGGGATAACATTGACCTGACAGATAAGATGTGAGCTAATTAGCAGTGCTCTCTTCAGGCTCCTTCCAAGCTCAAGTGTTGCAGAAATGCTGAATATCAGGTCTAGTTACTGTTCAGGGCAATTTTTAGTTGGAAAGAGATAATGGAAACTGGATTATCCAGGGAGCTGGCTTGGGTTTGAGATTTCAGTGCTGTGTTAAGGTATTTGGGGGCCTATGAGGGAGACATGGAGTGAGGTGCTGGACATCCCAGTACCAGGGGGCTGTTAGAGCAGAGGGGAGCCCCAGATGAGTCCTGGAGGAGAGTCACTGAGGAGAAACTTCCTCCCACACCTCATGGGTAGGCAGCTGAGCCCTGTGAGCACTTCCATCAGGAACTGCCTCTTGTAAATATTACAAAGCAGTGACAGCAAAAAAACCCATAAAACCATTTATGTTTGCTTTTAAAGGAGCAAAGGTGTCCTGCAGCTTGAACAAGTGGAGCAGTGCTGTGTCCTGCACTCGAAGAAGACATTGAAATTGCTTAGACATGCAGTCCATCAAAAGCCTTCATCATGTGATGAACACATAGTGTAGCCACCCTCACTGGGACTGCTTGTGGTCTTGAAATGCCATGCGTGGCAGCTCTCTGCCAAGGAGGTAACTATGAGTGGATATCATTCTTCCCTGGCCTTGGTTAGAGTAATGTAAAAAAGAAACTGATAGCATCCAAGATGGAGCAAAAACTTTAACTTTCCCTCAGCTTTTCATGAAACACCACTGAAGCCACTGAAGCCACTCTTCCTCTCTTCCAGTCATCTAAATGTCGAGTCACAGACAATACGGAGGCAGCCTCTGCTCCTATTAACTCAAAGTGCTGGAAGAATCACAGGCCAGAAAAACTTTGTCTGGTAAAAATGTCAATGTCACTTTACAGAGGACAACTCCAGCTTGACAGGAAATCTGTTGCCTCTTTCAAACAGTTTGTGAGCTCTCTGGATGCCATGCTGTGGCTTGTTAAGCAAACAACGTGGAACGCAACTGCTGTTTTTCTAGACCCATCTACTCAATCCCCAACTGCTGCAGTCCATTTTCCTGTGGATGGACCTGTCACTGCCACAGGGACTCCTATTTTAAAATACACCAAAAAAAGTGAAAGGCAGTCAAGACCTCCTTCCTTTCTCCTCACTACTCAAATCCAGATGCCTAAGCTATTGGCATGGATCCCATTCTCCATGGTCCCCTGGCTAAATCCCAACCAAAGTGGTGTCAGACTGGGAGTTCCCTGGGCTTCTGTAAATGAAAATTATTTTCTGCAACTGAAATTGAGATCCCACTATCCCAAACTGGATCACTTCTAAGTAGCACTGAAGCCCTCAGCCTGTTTTCTCACCCACTAGGTACTAGCTCCTACCAAATAAGTCAATGCACTTTACTGGTGTCCCGCAGCAGTGTTGAAGACCTGCTTCAGGAATATCTCAGGGTTTGCAAAGCCAGGGAGGGAAACCAGGGATGATTTCTGTGCCACCCAGGATGGACTCTGAGGAGTAGAGTGGAGAGAGAGAATTCCACACTGGATTCCTGGAACAAGCCCTGACTACAACTCTCTGCAAGCTTCTTCTTTCCCTCCAGGTCTCTATGGCCTTCTTCCCCACTCCTAGGCTGGTTGTTCTGTGTGGGCACAGACCATGAGGAAAACAAAGATCAGAGTTCTTCTGAGATATGTGAAATGTCTTTTATCAGAATCCTACCCAATCCGCTCATCCATCAGCCAGTCACTCCAGCTCTCTCCCAGACTGCCTGTAGTTTTAATTCCTTCTCTGTGAATGCTTTCTGCCTCCACCACCCTGGAAGTTCCTCCTCAGATCAGCTAGAAGGCAAGGGGCAGTGTGTGAAATAGTTAGGTCCCCTGCAGAGGATGCCAAGCTCCATTAGCTGTAGCAGGATCCCTCCAAAAAAGCACCTATTAGGTACTTTGCACCTGACCTCAACATGCAGAACTCCAGGGCAGAGAGCGCTCTCTAATAAACTCACAGCACTGTGGAAATGACCACAGAGAAACAACCAGGAGAGGGACTGAAAAAAAGAGATACAGAAAGGAAAGCAGTAAAATACATACATCTGAGGGTGGCAGAGACACGAAGAGTAATGTGGAGACGGAGAGCAGCAGAAAGTGAGCAGGTGAAATGATATTCACAGAAAGCTGCCTATAGGGAAAGAAAAGGGGAGGGAGACATATAGAGGGAAGGGCATAGATGCAAGGAAAGAGAACATAGGGCAGGGGAGAGAAGGGGTAAGTCAGACTGGGAGAAAGGGAGGGATCTGGAGGGATTGCCTGATGTCAAATCTGATAGAAAAGAGGATTTATCTGCAAAAAATAACCCAGATCTAAGCCACAGCTTCAGAGCAGCTGTATACAGAGCCACAGCACTGTGTATTTGTTCTTAAGCAAGAGCAAAAAAGGGCTGGTGCAGGTTGCAAGCCAAAGCAGGGTCATGCCACACCAGGAGGCTGCCTGCCAGCCTGGACCAAGACAAAAGGAAGGAAAGGGAAGGAAAGACAAGGCAAGGAAAAGGAAGGCAAGACGAGGCAAGGGAGGGGAAGGCAAGGCAAGGTAGGGGATGGCAAAGAAAGGCAGGGGAAGGCAACAAAAGGCAAGGCAGGGCCAGGCAAGGGAAGGCAGGAGCGCGGCGACTCCGTCCCTGTCCAGGGTGCTGACCAGAGGCTGCCGCCTCCCAGCCCCACAGCCCATCTCCTCCTCTTGCTCCCTTCCCGGCACAGAGGGCAGAGGCCATCCTGGGGACTTCAGTTACAAAAGCAGTGTGCTTCCTGGAGTGAGCTGAGCAAGGGAAAAAGAAACACACAGTCAACTAGATGTAAAAGATATTTTTCTCCTTTCTCTTTCCTGCCAATAATTTCAGCAGCAGGGCTGGACTGCCTAAGAGCAGGACTGGATGACTGGTAGTGAAGTGTGTGCCCATGGCTGGGGAGCTGAATGAACATGAGGCCCTTCCAGAGCTGCATTTCTGACCTGTCTGGACAGGTCATTGTAAGGATCAGGCATCCTCTTAGCTTCTCTGTGTGGGACAGACCTCACTCCTCCTTGGGCTAGGCTCTAGGCTCTAGGCTCTAGACTCTAGACTCCTAGCCTGTGTTGTCCTGGATATGTCTGGGTGTTCTCTGTCCCCATTGCTGCTGGATCCCAGGCTCCCAGCATCCACATTGGAAGAGCAGAGATTGATATAGGAGGATGGACTCGGCTGCCCCACTTGCACTCGATCTGTGCAGAATTTATGACCAGGAATTGGCAGTCACACAAGTGTTGTGTCTGTTGGGCCACATTCACCACCAGGGAGCTTTTGGTGGGGAGATTTCTCTCCATGGCCTTGAGGCTTACAAAAGGCTTAGTCTGAAAAGTGGTCTTAAAACCATGGTCCACCCACAGGGTGGAGAGGTGCTGTTTCCACAGCAGCTCAAGCCCCTACTGTGGACTGCCCGGTCATTTTGCAAGATGAGAGGGCTGAAAAGGAGGTGGCCTCTTCTGTCCTCAGCTCTAGCATGTGTCTCTGCCTCTTTCCAAACACATCCTGGCCTCACCAGATGATTTTTGTTCCAGAGAATTGCAAATCAGTTACCCCACAGAAAGGAAAGCAGCACCCAGGAGCCTGAAAGAGTTGCTCCATGGGCAGCTACAAATCAGTGTTAGCACAAGAGTTGCAGAACAAACCTGTCTTTCAAAGATCAACCTGGTACCCAGCAACCTGGGTTTCCAATCTGATGACAATAGTTTGGACCAGAACAATGTGTTTTAAGAGTTGGTTGGAAAAACATCTGACAGAAGGGGTGTTGGGTGGCTGGCCCCTGCTTCAGGACTAGAAAACCTCCCTATAGCTCAATAACATCAGAGTCATCCTTAACTTGTATGACTCTTACATGTGACCAAGTCAGAGGGCGAACTCTCCAATGACACAGAGCTTTATTTTACCACACTAGTAACACCACAAACATTTCTTCCCAACACTGAAATCTTACTCACACTTAACATGTAGCAGGAACCCATAGTGATTCCTGCCATGACTATATAACAGCAAGCATGACTTCATAGTCACCATTCTCCAGGTCACCATGGAAGGCAAAATGCCCTTCAGGGATGCAGATGTGCGGTAACAGCTGGGCCCCAAATATCCTGTCAACAGAGCAAATCAGGTAGTCTTTAATCAACTGGGCCCACATTTCATGGGGATGTGCTGCCTGTCCCATCTTTTGGGATGACTGAAGCAAGGAAAACGCACAAGAGTCAGAAGAGAACAGTACAGTCCCAGGCCAGCCAGGATGAGCTACCTGCGTTGTGGCTCCTCCCCTAGTTCTGGTCTCCTTGGCTGTGCTGTGCCCAGTAGCTGGCTGGCTGAGTAGCCGTGCCTCTCCTGTGGGCCAGTGCCACGTGTCTAAGTTGGAACATTATTCTCCAGTTCTAGGAAATTGGATTAAGGGTCAGAGAATACCGACTGTTATTTACCTTTGATTAAAACCAGCCCTCCTCCCTCCCAGGCTGGAGAGGCCAATGTTGCTGTTATTTATTCTGCTGCCAAACCTGGAGTTCAATCCCTGCCCTGCGGCACTCAATAAAAGCCAACGCGGAGGCGGGGGGGGATACAGCAGGCAAGCAGGCAGGGCTGTGTGGGTGGAAGGGGAGTGATTATGCAGGCCACTAAGTCCAGTTTGTTTCTTTTGCAGTCAGGCTCTGGCTCAGCAAGGACAGGGGTACTGGAAGTGCCTGTCCCAGTGGCTTGCAGCACAGACAGGGATCCAGCCCTGCTTGCCCCTATGCCTCTCTGCTGGTCTCCTCTCACCACATCCCTGCTTTCACACAGATCCACTTTTTCTTTACTTCCTTCTCTGTCTCTCTCCCCTCAGCCTCCACCTTCACCCTCCTCTCCCTGGCCATGACATCCCTGCCTCCCCTTTCTGCCTTTTCCTCTCTTCCACTCGCTCTCCTCTCCACCCTCTCCCCCCACCTCTGTTTCTCATTCCCCTCCTTCTCCTCCTTCCCTCTCCCCCACCCTCCAAGCCGCTATTCCAGGACAATAGAGCAGATGGCAGGCTGTTTGTTTTATATGTCCCTTTGGAAAATCAGCTCAGCTGTTGATTCTGTGACTTTTTCTAAAAACAGACACTGTCCAACACTAACTGAATGCTGGGGGAAAGGCAGTGGGATATGGAGGGGCCCTACTCTCCTTACCAGCTGCACTGAGACCTGGCCTTCTGCGCCCCACACCATGCCTTTGGGAAACTGGCCTGTCCAAGAGCCCAGAGAGGGGCGTTCTCCCCTACACACTAGAAGAAACACCATCACAAGTGGAGAGAGCTTCTCCAGTTTCTCCAGTCCAGACAAAGCTGATGGCAATATGGGGAAGGTGGAGCAGTGAGGAAGGGGCAGAGTCTTTTCAGCACATCCGTCCTATTCCTTGCCCCAGTCTGCTGCTTCTCTGAGTGTTCATGAAAGCCGAGTTATGTGTGGTCTTCTCAGGCAGAAGACACACAGGGTAAAGGTTGATGCTCTTTCCAAGCCCCACATCTCCTCCTATGCTACTGCAGCAGCCATGAGTGAGAAGTTGTTGAGTGTGTGCGTAGGGAAAGACAGTCCTTGCCTTTTTCTTTCCAGCTTTTCCTTTTTTTGTTGAACCCCTAGGCCACAAGATACCAGTCCTCAGGCCAGCATTCATCAGTTGCCAATACAGCCATAAAGAGTATGTAGATTTTGTTCTGGTTCTTTCTCATATCCAAACCACTTTCTTCACCCCTCATCTCTCTCTTCCCTTGTGCTTGTATCAGCCATCCTTCAGGTCTGTTTCTTCATGGTATTTCTGGGTGGAGAGGGATCTTTACTCCTGGACTCTTCCCTTCACTGTCCCAAAGACCATCTTGTTCCCTGTCCTTAGATGTGACACTACTGTCCCACTGATTCTGTAAGCCCTGCGCCCCCCCTCCCCACCTTATCTCTGCTTGTAAGTGCTCCAGGGTAGGCACTGTTTTTCTCTCTGTCCAGCACCAAGCACAAGCTGGTCTCAGCTCACAACTGAGTCTGCTGGATTCTCTGCCAGTGCAAATGCTGGATATTTCATGGCATATCATCCACCTGATACGCTGTGGCCAAAGGCACCAGCTGCACATTCTCTCTGTGCCCCGCTTCTAGGGCTGGGATGGCGAAAGCAGGGGTTCACAATAACAGCATTTCTCCCCATTCAATTGCCCTGTTTAGTTGCACTTTTTCTTGTGTTGCTAAAATCAACACTGTCTTTTTCTCAAGCAATGGCAGAAGGGTCAGGGCTAGAAATCCATGTACAATGCACTCAGTTTAATTTGTTCTTAAAGTTCACTATGAATCAGATGCAGCTCCCAGCAAAACCAAAGGAGGCTTGACCGAGGCACCATCAGATGTAACATCTGCACATGCTCCTTAGCCTTGCAAAATCCTGGAAGGCAATTTAAACATGAGAGATAGGCAAGGAGCCCATTCTCAGGGTCTGTAATTAACCACATACAGTTCAAACAAAAAGAGAGATGAGTTCCCAGCTTTCTTGGAGTTCAAGCTGGATCAAACAGGGAGCAACAAAAATCTCAAGCTGTCAAAGAACAGCCTTAAAGAGGCAATGCCAGCTGAGCAACAGCAGCGCAGCCCTGCACTCCTTTAACCTCCCAGGTAATTGGGCAGAAAGTCTAGAGGAAAAATTCCTGCATCAACTGGTGAAAACAGACACGGTTATTTGTAAATTTGTGGTGCTGCTCTTCTTCCCGGCCTTGCTTATGCCTATGGTAACACATCCTCTTCAGTGTAGCCATAAGCCCAATGGTGTTTGGGACAGAAGAAAGTCCCAGTTAGCACGAGATCCCATCTCTGACACGAGCTACTAGCAGGTGCCTTGAGGAAGAACATAAGGATGGTCCATGCCTCTCTCTGCCTATGCAGTTATCAAGCGGAGGAGTCAGTCACCCTCCTTCACCTTTGCATCCACTCCAGAAAGTGAGTCAGGTGTGTACAGCCCTGGTGGCCAGTGGCGCAAAAGGGCAAGCCAGATGTCTTGTAGAGTTTTTCAGGAATTGAAGACAAAAGAAATTAAACAAATAAATGACAAGAGCTGCTGATCCCACCCCTGGACTGTCTGAAGAGCCTGCATTGTAAGCAAGGGCAGGGGAAGCCTCGAAATTAAGAGGCCAAATCTGCTGTGAGGAATTGAATATAACTGTCAGATGAAAACACATCGACTTCTCTGGAGTGTTATTGTAAAAAAAAAAAAGAAAGAAAACGAAAAAAAGGTTTGGGGCCAATCAGTCTGACTCACAGGTTGGCATCCTCTCCAGCACTGGTGGGCTACAATTGTCCTGATCACAAAAACATCCAGAGCTGGGGGTGCAGGCAACATCCCCTTTCCCACTATTGCCAGGCAGCTCCCAAACAGCACTTCAATGCACAGCTTAAATTACCCAGCTCTCCTCCAAGGCCCCGCTTGGTGGTTTCTTTCCTTCCAATCTCCTTTCTTCTTGTTCCTATTTCTCACCTTTTGGCTTCTGTTTAGTAAACTGCTAGTCTTTTGAAGGTTGCATCTTTAGCAAGAGGCCTGGGGAGAGAGCTGAAGGCTACGCTCTAAGTACGAGTCAGGTAAATCCCACAGTGGCTTAGAAATCTGTTTTTCTTTGGCAACAGAGTTGTTAAGAGGAGTTGGCACCAGGGACAGAAGCATTGTCTAGTGTTGCTCTTCTCTCTCCCCTTCAAGCCTTTAGCAACAACTGCAGTTTCCCACCTATTTCAACTAACTTCTCTTTTCCCCCTAAAGAAAAGATAGTCATTAGCATTTTTTTTGCACTGTCAAACAGGTCTTTCCTTGTAAAAATTCTTCACAGCCAAGGGGAAAGTGAAGAAAAGATATTGTTAACATGAAAGCCTCACTTAATACTTCACATTTCAAATACTGTAACTGCTTTTTTCCCCCCTCCTTCTCCTTTTTCTCTATCTTCAATATACTGCTTAAATATCATTAACAGTGTTGGTTGCTATGGTGTTGGGCAGGCGGAGGTCTCTGTACTTGAAACCTTGAACTACACTTAATGTTGTACAACAGCAAGGTCATGCCAACACCTTTGACTTTGACCCCATTTTTCCCAGTAGAATAAAAAGACCACATCTCCATCCCTTTTCATTCTTGGGATAGGTTTTTTTTTTTTTTTTCTCCTGCAATGAGAAAAGGGAGTATGAGAGAAAGAAGGAAAGAGAGCACTATACAAAGAAGAAAAAGAGAAAGAAAAAAAAAAATTAACAGACCCAGCGGAACTTTTCCAAAAACTTCAACAGTTACATCAGAAAATCATGAAGGAGAATAAAGAAAGGCAGTCTCCCAAAAAGTTTCACGTGAGATTGTTTCTCATTTTCCCAAGCAGCTAAACATTTTCATAAACTAGGAAAATGAGACTGTAAAACCACAACATCTGACAGCAAGCCCCAGGGGTAGGAACCATTCCTGAAACTAATTTTAACTCAGGTTTTAACGTTGATCAGATTTCATGTGGTGAATGTCCCCTTAAGCTGTCTCTCTGTTCTTAGAGAAAACCTGGTTTCTTTTGTCGACTCTGAGAAGTTGTGTTCTTTCCAGCACATTGTAGTCACAGGCGTAACAGGACTTTTCTGGCATTTGTTTCTCTACAGCCGAAGAGATGCCCTGCCCCAGACATCTTCTCATCTGTTCTTGGTTTCTTTATGAGACAAGACATTTTCCACAGAAGTGGCACTTAACTGCTCCAGCAATGAAGCCCAGTCTTAAACCAGCCCTGATGCAGCGACTCAAGGACTCAACCCACTTAACATCTGATCTTCAGCCATGCAAAAGGCACCAGGCCAGTTCAGACCAGCTGCGGCCAGGATCCAAAGCAGGCTTCCAGGTTCTGTGCCTTGCTTTTCATCAGGGAAGGGAGTCTGCTCTACCAGTTTATTCTCCTTCATCAGGCACATGAATTACATTTTGCTTTGGCTGTCACCAGAACATCTACAGAAAGGATTGGCTTTTTAACTCAAAGACAAAATTAATACAACAGCTGAGAGTCTGAATGGGGAAAAAAAGAAGATATCCAGGTAGCATAGATTTCTCTTGAAGATTCTCACTTCTCACGGAAGAATTTTTCATCTTCTGGTTAAATTCAAAGCAAATCATTTGCCCTGTGGGGCAGAACTTCTTTATGCTGCACCTGCCTTCCAATAGTCAGGTGTCTCTGTTTTGAGCCACATGGTTCCTAGGTTCCTAGGTATGTGAGCCAAGTGTTTTGCACAACTCAAGGAACGGTCATTGGCATTAGCTAGCCCCTGTTCCCGCTCAGGATGAATTTCCAGTACAATGGCATGTTGTGCTAGAGGAGAAAGCAGGGCTCTCTGCTGCTTCACAAGGTGGTTAAATGCTGGTAAGAATGACCAGGCTGGAAAACAGCTCTACAGGCTCCTGCTTTCTGCTTCTCCAGAAATTAAAGTGCTCATTCATTTCTAGATCCCCCTTTGAAGAGGTGGAAAGTCTTTCTGATGCCTTGCCTTTAAACTTCATGTGTGCTGTGTAGGAGATGCTGGTGGCTTGAGGGCTGGGAAGGAGGAGGCGACAGGGTGGCCAGTTTTCAAAACAGTAGAGGCACAGCGATAGTTGCCCTTGGCTCTTCCAGCCCACCAGCAGCAGGCTTAGTCACATCAGCAGCATCAAAGCTAAGCTCTTGGAAGAAAGGGCATTTGTCCTTTCATCTGGAGATTACAGGAATCTTTCACCAATCCCAGTGGTGTGTTTTGAAAGGCTCTTTAAAGAGAAATACCTGCTTGTGGCACCATCTGCCATTTAAAACAGCCTCTTTACCTTCCAGCTTTCCCTGCAACGCTCTCCCCCAGCCATTTAGCCATGTGTACAAGGACAAAATCTGCCAGTCTCTGTGCTGAGGAAAGGACTCTCCACAAACGTGCCAGAAAGCTTATAACCTATTTGGGTCTGCTCCTTCCCCGTGTTGCGCTCAGCAGGGACAGCAGGAAGGCAGAAAGCTGCTCTTAGCATCTGGAGGAAAGAAGCGCAGAGATAAAAAGCTCTTTGCCTTGCTCTGTCCATTCCTTCATGACTTAATTTTTTTGGTTGGGGCACAGAGAAGATTATAAAGCTGTAACCTCTAATCCGCTCCTCAGCGCTCCTTCTCCATCTCTTCCTTTCTCCTCTCTTTCAGCCAGTCCTAATCCCTTATGTCTCCTCTCTCACAGGTACGAGTTGCAGTCTAATCTCAGATGACAGGTTGGTAATTAGAGCAAGAGATTATCCTGACCCCATATCAAGAAGGTAAAAAGAGAGGAATAAAGCAGGGCAATATGAGATCAAGCCTTCAATGTTCAGTGCAGGAACCATCCTGATCCCAGTCTGTCTCTTCCTGGCTCCCTCACCCCCTTCTCCTTTGTCCCAGCAGACAGGGGGATTCTGGATTCTTTGTATTTCCTGCCCATATCCCCTCTGCCAGGAAAGGACTACACTTTTCCAGCACTCATTCACCACACAAATGGTCACATTTTCCATTTCTATAAACCTTGACTAAGCAGATACTCAGCCAAGGGGCTGGGGCTGGGAAGAGTGGGTGGTGGGGAAAGCACAGGCAGATATGGAGGAAGAAGGCCTGCTCAGAGAGGCTGGAGCCACGACATGCTATCAGCCATCCTCAGCTGGGCACTGGTTATCCATACCCAGGGCCCTTCTAGTCCAGCAGGATGAATCCACAGCAAGGAGCAGCATCAGATCCCCATCTCAATCCACAGCAGGGAGCAGCATCAGGTCCCCATCTCTACCCAGATGCCCAGCAGTGACCACCCAGTCCTTGGTCTGCTCAGGAAGGCATACTGCTCCCATGCCTTGCACATATCCCAGCACAGATGGGAAGCCCATCCATGTGTCCAGCCCATGTTACCCATCTTTGGCACAGATCTTGTCTCTCGTCCTGTGCCACCAGAATTCAGCAAGGACCAAAAAAGCCATTAGATAGCCCCAAGACCACCATAGAAAAGGGAAAGTTGGGAGCACCAAGCTTCTTCAGTGTCCCACCCCCTACATGCACAGGGTGAATGGATGTCACCAGGACCCACTGTAGCTGAGGCTCAGGCATCACTAGCCAACAGCTTGCAAGCACCAGGAGGTGTCGGGGTAGAGATGGCAGTGGAGTGATCGAAATCTGCTGAGGAGAGAGCAAAGGAAGGTCATGTGACAATTTTTATACCAGCACACAGCTGGAGAATGGAAGACCTCTCCCTCATGTCCCATCCCACACCAAGCACCTATCCTGCACTAGAGGCACTACAGAGCCCCAGGACTGGTTGTTCACTTCAAGATGTCTTTCCTCAGCAAAGCTAAGCACCCAAGCCTCCCTCCAACACCTGAGTCCAGCTCTGCCCATGTAGCCCAAGCCTATTGGTCACCCTGATCACAGGCAGGAAGGTGGGCACCGCACCAGCCCCCACTAACGTGGCTCTGTTGATGCTATTTTCATCGCCTAGCTGCTTCCCACCTCTGCTATCTCCAGCCAGGAGCTTCCTACCCATGCTCTGCAATAACAGCTTTAGGTTTGTTCACTCAAAGCAGAGAAGATAAATCAAAGAACACTTTTGTTTGCAGTCAGCCTGAAGTGAACCTTTTTCTTTTTTCCTTTCAGTTTTCTCAGCAAAACAAAAAATGAAAAAGCAAGCAGAATTTCCTTTCCTGAGTTTAAAAGAACTTTTCTGTTTCTGTCCCAGAGCTAAAAGGTTAGCTTGTCGGTCTCAAAATGTGAAATAAACGACAATACTTTTGGCTCAGGAATTGTCCAAATAAAATGTTTTGATATTCCTTTTCTTCCCACTTATCCAAAAAGGTTTGCAAAGTTTGTAAGCTTTCACAATCAGCTTAATGCTGGTGTGCTCTTCACCCAATAAGCCATGTGACTGCAAGGTTTCTGTCCCTCACTGTAGACCTCCTGCACCCAATTTGGCTGCCTCCCCCTCCCAGCCTACTATCTGAGGTCTCACACCACAGCAACACCCAGAGCACTCATGCCCTGTACCTTGAGGGATCCTCTTGGGGTGAGAAGGGGCCGCTGAGTTCAATAACGTTGAGCTTGTTCTCAAAGACACCATAGCTGAGGGTGACCTGCAAAGGGTGGTGAGAAAGGAGCAGGGAGGGTGAGGTGAGTTCAGGAGCAAGGAACTTGCTTTGGTGATGGAAGCTGCCGTTCTGGTTCCTTCTCTGCTGCTTGGACTCTGTCTTCCACCTCTCCTCTCTTCCTTCCCATGGTGGTCCACCGTGCCAGTCCTTTGCCTCTCCAAGCCCCTACACTCCTTGTTATCTCCCCACGCAAGGCAGACAGTGCCCTGTCAAAGCCTCTGCCCCAATCAATCATCATTTCTGCTTGTCTTTGTGCCACATTCCCCCAAGGATGCCCTCAATCCTCACATCATTCCCCACACATGTGCTCCCCAGCACTGACCCCAGGGGCACTGCAACTGGCATCCATGCTGCTGGCAACATCTGCTCCTTATTTCAAAGAAGCATTTGTCAGGAAAGCCTCCCCAAAACAGTGGACGATTGACTGAATCCAGGTCAGTGCCACCAATGGGGCAATGTGCCGGTCAGATCCTTTCCTCCACCTCTCCTTCCTCACACACCTCCCTCCTGCTCCGTTTCCCCTTCTCACCTGCTGCGTCAGCCGAGAGGGAGGGATGAGCTGCAGGTTCTCCAGGTGGGAGTGGAAGAGTGCGTTGGGCAGCAGCTGTCCGCCAACTTTGCACTCAATGATGTAACCCACGGTGCAGTCATCCGGCAGGCGGATGAGCTCTGAAGTGCTCAGGAAGTTCCTGCCGCTGGCAGAAGAGAATAAGGCTGCGTGGGTTAGGACAAGGGGGTAGGCAGGGATATAGGCATCCACTTGGGTGGGAGATAAATGAAGTATTTAACTGAAAACCAGAGTAAATCTTGCAACTAGGCAAGAAATCCACCTGCAAAGATTTGTCCCACGTGCTTGCAAATGTGGAGCACATGGCACTCTGCACCCTTGCAAACACCCTTGCAACCACCACATACACAAATCCAGATCTGATGCTGCCGGGAATTAATATGTATCTGTGTTCCTCATCCCCAAAGGCTCCCATACCCGTCAGCTGCACAGCTCACCTGGCCCAAGGCACCATCTTGCTTGCCAGCTTGCGGCTGATGCAGAACCCAGCTCCTCCTGTGGCAAACCAGAAGTGCACAGATTTCTGGAGAGGAACAGCAGAGAGAATCAATGGCAGAGGCTCAGACGATACCATGCTTCCTGAGATGGGAATACTGGAAACTCAGCTTTGATGCCAGGACAAAAACAGCCCTGTTGTCACCACAGACCCCTCACTGCTGCCCAGAAGATGGACTTGCCAGCAGTGCAGCTCGGATTTTGACCTACTCATATCTGGAGACACCAAACGTGGCAACGTGAAACCCTCCCTAGGTAGATCAGATTGAGTCAACACCTACAATCATGTTCGGACAAGACCGGCGAATTTTCAGTTGTTGACTGCTGTTCTTTGGACGTGTCTCTCCTTGGGGTACATTTACGGCCAATGAGCCAAAGCACTAAAACCAACCCATTGGCCCCACCACCACCACCACAGGCTGTACCGTCTGGTTGTTTGGCAGCACTTCAGAGGCCCAGATGGGTCGGTTCAGGCTGGGTTTCCCCAGGTAAACATCCCACATTGCAGAGTAGGAGGACAAGAGCTTCAGGAGGGCCTGAGGGTTCAGGTAGTTGTCATCATCCAAATGGCAAAACCAGCTGTGGAAGGAGACAGGAACAAAGACACAAGAGGTTTGCAGTAAGGAGGGTGCCTCTTGCTCTCAGGAGTCCCCCCTTCACCAGCCCTGGCTCACCTCCGGCTGCTGGCCAGGAAGGCATCGAACTCGGCAGCCATCTTGCAGGAGAGGGCTGGGTGGCTGTGCTCGGCAGAGCAGTTGGTGAAGATCGCATGGTCACCTGCCGGGAGAGAGAAGTCTGTGGCTTATGGCTGACCTGCTTCACGTGGTCATGGGGAAGACCTCTGGGTGGGAGGGAAGGTGTTTGTTCACAGCCAGCCTTCTCATGGCCCCTTCAACAGGCATCCAAGCCCATGGTGACTTGGGCTCCATCCTGCCCCCTACTAGGAGAAAAAACCTGGAGAAAGCCAAGCATCTTGGCCAAGACTAGGACACCTGCTAACCACACTTTCACCCTCCCCACTGCCAGACAGGGTGTGGGGGCTGAAGGGCTCTCTCTTGGGCTGCTTCCACCTATGGATGCTTTAAGGCAGACAGCACCCTGCCTCCAGTTGGCTGCATGTCCTGGGGTAAGCCAGCTAAAACAAATCATCACCTGGGGGCATCGTGGGTGCCAGACCCCCTCCCAAGGCCGTGACAGTTCAGAGGTTGATGGCAGGGAGGGGAAGATGGTCTTATAGAACAGGTCATTACCCATTCTCCTTTTCAGGGCATCGTCTTCTTCATCAGTGAAGACGTAGGTCTGGGGAAATGAGGAAAGGAGGTTACTCTCAGGGCTGGAGCTGGTGCTGCTCCTGGCCACCCATCCCCTCCTCCCCACAGCCGGACTCGCTCGCTGGGGTCGCCCCACTCCGTCCCATGCTGCCGTGTCCCACTCCCAGGCGCCCGGGACGGCCATGCTCCCCATTCCCACACGGCACCATCGTCAGCACTTGTGCGGCTTCATCCCCCCCGCCCGACCGCCGTGGGAACAGAGAAAAGGGGACCCGTGGCACCGAGTGAGGGGGTGAGGGAGCTCTGGCTTAGTGTCAGTTGTAGAGAAACGAAAGCATTGAATGGTTTCGTGGTTGAATGATGCTCGGGTTAAAAGCAGAACATCTGTTTGTGTGTTAAGTGTGCACAGCCCCCTGCCGTTGCCCGCCTCCTCCTCCTCTTCCTCCACCCCCATGCTGCTCTAATCCCCCTCGCTGCCATTGTGTGGCACATCTCCCCTCTTCAGAGCCAGGCAGGGATCAGGGCTGGTGGAGAAAAGCTTTCCTCAGGCAGAAAATGAGCTTTCATGAAATCAAAAAGGAGCCACGAGCCGTAAACAGTCTCTCCACCAGCTGCCCACAGGCTGGTTAAACGCAGCCTGGGTAGGGACAAAGGGGACAAGGCAGGCAGAAAACAGCTCCCAAAGATTCTGATGAGGAGATGAGAGTCTCTACTTCTCCCCACACCCACCCAGCATTTGGGAGATATGTCCCCATCAGGAGGACGTGGTAAGAGAAATGTTCCACACACCAAAGGAAGGCAATGAAGGACCCTCAGAGACCACCTGGCTCGAGCAGAGGCAGCAGAATGGTTTCATGATCTCAAACGTACATGCTACGGCGACTTGGCAAATTACCCTCCAACAGCTGAGCTGCAGCAACAGGCCACGAGCACATTCCTACCCCACCCCGCTGGTAAATTCTCAGTTAAAAACACTTCCAAGGTGATCACGGGACAAGAAGCAATTAGCTAAGTCTCAGGTAAAGGAGTCGCTCAGGGTCAGGGGACCGTATCACAACCTTCAGGCAAGGCAGGGATCGTCAGTGGCACAGGATTTCCCTTGCTAGTGTGTCAGAGCCAGAAATTTCCACTACGACAAATATTTCGTCTTAAGAAAAAAGTTCTGAAACCATTGAAACTCTCTGACATTTTCAAAAAACAGAAACGTTGTTGCTGGAAATTACTTGCTTACAGATATGAAACCAGCTAATAAACATCGTATCTGACTGACTTAAAATGGGAATCTGCATCTTTTCACAGATTTTCTACTTGCGAAAATATTCCGAGGTTCCCACTTTCCTCTTGATGCAAGGTGAAAAATGCTTTTTTGCAGACATCCAACATGTCTGGGTGGGAGCCCAGGGATGGAAGGAGCATTGTCACCATGGGGAACACCAAGCTCTCCAAAAGAACTGGAAAAAGGGGCTATGAGTGTAGGGGCTAGGAAAATCTCATTTCCCTGGCTCTCTTAAACCCTGATCTCCATGGTACACTGGGCTGCACTACTCCAGAGATGCTGATGTTGTACCCTGGCTCTGTCCTGGAGCAGATCACAACAGCACAGGCAGCTGCCCGCATCCTTCATGTCTCCATCCCTCATGCCTCCAAGAGCAGGAAATCTGGAACAGCAGCTGCTGCTGGAATCGAGCGACTGCTGCTGCGTGTCCTGCAAAGCCGCACATGAAGGCTGCAATGGGAGAGGGAGAGGCGGCCTGTGGCTGAAAACCTGCCTGGAGAGCATTTGGCCCAGTTGCACAGGTCTTTCTCAAGGAGACACCAGCTGCTGTTGTCCATACTAATGGAGCCTGGAAGAGATTCAGAAGGTGTCTCTGGCCACACCAGACCTACTGTCCCCATTGCAGATGTGCAAGCAGAGGAACACTGCAGGGACACAGGCAAATGGGGTGGACAGAAGCAGCCTCCCCACTATATCCACCCTCGTGTTCTCCACCAGACCAACTGTGGGACCATGCAGGATCTCCTGTGGTGGTGCCTCAGCACTCATGGGCTGTCTGCTCTGGCTTGTTGAGCAGCCGTTCAGCCACAGCTTGCCACTCGCCTCCTGAGCCGCGTCACCTCCAGCACGATTCCTCCTGCCAGGGGAGGGGGAAATCACAGAGCCCGGCTCCTATCCGCACTGAGAGCGGCCTGGGGTGGCTGTCACTGCTGCTGCAAGGCAGCCGGTCTGGGCTTGAGGAGGGATGCAGCGCAGAAGACATCCCTCCATTCTAGAGCCAAGATGGTTGGATAGGAAAGGATGTCTGCTGGACAGCAGTGCCAGCAGTGATACGGAGCCACCAGTGTCCAACAGCTTTGACCAGCAGTTCTCTATGAACATAAGTGTCCATGCAATTGATAAACACTAGACTTTGAGCTCCCCTCACCCCAAACTGGGAAAGTAGCCTAGCAAGGCAAAACTAGGAAAAGGGAATAAAGATGTGGAATCTGACAAGCCATGACCACATTCATCTCCCAGGTTCCCAGGGTATCCCTCCTCCAGAAAGAAACAGCCTCCAAAATTGCTTATGGGTGATTGGTGCAGCTGGGCAGGAAGCTGTTCCCCTCCCTGGAGAAGAGATTGAAAATCTATGGTGTGTTCACAACACTGAAAAATGTGAAAGCCAGTTCAGGATGGGTCATTAAAAGGTTTCATTTCAGTTGGTTGAATGTTTAGGTTTCTGAAAGGAGGGGAGGTGCTAGAATTAGTTTACATTACCAAACAATATTTCAGACCAGAAACCTAGACTTACCTCCATCAAAACTACCAAGGCCAAGACCGCAAGGCACACTAAGATGCTGTCCAGCCTAAACAGTCATCAAAACTGACACTTCTGTTTAGATGAAGCCTTTTCTGAGGAAAAGAACTTTCACTGAAATGACTTCCACATCAAGCTCCAGTGGAAAGTTTGCTGTGGATCAGTTCTCAAAGAGGCAGAGCATGGTCCAACTTCCAGTGAAGAACACACATTCCACACTTACCCTTCCCTGTCTCCCATCAGCTGGATATTTTCTGTTTAAACAGTGCAGTTTCAGGGAAATGTCTCTCTCATTTTCTACCCTGACATAGTCCAACATAGAGGACTTTTAATTTGGTTCCCATACAGTCTGTCCTAGCCATAAAAACCACAGCTGTTCCTGCCTCCTGTTACAGTCACCTAAGCCTGACCTGTGAGGTCTGGGTTGCTTCCTCTGGGAGGACACCACGCAGGTAATCAGCTCCAAAACCAGGCTTGGCATCAGCAGTACGGCCAGCTGCTAAAATTTCCCCACTGGCCACCTGCAGAGATGGACCCACTGAATTGGTCTCCAGCCACGAGTAAGGGCGAATGAGACAGCAAGGCGGTGGGTCAGCCCTAGGATGAGGCAGTCTCTGCATATCAGGGCTTCTGAGACCTGGATCTCTCCGAGAGTGGCTCTTAAAGCCTATGCCTCTCAATAAAGACTCAATAATAGGAGGTCTGGTGCCCTATGCCTGGCCACATGACAATTAAATGTCCTTTGAAAATTGAGAGCTCTCTTTTTTTTTGCTAAGTGAGGTTTCTATATTGTCAATTTTTCAAAACTAACCCTTTCCCCTACCTCCAAAAAACCCCTCCAGCAGCCATATATTAAAAAAAACCCAACAGCTTTTGACTTTCATGTACTTCTTGTTACCTCCCTCCCTGTCCCCACTCCCCTGCCCTCAATGCCATTTAGTAAAATAAGCAGAAGAAAAACATGGAAAATTGAGGGGGGGGAAGAAAACACTGAGCTTGCAAAAAAAATTGGTAACAATGAAAAAACACTGTCTAAAAATGACTGACACTCCCACTCTACCCTTCCTTCCTATTCTCCTGCTCAGTCTTTGAAGCTTTCCTAGAGGCTGGCAGCAGCATGGAAAATGCAACACCTCTTCCCAGGTTTGGACATCATTTGGCTGCCAAACAGAGAGGGTCAGATGAATCTGGGGAACTGGTATCTAATTCCTGTCATCAGTGGAATGGCCAGGCACCTATTTCTCAAACACACGAGGATGGAAAGGTGAGCTGCTCCTTAAAAACCCACTCCAAAAGCCCCAGTCACAATATCTAAATGCCAGTGCAGCCATGCGGTTGGGTTTGGTTTCTCCAAAGAGCTGCTGGGCTGAGGTCGGGCGGAGAGGAGAAGTACATCTGGAGGAGGAAGCAGAGCATCTCAGATGCTGAGGGACACACAGACAGGAGAGGAAGCGTGCTCAAAATAGGACACAGCTTCCTGTGACGACCGCAGCAGACCAGACAGTTGCAGCACCATGAAGTGGAAAATCACCCTTACCCAGAAAACCCTGCATTGCTTCAAGCGCTCTCCTACCCAATACCTCCACCCCCGTCCCCCTCCCTCGCTGAGGCCTGAATTTGTCTTCTAGGCACCCATCACACACAGGCAGAGGCAAAAAACCCCAAAACGCTTTGGGGGCAGCCACAGGATTTCTTCTTTCTTTGCGAGGGAGGGAGAGAAGTACCCAGTCTCTCGGGAGTACTTCTGCCCACCAGTAAGCCAGTCTGCACAGCACCAACAACATGGTGCCCCACATCAGTTCCTCTGACAGGAAGGAAACTCTCCAAACTCTGCTTTAGCAAAGAGTGAAAACATCAGACCCCCTGTTAAAAAAAATATTTAAAAAGTCAAATACAAATCACTTCAAGATCGTGCATGTAAGGGGATCTGCCCAGGAAAGCAAAGCGTGGATTCAACAGAGGAGTCAACAGGGCTGCAAACACCCCTCCTGCACCCGTGTCCCGCAGCCTCACTCTCCTGCCCGCTGCACCACACCGGGGCGAAGGGTGCCCCGGCCCAATGTCGGCATCCTGATGGAGGGGCAGGGGGGCCCACTCAGCTAGAAACCTGGCAAATTCATGTCATTAGAGGGTAGAAAACCACCATTTCATACAGACCCAGGACAGCCTGTGCTCTCAGTCTGGTGTGGCCCAGGCAGCCTGTGGCCCCCGGTGTTACTGGATAAAAAAGGGAAATTAAATCCCCTCCACTCCAAGCTGAAGGAGTCAGGCTTAGGTTAGGGGCAGGTGATGCCTGCTAAGAGCGCTCGTCCTCCCAGCCTTCATGGGAAGGGCCCACACAAGCTCTTCATCCTCTCTGCCAGCCTTTCCCATAAACCAGCTACCAGTGAAACATTTTGCTGGGTAGCATCCCTCTTTCAATGAGAACAGAAGCAAGAATTAGGGAAAACAAGGCAAAGTACTTGTTGGGTGGGATGGCAGTACCCAGCCTCCCCTTCCTTTGGCCTTTACCCCCTGCTTCCGACACCCCATCCCTGCCCCATTAGCAAACACCCTCCCTCTAGCCAAATCCACACGCTCACCTGTTCTCTGGCTCGGGATATCCACGTATCCAGGAGCAGCTCCATCCTGCTCTGGTGAAATCTCTTGGTTGTCTTCACAGCTATGAAAATGTCCCCAAGGGTCAGGCTTCCCTCAGTCTTGTATCCCCCCGGAGGATGGGCTTGCAGGTCCTTCTGGCCCCTGCCACCGCCTCCTGTGGCATCCTCTGGGCTCAGTTTGCTCCGGCGCTCCAGTGTCTCCGACATCCCCTCCCTGAGCCCTGGGTACCGAGCTGTTTCCTGAGCCCCACGGTGCCGCACGGAAAGGAGAGCCATGCTGACAAGGAAGACTGTGGCTCCGGAGAGAGCACGGATGAGCCAACGGCCCATGGTTCCCAAATCGTTCCCGCTGCAGCCAGTACCCTGTCAAACAAGGACAACTTCTGCCCGTACCTCCATGTGAAGCTGTCCACTCTTCTCAAAGCCTCCCAAGGGGCAGGACAAGCCGAGGGCAAGGTCCGCGTAGGCTGTGGCCAAGGAATAGGGTGGGTGAAGACCAGAAAGCCAAAGAGACAGCAGCCCCGAGAACACTGGTGAAGTGGGGGGAATTTTCACAGACTAAGAGGGCTCGACGATGCAGCGAGGCAGGGACACGTGATGGGAAAATACTCTGAGGTGACTGGCAGGTGGCTGGCACAGCCTGCCAGGAGGAAAGCGAGCATCCCCACTCCCGGTGGAGTGGCCGAGGGTCCCAGGCTGGGGGTCGAGAGGGCAGCAAAGGAGATCAGAGCCATGGGTGGGGAGCCGGGACTGAAAGCATCAGCTCCTCGGAAGACACCAGCCCGCACATCCAAGCCAGGGGCTGCGGGGCGAAGGCCGGCGCAGGGCTCCACGGAAGGGGCCGGGTGCCATGCGTGCGGCGGGGCTGCTTCTCCACCTGCTCCCTCCCTGCAGCTCCCTCCTGCTCCCTGCCAGCCCCAGCCCCGGTCCCGCCTCCGGGCACGGGGCGGGGCGCCAGCCCCGAGGGAGGAAGAGGATGATGGAGGGTAGAGGATGGAGAGGGGGGAGCCCTGGGTCTGACGGTGGGTTTTGCCTCACTGGGGCATGGCCAGGCTGGGACATCTCTGAGGTGACAAGCAGCTGATCTGGGAGGACAAACCTGTTGCTTGACTGTTTTCCTGCTGCTCTGTGACAGCCCAGCCTGATCTCTGCAGCCCTGCTCAGCCCTGCGCTCTTGCGGGAGGCAGATGTGGGCTCGGGTGAAGTTAAGGTGCGGGGTCCTTTATTGCTCTTGGAAAGAACAGTGTTTCCCCAGGAATTCCCCCAGTCCCAGACTTTTCCTGTGCGCACTGCTCTGAATTGCTGTCCCTACCCTTTCACTCCACCCTGCCTCCCCAAAGCAGGATTGTGCATCCCCTGCTGTCCCCCCAATATGCCCCAGTCTCAGAGTTTGACACTCACTGCTGAAACCTATCTTCCCCAAACCATGACCCCGACCTTCTCACTCTTGAAGGTCCCTTTTCCTCTAGCTCCAGCCGCCATCCCTCCCCTCTCCATCTCATGTCCCCACCAGGGACGCCTGAGGACAGTCTGCTGCCCAGATGGGTGCAGAGCCAGTGACAGGTACACCGGCACCAGAGAGTGCGAGGGAGGGCCTGCCGCCTCCCTTCCCATGTCCATTGCTCAGCATCACCACTGGGTTTATATCCCACCCAGGTGCTTGCTCCCTGCAACAGGGCTGAGCTCAGCAACTTGTTCCTTGTGGCTCTTGTGCCCTCCAAAATGATGTTTCCTTTTCCCTTTCCCCAGGCAAGGAAGCGGGGGGGAGGTCCTCTCCCATCTCCCAAAGAGTCCCACAGGACTGGCACCTCCAGGTCCTTCCTACAACCACCACCAACCCACCGCCAGGCATGGCTGTACATCTCCTCCGTGCCTTCTTCATCCCAGCCCTCGGCTCCCAACAAGGCCAACGAGGCCTGGAGGGCAGTCTGGGGCCATGACACAGAGGAAGCTGAGGGTAGCTGAGCAAGTCCTGCAGGGAGAAGACTTTCTCCAGGGATAGGGATATGAGAGACCCTCAAAAGGCGTGACAGCCCCTCCCAAGACAAAGACCACTGCAGATGAGAAATTTTGGGGTCAGCACCACAGATTGCTGCATGCTGTTGCTGATTCAGTTGGATATGAGGTGGATGACCATGAAGGTCCCCTTCACCGCTACCTCCAGGCCACTTTACAGAGCAGCTGGGGGGTACAGAGAAGCAACCGGCCCAGGAGGGGGATGACACTCACACCCCCAGCCCGGCTTCCCTGTGGCAGCAAGCATGGGGACAGCAGGATGGTAGTGCTCTACATAAGCTGCTGAAATCAGAGCACCTCCTCAGGGAGCAGCAAGCTGTGGGCATCCAATCTCAGCATACCAAAAAAATAAAAATAAAAAGTAATAAGATGGGGACCCGGGGGAAAGGTGGTGGGGACATAGCTCCATGTGGCAAAGGGTCCCCCTGCACACATGTCAGATCACGGGACCTTAGAAAAGGGGAGTAGGGCAGGGATCGGGGTCCTTCTGTTCCCCAGTCCCACCATGTGTCCAGACACAGACACTTTCCAGGCACACAGGAAAGACCTCCTTGCAGGGCTACACTCATCTGCTCAGTTGCCCCAGGACTCACACACACATTTTCACCCCTGCCCTGTCCCTGGCTACAACTTTTTTCTTTTGTAAGGAAGAAACCACTGAATCCACTTCTCTTCCCTCCTCCATGTATTTCTCCGAGTCTCCAAGACTCCTAGCCTTACCCTGAAGCAAGAGCATCTCCAGAGCATCTCCCGTATCCCTTTGGAGGGTCCCTGCAGTTTTTATTTTTAGATCCCTTTGAATAGCGATGCTTTCTTACCCTGATTTGGGGCACAGGGGGAGTCATTCACCTTCAGGCCTCACATTACTGCAGGGATGTGAAGCCGGTATGACTGACCCGCTGCCTCTGCGCTAAATACTGGGATTGCTCCCATGGCTAGCCACTGCTCCTTGAACTAGACATTAACCTCTCTGAGTGCTCCAGCCACACACCGGCAGCCCCAGGGCGCTGTAAAGGCAGCTTCCATGGCTCCCAGGCACACTGCTGCACCTCCCCGCCCTGGCCTAGGAGATCATCTGGAAGGGGACGGGAGACACACGCCGAGGATCCTTAGTGACGTCCCCAAAAGACATACAAATATGATTCAAAACTACCTTGTACAGAGCATGGTGCCGGGACACAGGACAGGTCAGACGCAACCGTGTACAAAGCAGAACGCGCCCAATGCTTGAGGTGAGCACAGCCTGCTTCTTGCCCTCCGAGACACCTCTTTCTTCCGGGGTGCCAGGGATGGGGGTCCATTCGGTGCCCAGTCCTGCCCTGAGGTGGGGCTGGCTGACCCATCCCCGGGGGGGTGCATGGGACAGAGAATGGGACGTCTGCCGGGGCAGCGTAGAAGGGGCTACTTCTCACGACACTCACGACTCCTTGTTGATCCCCTCCCCGGAGGGAGAAACCTTGCGCTCGGTGGCTTGGTTACAGGGGCTTGCACAAGGCTGTTACCGCTGGTAATTGGTGCCCAGGGCTGCTAATTGCATTCTGCCTGCTATCTAACCCGTGACTCACTCCTCCGAGCAGGCAGCCGCTCCCCCAGAGGTACAAAAAAGGTGGGCTGGGGTGTACAGGGCAGTTGGGGGGGGAGGCCATTTATGTTTGCCTTGGAGCCCTCTGCCCTGCTTCTCACCCGTGTCCAGAACGAGTTGAAGCTGGATTGCGAAAGCCTCAGGGGAGACAAGAGATCCCTGGAAGAAGCCTGGGAGCAGGGGGGGCGGTGCTGCCTGCTGCTTGGAGAGCTGGGTACTGCCCGCCTGCCGCCCCGCAACCTTCCCTTGCCGCCCTCTCCCTCCTGCCGACAGCTCTGGTGGCCCCGGGAGGTGCCGGGGGATGTCTCTTTATTTGCGGGGGGCCAGCTAGCGCCAAGCTGGGAGCACAGTCTGACTACACAAAATGGGGGAGCTTGCTCTTAACCAGCCTCAGCCTAGGCCCTGAAGCTGGGGTTGGTTCCCAGGGCCAGCAGAGGCAGGAGGAGGTCTCAACCCCTGCATCAGAGTGCCTCATGCGGAGTGTTTTCCCTGGGTGCTTAAGCGCTGCTTTATTTCCCTGCAAAGATGTGGGCTCTAATCTCCAAATCCATGCCGGGGTGGAGGAGAGCTTGCTTTGGGACTTGTCTTCTCATCAGCTCAACAAGAGTCCCACTTTGTTTGCCTGCAGGGCAAGCACGCTCCCAGGGGGCTGGCTGTGCTGGGATGCTCGGGCTGCATCCCCTGGGGTGGATGTCATTTGAGAGTTTTCATCTGGAGCCATGAGTTACACCAGTTCCCCTTTCCCTGGGAGCAGAGCTGCATCGCTCCTGGGCAGATCTGGGACTTTGCTCTACATTTGAGTGACTGCAGGTTAAAATCTTTTCCTTTTTTTTCCTCCCCCCTTCACTCTTGTCCTCATAAAAGACACAGGCAACTGGTTTAGAGACTGAAATAACACCTCACAGGGGACCTGTGAAGATCAGCAAGTTAATCTTTGCTCAGAACTTCGAAAGTGCATGGCAGAAGCAGTACCCTAATCGCAGGGGCAAGGAGGACACAGAGGACTTGACTCTCATGGTTGCCCATCTTCTCCCATTGACCCTAGGAGCAGTGGGCTCAGCCCTCTGCCTGGCCTTATGCCCCATGGAGCTTCCCAGAGCCACAGACCCCATTTTCCTCTTGCATGGCCAGGAAAGACCACCTACCACGACAACCACCACCTCTCCATGGTGTGGGTATCCTGGCACCTGTTTCCTGTAGCAGGGCTGGTAACGGCAATTGGTTAGAAGTCAGGACTGTGCTACAGTGTGTGTGCATGGCTGCTGCCACCCAAACCCTCCATCTTCCCTCTGCCAGACTCTGAACGTGCACTCATCCCCATGTCAGGGGGGTGAGTTGTAGAGGGAAGAGGATCCCCACTCCCTTGGCAGTGTGGCTGGGCTCAGCCTCACTGTTGTCCTCCAGGCGGACAAGGTAGCCAGCTTATCACTTTACAAAAACCAAGGGACTGAAAAACAGGGGGCAAGCAGAAATGGGAGGGAACTAGGTCTGTGGCATGCTCAACCTGTCCTCTCCCCACACCTCCTGCTGCCCTACAACAGCAAAAGCAGTGCTCCCTCCCTCCTTCCCTTGGAGGAAGTTGGGTCCCAGCTAAAGGAGGAGAAAAATAACATGTCATGCATCACTCAAACCTTCCCAGTAACACAAAAGCCCATAGCCTGCCACCCATTCCTGTTATGAATGGTATTTAATTCTCCTTTATATGCAGTTTGCCAATAAAAGGCTCATTAATAATTTACAAGCAATAAAGAGTACAGCTCCTATAAACAAGGGTTTGTTGCAAGCTTAGTGTCACTCCAGCCACGATGGGGCACTAGCACATGAGCCGTGCTCCCTGCGCCATGGGGCTGGAGGCGAGGTAGACAGGGGAAGAGGTAACCCAGAGCACACAGTGCTGCGGGGCAGAGGAGACGGAGGTGATGGAAGAAAGGCTTCAAATATGTGTGGGAGATGCTCCTACACAGCCTGATCCCACACAGTTCCCCTACGTTCCCCATCTGGCAATGTCACCACGTACCAGAGACAAGGGCAGCCCAAGGTGATGTGGAACAGCCCACAAGGGTGGCTTCCACCATGATGGTGGAAAATCTCTCTCCAATAAAATACAGAAAGCTCACACAGGGGAGGCAGAACGTGTTACTCCCTGGCTCTTGGTGGCCTCAAGGGGACCAGAAAGGCTATCCTTGAGGCCTTTGCTGCCGGCATCCCCTCAGGGAGGAAGGACACACTACCTGCAGGAGCTTGGGGAGGTAGGGACCTCCGAGAACATCTCTTGGGGACAGTAGCTGTCAGTGCCCACTCAGCTACCCCTAGCTCAGTCGTTGCCTTCCTCGATCCACAGCGGGCGGGTTTGCTCCTGGAAGATGCATCCCCGAACCACCTTGGGCAGCTCCTCAGTGTGGCTCCAGGCATGGGGCTCCACGCGGGCCCAGGAGCATGGCAGTGCATGGAGAGCCTGCTCCGCACCACGGCACACCTTCAGCACCTCTGAGTCCCGCTGGCCCGCCTTCCCCAGCAAGCTCCTGGGAAAACACAGGGACAATAATTACCCTCATCGTAGAGAGATTGGGTGGCAAAAACACTCAGGAACTTTCTCACATGCACACAAAGCCAATTTTCCTGCTCTTTTTCCCCCTCACAGTGGCAAACCCCACCACACACAGCTAGTGCTTCCTCCCCAATCCTTCTTTCTCTCTCTGAACAGAGGCAAGGGCTTCTCTCTACTCCCAAAATACCCTTCATCCATGCCACTCTGTTTTGTCTTACCTGAGTCCTCTAACGTTCTTCTCAGTGACCTCGACATGGATAACGATGGGATATATTTCACTTTTAATTAGATCCCTCACACTCTGAACACCCAGCTCTAGCAGGCAGTGTTTATTCTGGAAGGGAAATTGGATAGATTTACTGATTTAAATGGAGAAAAAATAACCCCAGACCCTGCCAGTTACATTAAATCAAACACCATACTGTGAAATATCATTGCTTTTCCGATAGTAATTCCATTAAATCTGGGATTTATGGACAGGGCCAAGAGGGAAGGGAAGAATTAAAGAGCAGGGTCACCCACTCCATCACCACCAACCCAACCCAAGAGCCCACCGGTCCCCTTGCTCAGCCACAGCCCATCTTCACGGCCCCTTTGTCACCGTTGTCACTCACAACTCCACATTTCTCCATCTGCCCTGAGCAGAGCTGTCGCCGCTTTCCAAAGATGAGGAATGTGAGAGCAGGGAGGTCACTTCTGCGTATGGCATTTCCCACCACCCCTCCCATGAATCCCCAGTTGCTGTTTCTTTCACCTGAGCTCAACAGAGACTCAGGGAAAAGCCCGTATCTGTTGCTCCACAACCCCACAGCACCTGGACTTAAAACACCCTCCAAATTACACAGTCCCCCAGCAAGCAGCTCCTTCTTTAATCACCACACCTCCCTCCCTCTTCCCCCACTCAGCTGTCCCCTGCTCTCCTCCAGTCTGAGCGGGGTGCCCTGTCCTGGCCCTCTCTCCCCACACCAAACAGCTCAGCACCTTCTCCATTGCCTCCCGGATCATGCGGATTCGCCCACTGTCCCTCTGGTCCTGGGAGCCACTTCTAGACACAGGGTGCTCCTGAGTGTGGGTAGCACTGGGATCCCCTTCTGCCAGCTTCTCTGCGAGCCAAGCGGAGATATGAAAAGGGACACATCAGCCTCTTCTCCCTTTTGCATGCACTTGCTACCTCAGATCCCACACATCCGCTACCGTGCTGATGCTTATCGAGTTCACTGTTTATGGATTCTGGAGAGTGAGTCTAATTATACAACATTACACGTTGGCATGGATCTCCTGCAGCTTGCTGCGTACAGAACAAGCAAGATATCACAGCTGAAGACACCTTGCAGGGCAAGAGCAGCACTTGCGTTGCAGTACTGCAGCAGCCTAAGCCAGCTCACAGCCATTATCCCCCCCTTCCCCACTGCTACACTGTCCCACCCCCTCCGTAACAGAGTATGGCAGAAAAATAATCACTTTATTTTGCCAGGTAGGTTTTCTGCAGGGTTTGTGAGCTGCATGGGCTCATAGATGGCTCCAGTGAGCGGCAGGGCTGGGGAAGCGTGGGGAGCATACATCTTGGCATGGGAGAGCGAGAAGAAGATGGGGAGCAAGCTGAACCTCCTTTTGTCAGCGGCAGCCTGAGCCACCTCGCCCTGCTCGGAGGTAGAAGGACAGCACCCAGCAGCCAAGCCAGCGCTGGGCGGGAGAGCGGCAGAGAGGTGATGCTGAGGCAGAGAACTGGGGGCAGAGCTGGCAGGACAGCATGGTCGAAGCAATGACTGCCGGGCGCCCCTGGTAACTCCCACCAGAAGACGAGACAAAACACACACGGAGACCTCACTTGGGAGCCACAGGCTTTGCAGCCCGGCGTGGCTGAAGCAGGGGCCAGGCTCTCCCTGCTGACCATGCTGCCCTAGGCAGCTGCCCACACTGCCACCAAAACATGAGCAGGGAACCTAACAAGGCTTTTAGGAGCTGCTCACCCCTAAGAAATAAAGAAGGCATGTTTGGAATTGGGCTCAGAGCATGTTCCAGCTCTCCCAAGCCTCAGGCTGGCTGGGCACCCTCTCCTACCTCTGCCTGGTGGCACAGGTACTTCCCAGGTAGAGCTGGATCGCACAGAGCCATGTTTCCTTCAGCAGCAGCAGGCTCTTGTGAAAGCTGGGCTGGCTTATACTAACTCTGCACTGGCTGGGGAATTCTCCAAGGGAAAAACATAGGCAGTGAAGAAAAAAGAAATGGCTCGAGGCTCCCAGATCACCCTCTTTCCCTCGTAGCAGGCAAAAATGACAGTGGCGAACAGACTTTTTGCCCTCGTTGTAAAGTCCACCGGTGCAGTAACGGCTTTGAAGCATGTCTCCATGCAATGTAAGGAGGACCCTGCAGAGGGCTCAGCAGGACAGGATATATGGCCAAGTCACTCAGATAAGGAGTCCAGCAGCCAAAATTTGCAGAGCCATCCTTCTTCAGCAAACCACTACCTCCATCATCACCCCCAACAAAAATATACTGACACATTTTTCAGTCCTGCAGTTGGCAAAGGGAGAACTCTAAACACGGGGAGAGAGATTGAGAAGGGAGGAGGAAGGGGGAAGGAGTAGTCCTCTGTGAAAAATCCTTATGGGAGAAAAGCCCTTTCCCCAGAAGCCTCTGCAGCAGCGCGTCAGCCTCATGCTGCTGGTGGAAGGAAGGGGACAACAGCACTAGGGCCTCTTCCCTGAATTGGACTGACCAAGGCCTCTACAGAAGTTACATCCTTGAGCAACATCTTGCCTTTCCACTGTATGACTAAGAAGTGGCAGGAGGTAAAAGGGGAAAGCAGCCTTGGGAAGTAGACTTGTGTACTCTCCCTCACTCAGCCACAGGCTCCTAAAACAGCCTTGGACATGTCAACCACTCATTGCTGCCTACCTGCTGGGCATACATGGAAGTCCAGGCGAGAGGTGGGCAAGTCCACCAGGTTTCTGATGAGACGTGGTGCAATGCAGTTAGGTGACAGCACCACAGGACGGGGTGTCTTGACCACCACAGGGCGTACCAGGCTGTAAGGCTTCAGGATCATGTCTGGGTCTGGAAGACAGGAATGAAGAAGAGAAAGACAAAGGTGACAACATGGGAGATAAGGCTGCCACCAGCCCACAGACCATCCTGTTCTTCCTGTACCATCCCTTCATCCTGACTCATGGAGGCACCTACCAACCATCCTATGTCCCAGGAGAGATCGTACCCTGGTTACAACACCCACCCACAGGCAGATACCCTGGCTGTAGCCCCTCTTGACTATTTCCTGGGACTCCCTTGAGTTACACACCAGTTTATTCTCAAAAAAAATTTAGATGACCCCAAGAACCACAGAAGCAATCAAAATCTCCATAGAGCACAGGAAAAGGAGCATGGGCTTCCCAAAATCCCATTAGTAGGATTATGAGGGGTCCTGGGTAAAGAGACTGAGACATCCCAGATGCCAATGCCTATTCAGTGCCCACAGGGCATGACTGGGTCTTCAAGGGTGATGGGGCAGATGCAGTGGTAACAGCTCACCTGAGCAGAGGTCCAGCCACAGCTGCTGAGGGGCCTGTTCTGGGCTCCTCTGCGGTTTGGATTTCACCAGGCGCAGCTGGTCCAAGGCCCTTTTCTTCAGCTGAAGAGAAAGTGAGGGCAATAAGGCTGAGAGCATACACCATTTCACACACACGCACATATATAAAGCTGGCTGCAGAACACCCACTGGCAAAGGGGGTGGAGTACATACACAAAAAGCATGAGACCAGGTCTGCCACCCATCAGGTTCAGTCTGGGACGTGGGGAGGGGATAGGAAAGCAGCCACAGTAACACTGCCTGGGCTATAAGCCCCTGCTTTGCTTGCTAACGCAGCTGCCATCTCTATATGCACTGGGTTACCAACAGAGTAGGGGGGCTGGCATGCCGAGGTGGTGGCGTGGCCATAGGCACACACACAGCTCTCATGGATGGCTTCTTTGGCTTACATTATTTCTGTGCCCCCTCTGCTGCCCAGGCATCTGGCCCTTCTCCTGGATCTTCCAAAGTTGGTGAGCCCTGAAAAGACAGAGAGGTTGCACTCAAGCAACTCCAGAGCCCCCAGGGACTGTAGCCTGATGTGATCCTCTTTGCCAAACCCCACAGAGACCTGCTGAAGCATAGGCACATCAAAGCCCTCACTGAACCTCCCAGCCTCTCAAGGGCACCCAAACACTACCACATTGGTCCCCCACAGAACGCTTGGGCAGCCCACACTATCAAGAGGACAGTCCGCACCCCTCGGGTCTCCTAGTGCTCACCAAAGGGAAATGGGGCAGGTACCCCAGCTACCCCCTGTCTTCTTCCTCACCCCGGTTACCTGCTGTAGTTGGGCACTGTCCCCTTGTCCAGGTCCCGCATGGTCAAGGGATCAACGCGGGAACAGTACCACTCCAGCCGCCCTTTGTGCATGGTGTCCGTGACATGGAGGATCTCCCGACGCTTGACGCAGAGCGCGTAAGGGTCTGACGGCTCCAGGAGGGACAGGTTGGTGCGTACATAGAACGAGTCACCAGAAAACTTCTTCCCTTCTAGGGCTTCCTGCAGAGACTGGTATCCTGAAGCAGGAGATACAGGTCACCAGTGGGGACACAGGAGACAACTGTCACCAACAAGATAGGCAAGTCCTCCGCACAGCTGTGATGCTATGGATAAGGGTGGGGGGAGCAGAGGAGGCAAACAGACAGAAGGTCTGTACCTCCATCCTGTAACTCAGAGGATGCACATGTCACACCAGACAGGGAAAGCTACTGGAGCTACGGCCAACCCCTGTGTCACACATGGTGGCCTAGGACCAAACAGGAGAGGAGAGGAGAGGAGAGAGAATAACTGAAATTTACCTCCAAGGCTGGGTGGAGGGTCTGGAAAGGGAGGCAAAGAGCTCAGGCTCAAAGGAGACCCAGCGGCCAGGGCCTTACCTTCCAGGTCCAGCTGAAAGACAAGACTGGAGGGCTCATCCCAGTGCAGCAGGCTCAGGTAGGCGACCTCCCGCGTGCAGTTCTCCAGCGAAAGCACCTCTTCCTTCAGCGACGGCACCCTCAGCTAGCAAGGACCCAATGCCATTAGACCTAGGGGCTGGAAGAGCAGGCTCCCCCCAGCTCCCTCACCCATCAGGGTTACACAAGGGTTGTTACAGAGCGAGGCAGGCCCAGGGAAAGCTCTGCCTGAGGACAAAGCATCCTCTGGTTCCCTCCTCTGCCTCTGTAATACCTGCTGCCAGCCACCACCCAGTCTAGATGCCGGGCTGCTGTGAAAGCAACCATGTGTGCGTGACCATGTGTGGGAGCTGGGGCAGGAGAGCTGGTTTATTTTCAGTTACAGGTGGGATATTAATTCAAGTAAGCGTAGCTGTATTTCAAGTGGTGTCATTCTTGCCAAAACAAATGCCCCTCCCTCCCTCCCTCCAGGAGCTTTCTTCAGAGCAATTATTCTCTACAGCTTGGGAGGGCCATGAAGGCCTGAGAAATCTCACTCCAGAATTGATTTCTTCGCAACGGGCATGTGGGATGCAGGATGCAAACCGCTCTGAAATACTACAAGGTGGCAGATAACTCCAGGGACACGTAGCCGCATTGCCATTTTAATCTGCCTGACTCCTTTTTGTTTCTCCCCTCCCACAGGTGAAGGAAGTGTTTCAGCATGTCTCAGCATTTTTACATGAACAGGTACACTCGAGTGCCGTGAGACCTGCATGGGGGTTTGTGCTGCATAAAGCTCAAGGCAGGGAGCAGTCCTGGAAAATAAGAGAAATGGAGCTTGACTTCAAGCTGGGTAGAGGTCAGCTTGCACTGGGGCTCACTCCACACTCCTTGTATCACCCCAGGCACCTTGCAAACCCAGAAAGTAAGGCCATTCCCAGACTCACCTCAATGAGCCTGCACCCTTCCTTGAGTCCTGCCTCCTCAACCCGTGAGCCTGGCTTGACCCATTGAACATAAATCCCTGTCCTGTTCCCTCCAAGAATGGAGATGTCCGCTCCAAGTCTCTTCTCCTGGGGTGAGGGGTTGCTGAGATGACCCATGCTAGTGAGCTGTACCACCAGTGACCTGGCAAGGAGAAATGCCAAGTCCAACAACTGAAGTTTGCTGCCTTTTCTAGGAACCAGTCCCCCAATGCCTTGTGTCCAGCTACAAGGTGTTTGCTGTGCTGAGCATTGCGGTGTAGAGCTCATGATTCACAGCCATCACCAGGGCACACACACAGAGCTTATGAACCCCCATGGCCCCTTCCATCCCACCAGCTCCCACACCAAAGCCAAGCTGGGCTCCCCTGGTCCTCTCCCTACCTAGACAGATGTGTGTTCAGCCCAGGGCAACATCCCCACCCCTTCCATAACATATGGGACAGCAAAAAAAATGGGGTCCTGCTAGGAAGCAAGGACTATAGGATCTTCATTTCTCTCCTCTCCCACTAGCAAGAAAGAGCCCACAAGGGGGGAGGCAGAAAGGAGGGACCTTCCAAGTGTGGTCTCCAGCACCACGAAACACCCCCCCAAGCAGACGGTTCAGAATGCCTAGCTCAGAGAGCATCAGTCACCTCCTGGTGACCTCCTTGCGGCTGGGAAGCGTGGACAAGCAGATCTCCGACTTCACCCTGGCATAGGTGCTGCTGGAAGAAGAGGAGAAGGCCCCAAGCGAGGTGCTAGCAAAACCACTGCCTAGGAAAGAGAGCAAGAGGGAGAGAGAGAGCACATCACCTCTCTGAGCACTGCAGGGAGCTCACGTTCTTAGGGTGGCAAGGGTCTGTCACCCCCCTCCTGGGCATTTTCTATCATCCGACTGGGAAATTGAGGCTGCAGAGAGGTTTTGAACAGTCACTCTCCTGGCAAGGGTTTCCTATATCTCCTGAGAACATGGAAATCTTCGCTCCCTTCATCAGAGTTTCGGTCAGAAGGCAGCAGCAGTCATGGCCACCTGGATGTGCCTGGAGCAGATCAGCCACCCACACTCACCACAGGACCTGCCAGCACCAGGAGCTTCACGCCAGGAGATTTACAAGCCATCACCCAGAGACGATAAAACGCCAGGGTGAAGGCATTTCTTTCTTCTGTTACCTACTCCCCCAACTCCACATCAAGTTCGCTATCAATACAGCTCTCCATTAATTAAACAGAGCTGATGTGAATAGCTACCTGCTCTGCAGAGGAAAAGCCAGCTTTTCCAGCTGCTGTGCCTGGCGTAGCGGCAGGGGGGATGTGTGGGTCCACAGCACCCTGCTGTGGGTGCAGAGCCCTCCCAGGGAGCTGCACAAACCAAAGGCATGAGGGACGGTCAGTTGTCCAACCCGTCTCCCCACAGCCATCACTTCTTTTTAGCTAAGTCCTTTGGGGAAAGGCCCCACCCTGGTACCTGTTGCATCTTCAATGCTGCTAAAGGAGCCACAGGACAAGCTACAAAGGAGACACAAAGGTGACCTGTGAGGCAGCAGCTTTTCCAAAGCCTGTTTGCATCCCATTCTCAGTCCCATCCCCACAGCCTTCCCGCACTCCCCAAAAGCACCCCCCAGCCAGCACACAGCTCTCAGACAGCCTTCCCACTCTCAGTCTCTGCTCCAGGCTCCCCCACCCCCTGCCAGCCTGCTCTCCCAGGTCCCCACAGCCCCCACAGAGGAGACACAGACTCAACCAGCCCCTGGCAATCACCTTTTGGAGGGCATGCACCTATCTTCCCGCTGCCGCCGGAGGATGGAGCCGATGCAAGGTGGGAAAGGGAAGGTGGAAAGGCGGTTGATATCCTTCTCACTGTCGGGAGTCACCTCCTTGGGCAGAGTGAAAGAGAGATGCACCAACACCCAGCACCACCTCTCCCCTCCCTTTGGGCTAGGTTGCCAATAGCTCCTAGGGTACCGCATGCCTCTTCAGGGATCCTCCACATCCTTCCAAACACCCAGGGGCACCTTGTTTTCCCAAGGGGAAAGCACGGATGGAGACGCATGACATTGCAATCCCCATCTTTTGGCAATGTACAAGCTATGGGAGTAGTGGCAGATGCAGGCAATACCCAACCTTGTCACTGTATCTCACTTTCAGCCACCCACTGCACACCCAGAGGTGCGAGTAAGCTGTAGGACTACCCATTTTAGTGTGCTCTAGGATGAGGGCTCAATGAGTCAAACGGAAATCGGTAAGAACCTGACTCCATTAAAATCAATACGATGCTGCTACAGGATTCAAAATAGCTGGGGTTTCTCCTCCAGCATGTGTAGATTAAACAGCTTTTTGGGGAGGATAACATCTTACATGGGACTGTTGATCTCTAGGGTGTCACAGAATCACAGAATCATTAAGGTTGGAAAAGACCTTCGAGATTATCAAGTCCAACCATCAACCCAACACCACCATGCCCAACACCATCCCTGTGTCATACGGGATGAAGAGAGTTTCACTTCCCCCTCTTTCCCACCCAGCTGAGTGCTGCACACTTTGGTTCAGCATTGGCCAGTTTGCAAGAGACTGAGAGAACAAAGCTTCAGACCTGGGATCTCCTCCTACCTTACACACTGCCCCATGCCCAGTCTTCCACCAAGTCACACTCCCATAATGAACCTGCTCCAATGTCTCTGTGCCCTTCCTGAGTAGCATGGGTCCCCGCTGCCCTCAAGTGAAGGTCAGCCTCTCATGCTCAAGAGCTCACCATGCTCTGAATGGCTGAGTCCCCCGGCAATGGGATAGCAGAAGCCCCCAGCACATCTACAAGTCCAGTCGTAAAGCTGGTAGTGTTGTCAATGAGGCTCCAGGTGCTGCTGAGGTTGGAGCAGAGGGAGTAGGAAGAGCTGCACATCTGGGAGAGAAGGGACTCCATCACCCCATTGCACCCCCCAGAAATCAGTCCTGACCCCTCTGCCTTCTCTGTTCTCCCTTCTTTGTAGCCACCCTCACCTTGCCCAGGCTGCGTCTGCCTTGGCACCGCTGCAGCTGTGCCTCCAGCGTGCTGTTCAGCCCTTCTGCCTGGCTCAGCTTGCTTAGGAGTTCATCCCTCTCCTCCTCCAGGGCCCGCACGCGTTTGCGGTACTGGTCCTTCTCGATCAAGCTCTGGGAGTATTGTAGCTGCACCCCGTCGCGGCTCTGGATTGCCTGCAAGGAGCCAGGCTGAGAGTGAGAAAAGGCAGAGAACTGCACTACTAATCCTCACCTCCCACCCCGGCATGGATGTAGAAGACCCACTGGGGAAGGAGGGGTATCCAGAGCAGAGACAAAAGCCCTGGTCATGCTGGGAAGTGGAGAACTGGGGAGGGAGAGCAATTCACCTGGTCCCGCTCTTTTTCGATCTCCTCCAGCTGCAGCAGCACTGTGTTCATACGATGCTTGTAGAGATCACAGTCCTTCTGCAGCGTGCGGTACTTCAGCTGCAGATCTTCCACCTCCTGTAGGTACTGGCAACAACGAGCAGTGAGCATTAGCCCTCCTGGAAGTGACTGCTGTGGTTTCCCAGCTCCCTCCCTCCCCCAGGCCCTGCTCAGTGTGCAGGGACAGAGGCGGTAATGGATGTTCTACCTTATCCCTCAGCTCTTCAGCCCACTGCAGCTCGTTCTGCAGGGAGTTGAGTTTCTGGCAGAGATCTTGCCGGTCGTCTTGGGCTTCCTTCCAGTCATGCTCCAGGATGTCCAGCAGGATCTGCTCAGAGCCTGGCACTGGGCCCTCGCCTGGTGTCTGGGAGGCGAAAGGGTACCATCACTGCACCACAAGCACCGAGAGGCCACCAGACCAAGGCAGTGAAAGGCAGACTGGCATGACTGCCATCACCATTCCTGCATTAACCTACTGTGTGTTCCAAGGTACAAAGTCACACTTATGAGCACATCCAAGAGTCACAGAGCTGGAAACAAGGACCCATCACTACCCAGACCCAAAAGCAACGACAGCCACCAAAGCCAAGCGATATGCTCAGAAGAAGGGACAGGCCAGCAATTTCCCCCTTCTTTCCAGTGCCCACGTCACCAGAACTGTGGGTGCCTCAGGAAAGGAGGTGACCTGGGGCCTGTGCTGCCCAGCCAGGTACCTGCAACATGCCCTGCAGCTCCTGCAGCGATGCCGTGAGCCGCTGGTTCTCAGCCCATAGCTCAGACACGGCATCGGGGTGGCCCCGCTCCTCTGCCTCTCGCTGGGGCGGCGCAGACGCCTGTTTCCGCAGCAGGTTGCACTCCTCCTCTAGGCTGGTCACTTTGCATTTCAGCTGGTCCACCTGCAACCCAGGGAAGAAAGAGATAGTCTGACACACACAGCCCTGCCCTTCTGCCTCAGCGGGAGAGTGAAAGCAGAGAGGGTGCTGGGCAGAAAATGCTCTGGAGGCAAGGAAAGAGAAGGCTGGGCAACCAGGCGAAGCGCTATCCTGCTGTTGGGCCAAGGTTAGCACAGCTGCCCACAAAAAGCTTTTCCCTGCAGGGCAATGGAGGAAGATGCACTTGCATCAAGAGAGGATCCTGAAACTGAATGCGCTTACGCAACAGCTTTCTTGCTAACTTGGGGCATCCTCAGTGCAGAGCATGGGTGGACCAGGGATCTCTGGTGTGCTGCCAGGGCCAGCAGCTGTGAGTCTCTCAAAGGCTTCCCAGCTCCTAGAATAGCTGAGAAACAAATCTGCAGCAGAAAAATCCACTGGAGGCTATTCAGTGCAGGGAGGCCACCTCTGGTCCGGGAAGCATTTGAGGATGAAGCCACTGGAGGCTGCAGGGTACCACAGATGCATCCTCACACCCTGGCCTGCTCTCACACTCCTCGAACAGCACGTCACTGGAGGCAGGGGAGGTCAGCTCCTTTTAGGAGTAAGGGAGGTCCTCACAGACCTGTAACGACTAATGACGTTTATCAGAGAACCAGAGTTGCACAGCCAGGTAAGGCTTTGAGAGCAAACGGGGCAGAGGAAACCTATCAAAGCCACTGAGTGCTAAGCAGCGCTGCCAAAATTGCCAAGGAGGGAGTCGGGAACTGGATTACTTCTGCAAATCTGCCCAAAAGACCTAGAACAACTTTCAGAGACTGGTCACTTCTAGATCCTGGATCCAGGAGGGGGAGGCAGGCTAGGACCTGGTGGCCCACCCTGCTTCCAGGGGGATTTCTCCACTCCACAGTCACCCGCAAGCTATTCGCCTCTCGGAGGAGCTGGCATGGGAGGAATACCGGATAAAAAGCAGGGGAGGATCCTGGGGCTGGCAGAGCAGGACGAGGAATGAAAGGTAACCGCGGGGCTGCGTGAGACGTCCAGACTGGTGGGGGGAATGCCCAGAGGCAGCAGAGCACGGAGGAAAATGGGTTATTAATAGGTTCAAGGTAGGGCTGTCCTTGCCCAGGCAGGAAATGGGCGCGTGTTTGCTGGAGGTGAGAGCTTGGCAGCTGGAGCACAGTGTCACAAATTCCTTCAGGTATGCGGCATGAGTCTCCAAAACGTCATGAGAGAGAGGAGGAGGCAGTGGGGAGCGGCGGAGGGTGGGAATGGAGCCTGGGCCAAAACGCTCCTATGAGCGGAGAGGCGGGCTGGGCAGCTGCAGGCAGCACGCATGCACCCAGCGCCCCGTGTGCGGGTGGCTCCGCAGCCACCATCTTTACTAGAAAGAGGAAGATGGAAGCCCTTTCCTGGGGATGAAGTAAATACAGACACGCAGCTTGACAGAATCAGCTGCCTGCTGCGTGCCCGTGCTGTCCGGACGCAGTGCAGGTGCCCAGCAGAGCGGGCAGCGCAGGGCAGCAAGCGCACACAGGAACAGACAGGGCGTCTCGTGGTGCCAACGGGCAGGCTGAGAGCTGAGAGCTGCCGGGGAAGGCATTGCCCTGACAGCTCCTCTGAGGAGTTGGTTCTGGCCTCTCTACGTGATGTACCTCCAGCTGCGACAGGAGCTGGTGATGAATCTCCCGCTGCCCAAGGGCAGCAGGAGCCTCCTGCACCGTGTACACAACTCACCTGCTCTGCAGGGCACATTCTCGCTCAAGAGCAGGGGCACGCACCCCAACACACGTCCTGCCTGACGTTATGTCCTTCACGCTCACGGGCCACCATGCGTGGACGTCCATGTGCATCACTCTTGGCCATCAGACCCCCACCACCTCCCGCCACCACCCCCTGCATTCCCCAGGGCCATACCATGAGCTGCAGGTCCCGGCTCCGCAACACAGCCATGTTCTTCTCCTCACAAAGCTGTGCGTAGCGCATGGCCATCATGTAGTTCTCATCTTTCAGCCTCAGCAGCTCCATGCTGTTGGTGTCCCACTCCTCTCTCAAGCGCTGGCAACGCTCCTGTACCTTCAGGAGCTCCTGCAGTTGCTGCTCCAGCCGGGCTTGCTCTTGCTCCAACGCCTGGTTTTTCACCTGGAGCTGGTGCTCCTTCAGCAGGTGCTCCTTCCGCTGAGCCCTCACCTTCTTCACCTCCATCAACAGGAACTGAGTTAGTCCCTCAGGGCCTTCCTCATCTGGGGGGAGACAAAGGACAATCAGGTCTTGGCTGCTGAGACAGAGGTAACCCCCAAAAAGGCAATCCAACACTGTTTTCCATAAAGGGGTGCCAAGCTCTCCTGTAGGTTTGCAGCCCTTCTTGTCCCAGGCTTACGGCACCACGGTCCATCACACACGTTACATATGGCCCCCTCTCTTCCAGCTCCAGAGCACAAAGGTGTTGGTGATCCTTGCATGCAGGTGGTTTTATACATGCACATGCATAGACTTCTGGCCCTTCCCACGCGAGCAGCGGCTGAAGTGGGGACAGAGCACCTGCCCCTACCCAGGATCATAGAGCACCGCTGGGCTGGCTCCCTCCCCGTTAGCCGGGTGTAGTGCTCCGGGTAGTAAAACTCTAAGGACTCCAGGAAGGCTTCGTAGCCTCGCTTCCCACGGCGCCGGAGGATGTCCATCAGGTAACCTGGGAGAAGGGATAAAGCTAGGATGAATTCCCGGCAAACCAGAGAGAAAACAGCACAGACCAGCTTCATGATACGAAATCACATCTCCACCAGTTCTGCTTCCATCCACAAGAACAGGAACGGCTGGAGGAGGGAATGGGGTGGGAGCACTGCCCTCGTCTGTGTGCACCCAGGGGTAGGCCCACAGAGGATGAGAGGGAGGTCTGTCTGCAGAGCATCTCAGAGAACAAGAAAGCCAGGGTAGCACTGCAGTGGGAGGGACCAGGAGGCCACACCACCACATGCGGGGTAGCACCCACTGCATGTCAAAACCAGGCTGTCCCCCACAAACCAGGCCCACCTAAGCGCAGGACTGTGCTTTCTCCCACCTGTCTGGTTGCTTTTGCAAGGGAATCGGCACGAATTCAGCACCTCTTCCTCATCCTGCTCGTCTATCACGCGGCACTGGCGCAGGTACGGGGTGAGCTTCGCAGGGTTCAGGGAGCGGGTCAGCTGGTGCCGTGCACTCTCAATCTTCTCCCAGATGGTGTCTTCCTCCTCCTCCTGCTCCGAGATGCTGCAGGCTTGGAGAGGGGCATTCTCCAGGGCTGGGAGGATAAAAGGAAAGAGAAGGTCTGTGAAATGATGGAGGAGCACAGAGTAAAAGGCATCAGTAGGCATGAGAGAACAGAGTCGAGATATCATCCTGCAAGTTATTGGGTAGTCTTACAAATGGGACTCAGATACATCAGAAGCCATTTTGCATACAAATCAGTCCAGCAGGATCTTGAGTGTCCAGTCCACCCAGGGCCTTAGATATGCAGGAGGCAGAAGGCAGTGGTGCATAAAGGAGTTAGGAGCATATACAGTAAGAAGTTTAGGGAAGATGTCATCTTCATCCCTGAAGCACTCTTAAATCCTCCCAACCATCACACATCTTCCCTTTTTCCCCATCCCTGAGAACGGGAAACTCTCAGGACCAAGAGTTTTCACAGCCTGGGACATGCTCTCTCATACTGGGTTTGGATAGGAGGATTCCCCTGGGGATTCACAGAATCACAGAATCACTAGGTTGGAAAGGACCTTCAAGATCATCGAGTCCAACCATTAATCCAGCGCCACCATGTCCCCTAAACCATGTCCTGAAGCGCCACATCCACACGTTTTTTGAACACTTCCAGAGATGGCGACTCCACCACCTCCCTGGGCAGCCTGTTCCAATGCCTGACCACCCTCTCAGTGAAGAAATTTTTCCTAATATCCAATCTAAACCTTCCCTGGCACAACTTGAGGCCATTTCCTCTCGTCCTATCGCTGGTTACTTGGGAGAAGAGACCAGCGCCCTCATCGCCACAACCCCCTTTCAGGTAGTTGTAGAGAGCGATAAGGTCTCCCCTCAGCCTCCTCTTCTCCAGACTAAACAACCCCAGTTTCCTCAGCTGCTCCTTGTAAGACTTGTTCTCCAGACCCCTCACCAGCTTTGTGGCCCTTCTCTGGATACGCTCCAGCACCTCAACAACCTTCTTGTAGTGAGGGGCCCAAAACTGAACACAGTATTCAAGGTGCAGCCTCACCAGTGCCGAGTACAGGGGCATGATCACTTCCCTGCTCCTGCTGGCCACACTATTTCTGATACAGGCAAGAACGCTGTTGGCCTTCTTGGCCACCTGGGCACACTGCCAGCTCATGTGCAGCCGGCTGTCAACCAGCACCCCCAGGTCCCTTTCCGCTGGGCAGCTCTCCAGGCCTGTAGCATTGCATGGGGTTGTTGTGGCCGAAATGCAGGACCCTGCACTTGGCCTTATTAAACCTCATACAGTTGACCTCCTTGGCCCTGTGCATACCCCAAACATTGGTGACCAAACTAAAGTTCTCAAGGGCACCATCCTATGGAGCACCTTGACTACAAGTACTGGACACAGAAGCATATCTTCCATGTATCTTCCACATATCTGTGTGGAGCCCTGGAAATATGTAGCAACAAGGCAATCCCTCTGACAACCAAATAAAGCAAGAGGGACCCCCTGAAGTCAACAGATGGAAAACCCTTAAAGCAGTGGTGAACCCGCTCCATTAAGTCCTACAAGCTGTGACAGAGCAGGTATGCGCAAGGAGCTCTCTTCCCAGCTGCGTATCAAGTCAACCAGTGTTATCTTTTCCCTTGAGACATAAAAACTGCTTCACAGGCCAGCACAAAGCCTTTTAGCTGGCAAGGCAAACCACAACAAAGATCTGAGACCTAGAAGCCATCTCTCCTCCCCAGTGTGCAGTTACCTGCTGCTCTGGTGCTGGCATCAAGTCCAGCTTTCCTACCCCAGCCACACAAACATCCCCAGGGACAGCGCAAAGGTTTGGGTGGCACGAAGGCAAAAGGAAGGAAATCTCTCACTCTTTTTTTTTTTTCTTTCTTTCTTGTGGTGAGAATGATATCATGCAATTTCAAACAGCCAACTAGCACAGCAAGGATGGCTGAGAGAGCTGTGCAGAAGTTAATCCTCCAAGTAGGAATACGGGAGGCTCAGGGTCTGCTGGATGAAGGATAACAGGAAGACAGAATTGTTGAATCCACAAAAGACACTCAAGTGTCTGATTTCCAGCACCAAAGGGCTTAGGAGCCTAAATACTGATACAGATCTGGATCGTCCTAGGTTGAATAAAGAAAACAAACCGTGTTTCTTGCAGAAACTGATCTCTCTCTTTTGGGACAGGCTCACTTGCCACAGGGACACAAGATGCAGAAGGAGGACGCAACAGCAGGTCACAGAAGTTGTGCTGTTTAGAGCTCCACTCCTTGGCGGCAGAGTTAATGCCTTTAAATCCAAGTGTTTCTCCAAGAAACCCAAACCGGCTGTGCAAGCAGTGACCGGCTTGTCGGCAGGCGGAGAGAGAGAAGTGCAAAGGGGTCTTGGAGCCCGTACCCTTGCCCCCGCCCGGTGTACCCCTTCTCCCGCCTGGGGTACCCCTCCAGGCCGGGGGCCAGGGGGGAGGCAGCGCTTCCCCTTTTCGTCCAACCCGAAGGCGCTCTTCGAGGAATGGCGAGCCGGAGGCCAGCCCTGAGGAGTTGGCTGGGGAAGAGGAGACGAGGACCAAACACCCCACCCACCCTCGAGCCCGTGCCGAAACCCGCTCCCCCAGCCGCCCCGGGGCGATGCCGACGGGCGCGGCAGCAGCCTCCGCGGGAGTGGAGGGGGGACACGGTGGGGCTGAGCCACCCCCGAGGGCTCCGCAAGGGGCGGGGAGAAGCGCCCGTCGTCCCCCCCCGGCCGGGGGCTCGCCCCTTACCCGCCATCCCCGCCGCCGGACGGGCTCCGCTCCGCTCCGCGCCCGGCTCCGCGCCCCGCTCCGCTCTGCTCCGCTCCGCCGCCCGTCCCGCCGGCCGGCAGGTGTGTCTGAAGCGCTCTCCCCACCCCGCTGCACCTTCCCTCCCCTCCTTCCCTCCTCCAGCCGGCTGGGAGGGAACGGGCAACCCCCTGGGCGATGGGGAGCCCAGCCCTGCCCGCCCCCGGGGGTCACGGTGGCACTCACCGGCGGGGCGGGGGTGCCCCCCCCCCTTCCCCCCTCTCTCTCTTCCCCCCTCTCCGGCCCCTCACGGCTTCTGAGCCCCTCCGGCTGCTCCTCACCTGGGAGAGCCGGGAAGGGTTTTTCTCTGCGTGTGTCCCATCTTTCTCCACCCCCGCGCCCCAGCCCCGGGATGGAGCTGCTCTCCGGAAGGATGTGGCTCGCCAGGCACTTCTCTTCCGAAACGCACCCGGCTTCAGCTCCCGACAGACCGGCGGGGATGGGGGTGCCCGGTTTGGCCTCCCAGCCGGGGCCCTGCCCGGGCAGGCGGGCGGTGTCTCTCCTGGCTGGGCACAGCCTCCCCAGCTCTGCCTGCGGAGAAGAGATGTAAAAGGAGTAGCTTTTTTGGTTCAACGACTGCAGAAATTGTAGCCTGGCCACCCCAGGTGTAGGGCTGGTTCTGGATGGGGTGGGGGGGGTGTCAAGCAAGGGGAGAAAATGAGGGTGGTGGAAAGAAGACTGATCCAGGCCAATGAAAGGTCCCACAGGCTTAATTTTGGCCCACAGTCTGCAGTAGTGTCTGGGTGGAGCTGGGTGTGCAGGCACTGAGCAGTACCCCGGGGCCTGCGGGGGCTTGCACCAGCCGGCTGACCAAGCACTGAGCTCCCGCAGGCCAGGGGCAGATTCCAGGAAGCCTTCCTCATACCCGGGCCCAAGTGGCCACAGCAAACCTAGAGGTGGATCTGTGTGTCCACACAACATCCCAGAGAGCCCGCGTAGGGTAACCTCTGCCCTTGCTATGTACCACATCGCCCAAATCTGTGCATACCACTGGGACTAGGAGGGGTCTGGGAGAGATGGAAGTGGACACCATGGTTCTGTCCCAAAATCATATGCCATCCCCTCCAAGGCTAAGGTGTTTTTTATTTTCTCTAGCAACCCCATTTCACTCTCATTTCATCACTCTCAACTGTGTCAAACCTCAGACCTCGGTGGCCAGGACAGACAGCGCAGGCTCTGTGCAAGAGATTCACAATGCAATATGAAGTTCATAAGAAATGGGAGTTCACCTGATTCCCCCCCAGCCTTGGGATCAGCCCACAGGGTGGCCCAGAGTAGTGCTGTGCTTTGGACACCACATGAAGGAGCCCTGTATTGCTCCTGCCCCTGCCAACACGTTCCTGAGGGAGATGCCCTCAGCTTCCCACCACTGCAGCTTCTAGACCCCACCTCTGCAGGGAAACCTTTCTCTCCTCCCTCAGAGAGGTGAAGAAACCAAAGCGGGGGGAGTATGAAAGAATCCTGAGGTATGAACTGGGCCCCCAGCCATAAAGGATTCTTGCGGCATCCAAAATTAACAACTTCATTTGTTTCTACTCCAAGGCCGATGGCAGATGCATCCCCTTTGGTCCCCATGGGGCTCCTGCACCAGCTTCAGCAAGGTGGTTTGAGGGAAGGGAGGCTTTAGCGAGACCCTTGCCTCGTGCTGCTATGATCTTTTCAAGGTTAAGCACAACCACCATCTGGGAACTGAGACTGTATCTGTGTGATGCACAGAGCATCACACAGATACATAGCCTTTTTGTTGCAAAATATACACAGGTATTGAGCAAACATCAGGCACGCGCGCGCATGCAGGGCTTTCAGCAAACACCACCTCCTCTCGCATGGCATCGGTCCCAAGAGGCACCGGTTGACACCCTGAGCATACGAATTTGCTGCTGACTCACCCTCCCTGCGAGGGGTCCCAACTGCCGCCTTCCCCTCGCTTGCAAGCCCAGCACTGCACAGCTCCCTCCCAAAGGGTATGTGCTGACCCAGGACCACCAGCAGCAGGGTGCATCTCCTGTCTCCAGCCCTTACCTCCAGCCAGAGGCATCCAGCTGAGTGATCAAAAGCAAGTACGAGCAAGGCTGCCTGCAGGGAACCCGTTCTGACTCAAGCCATGTCAATTTTTGCCTGCTAGTTATTCCCTCGCAAATAACCCAGGTCTCTCTCTCTCCCCAGTGAAAAGATTTACTGAGCAGCATGTTATGTGGTGATAGAAGATAAGATCTTCACAGTCACGATAAAAGCCCCAAAACAAGGGTTGGTTTCTCTCATTCACCCAGAGAAAGATGAACTCAAGGCTGATGTCAAGGAAACCTCTCCCTCCACCCGCGCTGACCCCACAGGCGATGGCTGCGGTGCTTTGTGACTCAGAGCGCGCAGACATCAGACAGAGTAGGTCCCACATCAAGCACCATCAGTCGCTCTCCTTCATGGAGGGTCTCTTCTGAGCTCAGCAGGTAGCCCAGGAGCAGGCAGACCACCCCTGAAGGCTCTGTCCTGGGCAGATGATCCCAACAGATCAGATCAGACAGACAGCTCCTGAGAGGAAGGAGGTGGTCTGTCCCTGTTTTTTCGCCAGGGTGTGGAGGGACAGTGATGAAGAGCTCACCCTTTGGAGGGAAGCTGCGGTTGTACAAGACACCCCCAGTTCATCTGAGATGCATGGTCCCACCAGATTACACATGCTCACAGCCAGGTATTGCATTTCCAAAATAGCTTAACCAGTAGCAGTTACTGTGCTGGCACACTTGAGTTCACACTAGGAATGACATTGGGGTGTTTGGGTGGGTTTTTTGTGTTGGGTTCTTGGCTTGTTTTTTTGCTTTTTTTTTTTCAAATCCTAACCAAAATAGTTGCACTGGTAAAACTTTCCAAGCCACACTGGCTCGCACAGGAAATCTGTGACAGGCCAGCAAATGGTGAGCCATGCGTTGTTTCCACCGCCAGAAGAAGGAAGGGCTTAGCACACATGGCCCACAGAGTGTGATGGGCAGCTGGGTCTTCTGCAGGACCTTGCGGTGTGAGTCCAACCAATGATGCTAAGAGGTCGGGAGGATCCCTTGGAGACGAGCAAGCCGGGCAGGGTATGCCACAGCTCTGCATCACTTCCTCCCTCCTGGAAACAGCTTTAGGAAGGTCTGAGGTGGGGAAGGAATTAATTAACTTCCTGATGGCTCAAACGCCATCAGTATAAAGCTCAAGCTGTGGTTACAGATGGTGAGCTTAGATGCTTTTTAAAGTCCTGCCCCATGTTTTGGGAAGGGCAGTATCTTTACAAATCTGCCATGAAACCTACTACCCACGCAGTGTCTGTAACATGAGCTGGTCAGAACATCTTCAGTAGTATATTTCTTGCTTGGTCCTTTTTTTTTTATTCAAAATATGCTATTCTCACGACCTGGTGATCTGCAAAGACATACAGCTTCCAATGAAGTTTAAGGGGGGAGGTTTGCTAAGGTCCAGGGTGGTCTCCCTAGTCAGGTCAAGGAAGAGAGTTTGAAATACCCACCCCCCCAATAATAATTTACACCCTGCAATAGGTGTGCCAACACAATTTGGTGGAGTAAAAAAACTCTGCAGTTTTTGTTCCTATGTGGAACAAAAACAAATGCTGAAAATGCAAAAGAGGTTGTGAAGCAGAATTATCAACTCCAGCCTGATCTAATCAGCTCATACGCTGGTTCACACCGGATTAGTTAACACACACAGAAAAAACCCAACCACTTTTATTTTCCTAATGACACTCATCAGACTCAGTGTTTATATTAACAACCTTTGCAAGGACTTTGACTACCTGCTCATCTCCCTGACACTTTTCATAGCGGATGTAAGACTGCCCCAGCATGCTGACAGTGGTTTGCTCCCTTCACAGTGGTGGTGATGACTGCAGTAGGGGAGGAGGAATGAGCCCCCTCCACACCCCCAAAAAAAGGACGAGTGGCCTTCATGGCAGGAAGGAAATGCATGTATCTGTGTGTGGAGATAGCACAACAAGCGAATGTTTCCTTCAGCATTCCTCCCCCTCACACACACACCCATTGCCTGGAGCTACAGGAGGCAAAAGTATGTGGGAGCCTTTTGGTAAGGTATTGGCAACACATCTCCCTCCTCATTAGGGCATCGAGGTGTGCAGGGTGGCAAGGAAGACCAGAATTAGAACAGACTGATGGGATTTGAATCACTGGGATGGGTTTCCCCTCTCCAAAGCTGCCCCTGGCAAAGGGGCTCCACCTCAACAGGGCTGAGACTGGAAACCTCCTCACACTTGGCTCCCACCTCAACCTTGCTCGCGATTGCCTTATTCTTAAAGCATTATCCCCGTGGGATCAATCCCAGCATTTTTTTAACTCTCCAGAAAATGCACCAGCCGAGACTCCATCTCGCTGCTCATTTTGAATCCAATTTGGTTGGCTGCTTCTGTGTCAGACTTTGCAAGTGGACCATTAAAGACTGCCCTCCGCTGCATAAGAAGGGTCCACTCCCGAACAGAGGTTACAGTGAATTCAGGGGACCAGTATCTGCTCTCCCCAGGTATGACCCACTCTGTCTAGAAACTGGGAGTGAATTCAGCTCTCCAACAAAGGATCCACCTTTGGTTTTTACCGGTGTGTGTGCAAACAGAATTTGACTCTGAGGACTCCACATGGACTGAAGATGGAGACACAAAGAGAGGGTAGATCACACCTGCTTCAGGGAGAGAAGAAATGACTGCCCAAGAGGCAAGGTGATGGGGAAGGGAGCCCAGAGAAGGAACAAACCCAACTGCATTTTCATTGCAGCAGGCAACAGCTCACCAAAGTCACCGGCTTTTCGTTAGTGCTTTCCTCGCATGCTGAGGCTGCAGCCACCAGAGGTCAATGTGACCACGTCAACCTCAGTCAGTTGTCGGGTGCTGCACAGACCCCCTTTGAAGCTCTTGGATGACAAACAGAAATATGAAGTAGGTAGTTTTTTCCACCTCTCAGGACATAACTTTGGGGTGGATTTGCATATAAATCAATATTCAAAGCATTAATCACAATGTGACCTCAGCGCTAATCTTGGAAAAAAGGGCTTGAGAATGACAATGTCCCCAGTTAGCATCCTGCAAACACTCTAAATTGAGACCCTGTTACTTGCCCATGGTCCTGCAGGACCTCACAAGTGCTCCAGTCACTCTGGGCATGTCTCATACTGCTGGTTTCAGTGTCACTCAGGTGTTTTCCTCAGTCCCAGACCTGCCCTGTCAGCAACATGTGGAAATGGGCTATCTGTCCTCCCCTGAGTCCCACTTCTGCTCCCTGGGGCGTAAGGTCTGTCACAGTGAATGAGGTCTGCCACAGATCCAGGATGGCTGAATAAAACGAGTAGCTGACCTGCAGCCAGAGGAAGGCAAATGAGCCAGGTCATCAATCTGGATTAGAAGTCAGACAGGGAAGACGGCACTGTGCAGAACAGAAATCAATATGTCTAGATAGCTCCGTAGCATCCAGCCATTCCTCTGCACTCCCACGTGTACTAGTTACCCTCTCTTCCCCATCCCACCTATGCCTTCCCCTTGGCCTCCTCAAACAGCCACAGAAAGGCCATTTCCATCCTAGCCTCCCCGCCCCTTTATCATCTGTGTGGACATCTACCTAGTCAGAGCAAACAAAACACTCCTATTCCCACTCCAGCAGAGCTCCAGCCTCACCTGCAGCCTCATGGGATGTCAGATTTCCCTAGACGAGAGATGTCTTCTTCTCCGAGACTCCACCGGACTACAGGATCATCAGTGGTCAGCTGCCCAAAGCTAGCCAGCTCCCCAAACCAAGCATGTTTCCACCCTCTTGTATGAGCTCCAGCATAGGATGGAAGCAAAGATAGATCAGAAGGCAAACCCTGCCTTGTGTTTTCAGTGCAGCTAAAGTTAAAGTCACTGAGACATTGAGAATCACCAGCACCAGCTCATATGTCATCATGCAGATGAGCAAACTGACTGTGAGCAGTTTGAATTCAGAAGAATAAATTGCCACCAAGGGACTAGCTACTTAGCTGGGAGCTCTGCTCTGCCCACTTCAGAAATGCCCTGGTCCCTCATGCAGCTTTGACAAGAGGAAAGGAGGGAGTTTATATGGAAAACACCACTTCCATCTCCCTTCCGCCTCCCTGAGGAAGGGGGTTGATCAAAGTCCTATATGGCTCTTCTCCTGAACTGGTACACAAGCATGGCCCAGGGTCTCTGGTAGCCAAAGTCCCTAAGAATTGCTGTCAGGCTGAGCCTGGCCAGATCCTGACAGCAGAGAAGCAGGAGGGGCTGATACCATCCCATAACACCCATGACACTAAATATGTGCCGTATCAGGGAAAGGGACAGGGTTCATATGTTGGCAAAGGAAGATACTGCCCACCAGCAAATATGCTCCATAAAGCAACAGACAACATAATTTAAGTCCCAAAAAACCAAAGTCGGGACTTTGAGGGCACAAGCTGGTGATGTACATGGCAAGGCATGTTGGCATTTCAGCCTGCAACCCATCAAAGCACCAGCAGCAACTGTCAAAGGACAGATCCTGGTTCACCTGTGCACCTGGCCTTGCAGCAAACCCCAGCCTGGTGGCTTTCTAGCCCCAGGAATACCTGACTGTCCTAGGGAGGGCAATGCAACTGCAAAAGGGAGAGGCATGCTGAGACTTTTCTGGGGTTTCAGTAGGTCAGGACTTTTTCCACATGGCTGGAGGGCAAACCTGTCCAGGACACAGACAGGGCAAAGAGCTGAGCTCATACAACCAGGGTCAAAGTCTCTCTGGAGAGGGCAATGTCACCACCACTTGTAACACTGCTCCAGAGCCATAGGGTGGCACCAGCCCACCGTCCAACCTCTTGGGGAAGAAGGTGGCTGGGGAAGTGCCAGGGCAAAGCCCAAAAGCTTTGGGTCACCATGGTCTTCTGCTGGAGCCCTTGCGAAGGGAAGGATGGGGGGAGCCGAGGGCCGTGCCCCCGTTCCTGCCACGCAGACCTGCCAGGGCTCCTCACTCCTGACTGCTGAGGCCCTTCCCGAGCCTTTCCACTCTGAAGATGCTGGGCTCACACCAACACGCACCCACTCCCCTCCATCTCTGCCCTGATCTATGCCGGGCCCAGCTATTCTCATCCTACAGCTGCTCGGAGAGCACTGCTGCACTGAGCCAGGCCCAAGCTTGGGGGACAGGGCACAGCAGGGCACAGCAGGGCGGCAAAGGCGCCGCAACTCCCCTCTGCTCCCGTTAACGGTGCCTGACGGGGTGTGCCCTGTGGCGTCTGTCAGAGGTGGTCTGCATGAAGCACCCCTCAACATACATTCAGCATGGGCTACAAACCAAAACTGAGACCTGACAGGCTTGGTACAGATGTGACCTCAGGCAAAGTGCTTAGGTGCCAGAGGTGAAGGTGAGAGCATAACATCTTGGACCTTTTTTCCTTCTCTGCATACCACCAGGACCATACTAGATGCCCTGCAGGATGTGACCCTAGATAACGTGGGAGGTCTTGCAGCCCTTCTGCCTGGTGCGCAGGCTCTGTGCTGGAGCCATCGTGGCTGAGCGTGGTGTGATCTGTAACCTTTCCCTAAGCATTGCTCTATGCTTGGCATTCCCAGGGCTCCCCATTCCTGTGTCCCAAAGCCAATATACCCAGCTACCTCCTCGGCTTGGCCAGAGTGGCTCTTTGCCCTTCAGACCATCCCGCAGAGGCCATCTGCCAGAGACAACCATGGGAGGAATCAAAGCCTGTGGTGCAGCAGGAGCTTCCCAAGAAGCCAACCCCAGCCTCCCCGCTACACCGGACCATCGCAAGACCCGGGAATGTAACCCCAGCACCACTCCTGGGGCTGGATGCCCATTTCCCCCGGGGAAGGAGTCATGCCCTGCCCCAGGGATGCGATCCCCGGGCTGAGAGCCACAGACAGACGCTAGCTGGAGCCCGCCCAAGAGCAACGAGCTTTCCAAGCCCTTTCCCTTTCTTGGGGGTCTGGTAGTCACATAAACAGGAAAAGCCTGCCCCTCTCCCCCATCCTTTTCCACGGCTTTGCCTCCCTCCCCTCCTCTCCATCGCACGCCGGCGTGATACAAGCCCCAGCGTTGGGCTGCTTGGCCCCCACGGGAGGAGCTGCCGCCTGGCCCCTGACCTCCAGGCTCCGCATTTCCTCTGGCAGCCGAGGAGGGAGACAAGGCCCCTTCTTCCAGACACTGGGGCGTAAAGGGGCCTCTGCAGGGCAGCCGGGGAGGGGAGGAAAGATTATGGCAGACCGTTGCCGGCAACCTGAGGTCCAAGGAGGCAAAAAAGCCAGCTGCCCTGGGAGAGGTGGGAGCATCACTGGGATAAGGAGCCTCCAGCCAAAATGACAGGGCGAGGGCCGCTGTCCCGCCCTGGCCATGCAGCCAGCTCTCCAAACCCTTCTTTATCTCCTGGCACTTATTTTTAAAAGCTTTGTGGCCTTCCCTCCTAAAACCAAAGGCGGCCACACCAGGTCAAGGCGGCTGCCCAGGAGGGGCCAGAGCGGTTGCCTGCAGGAGAAGGGCACAGCTCCTCCTCCAGCCCACACAGCTGCCCTTGAGGAGCCCAGCGCTGTTAACCCTCAGCAAGTTTAGCCCAGCCACAGGAAAAAGTGCCTGTCCTAAGATGAAAAAGTTGGGACTACTTCCTAGGAGGGTGTTACCCCTTTCCCCCAGGTCCCTCTAGGGAGGACTAAGCGAAAACAGGTATCTCCTGCCCCTCTGCACGTCTCCCATGGGTCATCACGGGGAGCAGGACTGAGATCTCCAGAGAGGAGCAGGGAGAAGAACCGAGTCTTGCTGCAGGCATTCGGCTTGAGAGACAGCTCCCCGTCCCAGGGCTCCCAGTCCATGCTTGGGCTCTGTGCCAGCCCCGGCTTGTAAAAGCCAAAGACACTGGCCAGATGTGATGCCCGCTCTTCACAGCCTGGCAGGAGGTGCCGGATGCCTGGCGAGAGCGGGGAGAGGGGATGGCATCCCGGATGGAAACCTCTGGCATGCCTCTGCGCTGATCTCCACTCTGCCCTGGAATGCGCCCGCCAGCAGCATGTGGGAAAGTGGAGTCAGCAGAGACCTTGGATGTGTCAGCTCCCCGGCTGAGTAAACAAGAGGAGCCCTGGCAAGCATTCAGCCCCAAGCATCCGAGACCTTGAAAAAAGGGGGCTGAAGACGGGGAGGTTCTTCTGTCCCCTCCTTGCTCAACCCCTGCAAAATATCTCCTAACCTCTCCCCTACCCCAGGTGCTATCGCCACCTCCACTCACCCCTGCCACGTCTGGAGAAGTGTGGGGAGAGACTCTCCCTGAGGCGTTTCCAGCACCTGGCTGTCAGATCTAACAACCCCGGAGGAATCGACCCCTGGGAGAGACACTGCCACAAAAGGAGGGTCTGGAGAAGAAAGAGGTGGGATAAAAAGATTTATCACCCCCTCAATGCACAGTCATCCATGCCCCTCGGCCGTCTCCCAGACAGCAGGGAGCACAGAGCATGGGGAGAGCTTCCACCAGCAGTACCGGCACTGCCTTGGTGGGTGCAGTGACGGCCAGGACAGAGAGGCATGCTACAGCTCCCAAATAAATACCTCCCTGGCCCCAGCTGGGGACATTCCCACTGGGAGATGCCAGCTCCAGTCACCCTCCCTGCAGGTTTCACAGGCTCACGGAGACGCTGCGAAACAACAGGTTTACCCGGTGCCGGTCGGAGACATGCTCCCACCGCTCTTCGGGTTGCTGGCGTTGCCTCCCTCATCTCCTCCATAAAGTGCGCCCGTGCGAGATGGCCCCTCGTCCCCTCTCCACCCAGGCATGGCAGCCTGGTTTGGCGTCTGGGGAAGAGGGATGGGCTGGGGAAGGTCCCTCGCATCCCACCGGTGGACCCGCTCGTCTCCTGGGGGGCGAGCTCCCGAGGCGGCGGCGCTGGGAGGCTGTGCCGGCTCTCTGGCCACCGTCCCGCGTCCCCTATCGCTCCTCGGCAGGCGCGGACTCCCGGAGAATGAGCCATTGTTCCCCGGCCCCGTGGCCTCTTCCTGTCCCCGTAGGGCTGCGAGACAAACAAAAGCAGAGCCAGACGCTGTGGGGAGGAGGCCGGGCCTGCTCCCCTCCGCCAGATCTCGCAGCAACCCTGCAGGCAGGCAGGCAGGCAGGCAGACGGATGCCCGCCTTGGGGGAATGGGCAGGGACACCCCTATTTTTAGCTGCCTCTGCATCCCCACCCCCTTCCTTCCGTGGGCCAAAAATACACGTGCTGGATGGACAGGCAAAATCATTACAATAGAAGAGTTGTCCAGGCCTTGTGTCCAGCCACTCCCCTTGCTTTCACCTCTTGCCTTTGACCAGAACAGGTTCCTCACACATGGTCTCCCTCTCCCCCCACGGATGACTTATCTCTTCATCCCCATCCCTCGTTCCCTATATCCCCACGTCCCCTCTCCACACATCACACCCTTCCTCATCCCCACTCCCCGTCTGCTCCATGGATCCATTCCCTCACCCCTTGACAGTGCCCTCTCCCATGCCATGCCAACCCTGCAGACCTACTCCCTTCTCTTGAGACCCCCAGCTCCTCCTTTCCCCAAAGCACTTTCCCCCACCTCCTCGCACAATTCATCTCCAAAAAGCTCTTTCCCTCCAGGGCTCCCCCAGTTTCCCGCTCCTCACCCCATCCTCTCCCACTGCATCCCTCCTGCCCTGGCCATCTCCCCACCTGAGCAACTTCCATCCCAGCTCCCTCCAGCTTGCGTGGGCTTTAAATTCCTGCAGATGTGCTCCCCCTCCTTATCCTGCCCGGGGAACATATTGGAGGGAGGGCGAACGGGCCCACAGATGCCCCCGCACACAGAGAGCTGCTGCTCCAAGCAGCAAATGGGTATCTGAGCCACTGCCCTGGTCCTTCCTGCGCTTTCTTAAGGTCTACGAAAAGGAACCGGAGAATCAAATGGTGTTTGGGGGAGTTGTTCTGGGGACACGTAATGTACATACATACATACATACATGTATATATATTTTTACATCTCCTTTCCCGGCGCCCGGAATCACAGAGGTGTTTCCAGGCCACAGGCAGCTGTTCCTGGATTGCTTCTGGTTTATGCAACATCCTCCCTCCTCTCCCAGCCATGTCCCAAACCCCCCCTTCCCTCTCCTCTGCGCCCAGGGGAAAGTTGGAGGGAAAGCACAGATTGGGGCCTGTCCCAGGGTCTGTCCCTCTGTCCCCCCTCCCACAACACCTCCCCAACACCCCTACAGCACCCCACATCCCCGGTTCACCAACAGGATGAGCATAAGCGGAGGAAGCTGGAGAGGATGGGAGGAGAAAAAGGATGAAAACATTTGGGATAGGAGGAGACGGGCAGAGGGAGGGAGGCAGCCCGCCAGCAAGCCTGGGAACTCATCCCTACCTCCTCCTGGGCTTTGGCAAACCCCGAGGCTTTGAGTTCCCAGCCCAGCTCCCGAGGGAAAAGCAGTCCCCACCGCCCTTTGCAAACCGCACAGGGGGGACGTGGTCAGTCCCATTCCTTTGGCCTCCTGCTGCTCCAGGGAGGGCAGCTGGAGGAATCAGTGGGGAAAATTAGAAATGGGTTTTTACAGAGGTCTACCCACCCTCTTCTAGCGTGAGTGGGTCTATCCCGATGCTGCTGCCTGCCCGGTGGTGTTTGCTGCAATGCACCCCTTTCCTTCCCCAGTGCAGGACAAGGATGCCGGGAACTGCACTGGTCTCATCCCTCTCCTTGGTTATCACAAAGGCTACAGACACAGAGCTGGGGACCTGCAGCACAGCCCTGAAAATGGGCTGAGCCTGGCCCAGCATACCCCTGGAGGTGCCGTCAGTGGAGGAATCATCGGGTGAAGAAACTATGGGGCACGACGGATCCAGTGCTCACAAAGCCAGCGCTGGCATCAGACCAGAGATGCGCTGGGCAGACGCTGGGTGCCTCACACCTATCCCTCGCCCCGGGGTGTCACCTCCTGCCACCATCCTGGCTTGCTCACCCTAAAACCGGCTCTGCCTCCAGCTCCTCCCCAGGGCAGTGAGACGCAGGCTGGAGGCAGCACCGAGGGCCACAGGCTGGGAGCAGGGAGGAGGAACCTGACAGCACCAGGGTGAGGGGAAGCTGGATGAGGCCACGCTGGGATGTGTGGGGGGGCAGGGGGCCCTACGGACTCCCCTCCCCATCATGGCAGAGGTCTGTCCCCCAGCCTGCTGCCGGCAGTAACTCCCATACCCGTGCGGTATGTGCCCTCCTGGCCGCTGCGAGGAGAATGGAAACATCTGGAAGTCACCCGCAAACGAGCGGCGCTCCCAGTTAATGAGGAAATATGAGCCGGAGACCCTGGGCAGCAACAGGATATCTGCTTCTTGTGCACTGAGCAAGGCACCCCTTCTCACCAATCCCCCCGCCTGCCCTCCTTCCCCGGGAAATTTCCAGAGATGGGGCTCCGGGAGCGCTCCTGGAGCCCCATCTCTGGAAATTTCCCAGGGAAAGAGGGCAAGTGGGAAGGCAGCAGACAAATGACAGGGAATAGAAACCCAGAGGTGAGCGCCCCATCCACAGGCTGGGGTGCCCCTGCCACCTTCCCTCGGCTCCCCCCAGGCACTGGGGAAAAGGAGAAGGGGGGGTTTTCTTCTACGGAGGGTTGTCCTGCATCAGCCTCCCTCAGGTACCGGGTCTGTGAGCAGCGGAGTGGAGGCTGCAGAGCAATATGGGAGGAAGGACTGAGCACCTGGAGGTGTGGGGCAGAGACCTCAGCCCCCCCCTGCCCCAGCATCCCTCTATCCCTCTTTCTATCCCCATCACACTCAGCCACCCATAAGACCTTGGCTCCACGCCAAAGGGATGAGCGCTGCGAAGAAGAGGGGATGCAATTTGCGCAGCCCCGTCTTTGATGTTGTGGGAATCAAAGCAAATCCTCAGCCGGGAAAGCTGCGGGGCCACTTGTCTGCTCCCATGATAAGCCCGATGGCCGGTCTCTCTGTAATGATGAGACTGGTACTGCTGCCTGGGGCACAGAGTTACAAACAGGATGAAAGGTTGGGGTGACTGAAGGTAAATGAGGTAGCTGGGCTGGGAGGGGTCCAGGCACTAGCTCCTGCCCAGGGCACCCAAGGGTGGTACAGTGGCTCTGCAGCACCGTCCAGCCCCACAGCCACCTCTCATTTATCAGCCGAAGTGGATAAACAGGCTGGGAGGCAGGATCATATGGATTCACTTTCCAAGCAGCTGTATATGAAAGAAGGGGGTTTCAAGGGGGTGCAGCCCCTGCTAGGGTACAGCTGGAGGGGCTGCACCACCTCTGCTCATACCCATGCAGCCAGAGGCCAGGATGGGCACTGAGTCCTGGAGCTGGCACATACCCTGGAGGTCTCCAAAGCACTTCAGTGCCAGACCCAGAAGGACAAAAGTCACAGCCCGGCTGGCATGGCCACAAGACTACAAGGTTTGCGGAGGGGTGCTGAAGAGGGGGGATTTCCAGCTGCTTTCCTGGAAACGGAGGCTGTCCTGGCCTGGAGCGCAGAGATGCTTGGAGCAGGGGCAAGGAGGAGGAGGAGGCGGTGGAGAGCTGGCCGCCCTGTGAGGAGCGGAGCATGGCCCCTGTCCCATCTGGAACAAATTTGTTCTGCATTCCCCGGCGGAGGCGGCTGCCGTCGTCCGGGCTCCGCTCCCCACCGCAGCCCCCGCTGCAGGGCACAGGGATGGGGGTGAGGGGAGTGAGGGGAAGCCCCTTGGGCTGGGGGTGGAGATGCCCTGGCGAGCCATCTAGAGGGAGGGGACCCAAAGAAAGTGTGTTTTCCTGCCTCTCCCAACTCCCTCATTGGCCTCCTCTGTTCGGGACAAGGGGGAAGAGATGCCTACCATACCTCTGGAAAGCAGGGAGGATGCAGGTCATGATTTCTCCTCCTTTCCCTGCTGGTGACACAGCTGACCACCCCTCAGACCTGAGCTCCCGACTCCCTCCAAGACACAGACTCATTTAGAAGTACCACCAAAGTTCACAGTCCATGTGCTCTTAATCCCTAATGGAGAAGACCTCCACAGAAGTCAGGAAACCCAAGTATCTCATTTCACAGAGGAGAAGCCTGAGGCTGAGAGGCTGAGAATGGTGCCAAAACCCTACTGCTGCTTAGCACACCTCTGAATAAGGTACTCCTGCCCAGGCACCCCTGAGCCTAGCAAGAGACCAGGCTCCATTTTGACATCTCCTCTGCAGACATCTTGTCATCCCTTCAGCCAGGCCCTGCTTAACCCCAACAAGTCTCGTCTCGCCTTCACCAGCAGAGACACCTCCCTTCTCCTACACAGGGCCCTGAATAGGTGCTTGTGCCTGGCCAAGTGCTTCCCAGCAGAGCCACCAAGTCTTGCCTGGAGGCCACGAGGGTCACTGACGGCACTGGTGATGCCCACCAGCAGGTTGCCCCTCATTGGCACGGATAGGGTCTTCTGCCCTGTGACCATCAAGGACATCAAGGACAAAGCAACAAAGCACAATGTCAGTGGGATGTGTTGCCCTATGTGTGGGCAGAAACCCTCCCTGGTGCCACCAATGAGCACCTCCTTGAATTTACCCACTGCCACGACCTCACCCTGGTCTGATGCCATGCTGTTGATACGATGCTTGTCCTGACACCGTAACACTTGTCCTGACCCCGTAACACCCACCTGACCTACGCGGCCTTCAGGGAGGCTGTTACCCTGCTAAGGCATTACCCACATTACCCACAGGCCCTGGCATGACCACGCACCTCCAGACCCCATTCCTGGTTGGCAGCAGCTACACCACAGGCACAGGGGACTTCCCGTCCAACGTGGGATGAAATGAACCCGTCTGATACATTTGGGAGTCACACACAGAGGGAGCAAACTCCTCTCCTTTGCCCCCCAGCCAGGCTCCCCTAACCAGGTTAGCCAGCAATCTGGGCTTCCCCCTTCCCCCAAATCCGCTGAAGCGGGCGCCTGGGAGTGGGGAGGCAGCCAATGCCGGAGGACGGGAAATGGCACTGGGGAAGCAGGGGAGGGGGGAGCGGCAGAGAAGTTCCTGAAGTTTTCTGTCCTGGATAGTTGGAATAAATCTCATTTTCTCTGGTCTCCTTGCCGAGGCGAGGATTGGCTCGGCGGTGCTGCAGCCCGCCCTCCTCCTTCCCACGTCCCCTCCCCGCCAGCTTCGCTCCCTCTCTCCCGTGGCATCGGGGCGTCAGCCTGGGAGAGCCAGCCTTGGGGGGACAGCCGTGGGAAAAGGGGGGGGCACGCCTCCCCTCTCTGCCCCCCCTGCTCTGGGACGCAGAACTGGTAACCTTCGGAGAAAGTTGCGGGGTCCCACAGGGAGCGTCTCCCAACGTTTCGGCAGGAGGACAGGAAAAAAAAATAATAACCCTGGTTCAGAAGAGGTAAATCCTGAAAGTTTTGATTCCTCGGTTTGTAGAGCTGGGTGGGGGGGAGGTCAGGAGCAGAAGGAAAAGGGTGGAGAGGGTGGCAGGAGAGGGGAGAAGCGGGAGGGGTGGCAAGGCGATGGAGACAGGGAGGATGGCAAAAAAGAAAGGGAGAAGAAGAAGGAATGCAACAGGAAACTGTGAGGAAGGAAAGTGGGAGCAAGAAGAGGGGAGACAGGCTGGGGGTCCAGGAGAGAAAGGGGGCAAGGAAGGGGTCCCAAGGATGGGGGAAAGCAGCGGGGCACCCCCCCTACCGCACCCCACTCTGGATACCCCTCGAAGCCCCGCAGGCTCTCAGTGCCTTGATTTTGGGTGTTTGGAGGAAGAAAGGGAGTGCTTCTGGCCAAGGGGGCAGAGAAAGGATAGCTGGAAACCACCCGTCTTTGGAGCCCCGGCCTCCCTCCCCGTCCCAGCCTGTCTGCTTGGAAAAATACCCTTGTTATACGGAGAGATATAACTATATATATATAGCAGCTGGCAGCACAGGAGTCGAACTCAGGCTTGTCTGCCTACTGCCCAGCACTACTCCAGGGAAGCTGGAAGAGGCCCAGCCCAGTCAGCCAAGCCCCTTTCCCCCTTCCCCAAAAGCCTGTCCCTGCCGGCTTTCCCCATCTCAGAACAAAGTGACCCAACAGGGGAGCCTCTGCCTCCCTTCCTCCGGGGAAAGGGAGGTTTTTTGGCACTCAGGAAGGCTGGGAAAGCCTTCCCGGCCGCCCGCAGCCATTTCCATCCGCTCTTCCCCCTGTTGAGACCACCCCAAACATCTCCTCGCCCTCTTTTGGAGTATGTCCCTTTGGGGAGGGGGGGTGGTAAGGAGAGGAGGAGGAGGAAAGAGGCTGCTTTCAGCAGCTCCAGCCAACTAGACATCTGGATTATTTTCCCCCCCTTTCTGGTTTCCGCTCTTCCCAGCAAGCAGAACAACTCTGGCCGTTCCTGGCGAGTGGAAAACCAGTGGAAACCAGCTGAACTCTGGGGGGAAACGGGGGAGGCCAGGTTGGGAGGAGGAGGAGGAGCCGGCGGTTGGTCTTTGAGGGCAGGGGGCTTCCCAGAGGAGGTGAGGAGGGAGACGGGGAGAGGATGCCGGGGAGAGGATGTGGGGAAGGGGAGGTCGGGACAGGCTGCGGGCTCTCTGGGCCAGAGGCTGGCGAAAGCAGCGGGCTGCCGGACGGAAGCAGTGTCCGGATGGACGGATGGCCAGACGGGGGGGGTCCCCTTGCCCAGTGGAGGAAAGGAGAGCACACGGGTCACCTTTTGCCCACAGAATCACGAGTTTCCCCAGCGTGGAGAAGTCCGCTTGGGTGGAGGGGAGAGCTGAAAGGGGCACAGCCGGCATGGAGACGCACCAGGGGAGGAGGAAAAACGGGGAGATTGGGGGGAGAAAAAGCCCAGCAGGCCTGCCAGAAACCTGCCATCCAGGTAGGGTTGGGCACCAGCTGCCTCCCTCCCTCCTCTCCCAGAGTCTGCTGCCTGCCAGCAGGCAGGGAGAGCCGGGGGGCAGGAGGTGCTGGCTTGCGTCCCTGTGGTGGCCAAGGGACAAGGAAGGAGAAACATTTTCCTCCTTCCAGCTCCCCACTCAATAATTCTCCAGGCAGGGAGCAAGGGGATGCTCTCTTCCCGCAGCCGCCCTTCCCTGGCCTCCCCACCCCATCCCCAGCCCCAGTCCCCACCAGGGGTCTGCAGGGCAGCTCTGCTGTGCAGGGGACCTGGGGTACAGGGTCCACCCCTCAGAGTAGCCCTGCCCAGTGCAGTACATGCTGAAGGGCACAGACCCCATTTAGGGTTTCTCAGGGGCTCCAATGTGCAGAGGGAAAGGAAAACTTGAGGGCTGTAACTCGCCTAATACCCTCTCCTGGGGTCACGTGCCTTCCTGGGGGACACAGGAACAGCTTAAAAATGGGGTTGCATCTCTCTCCCTGTGGTCCCAAGACCCCCGTTGTGCTGCAGGGACCACGCCGGTGGTTTCCTTGCACTCCAGGAAAGCCCTGACCCAGTGGCTATGGGTGGGCTTCTGCCAGAGAGAGGAAATTGCTCCCCGGTTGTCCTCCCACCCCAAATCTGCCACGTGCCTGGCCCGTCCCGGCCGCGAGGCAGCACCACATGGCCTCCGTGAGCAGGAGGCAGAGGTGGGCTGCGTGAGCCGGGGAGCTGGGGGCCAGCAGGAAGCCAACGTGCCAGCGTCCCACTGCCACCGGCCACTGCCGCCCGGGGAGGCAGCCAATGGTGCTGGGAGCTGCTGAGGGAGGTTTGTTTTCCCTTCCCCAGGCATTAACCCCTGGAGATAAGAGGGGCCCCGGGTGAGCAAACAAGGCCAGGGCAAGGCAAAAACACGTGTATCCAACCAGGAAAGCAGCTTCATGTCCAGGGCTGCCCCTCGCCGGAGGCTTTGCCACACTGGCACTGCCTGAGTGCTCCGAGGTGACGCGGGGACAGGCGGGGGAGGCAGGCAGCGTGGCGGGGGAGGCGGACGGAGCCGTGCAGCGATGGGGGTCCCGGCACACGGAGGCTGAGGGATACGAGGCTCCTGCATCGCTTCTTGGCATGCTGCCCTCCGCGGCCGGCCCTGCTGAAGGGACCCAGCTCCACCCTGTTCCCCCAGACCCGGAGCGGGGACTGAGCCCAGGGAAGGGCAAATCCCCAGGAGGGCACCTGGACCACTGATGCTCTGAGGTACCCTGCGTCCCGAATCCTCTCCTTTCCCCAGCCTGCCCTCTCCCTCTTGCCACACACACAGCGACGGGGTATCTGCTGATCCAAGTGACCTCCCCACTGACCAGGGAGGGCATCGCCCTGCCGTCGTGCACCCAGCTGCTGCCTCCCTGCCTGTCCCCCAGCACTTCCAGGCCCTGCCTGAGTGCAGGGACCCATCCCCACCTTCTCCTCCAACATCAGGCAATCACCTCCCTTGGCGTGCCTCAGTTTCCCCTGCCTGCAAAGCAGTTGCCCTCCCTGCACCCTGTGGCTCCCTGCTGCTCTGACGTGTCTGCCCAGTACCCGGGGAGCCAGCCAGAGGAGGACAAACAAACCAATATACAAATATTGCATTTCCCCTCTCCACTGCCCCTCCTCCCCGAGAAGTACACGGTCCCCAGGCCTCGCCCTCTCCCCAAGGGTTCATCTGAATAGCAAAAAAGAGGGAGAGGTTTCTTGCCCCGGGATCCCAGGCAGCCGGGCAGGGCACCACTCCGGGAGGAGGTGCTGCCCAGGAGGGAAATCCTCAGCCTGCGTTGTGGCATGGGTCTGGCAAAGCTGCTTTGCAGGCAAGGGAAACTGAGGCACTCCAAGGGAGGTCAGAGGGGTGAGGGAAAGCATGCGTTTTGGGAGTAAAGCCTTTTTCTTCCTCCCTAAGAGGAGGGCCAGGAGAGAGCGACAGCCAGTAGCGACCTCTCCATTGTTGCTCATGCACCGCCTTTAACCTCCCCAGCCAGTCCTAGGGGTACAGCTGATGTGGTTGGGAAAATCCTCTCTGAGGGCTTCACTGTTCCTCTTACCTTGTTTAGGTGGCCGACGAGGGGACCAAGGCGCTTGCCCTGCCAGCCCATCCCAAGCTCCCGTCACCCGCTGCGCCATCTGTGACCGGCTCCCACTCACCCAGGTAGCAGGAGACAGTGGATTAACCCCTAAGCCCGTGGTCAGACACAGCTTCCAGCGGCCTCCGCAGCACCGGGAGTGACCCCAGATACCTGCCGGGGACACCTCTGTGCCACCACCGTCCTCACCACTGGGGACGTATCTGCTGAGGGTGATTTCATGAGCATGACGTAGTGCAGGGAAGCGGGGGGACAGGCACCCTTCCCACCTGCTGAAAGCCAAGGTGACGTGAGCTGTTTCCCCAAGAGCATTGGAGCAGGAGCGATGGGGAGGGCGGCAATGTGACAGGCCACCCTAGTGCTGGAAGCCCGGCAAGGGCTGGTTTTTGGAGCTTTTTCAAAGGCCGGGGCAAGGTGAGGGGTGCAACATGAGCCTGGGGAAGCTGCCGGTGCTCAGCTGGGTGTCAGGCTCCCACGGTAAGCGGCGGCTGAAGTCGGAGTTGACACCAGACATGATCAGCCCGCCACTGGGGGACTTTCGGCACACCATGCATGTGGGGCGTGGTGGGGATGTCTTCGGGGACACCTCTTTCCTCAGCAACCATGGTGGGACTGACACAGCCAAAGCCAACAACTTCTTTGCCCGGACACTGCGGCACGTCCGCCGGACGCCACTGAGGAGCCGGGGTGGTGGGAGCCAAGCGGGGGCATCACCCGCCCCCCCAGCCGTCTCGCCCATCATCAAGAATGCCGTCTCACTGCCGCAGCTCAACGAGGGGACGTACGATGGCGGCGGCGGCGGCCGGGGCTTGACCAGCAAGTTCTCCTTCAAAAGTGCCTCCAACAGCTTCTCCAAAACACACCAGGCCTACGGTGAGTGACACGCAGGGCAGAGGCTGATACACTGTGTATCCTCTGCAGCCCTTCTCCATCACTCCATGCCTGAGTTTCCTCACTGAGGGACTTTAAGCTCTCAGCAGAGACAGGACATTTAAGAGCCCCCAGTCCTGGTAATCCCTGCAAGGAGATAACCCTAACCTTGTTTTCAACCGCGATCCTTGCTCCTGTCCTTGGAAGGTCTCCTCCCAAGGTGTCCCCCAAAGTGGAGCATGGATGGTTTCTCCTCCTCTCCCTCCCCCATAGCCCCACAAAGCTGGAAGCCTGTGTGGAGTAGTTGTAAGGGGGTTCCCCCCATCTCTCCCCAGCCCTACGACTTCCCCATGAGCTTCCTTCCTGAGGAAGCCAAGAGGGTGCTGGGACAGCGGGGCAATACCCACACCAAGGATGCAGGGTCAAGGGGACTCACTTCCACACAGATGCTCTAACCTTGTCCCTAGCTGTGCCAACCCCTCCATCTCCATGTGCTCCTCAAGGGACTCAATCCCCCCCATTCCCCATTGTGCCCACATCCTTCCCTGTCAGACGGGGTCCAGGAGGGACCTTTGGGGAAGGGTTGTGGAAAGGATGGAACGGGACAGCTGGGTGGCTCTTCTGCAGCCTCACAGCACTGGGCTGTAGCTCAGCTTTTGCCCAGGGAGGGAGGTCTGGAGCAGAGGGTCTCGGGGTGGGGAGGATGTGGGGGGCCTGCAGCAGCCGGGGAGGTGGCTGGGCTCAGAGGGAAAGGCAAGCTGAGGCAATGCTGCCATCTCCTGGTCCCACCTGCCTGGCTCAGCCCTCGCTGGCATCTTACCAAGCCCAGAGCCCACCTGGAGACCCTCCACTGTAACTCTGGGCTTTGGAGATGTCCACACAGACACTGGCCTGTCCTTTAGAGGTCAGCACCGATGGGAGTGTGACCTGTGCCACTTCGGTGGCAGTGTCCCTTGTGCCCCACAGATGTCCCCTCACAGGCAGGCTTCCTTCCATCTAGCCATCCCCCCCTCACCAGCCATCCCTTCTGCCTTGCAGGCCTGGAGTCCGGATTTTGCACCATCCCTCGCGTCCCTCGCTTGGAAAAGGCCCAAGAGAGCCCCTTCCCCGGGGAAGAAGAGCTGAAGCGCTCAGACTCCCTGCTCTCCTTCCGCCTGGACCTGGGGCCCTCCTTGATGAGTGAGCTCCTCCAGGTGATGAGCTTCTCTGAAACCAATGGGAGTGAGGTGGGAGAGAACGGCCCAGACCTCCTGCATGGTGAGGGGACCAAGGACGGGGTCCATCCACCATCGGGTGCATCCCACAGAGAGGACAAGGCAACATCCAGCTTCTGGGACCGCTCCGGGCAGAGCAGCCTGTCGGGGGCCAGCTCACTGCTAGGACTGTCAGTCCATGCCAACGGAGAGGCACACGCCATTGAGGGCACTGGAGAGGACCCTGCCTGGGCTTCTGGGCCGGGGGCAGCGCCTGGAGGGAGCCCATGGCAGGGGCACTGGAACGACTGCACCATCGAGGCGGGAGAGTTTGACCGGGCAGCCCAGGTCCTGGCCCGCCATTATGGTGGGACCAGCACCCCACGGAGCTCGGAGAAGGGTGAGGGTCCCCGGCAGGCCCGGACACAGACCCTGTGGGAGAGCCCCAGAAGCAGCTCATGGCAGTCGCAAGTGACAGGGGAGAGCCGGTTCCCTGAGGCCACCTGGAACCAAAGAGAGGAGGAGGAGGAGGTCGAGCTCTCCAGCCTGCAGGAGGGGTACGCTGGTGCCCGGGGACGGCGTAGCAATTCCTTTGAGTACGCTGACGAGGAGGAGGACGATGAAGTCAAGGTGTGAACAGCCATCCCTCCCATCATGGCCCCCTGACAGAGGCACCGGGGTCTTCGCTCTCCTCCCTGTCCCCCACCTTCAGGTGCTAGCATCGCTGGCAGACCCAGCAGGTGACCTCCTTGCCAAACTGAGGGCACTGGGGGGCAGGAGAGGGGCAGGAGGAGAGCCTCTCTCCTGGGGCGCTCCCCCGGGCTGGGCCAGGCTGCTGCGGGGGGCCGGTGAGGACTGTGCATCGCAGCGCCAGGCATTGCAGCCCTTCACCGGCCTCACTGCCGTCAAACACCAAAGGGACATTCCTGTGTGCCAAAGAAACCCCAAACCCCTTCCTACCCCATCCCGCTCTCCCCGGTGCTCTCTCTCCCATCCCTCACCCAGGCCCCACCAGCATCTCCCACCAAAGCCCCCAGCCGCCCTCTGCGCTGGCACAGGTGATACTCCTGGAGATACTCCTGCCAATAGCTCTGGCACGTAGGGGACGGGGGTCTCCCCAGTTCCAGCTGGTGCAAGACCCTCCCAGATAGCACATCTATTTACCGGGGGAAGTCAGCTGGGGGCTCAAGGGGCAGGCAAACCCCACAGAGCCGGGCTTTCTTTTTCTTTCTTTTTTTTTCTCCTCCCCCAAAAAAGCCGTGAGCTCAGTGTTCAGGAGGTGAGAGCACACACAGAGATAATCACAGGGGTCTTTCCACTTGCCTCCTGCTGCTGAGCGTCACTTAGGATGGGTCCATTTCTGATCCCCACCACCTCGCAGCAAGGAGGGGAGAAACTTCTTGGCTGGCTGGAGACAAAGGCAAGGTTGCCAGGTCACCAAATTCTGCAGTTAGGGCCCCAAAAATCCCTTCCCTTTCCCCCACCTCAGAACAAGGAGACTCCCACTCTGCAGCCACTTGGTCTGTGCCACCTTTTCTCCACCCTCGCCCCCTCTCCCCATTCCCCACGCACGCACCCCTCTTTCCAGTGCATCCCTTCCCCAGGGGTATGAGTGGAGGACAGCTAATGCCCCTCGCCAAGTGGCCCTGGGCAACACGGCTGCCCTGGAACGAGCTGCCCCCCACGCTGCCCCGCATGCAGACTGTCCCTCACAGAAGCGCCTTTGTGCCACGGCACGGAGCTGAGATGCTCAGAGGCTGAGGTCACCGGAGGGACCCTCACAGGACCCCCCTTGTTCTCAGGGACAGGAGGGGGTGTATGATGGGGAGAGATGCTGCGCCATGGCCACAAGGCTCAGCTCCCACACAGCTCACCCACCACACGTCTGCTTCTGGCAGGCAGCTCTTCAGAGCAGAATAAAGAGGCTCTGGCATGCACGTGTGCTGTACATGGGAGTGCCGCTTGCAGTCAGGCAATTGAGGTTATGGGCAAGTCCATCTCCCCCAGCCTCCCCAAGGTGTCTACCTTGCGCCAGCCAGCAGCAGCAAACCAGAGCAGGCAGCAGCTTCAAGGAGTCCCCAGCTCTGGCCGCTGGCACCCAGCAGGATCAGCCTTATCACCCCTGCACCCTCTAGGGCAGGGACCCTGGTCTTCAGGATGAGATCCCCCCACCCTCCGCTTCCCAGATCGTAACACAGCTCCAGACCAAAGACCCACGTCTGTGGAATATCCTTTCTGCCTCCGCTCTGTATCCCATGCACTTATTATTGTCATTATTAAAGCAGTTTTGATACTAACTTCTCTTCTGGTGCCTCCCCTCAGCTCCAGCGACCTTATCATCTTCCTTGCTGTGTGTGCTGGTGCCCTAGCCAAAAAATTTCATCCTCTCCACTCTCAGTAGGATTTTCCAGCACCTCTGGGATCCCTGGATTAACTAGCCCAGTACTTTGCTGCTCACCGTGGCTAACACACAAAGCAAGCTCCTATCTACCTGGCCTCGCGTAGCACGCAAGAGGGTGCAAAGTTCCCCTCCAGCCTGGCAACAATTCATTTGCAGCCTGAAGCAGACCAGTGCCCTTCCCAAAGCTGTCTTGGCTACAGTCCTTCCAGCCCATCAGACATCCCCTGCCTGTGCGCTCAGGCAGCAGCAAGTCCCGCCGGTCAGGCAGCAATGAAGCGGAGAGGGAGGGCCGGGGCACTGCCACCTTGCCTTGGACTGGGCAAAGATAAGGACTCCATAAGATGCTCTTCTACTCTGCTCTCTTCCCACCCAGCCTAAAGCACCCCGATGTTTGCTGTCACACATCGGTCTCACTTAAGGCTGGTGAGACACGTTTTAATTAGAGAAGCAGCATCTGATAATCAGCAGTATGCCTGTAGTCCCATGTGAGGGACACAGACTGTGAGGTGCTCAGCCGTGTAACCCAGCCCAAACACCATCCTCCCTCCCCACTGCCTTCCCCTGCCTCACTTTCGCTGAGTAGGGTTCGGTATGGAAATGTCAGAGTAATGGGTAACCTGGCTGGAATGTGCCAGCAGATAAGTGAGGTGAGATAAGGGGGAAAGTCGGAGGAGACAACTCCTTATCACTGGCAGGAATGCTGGCTCAGGGGCACACCTGTGCTGCCTTCCCCGTGCCACCACTTTGCATGGTACTGCTCCTGTGGAAGGGCAAGGTACCCCTTCCTCCTGCCCGCTGGCTGCAAGAGCAGCCAAGAGGAACCCGTCAAGCCCATGCCCTGAGGTTCCCAAACCTAACATTTAATTATGCGCTTTTGTGGCACAGAATGCCACATTGCTCGCGTCCACGCTTTTCTTCCCCTTCCTCTCTCCCTCCCAAAAACTTGGGTGCAGGAAGAAATGGTGCATTGTGAAGAGATTACGCAACCATTCCCCGAGCAATCACATGGTGTCCTCCTCCTGCTGAACCCCACCTACAGCCCGCTTTGCTCTATGTTCTATCTGTTCAACCCCACATCCTGGTCTGACCTGGAAAAGCACCTGGCGTTATCTGGGAGCTATTTCCATCCAACAAAGGCTCCTTTCCTGTTGGTGGAAAAACCTTGGGCTTTGTCAGTGTCATACAGAACCACAGAGCCAGAGATTTCACAGAAGCCAAAGCAGCTGGAGCAAGCCATCTCCCACTGCTTGGGTGTTTATTAGAGCTAGGAAGTGATGCCCATCAGTCCAGCTTGAAGGAGGTGACCCTGAAGCCTCCCTTGACACTCATATAGCTGACCTTGCTGTAGCAGTGCCGGTTGGGGAACTCCACTTCATGCCCATCTGGTAGTTTCACTTGGAATTTGTCTGCAAGCATTTCAATGATGATCTGGGAGAAAGGAGGGGAGAAGGGACAGGAATTGGGGACAAGGAGGAGATTAGGAGGTAAGAATCCAGGCAAAGGGCCTGACACATGAGGGTCAGACCTGGTCCCTATAGCCTTAAGCAAGGTGCTGGGGTTTGGGCTGAGGGTGATGCAGAAAATGAGAAGTTGATATCAAGGGGCCTGAGCTAGTATCTAGACTATGATCTGGGGATAGGTTCTTTCCTGGGGCTGTTTCAGCTACTCAGACTGTATGAGTTTACAGTTAAACCCCAGTGTGTCTTTATACCATATGGCTTAGATCTGCTCTGAACAGGGGAGAATAAACCTGACACCCCAATGCCCTCAGCAGTTCACCAGGACCTAGAAAATGGAGCTTCACTGATAAACACGCACAAGCAGACAGGACAAGAATGCATTGCTGATCATTGCAAACTAAAGGAATTGTTCCCCAAAAGCATCACATTGCCAACCTGTCCCCAAGAGCCAGCCATGACTGAGGAAACAACCTTCCTCTCCACAGCAATAGGAACAGGACTGCTCCTAAATGAAGCCCTGTTAATGTCTCAGGACATCAGATGGGGTGAGACAGCAACTAGGACAGCATCCGCAGCAGGAGGAGAGGGAGGACAGATTGGCAGTGTGGATCCAGGAGTATTGAGGACAGAAGAGCTGAGGGAGAGGTTTTTGGACTTTGCTCCAAACTCTGGGTTACCTTAAAGCCTGTGTTTGCATAGGAGGGAATTAGGGAGAGAAATACGGTAGAGAGCAGCAAGATGTCTCTTCTTGGAGACATCCTTTCCTTCATACGTGCCCCTGGTGCACTCACCCACTGTGCAGGTATGGGAGGCAGGAAGCATTTACAAAGCCTGAGGCAGTCAGGGCTCATGCAAAGTTCCCAGAGGAAGCAATTGGGTTTTGAAGGAGGAGTGGAAATGGCCATCAGAATCAAAAACCCAGAGGATGAGGATGAGCAGTTGTTGCACAGGAGCAGGAGGCATTGGATGGGAGTGGGAGGACTGAGGTACAGGAATCTGCTAACCAGGGGCTTCCCCCCACCACACACACCCCCCAAAACCCCATGTCAGCACAGACCCCTCACCTTGATAGTGGAGCCCCTGGAGAAACAGAGGTGGTCATCATATTGCTCTGCCTGCCAGGCATTGGAGCACTTGGAGTTGCAGACGATGACAGACTTATTGAAGCGGGGATTGAAGTGAAGTGCCAGATCCGATGGGCTGCAGCCAAGGTTGATGCTGAAGCTGTGGGTGAACAGGAGGAAGGTCAGCTGCACAGGCAGGACAGGGTCTTGGAAGACCTGAGATCCAATACACGGCTCCACACCCAATTCCTCCATCAGCATTGCAGGTGCTTAATGCCTCCTGTTTCCTCTTTCTGTTTGGGAGCCAGGGGAGTTTGCACGGTTGTGGTGTAAGTGCTCCCCTAACACTGATCTGCGCTCATGCTTTTTGTACCTGGCAACCTCAGAAAACCACCTCCCTCTGCAGCCCACCTTCAGTCCTTTTTTCTTTGTACTTACCTGTCCGCATCATCAGATATCTTGCCTTTGACCTTCAGAGTGTCCCCAGTCTTCATATCCAGGTTGAAGATTTCAAATTTTTCCTAAAGCAGAGAGTAAAATAGTCTGTGGGACTCCTTCAGCCATTCCTCCCCTGCCACCACAAGTGAGAGGGTGCTGCTTGCAGAAGGTGCCCCAGACAGGAGAACATCTACTGCTCTCAGACAGTGTTCCTCTCATGACCAAAAACCCTCTGTGCTGGAGGTCTTGCATGGCCTTCTCACTCAGTGAGGGAAGAGTGGGCTGAGTGAGCCAGCAAGTGAGAAAAGACATCAGAGGGAGAGATGAAAACAGGCTTGTCCTCAGCAGAAGGAAAGGAGAGCATGACAGCGGAGGTACAAAGAGGGTTAAAGCAGAGGGGCAACACCCAGTGTTTGGTGGGCAGCATCGCCTGCAGCCCAAGAAATGCAAATGGTGAGAGGATGGGTGGCTTTGCTTGCCAGTCCCTCACTCAGCCTTGCTCAGCTGGGGACCCTGGGTGACAGAGGACAGGAGCGACAGCCCTTACAGCCATCTTCCTCAGCGGGCGGAGTAACCAGGCAGGGAGCCACCAGCAGTTTAGCTCAGAAAAGCTTCACACAGAGGACCTTACATCCCTAGACTTCCTTGTGGCTTACACATTAACAGCACCCCCGCCTCTGCAAGGCCCCACCGGCTGCTGTTAAGCCAGGAGACTTTGATCCAAAGAAATAGCTTCCCTTATGTACACTTCCTCTCATTAGGGACTTCAGGAGGTTTAACCAATTCCCAGCCTCCTAGGTGGGTTCCCAGTGGAGGGACCACCACACACAGCCCTTAGTGGTGCTACTCTAGCCACCACATAAGGACAAGCATCTTCCCAGCTGGCCACAGAGGTGTGACCACAGTGTTCACTTCTTTTCTGTGTGTAACAGCTCAGCCAAAAGAAGCATCCCAGCTCCTTCCTTTTGTGGCAGGGGGAAGCCCTCAATATCCACACCAGCACACCAACATGGTCCCCATCACATCCCTCTCCACAGTGCTCTGAGGAAGGGCTCCAAGGGGCTCAGAGGACAGGGTCAACACATCCCCTCTAGATGACACGAGCTATGAACAGCCCTCTACATGAGTGACGAGTGGCATCCCAGCTCCTTCCCTCCTAGTGGCTCTAGATTCAGCCCCACCTGCGTGGATTGCACTAGCAATACCTGGGAGCTCTCCCAGCTCTCCCATCCAAGCTCCATCAAGACCCAAACCTTTTAGCTTGAGGAGCCAAGCACAGCAGGTCCAATAGCCCCATCCTCCATAACCCTGAGACACAGGAATGTTGTCCTCACAAGGGAGCATCACCCCTGCTGTCTCCTTCCCAGGTAGGAGCTATGAGTCAGTAGACAGTATCCCAGGTTTGGCTGAAAAAGATTGGTGCTGTATTCCCAGACTCCAGAAGTCAGTGAGAAAGCCAGAGGAAAGAGGAGGCCAAGGCTCAGGAGACCAGCAGTCCCTCAGCCCCCCACTCCAAGCCCTGCAGAGAGCAGTCATCCTGCTGCTGCACAGACAGATGGGAGACGGCTTCTGCCCTTCCCCAAAAGCTCCTGAAACAAGCAGAGGTAAGTGCTGATAAGCACTCCTTCCCCGGATGTGTTTCCTATTAGCAGGGGGTCATAAAGCCCAGCAGGCTTGGGAAATTTGTTTGCTGTTGAGGTCACTGAAGCTGTTGGTGAAACCTCGCCGAGCTGAGTGTGGAGCCAGCAGGAGCAGGTGCTGGGGATGGTGGTTTCTGGCCCTGGGTCTGTTTCCCATCACACTGCCGCATCCCACCCGCACACATCTTCATGTCACCCTGCTCCCCCACAGCCATTCCAGGGAGATCCCAGAGTCCCCCTCCCAAAATATCTGAGCATCCCACTGGCTATGAGAGGTTCCTCTTTCCAGCAACTCACATTGTCCCTTTGCAGGGTCAAGGGTAGGCCAAGGACACTGCTTGCATAGCCACCATCAGGGTTAGTTACCTGAACTCACACTGAGAACTCACATTAAGGAGAAACAAACACTTCTAGAGCTCAAGAGATCACATCCCAAGACAGACCCTAAACTCGGTCAGAAAAATCCTGTCCTATGTGGCTGGCCAAAGCGATACGGGAATGTCATGGCAGAGACAAGACTGAGATCCTGGGTCAGCAACATAGAGGAGTCTTCACCCCACTTCCCACACAGAGCAGCGTGGAGGAGACAGAAACATTGCTCTGACTGGGATTTATCCACCGATCCCACCGGCAGAGCATGACGCTGCCCATGACAGATAGCAGCATGTTCTGAGGGACAGGGAAAACTACCCGTGCGAGAGTTATGTGCAGAGCCGCAAGTACCACGGATGTGAGAACAGGGAGGGAAGATGGGCAGGAAAGAGGCACGAGCTGCTCAGAGAGGGGCCATGAGATTTTATCAAGATAACATTAACCCCCCTCCTACACCGCTCAGCAGGGGCGTTCACCCCCCTTTTATTTGCCACTGGGAACAATAGTGGGAAACCAGGCAGCAACTCTGCCAGTGCTGGCGACTTCCTTCGTCTGCAAAGCTGAGCCTGCACATGGTCAGACACCAGTCCTGTGCAGATGGCCATGCAGGGGGATGTGTTCCCCACATAGGAAGGGTCTGAGACTTCACGGACCCCAGAAGAGATGAAATCCTCCAGTGCAATTGGAGGTGGCGATGATGGAAGGTGAAGGGGACAGGTTGATACTTCCCTGCAGACACTGCAAAGCAGAAAGCCCAAGGAAACAGTGACATGATGGGAATATAAATCCCAAAGAAAGAGGAAATCCGGCTGAAGGGCATCTACAAAGGAGGTGGAGGGTCTGTGCAGAGAAGAAAATATAAGCAATGGTTGTAGAATCCAGCGGTCACTGGTGCAAGTGATCCAGGAATGCTTCATCCTCAGAAAGATGATCCTATAACAGGGTACCTGTCTGGGAGTGCCTCTCCTGGGTCCCATATAGATGTTCATCCTGGCCGGAATGCAGCTGGTCTGTACTGGTATGGGATGGCCATGTTCACACCACTGGCACCAGAGGAGGCTTTGCTGCATTCCCAGAGGGTGCCTTGGGACAGCAGAGACCCGACAAGCAGCCACTGGTGTGAGGGTGGAGGCCATGCCCGACCTGAGAGCAAGTCGTGCTTCCAACAGGGAGCCAGCAGGCCTGCAATTTTGCATGGAGAAAATGAACAAAAAAAAAAGCATATTTTAAGGAGGGAAGAGACCAATGCAACCACGTGGGCTTTCAGCCAGAAGGGTGGCAGAGCAAGTCCTCTGCCAGAGTGCTTTCACCACATGAAACGTGGCAGCTTAATTTGCAGAGGTCCCATGAGGTAGGTTTTGCAGTTAACAGTCCTTCCTGATCTTCCCTCTAGTCCTGGGGGGATCTCAGGCCACCAGGAGCACCCATGGGAGCTCAGGACCCTCAGGGTTGCTCCAGACAGCCGCACCTCATGTACCATAGCCTAGAGCTGCCACCTCGACCACAAGGCACCCACACAGCTGTTGAGAACAGACTGAATGCCACCCTTCCCAGCAGGCTGCCAAGATCCTCGGCAGCATCATTGCTGGCAGCGGTATTTATTTTGTTTTCTTACTCGGGCAGGAGATAAGTCAGCTAGGTGTGAAGCCTTGAGGAAAAACACAGGCATCCCCACTTCCCAGCCAAGGTAGCCCAACTGCCCTAGCTGTGAGAGGTTTCTCAGGGCCTTTTGTGGCAGGGGGAAGCCCCAAAATCCACACCAGCATACCAAAATGGTCCCCACCATCCCTCCCAACAGTGCTCTGAGGAAAGGGTCCAAGGGGCTTGGAGGACAGGGCAGCCAACGTGTCCTCGCTAGATGACATGAGCTACGAATAGTCCCTCACAGGAGTGACATGGGTCTTCACCAGATGTGATGCTCAGCCCAGAAGGGAAGAGAGAGAGAAGGGAAGGTAAGGTTTTCATGCCAGTTGCAGGGATGTGTCAAACCATGCCCTGTGAGAAGAGCCAAGAGCTCCTCTTAGCACCCTAACAAAAGGCTGTGGTTTCAGCTTGGCACTAATTAGTAGGACCGAAGGAGGACACTGGGAGGGGAAAAGATGCCTGTCCCATTTTGCACTCAAGGCACCAGGGAGCCTGCGCCGTGCACTGGCGTCAGTGTCTGCTCAAGGCAAAGGGAGCTGGAGAGAGCAACCATGCATTCCTTCTCGGAGTAGCAGCTGCTCACTCTGCTATTATTTCCTACTGCTTCATATAATTTGTACTCCACAGCAAGCTATTGTCCCTTTCCACTGGCTATTTATTTCCTTGAATAGCCTCTGGGGAAGAATTTCAGTGCGGGAGTAAAGAAAAAAGAAAAACTCCACACAATAAATATCAAGCTGTGACCTGATTTAAACCATGTTCTCTGACCTCATCTGGGCCCTGGTTGTGGTTCCTCCCGGCAGTTGCGATTAAGCCACGTTTCTGCCTTGGTTTCCCGCTTCTATGAAGCCTGCCTTGGAGGGATGTCAAGTGGATTTCAAGAAGCTGAACCCTGGATTTTCAGAGGCCAGGGCTCAGGACACGACTGAGAAGAGGCTTCCACCACCTCCTAATGGAGATGCTCAGTCCTCCATATGCCAGTCAGAAAATCCCAGATAGGTTTGATGGGACTGGTTTCCCCTTTATTCAAGAGGTGTTGGTTTGCCTCTCAGCAGATAGTGCTGCAACCTTCACCCAACCGATCCCTAAGTTCTGAAAGCCAGCCAGCTTCCTAATGGAGGAGAACCGAGAGAACAAAAAGTACTTACCTCAGCCAAACACTGAGGTAAGCAGGAGACTGGATAAGCAGGTCTGTGGATCTGGGGGTGTGTACAAGAGAGGATTGTCCAGGAGATGCAGGAGAAGCCAAGGCAATGATGAGCACAAGGAAACTGGTCCCCATGAGCATTAACTTCCTGCCTAAGGGGTTAACCAGAGCTGGACGGCTCCTCTGGGAAGGCACTGAAGTCTCCGCATTCGGATCTAAAATGGGAAGGAACAAAGGACTAGTGGTGAACCTCCTGCAACCTCGCATGCCTCAGGTCCCTGATGGTGCATCATCCAGAGGCCTGGTGGGAAGTATGGAAATAGCATCCACGCTCTGAACCTGGGGGCGAGGGATTAGATAGAGGCTATCAGTGTCCAGTAGGCTCTCCACCAGCATCACCCCCTGCAGCTCTTCCTTAGGATGTGGGGAATAAGAAGGAGGAAGGACAAAGCTAGTTGAAGAGCTAAAATGTGGGGAAAAAAAGACCTCTCTTGAGGGCTATGGGCAGCATTGAAGGAGGGAACCTGCACCAAGTTGTGGAGCAGATCAAGAGCACAGGGGAGTGGTGTAGCCTCAGACTCCATCTGTCTCCCTACCCTATCAGAAAGGTGGTGATACCACAGTGACTGGCATCTCCCACCTCCATGGGGAGCTCAAATGCACTCTGACAGATGGTTTCCATTCCCCTGGCCAAGTTATATCCTTGGGGTGGGGTGTCCCCCCACATTTGCACGGGACACATCTCTCAGGCAGCTCTGAAGTCTGTGGCAACATTTTTGTGTGGTACGAGTTGTACACAGGAGGGGAGGAAGGTGGTTTGTGTGCAAGGAAGCTGGCTCATAAGGCATCAAGGCCATTTCATCGATCCAAGTAGCCAGATGAGTCACATCTTATGGGTCCTCAGCTTGCCTGAGGGGCAGGACAATGAAGCAAACTGGCAGAGGGTGGGGAAGGGAGGTCAGAGGACTGATTATATGCCACCCAGTTCCATTTCCAGCCATCATTTCTCTAATTCTTTCCCTCATGGGGGCATGCCAGGAATGTGGGTTGTGGGAAAGGCTTTCAAAAACACGCCTGGAGATAAAAATGCACTTGTGTTGAAAACTTCCCTACTGGCAAAGAGAAGATGCATAGAAGGCTCATGGCTTCCCCCTCTCATGGACTTTTGGGATCTCCCAGCTCTACCCAGACTTGCTGGATGAGATATTATTAGCTTAATGGAAAAAGGATCTTCCAAAGAGCTCTCCACAAAGGATCGGCTTCATGAGGTCTTATGTTCCATTTGCATCTTGCACCAAAAGATTAAGATCTCCAAGAGTTTTTGAGAGCACAATTTTCTGGTGCAAGATGCAAGATGCAAGTGGGGAAAACGGCAGCCCTTTAATCTTTCACATGGGGAAACTGAGGCACAGACACCCAAGTTCACATCCAAAAACAACTCTTCTTGTTTGGATTCTCATCTTAAAACTCCCATGGCCAGAGTAAAAAAAAAAAAAAAAATATCCAGCTTTGCAAACCTGTGCAAGAAGCTAAAAGGAAGCTAGGTTCCTCTGGCTAATGCAGCTCAAGTATCAGAGATGCTGATCTCTTACCATACCATCTATTATCAGTAGGAGGTACTGAGGCATGCAGTGCCTCTGAAAAAAATTAGCCCTTGAGTGGGTCCAATTAAGTCTTAAAACCAAACGCATTCAAAATGAACAGACGCCTTCCAACAGTGGAAGCCAGGGGACTTCCGAAATGCCCGAAGCCCAACTCCCCTGGCTTCAAGGGGACCATTTCCCACAACAAAGACAGCATGAGGCCAACTGGCTGGAACTCGAATAAGCAAAAAAGAAACACAACATTGCGCCATACACAAAAGGTCACTGGGGACCTCCCTCCACTGAGCTCTGAGCAGCCATCCCAGATTCAACCCCACAGGACAGCAAGGGCATGCAGCAAGAGTGACTGCCGAGTCCCCACACACAGCCATCCATCCTACACAGGGAGAACAAGGCTGCTGGCACCGCGTGACTCACTTTGAGTGCGTTTCTCACGGGCTCCAGCACTCAGCCCAGGCGGGTTGGACAACTCTGAGGACTTGCAGGAATGCTTCAGACAAGCAGAATCCATCTGAGTCACAAGCACACGGCACAATGCCAAGGGTGGCTCATCCAGTGGAAAAAAAAAAAAAAAAGGAAAGAGAAAGAAATACTAAGAGAGAAATAGCAAGTTTTGAAAAGCCACAAGAATTAACAGCTCATGGGCTGGAAAGAAGGGGAGCAAAAAAAAAGGTCTGTTCTCCCATGCTTACGTCACTAAAGCTGAATGTCCCTCATCCCCGCCAGGAAGCAGCAAGCTGCCTTACCACCCATCAGCTTTGAGAGGGTCTGAAGTGGCAATCCTGGATCTAAGGCTGAGGTCTGCAGAGGAAGGGGTTGTCAAGTCAAAACTATCTGTTGCTCCAAAATCAGCTTGAACAAACTCCCTTTGATGGTCCTGCAAAATGAAACAGTAAAAATCAAAACAGATGGAAATGGGAAAGAAAAGCTGCCAAAAAAAAGGGAATCCAAATCACGAAATGACTGACTCAGTGCGGGAAATGGGCACCTAAAGAGGGAACTGCGGGCATCCGAAGGAGACCTAAGAAAAGACTAGGCCCACACAACCAACTCTCCCTGTTCCTCTCCTTCCCCTTTCCAGAGGGAAGGACACCAGAAATACATGAACCCATGAACCTTCAGAGCGAGCCACAGGGAAGAGAACTGAGCCTGACCTGCTACAGAAGCTCCAAGGACAACCAAAGTGCAGAGGAGGTCCCAGCTCTCACTGGCATGAGGAGTGCTAAATTACTTTTTCCCTGCTTTCCAGTGAGGAGCTACAGCCATAGCCTTGCGTAGAGTTGCTACCAGGTGAAGGAGCTTTCAAAGCCAGCACCTGAGCCTGCTGGGTCATGGCACTGCCCAGAGATGTTTCATCTCCACATGGTACCACAGGGAGCAGGGCAGCAGCTGCTTGCAGCTGCTTTGCCCTACTGAGACACCTCGTCTCCCTTTTCAGCATTATACTGGGCACTAAGGGACACCCCATGCATTTGAGGACACCCCGTCCTGCCAACCAGTCCCATACAGGCATCCCGCCCCTCCTCCGGACTGCTCCTGTGAGACTCTACTCCTGTTTCTGACCCACCCCACATCGCCAGTGGTACACAAGCCCTCACTTGACCACACTGGATGTTTATTTTAGGTTCCCAGCAGTCATGCTAGGCTGTTTGTTCTCTCTGGCTCTCTTTCCCTTCCCTCCAGTTTGTGTCTCTTCCTGCTGTCCTTATGTTCTCCACCATTGGCAACACACCTGGGACAGAACCTGTCTGTGTCTCTCTGGCTGGCCCCAAGTTTCTTCGCGTTGCCCCCACAAGAGCCCCCCAGCAGAGAAGCAGACACCCAGCTAATTGCAGTCAGATTCCTGGATGGAGAACGCTTGCTCCTCCTCTCCATCCAGAGGGGAAAAGGGTATTACAAACTAAATGCTTTGAACACGACTCACACCAGGCAAATCTTATCATATCCCAGGCTGAATAGCCCCAAACACCATTGCCATTCACCGCGCAACAAACAGACTTGCCAAGCCGGGAGATCTGACTAGAACAATGCGAGGAGGATCCGTGGCTGCAACTGCCAGGCAAGTTCCCATCCGCACGCAGATAGCTTATCTCTTCTGTCAAGACGGGACATGCATCAACGTCTGCTGCACAACAGCAGGGAAAAGCTAGTGGAGACCTGCTCTCTGGTCCTGAACATGCACGTAGCACTCCTGACACCACCGTCCCTGAGGAACATCTCTATTACTCACTCAGTCTCATTAGAAAAGGGGTGGGAATCTTTCCTGAACAGCTCCGTCAGAGACACATCTCCCCAGGGACCCGGCTCAGGATGAGCTGAAGAGAGCCTAGTGCCTGCTCTGGACACCAGCAAGCGGCTGGTCTGCTGAAGGAGCGGCACGGCAGCTAGAGGATGGCTGGAAGGAAGAGGTCTCATAGCTCACTTTTAAGACACGCTGCGACACTGTTGCTTTTAACCCCATCGACTCCCAGAACACATCCTCCTCCCAAATTTCAGCCAGTGTGCTGCTATGGGAGGTGAGCTACTCAAGATGCAGAGCTACTCTGTGTGAGGAGGGAGGTGGAAAGAGGAAGCAGCCTCTGCTGGGAGCATCTCCTCCTTCTGCACAGAGGAGGGGGACTTGGGCTGCAAATCAGGGACAGCAAAGGTGCAAGGTGGTTGCAGTGAGACCCAGAATATGGACACTGCCTTCGAAACGCCCGCTGGGCTGAGGGGAACATCAGCATGCCACTTGAATGCACAGTTGTGTGTGCATGGGAAGCCCTCGCACAATTGCGTGCTCCGTGGGCAACGTGATGGGCTCCTCATTCTGCCTGCCCGAGGCAGGAGAGCCAGAGAGGCAAATTCAGCATGTCTGTGTGCCCAGGCCTGTCTGATCCCCAGCATCCAGGAGCTGGCCCCCAACACCCCCATGATCTCATGTGCTATTTCCTCATAGCATCTCTCCCACCCTACAGGGCAGGAGTTCAGATGTGGCCAGTGATCCACAGCATGGGGTGTAGGACACTGAGTCACAACCCCGCGTCCAGCCATGCCCAGCAGACAGAGTGTTTCCCAGTTTCAGTCTGGCGCACACACTCCCACCCCACACACTCACCTACAACCCATTGTGTGACATTTCCCATTTTCAGAGAGGGAAAAAGTGGAAAATTAGGGGGTAAATATGCAGGCTGCTGGGGACTGCACCTCAAAAGCCTGCCTCCAGAGAGACCTGGGCTTACACAGTGTAGCTGTTTCACTCTTTGCCCCAAAAGCAAGGAGCTGGGCACAACTCCTACCCATGGGATTAAATGCTCAGTGACACCAAGGCTCTGTTGAGAACAGTCCCCAGCCCACCCTGTCCCTAGGTATGCCTGGGCACTGTGGCAGTGCGAGCTGGCACAGCCCAAAACCATGCCAGGGCGGGTGCTAACAACTGCACAGCGTGAGCCACCATCCCGAGGCAGCGCTCGGGTTTGGCCCTGCTCCTGTTGTGTTCACTAAGACAGTCGAAGCCAGACAGACCAGAAAGGAGCCTACGGAAGGCCAGGTACACCCTCGGGAAACCTACATACGCAGACTCTGATTCTCCCTCCTCCTGGGTCACAGTTTTCTTTTTATTCCTAACCCCATGTCCACCATGCCCTGGCACTGGGTTCACTCCGCCCCGCTGCTCCTCACCGCCGCCAAAAGCTGAAGCTGGCTGCGGTGCCAAGTGGCAGAGGCCCAGCAGCCAGGCTGGAGGGGGAGCACCGCCAGACTGCCTTCTCCTGCCATTTCACAGTCCAGACTTAAGCCAGCGCTGAAGTTTCCTAGGGAACCTGAGGCAGCTGCAGCCAAAGCAGGATCGCTGGCAATGGGGGATTTTCAAGCCCAGGCCAAAAAACATCCATTCAAGCTCACCAGCTGCCAAACCTGAGCCAGCTGCACAGCCGGGAGCACGTGCATTCAGCGCCGGGGCACCCCGCAGCGGGAATGCCTCCTCCCTGTGCCGCGCTGTAGAAGAGAGGCTGCACATGGCTGCGTGTCTGAGCTCCCCGGGCTGCTGCTATGCTAAACATCCCCGGCAAACTCTTCACTAAGTCACACTTCATTGTCGCCGCAATGCAGGGATGTATTCATCATCCAGACCTGGGCATTTGCCGCAGCTAGGCTCCCTGATTTGCTCCAGGATGCCTAGTTTCGTGTCGCCAATCTCTGCTCAGATCATGCTTAGATGCCTGTGAAAAATGCCTTTGCAATAGGATTTTTCTCCTTCTCCCTCCTGCTGTTCTTTACAGCCAAACTGTATCTCAGCAAAATCCAGGC